>NC_137282.1:156058333-157349166 GCF_054371585.1 Giraffa tippelskirchi
GGGCTTCTGCCCCGACACCTCTGCGCGCGGCCAGCCTGGAAGGGCCTCAGGTGGTTGTGGAGGACCCGCTGGGGGAAGCCAGCCCTTCAGGAATGGATCCGGGCCTGGTCCTTGACTTGGAGGCTGTTAAGGGCCTGGCCACCCAGTCCCCAGCCCTGGGGCACATGCAGAGAGAATGAACATCAGCCAGGCGGTTGGTCACTCCAGCCTGGATGCCCTCCACTGTGACCTTACACTCACATGCGTGATGCCACCGAGACAGCAGAGGCTGCTAGCCTGCGTAAGATCCCCTGTGACTCCGGGCTCGTCTAATGACAGCCTTTCCCTGCAACACCCGAGCTTCCTGGAGGGCAGCCGGCTCGGCCCGAGGGGACAGGACGGGCACTCATGCCCGCCTTCTGCACCTGGAGCGCACGCACTCTGAGGACGGCCCGGCGACCACAGGCTCCCCGGGGGAAGGGCTCTCCCCTTAGTTCACTGTGGGTGGTGCGGACTCCTTCAGCAGCCTCCTCCTGATCAGGCACCACCCTCGAACAGCCTGCTTTTGCACAGTCATCCCATGACAGATCATTGGCTCGGCATTCTCTGGACTCAGGTGACAGACACTTTGGCGGCACAGGCTCGCAGGATCCTCTGCGAACACAGTACCTGCCGGCCTGAGGCCCAGGGCTGCTCCGAGCGCGGGCAAGTCTTCGGTGCCCCCAACCTGGGACGGGGCACGGTCCCTTATCTGCGGCGGCGTGGGCAGCTCTGACCACAGAGCCGTAACCATCGCGTTTTTGCAAACAGAATCCTGACTGTGTTTCCTTTTCTTTTCCTCCTTCTTTTAAAAAAAAGGCAGTTCAGAAGATTTACATCGTAATGGGGAAGTGAATAAATACCAGCACTTATGGTTCTTATAAATTTATGTTTTGAAGACAGCATAGCACTCAAGAGGAATTCGACTGTTAAGGTCGGTGAAACCTAGGAACACAAAATAACTCAGTCAAGACCCAGCGGCTGCCCAGTGTCGGACCTGACAAAGCCAAGCTCTCCAGCCTCCATCCTTGTCTGTGACAGTCACAGGGAGGCTTAAATCTCCAACCAAAGGCAAATCAATCTTCACAGGACCCCTGGAGAACTTGAGGCCCATCCAGCACACCCCTGGTTTTGGAGAAGTTTAGTCTGGAGCTCCCCGGGGGGACTGCAGCCCGGGTAAGGACTCGGCAGCAAGGCGGGGACCCTAAGCTCCTGTCCCCGAGTCAGGCACTGTTCCTCCCAACGTTCAGCCAAGGAGAGAGACAGGACGAGGGAGTCAACGGCCTGTCGCTAACCAGCCCTGTGACCTTGTGTAAGCCCCTCCAATCTGTCTGCTTCAGTTTCGCCAAGCAGCACACAGGATTGTCTGGGAAAAGGACACCGAACCACAGGCGCGACCCCCCCACATAGAAATACCACGTGGACCTGGTACCCTGCCCCGGTTTGGTCTCTGCTGTAATCAGCAATGACCTTTCCTCCTCAGCTTATGTTTTCATAAATACCTACCCCGTCATGGTCCAGCACTCAGCAGATCTTTAGGCTGCAGGCTCTCAGAAGGCTGCATTCAGCCCAGACCGCTCACACTCCCCTCTGCTTTTAGTAACCACAGTGGAACCTGTGGATCCATCCACGTGGATCTTTATCTCCCCCCCACCCCTCACTGCACCCACCACCACACAGCACTTGTCTTCCAGAAGCAGCAAGGATAGTTCAGTTTAGCGATAAATATTATAATTTGAAGGGGGAAAGAAAAAAAAAAAAACCTTTTGACACTAACCTTGTTAAATGTCTACTCAATTCGTGAACTTCCATTTCAGTGCTTTTAAATTCATTGAGCTCCTTCCGAATGGCAGCCTGGAAGAAAGAGAAGCCCCTGAGTGTGTGGAGGAAGCAGACAGACAGACAGCAGCTCACCTTCTATTTTATTCCTGAAAACATAGTTTCCCTCTTCGACAAAGGGAGACAGGTACGTAAAGTGGATTTTTTCCACTGGGAGAAACAAAGTCACCCTGAGATACCCTTTAGAAAATGGGAGTGTCAGTCATTCGGTTGTGTCCAACTCTTTACACCCCTGTGGACTGGAGCCCACCAGGCTCCTCTGTCCATGGGATTTTCCAGGTAGGAATACTGGAGTGGGTAACCATTCCCTTCTCCAGAGGATCTTCCTGACTCAGGAATTGAACCTGGGTCTCTTGCATTATAGACAGATTCTTTACCATCTGAGCCACCAAGGAAGCCCCTTTAGAACCTACGAAGAATCCCCTCCCCCCCAATCTAAGATGCAAACAGTTCGATTTGGGGTTCTGCCTGGAGCTGTTCATCCGGGCAGCGAGAGGGCCTGTCCACCTGGCCCACATCCTGGGTTCCTGGTACACACTGAAAGATCAACCCCTGGTCTTCCTGTGGTGGATCTAAGCTCAGAATGCACAGTGACGCCTCAGGATGGATCCCTTCCAGACCTGGTGGGTCCGATTCTCCAACCAAACTAAGGGAAGGAGTGCGGCCCTCCCCTGGAGCCTGCCCGCCAGGCCCTCTGCCTCCAGTGCCCACGCGGGCTCCACGCAGGCTCCCAGCAGCGAGCCAGAGACCCAGCACCCGGCTGCAAGGCCCCAGCAGCCCTCCCCACCCCTCTCACTTTGTCGGCAGCGGTGAGGCGGGTCCAGGGCTTGTCGGCCCTGCGGTCATAGTCCTGAGCGTCGGCCACCTCCACGTAGTCGCTGAAGCGGATAAGGATCTTCCGTTCCCGAAGCTCCTCCACTGTGGGCCTCTGGCTGAGCTGCAGGAGAGAGAGACACGGACGCAGTCAACCAGTCACATTTTAGATCACTTGGTCCACCCGTGAATTTACAGGTGAGAACACGAGGTGGAGAGGTGCAGCTGCCGCATCACACACCAGTGAGGGGCAGGGCCCGGGGGACCCAGGGCTCCTGATTCCTGGACCTGGGACTTCTCCAGGACTCTGTGAAGGAGTTGCCTGTCCTGGGAGCCGCCTCCAGGACTATTCAGACAAGCATCCAGGCTGCTGAACAACCCTGCGTGTGTCTTCCTGTGTGGGTGTGGTTGGTCTTCCCACATGTATCTACCTTTCCCATCAGGGGAACAGAAACCTTACACAACAGGTTTGTATTATTCTGGATTCGTGAACTGACCTTTGTGTCAAATTTAGTGCTTTCTGCAAGATGGGTTTGTAATCTTTGTGTTTTAGACACAAAAAAGTATGCAAACTCAGGTGTGCAGGAATTAGGAGTAGGTTGATTTATGAGATCATGGAGACCGTGCCCCTCACTAGCTCAGATGAAATGTGCGTCCACAAAGGCAGAGCGAGGCTGCGTTGATGCCGAGGAAGACTTGGGATGGGCTCTCTATAGAGAAGTCTGCGGTGGAGGAATGAAGCAACTGAGTCATTTCACCATCTCCCTGCGAGCATCCTCCCTTTGTACTTTTCACAACTTGAGGCTGACATTTCTATTATCTCTCCCTGTCACTAGATTTATTTCTTCTGGAGCAACATAGTTGCTCTCTCTTTAGGATGCTGTCAATTCATGTTCAACCAATGTTATTTAAAAGTAATTTTTCTCTAAGCCCTAGACTGTATTTAATTCTATTAATAGAAGATGCAGTCAAATAGAATCTTAGCACAAAGGCCTATAAAACAAACACATGCAAGCATATCCAAACCACCTCTGGCTGTTTTGACTGTATCTTATGCAGCTGCCATACACCTTAGGCTGGTGCCAGAATGTTCCAGCTTGCTACCAACTGGCCTACAACGGAAGAACATAATTAGATGACTGCCTGGCCGGCACTGAACAGAATGGTGACAGCGACCGCCAGGCTCCAGACAGGACCTAAGCAGCCTGCTGCTACCCCTCGGCCAAGGGAGGAGAGACCGGAGGATCACAGGTATGCTGGGTGTGACTGGTCCCCGGTCTCGATACTGTGCAGCTTCCCCTCAGAGTGGCTCCAATCTGTCCTGGGTTTCCCAGGCATTTTGGTGTCAGTGGTGGCCTCTTCCAGGAAACCAGAGGTTTCCCGGGCTCGATGGGCAGGGTTTGCTGTCAGCAAAAATGGGGGTCTATCCTGACTCAGAAATGAGTGCTGGGAGCTTCATAGTGTCATTATAATACAAAGAGACATTTACCATAATACGCTCAGTTCTGTCCAACTCTTTGCAACCCCATGGACTGTAGCCCACCAGGCTCCTCTGACCATGGGATTCTACAGGCAGGAACACTGGAGTGGGTAGCCATTCCCTCCTCCAGGGGATCTTCCTGACCTAGAGATCGAACTCGGGTCTCCTGCATTGGCAGGCGGATTCTTTACCATCTGAGCCAATTGAGTACCTCGTTATAACACAGACAGACATTTATCCTAATACCGTCGTGATAAGGACTCCTCCTCAAAGCCCCAGTTTGTGTTTATGACTGGGTAAGGTTTACCTGGGGTGGCAGACAGTACTGTTTTCTCAGTGTCCCATGCAAGCATGGAATTTCCAATTTAAATTTCTGGAAATCATGGTCTGGATTTTGCTGATTACCATAGACAGGCAGAGTCTGGAGTGAACAGAAATCTAGAGATTGGCTCTGAAGATAAGGGACTCTTTCATGCCTGAATTGGATGGGGATGAGGAACTGGGCCCGGGTGCTACCAGGGAGTGAGAGAAGAGGGCCCCGGGTTTTCCTGCTGGGAGAGTCTGACTAACCACCACCGGGATTCTGTCATGAGCAAGGGCTCACAAGCCTAGCCATGTGGGCTCAGGAGACGTGCCTTTGGCTCACGACTGGCTCTCACCTTCCAGGTAAAGTGAACCCAAGTTACCTGCCTGGATGCTAAGGAAATAGTCTCTGTAGCCAGAGTTGGTTTTCCGGGAATGATGGGCTGCAGAAGTTGGCAGCAAAAATATCACTTGCAAATGCTCAACGAAAGGGTACCCATCAAGACCCAGATTCCACTATTAATACAACCTGACCCAGGTAAATCTCTTCCCTGCCTTCTTCTCATCCATCCATCAAGCTAGCTAGCAGTTTTTTGGAAGTGGGAAACAGGCATCTACTAAAAGATGAAGCATATAATTTTTTTAGGTTCGTCTCAGTTTGGCTGAAGAGGATGCCTGGTCTGTGGGCTGCTACTGTGGTTTCTTTTTCTCAGGTCTTGATAGAAGGATATGGAGGCAATCCTGGGCCTGAGGGAAGGTATGTGAAAGCACTCTTCCCCCTGACCTCTGGCATCTGGTCTTGCTGTGATAAAGGCTCCTGAGGAGCAGAACGTGTCCAGGGCCAGGAGGTGGTACAGATTCCCTACCAGCTGCCAGGCCCCACACCTCTGTTCACAGAGCCAGATGTGAAAGCTACTTTCGGTCTCTCCCTTATAAAAACAGCCTATCCCTTCCCTCAAGCTCATTATCTCTAATTCCCCAAGCCAGTCCCAGGGGATGGCAGATGCTGAAATTACAAGGCACTTTTGCTGGGAGAAGAAGAGAGAGGTAACTGGGAGGAGGAAGAGGCATTTATCTTGAAGACTTGCAAGAACTATGGGTATTTGGGGACCCCACCCCCTAGCCCTCCCAGGGGAGATGGGTGTGGGAGGAAACCCTCTTCTCTCACCCCTTCCTGCCAAATTATGCAGTTAGTCAAGTTTTCCCCTGCAAGACTGTACTTTTTTTTTTCTTTAAAAAAAAGAATTAACTTCCAAATCTTTCTGTATTACTAGCTTTTAGCAAGAAACCCTCAAGTTTAGGAGAATTGGGGGTGGGTACCAGCAGTCAACTCCTATGAACGTTACAAAAATCTGATTGAACGTTTGTTTCTGAATGTCTAGACCTTTCTGTATCGGAAACAAGGGGTCATTACCAGTCTCCTTTTGATACCCTCATTATTTCAAGGACCCACTTAGAGCAATCTAATGCATCTCCCTGGTCCCCTTCACTCCTCAGGCTCAGGAAACGGGGTGCCCTGTGTCCAAAGGCTAGGTGATCTTAAGGATATAAGAACCAGACCTGGACTGGGGGGAGGGCACCCGGGTGAAGTGAGGGCCCTGAGCTCTTGTTGTGGTTTCCCACCAGGGGACGCCAGCCCGTCACCAGATGTTTGGGGTGCTCTAAGGGTGAGAAAGCATTGAGAAACAAATCATCACCTTAGTAACTGGTATGGTATTTCAGGATCTCTGAGTTTCTTCCTTTGCATATATGTCCATGGAGAAAAATCCATTAATAAAAACTTTAAAAAGATGGTCACTGTAGGAGACTGATTAAAAACACTCTAGTCAGACAGAATAAAGTATTTTCTGTGCCATCAATTATTAAATTTCTCAGCATCTCCCAAGAATAGCCTTAAATAGAGAGCTTCTTATCAAAGAGGCCACTCCAAATTAGATCTGCGTGGGTCTACATTGCATTGCCACGCCATCTATTTTGGGGGTTTTTATGTAAAAATATATAAAAATTCTAAGTGCTTTTCAAACATCTCCATTAGTTTATCAATATATTTGACATTTTCCTACTTGATTGGATTTAGCATAATAAACAGTTCTTGGGTAGTAGCTCAGGAGCAGTATCAGGGGAGACAAGGAAAACTCGCACCTTCCAGGGTCACAGCAAATAACTGATACATTTTGAACTACTGATGTTGATAGTGAATTTCCAGTTGAGAGATGGGATTACAGTGAATTTTTAACCACAGAATATTTACTGTAACTGCAAATATAATACACCTGACATCAAGTTGCTCGGAGGGGTAGGCTGCTGTCACAAAACCAAGCAACATAGGATGTCACCAGCCAACAGAACTGAGGGTCGTGAAGCTGCCTGACCACTGGCCCCTGCAGAGTCTAGAGAGCCACGTGTCCTGACACCCGAGCAAGGGAACCACTGATGTCACCTCCAGCAGGCCAGGCAGCAGTAAGGCCCACACCCGAGGGGCGGGCCGCCTCCTGTCCCAGCCCAGTTGGCCCAGAGAACCCTCTCACCTTTCGAGTTAACCTCCTCTTGATCTCTCTCTTCTCCTCTTGTTCCTCTTGTTCATTCCGAGCTGAAAGAAAGTAAGCTTTAGGTTTTGGTTGCAGCATCTCACAAGGATGCACCCTCTGAACCTCCGCAGGTTCTAAACCAAGCAGCTCACAGTCTTAGGAGGAGAGTTCCCCCTCCAGACGGCAGCCACCCTTCGTTGCTTGGGGACACTTTCCAAGCTGCCTGCACTGTTTCAAACGGGGGGTGAGTGGGTCGACCTTACTTTGCTTTCTTTATGTCACATGGGGTTCCTTCCGAGTCTGCAGACAGAGACGCTGGATCAGGAGGTGGGGCCACATGGCAAGGAGGTGGGTCCTGAAAGAGTGGGTGCTGTTCACAGGGACAGGTGCATCCTCAGAGCGGGGAGGCGCCCTTCTCTGGACAAGACCTGGGCCTCACTCAGCTCTGCCTCAGGCCTCACAGTGACCTAAAGGGTCTCACTGTGAGGTGGTCCGGGGCACCTGTTGCCTCGCCTGGAAGGAACAGAGGCCAGACCCCCCCGGGGGGGCGCCTGCCACAGAAACAGCACAAGGCACGGCTGACGCCACACGCAGAGGCTGGATCTGCAGAACGCTCACCTTTTGCAAGCCCTGATTCCATTAATCCTCTGAATCTTCCAAGAAGTCCACAGAACATGTGAGAGGCCACAGTGTGGGATACAGTGGCCTGCATTCAGACTTTTACGGGGCGTCTTAGAGCAGACTAGAGCTTAAACGCTCTCAGCACAACATGGGGGGTGACTTGGCATCAGGTGGGTGCATCTAAGTAACTGGATGACGTGGGTACCTCACTTTCCTCCCAGGCCTTGGGATGGAAGCACGGATTGCAGCCCAGTACTGTCTGACTCGAGGAAAACCATGAACGTCAGCCTGGGCCCAGTGCTCCTGCGTCTTGTCTACTGAATGGAGGACACCTTGAGAGAGAGGCCGCCACGGGGACCTGACTTTGGGACCGGCTGCATCAAAGGGCCCATCTGAAACCACTGATGTAAATGATGCTTCCATAACTCCACTGACTTATCGTATCAGGACACACTTGTCAGTCAGTGGTCTCAGTATAGCACAGATCTTTAAAAGTGCGACCCCCCCTCATGCCTAGAAGTGGGGTCCCCCCTGCCCCTCCTTGCCAGCAACCGCAACCTCAGCCAACTCACACTGCAAGTGGCAACGCCTCCCGCCAGAAGGAACAAGGAGGAGTCCGAGCACGACTCAGGCCCTTGTGCGACACCCCCCAGGGACATGGTGTGGCCACTCTGACTGCCTGTGAGGACCAGGATCGTGGACAGGGCAGCACCAGAAATGCCCACATCCGGCCCTTGGCTGAGGTCCCCAGGGGTGTCCGCAGTCCCAAACCCCAAACCCCACATGAGAGCGCCTTCCTTTGAATTGAAAGGTTCTCCCTCCCCTTCCAGAGTTCCTTTGAAAAATGTGAATTTTTTCAAATTTTTCTGGATTAAAAACCCATTCAACTAGTCAGCCATTACCACCTTTGTATGAATGAAACTCTCCGAGATAAACTGGGAGGCAGCCAGTTAGACCCAGAAGAAGGGTGCCCCCCCTCCCCCAACAGCTGCATTTGCAGATGGGAGGGAGGACCGACGGAAAGGTCTGGAGTGGATGGTGAGCGCCCAGGAGGCAGCTTGAGGGCACTGGGTTAAAATGGACAGACTCATGGTGTATTAGAGCCGAGAGACCACCTAGGCTACTGCTCTTGGGTTTGGAAATTGACAGACAGGTCCGAGGGAACTGAGGGGCGGGCTGCACACTCCATGGCTAATACGTTAGACCCATAGTCCAGCTCTTTTTCTTGCTCAAACACACCACCTCTTCCCAATCCGATTTTGCTTGGGGCCAGCCCTCCTCATTGCTGGTTACTTGCCTCAGACTCCACTCGGGGGCCTCCTCATCCTACAGGCCCCCTTCTGGGCCGTGAAAGTCAGCACCCTGCCCTCTCATCTCCTACATGTGTTCCTGAGGTCCCTCTGACGGGTGGGGGCCCCAACCTATCACCAGTGGAATCTAGACCTTTCAGTTCAAAGCCATTTACAAACACAGGGTCATGAATTCTCAGGCAGTGGGTACCAAGACAACCCCATTAGGCAAGTGGAAAAAGGGAGACCAGGAAAAGCCCTCGAGGTCATCACTGCCACCACCACCAGAGAGCTCACTGTCTGCTCAGACATGCCTGAGATGTCTCATTGGCTGCCCCCAGTGGAGCAGGTACCGCCCACAGGGCCGGGCAGGCGGGGGCTCTCAAAGTTCCAGCACGCCCCCAGGCTGCCCGCCTTGGTGGCCCACCCTTCTGCAACCTTAGAGACATGCTGCCTCCCGTCACGTAAAGCCCAGATGATAAGTCTCAGAATACACCATTTGAGGGTATCTTCTGATGCCACAAAACATTTTTTGTTTCACAATCACAACAGATTTTAAAAAAGAGAGAAAAAAAACACCTATTTCAGAAAACAAATTTTCAGAACGTGGGAGAAAACAAAGAACCAGCAGGAAAAATAAAGCTCCTTTCCAAAAAGTTTTGAAACTGCAAAATGATGTCCCTGTTTGAATTTGGTCAAGTGGTCCTTCAATTTGCAGCTATTCAAACAGGACACAACGGAAGAAGCCACAGAACGAAAGGGAACCATGGGAGCAGCTGGACAGCCCTTTGCTCCCCTGAACCTGAGCCCACAGGCTTACTCAATACAAACCAACACCTCTATGACCCCAGCATCTTTCTGGGGGGGAGAAGAAAGCAACTCGAGGGCCTGCTCTTCGTCTCTCAGGGATCTGGGCAGACGAGACGTGGGAGCTGGTGCCTCTAGGGAGCCAGGTGAGCTGGGGACTCTCTGCCTTCTCTTTCCAAAACCTCTGCCCCCGCCGACAGAAGCACTCAGCTTCTGAAACCTGAACAAGTCCCCAGAAGGGTTCAGCTTCTTCACAAGTAAGAGTCAGGTTAGGGACCGAGGTACAGTGTAACCCATCAGAGCAGAGTCCTTCGGCCGACTACGGATGCGTGTGAGGCACGTGACGGGGTGGCGAGGCAGAGGAAGAAGGAAGCACGCTCACCGGATTTCTGCGTTTAGAAATCAACGGCCACCTGTTTGCTCTTCCCTCTAATGTGGACAATTTATAATGGGTCAGGTATCAAGTTGGGACAGAAAGGGAGACACAGAAGCCAAAGGTTTCCCCAGCCAGGGAAGTCATCTGAAAGAGTTCTCAATCTGTTTCAGCTCAAAGTAAACTTTGGAGAAACTTTGAAAGGCACCCCTGGGTTAGGAAGAACATAATCATATACACAACCTCCTAGAGATCTGGGGAGTAGATGAGGTGGCCTGAGGACCGAGGAAGGTCAAGGCTGAAGGTACCACCCCAGAGGGGTGAGGGAGTGGCCACAGCCTAGAGCAAGGGGCAGGATGTGGGTGCAGGCACAGAGAACGCAGGTGGGGATGCTCTGGGGGGTGCTGTGGGCCACACCTCCCACCCCAACGACACAGCCTTCCCAGGGGAAACTCAACAGCCAGCCACACAACGCTGACCAAGTCAGAGGACCACAATGAGGAAGGCGAAAAAACCAAACAAGAACATTTTTGTTTGGTTGTGGTGGAAATACCCAGTCACTCATGCAGAGGCCTCACGTTACTCGTGTATGTGTGTGTGTGTGTGGTGTGTGTGTGTTTGCTATGTAAAACTCTGCATAGCATATATTTCTCTTTTCTGGAGAGAAAGGGTCTGAATTAAACTAAAAATATCTGTTGACCATCTATCTAGAGGGCAGTGTTGATGAGAGTATCCTGCGAAGAAGCAGAGAGGTTTTATTTTTCAACTATTGAATATCTCCCCCCTAAATTGAGGAATGCTGGTTGGTGTCCGTGAGATGATTTCTCTTAGCATTTTTAAAACAAATATTTTAAGCACCACATGGATTTTCTCTACATACTCAAACTATCTCTGTGTCCTGAACCAAACAAGAGGCTCGTTCCTTTTTTCTGTCCACAGATAAGAGTGACAGGGAGACTTTCTGGAAAGAGAGCTTCAGCAGCTACTCCAGCAGCTGGCTGTGGGAGGCCCAAGAGGAGACCAGAAAGGATTTCCACTGGAAAATGCTTTCTTAGACTTTCAACTGACTGAGCAGAGGGAGGGGGGATTTTATCAGCAGCAGCCAGCTGCCACAGAAAGTCATGTCCTCTGGTTCTACTTTTCAAATGGCTATCTGCCCTATTTCAGCCATCAGTATCATATTTGCAGTTTTTAAGCCAATTTGGCTTTAAAGGCAACCCCAGCTCTCATTTAATAAGAGGTTATCTTGCTCCAACTTTCCAGCTTCTCTGACACTGCAGCCCACTCAAAGGCAGGTTCTTTCTTGGAGACCCTGAGCTCCTCATGAACCTCTGTGGGGAGGCTGTCTCAGGTGGACTGACACACAGGGGTGAAGCCTCCAGCACCAGAGAGGGTCTCGATCCTTTCCACACAAACACACGGGAGAAGCCCAGCAGCTTGCCGTGATATACCATAACCAAAGCAATCAGGAAACCTCAGCGTTTGCCACGGGCTCCGTCACTTACGTTTCAAAATGTTCCTCTGCTCCAGCTCCTCCGCAGTCGGCCTCTGGCTCAGTCGCCTGCGGAAAAAATCCAGGAAAAGTTTTTGGACCATGTCATAGACTCCCTGGGTCATTAATCTCCCCGGCCGTCGCAGATGCAGGAGGCAGAGTCATAGGCCGGGGTGCCTGTTCCATCCTGCGCTCTCAGAGACTGACGCTCACCACCAACGCCTCCTCAGTTCCTCAATTTCAAGCCCAGGAAAGCCACTCGATGTGATGTCACGTGGAGCTGACCCTCCTCCCTCCGGCGGCCCCTCCTCTGCCCTGCTCCCCCGGCCTCCAGGCCGGTGAACTCTCATCACAGAAGTCTCATTCTTTCGCTGGGGCCGCCTAACTTTGAGATCATGGCCTCTGCCTTTCTCCCCTGACCCTGAGGCTAGAGCTTGCCTCTTGCCATGTCTGTGCAGACTCAAAGTACAAAGAGGCTCATAGCCCCGGGGAGTTGGGAGAGAGCATGTCTGTCTGCAGAGAACAATAGCTGCTCTTCTGGTCCCCACCCATCGCCACCAGAGCCTCATTAGACACGGGATGACAAATGAACAGGAACAGGGATGACACTTGGTGCCGGCATGTAGTTTAGCCATAGCAAGTGAAGCATCACAGCCAGGATGTGGACTGGCTATGATGTAACAGCAAGGGGCGGAGTCGGACAACAGGCGGGTACCATGTAGGCCAGAGACTGGGAAGGACACCAAAGAGGAGACACTACATGTTCTTAGAGATGCTTTAGTGGCTCTGACTCCAAAGGCAAGGGACACAAAAGCAAAAACAAGCGGGACTACATCATCCTAGAAAGCTTCTGCACAGCCAAGGAAATCATCATCAAAACAAAAAGGCAACCTACCGAGTGGGAGAAGATAATTGCAGATCATATACCCGATAGGGGGTTAAAATCCAAAATATATAAAGATCTAATACAAATCAACAACCAAAAAACCAAACAACTTGATTAAAAAATGAGCAGAGGAGCTGAATAGACATTTTTCAAAGAAGACATATGGATGGTCAGCAGGTACATGGAAAGATGCTCAACAGCAGTAATTACCAGGGAAAGGCAAATCAAAACCACAGTGAGATATCACCTCCAACACGCCCGAACGGCTATCATCAAAGAGACCACATAAAACAAATGTTGGCCGCCGTGTGGAGGGAAGGAATGATAGCACACTGCTGGTGGGAATGTAAACTGAGGCAGCCATCATGCAAAACAGTATGGAGATTCCCCCAAAAGTTAAGACTGGAACTACCATACGACCCAGCTATTCCACTCATGAAAACACTAACTCAAAAAGATATCTGTACCCCTATGTTCATTGCACTATTATTTACAGTAGCTTAGATACGGAAAACAACCTCAGTGTCCACTGATGGATGAATGGATAAAGAAGATGTGGTCCATACACACGATGGAATATTATTCAACCATAAACAGTATGAAACCCTGCCATTCATGACAACATGAAGGTATTATTCTAAGTGAAATAAGTCACACATAGACAAATACTGTATGATTTCACTCCTATGTGGAATCTAAAAGACTCCCAAACAAATGAACAAACACAATAAAAACAAAAACAGAGACAGAGATCAGAATAATGGTTACCGGGGGGAAGGGGGCCAACTGTACTGTGACAGATGGTCACTTGATGGTGGCGGTGATCGCTCTGCAGTATATACAGATATTGAATTATAATGATGTATGCCTGAAACTTACATAAAAAAAAAAAAGAGGACTACACATCCAGATGAAGTTCCAGGAAAGATCATACAATGGGCTTCAGCATCATAGATATGTTGGTATTTTTGAGACTCCTGGAAACTATCTAACAACCCTGCAATTAATTATTCAGTTTTCTGCTTCCCTCATTGGGATGAGGACTGTGGAAGGAGTCTGAGGCCCTCCGAGTCCTTCCAGTAGAACTAAGGGAGGGGTAGAAAACAGCGCTGTTCTAGCAGCAGAGGTTATAGTCCCTCCCCAAACATCAGCAACCGGCGTCTGTAGTTGGCAAGATGTTTACATCATGGGGGCTTCCCTGGTGGCTCAGACAGTAAAGAATCCACCTGCAATGCAGGAGCCCTAGGTTCAATCCCTAGGTGGGGAAGAACCACTGGAGAAGGGCATGGCAACCCACTCCAGTATTCTTGCTTGGAGAATTCCAGGGACAGAGGAGCCTGGCGGTCTACGGTCCATGGGGTCGCAAAGAGTCAGACATGACTGAGCGACTAACATTTTCACTTACATCATGGACACTGAGAGGCCCAGAGTGAAAATAAAGTCCACGGAGTCACCAAGTATAACTATTTTAAGCACAGTGCTCACTGACAACTGATTGTATGATGCTCCAGTATCATTGCCATATAGACTGCACACAGGGAGTGGGCCTCCATGCCAGAGAAAGGAGTTTTGTTCAGATATCTGTCTTCAACGTGCTTGGGAGCCCCTTGGAGACGGCTGGAAATGGTAATCCCAAAGTGTTCTCAAGTTGATAAGAACATTTTCGCATCTATTCTTCATTTTCTAAAACATCCCATGAAGATATTATTTATCCGCATTGGTAAGGGCCAGATGGGTATCTGGAAATTCACAATCCTTGAGGTTCTAAATTTGGACTCAACAGTCGTCCTGTTCTTTCTAAAACAGCATTTTCCAACTACAGCAGGGAAGCTGAGATTACACAAGTGAGCAAGTCAGTGTCATAGGTCTGGAATGCAACTCCTGACTCCACTTAGAATGAGGTTCTTAGAGGCTCTCCCTCACTTTTCCATTTATTTTTCCCCCAAATACTAGTTTCTTTTGTAGGGATGCACAGCCACCTTTGTAGGACCATTTTGGAAAACCAAGGTTTCACAGGAAGCTAGGGTTTGGGGATAGTATGTTTTGAAGAAGCCCTTCCAGATTCAAGATGGAGCTTGCATCTTAAAAGTGGGGTCCAGTGTTTTAGAATCTTATGCCCAGAAGTGTCTGCAGAAGGTTCGCTCACTGGCTTGTGCTAAGCAGCCCATGGATCCCACGACCAGATGACTCGCCTGGTTCTTTGCTGGCCTTTTCTGTTTTTGTTTTTCTAATGTGTCATGTTTGGAGGGGATGAAACAATGAGTGACTGAACTCTAACCAAAGAAAATTCTGCTATTAACTAGGCAGCCTTATCGTTAAATACACATGATTTCAAATGAGGCCCTCTATTTATGTTTCATTTCTCTTGAAAGGGTCTGAGAATAATATCCAGGCTAATCACAGCTATAAAATGCAGCTAAGTCCTCCCGAAGGGCATGTGCTATAATTAGTTGTTTTGACTTTGGAAATGAGATTCGGTAGAATGCTATTGTAGCTTAATGACAAAGTGCTAAACAGCTCAGGAGTTAGGGGCCCGGGGTTCTACTCCTGGCTTTGCCCTGAACCCACCTGGACAAGGTAATGGACCCATTCAACTCTGTTTCTCTCTCTGCAAACAACAGGAGTAACTGAATAAGCTAATGCTGACTTAATGCCTAAAATGTACAGGCGCGCTCTAAGAAGCACACATATTAATTCATTTAATCTTCAGGTCAGCCCCTTGAGATAGCACTACCAGCATTTCCATTATACAAAGCGGGAAACCGAGGCACAGAGAGTTGCATACTTTGCCCTGGCTGGGTGAGGGGATGAACAAGTGAACATTTCAGATTTACAACAGATGACACTGTTGTACAGAGAATGGGCTGGGAGATGCGAGAGGCAGTCTGAGTAGAAGCCCTGGAGGCTACTGCACGTCTGGTATTGGATGATGGGCACCGGAGCTAGGCTAGGGAGGTAGATGTGCAAGCTCTTTAGGAGTCAAGTTGACAGACCATGGAGACACAGCATCTATGGACATTGGGGAAGAAGGAGGTATATCGAATAGCTCTCAAGTTCCACAGCTTGATGGATGGTTATGCCATTCACTGAGAAGGTAGGGAACACTGGAAGGGAACCAGGGCATTTGAGGTTGGGGGGGGAAGGATGGAAGGGGACCATGAGTCTGAGTTTAGACCTGTTGAGTCAGAATGATTGTGCAGTGTTACAGTGGACGTGTCCAGTAGGCAGCTGGATCTACTGAGCTCGGTGGAGAGGAGAGGGTCAGGCCAGAGACAGAAATTTCTGGCTAGTCTGCAAAACAGATACCATCTGAAGCCAGGGGAATGGAGAGAGCACATAACATGAGAAGAGGAGAGGGCCTGGGATGAAACCTTACGGAATTCCCATAATTGAACGCTCAGATGAAGGAAGACAAACCTGCCAGAGAGTTTGAGGAGGGGCAGTGCATGGAGGCAAGATGCAAACTAGAAATGTGGCATCACGAAGCGGAGGAAGGAGACGGGCATGGCCAACGAAGTGGCTGACGCGCCGAGAGGTCACGCGAGGCCTGAAGAGCCTGCCCTCGGGGTGGAGCACCAGGGAGGTGACGAGCAGGCTCACCTGGAGCCCTTTCGGGGGCGGTGGGGACGGAAGCCAGGCTGCAGTGGGCGGGAACAGGGGTGAGAGAATGGACCCAAGATGCATGGAGGACTCTGCCACGAAGCCGGCTTTGAAGGGACTAGACAGCGGGAGGTGAAGGAGGCTCAGATGAGGTTTATAGTTTCTAGTGACAAGAGACTGCCTATGTTTAATAGAAAGAATCCAGGTTAAGAGGTAGTGGTTGTGATGGTGAGAAGTTAAATATATAAGGAGGGAGAAGGCTCTATGGACAGTGCAGGAGTCCTGAGAAGGCAGGAAGGGCTGGGGTTTTAGGGGCAGAAAAGACCTTATCTTTCAGATGGCAGAGGGACAGCTCTTCACTGTGACAGCAGGAAGTAGGAAGGAGTGTGTTGTATGCAGGTTTATACGTTTGGTATTAGAATTAAAAAGGGTGCTGCCAATTGGCAGCTTTCACTTGCTCTTTCAAGTTGGACTATAATAAAGATGACTTATGATAGTTTAAAATATTACTTTTCCTTGAAGGGTTTGTCTTTGAACAGAGCCAAACTCACAAAGCAAAGGGATAAAGTTCTAGCTTCAGAATTCATCATCGGAATTTTAGGGGAGTCCCCAGGGCAGCCCACCATTTTTACCAAGTAAAGCACCATCTGCTCGGTTCCTCTTAAGACCAACCTTGTGTAGAAGTTTCGGTTAGTAGCAGAGCACAGTTACTATGCTAATGAAGAGGTCAATTTTATAAATAACCCTGAGGAGCTAATTTCAAGAATAAAAGTAGAGATGCCCTCTGAATGCACTGAATGTCTTACACTATCCTCACCTTGACAGTAGCTTCAACTAATTTTATCTGATTTTAGACTAACATTAAATTAAAATTCTTCCTGATATCTAGACATGACCCTTCATATGCTAGATGATACAGAAAAACTCCCGTTTGGGGAGTTAAAATCTTATACAGAATGAATTACCCAAAAGTAAAGCTTTAATGTCCTTTTCAGTGACCTATTTAATCAGCTCTATGATATAGGTGACCCTGGTTTATACAACATCTCTGAGCAGTGACATTGTTTCCGCACCTCAAATGATTTCCTCTTTACCATGGACCACAGCTTAGAGATCTCCCCTTCCCGTGAACTGAAAAATCACCGAAAGAAAGTGAAAGTGAAAGGGACTCAGTTGTGTCCGACTCTTTGTGACCCCATGGACTCTACAGTCCATGGAATACTCTAGGCCAGAATACTGGAGTGGGTAACCGTTCCCTTTTCCAGGGGATCTTCCCAACCCAGGGATCGAACCCAGGTCTCTCACATTGCAGGCAGATTCTTTACCAGCTGGGCCACAAGAGAAACCCACTTGAAAAATCACTGATTCCCATTTAAATGCCACTTGGCATCCATTGCCATGTATGAACTTTATATTTTCCTTCAAAATGTAAGAATGGATATTATTATTTTTTTATCAGTCTGAACAATTCCATCTTTATCACCAACCACAAGAGAAGAGCAAACAAACTAACATTTTTCTGTGAAATGAACACATCCATCCCCAAACAAATGGCGTTCGGTGTTGGCCTTGGAAGGAGGAGACTGCCAGCAAACAGTGGCGAGATGCTTTAATATATGCGAAGCAGCATGACGGCATCCCCAGAGAAGTGACACGGGCCTTGGGAGGTTTGGCCGGTCTGACTCGCCGCCAGCAAGGGATCGTTCTGCCGCCCAGAGCTAATGAGTTTTCCACAGGCTTTGGAACGGCAAGGTCACAGCTTTCATTAGTCTTTACAACTGCTTATTGTTCTGAGGGCCCTGATTTTAAAGCCTGGATTTCTAAAACTGTATCTGCATTTCAGGGGGAAAAAAAAAGCTGAATTGACTTTGGTTTCTTTGCTGCATCTCAGCCGTGGAGGGGAGGCAGCTGCCTTTTCCAACAGATGGAAAGAGAAAGGGCAGAGGTGTTTGTGGAGGACAGAAAGCGGGGCCCTCTTTCTTGAGGCAGGAAGAGATGGGGTTTCCCAACAGAGGCCTGAGATGGGACATAGGACAAGTGGAAACAGGCGTGGCGGGGCCAGGGGCAGGGGAGCAGCTCTGAATCCTGTCCCCTTGGAATCTCTCTCTAGAACTTGTCAGGGCCATGTGGGCTGGGGCATTTCTGTCTGGGCCCTGGTCATCACTCCGTCCCCAGTTCCGAGGCAAGGACCGAGAACATAATAGGTGCTCCTTTAGTCATTATTAAACCCAGATCCACCCACACATGCTCCCTGGATGATGTCCTCAACACTCAAGACTTCAGTTAGCATCCACACGCCAAAGCCTCCAGATTCTACATCCCTAACCATGTTTCTGAGCTCCAGACCACCTTTTCAACTGCCACTTTAGATCCCTACAGGTCATCAACAGTAATGGGTCCCCCCAAAATTAATTTATCTTCTTCTTCTGGGCAGGTAGTTTTGCCAGCTGGATAAATTATTTTGTCCACCAATAAAATCTCCCCTCCTGCCAAAGTGAGCTACCCAGGAAACTAGGAACTACCCTTTCTCTGTACTTCACCCTTGGTGGCCACTCAAGCACCAAGTCCAAACCATCTCTCATCCAATCCTACCACCAGCCCCTTCGGAAAGCAGGCCACCAGCATCCATCTCATGCCACCAGCCTATAGAGAAGTCTTTTTAAGGGGTAAATCTGATCACACCACTTCCTGTGTGAAAGTTATGCACACCATCCTGGAGTCTGATGGAAGGACTCAGAACACCCAATGTCCCATAAAATTCTTTGTGATCTGGCCACTTGCCAAGAATCTCCCCCATCCTGTCCTTTAGACATAACCACCTCCTCTTGGCTCCTTCCAGATTTGCATGCCTTTCCTTGTGTCTGAACGTTCTTTCTCTTCCTCTTTGTCTGGCTAACTGACAGTAATCCCCAAGATTGCAGCTTAAACCTCAAATGTCACTTCCTCTGTTCACCAGCCTTTTGGTTAAGGTGCTTCCACAGCGTGTGACAATAGTCTTGCATCTCCTGCTGTATCCTGGTACTTGTGATTCTTCCATTATGCCCATCTTGCCCCCTGCAGCAGAGGGCTGAAGCTTTGGGAGGCAGGACCATGTGCCCCACTCACCAGCTGGACTGTATCATGACAGTATAACCTTGAAGTGGCACAGAAGCCCCCACGCAGAAGGGTCCTGTGCTAGACAATACAGACAGAAGAATACAGACTTCTTCATCTATTCATTCATTCACAAAATACCATGGGTCCAGATTCCCCGAATGCCCTGCTTTGGTGGGCCTCAATATAAGACATACACAATGCTTCGTTACTCTCTAAAGCGAGGTGATGGATGCAAGGCCGGAGGTCAGCCCAGGATGCCTTGGCTCATGCCTGCTCTGATGAGACACCTGCATGACTCCAGGACCCACAGGGGTCTGTGCAGCTCACGCTCTTTTCCTGTTCCGCCCAAAGGGCCCCCTGTCATCTGGGGGCCATCAGCATCTCCCGGGGGAGGCTGAAAGGCCAGACTGACACAGAAGCCGAGAGGCAGGTGCCAAGCATCTGATCCCCTCTCTCCTCTTCCTTCTCCAGGACCACAGCTATTTTCCTACAGCTGCCTCTTGGGGCCCCTTCTGAGCTCCTATTTCTGGAAAAAATCACAACTTGAGTTCAGATGAGATTTCATGCTGTTTAGAAACCTGGAGATGGAAAAACACAAAAACTCCCCAGGGAATCTCAGACGTTCAAGTGGAGGGGATTTCGGCCACCTGATTCTGCCAAGTCTTCTGTAATTCCCTCTTTGTTAAAAGTCTTGTTTCCATACTGTTTCCTGGTCTATGACACTACAATTTTAATGTATAGCTTCATTTTAAACCAATAGCTCTGTTGAACGAAAGACTGGTGAAGAATGTAGGTATTCTTATTAAATTATAAGTGCTTTCCTATGGACTGATAATATTTCACAAAATACATACAACTTCCACATCTATCTATCTTTTTAGATCTATCTCATATATATATATTTAGAGAGAGAGATGAGAGAGATGATGTAACAAAAAGATGCTCCCCAACCCTGTCTTTTTTCTCCCAGCAGCGTTGTAGATTTCAGGAATGTCTAACCACTTTGGATTTGCCTTTCCTGCACTTTTTGAAAATCTATTTGCTAATTCAGAAAGAATCAGAAAAGACGGAGTTCTAATCATATGTATGCATGTTCAGTTGCTCAGTCGTGTTCCACTCTTTGCAACCCCATGGACTGTGGCCCACCAGGCTCCTCTCTCTGTCCATGGGATTTCCCAGGCAAGAATACTGGAGTAGGTTGCCATTTCCTGCTCCAGGGGATCTTCCCGACCCAAGGATTGAACCCATGTCTCCTGTCTCCTGCACTGGCAGGCGGGTTCTTTACCACTGCACCACTCGGGAAGCCCATGTTCTAGTCAAGGAATGGGTTTATTTTTCTAGGAAAGGATCTACCAAATGGGAAAGGCAAAGAGGAAAAAGAATGTAAAAACGGAGTGTGATATGGTTACTTCAACAGGCTTGACCTTGACCATACAGGAAATGAATATCATTTCTTGGCCTGATCTACACAGTGGATTGGGAGATAGATCATTTGTAAGAAAAAACTATATCCCATCCAGTATGTTCCCAAAAAAAGACCATGAGTTCATAGCACATGTCAACCATAGGATCCTCAGCTCCCACCCTGGGGGACAGCAGGCCTGTCTTTTTCTCTCACTCTTGTGTGTGTGTGACACACACATATATATTTCCTTTTTTTTTTTTTTTTTAATTTCCTTGCATTCTGTCCACATCAGATATTCAGCATACACACACATGACCCACACACACACCTTCCCTCTCTTCACGTGCACGTGGACGTGTGAGAACAGAGGGAAATCTCAAGATCACAGCAGCGCCAGCCAACAGGCAGGGAGCTTCTCAACACCAGCAGGCACCCGGGACAAACCTGGACAGAGTCCACCGGCAGCCCTGCCCATGACTGCAGGGCCGTCACCGGAAGTGCCGGCAAGACCAGCTCCTGGGACGCGAAAACGGCTCCCATGTCCATCCCGAGGGAACCGGCTGACGTAGACCCTTCCCCTCAGGGAGGCGTGATCTCCTCCTCCCAACAGAGCCCGACCAGCATGTCTTTAAAGAGAGCTAGTTGTACTTTTTGAGCTTGTCTGAAAGTAAGAATCTTATACACGGCGGACAGAAACACTCAGTCACTCAGAGCCCTGAAAGCCATCCTTCCCAGCCAGACCTGCATCCCCGGAGAAGCAGGTGGAAGGAGAAAGAGACGCTCACCCAGAGCCAAGCACAGTACCCTCCTCAGGACCCTTCTTGAGAAGACGGACATTCCTGACATTGTGTGTCTGTGTGTGTGCATGCAGAATACAGATGTCTTTTCTTCATGCAGTAAGTGTTGTGTTTATACACATCCCACACATCCACAGTTCTAAATCTGCTGGGACCGTGGCCACAATATCCCTTCATACCTGCGGATGCTCGGTTCAGATACCACCCTGTCACCTGTCCTGAGGCTAGCGATGGGAGCGGCCTGTCCGGCACCCCAGGAGTCTGTGCTACTAGTTGACTTTCATTTGGTGTCCCTCTCACTAGCCCCCACCTCCTCCTGTGGGGCTTGGAGTTTAGCTACAACAGCAAAAACAAGAAGACACTCATCACCCTGTTGATAGTGATGTCCAAACTAGGCCGGCCTGGCAGGGCATGTGGCCTTCCTTTCTTGAAGACAACGCCCATCTTTTGCTATAAAATGATTCCCTCTGGCCCCTGTCTGTGGGGCCAGCCCCTTCCACGTGGGCCACCAGCGGAGCGGCACTGCTTTCGATGCTACCTGGGTGTCCTGGAAGTAGCTTTTCTACTTGTTCCGGTAGGAAGTAAAATTTAAAAGAATGGACTGCATTCCTGGTATAATTTCTAGCATAATATGGTGCTTCAGGGGCTTCCCTTGTGGCTCAGCTGGTAAAGAATCTGCCTGCAATGCAGGAGACCTGGGTTCGATCCCTGAGTTGGGCAGATCCCCTGGGGAAGGGAACGGCTACCCACTCCAGTATTCTGGACTGGAGAATTCCATGGACTGCATAGTCCATGGTGTCGCAAAGAGTCAGGCACAACTGAGTGACTTTCACTTTCATGGTGCTTCAGACTTGGACAAGGTTGTATGAATTTACAGCTCCTTCATGGGAAAGGCCTGAGCATTCTGAGTGATGCTGTTGACTGTGGGGTGAGAATCAGATTTCACAGCCTGTGGCCCCAAATGGCTACGTGTGGTTGAAAAATGTGAAGAGAGAGCACAACGCGACAGAGAAATGAGATGGAGTGATCTCCAAGGACACAGCAGGCTCCAGGCAGAAGGTACTCACTTGACCTCACTCAGCTTCCACGAATCTAAAGGAAGTACCACCTCCCAGGTCACTCAAGAGGGTGTGGCGAGGGCTTCCCTTGGATGGCACATTGCCTGGGTTGTGATGAGTGGAATATGCAGATGGCAGACTCATTGGTCCAGCCAAATTTGGGGAGGGCAGCTCTGCAGAGTCTCATTTTAATGCACCTGTCTCAGCATCTTTCAAGAGGGAGCCTAATAAGTTACAACGTGAAGATAAGCATCCCCCAAGGCTCAGGGGTAAAGAATCCACTTGCCAATGCAGGAGACACCTGTCTGATCCCTGGTCCAGGAAGATCCCCTGGAGAAGGAAATAGCAACCCACTCCAGTATTCTTGCCTGGGAAATCCCATGGATAGAGGAGCCTGCTGGGCTACAGTCCATGGGGTCGAAAAGAGTCAGACATGACTTAGAGACTAAACAACAACAACACAAGGAAATCACAACCGTCCAAAGGAGGGCTGCATTTACCGTAGGCAAAACTCTCTTCAACACCCTGATTACCTGTCAGCACCCAATGTTTATCTGTCTGCCTACTTTTTTTTCCCCAAAGGCACTAACAAGGCTGCCCGTTTTGAAGAACTATTGTTTTAATGGTTCAGTGGGCATAGAACATAAAATTTTCACGATCACACTTCCTAAAATAGAAGCGTATTCACTTGTATTTCAAAGGAATTGCCTTCGGAATCAGAGGGAAAAGCGACTTTCCAGGGTTTGGGTCTTTGGATGGTTGATTTTTCCTGTTTATATTCTGTCAAAAATTACTATTTAGTTAGCATATATGCAATTTTCAAGGCTATTATAAAAAATCTTTGCATTCTAAACCAAGAAGAGGGAAATGGATATAATGAAGATAAATAAAATGAATTACTCATTAGCATTTTGGATGAGAGGGTTTTTTTTTTTCTTTGCCAGTAAACAAAGACGGCGTGGGGACCCATGATAAACTAGTATACTGCAAACATCTCAGTTGTAATGCAGTTCTGCTATTTAAATATTCAGGATTACGTGCTAGCGCTAATAGGAGAGCTGCAGAAAAATCACTGACAGCCAAACCTGTGGCCAGATTTGGTGGATGAGAAAGAAAGAGGGCTACACACCATGGGAATGATTCTGGAGACCAGAAATGCCAACTTCACCACTGAAGCTAAGAACAAAGAAATCTTCTTAAGTATAAATGACTAGAGCTTCATTTATCATCTGAATGACAGAATCACTAGAGTAGACCAACTCCAAACTAAGGCATCAGATAAAGAGTCGTCTCAAGTGCCTGCTCTGTCTTCAAAGTTACTAATGAGACTTTCCCAGCTGTGATTAACTATTAAGATGGGGACATCTCTCTCACATGGGCACTTTATTTAAATGTTCCTTTAGCCACATGGGGTAGACAAGGAAACGATGCCCCTGAAAGAAACTATCCGTGAGAAAATTCAAGGATTCCTTACTCATGGGCTTTTTGATTTCTGAAGATGTTTCTTAAAGATTTAATCCAAAACTTTTGAGTCATTTCTCTTTCATACAGGAATTGAGAAAATGAGCCAAGACCTATGACTTGTTATTCTTTCTAACAAATAACTGGCTTGTTTCTTCCAGTGGGAAGTGAATTCATTTCTCCTCTTCCTGACGGTATTAATTTTAGCACTGGCTGGGGTCAAAGGTCTTGGTTTCAGATCCCAGTATAACCAGATAACTATGTGAACTTGGCTAGCAGCTTAATTTCTTCTGATCTCAGTTTCTTTAACTGTAAAATTAAGGATGTTAGAGGTGGTGATATGTGAATGTCTGCTGCAGCTCTAAAGTGCTCTAATTCTATATTTCTTCACATCCAGGAAATGCAGTTGTGAAAGGAGTGAAGAAACTCACAAACAGCCTCCTTGTGATACAGGTACAAAGCCCACTGTGGAAAAAAAAAATGAGCCTTGTTCTGCTTCTTGGACTAGCAGAAGTGATGGGTGTATTGAAGACTCCTCCTTCCCTGGCTATGGAGATGCTGGAGCCATGGATTCTAGAAGCACGTGATGAATATATGGACAGAAGCTACCTGACCCACGTGAGGCTTTACTCCAGCAAAACATACACTTTTAATGGCTTAAACCACTGGAATTCAGGATTTATCTGTTAGGGCAGCTAGCATTACTTATTCTAAATAATGAGTCTAGCATAATACGGCATTCAACTTCATAATGAGACAGAAGGGACTACTGTTCATTATCTACCACAATGTGGAGAATTACTCTTCTAGTGCTCCTAGATGACAGTAAGTGGAAAGTCAGTCTTACAGGGAGAGAAACTAAGGCTCGCCAGGAACTTGGCTAGTTAAAAGGTGGATGGAGCTGTCCCTCTCAGGCCCAGCTTCACAGTCTTTGATTGCTCTCTACTGCACCACTACTTTCCAGACTTCAGTGTGTAGCAGAATCATGCCTGTTAAAAGGCACATTTCTGGGCCCCACCCTCTGATTCAGAGTCTGGGTGGAACCTGAAAACCTGGATTTTACCAGGCGATGCTGGTGAGCCAGGGACCACTCTGCGGGAACCACGCACACTGCTGCTCACACTGCGTCAGGTCCCAGTGTCTTGAGAGCCAGACCTCGATGTCAAGTGTTTCAGCTCTTCCTACTCATTTCAGGGAAGCCCCCAGAATCCTGGAGTGGGTAGCCATTTCCTTCTCCAAGGGATCTTCCTGACCCACGGATTGAACCTGTGTCTCCTGCGTTGGCAGGCATATTCTTTACCGTCTGAGCCACCAAGGAAGCCCACTTATTACGGACAGTGCTACTGAAATGCAAGAGAAAGCCCAGTTCAATCCAAAATGGCAGACCATCTCCTATTCCTTCTTCCTTCCATGGCTTATCTCTCCCATGAGCACGTTTGCTCCCATAAGCCTGAGCCACTGGTTCAGGACTCCACCCTCCCACACAATCCCCACCCAACCACAGGCACCCACCGCTACACGAAAACAAAACCAAACTAAATGTTGTTCTCAGCATGTTGGCTTAAAATAGAAGGTTCTGGATTTGGAAGGTGTGTTTCTCTTTGCTGCTCACTATCTCTAAGGTTCACAGCTGTTTCCTCACCTACAAGAACGAAGTCCCGACTGCAGCCACCTGGCAGGGTTGTGGAGAAGGTGGTCAGATGAAGTGTGCCTAGAAGAGCATTTTCTCAACAGCAAAGGCTCCAAAGTCTTCGACAATGTTATGTCAGGGACCATCACCCCAAGGGGTCATCCCTAAACATACAGCTCTCTTTCTTAGCCAAATATTCTGAGAAATAGGGTCTTTCTTTCTGACATTAGTTAAGATGAACAACAAACAAGAATCATCATTGCCAATGACCCCAATCACGAGCAGGAGGAAAATCCGTGGAGAACTATAAGCACTTCCTTTATCTAACTCTTTTGGGTTAAGAGAAACCTCTTAAAATGTGGCCATAAGCAGCCTATTTGAAATATCAACAAAATGCAAATGATACCACTTTAATGGCAGAAAGCGAAGAGGAACTAAAGAGCCTCTTGATAAAGGTGAAAAAGGAGAGTGAAAAAAGCTGGTTTAAAACTCAACCTTCAAAAAACTAAGATCATGGCACCCAGTCTTATCACTTCATGGCAAACAGATGGAGAAAATGTGGAAACAGCATCACATTTCATTTTCTTGGGCTTCAAAATCAATGTGGATGGTGACTGCAGCCACGAAATTAAAAGACTCTTGCTCCTTGGAAGAATAGCTATGACAAACCTAGACAGTGTATTAAAAAGCAGAGACATCACTTTGCTGACAAAGGTCCACACAGACAAAGCTATGGTTTTTCCAGTAGTCATGTATGGGTGTGAGAGTTGGACCATAAAGAAGGCTGAGTGTCAAAGAACTGACACTTTTGAACTGTGGTGTTGGAGAAGACTCTTCAGAGTCCCTTGGACTGCAAGGAGATCAAACCAGTCCATCCTAAAGGAAATCAACCCTAAATATTCATTGGAAGGACTGATGCTGAAGCTGAAGCTCCAATCCTTTGGCCACCTGAGGTGAAGAACAGACTCACTGGAAAAGACTCTGATGCTGGGAAAAATTGAGGGCAAGAGGAGAAGGGGATGACAGAAGATGAGATGGTTGGATGGCATCACCGACTCAATGGACATGAGTTTGAACAAGCTCAGGGAAGTAATGAAGGACAGAGAAGCCTAGTGTGCTGCAGTTCATGGGGTTGCAACGAGTCGGACACGACTAAGCGACTGAACAGCAACAAAGCAGCCTCCTCAGGACTCACCCATTCTCTGCTTGGTCTGTAGCTGAATATAGCCGCACTCTTCCTGCCCCTCTATGCCCTGAATTTGAAAAGCCACTAGAATGATCAGCCATTTAAAAAACGTATTAAAAAAATAATAAAAAATAAAAAACGTATTAAAAAAACCACCAGGGACCTCCCTGGTGGTCCAGTGGTTAAGACTCTGAGCTTCCAATGCAGGTGCGCAGATTCTGTCTCTGGTCGGGAACCAAGATCCTACGTGCTGCACGGCGTGGCCAACCCTCCCCCACCGGCCCCCACCAAAAAACCCCAAACAAACGGAAAAACCTAAGACTCCCCACCCCCCAAAGAGGGCCACTTTTATTTTTAAACCTTTGCAAGTTTTAAACCCTGAGATGGATTCTATTTCTGCTGGACAAAATGCAGCTCCTTGGTCCCACACGCTTGCATCACTGGAAACTGCACAAACGACCGGGGCAGCTGCGAGTCCCAAGTGCGGAGCACGGGAAGGGCCTGCCAGACGTGGCTTTGCTCCTTGACATCCAGCGCGGAGCTTGCAGACTGACTCCTCCCCTACACACATACACACACACACGCACACACACAGGCACTCACATGCACACCGTCAGGGCTCATCTCTAGCAACAGGATGGCAAGAACTCAGTCTTCACTGCATTTCTTAACAGCTGGAGGCTGAGACAAGAGGGCAAGGCTGCAGATGTCTCTGCAAGGCCCTGACACACGTTCAGCAGCTGTGGGTCCCTGTGAGACCGGCTGGGACCTGCGACCCTCTACCCGAGCACTTGCGCTTACACCTGGACAAACATCTCCTCCAGCAACAGCATACAAAGAAACTATCAGGGACTAAAAGTAACTGCACTCATGCTCAGTTGGGGCAATTATGAACAAGATGCAAAAGGGCCACAAATCAACCTCCATCTCTGAGGTGCTGGGAGCCCGAGCAGGGTCCTGGGCATGATCCTTGCACACAGCACCACCAAAAGGGTAAGCAAACCACCTAAACCACTCCTCTCATCCAACCTACCCATCTGCCCCTACCCTCATCCCATTTAAGGAACCAGCTCGGCACCCACTTTGGCACTTGTTACTTGTTTTTGCTCCTGTGGGGTGCAGCATGAGTCCCAATAAAGCCTTGCCTGAACCTCTCATCTGGCCTCTTAATCAGCTTCTATTGATTACAGAATTCAAGGACCCAATTGGCAATATCTATGATAGGTGTGGCTTCCCTGGTGGCTCAACTGGTAAAGAATCTGCCTGCAATGCGGGAGACCTGGGTTTGATCGTTGAGTTGGGAAGATCCCCTGGCAAAGGGAATGGCTACCCACTCCAGTATTCTGCAGAATTCCATGGACTGTATAGTCTATGGGGTTGCAAAGAGTCAGACACAACAGAGTGACTTTCACTTTTCATGATGGGTGTGGCTCACGCCTCAGGGCCACAACCTCTACCTATGTAGTCCTGAAGTTTTATTCCACCTCCTCCCAACACAACTCACTTAAATCTTTCTCAGGACAATGTTTGAACCTTTCATTGAAATGAACGTAAAACCAATGTGTAGCTTCTCTTAACTTTCCATCGTCAGGTTGTGCTGTAGCCTTGACTCAACTTAGCACCTTTGAGAAGATGTCAGCCTTTCTGAAGGGCTTTTAGAGAAGATTTTCTATTTTGCACAGTGAGTTAGTAGGAGATGTCAAATGATCTGAAAGCCTGAGCTGCTCGAAGATTTCACGAGTTTGTTATGCAAATGCTGCAGGATTCAATAACTCCATTCCTGTCATATTTAGCGTATTCCAATCACCCAGTTGCAGCTTGGTGGCTGGTATCTAATTTCAGTTTTGTTTACAGGAGGGCTCAGAATCCACAGAAAAAGCCCACCAACCTGAGCCATTCCCACCCACGCGTTGCGGATGTGAAGGCGGGCGGATATCCGCGCCCTCTTCCCGCTCCCCTATGGTCCCTTCTCCACTCCATCCCTCATCCCAGCCCAAGTGGTGAAGAGGAGGATGCGACTGCTGCTGCAAGGCTGCGAAGCCAGGTGCATGAGGAAGCTCCTTCAAAACTTCACTCAAGTCTGTTTTCCTCCCTTCTTTCTTTCAAGTGATTCACAGGGACGTGTGTCCAGGGCACCCTCAAGTCAGCCAAAGTTGAACTGAATTCCCAGAGCCTTTGATTGTTATTCCTATTTTTAGAAAGTGGTTTTTTTTGCAGCAGAAATTGCCTGGCCTGGGAAGGTACCAGCTCACAGTTGGCATCAGCCCTGAGATCTGGGGGAGATGCCCTTTGCTGCCTTGGAACTGGGCTCTGCTGTGTTCAGACTCCTAATGCTGATTCTCCCAAACCGCAAACAGGATGCAAGCTCCAGTCAGAAGGCAGGATTTAATACTGCTTTTACTGCCAGTGCTATGAGCATTAAAGATGGATTTCAAGTTTCTCCCCTGAACATTATATGACGATTTAAAGCCGCACATAATCCTCTGTATATATTATTTTATATTCTTCCCGTAGTGTGAACTACTTAGGAGCATAAAATACAGATTTAGAATACTCTCTCTTTCTAGCATATTAAATTCTACATAAGAGAAAATGACACATTAGGTTTCATGGGAATGGTCAGGGCATCATTCCCCATCTCCCCTATCGCATTCCCCACGCCCCTGTCATTGTAAAGACAACAGCTCTTTAAGAGAGGGCAAGGACTTCGCTGGTGGGCCAGTGGCTAAGACTCCGTGCTCCCAGTGCAGCAGGCCTGGGTTCAATCCCTGCTCTGGGAACCAGATCCCACATGCCACAACTAAAGACTCTGCAACGAAAATCAAAGATTCTGCATGCTGCAACTAAGACCTGGGGCAGCCAAATAAATAAATAAAAGGAAATAGTTAAAAAAACAAAAGAGAGAGATGACAATGATAAGAACCAAGGAGGAGGGAAGAGGGAGACTTCTGGTAATTTTCAGAGGGGGCACCTACATCTGACGCCCCATGACGCATGGTACTGGATCTCAGGCCGTAGGAATAGATTCAAACTATCAACAATGACCAGTGCCTTTAACCTTAAATCGTTCTGATTCTCAGACTCATACACATTAAGAAAAAAAAGCAGCTGCAGCTATTTCAACCAGTTTCTCCATTCATCTTAATGTATTCTTTCATAGTCAATGACAAATATTCTGAAAACCAACTGACTAAATTCCTGAGAGAGAGAGAGCTGGGTCAAAAGTTCTTTTTAGGGATATAGTATATTTCTTTAATGATTAATCCACATAACCCCATTCAAATTAATTGGGATCCTAGAAGATGTTAATTCCCAGTTGCTACAGATCTGGAACAATGAACTAGTTCCAAATTGGGAAAGAAGTATGTCAAGACTGTATATTGTCATCCTGCTTATTTAACTTATATGCAGAGTACATCATGCGAAATGCCAGGCTGGATGAAGCACAAGCTGGAAATCAAGATTGCAGGGAGAAATATCAATAACCTCAGATATGCCGATGACACCATCCTAATAGTAGAAGGAAGAGGAACTAAAGAGCCTCTTGATGAAAGTGAAAGAGGAGAGTGAAAAAAAACTGGTTTAAAACTCAACATTCAAAAAACTAAGATCATGGCATCCAGTCCTATCACTTCAAGGCAAATAGATGGGTGAAAAATGGAAACAGAGATAGACTATTTTCTTGGGCTCAAAAATCACTGTGGACAGTGACTGCAGCCATGAAATTAAAAGATGCTTGCTCCTTGGAAGAAAAGCTATGACAAACCTAGACAGCATATTAAAAAGCAGTGAAAGTGAAAGTGACTCAGTTGTGTCCAACTCTTTGCAACCCCATGGTCTATACAGTCCATGGAACTCTCCAGGCCAGAATACCAGAGTGGTAGTCCTTCCCTTCTCCGGGGATCTTCCCAACCCGGGATTGAACCCAGGTCTCCCACATTGCAGGCAGATTCTTTACCATCTGAGCCACAAGGGAAGCCCAAGAATACTGGAGTGGGTAGCCTATCCCTTCTCCAGCAGATCCTTCCGATGAACCGGGGTCTCCTGCATTGAAGGAGGATTCTTTACCAACTGAGCTATCAGGGAAGCCCATTAAAAAGCAGAGACATCACTTTACTGACGAAGGTCCGTCTAGTCAAAGCTATGGCTTTTTCCAGTAGTCATATACAGATGTGAGATTTGGACCATAAAGAAGGCTGGACACCAAAGAATTGATGCTTTTGAACTGTGGTGCTGCAGAAGACTCTTGAGAGTCCCTTGGACTGCAAGGAGATCCAACCAGTCAATCCTAAAAGAAGTGAGTGAAAGGCACTCAGTCGTGTCCAACTCTTTGTGACCCCACGGACTATACAGTCCATGGAATTCTCCAGGCCAGAATACTGGAGTGGGTAGCCTTTCCCTTCTCCAGGGGATCTTCCCAACCCAGGAATCGGACCAGGGTCTTCTGCAGTACAGGTGGATTCTTTACCAACTGAGCTATGAGGGAAGACCATCCTAAAAGAAATCAGTCCTAAATATTCATTGAAAGGACTGATGCTGAAGCTGAAGCTCCAATACTTTGGCCACCTGATGTGAAGAGCTAACTCATTGGAAAAGACTCTGATGCTGGGAAAGACTGAAGGCAGGAGGAGAGGGAACAACAGAAGATGAAACAGTTGGATGGCATCACCGATTCGATGGACATGAGTTTACGCAAACTCCAGGACACAGCAAAGGATCGGGAGGCCTGGCATGCTGCAGTCCACGGGGTCGCCAAGAGTTGGACATGACTGAGTGGCTGAACAACAGATAGACACACACACATGTCTACGTTTATCACACACTGAAGAATTCAATCTCATGTCATCCAAGTGTATAGTGCATGCCCATAGCATCTAGGACTATCCTGTAGACAGGAAAAACTATGATTTCCAGGTCAGAGATTAAATCCAGGGGCACAGGCTGAGACATGATCCTGGGGCTAAATTTAATCCATAATTATATTCTGCTTGGTCTGTACAATGTTAAAAAAATTTGAAATTTTCATTAAAAAAAAAACCCAGTTTTTTTTCATAATGTCAGATAAATGGTTCTTCATTTCTCTACAACAGCAGGGGGCTGAAGCTGAAGAGTGGTGACCCCTTTTGATAAAGGGTGGACTTTTCATCTCACCCCAGTTTCTAGCACACCCTGATAATATCAGAACTGCCTGCTTTCCTTATGTTCAATACCTATCTGGCCCCAGGCATGCATTTGATTTTCTGGCTCCTTTTCTAGGTAGACACATTTTGTTCCCCCAAGTGGTAGGGTTTGAATTGCATTTCCCCAAAATACAAATGCTGAGGTCCTGGGACTTCCCTGGTAGTCCAGTGTTTAAGATCCCACCTTGTATTGCAGGGGACTTGGGTTCAATCCCTGGTCGGGGAGCTAAGATCCCACATGCTGTTTAGCAATTAAGTCCACAGGCTGCAACTACCGAGCCCAAACACTCTGGAGCTCACGTGCCACAACTAAAGAGTCCACATGCTGCAACTGCTGAACGACTGAGCCGACACACCACAACCAGACACCGCAAGCTGCAACTGCAGAGTCTGTGTGCTGCAAGGAAAGATCCTGCATGCTGCAACTGAGACCCAAGGCAGCCAGATTAATACATTAAAAACACAGTGCTGAGGTCCAAGTCCTAATCTCCAATACCTCAGAGTGTGAGCTTATTTGGAGACAGGGTCTTTTTAGAGGTAATCAAGTTAAAACAAGTTGACAAGGGTTGGGTCTGAACCTAAGATGACTGGTTTCCTCCTAAAAAGGCGAAATGTGGACAGACAGACACAGCAAGGGAGAATGCTGATGGACGATGAAGGCAGAGATCAGGATGATACATCTACAAGCCAAGGAAGGCTAAAGACTGTCCACGAACTACCGGAAGCCAGGGAGGGGCCTGGAACAGATTCTCCCCCACGGCCCTTAGAAGGAACGAACCCTGCTGACAACTTGATTTCAGATATGCAGGCTCCAGACTGTGAGACCATACATTTTTGATGGGCAAGCCACTCAGCTAGTGGTACTTTGTTATGGTGGTCCTAGAAAGCGAATACTCCCGGTGGCTGAAATGAAGTCAGGATCTCCTTTGATCACTGGGAAGAAGCACAGGTGAGGGGTCTGAATCACCAGCTACTCTGGTCTAGGAAAAGCACATCACACGGAGAAACATCCTTTCCAAACCCAAGCAAGGTTTCCAAGGCTTCCCTAAAGGGATGTTTTCCATTTCAAGAGGGGGCTATGTCTGCCCCAGCTTAGAAGATGCTGAAGATTTCCTGGTCAAACGTGATTGCAAAAAAATAAAAACGGTGCCAGTTCACTCCTGAGTGGGATGGTGATATTTTAAGGTGAAGAGATGTTTCAGAACTAGTATGGACCTAACAGAAGCAGAAGATATTAAGAAGAGGTGGCAAGAATACACAGAAGACCTGTACAAAAAAGATCTTCACGACCCAGATAATCACGATGGTGTGATCACTCACCTAGAGCCAGACATCCTGGAATGTGAAGTCAAGTGGGCCTTAGAAAGCATCACTACAAACAAAGCTAGTGAGGGTGATGGAATTCCAGTTGAGCTATTTCAAATCCTCAAAGATGATGCTGTGAAAGGGCTGCACTCGATATGCCAGCAAATCTGGAAAACTCAGCAGTGGCCACAGGACTGGAAAAGGTCAGTTTTCATTCCAATCCCAAAGAAAGGCAATGCCAAAGAATGCTCAAACTACCGCACAATTGCACTCATCTCACACGCTAGTAAAGTAATGCTCAAAATTCTCCAAGCCAGGCTTCAGCAATACGTGAACCGGGAACTTTCAGATGTTCAAGCTGGTTTTAGAAAAGGCAGAGGAACCAGAGATCAAATTGCCAACATCCGCTGGATCATCGAAAAAGCAAGAGAGTTCCAGAAAAACATCTATTTCTGCTTTATTGACTATGCCAAAGCCTTTGACTGTGTGGATCACAATAAACTGTGGAAAATTCTGAAAGAGATGGGAATATCAGACCATCTGACCTGTCTCTTGAGAAACTTGTATGCAGGTCAGGAAGCAACAGTTAGAACTGGACATGGAACAACAGACTGCTTCCAAATAGGAAAAGGAGTACGTCAAGGCTGTATATAGTCACCCTGCTTATTTAACTTATATGCATAGTACATCACGAGAAACGCTGGGCTGAAGAAACACAAGCTGGAATCAAGATTGCCGGGAGAAATATCAATAACCTCAGATATGTAGATGACACCACCCTTATGGCAGAAAGTGAAGAAGAAGTAAAGAGCTTCTTGATGAAAGTGAAAGAGGAGAGTGAAAAAGTTGGCTTAAAGCTCAACGTTCAGAAAACTAAGATCATGGCATCTGGTCCCATCACTTCATGGGAAATAGATGGGGAAACAGTGGAAACAGTGTCAGACTTTATTTTTTTGGGCTCCAGAATCACTGCAGATGGTGACTGCAGCCATGAAATTAAAAGACACTTACTCCTTGGAAGCAAAGTTATGACCAACCTAGACAGCATATTAAAAAGCAGAGATATTACTTTGCCAACAAAGGTCCGTCTAGTCAAGGCTATGGTTTTTCCAGTGGTCATGTATGGATGTGAGAGTTGGACGGTGAAGAAAGCTGAGCGCCAAAGAATTGATGCTTTTGAACTGTGGTGTTGAAGAAGACTCTTGAGAGTCCCTTGGACTGCAAGGAGATCCAAACAGTCCATCCTAAAGGAGATCAGTCCTGGGTGTTCATTGGAAGGACTAATGTTGAAGCTGAAACTCCAATACTTTGGCCACCTCATGTGAAGAGTTGACTCATTGGAAAAGACTCTGATGCTGGGAAAGACTGAGGGCAGGAGGAGAAGGGGACGACAGAGGATGAGTTGGTTGGATGGCATCACCAACTCGATGGACATGAGTTTGAGCAAATTCTGGGAGACACTGAAGGACTGGGAAGCCTGACGGGCTGCAGTCCACAGGGTAGCAAAGAGTCACACATGACTTAGGGACTAAACAACAACAGCCTTAACACTGGACATCATTTTACTTGTTTCTGCTACCTTCTCCCAATTTGGGATTATTCTTGAAGTGCCACGTTATGTTTTTATGCTATTAAAACCATCAGGATAAAATTATGTTTTACATCTTGCTTACTCCATGAGGACCACAAACATGGCCATAGGCTTTTCAAAGAGAATAAGATTTCGAGTACACCTCAAACAGTCCAAGGAAGCCACTGACCTACCTGGTGAGCTTGGTGCCAATCTGCTGTCGAAGCTCCAGTCGCTCCTCATCTGTCTGCCGGGGAAGGATGTTCTTTTCTTCCAGCTCTCGCTTGGAGGGCCTGTTGCTGAGCTTGATGGCTAAGGAGTCCTTCCTGCACACCTTCATGGCCAGGGAGCCTGCAGGAGGGAAAAGATGAGTTAATAAAGTCATCGCCAACCTGGGGTCCGGGCTCCCCCAGGGTCAGCTGTGGACCACAGGGTGCAAGACAGGGAGACGCATAAAATAGCCCAACACCTGAGAGTGGTCAAGACCTCAGTCAAAGGAGGAAAGTTACTCTATGTCACTTTCATACAGTTTCTGCCATCATCATGCCCTGTCTACCTCTCAGTGTGCTGGGCATGTGAGGAGCACACGGGCAACCAGTGACTGGATCTCTGCTCCCCAGGAACTCCCCACCTGGGGGCAACATCACAAAGGAGGGCAGGACAGACTATGGAGCATAAAATAGAATGCAAAACATGGAGGAGGAGGGGCTGGCACATGCAGGATAAATGAGACCAACCGGCAGCTGGCTGGAGTGCACCTGCCTGTATGAAGGCTCAGAGGTGATGTATGGTAAGCCAGGGAATTACAGGAGACAAAAGAGATCAGCTACAGCGGGGCTGGGGGTATGGAGCAAAGTAAAGCTGGGCAACGTGGGGTCACAGTGTGGGGTGGGAGGGAGAACAAGCTCATTGAAAGGCCATATTTGGGCACTGCTTTTCAATACAGGAGGTTCTGAGCACCTTCCATCTGGAAAGAATCCATGATTCTCAATCAGGGGTGATTTTTGCCCCCCAGGGAACATTTGGCAAAGTCTAGAGACATTTTTGGTTGTCAAACTGGGGTCTGGTGGGGAGGCTGCTACTGGCATCCAGTGGGTAGAGGCTATTCAACATCCTACGATGCACAGGGCAGCTGCCATGACAATCAGTCATCTGGCCCAAGACGTCATGAGTGCTGAGGTTAGGAAACCCTGGTATAAAATGCTCCATCATTCCGGCAGAAAGTGATGGGCAGAGGCTGGACAACATGGGCCTTTGGCTGCCCCTCCGTGGTTCCCTCCTGCACAGCAGGACTGTTTCCAGTGCTCAAGTTAAGATCACTACCTGAAGCCTGGTATGTGGAGCAAGAGGAAGAGCCCGGGAAGTGGCAAGTTTGGGGGATCCCTTTGGATTTTGCACAGTAAGTGCTTGTCTTCTTTCTTCTGCTGCTGGTTTTAGAACATGGGCTTTGGAGTAAGGCCCAGGCAGCTTCAGCTCTCAGCGCCACCTCTTAGCAGACGGGAAGCACTGGGCAAGCTCCTAGCTGCTCCATCCCCCTCCCCAAGCCTGTAAAATGGGGCAGGAATTTATGCCCCTGGGGGTTGTAAGATGTAGATAAGAATGAAATCTTAGCCTATTGTCAGGCACACAGTAAAAGTTTGGTATTATTTAAGTTCATGCATTACAGGTTGATCAAGTATCAGTCAATATTCATTCAATTGAAACATTCATTTTTTTGGAACCAGAATGACAGATTTTGAACTTTGCTTTCTTCATTTTTTTCCTTGTCTTTTAGCACACTGAAAGGCCTTAAAGAAGAAATTTAAATTCAGGCTTTCTGAAGTGGTTGAGGTATGTTTACAAATGAATTTGTCCCATATATAACAGTTAGTACTTTAGTGTATTTTGTAGACTGGAATTGAATTTTAAAGTGCTTCTTCTCTTCAACTTTTTTTTGATGGGGGCTTCCCTGGTGGCTCAGATAGCAAAGAATCTGCCTGCAATGCGGGAGGCCTTGGTTCGATCCCTGGGTTGGGAAGACCCCCTGGAGGAGGTCATGGCAACCCACTCCAGTATTCTTGCCTGGAGAATCCCCATGGACAGAGGAGCCTGGTAGGCTACAGTCCATGGGTTGCAAAGAGTCCGACACGACTAAGCGGCTAAGCACAGAACCGCACATGGCATCCCGCAGGAAGCAATCAGAGAAAGAAGAACATCTAAAGAAGAGATGGCAGCATGATGCTGCAGTTTTTAGAGCTCTGATGTTGTTCAGAAGACCGTCACCCTTTCATTTTACTAACGAAGAAATAATAACACTGGACCTCGGATTTGAATCCACAGAGGTGGGCAGCTCCTCGCGCCCACCACGCCCCCTCGTGCCTGCCACGCCCCTTCGCGCCCGCCACGCCCCAAGAGTTCAGAAGTACCTACTGGTATACAATGAACTGTCATCATCCTCATCCTCTTCCTCCTCCTCCTCCTCTTCTCTTGTGTACAGGCAAGAAGAGTCTTCATAGTCTGCTTCATGAGGCACATTTTCTTTATTGTCATCACATTCAATCACAACAGTTGGCACTTGTCTGATTTCCGGAAGGCCCAGAGGTCCTGCCTTTGTGACACTGTCACCCGAGTGCAAACCAGAGCTGTGGTAAGAAGTAGAACAGGGGACCCGCTGCTCAGAGCTGTTTAAAAGGAAAGAAAAGAGGACATTCATTCTGGCTAAGGTGTCGTATAAATGCATGGGAACCTTTTAAAAACCCGGCTGTCCTGCACTCGGAAACGAAAGGTCTATGGGGCAATTCGAGTCCCATTTCTCACCTACAGCTTGACGCGTTGCGACAGCAGAGTGCCCTGGTGGTGGCAGCAGCATCTGCTCTCTTCTGACAACGGGCAGATCATTAACTTTTCTGAGCCTCAGTTTCCTTGGATGAAACTGGGTAAATCCCATCTTTTTAGCAGGTCTGGTGCACGTGTGTCCCACTGGCAGGGCCTCAAAGGAGCCCCACACTTGTTATTTTTAGAAAGGGGCTTCCAAGTGGTTTCTAGACATTGTCCATATCAGTCTATTCTCCAGAACAGCTTTTGGAAACTCAGATGTAGCTATCTCATCCATTAGAACCCTGAGTGTCTTCCTGGTCTACAAAACCAGTGCTCCAAGACTGATACAGAAAAGTTGTCAAAAATCCACACTGCAAGCTATACCATTCATAGCAAAGAACTAAACTGACTGCATCTGAATGCCGAGTTCCAAAGAATCGCAAGGAGAGATAAGAAAGCCTTCCTCAGCGATCAATGCAAAGAAATAGAGGAAAACAACAGAATGGGAAAGACTAGAGATCTCTTCAAGAAAATTAGAGATACCAAGGGAACATTTCATGCAAAGATGGGCTCGATAAAGGACAGAAATGGTATGGATCTAACAGAAGCAGAAGATATTAAGAAGAGGTGGCAAGAATACACAGAAGACCTGTACAAAAAAGATCTTCACGACCCAGATAATCACGATGGTGTGATCACTCACCTAGAGCCAGACATCCTAGAATGTGAAGTCAAGTGGGCCTTAGAAAGCATCACTACAAACAAAGCTAGTGAGGGTGATGGAATTCCAGTTGAGCTATTTCAAATCTTCAAAGATGATGCTGTGAAAGTGCTGCACTCGATATGCCAGCAAATTTGGAAAACTCAGCAGTGGCCACAGGACTGGAAAAGGTCAGTTTTCATTCCAATCCCAAAGAAAGGCAATGCCAAAGAATGCTCAAACTACCGCACAATTGCACTCATCTCACACGCTAGTAAAGTAATGCTCAAAATTCTCCAAGCCAGGCTTCAACAATACATGAACAATGAACTTTCAGATGTTCAAGCTGGTTTTAGAAAAGGCAGAGGAACCAGAGATCAAATTGCCAACATCCGCTGGATCATCGAAAAAGCAAGAGAGTTCCAGAAAAACATCTATTTCTGCTTTATTGACTATGCCAAAGCCTTTGACTGTGTGGATCACAATAAACTGTGGAAAATTCTGAAAGAGATGGGAATACCAGACCATCTGACCTGTCTCTTGAGAAACCTGTATGCAGGTCAGGAAGCAACAGTTAGAACTGGACATGGAACAACAGACTGCCTCCAAATAGGAAAAGGAGTACGTCAAGGCTGTATATAGTCACCCTGCTTATTTAACTTATATGCAGAGTACATCACGAGAAACGCTGGGCTGAAGAAACACAAGCTGGAATCAAGATTGCCGGGAGAAATATCAATAACCTCAGATATGTAGATGACACCACCCTTATGGCAGAAAGCGAAGAAGAACTAAAGAGCCTCTTGATGAAAGTGAAAGAGGAGAGTGAAAAAGTTGGCTTAAAGCTCAACATTCAGAAAACTAAGATCATGGCATCTGGTCCCATCACTTCATGGGAAATAGATGGGGAAACAGTGTCAGACTTTATTTTTTTGGGCTCCAAAATCACTGCTGATGGTGACTGCAGCCATGAAATTAAAAGATGCTTACTCCTTGGAAGGAAGGTTATGACCAACCTAGATAGCACATTTAAAAGCAGAGACATTACTTTGCCAACAAAGGTCCGTCTAGTCAAGGCTATGGTTTTTCCAGTGGTCATGTATGGATGTGAGAGTTGGACAGTGAAGAAAGCTGAGCACCGAAGAATTGATTTTTTTGAACTGTGGTGTTGGAGAAGACTCTTGAGAGTCCCTTGGAGTGCAAGGAGATCCAACCAGTCCATCCTAAAGGAGATCAGTCCTGGGTGTTCATTGGAAGGACTGATGTTGAAGCTGAAACTCCAATACTTTGGCTACTTGATGCGAAGAGTTGACTCATTGGAAAAGACCCTAATGCTGGGAAGGACTGGGGGCAGGAGGAGAAGGGGACGACAGAGGATGAGATGGTTGGATGGCATCACTGACTCGATGGACATGGATTTGGGTGGACTCGGGGAGTTGGTGATGGACAGGGAGGCCTGGCGTGCTGCAGTTCATGGGGTCAGACACGACTGAGCAACAGAACTGAACTGAACTGAACTTGACTGAAACGTAGCTTCTTATTACATCTTGCCTCCACCTTTGATGGCCAAGGGCAGGAAGGGGAAAACCTTCTGGAATGGTGTGGTCACTTAGAAGACATGGTCTAAATAAAAGGTCTCACTGCCAGAGGAAAGGGAAAACCATTAGCCTGGAAGCAGCAGTTTAAACACAGCCTGACGTGCAATACCTCGTATCATCTGCCCCAGCCTCGTCCCCCTACCTCTGTGCCCACACAACTCACCTTGTTCACAGGCAGCAGCACACTGCACACTCCTGGCCTGGGATGTGCTCTCATCTCACCTTCACCTTGATAATTTGTTTACCTTTCAATACCTGTCTTGTGCAACACTTTGCCCAGGTTCTCGGGAGATTCCACTATTTTGAAAACTGGGAACATCTATTTGCTTACTATTTGGGGAGGAGTTGCCCCTCGCCAGCCAAGTGCTAGATACCTCCAGGGGCAGGGACCATGCCTTCTTCACGTCTGCAGCAGGTGCCTGGCACCATGGTTGACAGTAAATGGGCACTCAGTCAGTGCTGATTGTCTTTGCTGAATGAAAGATGGGCTGGAATCCCTGACATTTAGGTACATTTAAAATGGTTGATGAGTCACACTCAAAAGTATCAGTGAAGAGATCAGTCTTTAATTTTCAGAGAGTATTTTTAGTGTACTGCAGAGCTATACATTCCCCTGACCTGACTGGCACTTTTGGTAATGGCTTAATGACTGAGTCAAATATGTGGAAGAACTGAGGTAGAAAAGCAAAAAGCGAACATTTATTGAATGTGTCACCCACTGTGCTGCAAACTTCCACATCCAGTATCTCATTACATTGTTAATAACAACCCTGCGGGAGAGGTGTCAGTTACCCTCATTTTAATAAACAGGAAATGGAGGCTCTGAGAGGGTAATTAATAAGCCCATGAGGGCACAGGTGGTCAAGGAGCCAGTTGGAATTTGAACTTGCTCTGTTTCAATATGCTGTATCCAAACACTGAATTGTGATACTTGTAAGATTGTGGATTGTGGTTAAACACAAACCCTACTAACCATGCACACATATGCATGCAAGGCGGAGGAAAAATCATGCTTTGTCAACAACATGTGTACCAAACAGGCATCGTGACTCTGTAAATGTTTTAGATGTTACCAACCAGGGTAAGTAATAGTGTCCCCTCCCCTGTCACAGTCAGGTCACAGGGCATTGAGTTTAAAGGATACGTCTTAGACGATGGGTTTAGAATGGTCAGGATGGGGAAAGGACTCGAGTGTTTACCTACGATCACGACGACCTTTGCACTAGAATGGCAGTGTTGAGAAGTTGTAATAGAGCCTCAAATATTCACTATCCATTTTTTCCCCTCCTATGGTTGTGAGCACATGAGATCTTAGTTCCCTGACCAGGAATCAAACCCATGCCCCCTGCATTGGAAGCATGAAGTCTCAATCCATGGACCACCAAGAAGTCCCAACTGTTCAGTTCTTTACAGAAAAAGTTTCTTGAACCCTGATCCAAATGAATATTTCTAACCTCTATCATAAGGGGATGACAGAGGATGAGATGGTTGGATGGCATCACTGACTCAATGGACATGAGTTTGAGCAAGCTCTGGGAGTTGATGATGGACAGGGAAGCCTGGCGTGCTGCAGTCCATGGGGTCGCAGAGAGTCAGACACGACTGAGGAACTGAACTGAACTGATCATCCCTCACCCCATCACCTCAACCTTGGCGTGGTTGACCTTTTGGACTGGGTCCACGGAGCCTGGTGGGCTGCCGTCTATGGGGTCACACAGAGTCGGACATGACTGAAGCGACTTAGCAGCAGCAGCAGCTTCTTTGTGGTGGGGGGTTGTCCTGTGTATTGTAAGATGTTTAGCAGCAATCCTGGTAGCTTTTTTGTGTGAGCCATATTTGAACTCCACTTAAACTATTAGTTTGTATTTTAAGTCAATACAGAAAAAACCTTAAATATTACTTTAGCCTCATCCTAAGGCCACATATAAAAGATGTACATATAATAAGGCATACAAATAATATCTTTGTAATCACTAGTTTTATGTTAACTATGTGTTTACAACTTATGTTAAAATAAATATGCACCTATTAAAACTTTACATGGCACTGGGTAGCAAGGTCTAGTGGTCTAAAGCGCTGGATTAAGGCACCAGGTTGTTTGGGGGCATAGGTTCAAATCCCACCACTGCCAAGAAGCATTTCCCCTTCAAGGATCATAGTCTTGTCATGGCAAAGGGACTTGCTTAACTCAATGAAGCTATGTGACATGCCATGCAGGGCCATCTAAGATGGACAGGTTATAGTAGAGAATTCTCACAAAATGTGGACCACTGGAGGAGGGAACAGCAAACCATTCCAGTGTTCTTGCTGAGAGAACCCCATGAACAGTATGATAAGGCAAAAAGGTATGACACTGGAGGATGAGCCCCCTCTGGTTGGAAAGTGTCCAATGTGTTCCTGGGGAAGAGCGGAGGGCAATAGAGTAGGTGTATCATGTGAAATTCCAGGCTGGATGAATCAGAAGCTAGAATCAAGATTGCCCAGAGAAATATCAATAACCTCAGATATGCAGATGATACCACCCTAATGGTAGAAAGTGAAGAGGAACTAAAGAGCCTCTTGATGAAGGTTAAAGAAGAGAGTGAGTAAGCTGACTCAAAACTCAACAAGTGAAAAACTAAGATCATGGCATCTGGTCCCATCACTTCATGGCAAATAGAAGGGGAAAAACTGGAAGCAGTGACAGATTTTATTTTCTCGGGCTCCAAAATCGCTGTGGACAGTGATTGCAGCCATGAAATCAGAAGAGGCTTGCTCCTTAGAAGGAAAGCTACGACAAACCTAGACAGCGTATTAAAAAGCAGAGACATTGCTTTGCTGACAAAGTCCGTCTAGTCAAAGCTATGGTTTTTCAAGTAGTCATGTATGGATGTGAGAGTTGAACCATAAAGAAGGCTAAGTGCAGAAGAACTGGTGCTTTCAAACTGTGGTGCTGGAGAAGACTCTTGAGAGTCCCTTGGACTGCAAGGAGATCACACCAGTCAATCATAAAGGAAAGCTGAAACTCCAATACTTTGGCCACCTGATGTGAAGAACTGATTCATTGGAAAAGACCCTGATGCTGGGAAAGATTGAAGACAGGAGGAGAAGGGGACGACAGAGGATGAGATGGTTGGATGGCATCACTGACTTGATGGACATGAGTTTGAACAAGCTCTGGGAGTTGGTGATGGACAGAGAAGCCTGGCATGCTACAGCCCATGGGGTTGCAAAGAGTTGGACATGACTGAATGACTGAACTGAACTGAAGCTCCAATACTTTGGCCACCTGATGCGAAGAGCCGACTCACTGGAAAAGACAGTGATGCTGGGAAAGATTGAAGGCAAAAGGAGAAGGGGACGGCAGAGGATGAGATGGTTTGATAACATTGCCAACTCAATTGACGTGAATTTGAGCAAACTCTGGGAGACAGTGGAGGACAGAGGAGCCTGGTGGGCTATAGTCCATGGGGTTGCAGAGAGTTGGATGCAGCATAGTGACCGAACAAAAACAATAACAACAATTAAAACTTTTAAAAAGCTTGTCTTAAACTCCATTAAGGTACCACCAATGATATGTGCATATATATATGTGTGTGTATATATATAATATATATATATATATATATGGATCACATTTTGATTAAATTTGTTGGCCACGACCAGAGTCTCTCAACCATGGCATGGTTGACCTTTTGGACTGGGTCCTTCTTTGTGGTGGGGGATTGGCCTGTGTATTGTAAGATGTTTAGCAGCAATCCTGGTCTCTACCCACTAGATGCTAGTGTCATCTCCTCTGGTGGTGACAACCCCAAGTATCATCAGATATTGTTCAATGTCCTCTGGGGGGCAAAGGTGCCCATTTGGGAACTACTGGCCTAGAGTATAGGGCTTCCCTGGTGGCTCAGATGGTAAAGAATCTCCTGCAATGCAGGAGACCCGGGTTCAATCCCTGGGTCTAGAGTATGCAGACAGCTCTGCCTCCTGCTTCATCCTCAGAGTAGTACCACGTGAGTCTCCTCTAATGCAGCCTGGGTATTAGTGCTTAGGAATCTGCAGTATTCGCTGAAGGGTGAACTGCCCAGATCCCCTGACCTGCTGTGTATCAGGCTGGCACTCTGGGGGTGGTACCAGCCATCTGACATCATGACAGTTCCGCTGAACGCATTATCTCTGCTCCTGCTGCGGTCCCAAAGCAGCTACCCTGTTAACACAGACGCTCTGAACCCATCTGAGGGAAGCAGCTTGGCTTGTTATGTGGCCCAGATGGGTGAGTTACAAAATGACACTCTAGCAGCCTGAAAGAGTCACCACACCTTCCAGAGTACCTATCAACATCCCCGAGGCAAAGCTGACTCATGTAAGCAGATCTATTCTAGACCACTCAGGTCAATAAATACTCTTTGGGGATTAAGCACTGAGTTTGCTCAGAAGTCAAATGGATCTCATTTTGAAATAGAAATGCATATTTTAAGTGCTAATGCTAAGGTAAATGAAAAACACTTTTAAAATGTGTGCAGTATACTTACTTTCTCTAAAAGAATCATCAACTAAATAAATTGCCCATAGTGGAAGTGATTTATGAGCAAGCTGGTTTTGTCAGACATTATACAAATGTTGGGCTTCCCCAGTGGTGCAGATGGTAAAGAATCTGCCTGCAATGGGGGAGACCTGGGTTCAATCTCTGGGTCAGGAAGATCCCCTGGAGAAGGGAATGGCAACCCACTCCAGTATTTTTGTCTGGAGAATTCCATAGACAGAGGAGCCTGTCGGGCTACAGTCCATGGAGTCATACAGAGTTGAACACAACTGAGCGACTAACACTTTATAGCAACTTTGATATACACAGAATGCTTTGCTATACTTGTGAAATTCTCTTGTCGAACCTGAATTTACATTCCATGGTGATAACATGGCAAACATAGTGTCATTAAAGTAAGTGAACACACACACAAGAAAAAAATCACACCGGGGTTGTGTTCACTGTTTCTCTTCCAGGTGGGTTTGAGTAGGAACTAAAACCGCAGGGAAACGTGGAGCCCTTCACCCTGACTTCATAGAGCGAGCCCCCCTAACTCTTCCTGGACCACTGCCCGTAATGGTGATGAGAGCTGATGCTTTCAGTGCTCACACAGCGCCAGGATAAATCCATGTAAGCCTCACAGCCACCCTGTGAGGTCAGAATTACCGTTACACTCCCATTTTAGAGAGGGAACGTGAGGCAGCTGGCCGTGGTCACAGCAGAGGGGTGCAGGCGTTACTGAACTCAGGCTGTAGGGCTTGCAGAGCCTGGTCTCGTACAGATGTCACCTGGGCAGAGGCAGAGCCCTGCAATGGCTTCAAGATGTACTTTTTCCAGAACTTTCTCTCCTCCTCACCACCACCACATAACTCTTTGCTGTGGTCACACATGTCTGAACATGACATTCCCTCAGTTAAAAGACCTTTCAAGGGTCTCATTGTCAACTGGACAAACCTCACCTTCTTTGGAATGGACAAGGGGGTGCCTTGCCATCTGGGCCCCTCATTCCTTCCAATCTGATTTGTTACTGTTCTTTCCCATGTACCCTGAGTTCCAGCCACAGAGGCCATTTGGCTTCCCAAGCACACTGTCTGGTTCTAAATGTTGCTTCTTGACCTGCATACAGATTTCTCAGGAGGCGGGTCAGGTAATCTGGTATTCCCTTCTCTTTAAGAATTTTCCACAGTTTGTTGTGATCCACACAGTGAAAGGCTTTGGCATAGTCAATAAAGCAGAGGTAGATATTTTTCTGAAATTCTCTTGCTTTTTCTATTTTTTCAGTTAGAACCGGACATGGAACAATGGACTGGCTCTAAATTGGGAAAGGAGTACGTCAAGGCTGAATATTGTCACCCTGCTTATTTAACTTATATGCAGAGTACATCATGCAAAATGCCGGGCTGGATGAAGCACAAGCTGGAATCAAGATTACCAGGAGAAATATTAATAACCTCAAAATATGCAGATGACATCACCCTTAAGCCAGAAATCAAAGAGGAACTAATGAGCCTCTTTATGAAGGTAAAAGATGAGTGAAAAAGCTGATTTAAAAGTCGACATTCAAAAAACTAAGATCGTGGCATCCGATCCCATCACTTCATGACAAATAGATGGGGAAACAATGGAAACAGTGACAGACTTTATTTTCTTGGGCTCCAAAATCACTGCAGATGGTGACTGCAGCCATGAAATTAAAAGACACTTGCTCCTTGGAAGAAAAGCTATGACCAACCTAGAAAGCATATTAAAAAGCAAAGACATTACTTTGCCAACAAAGGTCCATCTAGTCAAAGCTATACTTTTTCCAGTGGTCATGTATGGATGTGAGAGTTGGACCATAAAGAAAGCTGAGCGCCGAAGAATTGGTGCTTTTGAACTGTGGTGTTGGAGAAGACTCTTGAGAATCCCTTGGACTGCAAGGAGATCCAACCAGTCCATCCTAAAGGAGATCAGTCCTGAATATTCACTGGAAGGACTGATGCTGAAACTGAAACTCTAATACTCTGGTCACCTGATGCGAAGAACTGACTCACTGGAAAAGACCCTGATGCTGGGAAAGATTAAGGGCAGGAGAAGGTGGCAACAGAGGAGGAGATGGTTGGATGGCATCACCAACTAGATGCACATGAGTTTGAGCAAGCTCTGGGGATTGGTGATGGACAGGGAGGCCTGGCGTGCTGTAGTCCATGGGGTTGCAGAGTTGGACACGACTGAGCGACTGAACTGAACTGAGGCACACTGTGAGCTCTCCCGCCGTCATCCACCTCAGAACTAGCCCCTCAGAGTTGGGTTGCAGCAGCCCACCCAACCTCAGGGAGAGCCTTGATGCCATTTCTTTTGAGCAGCCTTTCCTGATTTTTCAGTGGAAACCAGCCTTCTCTGTGTGTCCACAGCCTCTGTTCCCACCACTTTTACAGCATCTGCCGTGTTATATTATAACCACATATCTAAGTATTTACTCCCTGCCCCTAACGACTACAAGCCTTTCAAAGACAGAGGCTGATTATCATTCTCTTCATATCCTAGCCTCATTTTTGTCCACATTTTAGGAACTGATGGAAAAGTCAATCCAATATTTGAAGTCTGTAGGAATCAGAGTAGTCATAATACAGTTTCCATCATTTAATTCACTAAAATAATCATCCTTGACCCTTAGATAGTCTTCCTATGTAGCGAAAGTGTCCTATGAACAGAGAATTAAAGATGTGGAAATAGCGATCTAGGGTTCTTAAGAAGATAGCCCAAAGAGATAAGGCACAGAGATCTGGGCAAGGAAGAAGGCCAGAGTACCCAGGATGATGTGAGCATAGAAGGTGTAACAGAGAGCTCATGGTCACCACATTTCTTCCAACTCTACGCTCAGAGGCAATCAGGCCCCTTCAGTAAGATTGTCCAGAGTCAGGCTGCTTTGTAAGGTGAGCTAGTTGGGCTGGAAGGTTTCTTATGTGACATTCTACAATGAATTTATATTAACACCAAAAAGGGCCTCAATTATTCTCCAGGGGTAAAAAAGAGATTCTGTTCCCTCTTCTCGATGGCTCCAAATGATGTAACTTTCCTGAGATGTGTTATGAGTAATAAGAAGAGATGCAATGGGTTTCTTGCTGCCGCAGTGAGGATGCAGCTCCCTGAGGATGGAAGGGCATCACCATCATAGGTGATGCTCACTCCCCTGCTTCGTATCTCCTCCAGTGTACAGATGTGGGTACACAGCATCTGACACATTCACTGGAATATTACCTTCCTCCTCCAGTGAAGGGAAGTCTGTGAGGATGTCAACTTTGTTGCATCCTCACTTTCTCCCCAGAGGATGGAAGTGCCTGAATGCTTTCCTTCATGAAACAACTGAATAAGCCAGAAGGAACAAACAGAAGTTTACCTAAAATAGGAGGCCTGCTATTCACAACAGACAGACGGAAATAGGACTCAGGGAGCTTGAGAGTAAAATGGCAGTCCTATGTCAGTAAAAAGCACGCATTTCAAACTCTCTTTGCCTTCACTCTGTCCCCACGACATGTCAGGGAATTTCAAAGCTGTTTCTTCTCCCCTTGGTGCTGTCTCCATCAAAAACAACACTTAGCAAGTCTTCTTTTTGGAAAATTCAACTCTCCGTGCAGGCTCTACTAAAAGAAGTAGGGGGCTTCCCTGGTGGCTCAGTGGTAAAGAATCTGCCTGCAAATGCAGGAGATGCGGGTTCGATCCCTGGGTCGGGAAGATCCACTGGAGAAGGAAACAGCAACCCACTCCAGTAAGTATTCTTGCCTGGGAAATCCCACAGACAGAGGAGCCTGGTGGGGTCCATGGGGTCGCAAAGAGTCAGACATGATTTAGTGACTGAACAACAACAAATCAAATAGGAGGCACATGAATTGAGAGCACAGGGAGCTTCCCTGATGGTCCAGTGGCTAAAACTTCACACTCCCAATACAGGGGGCCTGAATTTGATCCCTGGTCAGAGAACTAAATCCCACACGCCACAACTAAGAGTTCTCATGATGCAAGTAAAGATCTCACATGCCGCAACGAAGGCTGAAGACCTCGTGTGGCGCAACTAAGACCTGCTTCAGCCAAATTAAAAAAAGACAAAGAACACAATGGCACCCCATCAGGTCCCCATCCCCCCTCACCACTTTTTCCTATTATTTAAACAGTCACATGTTTCTAAGAAATCCACAGACTTTGAAAATTGAGACTGTTTTACCTTTCCTGTTCATGACTGGGTGAGGGAGAGGCAGCTTATTTTTAATAATTCATCAAGAAATGCATGCCAAGACATCTGTGACAACCAGGGTCATTACACAGTTGGCTCCCTTTCAAGGGAGCTTTCTAACCATCACTGTATCTCCATCACATGATAACAGAGAGATGCATATGGAGCACTGTGAATAATCCTGGGCATGGGATTACCCGTTATCAAGCACCTTTGATACTCTCCTAGGAAATCAGGGGCAGGTTTTGAAATTAAGTCACTGACTATTTTAAATCCTTCATCTGCCCTGAAAATACCTGGGAATCATTTCACCACTATTTTTAAAGAAAAACATGTCATAAAGAGACATTGCTTTCTGGCATCTGATTTCATATGCAACCGTTGTTAAAATGCAAAAGGGAAAAAAAAGAAGACATTAACCTCCTGAAAGGACAGAGAAAATTTATTCCCCTCCAACAGGATGCTGAAAATGACATTAAACTTCAACAGGAACGGCTTTTGTCATTCAGACTGCACGGAGTCATAAAGAGAGTTTTCAGAGAGAGTTTTCAGTAGGACATTTCTTCTTGAAGCCCAAAAATGTGTGAGAAATTCTGCTACAGATTGCAGTGCCTGAGGCTGGAAAATGACAGAAGTAACCACTGACACCCTAGCAAACAGTTAATCAGCTTCACTGGAGGAAAGCAAGCACACATCGTGTTGCTTATCACAGCCTTCTAAGATGAGAAACTCACACTGGAGATCTTGTTTTTCTGTCGGACTTTAGTCAGCAGGAAACGGATGCCATTCTATACAGAGAGCAAGGGACTAAGCTTTCCTGAGTGGAGAATGTGTTTTCAGTCTTTTTTTCCAGTGGTGGTAATGAATGTAAATGCGCATTTACATCCCTTCTTCTGTCCTTCCAGGGACCAATGACCCACATTTCTGAGATGGTGTCTGGGGTCAGGATGTGGTGAATAAACCCATATGACACCCAGAGTCTGACCCAGAGCATTCTCCATTCCTCACGGAGGAACCAAACAGTGGTGGTTCTTCCACATGACTCTGTCCCTAGACATCAGCCAACATCCCGGGTCATGCTTGTCTGGATGTGGGGCCAGGAGGGCAGGACCTGGAGTGAGGACCACGTTTGGGTCCCAGCTGAGCCACTCATTAGTAGAGCATCTTGCTTTTTCAGTTCCTCATCAGGTAAATGGAGAAATCCTTCTACCAAACTCACAGGCTGCTGCAAGATCAGAGAATAATGATTCATAAACATCAATATTGGTAGTTGCTGTTTCAGCAAGGGATGTACTTAAAGCTCAGCAATTTATCATAAACCAATCATTATGGATATTATCCATTAGTTTATTAAAACACTTCCTTTAGCCTTTTCAATATCTTTGGCCTGCACAATCTTTCTGGATAAATGATTTCCAAGAAGATCAAAGAATCAATACTTTTTCACTGGGCAAGGGCGGGATGTCTACTGATGCACACACAGGAAAATTCAGGGGCAGATTCTCTTCTGAAAAATATACTTCTTTTTTTTAATCCCTTTAAGACTTCGAAAGATGTTAATGAATCATCTAGTCTCATTTTAACCTTCCTCTGACCAGTTGGCTCACCAGCCTTGCAGGAAAGGATCTGTCTTGCTCAAAGTGACATTACCTTGTTCTGAAATCTCATCCTACCCCTTAAAATAGCAATTACACTCCAAAACATTATCTACATGCAGCCATTTGCAGATGATAAATATATGCTGTAAAACTAAAGTACTGGCCTAAAGTAAGAGATTGATAACTCTGGCCTCAAAGGGTCAGAGACAAATGTCTTACCAGAATTGCAGAAGATTTCGAAGAGATGGTCATCAGTATAAGAAAGAGAGGTTTTCCCTGGAAACACATTTCATTTGAAAATATATGCCATTTGCTAAACGATGAACAAAATACCAAACTTCTTCAAATAAACACCACTTCACAAATCAGACAACACAGGTATTCAGAGGTTCATTTTTGCTTGGTACCAAGGCATATCTGCTCACCATCACATGAACACTCTGACTTGCAGGTGGAAACGCTGACAGAAATCAGTGCAGTAATCATGTCAGACTGATAAAGCTAGAAGAAACCCAAGGGCCCATCTAGTTCAGGACCAAGAGTTATTCTTTAGAATTTCCCATGACCCTGGAGGCCACTTAAAGAAAAGTAACTGTCAGCTCGAAATGTTTTTATACTAAGATTATAAACAAACTGTGATCTTTGAAGGGTCTATAGATAATGATAGAATAATAGAATTAATAAAGATTGAAGGGATTTCTTTTGGGGGGGGGTTACTGATTTCAATTTCTTCTGTCCAATGTTGAAACTGTCCCTTTTTCAATAATCTGTACTGAGTACTGTATGCAGTACTCAGTGTTTTACTGAGTAATAATTTTACATTATTACTGTCCTCATTAATAAGAGCTCAAAATGGTTCTGGAAGCCTTTCTGGGTCTGGTTGGCCATCGTTGGTCTGGACTATCCGTGTTAACACAGATATACAACTCCTCTGGGAAAACCATTCTATTTCTAAAAATCTTCATATTCACATGAGGGTTAATTTCATGACATGGAATCAGAGAGTTGACCAGGACATCAGCAGACGACCTCACCTGTAGAGCTTTTCTTTATGAAGCATATGAGTAAGCCACTTGGGACAGTGGCCAGCCTGGTCTTTTAAAAAGATCTCCTGTGTTCTCTCCAAAGGTCCCTAGGCTCTCCTTAGGTCAGATGACAATCTTCTGTCATTTCTCTCATTCTCTATGATTGGTCCTCTAAAGACCTAGCGACTAACTGTCAACTTCCTGCCTTTTCTTATTAAAAATCTCACCGCCCAGTTTGGAGGATCACTCCCTCCTTTAACCTGCCCAGAATATTCTCTCATCCCTTTCCCCCTCTCCTCCCGGTTCTTTCAGTCTCTTAGATTTCAGGTTAAATGCAGCTCTTCAGAGAAGCCCGCCTACCAGCGGACCCCCGGCCCTGCTCCCCGGGACGCCCCCCGCACCTCCTGCACCCTTAGAGGTACTGACCACCCAGTGTGTGCTCCCAGCAGACTCCAAGCTGCGCTGAGGGCAGCACCCTCTGTGTTTCGTGCAGGGCTGAATCACCAGGAGGGCAGCAAGCTCTGAAGGTTCTGAGGGTAAGGAGCTCCAGGAACACCGGAGGTGGAGGAGGGAGGGAAAGAGACCCAGAGGTCAGGCTCCCTCCCACCCCCTGCAGCACCCCTGTCACCAGGGTCTGCATGCTCAGCGGCTCCTGGCTCCCGGGGCAGGATGGGGAGCTCCAAGCAGAGCTGGGCATAGCGACTGCCTGCCGTCGCTGACTCACTGGGCAGGCACACCAAGTGCCCCAGCAGCATCTCTCCATCTCCACCAGGGCAGGGGGAACACTGGGGGGCAGCAGCAGTGGGAGCGGGGGCTCTCGTACCACATACACCTCCATCCTTCCCAGCTCCTCGGAGATGGGCTCAAGCTCTGTCCTTGGGGCAGGAAAAGCAGCTAACAGTGAGGCTCCTGGCCAGGCCCAAGCCTCAGTCACTGTCGAAGAAAGAGAACCAAGACAGAAGGGGTGGACCTGGGAGGAGCCACGCTGCTGTGGAAGGAGGCCCTGGGGCCACCCTGTGGAGTCACCTTTAAAAATGATGTGACTCATCAGTGAAGAGAAAATAAACGAAGATGATCTAATGCTGGGAAATCGACTCAAAATTTCCAACAAGATTGGATCAAATTTATTTGCAATATGCCTTCTACGGGCACTCAAGGTCGATTTTGTGTGTGGTAGAATTTTGCTTATCTTTTACTATCATTTATGTACAGACATTTACTGTACGCCATATAATAAGAGGACTGAGGTGGACTGATTGTCATTTGTTCCTCATGAACAAGCCTATCAAGGTTGGTGGTGTTACTATTAACCCTGTTCTAAAGACGAGGCATCAAAGGCAAAAAGAAGTGTGATCTCTGAGACTGAAATCCTGGTGTTTAGATTCTGGAGCCCATGTACTTAGCTGTGATGTAGGGACCGCCTCCAGCCTGGCCAAGCTGCCCAGTGAATTTGATAAACACAGAAGATGGTCTCCGGTTCCCTCCCCCAAATCTAGTAAGCTAGATTTGCTTACGAAGATCCATCTAGTCAAAGCTATGGTTTTTCCAGTGGTCATGTATGGATGTGAGAGCTGGACCATAAAGAAAGCTGAGCGCCGAAGAACTGACACTTGTGAACTGTGGTGTTGGAGAAGACTCTTGAGAGTCCCTTGGACTGCAAGGAGATCAAACCAGTCAATCCTAAAGGAAATCAACCCTGAATATTCATTGGAAGGACTGATGCTGAAGCTGAAGCTTCAATACTTTGGCCACCTGATGTCAATGGGCTGGCTCATTGGAAAATACCCTAGGAAAGATTGAGGGCAGGAGGAGAAAGAGGCGACAGAGGGTGAGATGATTAGATAGCATCACTGACTCAATGGATATGAGTTTGGCTAAACTCTGGGAGATAGTGGAGAACGCGGAAGCCTGGCATGCTCAGTCCATAGGGTCACAAAGAGTTGGATACGACTTAGCGACTGAACAACCAAGCACTATAACTACAGTGACTTTTTAGTATCATCAGGCGTAGGTTAGGGTAATGGTTAAGAATTTTCATTCAAATCAAAACAGATTTAGAGTAATTTTGGGAGAACAAGAATAAGATAGTAAAGGGTCTAGAAACCATCTCAATACATGACTGATGAAATTATTAGCCTGAAAGAGACAAACCACTAAACAAAGGGAATATTAGCTATCTTCAAAGATTTAAAAGTCTCTCATAGGAAAGGAAGATGAGAAATAAGACTGGGACAAGGGAATTATAAGAAGAAGAAAGAACTTTGCAGTAGTCAGACCTTCTGGACAATGGGGTGAGTTACCCTGGAATCCGTCCTTCTTTTGATCTCATCCACCTGCAAAATCCCAATATCTCCTTCCTTCCCCACTTGCTCTCTGATTCATTTCAATAAAGAACTTGATCTGGTGTAGGTCCCCTATTCATTGGTCTACACTCAACTGAAATATTCTACAAATAAACAGGGAAATCAGGGCTATCTCATAACTTTTTGGTTAGTCTTTTTAACGGAAACTTTTTAAATGGCATGCTTTAAGTGGAAATGTACCTAGCGACACCCTACTTGTATACTGCCTGAGCATCTTTCTCAGATGGTCAGATCTTTTCAGAAGAGATGCAAAAATCTTCTTGGGGTTACAGGAGATGGGAGGAAATTGCATTCACTGCTAATGGTCTCTCTGTTTTTATTAAATTTTTTGATGTGGACCATTTTTAAAGTCTTTATTGAATTTGTTACAATAGTGCTTCTTTTTTTTTTTTATAGTTTTCAGTTTTTTGACCCCAAGTCATGTGGGATCTTAACTCCCTTACCAGGAATCAAACCTATACCCCCTGCATGCAAAGTCTCAACTACTGGATCACTAGTCTTCTTTAGGAAAGCAGTTGCCAAATTGCTGTGAAAGTACCTACAAGTTTGGTCTCAATTTCTGTACAACCTCTGCTAATGGGCACCGAGTCTGTGGACTACTCTTTCAAGTAGCTGGTATGGGGGAATCCAGCCTTCCTTAGAGTCTTTGCTGACTTAGTCTCCCTAAGTGGTGTGAGAGTTAAGATGATAATAAAGTATGTAATAGACTAAAAAATGCCATCCACATTTTACATTATTATTGTCTTCATTAACAATAATAATAGTAGTTGAGGGACTTCCCTGGTGGTCTAGTGGCTAAGACGCCACACTTCCAATGCAGGGGCCCGGGTTTGATCCTTGGTCAGGGAGCTAGATTCCACTTGTCACAACTAAAGATCCTGCAGGTTGCAACTAAGACCCAGTGCAGCCAAATAAACAAGTAAATACTTTAAAAATATGAGACACATTTATTAAAAAAAAAAAAAAGTAGTTGAAAATGCTGGCAACGGGCCAAATAATTTCTTTTTTCCAGTGAGAGGTGATATTAATGTGAACCAATCAAGTCAGAATTCTCGATGATAACAACTTCCCTTGGAGTCATTAATATCCCAAACATAGAATACTTGGCTGAGACAGAGGGAGGGAAAAAGCCACTGAGAGGCAGGAAAAACTGAAAAGTGAAAGTCGCTCAGTCGTGTCCCATTCTTTGAGACCCCGTGGACTGTTACTCCCCAGGCTCCTCTGTCCAGGGAATTCTCCAGGCAACAATACCGGAGTGGGTTGCCATTCCCGTCCCCTGGGGATCTTCCTGACCCAGGGACTGAACAGGGGGTCTCCTGCACCGCAGGCGGATTCTTTACAGTCTGAGGTACCAAGGAAACGACGACGACAGAAGGCTCCCAACTGTGGCCCTCTAGCCCCCAGCTCTCTGCCTGGGCTCTCAAGGCTGAGGCTCAGTTGCAGCCCATCAGGCAGGACCCAGCTGACTAGCCTGGGGCAGGCACTCGGGACCCCAGCCCAGACACAGCCTCACGCAAGACCGCAACACTTCTTTCCGGTCACGCCCCGGAACAAAGTCAAGCAATACGCCTTGGAATCACACTGGGAAACGGCCACCTCTTGGGCAAAAGCGAGGTGGTGTTTGAACACACACACGAGCAATTCAGAACCAGCACGAGAATTTTGCCTGGGTGGTGGGGAGTTAAGGGTCGCTACTACAGGCCTGTCCTTGGATTCCCCCTGGAGGCAGAATCTGATGAACGAGGAGACGTCACTGGTTGTAGGTACTTATTCAAGGCTCAAGCTCGTATAATTAGACTTCATCTGACGCTTCCTCTATCAGCGAGAACAAGGTGTAGCTCTTCCCATTTCTTGGCTTTTCTAGCACTGCTCTAGTAGTGATCATCTTTTCTTATTCTACATCTGCATTGCTTTTCACATCATACAAGTAATATACACAAAATAAAAAATTGAGCAGTACAGAAAGAGACGAAATATAAAAGTAAAAGATTTTTCTCCCATCTCCCTGCCCTTGGGGTTACTACATTAATAATGATGTGTATACATTTCCAAAAACTGTCAATGCCTACAGAAGCACAATATGTACTATCTATCCATCCATTCATGCATCTATTCATCTACCACTCACCCACATACATACACACACACACGTATATATATACACACACTACCTCTTGATAAATGTGATTGTTCTCGTCTGGCAACTGGCAAGATGGTTTTTCCCTCCAAACTTCTCTGGACATTCAGATTTTGGTCTGATTTCACTTTCAAGCTGCCCTCCCCCTGACCTCCTGCCCCATGCTGGCAACAGTGCCAGCCCTTGCGCTGGTCTCCCCACTCCTTGGTTGTGGTCAGATGCCCCAATCCCACTTGGCCACCCCAGACAAGCCCTCCCCTCCTGCCCTCCCCTACCTTTCCAGCCTCTGCATGGTCATGGCCAGCGTTTTGTTCAGCTCCTCGATCATCCTGCAGCCAGAAGGGTGCAGGGGGAGGGAGCCGGTGGCGGAGGGGAGGTGCTGGCCCAGGCTACCGTACTGCAGCTGATGCTGGATCTGGGAGGGCAGGATGGTGTGGTGGTGCTGGGCCCCGCCCTGCGGGCCACTCTTCTGGGCGGCGTAGGACGCCAAGGAGAGCTCTGGCCCCCCCACAGGCATACAGATCATGACTTTCTTTGGAGGTAGTGGAGGTGACAGCTTCACTGGCAGGCAAGGCAATTTCACGGGGGCGCCAGGATCTGCAGTGGAAGGAAGGCGAGAGGCAGATGTGAGTTCAGCGGCGTCAGGAAAAACCTGGAACACCATGGGTGCCCACCTGGGCCCGTGACCCTTGGGATGGAGCCCTGAGATGAAATACATCAACTGAAGAACCGGCAGGTCAGTGCCACTGAGCGAGCTGTGTGAGTGGCACTCAACCGCCAGCTCTCACTTCCTGCTCGAAGCACCCTGGGACCCAGGTGTTGGGGGCATGTGCCACCCCACTGTCAGACTGAGGCTCACCAGCAGGAAGGGGGGGACGTGCTCTTCTGCATATGGAAACCCAAGGATCTTCAAAGAGACCTTCTTTTAGGATATGCGCAATGCCAACAATTTTGCCACTGTAATGGGAAAATAGCCTCTTGCCTGGCACTTTCTAATAGGCATGGGATTAGGAGCCAGGCTGAGGTTCAAGTCCACTAAGAGTGTGTCCCTCTAGAGGTGACTGTAATGCCACCAACCTTAATTTCTGCATCTGGGGACAATCATCCCATGATTTTTAGGATTCAGGGTCACAGAGCATGGCCAAGAAGCCCTGCCGCTCTGCTAAGACATCCCCTGAGCCTCAGTTTTCCCATCCGTAGAAAGGGAGTACTGTCCACCCTCTAGGTCCGTTATGGGTAGTAAATAGATTCACGTCTACACCATCTCCATGTGAGGGGATGAGTGGGCTGAAACCCACCCTGAGGTCTGGGGTTGAGTCATCCCAGAGGAAGGGGCAGCTCTGTGTAATCAATTCCTCCAAAGGACACTTTTTAAGAATTTTACAAAACCCCTAAACAAGTTAGCAGTGGACTTGAGTATAAAATATGCCCAGTACAGTCCTTGATAGGTTAACATCTGCTTGCTTGCTTGGTCGTGTCTGACTCCTTGCAACCCCATGGACTATAGCCCGCTAGGTTCCACTGTCCATGGGATTCTCCAGGCAAGAATACTGGAGTGGGTTGCCATGCCCTCCTCCAGGGGATCTTCCCGACCCAGGGATCAAACCCGGGTCTCCTGCACTGCAGGCAGATTCTTTATCATATGAGCCACCAGGGAAGTGCTCTGCTATTAATTAGCTAAGAAATATATCTATGCTTCTTGGGACCCAGGCACTTTCATATCTAAAAATCCAGGGATTAAAAATGTCTCCTTTACCTTGACAGCATCTTCCTGAACACAACACTTTGCATCTCTCTGATGCATAATATTCATGGGTGATGGGAGGACACACATGACCTCCTGCATTGGTAACGATAAATGGGGTACAGGCAAAGCTCTCTGCTTGCTGACTTAGAAATGGATGGGTCTTCTGCGGCCAGACTGATTGAGACACAGTATATTCATAAATCTGTCTCCGCTGATGGAGTGGAAAGAGCAAAAACCAGTTCCAGAGAACAAGAAAAATAAACCCCAGCTATGTCACAGAGCTATAAAACCCAAGAGGGCTGTATTTCCAAGCCTGACACAGCTCTGGCTTATGACTTCAGAGAAGAAAATGAAAACCCCAGATGACTTCTGTAGTGCAGCCTGGTGTCAGAGCACTGCAGTCTATGCACAGACTGAGTCTGGGCTAAATGGATACACCCCGAGCCCCTCTCCTCACCTTTTCAGTTAACACCAGCTGTAGCACCTACAGAGGCATTTGTAACTGCTGCTGTATCAGACAGTGTCATCAATGATAGTAGCACCCAGCATCCTAATGAACAAAAGTGATGTAAGAAATTCTCAGTCATTTGCCACCTGGTTCCAGTGAGTTAGAATCTCCGATCTCCTTTCGTGAATACAGGCATCCATTCAAAAACATGAAGAGTTTATAAGAAGCGTACTTAAGTTTATAAGGAGAATCCAGAGTCCAGTATCACAAACCAGAAGGCAGAGCACTGAAGAATTGATACTTTCGAACTGTGGTGTTGGAGAAGACTCTTGAGAGTCCTTTGGACTGCAAGGAGATCAAACCAATCAATCCCAAAGGAAATCAGTCCTGAATATTCAGTGGAAGGACTGATGCTGAAGCTGAAGCTCCAATACTTTGGCCACCTGATGCGAAGAGCTGACTCACTGGAAAAGATCCTGATGCTGGGAAAGATTGAGGGGAGAAGGAGAAGGGGACGACAGAGGATGAGATGGGTGGATGACATAGTTACTGACTCAATGAACATGAGTTTGAGCAAACACCAGGAGATAGTGATGGACAGGGAGGCCTGGCGTGCTGCAGTCCATGGGGTTGCAAATGGTCAGACATGACTGAGCAACCGAACAGCATCACAAACTACTGAATCAGATTCCCTGGGCTGCAAGAAGGGCACTCACAGGAGCTGCACCAATCCCTTTGGGCCACCCTAGGGATTGTAAGGTCGTCTGGCCTTTTTTTGTCAAATGCCTGGAAAGGCAAAAATGTGTTGACTGACCCCTCGTAGTGAGAGGGACAGAAGAGTAACAAGTGATCAGGGTTCAATGCCGTCAGCCTGCCTTGCTCTCCTGAACCAGCCTAGCACTTGGACACCACAGTGGACAACTGACGTGGTGAGGACTAAGTCCAGAACCTGCCGAAATCCTAAAAGGAGGGTCACTATCACATAGGCACCGCCAGCCCCTGACTTTGTTTCAGAGCCACTTTGCACAAAGACACATTTTTGTTTTTAAATGGACCCTTCCTGTCATCTCAGCTTCGCTGAGATGCTGGTGACACTGGGCAGTGGAAAGGCTGTTCACCAGCCAACTGGGTCACTTGGGCACGCCAGCTCTCCTGCAACTACACTCGATCTTTTGAAAGTCAAATTACATGTTATTCATTGTCAGGAAAGTACTCTCAAAGAGTCAGAACGGCAGATGTCTCTATAATCATGAGAACATACATTTTTTCCTAAGATCAGTATTTTGTTAGAAATGACAAGTCATGAATTAAAACACATCCTCTGGTTTAATTTTGCACCAATGCTGACTTGTGCTATTGCTCCCAGGGAGATCAGGCAAGGAGAGGGCTAGGAAATTAATAACTGGGTGGTTGAACCCGAGCTTTCCACATGACAGGTGTAAAGGAAGGTGAGAGGGTCCAGAGGTGGGCAGCAGAAAGGAGCCCTCATTGGATGTCCCCACCAGGGAGGGCTGCTGTTTGTGACCATCCAGGCAAAGGCTAGGAGGGAGTCAAATCAAAATCACAAAGTCCTGGGGGCAAACACAAACACGCCTGTCTGGTCTCAGAACCCTGGAACCAGGGGCCCTCTCTGTGAGGTTCAAAAGCAGTAAATTTAGATCATAGACAACAAAATACTACATAGAGTATCTCTCTATTAAGAGGTAGTACAGCAGCAACTAACCCCCTTCCCTAATAGTTCAGATGGTAAAGAATCAGCCTGCAATGCAGGAGACGCAGAAAGATCCCCTGGAGAAAGGAATGGCAACCCACTCTAGTATTCTTGCCTGGGAAATCCCGTGTACAGAGGAGCCTGGTGGACTTACAGTCCATGGGATCTCAAAGAGTCGGACACGACTGAGCAATTGACTACACACTACACATCAGAAACTAACATAACTTTGTGAATCAATTATACTCCCATTTAAAAAAAAAATATATATATGTATGTATATATACATATTTGTGGATGGAAGATAAGATATCTGGGGTTTGATTCAAAATAATCCCATGGGAGAAGACTGTCAGAGAGTTAAAGATGAAACAAGACTGGTCTAACCAAGGGGTACATAGAGGTTAACCATAATAATCTCTTTACCTATGTATATGTTTGAAACTTTCCATTATAGAAAAATTTTTAATAAAGGAAAAAATAAACACTGCTTGAAATATGAAAAAAAGAGGCAGTACATTCATGGTTGAACTAAGAAGTTCAAGCTAGATCCATGTTTTATGAAGGAAAGATGGGGATGGCCACAGTTCATCTCTAACTCTCCATCCATCTGATGCACGATGTTTATTCACTGTTGGAGGACATGCTCAGATTTCTTGCATTTACAGTGATGGTGGTGGCTGGTCTAACCATCTGCAGAGCATCCCCATTTCCCCATGCGATTCCCAGTGTACTTGCTGACACCTAAGGCTGGACCACAAGTTTGCCCAATGGATGACCCTCATGTTTAACTGCTACTCTTATGAGGGGTTGCTTTTCTACCTAGGTTATCACATTTCCTTTAAATACTACAGAACGCATGAGAATTAGATTTCATTTTCAGCAGCACTCAGAGATGGAGAACAATGTGCACAGATTCTCCTAAAGAAGAAAATAACCTGCTATGAACTCATGGGCAAACGATCATTGAGCTCCTCCTTTCATTGAGCTCCTCCAACACCTCTGCAATGGGGCTCTGTGCCTCTCACGGCCTCCTGTCCTGATGCTGAGGGGCAACAACAGCCAAGGACCCTCAGGGAACACAGCAGAGCAAATCCCCACTCCTAAGGAAAACTTGCCCCTGGGACATTTAAACAATATCCAAGAGGAAGAGCCAAGGGCAGCAACTTGGTGCCCTCTGCATTTTCAGGGAGACACTGGACAGCCTCAGTTACATTCATCCATCCAGTTGTAAATCCACCCAACAGCAGCAGCATCCATTTTATCCAAGCAACGTCAAGGAGACAGGCTTGGATGAAATCAAGCAATTATAGCTAAAAGTCCACAAAAGATGCCCACTTCCTCCTCCAAAAAGTTACATCCCTCACCACAGCTTTCAAGGTTCTCCAGCTTCCTTTCACTCCACTGATAGCCTGATCTTTCTTGACTTCCCTAGCAGAATCGCACATTCCTGTCAAGCTGAGCCATTTGCCCGGTCATGAACATGCTATGCCTTGTATGCATGAGCCTCTCTGAACCCTGCTTCCTACTTCCTGGCAACGTCCCTTTTGATCCCTACTTGTCTTGCTCATCTCTAAGGCCTGTCTTAAAAACATCCTTCTCTACCATGATTTTCCTGATTCTTTCAAAAGGATTTATCTCTTACTATTTGAATTTCTTTAGAACTATGTTTATACATCTTCAGATTAAACATTTTCTGTAGCTTACAACCATCTACAGCTCTGAGAGCTGATAAGAGAACACTTTTTATAAACTGTGTCAGGGTTGGAAGAGTACTTTGCTCATAGTGCAAAAAACACACAAAATATAAGTACCATTTAACAAAGGAAGGAAATCCATGCGAGCCACAACATGGATGAACCTTGAGGATAACATGCTAAACGAAAAAAGCCAGCAACAGAAAGACAAATCAGGCTTCTCTGGTGGCTCAGACAGTAAAGAATTTGCTTGCAAGGCAGGAGACCTGGGTTAGATCCCTGGGTGAGGAAGATCCCCTGGAGAAGGGAATGGCTACCCACTCCAGTATTCTTGTCTGGAGAATTCCATGGACAGAGAAGCCTAGCGGGCTACAGCCCATGGGGTTGCAAAGAAAGTGGACACAACTGAGCAACTTACAGAGTAGTGAAATTCATAGAAACAAGGGGTAAAAAGGTGGTTACCAGGGTTAAGGAGAGATAAAGGGGAGATTGTTTAATAGGCAGAATTCAATTTTGCAAGATGAAAAGTCCTGGAAATCCATTGCACAATGTGATTACATATAACATTATTGACTGTACATTTTAAAATGGTTAAGGTGGTAAATTTTATATGTTTTCACCACAAAAAGAAAAGTGCCAAGTGAATTAAATCTGCACCCTAACAGCACTACCAAAAAATGAAAGGTATTTTGCTGCAATCTTTGCCTTGATCAGAGAGGTCAGAGCAGAAAGCATCCTTTTAAACATGTTTCATCAGTAGACAGTCCTTAGAGTCACTAAGGAAATAATTTCTGTACTTTGAGAAAAGACAAATAGGACCAGAATACTAGGGAGAAATGGGTATAAAGATTAAACCCAGGTAAATATCCCATTTCTTTAAAGTATCCGTTATCAAGAGACTGTGAACCCTAAATTTCTTTAGGAGGCTTCTGAGTTACTATCCACTTTTTTCTGTTTAAAAGCACAGTTGAGGGCTAGGGTCGCGGTGCTCTAATCATCAGTTTTCTTGCACTTTCTGAGCAGAAAGCCAGGAAAGAAGGCAGGGACAGAGATGAAAGGAGCTGGGTGATTTGGGAGAGTTGGAGAGGAAGCTGAAAGAGGAGAACAAGGAGGGTGGGGTGGGATATTCTAGGGGAGAAATGGGGCCAGAGAATCAGACAGCGACAGAGACACACGGTGAACCGACAGATCAGAATGTGACTGTAGAACAACCCACTGTGGACACTCTCCTCAAAACTAGAGAGACAGGCTCTAAATAGAAATACTGGTTTTACCTTGACAAGCTCTGGATAGAGGATTCTCATTAGACACCTGTGGGGCTGAAAAAATACCACAGGGCATGGATGCTGTCTGGCAGGGAAATCTGCAGTTGCAAATACTTCATAACGTTGAAACTAGCAATCAACCAGTTCTGGTAATACAATTAAGTTTCCCTGTATTTCAGGCTCTAAAGACAGTGCTACGAAGTCACATTAGCAGAAGGACTTGACTTGATTTTGAGGATCAGCAAGAGTTCCCTTTCTTTGCTGAATTGTATGTTTCCAATGGTGGTCAAGGGCTTCCCAAGCAGTCTGCCCCGTTCTTGATCCTCAGACTGTCTCTTTCTAGCATGTGCTTTGAAACCCAGCTCAACTACTTTTTCTCTTTATAGTCAACTGCCTTAAAAAAGTTATTTATTTTCAAAGGGCTGAATAATTTTTTTTGTCTTTGAGCTATACAGAAAAAGCAGATTTTCTAATTTCTTAAATAGATTAAAAAGCAAGGAGCCAAAAAAGCAACCAAAACAAACAGAGCCCAAAGAAAACTAATGATTTCACTGTCACAAATTTTAAGAATCGGTATCTTAGTGCAGATAGTGTACACTAATGGTTACAAGTGAGGACTCTGGAATAAAATGAAACGGATAGAGTCTATCTAGCTATGTCACCATGCCTTGTTATTTAACTTCTCTGAATTTCCTTTTCCTCCTCTATGAAAAAGAAAGAATAAAGATGCTAGTATTGTAAATTTTTTCCAAAAATGGCACCTTCCATTATTACCTAAGTGTGATCATCAGACTGTGAAGTCCAGCTATCACATAAATTGACTATCCTTCGTTCCAGTGGCTCCTGTGGGGTACCTAATCGCAGGTACATTATGCAGAAAGAATAGATTATTCATGCAACGCATAACATTTGATTTCTGGAGCCAGGATGGCTGGAGAGGTGATTGATAAAGACTCAGAAAAGTAGGAGACAATATTTTTTGCTTCTACCACCCTTTTCTTCTGGGGTCAGCCATCCTTCTAAGAAGGATACATTTTGAAAATTATTCACCTTAGATCATATTGGTTATGCAATGAGCTCTGCTGGGCACTGTCCTTCCATAATGAAAAGGAAGTTAATGCCCAGCAACTCCTGATCCTATATTACATCCGCTGCATGCATACTGATGTTGGAGATAAGTTGGATGAGGATGTCAAGAGAAGAAGAAAGATAGTTTGGGGGAGCAAGAGGGCTTCTATCTACTGGCTGAAGAACAGAGAAAATGCATGAGACAATCTCCAAGTTAATTATGGTTTTCTGGATTAAATGGAAGCAGATGCCAAAGCAGAGCTATTTCTGCATATCTTTGCCTGCATGTACCTAGATGTAGTCCAAGTCCAGGTTCATGCTTCCTCCAGCATCCACCGGACCATTAACCACTGTCACTTTCTATTAATCATGCATGGTGTCTTTCAAACTGTTGTCTGTTTTCTTTTAAAAATGTCAACAGAACAACAGAGCCTGAGAACATGCTAAAACTCCTAAGTCTCAATTTAGAGTTCTGCTAGAATTCGCAGTTTACTAATTCCTTCTGACATGGCCCAGATGTCTCTAGAGTAATTAGTAACAGAACAGGGGTAGTGTGGCTGCCTCGTGGTGATGCAGATTCATTATGACGAATGGTTCACTTACAAAACTGAAGCAAGTTTCATCAAGTTTAATCCCGAAGGGGAAGCACCACAGTTGCAGCCTGTACACATCTGTGTCTATCTCATCATCATCGTATTTAAGTGGCTGCCAGGTACAATACGGTAAGAGATCATCAGCTTTCGCGTATTTTTTTAAATCCATTTGGCCCAAGCTCTATGGACGTGAGATGTACAGATAACGGGTAAAATTCACTCTCTTGGGGAAAGAACGAGGGGAGCCAGAGGGACAAGGCTAACAGAGCAAGAGTCCTGTAAATGCCAGGCTTGTGGCTGAAGTCCTTAATTAGGTAAATAAATTATAGGACAGTGTTTGTTTTAAAAAAAATACTGTCAATTCTTCTTTTATGTATTTTTTAAAGACTTTTGGTGTGGGCCATGTTTAAAGTCTCTAATGAATTTGTTACAGTATGACTTCTGTTTTTCATGTTTTGGTTTTTTGGCCACGAGGCATGTGGGATCTTAGTTCCCTGACCAGGGATCGAACTCACACCCTGTGGACTGGAAGGCAAAGTCGTAACCACTGCACCGCCAGGGAAGTCCCTGTTAATTCTTCTTTCAAAATGTCTTATCTACTCATCCATTCTCTCTCTTCCCACTGCCATCAGTTGATAACTTTAGCTTCTGTTTCAACAACTGGAGCGGCCTCTGAAAGTGTCTCCCTGCCTCAAATTGTTCTATTTAATTCAACTAGTACTTCTGGAGAATGAGGCATACAGGTGGCTTCACTGGCTTCTCAGTTTGGCTGTCAACCTTCTCCTCCTCTGGTTCATTTTACACAATGACCCAAGAATGTATTTTAAAGTCTAGTTTTCACCCTATCACTCACTCCCCAGTTCAAAAACCTCTGAAGGCTCCCCACTGCCTTGGGAATAAAATCTAAATTCTCACATGGTAGGTAGGCCTAGTAAACCCTCTCTCTCAACACAGCCCAACATGGCCCCCCATCCCAGCTCCGCCTCCTTGTCACTGGCCCGAAGCAGGGCAACCTCTGAGCCTTTCCTCATTCTCTTTAAGTTCTTCATGTTTTAAGGGTGGGCTCAAGTTTCAGGCTCTCCAGGAGCCTTTTTATCAGACTGTGCTGGACTGCAAGGATTATACCTGACAGTAGTTATTCTGGCATTCTACTTCTGGAAATTTAATGAGTATATGTTCATAATTGTATAAATATCATACACATATATACTGAACTGTCATATTTTGATACCTAGCTTTGATACCTAGCACAGGATTCTGCCTAGAGTTAGGTGTGCTGAATAAATATGTACTATATACAGGAGTTTATTTTTTTCAATATTTAAGCTTTCTCAAGGGAAATTTGGCATCTCAGTCTTAAAATGTACATAGCCTTTAAAAGTACATAATTTATTTCTAGAATTAGAATGAGCAATTCTCATACCAGGAATAAGTGATGAAAAACTCAGAAATGCTTACAAAAATATATGCACATTGTTGAGATGTTGTGTTTTTTATAATAAAGAAGACAGGAACCCTTTAAGGGGTCCCTCCTATAAATTGGGACCCCCTACAACGTAGCTAACAAAGTCACTTTGTGGAATATTTTAGTAACATGAGGACCAGTTCATAAGACATCAGTGAAGGCAAAGAAAAAGTAAACTAGTATTTGACTTTTTTGTTAGATAAATGATAGACAGTGGTTATGTTTACAGGGAGGCTTAAGAAGGCTCTTTTCCTTTGTGGTTTTCTCTGCATTTAAATTTGGGAACACTAAAGTGTTACTACTGTGTTGAACAGTTTCTTTAATTGGAAACTTGCTCTTTTGAACCAAACACTGACTTGGAGGGATATATACTTTGATAGAGGAGCTTGACACAAACTTCTATCTGAATTATAATCTAATAAGCCTCCGCATAATGTGAGAGACATCCTGCGACCAGGGAAACAACAGTGATTGATTTAGGAATTGGGAAACACAGGGTCTAATGTTGCCTTTACTGCAGAATTCCCACCAGCGCTGGAGAAGTCACTTCTTTTCTTGAACCCCAGTTTTTTAATGATAAAATAAATGGATATACTTGCACCCTCCTTCCATTTTACAAAAATGTATAGAGATCAATTAAAAACTATTTATAAAAATAGCAAACATATTCTAAAAAGGAAGTCAATCAGTATCAGGTGGGATTATTATCAAGGTTGGAGAAACATCCCTCTGAAATCTTGAATCTCTGATTATACCACAACTTTAAATCACAAAGTGGTACCCAATTCATGTGCTAATGTACAGCGAAGTGCAATTCCACTAAATGCCCAATGTAATAACTGTAGGTGCATTTGTGAACTAACATTGAACAACGAATTTTAAAGTCATTTCAGGTTATTACAAAATATTGAACACAGTCCCCTGTGCTATAAGTAAATCCTTGATGCTTATCAAGCTTATCTATTTTCTGTAGAGTAGTTGGTATCTGTTAATCCCGCTGATAATCTGAAAAAATATATATAACTGAATCATTTTGCCGGATGATTTTGCTGGATTTATAACAGTATCATAAATCAACCACACTTCAATTAAAAAGCAGTCATTTTGGACAACATTCCTTTTAAAAGTATTTTCTACATTTTGCAAATTACTATCTTTGCTTTTTTCTTCCCCCAAAGAGAACAGCACAGGTATACATTTTAAAAGAAGAAATACACTGGGCTTCAGATCATGTATTTAGAGACAAAAAATGAAAGCTTTAGCAAACTCATGATGAAGAGAATAGGTGCTCCTCTATCTCTACAAAGATTTGGATGGTGAATCGAACCCACCTAGACGGGCAAACACTCCTGACTTAGCCACATCAATGCCCACGTACATACTTACTGGTGCACACGACTGGAGGCTCTTGGCATGTGGCTGGTAGGTGTATACCGCATGCCTCGGAACAGACACACACAAACCCAGGTCACAGCGGCGTGTACCAAGACACACACAGAAACACCCAAGTGTCCCACAGGGCGACCTCGCCGAAGGTTCTCAGGTAAAAAGCAAGAAAGGATCCCGTGAAGGGAAGGCGGGGCGGTGGGGTCCCCAGAAGACGTGCTGACTCACCTGGTAAGTGGTTGCCAATCCTGGCAGTGGGTTTGGGAGGCAGGGCGGGGGGCTGCTTGAGGAGAGAGAGCTGCTTCACGGGGGTGTCCTCGTGGTCTCCAGGGGAAGCAGCAGGTTTTTTGGGGGGCAGGAACAGGACTGGTTTGGCTGAAGGATCTTGGGACAGGAGGGCTCCAGACTCACTGGCAGAGGGACTCTCTTCGGACACTGAGGGGACAACCACATGACACACAACGACATTACACAGACGCAGTGCCGGTGGGGCAGGTGGCAGCCGCGGGGGACACAGGACAGGCCAGCGACAGAGCAGAGCACCCGAGGCTCCAGGTGTCACATACACGTGGAGCATCAAGAGAGGACACCAGAGAGCCAGTAAAGCCAAGGCTGAGGTGGAGGATACAGGGGGGAGGCAGAGACAGGAGACGGAGAGAACCGACAGGAGCAGGCAGAGGACAAAGGAAGAGGACGCTTCCTCAAAGCGTCCACAGCTCCATCCCTTCAACCCGGGTGTTTATAATGCACATTCCGTGGGCGCTCCAACACGCGACTCACGGGACCGTGGTGACAACCAACAGATGGCAGGTGTAACGGGTCAAGGACGAGGGGCCCCTCTGAACCACACCACCGCCAATGCCGGCATCTCCTTTGGGTGTGTTTGCCCTTTGCTCCCGGGTCTGAGGACAGCCTAGGGGCTGACACTGGGTGGGCGACCCCCACACCCTGGGGTGGCTGCTCCTCCAGGTTCGGGGCTGTCCAAGCTGGGCATGTTCAGGGGGCGCTCTGCAGTTTCAGGGGCACTGGCTCTTATTGGCTCCTATACACCTGGACAAGGTGAAGGATGCTCCAAATTAACATCCTTTTTGTTTTCTCTGCTCCTCTCTCTTACCCTCGCCAGAAGCATGGTTTTCTCGTTTGGATTCTGCCATTCCATATTGCTCCAGGCCTACCTCTTCCTCTCCCCCTGGGGGTGGGGGGGCAGGATCCAGACCAGCTCCAGTTAAGAGCTGCCCTGGGTGGTAGCAGAGGCCCTCCCATTAGACTGGCGACCTGGCTGAAGACTGAAGGAGACTCTACGACTTCCTAAGGGCGACAGATCTCAGGACAACAAATCAAATCCGTCTGATCCCAAAGTCACAAGGAAGGCTGGAGAGAAGTCTCAGTTTACTGCTTTAGCTGGAACAATCTCTCCAGCTGGGAGGAGGGGAGGTTGGGAGTGAAATGCAACTCAGATGCATACTCCCCCCTGCTCACCATCACTGCTCCAGTAAGAAAGCCTGTACAAGAGTCCTCCCCTGCCTCCTCCTTCCTCCCTAATCCGGGGAGCAGTGTTCCTGGCAGCACCAAAGCCTTGCACATCATCTGCAGGAGAACCAGGTTCTCCCCTGGCTCAAGGGACACTGGTGTTACCAGTGCTGGACTCATTGATGGAGCGGCGACTCACAGGGTCCCAAAGGGAAGCAGGGCACTGACTCTGTGAACCGCCATCGTTCCCCAGACTCCAGATATTCCCAGGCCCTCCCCGGAGGCTGGTCTTCTGATAGCAAGGACCTCTCCTTACTGGCTGTTGGGAGCGCACCACCGTCTGGCTAAAGAGGACCACTCTGCAGTCCTTCTGAGGGGTTGAATACTGGCCACTTGGAGGGCTCTGGACCAAAGAGGGAGTGATGGTCAGATGGCATCACAAATCATCTGTCAGCAGGATACAACTTAACCAGTTAAGTTGTAGACAATTAACACATCAATTTTACATGGTAAATTGGTACAGTTTGCTAAAGTGATGTAACAGTTAACTGCTACATTGGGATGAGGATTCAAAGGCATACCAGGGCTTTGTGACCAGGTGACTTAGACAGACATCCTACAGAAGCATGGGGCTCAGCGTTAGCAGAAACGAATGTTAGAAAACAAAACGATGATGTTTTAAATCATATATATTACAAAACAAGACCTATCTTCTTTAAAGAGATTAAGGTTTTAAAAGTGTTTTTAAAGACTATAGAAAGTTAAATGGATATTTCCTCCAAAATTTTATACTCAGCATGTACTGGGTTGGCCGAAAAGTTTGTTCAAGTTTTCTGTAACATTTTACAGAAAAACCCAAAGGAACTTTTATGACCAACCCAATACTAAACTGGTTATCTCTATCCTCGTTTCCAGGAGATCCTTATGTTCAGGGTGGTTCAGAACAGAAGCCCAAGTTCAGCCAGGCTGAAGGTCCGCCACACCGCATGCTGAGGACCAATTCTACGTCTATCGGGGGCATTACCTGTCCCATCCATGATGTCGGCAGGTTGGAGCACCTCATATGAGCAGGGATCCCTGGGCATCGGGACTGGCTCCATTTCAGACAGGGCAGGCAGAGACAGCTGGCTGGAGCTCAGGGACTGCCCGTTTTCCAGGGAGTCATCTTCATTCGATATGGAGAGCTCCCCATCTGTGGAGTGAGAAGGAGACAGCAGAGTCAGACACACCTGCCTCCCAGGAAAGAGTGACACTTACAGCCTGCTACCTGAGTCTAGACACTTTTGAACAATCTTCATCAAGACCAGAATATAAAGTCTACACTCGTTATTTTGCTTTGAAGGTATCTAACCACCAGGCAAACAATTTCCAATGATCTTCAGTAATGTGTCTGTTTTCTCACCATCTTTCTAATCATTGACAGAGGAATGGATAAAAAAGATGTGTGTGTGTGTGTATGTGTACATATAATATATATGTATATATATGAAATATTGTGAAAGTGAAAAGTTGCTCAGTCATGTCTGACTCTTTGCAACTCCATGGACTGTAGCCTGCCAGACTCCTCTGTCCATGGAATTTTCCAGGCCAGAATACTGGAGTGGGTAGCCATTCCCTTCTTCAGGGGATTTGCCCAACCCAAGGACCGAACCCATATCTCCTGCATTACAGGCAGATTCTTGACTGCCTGAACCACCAGGGAGGCCCATATGGAATATTACTCAGCCATAAAAAAGAATGAGGGAATGTCATACACAGCAACATGGATGAACCTAGAAATCATCACACCAAGCGCAGCAAGCCAGACTGGGAAAGACAAGTATATAATACTGCTTACGTGGAATTAAAAAGAAAAAGATACAAATGAACTTATTTTTTTTTTTTTTTTTTTTTTTTACAAAACAGAGACTCACAGACATAGAACGCAAACTTATCATTACCAAAGGGGAAGGAAGCAGGGAGGGATACATTAGGAGGTTAGTATTAACATATACATTCTACTATATATAAAATATATAAATAACAAACAAGGACCTACAGTATAGCACAGGCAACTATATTTTTGTAGTAACCTATAAGGCAAAAGAATTTGAAAAAGAATATACACACACACACACATATATATGTATACACACACATATATATGCATAACTGAATCGTTGTGCTGTCTACCTGGAACTTATACAATACTGTTAATCAACTATAACTTTTTAAAATTTACTAAATTTTTTAAAATTTAAAAACATTTAAAATTTTTTTAACATTTTAAAAATGTTTAAGAAATCATAATCTACCATGTTTTATTTATTAAAAGACACTTACTCCTTGGAAGAAAAGTTATGACCAACCTAGACAGCATATTAAAAAGCAGAGACATGACTTTGCCAACAAAGGTCCGTCTAGTCAAAGCTATGGTTTTTCCAGTGGTCATGTATGGATGTGAGAGTTGGACTATAAAGAAAGCTGAGCGCTGAAGAATTGATGCTTTTGAACTGTGGTGTTGGAGAAGACTCTTGAGTCCCTTGGACTGCAAGGAGACCAACAGTCCATCCTGACTGTTCATTGGAAGAACTGATGCTGAAGCTGAAACTCCAATACTTTAGCCACCTTATGCGAAGGATCGACTCATTTGACAAGACCCTGACGCTGGGAAAGACTGAAGGCGAGAGGAGAAGGGCACGACAGAGGATGAGATGGCTGGATGGCATCACCAACTCAATGGATATGAGTTTGAGTAAACTCCGGGAGTTGGTGATGGACAGGGAGGCCTGGCATGCTGCAGTCCATTGGGTCACAAAGAGTCGGACATGACTGAGCAACTGAACTGAACCAGGTTTTATATTTGTTCTTTAAACAACAATGAAAATTAAATTTTCTTCATAATTTTTGAAAACCTGGAAACACTGAGAGGACTCAGAGATGGAAAACGAGGTCAGGAATTCCTACTTCTGGGAGCAAAAGGCTTCAAGCACTCAACAAGCATGGGGACCTGGAACGTCAAGGCCTTAGGAAAGACTCACCCTGTCTTCTCTGCACCTCTGCCCACATCTAATCTCTCCAAGTAGATACATGTTTAGGGGCTCTGAGCTCCAGCTGCAGGGCTACAGCAGCCCAGAGATGCTGGGAGGTGCCAGGATTCTCCTGGGGCCCATCAGTGATCCTGCTGGGCAGGGTGCACACTTTGATCTTGTCAAAGCTCAGCAAGACAAGGAGCAGCCAGTTAACACCACAGTGGAGGATCAAAGGCTCCTACACAACGGCCATTTGTCAAATCAAAATTCCCTGGGTGTGATTTCCTCCTCGCCCGGGGGAGTCCTAGATAGCTAGACATTAAAGTCAAATTAATTTTTAAAGAGGACTGAAAGCTGTTCCAGCCAGATGAATAAATATCCAGATGAAAGGCTCTAAGTTATGTTTGGGCAGAAACACAGAAACCAGCAAAGCAATTACCTGCCTTAAAACGAGAAGATAGATGATTTACTTGAAATACAACAGTGAAATGACTCCATGGTTAATCATGGATAAATAAGCCTTTCCTTTTGCTGTGTTCCTCCCAAGGCTTTAATTTTATACACAATGATGATACGGCAGCAAAAGATTCCTCTACCCACCCCCTTTCCTCCTCATTTAGAACTGGCTCAATGAAATGTATGCTCAACAGAGAAATTTATAAACCGACAGGCTTTAGGTAGCATATGGTTCAAGGACATATAATATTTGACCTGAAATTTTAGACACATAGAAAAAAATATATAATGGACACCAAAAAGTCATTTGAAGCAGATAATTTAAAGCACTAATTTTTGAAGACTGTGGGTTTATTTTTTCTTTATTGTCACATGGCCTTTAAAAAAATTTTTTTTTAATTGGGTTTTTGTTTGTTGTTGGTCATGCTGCTTAGCATGTGGGATGTTAGTTCCCCAACCAGGGATGGAACCCATGTCCCCTGCAGGGGAAGTGCGGAGTCTTAGCCCCTAGACGGCCAGGAAAGCCCCTCACTTGGCCTTTTTATATGTCTCAGATGGAAGCAGTAGTCACCACAATCGTGATTAACAATATGGCTATGACCTCTCATTCCCAAGAGAAGAGCAGACTGGCACGCCAAGGCTATGGCAAACACTCAGCTGAACTGAGAGTATCCAGGAAGGGAAGAGCCGCAGCTGTGAGCGTTAATGCAGCACCATCCCATAATGGACAGTTCTGGGTCCTTTAGTTTGGCTTGTTCAAACTGACAACATGGGAAGCAGCTCTGCTTCAGGTTCCCAGTTGGTGGAATCATGATGGAATTGCCATCAGGTATACCGCATCTCTGGGAAACCATTCTGATTTTGGATGTTCCCAGGATAGTAAAAGCACTGGCTTAAAACAGCCAGAGGAGGAGGGGTTTCAGGATTGTTGCCATGTTTTGCTTCTTTGGGGCAAAGATGTGATGGAATGATCGCTACATATTTTAGCTACTTAGACTAATGATGTCTAAGAACTGTAGATGCTATATTAGGGGGAAGAAAAGATACAACAGTAGTAGCACTAGAGGTTTTGGTGGTTACAGAGAAGCAGTATTACTCACTCCTCTTGGGACATGTTAACTCTCAAAAAATTTAGCTCCATATGGATTAATAAGTACCTTTGGTAAATCACAAAGGCCCAAATCATTTGGGAGAGGAAACAATCTGGTGAATTCCACCACTGAAACTTCTAAATACACATCTCATTAAAAAACTAAGTTAGAAAAAAGAAGAAATATGACCTGAATCATATTTCTACCCCAACAGAAAAGTTCTTTCCCCATACATAGGTGTATGTATCAAATTGTATTTTGTCTTGTTTTTTATAATTTTAGAAGCATTATAATTTGCATAGTTATCATCTTAATGATTATATTTATCTCTCTGTGGTTAGTCACAAAGGGATTTCCAATGTTTTATGCTATTATGAAAACAAATCTCTGCCGATTACCTTCCTGTATAAAATCTTCTCTGCAATTAGAATTCTCCCCCTTTAGAAGAGAGTCCAAGAAAGACATTTATGTGTATTAATATTTTAATGCCTACTGACACAGACCTGGATATCGTGAAATCGTTTTTCTATAAGGTTTGTCAATTTGCACAGCAGCAATGTACAGACTACACAGATTTCTGGGCTTTTGGTCATTTATTCAATATTAACATTGATAACCACGTTTTATCTATCTACATACCTACTTACCGACATATATATGCACATATCTGGTAGAAATAAATTAAAACCATGCAATAAGCACACATTCATTATTGATATCATTTATGACTAAGATAGATAGTGACAAAAATGAAATCTGGTTTGGATTCATATAACACGGGGATTAAAAAGATGCCGCTGTTAAAGTAACTGTTATTTTTAAAATTCTTATGATGTTTTCAAATGTACACAAAAGTAGAAGCATGAATGTAATGAACTCCAGGTACTCATCACCAAGCTATGGAGAATTAGCTGGGAATTCCTAATGCTTAGTAATTTCAAGTTTGATTCATCTAAAGACTAATTTATTGATGTATAGTTGATTCACAACGTTGTATTTCTACTGTAAAGTGATTCAGTTATTATATATAATATATATACACACATATGGACGTATATATATACACACACACACACACGTGTATATATATATACACACACACATACACAGGTATATATACACACACATTCTTTTTTCATATTCTTTTCCACTATGGTTTAGCACAGAATACTGAATATAGTTCCCTGTGCTATTATACAGTAGGACCCTGTCATCTATTTACCCTATATATAATAGTTTGTATCTCTGAAGACTGTTGAGGCTCTCCACGTCTTTTTACTATTTACCAGTTCTGTTACCAGCACATTAATAGCATTTTTAAAATAAGCATCATTAGAAAAAACTGTTTTCCCTCCCAGGGAGAATTTAACTCTCCTGAATAAAATGAGTCTTATGGAATATCTCTACTTTCCTCTATCAAGATCATCCCAGTCTCTTAGGTATTTGACTATTTTTGATAAAACGGTAAATGGAACTGCTTCCCGAATGTCTCTCTCTGATCTTTCACTGCACAGTGTCTTGTTATTATGAATGAGCCAAAGCTTATTGATTATTGGAAATCATCTTGATGTTTCACATGATCGTCTAAAATTATCTGCAACAATGGGTTTTCAAAATGGTACAATTACCTCCAGGCATTAAGACATTTCCTACTAGAATTAATAAAGTGTGGAAAGGAGGAAGGGAGAAGGCAGGAGGAGACCAGACAGGTTAAGGCAGTGGTTCTCATACTTTCTTGGGCATCACAATTTCCTGGCGGGCAGTTAAAACACAGATGACAGGGCCTCATTCCCAGAGTCTCTGACCCAGGAGGTTTGGCATAGAACTGAGAATATGTGTGTCTAATACATTCCTGGGTGATGCCAAAGCGGCTTTTGCTGGTCAGGGTTCCACACGTTGAGAACTACTGGACTGGAGGTAAGGAACTGGACAAGCAACAGAACCCAGAATAGCACCAGTACCTTTTCATGATGAGGTTTAGGGTAGGAAATGTCATTCATGGGATTAACACAGAACAGAGGCGGTGGCTTACATCTCAAAGAGAAGGCAGGAGGTTGCATGGTTTAACTGTGGGTTATGAACTTGTCACGGAGGGCAGTGGGACTGGAGACAGCACCAGGGAGGGGAAGAAAAGTAAAAGACAAGCCAGGTGCAGACATGCCTAACACGGGAGCATCCGGTCACAGAGCGTAGAGAAAAGAATGCAGAAGTGAGTGCACGTCAAAGTCACGACAAACGACGAGACACAGAAAGCAACGGATCGAGATGGAGACCTGGCCGTGGGCACGGTGCCAGTCACTGTCTTCTCTTCCTTGTGAGGCACAAGAAATGCTGGTAAGTCAGGCTTACACCAAGTTAAGGAGAGGGAAGGGAGAGGTGACAGTGAATGAATTCATTCGACTGACAGACACCTACTGAGACCCTATCGTTGACAACACGGGATCACAACCAACAAGCCTCACAACCAGATCTGCTATTAGCTCCTCAGGATACCTGGAGAAACTACCGTTAGGGCGGCTGCCTCCGAAGGCCTGCAGCTGAACCATAGTCAGCTGCCCCTCCTACCACAGGCCAGGCATTGTGCTAAATGCTAAGGAGAAAACAGACATGCCCTGGGGAAAGAGTGAGGCAAGACGGGGTGCAGAAATGCAGACAGGGAGGAATTGGTATAAGCGAGCTGGGGTGAGAGGTGAGGAAAAGAAGCAAGCGTGAGAAGTTAAGCCCTGAGAAATAGAAGAAGAAAAATAAGAGGTGAATCAAGGAAGGGAGCAGATGTGTGTTTGGAACAGATGGAGATTCACCTCTTGTCTTGCATAGAAGTTTTCTCAGTGTTCTAAGAGTACAATCTACTGGTTGGTCAAAAAGTTCATTCAGGTTTTTCCATAAGATGGTACGAGAAACTGGGATGAACTCTGTGGCTAACCCAATATATAAAAGCTGTGTTCCAGAGAGCTGACTTGAAAGATGTATTTAAAAATTAATTTTTTGTTCTAATTCAGTTTATTTAGGAATGGCATCTACCTATAACCGGATGTCACCTATGCGACGATATTCCAAAAAATTTTGTTTTGTTATTGTTGTTTGTTTTGCTTTAAGATACCCTCTGGTTTTAGGGTGATTGACACATATATACTCACAGACATGTTTATTTATTTAGGGTGCATAAGGAAGCCAGAATAGTGTTAACTTACTCATAAGCTTTTACGTTTTTAATTCGCAAAATAAAACACTGTACAACCAGTATAAGAGAGAAAAACCAACATCATGGGGAAATATGAACCAAACATAGCTAATAAAAGAATGGCTATTCCAAGTATGCAGAGTATTTGTACAAATAAATAAAAATTAAGTTCCAGGTGCCACTTGTGAAATGCACAGCCTGGCTGGGAATGAAAGAAATGAAAGTGAAATGACCCTGTGGGTGATGCTGAACCCTAACCATGTGCTTGAAACAATGTCAAGTGCAAAAGCAGGAATGAAGAACAAGAGGCACAGGTCGATTACGATGCCCTCGAGAGGAGATATGCAGGCATGCTGGCAAAGTTCCAAAGGGAACTTGGCATGATATGAGTAGAGCTTAATGGTCATTAATTTTTTTTCCAATGGAGATGCTTACATGTACAAAATATATAACAAACACTGGCATGCTGCCTTGTTCAGTTAAATGAAAACCTAATACTTTTTGTTGGAGGGGAAAACCCTTCCTTACTCCTCAGGTTTCTTGAATACCTATTTTCTCTGAGCCCAACTTTTTACCCCTTCTCCACGGTTACTGCAGATGCAAATTACTCAGATGCAAATTCTGAGTAAAAGACTTGCAGGTGAGGAGAACAATGAATGTCATGAAATCATGGTTACATTGATGCTTCCACTAGAAGGAAAAATGATCATGTAAGTGAAGCACCATATGAGAATATTAGACTGAAAACATTAGGAAGTGTTAGCTACGCTGCATCCCCGTTGGTAACACAACATGTAGAATTCACACATGCAAACCTATGAAAATTCAAGCGTGTTTTAATTTACTAGCGACCGCCAACAGCTATAATTAGAGCAAAAAGTGCAGCCACCTATGTTAAGGCGAATAATCATCTTTCTGAAGGCATGGAAGTAGAGCTCTACTGCAAATATTTGCTAATTGTTTTTTCCCTTTGAGACAGAGCTGCTGGTGTAGCTTTCAATACATGTCCTCTGACCGAACAGGGCATCTCTGCTGAGTGGCTGATGGGGACCCCACAGAACCGAAGGTGTTTTCCCAACAAGTGACGCTGGTGATGGGGAGCTTTGAAACAAGGACTTCATCTGATGCCTTTTTTTCTCTTTCTTGACATTGAGACAATTTTTCCATTAGAGTAGGAAAAAAATTTCACCCATTAAGGGGGCACAGCCACTGTTTAGTAACCCACATAGATGTCATTTCCACAACAATATAGACAGTGTTGAAAAGCTTCTGTTAATCCTAGTAATCTTCTAAATCATTATCCTCAAAGCCACTGGCTGCTCTCATTGCCAGCCAAATGATGTGCCCATCAACTACACCTCTAAGGATTTCACTGAAAGATGAAAAACTCTCAACCTAAGTTGGAAATGGCTCCCTGGTCATTGGAGGTATTTTCTTCAGTTTGCCTGAATGCAAGGAGTTGAAGTCACTGAACTAAACAGTGCTACAGATATCATTGTGTAGAATTTTAAACATATATTGAAAGCAATACATTTCTATTAACACTGCATATTTACTAATAATACTTAATGTTTTTGAATCTTGGGCATTGAAAAAGATAAACTGAGAGTCTTATTCATAAAAACTAAAACTACAGTGTGTGTGTCTCTCTCTCATGTCTGGTACATTTTCTTTTCCAGTGAAGAAAAGTCATTGTCCATGTGTGATCATGTGTCTAAAAGTATCTATGTGCCACCAGAATTGTGAGCAGACATCATAGGACTTTGTAGGATCACTAAACCTATATTTTCAGAATCCACATGTCAGAGATTCTTCTAGTTTATCTTTCATGTCTGTTTGCAGCCAGAAGACTCTGGATTATTCAGACTAGTTTATACGGACGAACAAATGTGCAAGAGGCATGAGGTTTCTTTGCGTCTGACACAGGCATCTCGGTAACTCACAGAATCCTTTCGACCCTAACAGCTTGAACACCTACGCAAGATGGATTTCAATCTCATAATGTAACTGATTCCATGATACTGAGATCGGATGACTTTAAACACAGAATGGAATGGTACATGTTTTCCTGCTTGGAGAATCACCTTACTTTTTTAAAAAAATAGCTGCTATTGTTCTGGATTTAATACCCTATTTTGATGCTAATATTGCCCGTCTTGTACAGAGGACTTTGCTGAAAACCCTGAAGTGTGTGAGTTGCAGTGACTTCCTATCAAAAAAGTGGCACTGACTAAAACAAGTGTGTAGCTTGTTTTAGTTGCACTTCCCTGTAGCTGTTCCCTGATGGATTTATCAGCATTTTCCGCCTTTAACTGGACTGCATGGTCAGCAAACCACAGCTCACACGGCTTCTTGGTGGCTTCCTCATTGCAAACACCTCCTCGTATCAAACCGTGGTGTCTGTCTCCCAGAGGCGTTTCATCTGCTTGGGTACAGTTATGCCTCCTCAGCAGTCTTTATACCTGAGTCCATCAGTTCTTACCTCATCTATCCTGATGAGGTATGATGGGTTCTGACCACTATTTCCAGATAATGACTCTTGACTCCAAGGTTTGCAGCCGAAAGAGGATTTACCATCTTGCTATTTCTGGGCATTCTGATATCAAAAATGCAACTGGGGCAGAGACTGAATATAAAATGAATGGGATGACACAGTTTCTCTCCTATGCTATTACACAAGAGTGGAACTCTCACAGAATCATATACTGCTGTGCAGTGGGCCCTTTACAGTTAATAGAGAATCCAAGATTTTTAAAAAAATCTCTAATGGCTAGAGTAGGAGAAGGAAACTCATAGGGACTGGTCACTGCAAAATCTAAGCAGTTCCGTTTCTCTAGCTGAGCTGCTCTCCAACATATGGTTATGGTTTAAGTTAGTTCAAACTAAATAAAACTTAAAACACAATTCCTCAGTCAGCCTAACCACATCTGAGGTGCTCAATAATCACACATGGCTGATGGCTGCAGTGTTGGCTGGCAATGATGATGGAATGTTCCTGTTATTGCTGAAAATTCTGCCGGACAGCCCCGCTCAAAATAGACTTAAAACTCACAATAATGGGCCTAATGAATATGCGAAAATGAACCCACTTCTGGAACTGGGAGGTTCAGATGGCATTGCTAACCCGGTCCACATCACAACAAATGGTCAGTTCAGTGGATAATATTTGCTTTAAAGAAGCTGCAGTGGTAAGAAGGATGGGGCATGGGGAAGAAAGATGTCTCTGGGGCACATGTGGATGGTGGGACCCAGACAGTGGCAAGACACAGCTCCAGAAGTGGGCGTGGCCTGTGGAGGAGTCCTGAAGCCTCCTGACAGAATCTCAGCTCTTCTGGGTAGAAGCAGAGTCTAGACTTGGGTGAAGGGGAACCAGGAAAGGGAGACAGGCATCAAAGAACAGCAGAGGAGAAGTCCAGGTCACACGTCTGGTGGAGACCCTCGCTGACATTTACTGAGCACTTTCTCTGGGCAGAAAAGGCCGTAAAGCCCAAACTGGATGACGTCCCTTGATCCTGCAGCAACCCTCTGGGAGGACAAGCAAGGGCAGAATGGAGTTGAAGAGTACGCATCCAGGGGTGTTCCCAGAGACTCCAAGAGGACTAGCTGCTTGGTAACAGACTGTCTTCAAGCAAGCAGGCTGGAGGCTGGGAGCAATAAGAGGGGATGAAAGGCAAGCACGGCTTTGCTGGCTGGAGCCGACTAGGATCCTGGGGGTTCATTCAAGCAGAAAGCAGAATCCAGGGAGGTAAGAAGCTGCCCTGTACCTTCTACAGACAGAAGACGAGGGAGTTGGGACCAGCGCTTAGGGCTCCGAGGAGAATGTGGTTGTTTTACAGATATTTATGTGGGGCTTAAGGCTTCAATACACCTGCAATGCAGGAGACCCGGGTTTGATCCCTGGGTTGGGAAGATCCCCTAGAGAAGGGAATGGCTGCCCACTCTAGTACTGTTGCCTGGAGAATTCCATGAATTGCCTGGTGGGCTAACATGGGAGCATGGGGTGGCAAAGAGTCAGACACGACTGAGCAACTAATACTTTCACTTAAGGCTTCAGTGCCTCACCGACTTGTCTAACTCTACATGAGTCCTAGGCAAATGTATGAAGTCACGAAAGTTTTTCTAAGGGTGACTAGCATCCCTTCTATTAGCTGTTACCTTCCAGAGTTTGACTTGTCTCCTCATTACAAATGTCAGTGCAGGTCAGCGGCTGTGGCATGACCAGGCATCAAAAGTGGGCAGGGATGCTCGTCGTGCCCAGGGTACCCCGCCCTGCCCTGGTTTCATTGGTGGGGTCTACGACAGGCAGTTGGAAGGGTGGTACTGTGGTGGGTCTTCCAAGGATAACTTATACTAGGCAGCAGCTCTTGGGAGTTGACTGTACTTGAGACCCTTTGGTTTTTGGAAACATCTGTCAAAATTAGGGAAAAAGGTTAAGCAGTTATTTCTAAGAATTCTGGTCAATGAGAAATGAGAGTAAAATTCTGGATGGGGCAAGGTTTTCTTGCCTTTAGAAAGCGACACCAAGAAGGGAAACAGGCTTGTCTCTCTCCTCTGGATGTTGTGTCTGCATGTAATGCTGGAACTACTGCAGCCACCTTGTTACCATGAGGGGTTAGAGCCTGAGGATGGCATCTTTTTGCCAGGTTATTGAGTTACTGAACTACCAAGTCCTGGAGCTGCCCCACCACTGGATTTTATGATGTAGATATATTCATTCACTCACTCACTCACTTATGCAATAAATATTAAATGAGCACTGACAAATGCCAAGCATTGCTCAAAAGGCATGTGGGATACTTTAGAGGATAAAACTCAGGAAGATCTTTGGCCTAAATTTTCTTACTAGTTTAGCCTCTTTGAATTAAGTTTTTGTTTTCTGAAACCATAAGAAACTTAAGAACCATTAGTTCTTAAGAACCATTTTAATTTACACCCTGATGACTGCACATTGGCTTCACAGGGAACTAAAGAGCCTACAATTAATAGCGTAAAAATAATCAAAAGGACATGCCTTATCTTATGTGATGTGTCTGTAATCAACGCTTTGGAATTATTTTTCTCCCTGACTTAAACCACTGTCTCTTGGTTGCCATAATGCTACACATTTCTGGCTTACTTCCTATTTTTCTGTCCACTTCTTAGTTCTTGAGTGCTTTCTTATTCCCAGATCATTTTGTTTTAACTTCCAGATCATGCAGCGCTGGAGTACCAAAGGGTTTTCTATCAGGGGCGCTTACTTTCTCATGCTACATCTTCTCTGAGAAATATCATCAATCCACATGTCTTCATGACCATGTATCCACGGACAATTCCAAACCTGCCATCTCCAACTCAGCTCTCCCTCTTGAGTTTCAAATCTGTACAGTGAGCACTCTGCTTAGACATCTAGATATCTCACACTCAATGTGGTCAAACTATTGTGATACTCCATTCTCTATACTTGCTTCTCTTAGGTCCCCAGCTTAGGAGACATGCCCCTGTCCACCAAGACTCCAAGCCAGAGTCCTGAGTGTCAGCCATGCCTTCACCCTCCCCTTCACTGCCCAAACCGAAGCAGTCACAGGCCCTCCTGACTGCATCTCCTGTAATTCTCCAGTCTCTCCTCTCCCCTCTCCCATTCCTACTACCCTCATTCCTGCCCACCTGCCATCACGTCATCCGAACCCCAGCCACAGTCCACTAGCTGGACTCCCTGACTCATGCTTTGGTCTCCCTCCAAGTCCTTGTCCCCTGTAGGCACAGTGATGAGGCTACAAATCCGATCACGCAGAAAACCCTTCCAGAGCTCCTCGCTGTTCTCAGGACCAAGAACAAGCAGCTAACATCGTTTTCCTGCCTGCAAGCTCTGCCCCGACTCCCTCAATGTACAGACATGCTCTCTCTTGCATTATCCCCAACCTATGCCTCCCCATGTGTGGGTCCTTCTACTTAGAACATCCCTCCAACCCATCCCACCTTCTCCACGATAATCCTCACCATCCTTCAGGTTTCCTCTAAGACATCACGCCTTCCAAGATGCCATCCCCAAGTCTCCAGACCTGGGTGGATAACGCGTCCAAGACACCCCACCCCCAAAACATCCTGTACTTTCCTCGTCACAATGGCCAAGCACCTGAACTCATTCTGGGACTGTCAGTTCTATTAGTCAGGGGAGCCCACTTGCCCCTCCTGGTATTTGTGGTGCCCAGAACGATGCCTGCAACATAACAAGCATTCATTCAACAAACACACACGAGATGAACCCACTTGCTGGGGAACGTCTGCTCGCAGCTGTAATAAAAACTACTTCATTAATTTTTTTCACTCGGGATAGTGATTTCCCAAAAGAACAGTCATATTTGAAAGAGAATGTAGAGCACAATTTCTCTTCATTCCTTATCATTTAATCTGCTTTCCATTTACCCCACTAGGGCGATCCACTGCATTAAGTGCCAAGGTGCTACATAAATGATTTTATGTCACGGAGGCCAAAGTAAACACTTTTCATTTTCACACAGTTACTCCAAATCACAGCTTCCAGAAGATGCCATTTCTAGGTGAGACATCAGAAACAGCTAAAAATGTGACAAAATAACAGTGCCTGGGAAAGGCTGTGAAAAGCACTACTTCCCATAAACTCCACGGCTTTAAAAGTCTACGCACCTGGGACACCAGATAAACAAGACTTTTTCAAAGGCTCAAGTCGACGAATTTGTCTCCTCTGATATAGGAGAGAATTGTTATTTTTATTTTTAAAAGATGATGACCTTTTCATTTAAATACCAGGCTTTTCTGTCATGAATGTCTGAGAGTGGGGGGAAAATATAGACTCCGCGTAAAAGAGTCATCCATTTCAAGGAGGTTCTGTTTGTGTTGATAATTAAAAATAACACCTTCCAAAATGCTGCTACGACTCAATGAAGGGAAAAAAAGCACACCTCAATGCACTTTATTATCTGTCGTGAAATGTTATCGCTAATTCCCAGCACACAGGGGAAAGGGAAGACTCTCACTGGCGCACGGTCACTACTCCCCCCTACACCCCACCCCCACCCCCTCTTCTTCCTGTGCTGCTGGGATTATGGATCTCTCCCCCCAGGTCTCGATCTGTCGCCTAGTGACCAGGGAACTGCATCGGCCTCAACTCCATCCCTGCACACAGTCGCACATCCCAGCTCCCTGCTCCTGTTTGGGGACTGGATGCGTGTAATATACAGGGGCGAGAGCATGTCATTTTGTGGAGAGAGAGGGTCTTCCTTCCCTCTCCTCCCCTCCTGATCAGTGATACAATCACTCGTGTGATTGTACAATCACTCATATAGTACAAAGCACGTGACAGGACTGTGATAGAACAGAAGTTTCATCACAAAACCCAGTGTTGAAAAATACAGATCATTTGCCACTGTTATCTTGAATGTTCTTTATATACAGCATCATGCTTATTTGTAGAGATCATTTGCAATAACCACTACAAGGAGTATTTATCAATATCCTCTGATAACCAATAGGTAATATATTACAAAGTTTTGTGTGTGTTCCTATAAATTCCAAGTGCTTCTCAAGTGGCTCAGTGGTAAAGAACCCACCTGCCAATGCAGGAGATGCAGGTTTGAGCCCTGGGGTTGGGGAAGGTCTCCCAGAGAAGGAAATGGTGACCCACTCCAGAATTTTTGCTTGGGAAATCTCAGAGACAGAGGAGCCTGGTGGGGTACAGTCCATAGGGTGGCAAAGAGTTGGACACGACTTAGTGACTAAATAACAACAACAACATAAATTCCAAACAAAGGACAGAAGGTCTTGGTAGAGTTTTTCAGAGTCCACATTCACTGGCTGTGAGCCCTTAGGCAAGGCTGTAACCTCACTGGGCCACAGCTGCTTCATCTCCACATCAGAAAAACAACAAAGGCCAGGCCAGGTGACCTCATGAGATCCTTGCTAAGTCTGAGAAAAATCAGCACTATTCTACTAATGGCCAAACAGCTCACTGTTTTCAGGATATTCTTCTCCATAATAGAAGGCACTATTTGTATGTAGAGTATTTGGCATCCATATACACAAATATAGGAGCTTCCCTGGTAGCTCAGATGGGAAAGAATCAGCCTGCAATGCAGGAGACCTCAGTTGGATCCCTGGGTCGGGAAGATCCCCTGGAGAAGGAAATGGCAACCCAAACTAGTATTCTTGCCTAGAGAATCCCATGGACAGACCATGGGGTCACAAAGAATCAGATACAATTGAGCAACTAACTCTTTCTTTCTATGCCTGAATATACACCCAACATAATGTTTCCTATTTAAATAATTGGCAATAAAGTTTCATGTATCATCAGTTCAATTCAGTCGCTCAGTCTTGTCCAACTCTTTGCAACCCCATGGACTGCAGCGTGCCAGGCCTCCCTGTCTATCACCAACTCCCAGAGTTTACTCAAACTCACGTCCATTGAGTCCGGTGATACCACCCAACCATCTCATCCTCTGTCGTCCCCTTCTCCTCCCACCTTCAATCTTTCCCAGCATCAGGGTCTTTTCAAATGAGTCAGTCCTTCGCATCAGGTGGCCAAAGTATTGGAGTTTCAGCTTCAGCATCAGTTCTTCCAATGAATAACAAGGGGGATCAGAGCTCTAGTGTTCTGGATTTTGCCAACACAGGTGAGCAGATCAAGTCACATATACATGCAGACAGTCTCAGGCTGGCATTTGTTGTTCTTTTCAGTCAACATATACCGAGCATCAACTATGTCCCAGCACTACTGCTGGGAGCAGGATGCCTATAAGGTCCATGAACAAATCAAACAGAGATACTGTCCTGCCTGGTGGAGCTCACATTTCAGTGAGGAGAGACCGATGAGGAAAAGGCTAACACAATATATATGTAATTTATAGATTGCAGGTGATAATGCTGCTGCTACTGCTGCTAAGTCGCTTCAGTCGTGTCCGACTCTGTGCGACCCCATAGACGGCAGCTCACCAGGCTCCCCCGTCCCTGGGATTTTCCAGGCAAGAACACTGGAGTGGGTTGCCATTTCCTTCTCCAATGCATGAAAGGGGAAAGTGAAAGTGAAATCGCTCAGTCGTGTCTGACTCGTAGCGACCCCATGGACTGCAGCCCACCAGGCTCCTCGGTCCATGGGATTCTCCAGGCAAGAGGACTGGAGTGGGGTGCCACGGCCTTCTCCGCAGGTGATAATAGACAGAAGGAAAAAGAAAGAACAAACACAGTGGAGCAGAGTAAGGGGACTATGGACCTAGGGGAGGAGGTGACAGTTTAAAATCCACAGCTTCCAAGGAAGGTTCATTGAGAAGGTGGCGTCTGAGCAAAGAATTAAAAGAGCAGTGAACCATGTGAACGGATGTCTTGGGGAAGAGGGTTCTAGGAAGACAGTGCAGTCAATGCCAATGTCAGGGTCTGGAAAGCAGGTGAGATGTCACAAGAGGAAGTTATAAGGAGGTACTGCCCAGGAACTGAAGCAAACTTAGGGGCTGGAGGGACGATCACAGAGGGTTTTGGAGGCTGCTGGAGAAACCTGGAACTTCTCTGAGTAGGGGGTGACGTGTTCGGATTTACAGAGAACCAAGAGAGAAGCAAATGCAGCCCAGAGGCTTTAATGTACATACCAAGACAACTTAAGGGCTCAAGAATTAGGTTACACGTTGTTTAGAAGTAGCAGGAGGACCAATGCTCCTGTTTGACTGCATTTAGGTCTCTGTGTAAAATATCACCTCCTCCAGAGGGCCTCCATGATTGTGTTTATATAAAATCATGCCCCCCACCCTGAGTTTATCTCCTTACACTACTGCTTTGTTTGCCTTCATAGTATTTATCACTCCTTGACAGTATATCATATGCTTATTTAATTATTTCCTGTCTCCTTTGGTAGAATGTAAACGGAGAAGGTGAGGGTTTTACTCTTTTGGTTATCACTATAGTTGGACACCTGACCACCTGGCCCAGAGTGGGGAGTCAGTACCAATTTGCTGAATGAATGAACGTTCTAGGAGTCTAGGGGAACCCTTAAGTTCTCATTCAAAAAAATAGATTACGAAATTAGTGAATAGTTAAAAATAAGCTGTCTACAAAATGATAGATTATTTTCCATTATTAGTTGGCTTCACATTTTTATTCTTCAGATTGATTATGGTCCACTGTAATGTTTACATTGTGCTTTTCACAAAATTGCTATATCCATATTGTGAGAAATGTGGAAAATGGAGGGAAAAGCATTTAAAATTTTATGTTCCTACTCCATGATTAAACAATTTAAAATTTCCTTCATAGTTTTTAAAGTTTGCTGCATTTTTATATAGCCTTGATAAATCCAGAGATCAAACACTTTTCTGATTTTTAAAGTTTTATCTAAACTTTTTTCTGAACTCTATACTTAACATGATTCGATAGGGAAACCAATAAAAAATATGAGCCATTCAGTAGCTCCTGCTCTTCACACCTGCATTCCATTAAATGAAGGATTCCTGAGCTAGTTTCTACAGATATTGAAAAAATTTCTGCTCTTCAATCCAAGCTCTCATTTTGCCTGACTTAAATTTAGTGAGCAGTTTGGGATTTTAACCTGCTAAGAAAAATATACTGATGGTAACGATAACCCTATATGCAAGACAGAATAAGAGACACAGATGCATAGAACAGTCTTATAGACTCTGAAGGAGAAGGTGAGGGTGGGATGTTCTGGGACAATAGCATTGAAACATGTATATTATCATATGTGAAACAGAACACCATTCCATGTTCGATGCATGAGACAAATGCTCAGGGCTGGGGCAATGGGATGACCCAGAGGGATGGGATGGGGAGGGAGGTGGGAGGGGGGTTCAGGATGGGGAACACATGTAAATCCATGGCTGATTCATGTCAATATATGGCAAAAACCACTATAATATTGTAAAGTAATTAGCCCCCAACTAAAATAAATAAATTTATTTTTAAAAAAAAGATTAAAAAAAAAAAAGAAAAATATACTGCAGTATTATATATCCAGTATAAAAAGAATACTCCAGTCTTCTTGCCTAGAAAATCCTATGGACAAAGGAGCCTGGTGGGCTACAGTCCATGGGGTCGCAATAGTCAGACACGACTTAGCGACTAAACCAACCAAGAAAAATATAAGGAATTTCTAGGAGAGCTTTCAGAATAATCCAAAGTGTTAGTTGCTCAGTCATGTCCAACTCTTTGCGACCCCATGGGCTATAGCCCGCTAGGCTCCTCTATCCATGGAATTCTCCAGGCAAGAATACTGGAATGGGTTGCTATTCCCCTCTCCAGGATCTTCCTGACCTAGGGATCGACCCGGGTCTCCTGCATTGCAGGCAGATTCTTAACTGTCTGAGCCACCAGGGAAGCCATAATAAAAATGCACAAATTCTGAGTTCGCTCTGCCCAAACAGGTGCACATCTCACATCCCTACAGTTTATCTTTACACTTTCTATAAACAAGTAAGGCGTTATTAAGCAAAATCAATAACAAAGAGTTGGAAGAGAAAAGCTCACCTACTAAAGATAAACTGCTTTCCACATTAGCAATATCATATGCAAAACAGTGCAACTGCAGCGTAAACGCAGGCCGGCCCTGGCAGACGGGCTGACAGTCACTACAAACCACTGGGCAGCTGTCGGGGACTGTACCTCTCTGGTGGACAGCGTTTTGCTGCCAGATGACCCGACTCAGGTGCTAACACAGGAGGCAGTGCAAAATGAGGACTGACCAGCCAGGCGATGAGGAAGGACGGCTGAAAGTCTATGAAATTTATCTCTGAAACGAACAACTTGGAAAAGAATGAGAGGCTCTTGGCTCCTTGCTGTTCACTCAAGTTGTGGCAATAAAAGTTTGTTTGCTCTACTCCCTAGGCTCTCAGACACGGCAGCTGAGTGATGCTGTAGGAAAGGGAAGAATGATGCCAAGCAAACACCGTGTTTAGAGGCTAAGAGTACGAGAGGGGAAGGACGGGAAGGCGATGAAATCAGACATCGAGGGACTGGGTTCTCGGCTACCCACATGGTAAGACAGTCGTGAGGGGGGCTGAAGATTCCTGAACCCGAAAGGGGACAATGATGTCCCTTCGTAACACTGAAGGGGGTCTGAACTAGGAAGAGGCATGTCAAAGGTTTCAAAAAATACAAAGGATGATGACGATGAGATTATGACCAATAAAGGTATGTTAACAATTTCTCAAGGATTTTATGGAATGACAGCTACTAGTGCACTCTGCACGTTGTTACAGACGGAAGTGCGTCCGTCCCTGCCGATGGTCCACATTTACATGTGAAGCCCAAACCCCCAGTGTGACTGTATATGGAGATGAGGCTTTTAAGGAAGTAATGAGGTTAAATGAGGCCTGAAGGGTGGGCCTTGATCCAACAGGACTGATTTTCTTGTGAAAAGAGGAAGAGACACCAGGACTGTGCACGCACGGAAGAAAGACCACGTGAGGTCACAGGGAGACGGCAGCCATCTGCAAGCTGAGAGGCGGCCACACCAGAAACCAACCCTGCTGGCACCTGGATCCTGGACTTCCAGCCTCCAAAACCATGAGGAAATGCATTTCTGTTGTTTAAGTCACCCAGCCTCTGGTATTTTGTTATGGCAGCTTTAGCAACCTGATGCAGATATATGATCTCATGTCATCCACATTATCATCTACACTTTCAAATACAGAAACAGAAGCACCAGAGATGTTCAGCAAGTTGACTAAAGTTGCACAGCTCTTGAGAAGTGGAACTAGAACTGCATCCAAGCAATGATTTCAGGACTCACGTTCCTAACAGCTGATGAAACCGAATACAAGGTCGTGTGATTAATATCTACAGTGACAAAAAAAGAAAATGAACGCTTTTATCAGAAAAATCTACAGTAAATACAATTTACTTTGCAATTTTACTTCTCCCCTTCCCATCCTCCAAACAGTAAGTATTCTGGTGAGTAAGCCTGTCTCAAGCCTCTCTATCTGAGGCTCGGGGGGTCTGGCAGCAAGCCTATGAGGTCCATATTCTCCTGGAGTTTATGTGCCAGTGAGGAAGGCCAGTTAACCACAGAAAGGAAAAAAGCAGACACTGGTGAGCGCAAAGACAAAAATAAAACCGGAAGTGGTGGTGACAGGTGGAGGCCAGGCCAGTCCTTTTCTCCACAGCCAGTGACTGAACGTGTGCCATGAGATGACCTCAAACAGGACCCAGCTCCTAATCCTGGGCAGCTCCTAGTGTGTGCTGGCAGCCCCCAGACTCAATGCACCCCCCTATTTCTTCCTCTATAAAGTGGGTCTTTTGCTCTAATGGTCTCAGTTCAGTTCAGTCACTCAGTCGTGTCCGACTTTGCGACCCCATGGGCTGCAGCACGCCAGGCCTCCCTGTCCATCACCAACTCCCGGAGTTTACTCAAACTCATGTCCATTGAGTCGGTGATGCCATCCAACCATCTCATCCTCTGTCGTCCCCTTCTCCTCCCGCCTTCCATCTTTCCCAGCATCAGGGTCTTCTCTAATGATCTACGGCTTCCTTGATTAAGTCAGGAAGTTATTCAGGCAATATTTACCCTAACTCAGTTATTAAGCATAATGGAAATTATAAAGACTATAATAAAATGTATTCTTTCCTTGAGAGGATTCCTGAAGTTTTCCAGTGAGAGACATAAAGGTTGCAGGAAGAACGGAGGGAAGGGGAGGGATCATTGAACTGGATTGAACAGACTTTAGTGCTGACAGTAATATTAATTTAAGCCCTTGGATGCTGACTGTGGAATACCATACCTGTGGTCAGACACTTCACATCTTCACTGGGGAGGGAATGTGGAGAAAGGAGTTTGGGATGAAAGAGGGAAAGTTAAGATCAACAAAAGGGTGGGTTTGGGGGACCTTAAGAAGGCTGTGCGCAGAAGAATTGATGTTTTCAAATTGTGGTGTTGGAGAAGACTCTTGAGAGTCCCTTGGACTGCAAGGAGATCCAACCAGTCCATCCTAAAGGAAATAAACCCTGAATATTCACTGCAAAGACTGAAGCTGAAGCTCCAATACTTTGGCCACCTGATGCAAAGAGCCAACTCATTGGAAAAGACCCTGACTGTGGGAAAGATTGAGGGCAAAAGAAGAGGGCGACAGAGGATGAGATGGTTAGATAGCATCACCAACTCAACGGACATGAGTTTGAGCAAACTTCTGGAGATAGTGAAGGACAGGAAAGGCTGAAGTGCTGCAGTCCATGGGGTTGCAAAGAGTTGGACACGACTGAGTGACTGAACAACAACAGCAAGTAAGACACTGGATAAAAGTGACAAAGTTATGGATTCTTTTTCTCTGGAGAGCCTAATCAGCCAAAGAAACTGTCTCTTGGCATGGCTTGCTCAGAAGTAGAAGGCTAGCGTGGCTCACCCAGGAGATGCCAGAAGGCTATGATAATTACTGAAGAATTAAGTCACTCAGTCAAGTGCAACTCTTTGCTACCCCATGGACTGTAGCCTGTCAGGCTCCTCTGCCCATGGAATTATCCAGGCAAATATACTAGAGTGGGTTGCCATATCCTATGCCAGGGGATCTTCCAGACCCAGGGATTGAACCTGGGTCTTCTGCACTGCAGGCAGATTCTTTACCATCTGAGGCACCAACTAATCAAGGAAAGTTGAAATAATACAACTTCACACCCTACCAGTGAGTGGTGGTGCAGATTTTTTGTGTATTTACTGAAATATATATGGGAAGATCATGCGTATGTTTGGGGCTGTGGCTATGATTGTTGAATAGGGTACACTTGAACTCCTGGTTTGCCTGTCCAAAAATATTCCAGAGGTCTTTCCAATACATTCATGATACATGACAACTTAGTTTTATTCAATAAACTTTACTAATTCAGATTCATTTTTAAAAACCTTTAAGATTTGGCTAAAAATAAAGATTGAACTTTAAAATGTGTTAAAAATAGACTGGTTTTTATTTCATTAGTTTTAGAACACTCTATATTGACACAGATTTTTCACTCTAATTGTTGCCTATGAGAACTTATTATTACATGCAAGGCCCTTACGACTTGCAGCATTTCAAAGTGGCAAAGTGTTCTAAAAATGCTTTAGAAGTGCCATCAGGATGCTCCACGACAGGGGTGAATGAGGTGACTTGTACTAGAGGAATAAGGACCAACTCACTGAGGACACTAGAATCAGAGAGAAGCACCCAGGTTAGAAACACACCTGTCTTTTGGTGTCAGGACACGAACTCAGCACGTAGAAGACCTACGAAAATGTGGTGAACTGTCAGAATTACAAGATCACTTTGATGATGACTAGGGTGGATCTTTAAAGGAGAGTATGTGACTTAATAATCTGGCCTAACAAACAACACTGGTGTCAAACAATAAGACCTAAAACAGTATTGATGACTGTAACAAAGCTGGAATAACATTTTGTCGTATCTCATAAAGGACTTCCCTGGTGGCTCAGAGGCAAAGAATCTACTTGCCAATGCAGGAGCTGCAGGTTTGATTCCTGGGTCAGGAACATACCCGGGAGAAGGAAACAGCAACCTATTCTAGTATTCTTGCCTAGGAAATCCCACAGAGGAACCTGGTGGGCGTCAGTCCATGGGGTCGCAAAGAGTCGGACACGACTGAGCGACGAAGCACAGCACAGAGACTAAACAACGTTTCTCGTAAAGCTTTAAGTGAAGGGTGATGAGGGGAAGGGTGGAGAGGAAGGAGAAGGGTTGGCAGGGTTAATACGCTGTGTAAACCACTGTGTACCTTTGTATTTAAAAGGCAGTAGTTCAACCAGCAAAAGGCACGTGATAAATCACTGGCGAACACTTGTGCACACATTCAGAGAGCATTTGTAATCATTGTAAATATTATCATTTGAAATCTCTTACGTGTACATTTATATCTTTATCATTTTCTCCACTTTGATTCTCCTACTGCTGGGAGACGGACTGCCCAAAAAAGCTGTTCACAGTATTCTAGATGCTTGTGGATTTTTAACATTTGTCTTGGGAATCCCTAAGTGCCTAAAAGAACCGAACCAATTAAATGCACCCCAGCTGTGTGTTCAGACACCAGCAGGCTCACCACCGGTACCGACACCATTCCTGGGGCCCCATCACTTTTCTGAGCATCCTGTGGTTTGACTCCAAAGCTGAGAAAAAGGGAGGGTTCACCTTTGCGACAATACCAATCATTTCAGCGCTGTCGGCTCCGTTCTCTGATCTCTCCAGAAGTGTCTGGAGTTTTACAGATTCAAACGCTGATAAAGCAATGCAGAGAACGGAATCCTATTCTGAGAAATACACACACAGATTCCAAGCATGGCTTCTTTCTGGCCCGCGGAGCCTAGAGTGGTCCCCTTACCTTTATCATAGATTTCCTTCAAGACCCCTCGTTTAATCAGCTCCTCTCTGCTTTGCCTCATGGATATTTTCCTTTCCAGGGCTGCAAGCAAAACACAGAGAAGGAGGTGTGAGTCGGTAACAAAGACGATTTAAAAAAAAAGCACATTTTAAGATGTGCTAAAATATAACATATTGGAAAGCTTCTGTAAATCATACTTGACTAATGTAAGCTTATGATACCAGTGAACAGCTACTATGATCAGCATCTTAATCTGCTTATTTCATTTCATCTTCAAGACAATCAAATTACCTATGATGCAGGCATTTTTATTTCACTTTATTTAATTGCAATATATGGTTGAGGAACCTGTACCATAGAGCAGCTCAACCATCTATCAGAATCACACTGAGAAGAGGATCTAGGATTTGAAGCCAGAAATGCTACCTCCATCCCTGGTTTAACTTGGATACATGGCATCTTCCAGAGTGTGACCTTGCCTCAGAAAGGGATTCCTCAAAAGGGATTCCTCTTTTAATTACCTAGTTCATACAGATCATGTCTTATTGTCTTACTGAGGATTTAGTTGCTTCTTAGCTATTAAAAAATGCTCTGAAAACATCTCTTCTAAAGCTCCCTGGATTGGTACCCAAGTTCCGAGGAGAGACTGAGGGGGCGGTGGGAGGCCTCTGTGGGACACCCACCCAACCTCTCTTGGCTCCCAGCAAGGAACGAAGAACAGTTCAGTTCCCAAACGCCCCTCTACGAGGACCCAGCCTCTCACCTAAGCCAACCGCTCAGGCAGGTGGGGGCTGGGGGAGGGAAGAGGGAGCATTTCCTCGGATCAGTGGTGTGATGGAGGGCAAGCCAAGCGGGAACAGAGCCCCCGAGTGGGGAAGGGAGGGGCGGCACACAGGGCAGGCCTGTGACTCCAGGCAGGACGGGGGGACTGGCGGAGCCTGCAGAGGAAGCAAAGCTATTCATTCCAGCACTGACATTCAGGAAACACTGAGAGGAGGAGGTGAGGGGTGGTTGTGGTCACTTGGTCAGCTTGAGATTCTTTGCATGCTTTGGTTACACAGTCATGGGGGGGGTGCGGGAAGTACCGGTTATAAAATAAGAAAACAATTTTATGCAGATAAATTTAGATACAGATTAATTAAACACACACAACTCTCAATAGAATTTAATGCAAAAAAATACATTAGTGAGAACTAGAAAGAAAGCAAGGACACAAGAGCTGTGATTGAACTCTGTCGCCCACCAGCTGTTCGATCTTCACCAAGTCACTCCGCCCGTCTGGAAAGACACTGATGCCTTCCCCGCTGCCATTTAACAGGTCCAGCCTGGGCCCCGACAACTATATGACAATCAAAAGCTCTCTGGGTTATTCTCAAGCACATCAGGACTGAAAATCCCTGATTATCCATTTTGAAACTTATTATTTTGAAACTTATTATTTTAAAAAGGTATTCTAACGCCCTCCCTTAGATTACAATGAATTCAATGGTATGAGAAGGAAAAATAAATGTTAGCCCTGGCAGACAGCTTACTGAGCACATATTAATAAGAAGATGGATGTATATAAATCTATAGCCCCCAGAAGTGAGGGCAGGACAAGGGTTATATGGAAGGACAAGGGTTAGAGGTGAGGAGGGAAACTATCGAGCAGTGTTCGCTTTGGGAGGTGAAGGAGTTTTATGTCCTGAACCAAAGGACAAGATACGGTGGGAAGAGGGCAGAAGGTTCTCTCGTGCAGAAGGGGGATATCCGGGGGAGGGGAAGAGAAGTGTGTGCCATTAGGTCAGAAAGTTCTGCCTGATTTTAAAAAACATTTGCTCAGCAGCACAGTAGGAAAGACTGAATAGGCAAGACGAAGTGGGGGATTTCAAGGTACAAGTTTATTAGTGATCTTCCGGATGAATAAAGAAGTGTCATCCTGTCCTGAACCATGTAAATGAACAGATTTCCCTTCAACAAAACAAGTCTCCCAGGGGCTTTTCAAAACCATGGAGTAAAGTGGGTGAACCAGAACCACAGATGGAAAGGAAGGATCTGCAGCCAGGTGGGCAGAGCCCTGGACGCGGAGGTCCGAGAGCTCCAGCATCAGCAGAATATGGATGCTCTCAGGCCAACCACTGTTATCCGGACCTCAGCTGTCTCTCCACACTCAGTCAACAACAGAGGACCAGCTGCCCACAGTGCAAGGGACTCCCATCAGGGGCTGGGGATGATGGTAACCAGAGGGACAGCCCCTCCCTCCCAGAGATCACAGGCTAAGGTCCGATTCAGTCATCAAATGAGACGTCACCTCATCCATGATGGCAAATTGAGATGGGCCTCAAAAGAAGACATGCTTCCATCAGAGCATATGCTAAATAACCTCCTCCATGGGGGAGCTTGGGCTTCCCTGGTGGCTCAGCAGTAAAGAACCCGCCTGCCAAAGCAGGAGACTCGGGTTCAATCCCTGAGTTGGGAAGATCCCCTGGAGAAGGAAATGGCAACCCACTCCAGTATTCTTGCCTGGAGAATTCCATGGACAGAGGAGCCTGGCATGCTACAGTCCATGGGGATGTAAAAGAGTCAGACATGACTGACTGCCTGAACAACAGCAACAACTGGGGAATTCGAGAAGGCTTTTCTGAGGAAGAGACCCCCAAGTTGGGTCTGAAAGCTGAATGTATGTTATCTTAGCTCAGGGCAGTCAGGGAGGAAGTGGAAAACACTCCAGACAGAGCAAGCTGGGGGGATCAGGGTGCCGTGGACAAGCAGAGAGGAAGCCGGTGTGACTGCACAGCCAGCACCAGTTGGAGGATGATGGTTTGAGATGCAGCCAGAGGGGCAGGGGGTGATGGGCCACGCAGGGCCTTCCTGACCACGTTATTCTAAGGGAAATGTGAAGAAACTGATCGGGTTTGAGTTATTTGACAGACCAAAGTCCACTTCAGCATGAAGGATGGACTACAAGGAGGCCAGTCATAGATGACTGCAGAAGTCCGGGCAGAAGATGAAGGCAGCTACACAAGGATGCTGAAGACAAACAGGGAGTGGTCAAGAAATGAAAAAAAAAATAAGTGCCCACAAGAGCAAAAACATCAGTTAAGAACAAAAACAGTAAATCTAAGCAGATGATTCAACTTTAGGCCACAGTAAACGAGAGGGCAGCATTAAAATACAAGGATTAGATATACAGCATATATCTAAAGATATATGGTGAAGATAACTAAAGATATAAAGATGAAGGGGCTTCCCCAGTGGCTCAGTGGTAAAGAATCTACCTGCAACACAGGAGATGTGGGTTCGATCCCTGGGTTGGGAAGATTCCCTGGAGGAGGAAATGGCAATCCACTCCAGTATTCTTGCCAGAAAATCTCATGGACAGAGGAGCCTGGCGGACTACAGTCCACAGTGTCGCAGAGAGTCAGATATGACTGCATGTAAAGGTGAATTTCTGAAACCAATTATTTTAACCTCTAACACAACAGAACCAAAAAGAAAAAGCAGGAAGCTGACTTCCCCCACCAACATGAAAATACAGGTTAGGCAGCAACAATGCAATTCCTTGGATCTTCAGAAAAGAACCAAATTTCTGGGCTGCAGTAACGCAGTAAATGTAAAACACTGTAATAGGCTTTCAAGATAGTCCTACGGCAACTGAAACACCAAAATAAAGTTGCATAAACAAGCAAATGTGCAAACGCTAAAGCAGCGACATCCAGTCTAAAATTCCACACCAACATCTGAAACAGCCTAAAGAGAAAAAGGGGGAAGTGACTGGCTTTTACAGACCGACAAAGAATTAGTACAGTAGATCCAAACACCTTTTAAAAAGCTTCACATATCCCTTCTTTCTTGCCTGAAATGAGTGAGAGAAGGACTTTTCACTTACTGTACCCAATACAGCCCCCAAAAACATATTAAAAGGTTGGCCCATCTAAGGAGGGCTCTCTAAGCTTGTCATTAAACAAAATATTAACGTAAAAGTCATCCAGGAAACCTTGAAAAGCATAGTTATTATTGCACCTTTATCAACATCTAGTAATCATGTCTTTTTATTTTTGATTTTTTTGATTTGTTGACATCTTGGGGCCACGCCGATCCTAGAGCCGGCCCCTCCCAGGAGCCTGCCTTTCCTATGCAAACCAACCAATCCAGAGCCCCACCCTCAACCGCCTCCTTCACAGAGTTCTTACGGACAATAGGCCACTGTTCCTCTGCCCTAATCACCACAGGGCCAGGTACCAGACAACTGGAGACACTCCTTAAGCCCCAGAGTCCACTACAATGATTCAAACCAGTCAGGTAAGCCCATTTGCCCTGTCCTGCCCATTGCTTTTTGTGGAAACCATGAAAAAAGGCTCTTGCCCATGTTTTTCTCCCATTCTGTCTGTCTCCTGAACAACCTGCTTTGGCCCTCCATGGCCTGGCATACCCTTTCTCTTGCAAGCTGGAGGATAACAAACTCTTTTCAATGGCAATCGTCTCTTGATCTGTTGGCTTCACCATACCTGAATAATAAGAAAACCTACATTTAAAAACATACCTATCCACTGATGAAAGAAATCAAAGAGGACACAAACAGATGGAGAAATATACCGTGTTTGTGGATTATAAGAATTAATATAGTGAAAATGAGTATACTACTCAAAGCAATCTATAGATTCAATGCAATCCCTATCAAGCTACCAACGGTATTTTTCACAGAACTAGAACAAATAATTTCACAATTTGTATGGAAATACAAAAAAACCTCGAATAGCCAAAGCAATCTAGAGAAAGAAGAATGGAACTGGAGGAATCAACCTGCCTGACTTCAGGCTCTACTACAAAGCCACAGTCATCAAGACAGTATGGTACTGGCACAAAGATAGAAATATAGATCAATGGAACAAAATAGAAAGCCCAGAGATAAATCCACACACATATGGACACCTTATCTTTGACAAAGGAGGCAAGAATATACAATGGAGAAAAGACAATCTCTTTAACAAGTGGTGCTGGGAAAACTGGTCAACCACTTGTAAAAGAATGAAACTAGAACACTTTCTAACACCATACACAAAAATAAACTCAAAATGGATTAAAAATCTAAATGTAAGAGCAGAAACTATAAAACTCCTAGAGGAAAACATACACAAAACACTCTCCGACATAAATCACAGCAGGATCCTCCATGACCCACCTCCCAGAATATTGGAAATAAAAGCAAAAATAAACAAATGGGACCTAATTAAAATTAAAAGCTTTTGCACAACAAAGGAAACTATAAGCAAGGTGAAAAGACAGCCTTCAGAATGGGAGAAAATAATAGCAAATGAAGCAACAAACAATTAATCTCAAAAATATACAAGCAACTCCTGCAGCTGAATTCCAGAAAAATAAACGACCCAATCAAAAACAGGGCCAAAGAACTAAACAGACATTTCTCCAAAGAAGACATACAGATGACTAACAAACACATGAAAAGATGCTCAACATCACTCATTATTAGAGAAATGCAAATCAAAACCACAATGAGGTACCATTTCACGCCCATCAGAATGGCTGCTATCCAAAAGTCTACAAGCAATAAATGCTGGAGAGGGTGTGGAGAAAAGGGAACCCTCTTACACTGTTGGTGGGAATGCAAACTAGTACAGCCACTATGGAGAACAGTGTGGAGATGCCTTAAAAAACTGGGAATAGAGCTGCCATAGTGAATAGTGAAGTCACTCAGTCACGTCCGACTCTTTGCGACCCCTTGGACTGTAGCCCACAGGGCTCCTCCGTCCATGGGATTTTCCAGGCAAGAATACTGGAGGGGGTTGCCATTTCCTTCTCCAGGAGATCTTCCCAACCCAGGGATTGAACCTGGGTCTCCCGCATTGTAGGCAGACGCTTTACCATCTGAGCCACCAGGGAAGTCTATGACCCAGCAATCCCACTGCTGGGCATACACACTGAGGAAACCAGAATTGAAAGAGATGCATGTACCCCAATGTTCATCACAGCACTGTTTATAATAGCCAGGACGTGGAAGCAACCAAGATGTCCATCAGCAGACGAATGGATAAGGAAGCTGTGGTACATACACACAATGGAATATTACTCAGCCATTAAAAAGAATATATTTGAATCAGTTCTATTGAGATGGATGAAACTGGAGCTCATTATACAGAGTGAAGTAAGCCAGAAAGAAAAACACCAATACAGTATACTAATGCATATATATGGAATTTGAAAGATGGTAACGATAACCCTATATGCGAGACAAAATAAGAGACACAGATGCATAGAACAGTCTTATGGACTCTGAGGGAGCAGGTGAGGGTGGGACGTTCTGAGAGAATAGCATTGAAACATGTATATTATCATATGTGAAACAGAACACCATTCCAGGTTCGATGCATGAGACAAATGCTCAGGGCTGGGGCAATGGGATGACCCAGAGGGATGGGATTGGGAGGGAGGTGGGAGGGGGGTTCAGGATGGGGAACACATGTAAACCCATGACTGATTCATGTCAATGTATGGCAAAAACTATTACAATATTGTAAAGTAATTAGCCTCTAATTAAAATAAATAAATTTATTAAAAAAAAAACCATACCTATCCTTGCACTGGTTTCTAAACAAAGGTAAAAAACTAAGGTTATTTTTTTCCACAGCTTTACGTTCCATTCTATTGCTCAGAAGCCTGTTTACAATTGAGTGAAAGCTTTATAAATAGGAAGCCTGGTGAAAGAAGGACTCTCAACAGTAAATTCCATCACAGCCCAGAGACCAACTCTGGTAACGGAATGAGAGCAGTTTTAATCACTTTTGTAAACTTCTTTTGAGCCAGTACTGCAGTCTATGCCATGTTTACTAAAAGCCAGTTCCCCATCACCTCCCTCTAATTAATTTTTTCAGTTTCCCTATACATTTGGATTTGTGCTAAGCCAAGGAATCCTATGCTTCTTTGACATCGAAGAATTAAAACTGGCATCTTGGAAGGGCTTGTCCTTGCTTAGTGAATGCCTGGGCTGGATAAATTTGTTAAAAATAGCTAGAACATTCTTTTTTTATTTTCTGCATGTGCACACATGTATGCTTTTTTTAATTTATGGAAAGAGATGAAGCATTTTAACAGTAAATAATTTAAGAAATAGAAAACAAACTTCTTTTTCATTGTCCCTCCTTTCAAACACCCAACTCATCAATTCTCACTACTGCCCTTCTTTGATAATTTCCTTCTCTCTTTCCTCCATCTCTCTCTCCTCCTTTTCTACATACTCCCACACTATATAAATACAGTTTTTAAAACCACAAATGGGCTCATTCTGCTCATATTATTTCACAACTCTTTTTTTCTCCTCTCATTTATGAATATTTTGGAAATCTTCCCGTTGGTACATACAGAAAACACCTCATTCTTTTTGAGTACCACCTACCATTACATGGATCTAAGTGCCAAATTCAGACTTAAATTGAAGAAAGTAGGGAAAACCACCAGACCATTCAGGTGTGACCTAAATTAAATCCCTTACGATTATACAGTTTAAGTGACAAATAGATTCAAGGGATTAGATCTGATAGAGTGCCTGAAGAACTATGGATGGAGGTTCGTGACATTGTACAGGAGACAGGGATCAAGATCATCCCCAAGAAAAAGAAATGCAAAAAGGCAAAATGGTTGTCTGAGGATGCCTTACAAATAGCTGGGAATAGAAGAGAAGCAAAAGGCAAAGGAAAAAAGGAAAGATATACCCATTTGAATGCAGAATTCCAAAGAATAGCAAAGAGAGATAAGAAAGCGTTCCTATGGAATCAATGCAAAGAAACAGAGGAAAACAATAGAATGGGAAAGTCTAGAGATCTCTTCAAGAAAATCAGAGATATCAAGGGAACATTTCATGCAAAGCTGGGCACAATAAAGGACAGAAATGGTATGGACCTAACAGAAGCAGAAGATATTAAGAAGAGGTGGCAAGAATACACAGAAGAACTGTACAAAAAAGATCTTCATGACCCAGATAATCACGATGGTACGATCACTCACCTAGAGCCAGACATCCTGGAATGTGAAGTCAAGTGGGCCTTAGGAAGCATCACTACCAATAAAGCTAGTGGAAGTGATGGAATTCCAGTTAAGTCATTTCAAATCCTAAAAGATGATGCTGTGAAAGTGTTGCACTCAATATGCCAGCAAATTTGGAAAACTCAACAGTGGCCACAGGACTGGAAAAGGTCAGTTTTCATTCCAATCCCAAAGAAAGGCAATGCCAAAGAATGCTCAAATATACCACACAATTGCATTCATCTCACATGCTAGTAAAGTAATGCTCAAAATTCTCCAAGCCAGGCTTCAACAATACGTGAACCGTGAACTTCCAGATGTTCAAGCTGGTTTTAGAAAAGGAACAGGAACCAGAGATCAAATTGCCAACATCCGTTGAATCATTGAAAAAGCAAGAGAGTTCCAGAAGAACATCTATTTCTGCTTTATTGACTATGCCAAAGTCTTTGACTGTGTGGACCACAACAAACTCTGAAAAATTCTTAAAGAGATGAGAATACCAGACCACCTGACCTGCCTCTTGAGAAATCTGTATGCAGATTAGGAAGCAACAGTTAGAACTGGACATGGAACAACAGACTGGTTCCAAGTAGGGAAAGGAGCACGTCAAGTCTGTATATTGTCACCCTGCTTATTTAACTTATATGCAGAGTATATCATGAGAAACGCTGGGCTGAATGAAGCACAAGCTGGAATCAAGATTGCCGGGAGAAATATCAATAACATCAGACATGCAGATGACACCACCCTTATGACAGAAAGTGAAGAACTAAAGAGCCTCTTGATGAAAGTGAAAGAGGACAGTGAAAAAGCTGGCTTAAAACTCAACATTCAGAAAACTGAATGGCAGTTGGCATGGCATCTGGTCCCATGACTTCGTGGCAAGTAAATGGGGAAACAGTGAGAAACTTTATTTTTTGTGCTCCAAAATCACTGCAGATGGTGACTGCAGCCATGAAATTAAAAGACGCTTACTCCTTGGAAGCAAAGTTATGACCAACCTAGACAGCATATTAAAAAGCAGAGACATTACTTTGCCAACAAAGGTCTGTCTAGTCAAGGCTATGGTTTTTCCAGTGGTCACGTATGGATGTGAGAGTTGGACTATAAAGAAAGCTGAGCGCTGAAGAATTGATGCTTTTGAACTGTGGTGTTGGAGAAGACTCTTGAGAGTCCCTTGGACTGCAAGGAGATCCAACCAGTCCATCCTAAAGGAAATCAGTCCTGAATATTCATTGGAAGGACTGATGCTGAGGCTGAAACTGCAATACTTTGGTCACCTGATGTGAAGAACTGACTCGTTTGAAAAGACCCTGATGCTGGGAAAGATTGAAGGTGGGAGGAGAAGGGGAGGACAGAGGATCACATGGTTGGATGGCATCACCAACTCGATGGACATGAGTTTGAGTAAACTCCGGGAGTTGGCAATGGACAGGGAGGCCTGACGTGGTGCAGTCCATGGTGTTCCAAAGAATTGAACATGACTTAGCGACTGAACTGAAGTGGCAGAACTTATTTCACCATCTGAAACTGAAGGAAGTTTAAGTTGCTTCAACTCTTGGGCCTATAAACATTGTCACTGTGATTGTACCTCTTCAGGCACCTGTATGAACAAGCATAAGAATTTTTCTAGTATGTATCACTAGACTTACTGGGAAGAGGGTATTTTTGATGTGTTCCAGTACTGATAGAAGAAAGAAACTCTTATATTTCATAAAACGAGGAAATGGGGAAAAAAGCAATATCGATGCTTTTTTAGTCATCTGTTTCTTCTCAGAGTACCAGGGCAGGGAGCTGTTTGCATTTTCCTCTAGGATAATCTATCTTTGTTGAATTCTCTGCACAACTGCCTTAAATTACACTCTGTATGGGACAGAAGTTTGAAGGGGAAAAAACAATTGATAAATGATGAAATCTACAGTAGCTTACTGTGGAGACTTATGCCTTCTTCAGTGGTTAAAATAGTCAGCCTGCAAGTACTGGGTTGGCCAAAAAGTTCATTTGAGTTTTTCCATAAGATGGTGTGGGAAAAACCAACTGAACTTTTTGGTTAATCCAGTAAAATCTGTAGCTTTTACCCCTTTAAAATTTGACAACTCCAGTGAAAGTGAATTTAGGCTAGAGATCTACAAGTAATAAATGGAATGAGCCTCTGGAACTTGGAATCTACGTCTACTTCCCATATGACAGCATAAAAAGGAGGATTATTAACATGATACAACAACTACAGCCTAGAAAAACCCAACCTGAAACAATCAACACACATTTACATTATTTCCATCTTTTTTAAGATGAAGAGTCTCTCTTTCCAAGTTAAGTGTATACACACAATATATCAAAGAGGAGAAAGAAGAGCAAAGATTTGGAGGAAAACAATAAACCCAGAGGCCTTCCATTTAGAAAGATTAGAGAGCCAGTGCCTGTTACCTATTGTTTCATAAGAAAATAAATGAGAAAGGCAACAACACTGTTGATCTAAGTGCATTAGGAAATGGCAACCCACTCCAGTATTCTTGCCTGAAAAATTCCATGGTAAGAGGAGTGTGGTAGGCTGCAAGTCCATGGGGTCGCAAGGAGTTGGATACGACTGAGCACGCATGTCAATCCAAATGCCGTGTGGAAGAAAGAAGCAAAAACCAATTCAATTCTAAATGCATAGTTTTAGACAGAATGGTATGATAAACACACTCAAGAAGTTCTGGTAATCTAGAAGCAATCTGTGTAACCACCAAATAAACCTCTGATAAACCACAGAGGAGAAGAACATGAAAAAGAATGTGTAAATATATATATTATATTATATATATTATATACTATATGATGTTGAAGCTGAAGCTCCAATACTTTGGCCACCTCATGCGAAGGGTTGACTCATTGGAAAAGACCCTAATGCTGGGTAGGATTGGGGGCGGGAGGAGAAGGGGACGACAGAGGATGAGATGGTTGGATGGCATCACCGACTCGATGAACATGGGTTTGGGTAAACTCCGGGAGTTGGTGATGGACAGAGAGGCCTGGCGTGCTGCAATTCATGGGGTCGCAGAGAGTCGGACACGACTGAGCGACTGAACTGAACTGATATACTATATGTATTATATATATTATATAATATATATATAATATATTATATTATATATTATAATATAATTATATTATAGAATTATATTATAATATATAATACATAATTATAATATATAATAGTATAATATTATATATTACATAATATATATTATATCTAATTATATATTTACATTACATATTATATATTATAGTTATATATATTATATACATATTATATATTGTATATTTACATATATAACATAATATATAATATATAATTATATAATAGTATAAATATATATAAATTATTTATAGTATAAATATATATAAATTGTATAAATATAATTTTATAATATATAATATAATGCATAATTTTGATAAAATGCTTATAGAATTTTATATTATATAATATAGTATACATATATATTTTATTATATATAACATATAATTAATATATATAATATAGCATAATATATAATTATATTATATATAATTATTATATATCATATATTATATTATGTATTATATATTATATAATTATATATTACATATACTATAGAATTATATATTGTGTATAACTAATAATTATATATATTATATATTATTGAATTATATAAAATTATATATTATATATAAATGTATATATATAAATGAATCACTTTGTTGTTCAGCAGAAATCAACACAACATTGTACATCAATTACACTTCAATAAAATTAAAGAATACAAAACAGAGACACTGTTGAGAACTCTTTTCCCTTTAAAAATCTAAAGCACTTGGAAATTCCACCTAAAGGGTGGAAACTAACATTTCAGTGTCTTCATCATGTAAGCATAGCTCCATATTCCCCCCATTGTTACAATATGAACTTCAGCGACAGGGCAAGTGGAATGAGTAGGTGAATCAAGTTCCTCATGAGAACCATATAACCCTTTCATAGAGGACCATGGGGACTTCTATTCTTAGGAAAATCTTTTGGGGAACACTGGGATGTCAGGCTGGGACTTTCCTGGTGGTCCATTGGTTAAGAATCTGCCTTCCAATGCAGCAGACGTGGGTTTGATCCCTGGTCAGGAAACTAAGGGGTTTCCCAGGTGGTTCAGTGGTAAAGATTTCGCCTGCCAATGCAGGACCTGTAGGCGCGATCCCTGGGTCAGGAAGATCCCCTCGAGGAGGAAATGGCAACCCACTCCAGTACTCTTGCTGGGATAATCCCATAAACAGAAGAGCCTGGATGGCTATAGTCCATGGGGTCACAAAGAGTCAGATACGACTGAGCATGCATGAAGGGAATTAAGATCCCACAAGACAAGAGGCAACTGAGCCAGCGTGCCACAACTAGAGAATATGTGAACCACAATGCAGGATCATGCACGATGCAACGAACATCCTTTGTGCCACAGCTGGGACCCAATGCAGCCAAATAAATAAATAAATATTTTAAAAAATAAAATAGATGCCAAGTTACAGGAAGCATATGTTGTAAAAAGGAGCCAGGGAGGTCAGCTCTTCCAACACAGCAGGGACACAGAGGGGCCAAGATCTTTTACAAAGACCTTTCTGGTCAAAGTTTGAATCAAACAGAACTGAAAACCCAAAGTCCTGTATTAAATGAGCAAGGCATGACCAACCAGAAAGATCCGAACAGAGCAGAGTGATCAGCCATCCACCTGTTTGTCCTCCTGTGGTTCTGGCAGGAATTTCAGTTGGGAGACATCTGTATTCTAGTAGTCTCTCTGGATGGGCACCCCACTATCCATCCCCAAAATAAGTAAAGACTAGACATAGCCTTGATCAGCTCAATACTACAGCGTATCTGTCCAAAATAACAGCTTGGGTTTTGACATAATTGGTTTTCTGACAGTAATGCAGACAATATAATTTCCTCTGGAGTCAAGGAGCTGAAAGTTGGACATGTCATTAGCATAGACGAGGCGATTGATTTTCCTCTTATTGTGGGAGAAGTGTCTGCAGCCAGGTCCCACCACAGCCTTATCTACTGATGAAGCGTAGGAGAAAAAGGATCACAGACTTGTTTTTAAGCTGTAAGTTGTGTTGTTAACAGCACGTTTCTCATGGATCTTGATTTGCATCCTGGTTTGAACAAACTAGCTGTAGAAGTGTTTCGGGGAGTCAGTTGGGAAAATATGAATAAGAATATTAGATGATATTGTGTTGTGCTTAGTCGCTCAGTCGTGTCTGACTCTTTGCGACCCCCATGGACTGTAGCCCACCAGGCTCCTCTGTCCATGGATTCTCCAGGCAAGAATACTGGAGTGGGTTGCCATGCCCTCCTCCAGGTGATCTTCCCAACCCAGGGAGTGAACCCAGGTCTCCCGCATTGCAGGCAGATTCTTTACCATCTGAGCCACCAGGGAAGTTCTAGATGATATTAGGGAATTACTATTAGTTTTGTTACCTATGATAATGGTCTTGGAGTGATAGAGGACATTTTCCTGAGTTTTTAGAGATGAATGATTAGATATGTCTGTCATTTATTTTGGTTTTTTTTAAAAAAATCCATGAATATGGCCACATCTTAGTAACTCTTAGGTGATGGCTATGTAACTACACAATTGTACAATGATATCATTATATAATTCTCTCATGGTTGAAAATTCTCAAAATAAAAAGTAAACACACAAAAATGAATGAATCCCACAAATAATGCTGAGTTAAAAGAGCAAGACAAATGAACACACATACTATGATTCCATTTATATAAAGTTCAAATGCTGGAAAAACTAAATGTATGGTTTAGAGATGTATGAAAGACATAACTTTAAAACTACAAAGAAAGGACATGATGAAAATACAAAATCAGGACAGTGACCACCTTTGATGGGGAGGGAAACTGCAATCAGAAGGCACATTAAGGGATTCCCAGATGCTGCCTCTCTCTCTACACACACACACACACACACACACACACACACTCTGACTTGGCAGCAGTTGTATGATGTTCGCTTTAAAACCATCTGTTAAACTATACATTGAGATTTAATGAATTTTCTCAATGTATGTATTTTTTCCAAAGCAAAAACATTCAAAGGACCTTCTTACTAACTCTGATTCTCTTTCTACTGATTCAATAGTCTCTGAAGGGGAATAAAAATCCTAGCCATATAATGCAATTATACAGCTGGCCAGCAGACTAGCTCCTGATAATGAAAGAAAAGGTGATCCTAAGACAATAAAAGCCACAAGTTCTTTGCTGGTCATTTCCTTCAATAGTTCAAATATCAACACAGAATGATTGCTCTTAATGCCTTCCAGTATCTGGACAGCAGGAGAGAGACCTTAAGTTTTCGGGGAAGAAAGCTGACAGAAAGTTTTAGAGGTGAGCAGTTTTGCAGGAGTAAGAATTCAGATATTTGAAAATAGGGTAGACTATTCTTTAGGTCCATCCTGGAAGCAACATGTAAGAAGCAATTTAGGGGAGTGTTGGAGAAGGCAATGGCAGCCCACTCCAGTACTCTTGCCTGGAAAATTCCATGGACGGAGGAGCCTGGTAGGCTGCAGTCCATGGGGTCGCTCAGAGTCGGAGACGATTGAGTGACTTCACTTTTACTTTTCACTTTCATGCATTGGAGAAGGAAATGACAACCCACTCCAGTGTTCTGGCCTGGAGAATCCCAGGGACAGAGGAGCCTGGCGGGCTGCCGTCTATGGGGTCGCACAGAGTCGGACACGACTGAAGCGACTTAGCAGCAGCAACAGCAAGGCTCAGGCTCAACACTTCAGGGAGGGCACTGAGGAAAGTTTGTTACAATTGCAGATTCCATGTGCTTTCTCTCTCTACCCCAATGTACAGAGGAAAAGTTCAGACCAAATTGTAACAGAATAACCATCAGTTTTGTCTTCTGAGATTTATAAGACACAGTAGAAACAATTCTTTCTCCATTTATTGGTCCCTTCTTATGAGCACATGGTAGAGCATGATTTAATAAAACTAAGATCTGAAAAATAATGTATGTTAAGCCCTGTTTACAACCTTCACTTCATCCTTTCACCTGTAGATCATCTACTATAAGAGACCTTTTTCATTAAATGTGGAGCAGGTGGCCCAAGAGTGATCGAGAACGCAGTGGAATGAAAGTATTTATGTTAGAAATAAAGGTTTGATGCTTTAGGGTTTGTTTCTATTACTCCGAGGGAAGTATGTCCTAACATCTAATTTTTTTGATTGTGTACAAAGCTACAATTCACATTTCCATCGGGTTCTCTGCTACCTCTAACACTTCCCCTGCCCTCCCAGGAATAAAAAGAAAACTCATTGATTTAGAGCTAGTTAAGTGAGTTTCTCTTCCAGATGTAGGAAGCATAATGCTACACTGTATTTCATTCCAGACACCTAATTATTATTGATCCCTTTATGATTGAAGAGTACTGCCCAAAGCACTGAAGAAGGAAATCTGAAATTCTGCCCAGAACAGCTTAATACCCCCAGCAACCACCTGTTACCTAAAAGATAAGAGAGCACTTGTTCAAAGGGCTGTGTGGTACCGAATTAATGCAAATAGGTTTACCTGCCTCACTGCTTGTTTTTCCACTCATGGTCTGATCAACTCTGATGCTATGAAGTTTCTAGAAGGCAGTGTTGAGATGTTTAGACTTTAAAATCTTCCTTCTCTAATACTTTCTAAGACCAGAGAAAGACGACAGTGTTAGATTGAGGGCTTTTATTTGTTCTTATTATCTAGTCAGAACTAAAGTCAACTGATCATTTTTGAACAAATATTTTGAAAATACTATGTATAGTTATGTCAAATGTCTACTCAGACGAATATTTTGCCTGAAAGGGATATTTTTATGAAGACTTGATTTCTCCTTTCCATTGCCATGGTAACACTCACACTGTATAATATTAGGAACTACTCATTTCCATGTAGTACTTTATTGTAAGTCTCACAAGTCTAGAGACTTGGGACTATGATTACTATTTTGCAGATAAAGATGTTAAGCAGCTTGCCCAAGGTGCAAAACTGCACTTGAATTCCAGCGGCATGATTCCAGTGTGTGAAAGCTTAGTGTGGTATGATACTGCCCATCGAAGGCTCTCCAAGCCAGGAATATGCCTGTCAACTTACCCAGACTATCCATAAATGAACAACTGTGTACAGATAGGCTACAGTGCATACATAAAAGAACAAAAGATGTAACATTTGCTCATTTCTGGCCAAAATTTTGTCGCTTGTAAGATCATTTCTCAAATCATCTTATTAAAGCTTAGCTGTGATTTAACTGTCACCGAATGAGGTTTCACAAAAGAAGACAAAGCATCCTGTCTTGCACATAAAACTCAATAAACTACGACTGTTTTTAGGATCCCGTTGAACTTTAGGAAAAAGTTAAACCAGCCAAAGGAAATACAGGGTCACACAAAAATATATCATTTCACTCTTTTCTTTGATATGAGTAAGATAAACAATGTTCATGTTCAGGAAAGTCAGCATCTACTCAGTTACTTCCCATTGGTTGTTTCTGATGGAAAGAACTATACAGGTAAGAAATGTGCAGATTTGTGTCCTTGAAAAACTGAGTTACATAGAAATTTTATACAAAGCAAAACAGAAATGCTCATGAAGAAGAAATGCATGATAATCCCATGTATTAAATAACAAATCCTTGCAAATCTAAGAGAAAGTCCAAGTAACTTAGGACTCTCCCTTCCTATTCTGCACACCAAACATACTTTTTCATTTCCATTTAAATCTTCTCTTGCAAAGTAAGATGCTTCACCCAGAAACAAACTGGGTCTGGCTATCCTTTTTCCAAGCATTCACCAGCTAATGATAAAAACAATATGGCCAAATAGCCATGATCTTCAAAGAGGAGAAGAGAATTTTTTATCTATATTAGGAGAGGGAAAAAAAATCAACCTTCAGTACTTAGATACCCTAAATCAAGGGTAAAAAAAAAAAAAATCCCAGACTATCTGAATAGCAGGTGTGTGAATCGAACATTTACCCGGGCAGCACCTGGAAAAATTGAAAAACATAAACACTGCCCAAAAAAGAAATCTCATAATAAACGCAACAAAGAAGAAAGGTCCAGAAGTACAGGGCTATTCGGAGCTTTCCCTGAGGCTCTGCTTGTTCTTACAGATGCCATTAGTCGCCCCCCCTGCCCCCCACCGTAATGACACGGCAGGGAGATGTGACCAGCAGCACGGTGTTCCCTTAAATGAATGCTCGGCCTTCTCCATTCATCTTTTGTGGCTGCGACTGCTGAGTTTTGTTTCTGATGGGTATTTTTGCACTCCTTTTGAAGTAACTGTTACATGCACAGTGAAAGCTGACAAACGTGCAACCTTTACTTCACCAATGAAAATAGCAGAATTCAATTTCCTTCTTTGCTTAGGACTGATTCTTTATGACATCATGCATGGAACTTTTTTTTTTCCCCATAAAACTGTCCAGCAGTTTCTCATTTCTAGGGATTGACTCTCAATGATGAGCTGATTTGAGGAAATGTCTGGGCCAGGGCAGCAATTTATTTTTTATTATTTATTTTTATTTTATTTATTGGCTGCACCAGGTCTCAGTTGCAAGCACGCAGGGTTTTTAGTTGTGGCATGCAAACTCTTAGTTGCGGCATGAGGGATCTAGTTCTCTGACCAGGGATCAAAACCCAGCCCCCTGCATTAGAAGTGCGGAGTCTTAGCCCCTAGACCACCAGGAAAGTACCCTAGAATTCAGATTTAATGATCGCTAGTACCATCTCGGGCTTCCTAGGTGGCGCTAGTGGTGAAGAACCCATCTGCCAGAGTAGGAGACATAAGAGAAGCCGGTTCAATCCCTGGGTCAGGAAGATCCCCTGGAGGAGGGTTCCAGTATATTTTGCCTGGAGAATTCCATGGACAGAGGAGCCTGGTGGGCTACAGTGCATAGGGTTGCAAAAAGTTGGACACGACTGAAGCAACTTAGCACGCACATACGCAGTACCATCTCAGCTTGAGGGAGTGAGCGGATGAAGTGTTTGATCGCCGTGGTCCTGCCAGGAATCCAGCTGACCTCAACCATGCTCGCAGCCCAAGTCAATCATCAACCCCTTTTCTTTCTTCCTCACAAACCCACAGAGTGGTTTCCCTGGCCTCGTCAGCAAGTTAATAGAAAATCTTGCCCGAGGTTGTGTCTATACAATATTACAGGAATGAGCCCTGAAAACAGATCGGTCAGCTTGATTTGATTTCTTTCCCTATTAAAACATCCTGTCACCTGACAGAGCTAACGCGATAAATTAACTGCCGCGAAAGCACGAAGACAGAGCCGGAATAGAAACAGTCTGGACTTTGTCACACTTTCTGTCAAAACTCTTAGCTCAGGGACTCCATCAGCTTAGCCTTGTTTAAATTGTGGTAAAATACGCGTAACATAAAATCAACCCTCATAAGCACTTTCAAGGGTACAGTTCGGTACTGTTAAGTATATTCACATGTCTGCGTAACCAATATTTTCATCTTGTGGAACAGAAACTCTGTGCCCGTTAAACAGTAACTCCCCTTTCTCCTCCCTGCTGCACAGCCCTTAGCAACCAACATTCTGCCTTCTGTATCTGTGAATCTGACTACTCTGGGTACCGTGTACACATGGTGGTGGTTTAGTCGCTAAGTCGTATCCAACTCTTGTGACCCCATTGTCTAAGATGGGACATCTTGTCCATGTCCGTGGGATTTTCCAGGCAAAAATACCGGAGTGGGTTGCCATTTCCTTCTCCAGGGGATCTTCCCAACCCAGGGATTGAATCCAGGTCTCCCGCACTGCAGGCAGATTCTTAACCTACTGAGCTACCAGGGAATTTGAAATCATACAATTTGTCTTTGTGAGTGGCTTGTTTCACTTAGCAAGGTCCATCCATGTTGTAGCATCTGACAGGACTTCTTTCTTACAGCTGAATAAATATTCCGTTTTATTTGTATATACAGTGCATTCTGTTTATCCATTCATCTGTCGACGGGCCCTTGGGGTTTCTTCCACCTCTTGGCTATGGTGAATAACCCTGCCATGAACATGTGTGTGCAAATATCCTTTGAGATCTTGCTTTAGTTCTTGTGGGTGCATACCCACAAGTGGAATGAATGGCTGAACCGTGTATGTGGTAGTTCTGTTTAATATTTTTAGGGACCACCATACTGTTTTCCAGAGTTACTGCCCCATTTTACATCCCCACCAAAAGGGCACAGGGCTCCAATTTTTCCACACCCTCACCATTTTTGCTTTTTTAAAAATAGCCATCCTAATGGGTGTGAGGAGATGAGCTTAGTTTGAAGAAGTCAAAACTCAGGGGCAGGAAAATTACAAAAATCTAGTATCTAATATCTGGCTATGAGCTTAAAGGCTTTTAAAAGTTGCCATTTATTCACCTCAGGGCACAGAAATAATATTACAAGCTAAAGGCCTCCTTTGACCCTCTGGGAGTTTAAGACTTGATTTCTTTATAGAGGAAAAGTAAGGATACATTTTATGGAAAGGATGAGTAAGTTAAGAAGGAAGGTTATATTTTTCAGAGAAAGAGATAAAGTTTTCATTGTTTATTGTCATTTTTATTTTCAAAATAGAAACTTATCCACACATTTCTTCACAATTCATGAAGGACAGTAACTTCACTGCAAATTCTTGTATCTCTCTCCACTGTGTGTGATGAAAAGTCTTTACATGAGTCAACGTTTCTAGTTTATGAGGAAACCTGGCTACCTGGTACGCACTTATTCTCCTTTGAAACTTCTATGGGGCTTGAAACAATGCTGTCCACTCAACCTGAGTTCCTCAGATGAAAATTTAGGAGGAAATACAATTGCGTCCAAAAGTAGCAAGTATAGTTCTGTAAGGCTTTCCACTCTGTGCTTCAAACAGATGGAGAAGATATTTATAATGAAAAAAAGAATCTGTGACTATGTAAAACAGGTATTGACAAACTTTTTCTGTAAAGGGCCAGAGAGCCACTGTCTTTGTGGAAACTGTAATACTCAACTTTGTCACAGCAACTCTACACAGTATACAAATGAATAAGGTGGCTATGTTCCAGTGAAACCTTATTTACAAACACAGGACTGGAGATGGATTTGCCCTGTGGGTCACAGTTTGCTAACCCCTGCTCTAGAAGACCCAAGAAAAGGAACTTTACAGAGTTTTCCTGTCAGTTGAAAGAGGAAGAACAAATCTTCAAGCACTGTGGCAAAAAAAAAAAAAAAAAGACAAACAGGAAAAGAAACCTTGACATCATTTCTTTCAAAACTAAGTACAAAACTGTGGCTTTCCCATAAGAAAATGTACCTCAGGGCTCCAATGTTACTTTCACGCCTTTGATCCTTGACCTAAAGAAGCTTATGATACATGAGAATTGACATAACCTCAGATGTAGAAACTTGAAATCCTAAGTTGCTCAAAAGCTCGAGTTTAACTTTACAAGAAGAAAATGTCAGGTAGAAACGGTCCGATTCATCTCAAGTCACTTAAAGTCTTGCTGTCAGTAGAAGGAAATGACATTTTCCTCATTAAATACAATTGGAGGCTCCCAGGTAACCACTGGAAGGGAATGCTGGAACGATGCCTCTCACATCCACCCCCTTTTACCCGTGTGGTTGGCCCTAAGTGGTGACAAAGACTCTCTCTTTGACCAAACTCAAGTCTAAGTCTCGAGGTTTTCTCTGAACCTCTTGATGACCCGGCCTCCACCTTGGCCTGCGTGTGTGTTAGTCATTCAGCCGCGTCCAGCTCTTTGCAACCCCTGTGGACTGTAGCCCACCAGGCTCCTCTGTCCATGGGATTTTCCAGGCAAGAATACTGGAGTGGGTTGCCATTTCCTTTTTCAGGGGATCTTCCTGACCCGGGGATCAAACTGAGTACCCCTTATTGCAGGCGGATTCTTCACTGTCTGAGCCTCCAGGGAAGCCCCACCTTGGCCTGGAAGAACTCAATTTTCAACACAAACGATTTTATCTACCCCCCTCCCCCCTCCTACACTAGGAGACTTGAAGAAACACACCTTCCAGCAGCTCAAGGCTGTGTCCCCGGGGTGATGACTCTAGTCTCCTGGAAGTGCCTGCCTGAAGCTCAATGCTGCCAAAAGAAGGAACTGCTTGTTCAGGCAAAACCCGACACAGGCTCCTGGCTCCCTTTTCTTAGGGCATTTACTTTAGAAAACTGACAGGACTAGGTCTTTCTCTGTCCCTTGGAGACAGACACAGATGTACATGTGCCTTCTACAACCCAGGAGTGTCTTCCTCAGGGATGTGGAAGCCAGTCCTTTGAAGCATAACCATGAAAAACGACAGAACCCCGGTCTCCGAGGCTCTGTGGGAGGCTGGGAGCCAAACTTCAATAACAGCCTGCGAATAGACACCGACGGCCTGCTCACAGCGCTGACCAGCTCCAGTATCTTTCCTTTAGCAAACCCAGTATTGAAAGGCCTCCCGCCTTTTGTGTGCATGAAGCTGAGCTCAGGTTACACTGGGTACTACCACTGCAATAGTAAGGACTCAAATCTGTCTCACTGCCTGTAACTAATGTCCAGCTTTCTCTGTGGCTATGGTTATTGCTCCACATTGACTTCAAGAGACATGGTTCCATCTTTAATGCTCAGGCCCCAAGAAGGACAAAACTCCCTCCTCTTCTTTTTGTTAGCAGGTGGGAGACTCATCACCTCTTCAATCCCAAGGGGCCCAAGCACACGCTGATGCTTCCCAGGTGAAGCCAAGAGATGTATTGTCCTCTCCCACCACCTGGAGCCTGCTCTCCCCCTTTCAGGTTCCTAGAGAGACTGGCCTCCTTGTCCAGGTGGATGACAACAGGAACAGACTCACTCAGGCCCAGTCCCCACGTGCATGGACCACCTGTGCAACACAACCATATCTCAGTACAACACAACAACGTAGAAGTCAAACCACAGGAATTACCAAATACAGAAACCAGACTTACTTTATTTTTATTTTGGACAAACAAAAGGAGGGGAAAAGGTATATGGATGACTTAATCCCAACGATTTAAACCTACGAGTGAGACAGCTTTTGAAAGTACCACTGTATGTAGCACCTCTGAATTCAGATGCTGCTGCTGCTGCTAAGTCGCTTCAGTCGTGTCCGACTCCGTGTGACCCCACAGACGGCAGCCCACCAGGCTCCTCCGTCCCTGGGATTCTCCAGGCAAGAATACTGGAGTGGGCCGCCATTTCCTTCTCCAGAATTCAGATGGCTTGTGCCCAAATCTCGTTCACACAGTTATTCATTTATTCAGTCACCAAAAACTGAGTATCTTTATAGTTAAGGCACTGGACTAGCTTCAGACTATAGGCACATTCCATTAACCTGATTCCTTGGTACACCTTGAAAAATTAATTTTTGTCTTCTGTACTTACTAAAGAAAAACAGAGTAGATACACTGGGTGCATACACATGTACCCCAATGTCACTGCAGCAGTGTTTACAATAGCCAAGATAAGGAAGCAACCTAAATGTCCATGAACAGATGAATGGATAAAGAAAATGTGGTACAAATACACAATAGAATATTGACCAGCCATAAAAACGAATGAAATAATGCCACTTGTAGCAACATGGATGGAACTAGAAATATCATATTAAGTGAAGTAAGTCAGAAAGAGAAAGACAAATACCACGTGACATCACTTATACGCAGAATCTAAAAAATAATGCAAATGAACTTACTTACAAAACAGAAACAGATTCACAGACATGGAAAACAGACTTATGGTTACCAAAGGGCAAAACTGGAAGGGGAGGGATAAATCAGGAGTCTGGGATTAACATAGACACTACTATATAAAGTGGATAATCAACAAGGATCTATTATAAAGCACAGGGAACTACACTCAATATTTTGTAATAACCTATACTGGAAAAGAATCTGAAAAAGAGTATTTTAATATATATAAGAGAATACACATATAACTGAATCATCTTGCTGCATAGCTGAAACTAACACAACATTGTAAATCAACTATACTTCAGAAAAAAAAAAGGCTCAGGGAACTCAAACTGGGGCTCTGTGACAACGTAGAGGGGTGGGAGGTGGGAGGGAGGTTCAAGAATGAGGGGACATATGTATACCTATGGTTGATTCATGGTGATGTATGGCAGAAACCAACATAATATTGAAAAACAATTATTCCTCAATTAAAAATAAATTAAGAAGGAAAAATAGAGCAGGACAAAACCAAGCCAAAATCTAACTCATACTCTAAATCTCACACTTCCAGACTTTGCAAAGATTTCACATCCAGAGTGCCAAAGATTGTCCACTGATTACCTTGGCAGCCTCAACTGCTAATTTTCTGTAGTGCTTCCCAAAGACAGTGATTCTCCTCTAATGAAATAAATTGTAATCGCCATTGCTACATCATCGACCACAATGTCATGGACACTGTTAATATTACTACGCGTGGGATGTGGAGGGTAGTGGGAGGCCTTAGTGTTTGCAGAACGTGCAGTGTAGATGTGGACACAGGTCTCTGGGCAGAGTTTTCAAGCTCAGGGCCAAGTGAGGGGGAAAGACAGCAGGGGATGCTGTGGGTTCAGAGGAAGGACGAGTCACCTGGTAGGTGAGCCAGGCAGGACTTTGGCTGGGATCGGACGGGAAGGCAGAAGTCAGCTCTGTGATAACCTGAGCCAGGAAGGCCCGCTAGTTAATCACAACTAGAACAAAGATCTCAACCAGTTCTCCTACCAAGTCATTGTAACCTCTTCTGAGTTAATGATTCAGAAAGGTTCTTTTCAGAGGGCTACCCACATAAGCCTCTACTTTAATAGAAGAAATTGATGCATATGGTGAGAGGCCATTTGAATTTATTTTCTATTTTCTAATTGAAGTATAGTTGATTTACACCGTTGTGTTAGTTTCAGGTGTACAGCAAAATGATTCCTTTATACATATATCCATTTCTATTTCTTCAGACTCTTTTCCCTTATAGATTATTACAAAATATTGAGTATAGTTCCCTGTGATATACAGTAGGACTTTGTCAGTTATCCATCTTATATTGAATTTCTTTTCTTAAAAGGGAGTCTAATGTACTATTTTACTTATAATGGTTCTTGGAAAGGATATTAGAAGAAAGGAGATTAGGGAATTTCAAGAAAGTCAAATTTTGAATGACATTTGAGTTTAAGCTTCTTTTTCTAAACTTCTGGCTCTGTAAAAGCTCCTTCCAATATTATTAAAAGAACATGGGAAAGTTGTATGTTTATATTTGAGGTTCAGTCACATAATTGAAATGAATCCCTAAAAAAAAAAAAAACAGGTCTACACAACAGATCTAACAAGCCGAGGAAGCTTTTAAACTATTTTAATTATCATTTTAAAAGCAGAATGCTACATGTTACCAAATTAAATGAAGTTAAAATTCCACAAAAATTTGAATAGGCTTTTGAAATGGAAATATTAACTGACAGGCTTTTAAAATAAACCTTGTTCTTGACTTAATTGAGAATTATAGGAATTAAATGTAGCATCTACACAGCTTGCGACTACTGTCATTTTTAGAGAAATGCAAGGTGAAATACATCTCACTGAATGTGCTCAATCTCAATGGAAGATGCACCCCAACCAGAAAGCAGATTCTGCTTGGCCTTCAGTGCCCAGAGACTTCATAGGATTCTATAACAACAGGAAGGACAATCAAACCTCAACTGTCTGCCCTGCTTCAAGTCAATGAGCAATTTTTGAATATTTTATCTGTGGATTTCATTCATTCTTTTTTCCAATAATTTTTCCTGTTATGTTTTGATTTTATCCCATCCTATGTTCCAGGCATACATGTAGGCATTGGAAACAGAGTGGAGAATAAGACATCTAACCTGGTCTTAAGAATCGTGGCTAATCCTGCTCTGCCCAAGTATGCTGATTTTGGAACTCCAATTTTAGTAACTGAGCCTTTCCTCAGTTTCAACTTTGAACTCTAAGGGACTGAGAGTCTCCTGTTTCTTCCACTTTTGCTAAGTTTCCCCCCCCCGCCCCGAGTATTTTTGCTTGGGAATGCAATCATGAATTTGATTAACAGCCCTGTTCCTACCTAAATGTATTCAGATAACTTTCCATTACCTTTTCATTCTCCGAGTGATGTAAGTGCCTAATTTCTTATATCAAATCCCTTCCTGCACGGAACTCAACTGATGCCCCAATCCTGCTGGAGAGGTAAGGAAGGGGTCTGACTTTGGGCTGGGGGTGAGATAGGTTCGTCTTTTGAATGAATTAGGATATCTCAATGAAAATGTCTTATGGTCAAACCAAGTACATGTCAACTGGAGAACTGACAAGAAATCTGAAGCAAAGGGACAACCAAACAAGTCTCAGTATAAAATCAAGGGAGAGAACGGGCTTCCCGGGGAAATGAAATTGGATGAGAAACCACAAAAGGACAATGACTGAGCCTTAGAGACAGACCCGGTGACGAAGCTGGAAGAAATACATTCAGAGAAGTGAGAGGGGAAAAGCAAAGCTGTTGGAAAGTGGGCAGTAACAAATTTTAGGTATTTTAAAAGTTATATGTAAGAAGTAGTATTACTCTATTTCCCAGAGGTCCTCTATTTCACGTAAGGGTTGTGTAACTTTTGTTTGAACAATACCTTAAGGATTTCTTATGTCAATCATCATCAAAGTAGAATTTTTACCTTCTTAAACACTCATGATAAAGTTACCCTTATTTCCTAATTTGCATAGCTGAGAAAAAAGCACTTTAACTTTCCAAATAAGAAAACTACACCTTCAAAGCTTGTATGTATCCACCTATGAATGGGCTTCCCTGGTGGCTCAGATGTTAAAAAAATCTGCCTGCAATGCAGGAGACCTGGCTTCAAACCCTGGGTCGGAAAAACCCCGGGTCGGAAAAACCCCCTGGAGAAGGAAATGGCTACCCACTCCAGTCAGCCCTAAAGGAAATCAACCCTGAATATTCATTGGAAGGACTGATGCTGATGCTGAAGCTCCAATACTTTGGCCACCTGATGCGAAGGGCCTGACTTACAGGGAAAGACCCTGATGCTGGGAAAGATTGAGGGCAGTAGGAGTAGGGGGGCGACAGAGGATGAGATGGTTGGATGGCATTACCAACTGAATGGACATAAGTCTGAGCAAACTCTGGAAGATAGTAAAGGACAGGGAAGACTCGTGTGCTGCAGCCCACGAATTGGACACAACTTAGGGGGCTGAATAACAGCAACCTATGAACATTAGTCTGAGAGAAAGTGAAAGTGTTTTAATCACTAAGTTGTGTTAGACTTTGCAACCCCATGGACTGTAGCCTGCCAGGATCCTCTGTCCATGGAATTCTCCAGGCAAGAATACCAGAGTGGGTTGCTATTTATTTCCCTAGGGGATCTTCCATACCTTGAGACTGAACCCAGGTTTCCCACACTGCAGGCAGATTCTTTACCGTCTGCGCCACTGAGTATTAGCCTACAACTGATTTATTCAGATACAGAGAAAATTCAGAGTCGCATTCTCCTACTAAGACCCCCAAAATAAGAAACTGATTTGAAGAGTAAAAAAGGGTTAAAAAAAATCTAAGTCTCAGCTTACAAATTTGAGGTGGGAATTTTATAGGACTAGCTTAGAGCATACCAGGCTTTGGTCATTTAGAATACACCTAAAAGGTTATTTTCAAATGCACCTATCTAAAATCACATGTTGGATGAATTTCCTAATGATGTAGTTAAACTATTTTCAAGTCTCATGTTGCCAGTTTATGAGAAGGTTCAGCTAAAATTTTAACTTGCCTCAATGGAATTGCAAAATTTATACTGGGCTCATGGTTGCTCAGCAAAAATATGCAAGAAGAAAAAGGCTTCCAGGTTGTAAGCTGAAGCTAAATCTTCCATACCTGTCAATTCCTTCCCAGTTTAAAGAAACCACTGGAATAGCAGGTGAGCCAATTAAATGAGTATGAATCTGAAACTCAGATAATACTTTTTTCTTTATATTGATGTGTTTTAATTTAGAGAACTTTCACCTTTACTAATGATTTGAAACAGATTCAACGAACTGTCTTCCCCTTAAGAATCCAGGCATTACTTTGAAATAGTTGCTAGAGTTTTAAGTCACCACAGCATTCACAAATCTAAATCGAAGTCAACTTTCTAGCTAGCAAGAAGCCAAAAAAGCAATGCAGCCAGCAGAATGGATGGCACAAATCCATGCATTAAAACTCATGCAGTTAAATCATTTTGAGGGCTCCCCAAGCTCCCACTCCCGGCTACTTTACTTTAATTTTAGTTACAATCTGAATGGGCTTGGTAGTCTGCTTTTCTAGACCATAGAAACATAAATCAGAAAGCAAGAAGCAGCTCGATAAAAGTAGCATCATAGAGAAATGGAGATGGGGGAGGAGATTTTTAAAGCAAAAAAGACCAAATGGTTCTACACTCTTTAATAGCCCCTGTGAGCATCATTATTCAGGGCATGCATAGTAAGAAATGTTTTAATAAGGACCCTGAAGCATCCCAAAAGTATAAAATTAGGTTTATTGTACTCTGAGGAGAAATGGGAAAGCACATATTTCAAAGAGAAATTGATTTTTTAAAGTTTTTAAGGCATCGAAGAGAGAGACTCTTGGTAAAATGACTAATACAGAACAGCTAATTTCCTAATGCTTAATGAAGTGTTACATTATTTCCATAATTATGTCAACTGACATAAATCACACAGAGACAGGGTTATGTATACAGCTCGATAACTGTGGGTCTGTGCTTGGCTAAAAATACCAAAGAAATTAACAATGTAATAAAGGCATCAGTTCAGTCGCTCAATCGTGTCTGACTCTTTGCGACCCCATGATCCGCAGCACGCCAGGCCTCCCTGTCCATCACCAACTCCCGGAGTCCACCCAAACCCATGTCCACTGAGTCGGTGATGCCATCCAACTATAACATCCTCTGTCATCCCCTTCTTCTCCTGCCTTCAATCTTTCCCAACATCAGGGTCTTTTCCTATGAGTCAGCTCTTCGCATCAGGTGGCCAAAGTACTGGAGTTTCAGCTTCAACATCAGTCCTTCCAATGAACACCCAGGACTGGTGTTCTCCTTTAGGATGAACTGATCTCCTTTAGGATGGACTGGTTGGATCTCCTTGCAGTCCAAGGGATTCTCAAGAGTCTTCTCCAACACCACAATTCAAAAGCATCAATTCTTCGGTGCTCAGCTTTCTTTATAGTCCAACTCTCACATCCATACACGACCACTGGAAAAACCACAGCCCTGACTAGACGGACCTTTGTTGGCAATGTCTCTGCTTTTTAATATGCTATCTAGGTTGGTCATAGCTTTTTAATAGGCATACTGATGTTACTGTTTTCTAAGCACTTCAACAACCTTAATATGTATTTTCTGAAGTTCAGAAAATACACATTACACTTTCAAAGTGACAAAGCCAGGACATGGTTCTAATTCTACAGTATCATGCTTATCAAGCCTAGTTTGTTTAAATCTAGATTTCTAAAGGCCAGTGGGAATTAAAATTTCTTGGAGCTGTCACGAAAGCCATCTACCATTCAGAGAGTAAGAAGATACCTCGGGGGGTCCCACTGGTCTCTGATTCTGAGGAATATCTTCTTTGGTCAAACATAAAATAGTGCAAAAATGGCTCCAAACAAGCCATAATTTGTATAAGCCATTCAACCCAAAGATGGGACAAACTCTAGCACAGGAAAAAAAAAAACAAAACCCCAAAACCATGGCCTTCAAGCATAACGAATCATCCATACACAATACATCAGAGGTACATCTACATTTATATTTTCATACACATACGTTACTTTCAATTTTTCTATAGGTTATAAACTAGTGTATGTATTTTCAAGTTGCATGACTATATGGCAAATATCAAAGAGCTAAGGAATCAAATAATTTTACAAATGGATGAGAACTCAAGGACTTTCTATTCTAATCTTCTAAGAGACAGAAGCCGAAAGAGATTCCAGTGATGTATGTGCTCAATGTTAACAGTTAGTAACTAAAACCAAAAGCTGAACTCCTGGATACTTCAATCATACAGAGAATCAATGTCAGGAAGATCAGATGCATGTCATACACAAACCTCTCTTACTTTGCATTTTCATTCCTTGAGTCTTATTCCCTCAAAACAGCAGATAAGCATTTCATATTGACCTTCTATCAAGGAGTCATGAGGGAGAAATAGAAAAGGAAGAAGGATTTCCCAATGGTTAACAGTTAAAATTTCTGTAGGTAGTCAATATCTGCCAAAATTTAAAAACTTCTGGTCAGACAATTCACTTCTATAGTCAACTTCTATATGATTCTTTAGAAATGGCGTCAATTGTTTGCACTGTATAAAACATTAAAAAATATATACATCAATTTATACTTCAGCACCTACTACAGAGAGAAAAGGCAAATAAGAATATTGACACTTATCTCCAACAATTCAAACTCAAATCCAGAAATGTGGGTTGATGCATAAAGTTTTAACATTTGGTAAGGAACACAGATTTTGGAGTCCAACAGACCTGAGCTCAAATCCCATTTCCACCGTTTACTAGCTATGTGACCCTAGACAAGTTACTGGGCCTCTGAACCTCAGTTCCCTTGTCAGTAGATCAGAAATCATATGTGCCACATAACATGGCTCTGATGTTTCATGAGCAGGTAGATGCCAAACACACGCTGGACATTTAGCTTAGATACTACAGTGCGTTACACAGTTTGGTTCTAGGGCTAAAAGGCTTACTCAAGGCCATTCTAATCTTTAGAGGGAACCAGGCCTCAGTCTCTTGGTATAAACCAGTCACCCATTCTCTTACCTTGAAGTCTAACCAGCATTTGCTGCTGCTGCTGCTAAGTCGCATCAGTCAAGTCCGACTCTGTGCGACCCCATAGACGGCAGCCCACCAGGCTCCCCTATCCCTGGGATTCTCCAGGCAAGAACACTGGAGTGGGTTGCCATTTCCTTCTTTGATACATGAAAGTGAAAAGTGAAAGTGAAGTCGCTCAGTCGTGTCCAACTCTTCGAGACCCCACGGATTGCAGCCTAGCAGGCTCCTCCATCCATGGGATGTTCCAGCAAGAGTACTGGAGTGGGTTGCCATTGCTTTCTCCGTAAACAGCATTTAGCACACTTAAAATTAGCAAGTAGTCTTTTATAGTCATCTGTGGTTATTTTCTTTCCTGATCATTTGAAGAATTGAGTAATTTCATTCCTTCTTTCATTCTCTCCCTTTCCCTTTTTTTACCTCCCCCACCCTACCCAAAACACTGATGTGGTACTTACTAGATTCAGGACACATTGATATTTATTATTACTTAAACATAAACACAATAATGTATGTTTACCATTTAGTAGATTGAGACAATTTCTAATTCACATACACATATAAACAGAACTAATTCAGTCCTAGCATTATGCTCCTTTTGTGTCTTTTTTTTCTTCCTGCATGGTTATATGGTGGTACGAATCTCAAGAAGGAAGTCTTACTTGAGTAAGAAAACTGTCTCTTAAATATTATTAAATTCATAGTATTAGACATTAACCAGACATGGATACAGGATCTGGACATTTTCCACATGGAAATATCTTCACACGAAAAGCATTTATTTAACCTGGACTATGTTCAATGTAGTATTTTTTAAAATACAAGAACTATGCCTCTAAAGATTGGGATTTCTCTCATTTAAATCCTTAACCACAGACTTAAATTTTAATGAACTTTTAGGAATGATATATTTCTCCCTTTGTTGGATGGAGATAGAAGATAGGACTGGCCATGATTAATGATTTTTCAGTGGGTTTCTTCCACTGACAGTAACATTAAAAACGACTGGAAGGTGGATTTCCCTGGTAGTCCGGTCATGAAGAATCTGCCTGCCAATGCAGAGGACATGGGTTCGATCCCTGGTCTGGGAAGATTCACATGCTGTGAGGCAACTAAGCCCATGCACCACAACTACTGAAGCCCACCTGCCTGGAGCCAGTGCTCCACAACGAGAAGCCCCTGCAATGAGAAGCCGGGACACCACCGCAAGAGGGTCGCCCCCGCTCGCTGCAACCTCAGAAACTCGCACACAGCAACAAAGACCCAGCACAGCAAAAATAAATACACAAATGAATCTTTTTTTTTTTTTTTTTTTAAGAAAACTGCAAGGTAAACTAGAACACCTCAAAAAGCTGCTGGCCTTGAAAACAAGATAAAATCAAGGTATGAAGATAATCATAATAGAAAGACTGCCATTGAGGTTACTAGTCACTAAGAATACAAATAAAAATCAGAGCAGAGCAAGTACATAAGAATGTTCAAGAAGATTACACCTAAAAGCACCTAAAACTACAGCGACAGCGGGAAGTAATTACAGTCAATGCCCATTATTTGCTATGTTCTCTAACACTGGTAAGATTACTGGGTTAACGAGCACTCAACCATTTCTCCCAGGGGAAGCACAGGGTTAGGTTCCTTCAAGCCTCTGGTCACAGTATTTTTGTCAAGGGATCAACACATAATTTTGTTTCCCACGTGTTTTTTTTCTTCCCCAGTTTTACTCAGCTGTAACTGACAAATAAAATTCTAAGATATTTAAAGTGTACAAAGTGGTTGATACATGTACACCTAGTGAAGATTTCTCCATTACATTAATTAACACACCTATCACCTCACATATTTATTTCATGTTGTTGACTCATTAACCTTGAACTCTGCCAACAGCACTATGACTCACACCTGAACAAAAGCTTATCACACACACACATTTCCTCCATAAGGGGCAGCACAACCTTCTTGCAGGAAGAAAGACCAGACAGCACTTCCACACTGTGTGTGGGCATCATTTTAAACAGAGAAACCACCAACAAAAAGCCTGAAAACACAAAAAACATGGCACCACGTAAACTGCAAAAGGGCACGTAGTTACCATGTGAGAACTGAAACAAGATGGCAGACGATTGCCGTGCTTTGTCTCAGCAAGGAAGGTGCACGTTAGCAAGCTCCGACTTTTCACTGCTCTGCGGGTGTCTGCAGACGACTGCGAAAGTGTCACAAGCGCTGATGTTGGGGTCACAAGCAAATGTTAGCAAGTCGATGAATTCAGAGACATCAAATCTGTGAATAGTTCTTAACTCTATTCTTGTTACAGATGAAGCCACAATCGACTGATAATCAAATTGCCCTAGTGCCTTAATTATAGCACCTGTTCATAGGAACAAGATTTGGAAGGAATTGTGCCTTTTTTGTAAGATGAAGCCCAAATCTACACCCACATAAATATTAACACATGGAATCGGCAACCCAGATGCAGGATTACTTACTCACGGACGACGTTACACTGATGCAAAAATATGGAAATCCAGCTGTGGTGGCCAGGGTTTGAACATATGGAATTAGAATAAGATCAGTGACCTACACAGTGTTTGTCTGCCAGAAAGGAAATTCCTCAGGAATTGTCTGGTGGGTATAAAACTTAATACTACTGCTTCAGTGAAAACTGAGGCCAGAACCTTTAGAAAAACAAAGTCAAATTCTCAGTTTTCCTGGCTCATGCTGTCCATTATGGTAGCCCCCACCCGCCGCCCCCCGCCAACCGCCACCCCCCGTGACTATTTAAGTTCATAAAGTGAAGTGAAGTGAAAGTCGCTCAGTCGTGTCCAACTCTTTGCGACCCCATGTTCTGTAGAGTCCGTGGAATTCTCCAGGCCAGAATACCGAGGTGGGTAGCCTATGCCTTCTCCAGGGCATCTTCCCCACCCAAGGATCAAACCCATTGCAGGCAGATTCTTTACCAGCTGAGCCACCAGGGAAGCCCAAGTTCATTAAAGTCAAACACAAAAACAAACCCAGCTCCTCAGTCTTCCTACCCACATCTCAAGTGCTCTGTGGCTGGGGTCACATGTGCCCAGGGTCACTGTACTGAATGGTACACAGTGAGGTGAGTATCAGATGAGGGGCTTCAGGTGGAGACCTTTCTGTTTAGTGGAGGATTCCAGACTGTCCATATCTGGGAGCCTTTCCCAAGGCCTGAACACATTCCCTAGTTAAGAGTCCTCTAGTCTCCTTGGAAAACACAAGCCTTGGCTTGCTGGCATGCCTAGCCCAGGACAGGGGTGGGAGAAAAGATGGGCCTCATCACAGGTCTGCAAGCAGTCATACATTATTCATTACGGAGCCCTGCTACCCCAGTGGGCATGGCCCATGTGACCATAACCACGTTGGTTCAAGCTCCACAATGGCAGAGCTCCATTTCTTTTGCCAGGATTTGAAGCAGGGAGCGGTTGCATCTCTGCATGGGGTGAATGAGGGGATCCAGAGATCTAACTGCTTCTTACATGATCTTTTAAAGAATCCACCTTTCCCAGCCCCACCTGCACCCCCCTGTCTTTACAGCTGCCCAAAGCCTCTGGCTCCTGAAACTTTCTGGGGTTCTGCAGCATGAATTTCCTGGCCCATGGCTCCCAAACTGTGAACAGTTAGTTTTCACCTTTCTCTGGTCTGTTCAACCCGTTCATCCGCTTTTCGGCTTTGAAAGTTTTGTTGAATTTTATTTCTATTACTCTGCTCTCCATTATTTTCTCTGTCCTAGTAGCTTCCTGCGTCTACTGCCCTTTAATATCACTTACTGGTGTTTCAGGAAGGCGTGGGGACAAAGTCATGGATTCAGTCCACCATATTACCTGAACGCCCTTAAGCTGCACTTCAAGATTTGGGTCTTGACGTGGACGAACATTTGTATCCCCTCCATCCCTCGCAAGTTCGTCAATGTGACGGTATTTGGAGGCGGGCCTCTGGGAGGTAACGAGGATTAGATGAGGTCATGAGTGCAGGGATGGTCCCCAAGATGGGGTTCATGTCCTTACAAAAAGAGGCGCCAGGAACTCTGCCTCTCTCTCCACCACGTGAGGACACACCGAAGAGGTGGCCGTCTGCAAGCTAGGAAGAGAGTCCTCATCAGAACCTAACCACGCTGGTACCCGGACATCAGACTACCAACCTCCGGAACTGTGAGAAAATAAATTTCTGTCCGAGCCACCCAGCGTATGACGTTTTGTTACAGCAGCCAGAGCTGCCAAATATAAGATCCTGTCTTTAATCAAAAGGCCTCTCTAGACAGACATGAGCCAGTATTTGACTAAAAACTGAACTGCATTAGTGGCCACTATGCACACAGGTAAACGGGGTCCCAATGACAATAAACTGACCAAGAGACTGAGTCATAAAGAGCCTGCACACTGGACTAGCACGGACATGTGCTTGGATGCCCTCAAAGGGTTTCATTTCATAGAGAACACACAACTATTTCATTAAGAAAATAAATGGAAACAGGCATTACAACTTCCTTTAATGAACTGAACCCCAGGGAATACTACTGGTCAGGGAATTCCATGGTACGGGGGGCCATGCTCGGGTTCTTCCAAGTCAGCTGGAGATGGAGCCCGGCCCAGGCGTCCACACCTCCAGGTCCCAGTGGTATGTGTCTGGTTAAAACCTGGGGGGAGGAAGACCTCACAGATGCTCACAAATGAGCTCTTTGTGGCTCAACACCCCCAGACCCTTTGATGCAAACCCTGCTCAGCCTTTTAATCCTGGGGCATTTCCTTGGGTTATTTGAAGATGGGAGGACCTGTTCCCCTTCTTGAACCTGAGACAGCAAGCTCTCTTGCCCCTTTGAGACTTGAGATGTCTGACCTTTAAGCACTGCCTTCACTGGCAAATCAGCAATTTAGCACACCGCCCCTCAGGGCTGTCTGAGCCCCCCCAGTCCCTGACCACATGTCACTGTGATGGCCTGAATACAAAGTGACATCTACCCACCAGCATGGGATGAAAGTAACAAAAGGGATGTGATGAGGGCCAGCATTTGTAGCAACACATACAGATGTCATTCACAACTATTTTCTTGATTTCAACTTGATATTCTTTTATCTGTTTTAGAGGAATGGATAGGGACACTGGAACTGTTGTCAAAACTTCAGTGATGAACAACAAAACGCCCCACCTAGGTCCAACCCTCCTCAAACCAGCAAGGACAGAGGTCGGCCAATGTGATGCTCCCCCATCAGAGCTGGCTGTAGGATTTAAATTTAAGTGGCCCTCTAGTTCTCATTTTAAGAGACATGCACCCATTACAAGCGCCTAAATGTTTCCTGCTTTGCACCTGGGGAGAGAGAGACACAAGCTGTTCAGCTTCTCTCTCCTCGTCCTTCATTTATATTTTGGTGACACCTCCCTTCAGGGCTCGCTATTCTTCCAGTCATGAGAATATGCAGATTTGGATTCTCCCAACATCTTTAGAATGTTCCCACTACTAAATCTGATCTCTTGGGAGCTCAGCTGTAATCTGGCCACTCAAGAAAAAGGCAGTAAAGCTCTCTTCCAAATCACTACCCACACTCAGGAGGTGGGGACAGGCTGAGCTGGCTTTAGGTGAAATTAAGTATCAAAACTACTTATTCTTTCACCATTTTAGGTCCTTTTTTTGTCCTTCCAAGATCTGGGAACCACTGTCCTTAGGCAGTTTGCTAAGTTCTTTATCTTTATGTCACTTTTTCAATATTCATCCCATGAGTTGTTTCTTGACAGGCCTAAACATCACACCTCTGGTTTCTAAAGGAGTCTGTTCATTAAACAAATGAAACAAACCAAAGCAAACTGCTCTGTCTAATGAATACTGTGGAGCACTGTGTAAGTCACGGGTTCATTTTCAAAAGGGCTCAAGGCCTGACCTTCACTGATGGAGTCACTCAGCCTGGTAGGAACATCATTAGGCTGAAAGGATACACGGCCTTCTCCAGTGGCCTTAAATCATGCCACATCCTCTCTTAAGAATGGTTCCTAACAGCATCTTCTAATTCCTCTCAGTGTAATTCTCCTTAGAAACCAAAGAAAAAAGCATTTAAAAGTGGAGAAATTAGTACAATGTAGCCCCATGTATGCATTCCCTGTCTTCAACAAATGTCACTAAAATTCTTACAGGTCGATAAACAAGTTAGCACATCTCTGGAGTAAAAGCCCCATACCTGAGTAGAGCAATAGTTTAACACTGTCAGAATGTCTTAACCTGTAAGCGCTATGTTGATGTACATGAGTGTACAAGTTTTTAAAGCTTGCCTGCTTTCTTCTGACAACTATAAAGTTCTTTTTAGATCAGGTGTGGAGGAAGCTCATCACACCTTCTCTTCATTAGTCTAATTAGAGACGGAACTAGAATATGTATTTGGGGGTTAAATCCATCACAGGTCGTGCAACTATAATTAAAATAACTCATAAAAACACAAGGCACTGAGATGCAAAAAACAAGTCCTTACGCACTGAAACTCTTCAAAGTGATTTTTAAGGCATCATTTTAATTGTTAACTGGAGTTTTCTTTTTCTTTACTATTTAGAAAACGCGGGTAAACATTTCGATGGGAGATGAGTTCTTACTGAAGAGGGGTGGCCCCAGGGCTCTGGAAAAGGCTGCTCCTCTATCACACTGAAGCAAACATATGATCACACCGTAGACACACGCATGCCTGTAACTTTTCTTCCAACACTGACTGTATATGGATACATATATACACAGACACAAATGTAGACACATTTATAGACGCCCATGGGCTTCCCAGGTTGCGCTAGTGGTAAAGAACCTACCTGCCAATATAGGTAGATGCAAGGGACTTTAGTTCAATCCCTGAGTCGGGAAGATCCCCTGAAGGAGGGCACGGCAACCCACTCCAGTATTCACGCCTGAGAATCCCATGGATAGAGGAGCCTGGTGGGCTACAGTCCATGGGGTCTCACAGAGTCAGACACGACTTAAGTGACTGAGCATCCATGCACATACACACACATATAGGAGTGTGTGTGTGTGTGTTGGTCACTCAGTTGTGTCTGACTCTTTGTGACCCCACAGACCGGGGCCCGCCAGGCTTCTCCATCCATGGGATTTTCCAGGCAAAAAGACTGGAGTGGGTTGTCATTTCCTTCTCCAATACAGGCATGTAAATATACACATTTAAAGCCCAGAGTTGCCTTGAACTTCATGCTGCTGGATATAAATCTGAATCCACTAAGTTCCCCTCCACCCGCTTCCCTCATCTGCTCACTGTGGAATCTCGTTCCTATGATCTCCATCACTTTATCCATAGCCCCGTTTCAGGCAGCTCTGATTACCATCCTTTCCATACCCTGTCTGGACAGAAAGAGACATCTGACGTGTCTTCCTGCCCCCAGTCTCACCCATTCTCACCCTCACACTGCTGCCAGAATTATTTTTTAAAAACCATGGTAGACCACATGAAATACACCTTGAGCCCCTTTTGAGTCTCCCCACTGCTTACAGAATAAATTGACATGCATCAGATTGGCATATTAGGCCCTATGCCCATGGAACCTAAAGTTATAATTACAAACTGTTATACTGTATGTGAGGAGGGCATGGCACCCCACTCCAGTATTCTTGCCTGGAGAATCCCTGTGGACAGAGGAGCCTGCGAGCTACTGTCCACGTGTCACAAAGAGTCGGACCAAACTGAGCAACTAAGCACAGAACATACTATATGTGCGTTATATAAAATTATAATTATTACATATTATATGATCAATAATGTAAGAGCCATGATATATTAGACTGCTGACTATACAACTACTCTATGAAGGAGGTACTATTATGTCCATCTTACTGATGGGGAAACAAGCACAGAGAGGTTAAGTAACTTTCCAAAGGTCACCCAGCTATGAAGTGACAGGATTGGGAGCTGAGCCCAGGCCGTCCAGCTCTGGAGTCCGGGCTCTAACCACCACTCTCTCCTGTCTCCCCTGCCACGTCATCCTCTTGGTGCCTCCACCCCTAAGCCAGTCATTCTCTCTGAGCACAAGGATCTTCTTGGTTGGCACTGTCTCCCTCACCTGGGAAACATCCACTGTGAGTAAAATTTCTTTGGCAGACTCCCCCAGACCTGAGTTAGCCTCCTCCTCTCCCACTAAGAGCTCCCAGCTCCTCTGTACCTTCTCTGGTTCTTCCCTGTGTTGCCGTCCACTGCACACCTGTCTGAACACCCCACAACGACTCGTCCTTTAGTCTGGGGAGCACGACTTACTCTTTATCACCCGGGAGGCTGGCTCTCAACTACTGGTTACTAATGTGAATTATAAAAAGGGGAAGAAATGGGATGACCTCACAGGCCACAATGCTGGGTAAGTTTTCTCCCAAAGCAGCAAACATAGACTTTTAAGGTCACATGGATACCAAGAGCTACATCAGTCCTGACAGAATGTGTCTTATCTCTCCTCCAGCCCTGATCGCCCCACAAATGACCGGATGGTGGCAGGGAGACAGGATCAGCAGCATGTCCTGGGCCACCAAGGCCATCCGTGTCCTGCAGGGTTAAAGGAGAGATGCACGCAGCAGTGTGCGAAGGAGGAGGAAGGCCACGCCACCCTCCCACATCCCTACCCCAGGAGGACAGAAGCCAGCCAGCAAGGATCTTCAACAGGTAGACAGTCCTGACCCTGCGCTGAACGCACTTTGCGTCGGCATTTTCCTAAGAACCCCCTACGAGGAGGAGCATCTCTTGTTTCTCAGCGGCGTGGGTGTAGCATGCGCCAACGAGGACACCTCACCACTCAGCTTTGCTGGGTCTTCCGTTTCCCTAGTTTGTGTAAATGGATTCATTTCCTTTTAGGAAAGGAGGACAGAACAGAGGGAGGGAGGAAGAGGTTCTTTGAAAGCACCAGACTGTAGACCGGGACAGGAGCCCTTTATTCTATTTCTGCATTTACCCTTTATACGTGGGAACAATTCATAAAAGATCTGTACAGCCCTGAGGCACTGCCAGGGGCAAGTTCCCCACGGGGAACAGGAGAAAGAACCAAGACTAAACAGAAGTGAGGATCAGAGACGGGTCACGTGGCCTCGGCCCCCAGTCGGCGTTGGCTGCTGACCGCGTGTGCTGTCACCAGGCAGCCCCCTCATCAAATGGAGGTGGAGTCTGACTTGGGTGCCTCCGTCCAAGAAAGATCCTTCAGCACACTTTCCCACTTGGGGTTTCTCTCTCTGAGTCTAGATTCCTGAGATGACACAGGCAATAGTGAGAGGGGAAATGAAAAACACAGGCCAGCTTTTCAGGGAAATGTCAGTGCTGCTGGAAGTGTTCCCGTAGCTCAGGGTGTGGTATTTGAGGTCACAGGCGCTGAAATTCTAGCACATGCAGTCATCTGAGACTTCTCTGTGGGAAGCAGAGACAAGGACGCAGCCAACCATGTGCTCCAAGCTGTTGCTCCTGCCTTGATCCAGGGGACCAGAGAAGCCACCGTGTGCATCAGACAGCATCAACTTCCTCTGATTTGAGGACCATTCACTTTAGCATAGTATAGGCAGGACTCTACTGGAGCCTTCCAATGTCAGGAGAAAAGTGATGGATGATCGTGAAACCGCTCATCTTTATCACCGACAAAGCTCAAGTCATTTCCAAAGTCAACTGGTGTTTCCAACCAGTATCCCAAGCTTAACCTAATCCCGTCAGGTTATCACAGACACGCTGCAGGACACCGGCCTTTCACTACAAGAGACGTTCCTCCTCCCATGCACAAGGCCACATCTGCCGTCTTCTCCTATATGGATAATAAGCTGGGGGAGAATAAGGGATGTTGAAAAGAAGCATCTCACTCTGTTCCTAGTGAATCAGAAAAAAAAAAAAAAACAAAGAGAAAGCCTAAAAAGGGAAAACAGGGAAAGGAAGTTTCCTATAAACATTCCAATAAGGGGAGAAGAACAATTTGTTCAGAGCCTATTTATGTTGGGTATGTGTGTGCTTAGTCATGTCTGCCTCTTTGTGACCCTACGGGCTGTAGCCCGCCAGACTCCTCTGTGTCCATGGAATTTTCCAGGCAAGAATACTGGAGTGGGTTGCCATTTCCTTCTCTAGAGGATCTTCCCCACCCAGGGATCGAACCTGGGTCTCTTGTGTCTCCTGCACTGGCAGGCGGATTCTTTACCACTGAGCCACCTGGAAGCCCTGTTTTGCGCCAGGCGCTTTTAGTTCACAGGTACCCTCACTCCTACCATTGTGGGTGCTCTAGCTCCCCCTTTACGGACGGGGCTTCTAAGGCTCAGCACTGAAGGAAAGGTGACCGAAGACTGAGTCTAGAATGTGGCTGGTCAGAGAGGCGACCCTGGTGGTTCCAGCTCCAGGGTGCGGGTTCTTTGCTCTGTACCACTGTCCTCGCTGAGAACGGGCCCCGCTGGGACATACATCCGAGCAATGACCTCCTGGAGAAGTACAAAAAGCCACCAGGACTTGAGTGAAAAACCCAGGCAAGAGGCTTCTTGGGTTCTTGCTTCCATGAGGCCAAATGCCTCAGTTCTGGCCTTCTAGAAGAATGGAAAGAAGCCACAGTGCTTGAGTGTAACTGATGGAGAACATGTGACTCTTCATCCACATTCAGGAAGCCTAGGTGCTTCTGGGCAATAAAAATGGACAGAATAATCTATCAATATATTCAGTTCATTTTTCTTTTCCGTGTGAGAAAAGTTTAAGACACTTCTCTGAAGTTCTGATTCGTAGGTAGAAACTGACTGAATATTGAATTTGATTCTGTCTAGCTTCTAGGACCAGCACTGAGGGTTGCATCCTGCTTTAAGGAAGAGGGTAATATGCGATTCTACATACAACATCAATATTTAAAATTCTCCTCCTGTACATAAAAAAAAAAAATCAAGCATTGAGTAGAGAGGCTCTGGTGTGCATTAATTTATTTGAGACATCTGTTGAGTGCTTACCAGGTGCAAAGCTCTGTGTGAGCTGTTAAAAGGGTGAGGAGAAAAGGTAGGGAAAAAGAAAGTAGCTAAAAATGATTACAATACCCAAAGGGTGACAGAAGGATTAGAGTGCTAGAATCACTGATGAAAACAATTAAGAAGTGCTGTGATGTGCGTGGGCTAAGATTACAAGGTGAATTACTGAAAATTATGTTATATGTCAATTTCAAAGCCCACCCCAGTAGGATTTCAAATACATTTGCACATTCACACATACCCCATCTTTCCGACTAAAGACCACATTTTTGTTAAACTACACACTAACTAGTTACCAAACAGATGCCAAATACAAGCTTGCTTGATTACATCAAGCATGTCAGATGTGACTGGCATTCAAATTTTAGCCCTTTACGAGCTAAGTATGTATTTTAATTTGATATTTAAACTGCCCTTTATTAACAGTCATCTGAGATTATTCAGATACCCCTTTCACAAACACAGCCACGTGACATCAGTATGAAAGAAGAGATCGTTTGAAATAAAAAGATCAGGCCTGACACAGGACAGGGAAAGGTTATCAGCTGAAACCAAACCCCAGATCCATTCAATATGGCACCCTGCTCAGGAAGGGGGTCAAGTCCAGAGAAACTAGATTAAGGGGTCTCATGTCTTTGCAACTACAATTAACTAGTGACTTTTAATTTAAAGGAAACCCAAAGGATGGAGAAGAGTGGCTGGTTTCTACAGAAAAACGCCAGCTGCTCTGAAAGAACACAGTGACCAGCTTCCTCCATGGGGCACTGGGGCCCTCTGCTCTCGTCACAGTGGAGCTCAAGGCTCCATCAGTGAGTGGCTAAAATTCTGAACACAAGCTAACTGCTCTCCTTGCTTGGTCGTGCAACAAACCTTTCTCTGCTCCAAACCCTGTCTCAGTTTGTCTGACCTCACTGCACTTTGGGCACAGAAACCGTCTTCAGTAACAGCAGTGTGACTTGGGACAAGTAATTTGATCTTTGTGTGCCTCGGTTTTCTTACTGGACAACAGGTATAATAATAGTGTCACCTATTTCATAGGGTGCTCCAAGGATGAAGTGAGATAATGCAAAGAGAAGCCTTACATGTTTCTTACTATGATTCTCTCCTCCACAGAATCTATAATTTTTGTATCTAGTCATTAAACAAATGTTTAATATTTTAACCTTCTTTCAATTGCAAAAGGTCATGCACTCTTTATTTAATAAAAGGTACATACAGCATGAATGCACTGCATATTACGAAGAGCTGTAACCACCACTTGGAAATAAGAAACAGAACCTTGTCAGCTCCACAGGAGACCCTCACATGGCTCTCCCCCAGCCACATGCCTCTTGCTCCCTGAATATACATGTTCTAACTTACTACCATACTCTCTCAAGGTGGCCTTAAAAGACTTCATGCACGGTAAGTGCTCAATAAATGTTGGTCACTGGTTTTTAAAGAAAATACATGGTACACTCAAGCAGTTTTCTGCTTCCTTCTATCTCATTCCAAAATTGCACTATGTAATGCCTCTCACCCAGCCTGTCTCAGGACATAACCAGGTTGCGTCTGTCATTTTGAATATGGGTTTCAGACTTCATAGCACGCTGCGTTTGTAAAACTGTATTAATTTAAAGCACATCCCTCTAATTTCGGTCTAGTTAAGTACTGTCCTCAAGAGCAGCCACGAGGAAATGGAGTCTTAATGACTGCCTCTTGTTCGCTGGATTTGTCCAGAACTTTTTCAGAAAAACCAGATAATTCCAGCAGCATTTTGAAAGAAAAAGGAGAAGAGATAAGTATCCAGAAGAAAGTCTGCCTGCAGTACACCAACCACACAGGGACCCATCTGATCACATACCCTGGCAGCTCCATGGTACACCAGCAGGCCTTTTTCTCTTTATCGGAAGCAGAAGAATAATCAGGACTTAGTGGAGAAATCACTGTGCATCTGCTGCTCCATCACTGTGCTTGGTGAGCCTTTCAGACGAAACGGGTTCGTAGCCATGGGCCCAATGCTGAATTCAGCTGTAGCTGAGGAGTACAGTTCCATGTGAACTCGGGCCCCATGTCACCAAAACAATCCCTTCTCAAGGGTACACACTCGTCTGCATCACCACACTCTCCGTCCCAAGCCATTTATGTTCAGCCCAAGTTCAAGTGCAGCCTGAAATCGGTGGACCTAAAACAATGGGTACAGGAGCTCCCAGTGTGAGCACTGGCAACCCAGGAACATGCCTTAATAATAGCTTTTCTTCCTCCCTGACTTTGCCTCATTTCCTGAGCTCACCTCCCAAATAGAATACCTCCACCCAAACCCCTGCCTCAGGCTCCACTTTCAGGTTATCCCAAACTAAGAAATGGGTAGAAGGGGAAAGGAGGAAAAGCTCCAGAAGACATTCCTTCGTGGTGATGGAATCAAGTGCCATAAAGACGGATACTTGAGCATGTGTGATGGGGTGGGGGAAATTTTCTCAATTCCACCTTTAACCCGCCTCATGGCCTTACAGGGGTCACTGTAGGTTAAGTCAAGTATTAGGACAAGATCTTCAACCAAACAGATCTCCAGCAGCATAAAAAGAACAACTCTGGGTACACCTGTCCCATGTCATGAGAGCATTTAACTACATGGACTGACGGAGAAGCAAGCCTACATTAGAATCCCACACTGGCCCTAACCCAGGAGGCAAGCAAGCCTCGTTAGAAGTTCTGGGGTTAGATGCATCAGTTCGAATTTCAACTTTATCTTTTAGTCATTGGGTAATCTTACAAAAGTTTTTAAACCTCTTTAAGCTTCAGTTTTCTCATATGTAAAACAGGAATAGAATCTTCCTCACAGGACTAGCTTCAGAAGTTCCACGAGAATATATACAGGATACACTTAGCACGTGTCTGGGATATAGTAAGTGCTTAATACATGTTCACTGTTATTATGGTGATGATGGTTTAGATTTATAACTTTTGGAGGAATTGGATTATAGCAGGGTTTCTCAACCTCAGCACTTTTGACATTTTGAGGAATATCACTGGTTGTCAAGGGCTTGTGTTGTAGGATGTTTAGCAAGATTCCTGGCCTCTACCCATCAGATGCTAGATGCACCAACACCTACCGCCACCACCCTCTTGAATTGTGACAGCAAACTGTGTCCCCAGACATTGCCAAGTGTTCCCTGGGGGCAAAAACGCCTCAGTTGAGAACTAGAGCTAGAGAAATTAGTTTCTAATTCTCAATCTGTTGATTGGACTTCCCTGATGGTCCACTGGTTGGGACTGCCCGCCAATGCAGGAGATGCGGGATCGATCCCTGGTCTAGGAAGATTCCACATGCGGCAGGGCAGCTAAGCCCCTGCACCACAGCTACTGAGCCTGCTTGTTGCAACTACTGAAGCCCATGTGTCCTAGAGCTCTTGCTCTGCAACAAGAGAAGCCACCGCAATGAGAAGCCTGTGCACTTCAACCAGAGAGTAACCGCCACTCGCCACGACTAGAGGAAGGCCAATGCAGCAACAAAGACCCGGCACAGCCAAAAATAAATTAATTTAAAAAATGAACCTGTTGATTACTGATTCTGAAATTTATCATGTAACAAAATGTCTTCCTGCTCTGTGTGTGTGTGTGTATATATATATGTATGTACGCTTGTTTCTTAACACTTTAGTATTCAGCTTTCCAAATACTGTACAAATGTCACTTTTTATCGAAATATAGCTAACATAAAACATTGTATAAGTAACAACATATAGATTATTTAGATTGCAATATGACTGCCCTTGTAGACTCAGTTAACAACACTATCAAGTCACATCATTTCATTGGTTCTTGAGGTTGTTGTTGTTTAGTCACTAAGTCATGTCTGACTCTGCAACCCCATGGACTGTAGCCCACCAGGCTCCTTCTCTTCATGGGATTCTCCAGGCAAGAATACTGGAGTGGGTTGCCATGCCTTCCTCCAGGGGATCTTCCCAACCCAGGGGTCAAACCCGGGTCTCTTATGTCTCCTGCATTGGTAGGCAGGTTCTTTACCACAAGTGCCACCTGGAACAACTAAGATCTAGTCTCTTGCATGTGTGTGAAGTCGCTTCAGTTGTGTCCGATTCTTTGCAACCCCATGGACCATACTCATAGCAAGCTTAATGTTTATAATACATTTTAACACTTATAGTATCTTGATCCTCTCATCCTCTAATAGGGTATCGTTTCCCAGGGGTAAGGGATTTAAGTAGATGCTCCAGATCAACTCAGACTTTGCTGAGTCCGGAAAGACCAAGCAATTACTCTTGTGTACGTATCAATACCAGGAGCTCTAGGGATGAAGTCAGACCAGATGCTTCTCCCATTCCGGAGACCGCTCTGAGATGTCTCAAGGGAGCAAGAGGTTTTGGAAAGAACTGTAGTCTTTCCTGTTCTTGAGCTAATCCACAAGAGTAGCTAGAACAGGTCCTGAAGAGGGAAGAGAAACTGAAGCCATCAGGAAGACTGTTGATGGAACTACTGGGGCTTTCCTGGTGCTTTAGATGGTAAAGAATCTGCCCACAAGGCAGGAGACCCAGGTTTGATCCCTGGGTCCCAAAGACCTCCTGGAGAAGGGAATGGCAACCCACTCCGGTATTTTTGCCTGGAGAATCCCATGGACAGAGGAGCCTGGTGAGCTACTACTCTTGAGGTCGCAACGAGTCAGACATGACAGAGTGACTAACGGTTTCACTTTAATGGAACTAGAGGGCACGAAAGCTAAGCCTGGTGGTACCAGCAACCTCTGCCTGGACTCAGCTACCTTCAGGATCAGACACTGGTGCTGTGTGTGGCTGTTAGTGAAATGCTTTTATAGATCTTTTTATTTCCATTTTGGATTTTCTTAATAATTTTGTTTTTCTAAAATTAACGGAGTTTTAAATTGCTTCTTATCTAGCTGAAACCTGGTTCCTTACAGCTTCTCTTGCTCAAAACTTTTATAATTTCTAGCAATTTGTCTAGAAACTTCGTGTCTGTATGTGTGCTTACCTAAACTATTGTATAATCTGCAAACAGCCTTCTTATCCTCGTAATTTTAATATAATATTCTTACTACAGTGACTGAGGCCACTGGCACAATGATGAAATAGAAGCCTGAACAGTGGGCATCCTTGCCTTTTTCTTGATTTAAATGCTTTTTAACATTTCAGCAAAGCAGAAGCACATAATTGAATATGCAGAGTGGCTGTTTTCATTGTAAGACCTTCTCCACTATTTGACACTTTAAAACATGTAGAGAATTTAACTTGATGGGATTTAAATTAACAAATGGCCAATAGGTATTATGTAAATTCAAGCATAGCAATAATAAAATAATGAATGTCCAGATGAATGACTTTTCAATAATAAGAAATCAATTTTTACTTAAATTGAAGATTTTTTAAAAAATATCCAGCACTAACAAGGTCATGGTCATATGCACAATCTCACATAGGGGTGCTGGGTTTAAGCTAAAATAACCTTTCTGGATGGCAATTTCGTAATCTGTGCAAAGAACCATGCAAATATCTACTTCTTTTGACATAATTTCATTACAGCCTATGGAAATAATTTTAAAAATGTGCATTAATATTAATGTACTACAATTGGGGCCAATGTTCTTATGTAAATTATAGGGGATTCTTATGTAAATGATGGTATATCCACTAGAAAAACTGTTCTCCAGTCATTCAAAAGAGAATTTCTGAAAAGCATGGAAAATATTTAAAAATATAAAGAGAGAGAGAGAATAAAAATAGGATACAAAACTGTGCAGAAAGGGCAGAATTTCAGCTTTTAGAAAAGACAGAGAAATCTAACTTGACCTTTGACAGCAAAAACTGGAAATCTGCACGGAATTTATAAAATAAATGTTTCAGATAGTTAAAACACACTGACTGGGATCTATGAGAAAAGGAAAAAAATCCCAATGAGATGAGCCCTCTGATCTCGCCAGCTTCCTGTCTGGAAGCATTTTACATACGTGGTACTGAGATGCGGTATCAAGTACTGCTCAGTGGTCCTGGTGAGTTGAAGAGACAGAAATTGAGGCAGCTGGAAAATGGAATTAGAGTACCAGAGATGAAAGAGCTACAGAGTAGAGGTGCAGAAATTCTCTTGAGTTTTTAGCTGATATTCAAAGCTTTTAGCAAACTACAGTTTCTGGGGAAAGAAAAATTACTGGAAAATCAGATTCACTTAAATTCTGATCATTAAGAATAGGGAAAACTCATTGAACACTGGCCGCATTCTGTATATACTCCAGAATGCTATAGTAGAAGGGCTAAACTAGCCCTGGAGGGGAAAAAAACACCCTGGAATCATCCAAAACAAATTGTGAAAACAAGCTATGGAACAACTGTGCAAATGGCTGCAAGCTAGAACAAAATTCAATACTCTGTAATGGAGTAAAATGAAATTCAGAATCTACAATGCGGTAACACAATGCTCAGTATTCAATCAAAAATTACTGGGCAAATGAAAAAGTGGGAAAATGTAAAGTAAGGCCAGGAGAAAAATCAATCAACAGACACAGACCTAGAAATAATGGAGATAATGGGATTTACAGACAAGTACCCAGGAGAGGCCTGGCGTGCTGCAGTTCATGGGGTCGCAAAGAGTTGGACACGACTGAGCGACTGAACTGAACTGAACTGACCCAGGTGATACTACTTATAAAGAAGCCACCTGTCAATGCAGGAGACATAAAAGACCCAAGTTTGATTCCTGGGTTGGGAAGATCCCCCAGAGGAGGGCATGGCAACCCCCTCCAGTCTTCTTGCCTGGAGAATCCCATGGATAGAGGAGCCTGGCCGGCTACAGTCCATGGGGTCATAAAAAGTCAGACATGACTGAAGTGACTGAGCACATATGCACAAACTTAAAACAACTATTTTATTTATACCAAGAACTGAAAAGTAATTATGAACATAAAAGAAACTGAGAAAAGAAAGCTTAAGATCTGAAAAAGAACCAATAAAAACTTGTAAGTTAAAAATACTACATCTGAATGAAAAATTTCACTGAATGGCTTTAACAGAAGATTAAACAAATGCAGAAGAAAATATCAGTTAACTTGAACAGAAATAGAAATTATCCAAACTGAAACAAAGAAAAGAATTTTAAAAAATTGAACAGAGTTTAGAAGCCCTATGGAGTGATATGAAATGTCCTAGTATACCTATGAATTCCAAAAGACAAAAAGAAAGGAGAAGGCACAATTTTTATAAAAATAAGGTTAAATTCTTCCAAATATGATTTAGAAACTATAAAATATTAAAAAACTCAACAGCCCAAGCAGGATAAAATAAAGAAACACCAATAACATCACAATCAAATGACTGAAAATTATCAGGATAAAGTCTTTTAAAAGTAGCCAACTAAGGAGATATATCACATACAGGTAAACAAAAATAAGAATAACCTCTTAACTTCAATGCAGAAATGTTTCTGCATTGCAGAAACAATGCAATCTAGAACTAGACAATGGAATAATACCTTTAAATTAAAAAAAAGAAAAAAATAAGTTTAACACCTATAATTCTATACCCAGAGAAAATATCCTACAGAACTGAAGGTAAAATAAATTTTCAGATAAGTAAAAGTTGTATAAATTCATTGCAAGCAGGCCTCCACAATAAAACATATTAAAGGAAATTCTTCAGGATGAAGGAAATTAATATCAGATAAAAATTTAGATTTACACAAAAGAACAGAGTAGCAAAATGGACAAGATTTCTTGTTCTCAGTTTTAAATTATTTAAAAGGTAAATACCCATGAAAAAGTAATAAAAATATATTGTGGGGTTTATAATATATGTAAGAATAAAATGTACTTCAACAATAGCATAAGAACTGAGGAGAGAAATGACAATTTACTGTTTTAAGGTTCTTACATTACACATAAAGTGGCATAAAGGTAGTCTATAAATATACTAAATCCTAGAGCATTCAAAAATAATAAAACAAGGGAATATAGCTAGTCAGCAAAATTAATGTTAGAAACAAACTCAATCCAAAAAATGGCATAAAAATGGGACAGAGAACAGATGGAAAATAAGCAGCAAGAATGGTAGATTAAATCCAACCATAATGATAATTCCACTAAAATAACATGCTAATTAAGAGGCAGAGACCCACTATATACCATCAACTACAAACAAAACACGCTTTAAATATAAAGACAAAGACTGGCCAAAAGTAAAAAAATGAAAGAAAGATATATTATTCAGACACAAACAGTAGGAAGCTGGAATGGCTACACTGCATCAGACAAAATGACATTCATGACAAGGAAGAGTGTCAGATATAAAGAATGCCATTACATTACAATATGAGTCAACTTTTGAAGACAACATATTTAACAACCCTAACCAGCAGAATTCCAAACTACATTCATCACAAGTTGACACTATGATAGACAAATTTATAATTTTTTTGAAAATTTCAAAACTCTGGGGGCCTTATTTGCTAGAATAGTAGATTTACAAAACAAGCAAAATATGAACAACACTATCAACCAGCTTGACCTGTCATTTATAAGATGCTTTACCCCAGACTGCAAAATGCACATTCTTTTCAAGGGTATGTGAAACATTCTCCAAGATATTCTATATATGGGACTATAAAACAAGTCTCAATAAGTGTAAACCAGCTGAACTCCGACAGAATGTTTCTGTGATTACAATGAAACTAAATTTTCAGTCAAAACCAAAAATATTTTAAAGTAGTTTTTATACAAAATTAATACCAATACATATAACTGATAGGCCCAAGGAAAAATCATAAGGAAAACCAGAAAACATTAGAAACTGGATAACAATGACGATACAGTCTATCAATTTTGTGGGATGCAGCTGACACAGTGCTTAAAGGGAAAAGAATAAAACTTAAATTATAGAAAAAAAATCAGTGCCATAAAATTCACATTTTAAAGGAACTGGGGAAGCAAAACTGAACTGAAAAAGTAGAGGAAAGGAAATAATAAAGGCTGGAAATCAGTGAGAAAAAAATGAACAACAGACAAAAATCAAAACTAAAATCCGATTCTTTGAATAGACTGGTAAAATTGATAAGTCTCTAGTAAAACTGATTAAGAATAAAAGAGAATTTTATAAGTTATCGATATCAGGGATGAAAGAAAAACTAAGGGACATCATTACAGATACTATAGACATTAAAGGAATACCCAAAGAATATCATGAACAATTTTAGGCCAATAAATTCAACAGCTTACATGAAACAGATAAACTGCTTGAAAGACCAGTCATAACATATAAGAAGAAAGGAAAAAATGCAAACAGCTCTTTATCTATTAAAGATTGAATTTGAAACTGAAATCTTTCCCACAAAGAAAACTCTGGTCCAAATAGCTTTACCACTGAATTCTCGAAGACATTTAAAAAGGAAATTAATAGCAATTTAAAAAATTTATAAAATAGAGAAGGAAACCTTTTTAAACTCATTTTACAAGATCAGCTCGACCCTGATAATAAAACCAAACAAAGACATTTCAGGAAAATTACAGACTAACATCTCTCAGGAACATAAGCATAAACATGAAGATACTTAATAAGTTCAGGAGTATCTAACAAGTACAATACAGCATGACCAAGTGATATTTACCCTAGGAAATGTGAGGCTGCTCTAACACGCAAAAGCCTTTAAACTGCCATCTATCATATTAACAGAACAAAGAAGAAAAATCAAATAATTATCTCAAAAGATGAAAAAAAAAGTGACAAGAAGCAACATCCATTTATGATTTTTCAAAAAATCTCACACAGAATTACAGATAGAAGGAAACTTCCCTAATAAAGGGCACTTAAGAATAACTTACAGCTAACATCACAGTTAATAAAGACTAAACATATCTCCTCTAAGATCAGAAACAGACAAAGATGTCCACTGTCACTATTTCTATTTAACACTGTACTGTATTATAAAATGTGCTTTGAAATATCCTAGGTAGCCAGGACAAAAAACTAAAAGGAGTACAGCCTGGAAAGGAAGAAATGAACTTTATTCGCAGGTAATATGATTGTATATTTAGAATATCCTAGGGACAAGGTCCACATGGAGAAATTATTTGCATTTCTATATGCTAAAAATAAACGGTTGGGAAATGAAGTTTCAAAAACATGATTTGCAACAGCATCAACATTAAGTACTTGGGGTAATTTAACAAACTATTAAAAAAACTATAAATTAAGCTCCAGTACTGTTTAAAATGCAGAGAAAAATGATAAAAATGTATACAAGAATATTTAGTGGTATTGTCATTGTGTGAGGAGGACCCTGGGGGACTCCTGGGCATGGAAGCCTGTCTGTGTCCCCCGTTTCTTGTCTGCAGGGAATAGATTTCAGCCTCCACCACGTTCCTGGAGTTCCAAAGAGCAGGTTCAAACAGCTGTTAATCAGGGACGAGAGGATGCAGAGACAAGGGAGGAGCAATGGCAGCAAGGAGATCCAACCAGTCCATCCTAAAGGAAATCAACCCTGACTATTCATTGGAAGGACTGATGCTGAAGCTGAAGCTCCAGTACTCTGGCCACCTGACGAGAAGTGATGGAAAAGACCCTGACGCTGGGAAAGACTGAAGGCAGGAGGAGAAGGGGACGACAGAGCATGAGATGGTTAGATGGCATCACCAACGCAATGGACATGAGTTTGAGATAGTGAAGGACAGGGCAGCCTGGGGTGCTGCAGTCCATGGGGTTGCGAAGAGTCGGACACGACTGAGCGACTGAACGACATCTGTTCCTGTGTGCTCAGCTGCTCACTCACGTCCAGCACTTTGCAGTCCTATGGACTGTAGCCCTCCAGGCTCCTCTGCTCATGGGATTTCTTAGGCAAGAATACTGGAGTGGGTTGCCATTTCCTACTCCAGGGCATCTTCCCGATCCAGGGACCAAACACATGTCTCCTATGTCTCCTGCATTGGTAGGTGGATTCCTTACCACTGCTCCACCTGGGAAGCCCTAATCCTCACAGAACCGTAGTCGTAAGCGCTTTCCTGAGTTCTGTGAATCCTTCAAGAAAATTACTGTACTACAGAGGGGAACCCCTGGATCTGTAGGCAGTCAGTCAAAAGTACAGGTCCCACTTGCTGCTGGTCTCTGAAGTCAGGCCAACTGGATGGATTGTGCCCTTAATTTGTGGGGTCAGAGGTAACTTTGGGGGGTTAATTCAGACCTGAATTGGAGTACATCCAGTTGGTATCAGAATAGTTCAAACAAAATGGAAGAGTAAAACAATGTCTGTGGAGCTGGTGTGTGTGTGTGTGTATCTCCATTCAATAGTTGTTTACTAGAAGAGGTGCAACATCCAGAATTCCTCCAAGTTTACCCACTGGGCTATGTTCATAACCCTCACGTATACATGTGACTGTGGTGGGAGCAAACAGGCTAGGCTAAGAGGAACAGATTAGTTTATGAATGGTTTAACTGCTCTCCAAAATCGTATTTTAGTAACAACTTCTCATACAATCAGTTCAGTTCAGTTCAGTCGCTCAGTTGTGTCCAACTCTTTGCGACCCCATGAATTGCAGCACGCCAGGCCTCTCTGTCCATCACCAACTCCCGGAGTCCACCCAAACCCATGTCCATCGAGTCGGTGATGCCATCCAACCATCTCATCCTCTGTCGTCCCCTTCTCATACAATAAAAATCTATTAATTTGAATCACTAATTTGAAGTTTATAGAATATGGGCAAGATTCTGTTGTGGCTTATCTTTGCTTAGCCAACACTTTTTTACTTTTTTATAATTAAAAAAAGGTAAGATACTTCTTAAGGAGAATATTTAAGAAAAAAATTTTTTTGAAGCTGAAATAATCTACTACATACAAATAACACTTATGCTAATTATAAATTAGCCTTTCCTGTAATAAAAAGATCCCCTAGACTACAATTAGATTGAAAAATTTGTATCAATTTAGAGCTTTCTAAAACTAGTGAAATAAAACCCAATCTATCCTTAATATATTTAAAAATTAAAATTCAATCTTTATTTTTAGCCAAACCTTAGTGGGTTTTTAAAAAATTAATCTGAATCAATAAAGTTTTTTGAATAAAACTAAGTTATCATATCATTAACGTTTTGAAAAGGCCTCTGGAATATTTTTGCTCAAGTAAAACAGAAGTTCAAGTTTTTCCTATTCAATGATCATACCCACCATCGAAAGAAAACACACACATGATCTTCCTGTGTATATGTCACTAAATACACAAAAAAATCCACTTTAAGATACATTTTTACAGGAAAGACAAATGAAATGTTATAGATTATAGGAGACTAAAAGAGAAATAGCAACTCAATTCAACTTGATGGCCTACACAGAATCCAGAAAAGAAAATCAAACTAATGGAGAAGTAGGTGAATTTCAATAAACTGTAGCTTGATTAATAACATGACACCAACGTTAATATCCTCTCCCTAATTATGTACTATGGTTATATAGAAAGTGAGTGAAAGTGTTATTCTCTCAATCATGCCTGACTCTCTGTGACCCTGTGGATTGCAGCCTGCCAGGCTCCTCTGTCCATGGAGTGGGTAAGCCATTCCCTTCTCTGGGGATCTTCCTGACCCAGAGATTGAACCTGGGCAGATTCTTTAGTGTCTGAGCCACTAGGGAAGCCCCATTGTTATATAAGATGCCAACATTAAGTAAAGCAAGGAAGGATAAGATATAAGGAACCGCTGTGTGTGCTATTTTTGCAACTTTTCTAGAAGCCTAAAATTAGTCCAAAATTAAAAGTTCAAAACAAAGAAGCATTTCCACGCCATATTAACATTTTTTTTACAGCTTAAAAAAGTTCAGTTGGTCTGGAATGAGAAAAATCCATTTTAGGAAGCTACTACAGGTACTGGGGGTGTCAGGGAAATAACAGTAGTCCTATAAATTGTATCACTTGCTATTTCTACCATGATTTATTATGAAAGTCATATAATCATCCTTCAAACAGTGAAAAGTATTTGTAAGTTCTCGCAACAATTAACCAACCACTGCTAGGGTTGTGCTTGCATCCCTCCAGTTTTTCCTTAGAAAAGAACTCAGACACTACCTCTATCTAAAGCTGGTATAGATCTCGGGTTCGCAGTGGTCACATCTAAACTATAATATGCCACCAATTAGGTCTACTGCTTAACACTAATACGTTTGCCAGAAAAGTAATAAAATTAACAGCATGGCACTTTTTCCCAACAGGGCAAAATAATTTATATAGAATGTTTCCAAGCCATATGTGTGATAAACCTTAATAGGCAGAGTTAAGTAGAAATTTATGATTTTTTTGTTTTGAGGGTATTATAAAATGAATTCCAACTACATTTGAGCCTGGGCAGACTGAGCCACTCCATGAAGAAATAATATAGCACAGTGTGGACTGGCTTACTCTGCAGAGTGAAGTTAAGGTCATGAGCTCCTTTAGCGAGTACCCTTCTTGGATAGAGGTTGACTAGCCAAAAACTAGGCAGTGGGTGTCCGTCCATCTGTCACTTTAGAGATTACTTTAAAAGGCACAGTTTGCTTATGAGTCATGTATAATGAAACATCAATTACATTCTCTGGGTAGTATACACTGCTATTACATCAGGATGTTGTGTGAATTTTTCAAAATAGGTTTTTGCTGCTAAATGCAAATATACATATGGAAACATTATTTTTTCCCCTCCAACCCAATTCTGTACAAACTCAAGATTGCACACAGTCTATCCAGACATCTACAACGGATGTGGCAACAGCTTTGGTTGCTCTGCAATATTCTCAAGCCAAAAAAAAAGCAGAAAAAAAACGAAAAAGAAAATACACATACTTCTTCATGTAAATACTGTGACTGAATAGGCTATGCTGTTAAATACTAAAATTCTCCCTGCTTTTCCACTCTAATTACAAAACCTACTGCAGAGATTACAATTTTTATTCATTCCATTTTTGATCCTTTGAGAATAAGAAAATATTCCAAATTGCTGAACCATGGTTTTTCACACTGCAGATGACCCTCACCACCAAACCCAGAAACTCCCATACTCCAAGCCAAGGAGAGCAGTTTTAATGAATCACTGGAACAATTCAGTCAATGTTGAATTCTGATGATTAGTTTGAAGCTTAATTGTACTTGCTTTTTCCTCCAGCCCAATCAATAATAGCTCCTTGCATGGGGCTTGTTAGAGGCTGCTTGTTAAAGACTTGGCAACTGTTTCACCCCCAGGGAAAACAAAGGAAAGTGCTAGTCTAATTGCAGAGGTGCAGGTCTGGGTCAGTGAGCAATACCAATGTTTTCCCAGCTAGCTCAAGTTTGACAAGCATCCTCTAGCTGGTGCGGAAAGCCTTTGCAAAGGCTCTCTGGGGAATCTAAGGAGTGGACATCCAGCAGGACCTCTCTGAAATGTGGTGGTATTAATCCATAGGCAGCAGGAACCCCCCCTCCCCAAGAAAACTTTCTAAGCATCTGACTTTACCCAAGGAAGATCCTTCAAGGATAGGGTGGACCTCCAATGAATTGAGAACTCTTCGTTGATTTTAAGCATCATCACTGAGCCTTACCATGGAGTTTGTGATTGGCATTCTTATTGCAAAAGTTAAACTCCATTTTTTTAAATCTCTTCAGAGATATCTAGTGTTTTCCCACCTACTCAGATTCTGGCAACATACTTTCTGCATCTGGATATACAATGGAGTTTGCTAGAGATTGCCAGGAAATACCACCGTTACTCAACAAAGTGAAAGTGAACGTCTAAGTCGCTCAGTCGTGTCTGACTTTTTGCGACCCGGTGGAAGGAAATGGCAACCCACTCCAGTATTCTTGCCTGGAGAATCCCAGGGACGGCGGAGCCTGGTGGGCTGCCGTCTATGGGGTCGCACAGAGTCGGACACGACTGAAGCGACTTAGCAGAAGCAACAGCAGGACTACAGCCCACGAAGCTCCTCTGTCCACGGGATTCTCCAGGCAAGAAAACTGGAGTGGGTCTGCCATTTCCTTCTCCAGGGGATCTTCCAGACTCAGGGATCGAACCCAGGCCTCCTGCATTACAGGCAGATTCTTTACCATCTGAGCCACTGACAAACTCATTGCTACTCAATACACTGTCTTAAATTCCATGCCCACCATATTCTGAGCACACAACTCTGTGAGTTACATAACTGGAGGTTCTCCTAAGTTTTCTCAGCTATTCCTCTTCCTCTTTTAACACAAATGGATTGTAAAGGTAGCAAAAAGAATGGAGAGAGGATAGTTAGGTGTCGGCTGCTCCTGCCATTGGCTAAACTAAACCAGCTCTACTCAAAGTGTGATCAGACCACCAGCAGCAGCAGCATCTGGAAGCTTTTAAACATGACCATATACAGGCCTTAGGTAGTATTTACTGAGTCAGGACCTTTAGTGGTTTGCGGGGTGATGAAGCCCAGGAACATGCATTTTAACAAGATCTTCAAAAGATTCAGATGTCCACTAAAGTTTGAAAGGAACTGGGTTAAACAAGCTAGAACCATTGCAACTGCAATCTGGGAGGCATCTCTTCACCTACCCTTTTCTTTATCCCAGTGACGTGAGCCTTAGTAAGTAACTGGGGAGGTGTAAACAGTGCTCAAGCAGGTTATCTTCTGCAGAGTCCTTCCGTATAATACATAACTGCACAGAAAGTGCTTGACAGTTGATGAGTTCAATCTACAGAGGGTTTCCTCCAGTTGATAATCACATGGTGTAGAAGAACAACTATGTTAAAATAACAACCAGCTAGCTACTTCACTATGCAGGATTTAAGAAGCTGAGAAAAAGGAATATTAAGAGTGCCACTGTAGAGTGGAAGAGGAATCGGGGAATAAATACACAGTGCATACCTATGGGGCTAGGGTACAGGGACATAGAGTTTTGAAAGTGAGTAGATAGAACCGAGAGAAGAATTTTCTCTCCAGCACTTTACAGAATAGTGTGTCTCCATAGTTTAGTGACTTATCTACCTCAAGTGGAATCTGTCAGGTTTCAGGGTTGGAAATTAAACCACTGGCCAGGTCTTTTATTAAGGCTAGTAGTTTTTTTTTGCAAATCCTAGAAAAACGTTTTATTCCAAGATCCTGAGATTTCTAACGTGACTGTTCAGAGGTTAAACACGGTATCTTGGCTCAATTACTTGTATTAAATGAGACAGGTGGAAACAAGATTCAGAACAGAAATGGTCTGAAATTTTCACAACCTTGCTTATCAAGGAAAATGAAACATGCCGCTGGTGTGTGGCCTTGAGTGTAGTGGTGTTGCCAGCGGTTTCAGTCTGCTCCATTAGGTGTGTGCGTGTGTGCTAAGATGCTTCAGTCGTGTCCAACTCTTTGCAACCCTGCGAACTGTAGCCTGCCAGGCTCCTCTGTGCCTGGGATTCTCCAGGCAAGAATACTGGAGTGGGTTGCCATGTCCTCCTCCAGGGGATCTTCCCGACCCAGGTATGGAACCTGCGTCTCTTATGTCTCCTGCATTGGCAGGCAGATTCTTTACCACGAGCTCCATCGGGGAAACTCTGCATTAGTGCAGCTTCCTTTTATTAATTTTATTTCTACTCCCTCATCATCAGGATTTTATAGCACAATGTTCGCTTGTTTAAATACAGTTGGTTATTATATAGAGTAAAACTGACCTTGGTTGTGACATTAAATCAGCCACCCTTCCTAATTTACCACCTTCCGTAAGACTGAGAAATTACAGGAGACATCACTGGGGCAGGTTTTAATTTTCAAACGTCTGTTTTATTTCTTTTCCCAATTGGAGAAAAAAAAAAAAAAACTAAACTATCATGATAAAGTAAAAGCTGAAAAATGTGTTTACACATGAATAGCTTTTGTTGAAACACTCAAAGCTCATGCCATTTTACTGGGTCAACATACCTACGTTTGGATTTTAGCAGATAAGTTATCTTGCATGCCTATTTAGAAATCCTTAAACACCCTTCAGAGGCAGAAGGTAAAAAGGATTGCATGTAATACATAAAACAGATTATCTCTATCAGGAGTGATTTTTGATGAGAAGCAGGAACTCTCATGACTATTCCTCAGACACAGCATCATGGGAACAGGACTTGTTCCATCACCAGCAGCTCCAAAGGCTCCAGTGTGAACCCCTGGTGTCTAGGTCACTTCCGTGGGGAGGTTTCTATTCATCACTCACTGATTCATTCAACAACTATCATTGGGCACCTATTACATGCCAGGAACATCTAGGACTGAAGAGACAGAGGGCCTATAGCTTGTAGTCTACTGGGGGTGCCAACTGTTAGGTCATTATAAGGGGAGACACGGCAGTGAACTGAAAAAGTTCCCTTGAAACAAGAAGGTCTGATGAAGAGTCGCAACAGGGGTGCCTGATGTAAGCTGGAGGGTATCTGAGCAAGCGACGTGAGACAAGACCAAAGGGATACCCAAGAGCTCACTCAGATGAAGGCCAGGACGACGTGTGCCAAGGTGATGGCAGGGAAACCAAGAGCATAGGGGAGGCTGTGTGGCTGCAGTGACTGAGTGAAGGGGTGCGGAAGGCTTGCAGGCATGGTGAGCTCAAGCAGGGCCTTCTGGCCACACCAAGGACTCGGGTCTCTGAAAGTGTATTAGAAGCTACCAAGATGTATTAAAGAGGGAATAGGACCATGTTTTTACTTTTATATCATCGCTGTAGTTAGAGGGCAGAGTTGTTGCTCAGTCACTAAGTCTTGTCCCATTCTTTGAGACCCCATGAACTGCACCATGTCAGGCTCTTCTGTCCCTCACTATCTCCTGGAGTTTGCTCAAACTCATGTCCATTGAGTCAGTGATGCCATCCAACCATCTCATCCTCTGTCAGCCCCTTCTCCTCCTGCCCTCAATCTTTCCCAGCATGAGTCTTTTCCAGCGAGCTGGCTCTTTGCATCAGGTGACCCAAGTACTGGAGTTTCACCTTCAGGGTCAGTCTTTCTAAGGAATATTCAGGCTTGATTTCCTTCAGGGTTGACTGGTTTGGTCTCCACGCAGTCCGAGGGACTCTCAAGTCTTCACCAACACCACAATTTGAAAGTACCAATTCTTCAGCGCTCAGCCTTCTTTATGGTCCAACTCTCACATTTGTATGTGACTACTGAAAAAAATCATAGCTTTGACTATATGGACCTGACTACTGAGTGCCAAACTGTACACAGAAATAGACCTTGGGAGGCTATTGTGAAATTCCAGACAGAGAACACAGTGGTGGGCCTAGGAAGCAGCCACTGGAACTAGATAAAAGTGAACATGACCTTCAAATAAATAGGAGCTGAAATCAACCAGGTTTACAGATTGACAATGTGAGAGCATTGTACTTACTAATTCCCATCAACCTGGATACAATTTTCTCAGAAACAAATCCATCTGTAATAGGTACAATGCTTCCCATTCTCTATGGAAAACATAAAAAGAAATCCAGTAGAACATTTGGAGATTTAGAAACAGCATTCCTTGGCTAGAATCCCAGCAGAGCTCAGGGGAACTCAAATTGACCCTATCTGCAACCTTGTGGATTGCAAGGAATTAATACCTTTGTTCTGGAAAAATAGTGTGTATGCCTCACTTGTCTAAATTTGCATTGATAGGAAACACAGTTTCCAAGTATGAATGCTAATGACAATGCAGAGGCTGTCTTTTCTACTGCATAATATCACATTAGTTCTTCACTATGCATCTAAAACTTATACTATCCCTGCCTTTATCTGCTATCCCTGTTTTTTCCTTTGGAGTACAAACGCAAGAAAGGGCCTTTTCACTATTCCAGAGGTCACGCATGACATCAGGGAGAAACTACATGCTTCTTGAAACTATTCATAGCAGAGAGCCAACCTCCTTGTCATGTTTCCTGGCACCTTTACGGCTGGAGCCCTTCCCTAAAAGTAACATAAAATCTACACTTAATAAACAAATCTGTCACAACACTGACTTATAGTCCAGATCAGAATATTTTAGAAACAAGTAAAAATGACCAAACTGTACAAGCTTCAATTCTCTCGGTTTCGACATGTCCTCCTATCTTTGTACTTGTTCTTTTCCATGCAGCGCTCATCTGTTTTTTACAATGTCCACAACCTCACAAGTCTAATTACTAACATTAATTTACACCCACAGTGTCATCATTTGATTTGCTTTCCCAAGAAACTTCCTAAACAGGATGTGCCTATGTTAAAGAGTAAAAATGATGATACATATGTAAGCAGCCTTCCCTCCTCAGGCTCTGCTTTCTAAGGGCTGTCTAATGATTTCTAATAACCTGTATACTCGAAGGATCTGACACATTAATCTCCAGCCAGAAGAGGAATTTTTAAAGTCTTGTGAATGACCCCATCACTTATTTTCTCTTAGGATAACAGCATTAATATCAGGGGAGTGGAAAAGACATGGCTATATTTATTTCTTTAACTTATCAATTGATTTCTATCCAGAAAAGCATGTTGGTAGAAAGAGAGGGAAATAAAAGTGTAGGTCAGAAACACTCTCATTTTAACCTCTGGAGGTGGCCTAATCCACTGGCTGACCGTGGAGTGGCATAAAAAACTCAAACGTTCACATCATTTGTGGGGATGAGTTTAAAACAGAGAGAGCACAAAGGAAAAGAATGCCACCCACCTCTGTGATTAGTTCAGACACTGACTATTAGAAGGCACGTGGTTCAAAGAAAGGACACACAGATCAGAAGAGTCTGCCCGTCTATATGCCTTTTGAGTTTCAAAAACTGTAATTGTTCCTACCCACTCAATTTCTTGTACTTACATGACTTAACACATAGACATGAAAGAAGATACGCCAATAGATAAAACCTAATTCTTCTTGATAAGTCATCCAGTTACGTTTAAAGTCTTTGATCTAACAGAAAGCTTCAATATGATGCATTTGAACTGTTAACATTTAGTATCAAACAGATTTCCAAGTTAAGTTCAAGGTCGGATCTTTTTCTCTACTCTTCACCTTCATCCTCCATGCACGGAAACTTTTGGATGACCTTCCCCCTTGGGGGTGGGTTTATTTATTCATTTTTTAGTCTCTCTATCCCTGCATAGGAATGCCACAAAGTCAGGGTATTCTGGAGACCCTATACCTAGGGATCCCCTGTTTATTCAGTGACTAAAATAAACCAAAACCCAAAGAAGGCAGAGCCCGTGGCTGTTTCATTTACATCCTGTAGACTTAGCGGAGCATCACACAAACTGAGCCAGAGTGAGCGTCAAAGGCGGTATGAGGATTACCGCTGACACATAACTTAAACCACTCCTGCTGAAACATGCTTTGTTCGTTATTTGCTTATTTCAGGACTTCAATATATGAATTTGGAGGGACACAACATTCAGTCCACATGAAGGGATGAAACAATGCTGCAGACCTCTGTGGTACATAATTATCATCAGATGTATATAATTTTATACTCTCATCTGTGTCAAAACTTCGCAGTTGATTTGTGTTCTCCAATACACATATCAATTTGGTGCTTCATCTCTCTTATCTTTAGCCTTTTTTTCTGGGCTCCTTACCTCATCCTGATCCCTTCTCTAAACCACAAAGATACATTACCATTTAAAAAACACAATCATGGGAAAAAGTATGATGCAGTTAATATGTTTTAATTTTAAAATTAAAAGCTTGCTCAGCTAACTTGAATCTAAAACAAAAACAGCAGACCCTGCTGGAAGAATGGCTCTTCAACATCAGATTCCGCCTTGCCCCCAAGCCCATTTACTGAAGCGTTTTAACTTCCATTCTGGTTTTCAGTCCATGGTTTGTCCTTGCCTCACAGAAGTGCTATTCATCAGTGTAACATTAACAGAAGAACCTAACTGTTACAGACTATAGTCAGGATACAGAGTGGAACACAGTCAGTGTTACAAACTGGAACACATTTTAGCCACAACTGAATTAATTTGAGGCACAGAGACCCCTGTTTTCAGTCTGTTAGTTTAATGTCTCATTTCCAGCAAGTTGGACAAATTAGCATTGAGGGTACAACTGCTAACAACTAAACTGACCTAAAACATGTACATAACTGTGATTTTCCCGTCACAGCGCTTGGTGTGCTATGCCGGCTGGAAGGGCAATAACAGGGGGGTGTGTGTGCGCATGTGTTAGTTGCTCAGTCAGGTCTGACTCTATGTGACCCCATGGACTCGAGTCACCAGGTCCTCTGTCCATGGGATTCTCCAGGCAAGAATGCTGAAGTGGGTTGCCAGTTCCTTCTCCAGGGGATGTTCCCAACCCAGGGATCTAAGCTGGGTATCCCACACTGCAGGTAGATTCTTTACCATCTGAGCCATTGGGATAAGGTGAATGAATGATTGTAACAATCAGGTATTGACCGTTTCTAATAACTGGAAAGACAATTTGTTCACATAACTTTTAGCTTCACTGTCTGTTTATGGACTTGGATACATTTGGTATTCTTCTGGCTAAATATACCTAGATACGAAACATTTTCTTAAGCTGTTGCAAAAAATATATACACATAAGACCACATGGCTGGCTCAGAAAATACCTCCTTCTCTTTGTAATTCATATGAATATACTATGAAGTAAGTGTAATAAAAGTGAGCTGCTTTTGATTTACTTATTAACATCTCACCCAGAGTTCTATAAAAATCTCACATTTTTCAGCACTGTACCACCAGTTTCTAAATAACAAAGTAGATATATATTGCTCAGTATCACCAAGCACTGTCAATCATACAGAGGTAAATCAAGCTAGGACAGACCCTGAGGGGTTCCCCAAGTATATCACTCAGAGATACAAACAAGATCCTGGCTCAACCACCTTAGGTTAACGAGTCTATTTTAAAGCTCAGCAGCTTTAAAATAGGAGACTATTCCATAATCTCCTCTAGATGTCTATTTCTGCTGCTGCTGCTGCTGCTAAAGTCGCTTCAGTCGTGTCCGACTCTGTGCGACCCCACAGACAGCAGCCCCCTAGGCTACCCCGTCCCTGGGATTCTCCAGGCAAGAGCACTGGAGTGGGTTGCCATTTCCTTCTCCAATGCATGAAAAGGAAAAGTGAAAGTGAAGTCAATCAGTCCATTTCTAAAACCTTTTAAATATGGAAATGTTACTTCTCATGTGAGTCTTCAGGCTGTAGTTCACTGTTTTCTCAATGAAGGTGAAAACTGTTTGCCATATTCAGTGACAAAGCATCCAGCATCTCCACCATGGTTTGCTAACTGGTAAAGTTGATTTGTTCATTCAATTATTCCTTATCTTTCTCTCTCTCTACAACTTTATTTATTACACTACAGTTGGTTTACAATACTGTGTTAGTTTCAGGTGTACAGCGCCAGATTATTTTCCACTACAGGCTATTAAAGATACTAAATATAGTTTCCCACATGCTATACTGTAAATATTTGTTGTTTATTTTATATTGTGGTGTGTATCTATTAATTCCACAAACCTAATTTATCCTTCTTCCTCCCCTTTCCCCTTTGGTAATCACAAAACATGGAAGTAATCTAAATGTCCATCAACAGATGAATAGATCAAGTAATATTCTACTGCATGTGTACACACACACACACACACACAGGAATATTACTCAGCCATAAAAAAGAATGAAAGATGCCATGTGCGCAACAAGGATGGACATAGAGATTATCATACTAAATGAAGTAAGTCAGGTAGAGAAAGACAAATATCTGATATCACTAATATGTGGAATCTAAAAAACTAATATGAATCAACTTATTTACAAAACAGACACAGACTCAGAGACATAGAGTTCCTTTTTGTTTCTTCTCTACAAGGGCTTCCTAGATCTCAGTTTAGTTTTTTCACACACCTCCCTACCCTCTTGAAGGTCTCAGATGATTCTCCCAAATAGAATGGAAGCTACTTAAGAGCAGGGTCTGCATCTGCCTTGTTTACCTCTATATTCCTAGTTCCTAACAGAGAACCTAGCATATACCACAGTATCCAATAAATATTTGCTGAAAGAACAATTAATATATAAATGAAAAGAGATGCAAGCTATGTTCCTCCTCCTCTTCTCACTTGGCTAAAAAATACACTCAGCGAACTACAACTATAGCTTTCAAGAATGAACAATGGCTGATGTGTGATGCCAAGTTGGATCCAGCATAGAATCCATGGAGGATGTTACTCTGGAGGGCTCTTTGAAGGGATAAGATGGATTTGAAAAGAAGTCAACAATACAAAGCTATTTCCTTCCACTGTATTACTTGGTTTCCGGCATTTCAACCCACCTGATAGTCCACTGGTGCCCACTTCTGATTCTAAAAGACACATCCCATTCATCACATGGGAATTTATTATTTCACAATTAGAAGAAACTTAAATTATGTAGATGCTGCAGAGCATGTGAGTGCATTTTCCTCTGCCCCTCCCACACGAGTCCCTTCCACTGGGGCTACAATTTACAAATTTTACTCACAGCAAAAAACTATTTGGAAAGCATTTGGAAACTACAGTGATAGGCACTGAACACAGAGCTAGAAGGAAAGGAATGAGAAATATACCATCTGGTCTCTGGAGAAAGACCTGGTTTTCTAATACTTGTTTAATGCTGACCCATTATATGACTACCAGCAAGTCGGTTCATTTCTCTGGCCTTGGTTTCCTCAGTTAACGAAAAGTTTGGATAAGAAGGTCTCTTTGAGTTCTTACATGTTATGATTATACCTAAAAAGATGGCAGTGCATTGAGTCAGAATTATTCAGGAAACAAGCTGATGTATGCTTGTTGCAGGGAGCAGAGGAAGCCTGTCCTAAGCCTGGTACCCAAGAAGACCAACTCTGCTCCCCCCAGGTAAGCTGTCTGAGCCAAGGGAGTATGTCCGCCTGAAACCTGCATCACCATTTGAACCATACTCAGGATACTGGGTACCTGGAAGCATTTATTTCCTTGCTCAGATGGCCAAGATCTTCTAGAAGATGGGTCTTGAACAGGTGTGTGGGTGTCCACACGTGTGCCTCAGAGGCTCCTTGTGGTTGGGGGGATGGACCTTAGGTAGGAAGAGGAGTCAAACTAAGGGTCAAGGGCGAGGGCGACTGCATTTGCACTCTTATCCAGTCCTGGTAAATTTCAGTGGAGGACCTACTGGAGGTCACCTTATGATTGAACAGTGACAGCAAAGGCAAAACAGATAGAAGGGATAAAGCGGCACCTTCCTACCTGCTTGTGGAGAATCTAAAACAAATCACTCTGTTTTCTGGTCCTCTGAAGTTCTGTATAATCTGCTTAAAAATATAACTGGCACCGTGTTTTCACAAGACTCTCTGTTAGGCTCAAACGATGCAGAGTTGAATGGTGTCACGCTGTCCTGGCTCTGAGAGCACATGAGGAAATGTTTTATTATGTATTGTGTTGTGTCCTCTGGCCCCCTGCAGACAAGGCAGTCATTTAAATGTTGAGTTGAGCTTAGAGGCCTTTTTCAGGATTACTGTGGGGACATTGTGATATCCAAAAGGCTCAATCAAAGGTGGGCAAAGTTTGGGAGCAAAGACGGTTATACACAGAAAGTGGGGTCCCAACAATGACTATCGGATCCATGTTTAGAAGGCTCTGGAGAAGAGACATAGAGAGGAATTTTTCTAGACCTAAAAAAGTGAACTTGTTAAATAGGTGCTAGATAAAAGTAAGTAACATAGTAATTACTTTATAAAGGTTTGGGAATAAAATGAAAGGAGTCAATATAAGCACATACAGAGGACAGAACCTGGAAACGGGTTATTCGTAAAGTCAGAAGATTCAGGTCCTTTAGGGATGAAATAGAGAATCAACTATAGAAACCAGAATCACAGCTCCCAGTGGTTTTAAGCCCTGCAAAAAATGGAGTCTTTTTAAAAATTATCATTGTATTTTCTTATTACTTTTAGCTGGTATGTATGACCTCTATTGATTACATACTGATATTATATGACCTCTATTAGATACACACAAGTATTAATCTTATATTCAGCAATCTTGCCAAATCTTCCAATTATTCTGAGTTCTCTATAGATTCTCTTGCACATAGATTCTCTGTAGAAATCATCTCATTTCTCGAGGTAGGACCCCTAGGCTAGATTAAATAGAGGCAGTGAGAGTGAACAGTTTTCTCTTTTAGCTATTATTATAAAAAAAAATGCTTCCAGTGTTTCACCATTAGCATGATGTGTTTTGTAGGTGCAGTTTACCAGGTTAAAGAAGTCAGCTTTTATTTGTAACATGCTACCTTTTTTCTTTCTTTAGTATCATGAAGAGATATTAAATTTCAAATGTTTTGCTTCTTCTTTTGAGATAATTATAAGATTTTCTTTTTAATATGGTCATATGACAAATTACATTAATACATGTTAACCAATGTATCTAATGTTAACCCATCTTGGGATTGATAAACCCTAGGATGTGACTTTTTTCCCTCAATTACTGGATTTATTTTGGTAATATTTATACCAAACTTTAGCCTGGTAATATTTATTCCAAATAAAGTAAATTTATTTACTTTAGTTTGCAAATAAAGGTGACATACAAATTTTCCTTTCTTACAATGTGTTCTCAGTTATGTTTGTGATTATACCATGAAATGACTGGGAGCTTTCTCTCCTTTCTGTGTTCTAGAATAATTTGCAGTTGTTCCTTGAGAGTTTGGTAGAATTTATCTAAATAACCATATAGGTCTAAAGATCTTTTCTATATTCTAAAGAAAGGTAACCATAAACTACTGTATGTAAGCTTTTAATTGTAACAAATTCAATAAAGACTTTAAAAATGGTCTACATAAAAAAATCTTTAAAAAGCAAATCATTCTGTGTCCTCAGCAGTCAAAAGAAGTTTACTGTAATCTAACTTTTTTTTTTAATTTTTAATTTGTATTGGGGTATAGCCAAGTAACAAATAATATTGTGATAGTTTCAGGTGAATAGCAAAAGGACTCAGCCATACACAAAGGACATACACATACATGTATTCATTCCCCCCCAGACTACTGCATGTAATTTCTATCCACAATATATAAAGCAATCTGAAAATTCAGTAATAGAAAAACAAACAGCACAAATGGTTAAAAGATTTGAACAAAGATATAAAAATGGTAAGTAAATAAGAAGATGCTTAACATCATTAATCAGGGAAATGCAAATTTAAACCATAGTGAGATGTCATTCATACCTATTAGAATGGCTTAAGCAAGAGAAGGGCTTCCCTGGAGGTTCAGATGGTAAAGAATCTGCCTGCGGTGCAAGAGGCTCGGGTTTGATCCCTGGATTTGGAAGATCCCCTGGAGAAGGAAATGGCAACCCATTCCAGTATTCTTGCCCAGGAGAACTCCATGGACAGAGGAGCCTGGTGGGACATGACTGAGCGACTAACAAACAAAAGAATGGACAATACAAAGTGTTCGTAACAGTGCAAAGCAACTAGAACTCATTACTTTGCTAATGGGAAGGCAAAATGGCACAGCCCCTTTAGAAAACAGGGTAGCAGTATTGCATAAAATTAAACATACCCTTAGCATATGATCCAGCAACTTCACACCCAGTGATTTACCCAAGTGAAATAAAAACATGTTCATATATAATTGTCAAAAACTAGAAAAAAAAAAAAACAACCCCAAACCCTCCAATTCATTCAGTGAATAAAGTGCGGCAAAACCACATAATGGAATACTGCTCATAAGAAAAAAGAAATTACCGGTACACAGCACAACAGAAATGAATTTGAATGCATTTTGAAAAAGCTACAAACCTTCTGATTCTATTTATGTAACATTCTGGAAAGGACAAAACTATGAGGACAGAAAACAAATCAACCATTACTGGGCCTGGGGTGGGAGAAAGAGTTGTCTAAAAAAGGGCAGGAGGAAAATTTTTAACAGCAATAAAGCCGCTCTATGTCTTAATTGTGATGGGGCTTATATTTCTATACATAATTAACTAAACTCATTGACCTGTACATGAAAAAGGGTGAAATTTACTGTATATAAACTATATCTCAATAAAAAAAGTTTTAGAAAAGGATGATTTTTAAACCACTGATTTTATTTGGATACTGACTATTTTGATAGTTTATTCAGATTTTCTATTTCTACTATTTCTACTATTTCCATTTTGGTAATATAGATAATCTTCTAGGAAGTCTCTTTAATTTAGGTTTAAAATTTTTGGTATAAAATAGTTCAGCTTTTTCTTCTGAATAAAAAACTATGCAGTTATGTTCTTTTAATTTCTGATATTTTAAAAAATTTGTGTCTTTATTTTTATATAATTATTTTTGTTAGATTTTTATCTATTTCAGAGGTCTTTTGTTTTCAGGTTTTATAGATCTCTTTACTGTTTCATTGTTTTCTGATCCACTAACTTTGGCTCTTTTCAACCTTTCTTCTTTTCTAAAGTTCGCAATTAAGGTTATATACTTCCCTTTACTGCTTTAGCGATGTTTCACATATATCTGACATGCAATATATTTTCAGTCGATTCTAAATATCTGGGCTTCCCTGGTGGCTCAGATGGTAAAGAATCTGCCTGCAATACAGGAGACCTGGGTTCAATCCCTCAGTCAGGAAGATCCCCTGGAGAAGGGAATAAGGCTACTCACTCCAGTATTCTTACCTGGTAAATTTCATGGACAGAGGAGCCTGGCAGGCTACAGTCCATGGGGCTGCAAAGAGTTGGACACAACTGAGCAACTAACACAAATTATATTTACGAGTATAATTTATTCTTTCATCTATAAAATAAAATTTTATTTAATCCAGAAAATATAACTCATAAAATATCTAATCAATAAAATAATCCATGAAATATATTAACTTTCAATTTTTAAACTTAAGATGGGCTTTGGCCATCTTACAGCTTGTTAGTAGTGTATTTTTGTTTTCTACATCCTTCTTTTTGTTGGCCTAACCTATCAATTACTGATATATATTAAGTTTATTCATTTATCTTTGTGTTTGACCAACTTTTGCTGTATATATTTTGTGACTATGAGGTTAGAGGTATACATATTTTGAATTGTTATATCTTCCTAATGAACAGTTCCTTTCATCAATACATAATGATCTAACTTTATACATGTTTCTTGACCTAAAATATTTTTGCCTGATATTAATGTATATAAACGTTCTTTTTAAAAAACAACTGATTGGTGTATCTTTTTATGTCCTTTGATTCTAAACTCTTCCATATCCTTATGTTTGAGGTTTGTTTCATAAAAAACTTATATCTTGATTTTGTTATATACTTTTTAGCAACCCCAATCTTGTAACTAGCATATATAGACCATTAATGTTTACTGTAATCACTGATATTTGGGCTTATTTCTACTCTTATTTGTACAAATTATCATCATTTTTCTTTTTTCCTTCTTTATAACCTTCTTTTAGACCATGAGGTTTCTTTTCTTTTTCCTTTTCCCTCTAAACTAGTTTAAGCTATGTATCCACTTCTATTATTTTAGTGGTTAGCCTTGAATATTTAATATGCTTACTTGACTTTGAAAGTTCAAAATAAATCCTTATCCTTGCCTTCCAAATAATACAGAGAGGTTAGACATCTTTACTCAGGTCTTATCCCTCTGCTTTATATGTTGTTATCTAATACACAAGATATAGTAGACAGATTTTATTTTCTTGGGTTCCCAAATCACTGCTGATGGTGACTGCAGCCAGAAAATTAAAAGACACTTGCTCCTTGGAAGGAAAGCTATAATAAACCTAGACAGTGTATTAAAATGCAGAGACATCACTTTGCCGATAAAGATCCATATAGTCAAAAAACATGGTTTTTCCAGTAGTCATGTACTGATGTGAGAGCTGTACCATAAAGAAGGTTGAGTGCCAAAGAATGGATGTTTCAAATTGAGGTGTTGGAGAAGACTCTTGAGAGTCCTTTGGACTGCAAGGAGATCAAACCATTCAATCCTAAAGGAAATCAAACCCGAATATTGGAAGGACTGATCCTGAAGCTGAAGCTCCAATACGTTGGTCACCTGATGCAAAGAACCGACTCACTGGAAATGACCCTGTTGCTGGGAAAGATTGAAGACAAAAAGAGAAAGGGGCAGCAGAGGATGAGATAACATCACCGACTCAATGGACATGAATCTGAGCAAACTCCAGGAGACGGTGAAGGACAGGGAAGCCTGGCGTGCTGCAGCCCATGGGTCTGCGAAGAGTCAAACACAACTCAGTGACTGAACAACAACAACAATCTAGTATACTAGTTCTGCCTTTATCTAATTAACCCTCCAATGATTAATAATTATCATTTTATAAACAGTAGGCACTTAAAAGTTTTACCAATTTATGTGATCATTATTGCTGCCAACATTCTATTCTTTTCCTTTCTTTTTCCTAAATTATATTTTTTTCATTTCTTTTGGGATTATCTGTTTGTGGTAAACTCTTTTAGATTTTTATTGCTCAAAATATTTTAATTTCACTGGTTTACCCAAACACAAAATTGCTGGTTAACAGTATTCCTCCTCAGGACTCTAAAGATACTATTGAAAACTGTATACTCCAAAGATACAATTTACAATAGTCAGACACTTTCAGCATGTTGACATAAAGCAAACCGATGCCTTCTGAGAGCCATCGGTGACTGGTGGAGGAGAAGGAAAATGTGGAGAGGGCAGCAGATGAAGAGGAAGGGAGGAGGGAAAAGGAAGGCAACCTTATGACAAACAGGGACAAGAGGCAGAAATGTGGAGAGCATGACAGAGGGCGCTCAGCGGTATCCCCGCAAGTCTGTGCCTGGACCTAAAACTACTCTTTCTTGGCTCATAAGTGTTCTGTTTAAATAACATCTGCTGGGCTTCAAAAGAAAAGGTGGTAAGAATGATCTTACCTGCAATTCTTTATGAATTGTTAGTTACTCTAGGAACAGAACTGCAAGTACAAGCAGGCCATCAGGTGTTATCAGTTTCCTGAATTCCCTGTAAGGGAAGCTACCTGTTGTAGCATTTACAGGGCCAAACCACACTTCTTTTCGGCTTATTTACGGAAGTCTTCAGATAACATCATACAGCCTTTTCAAGCAATTACAGCCTGAAACGGTGGCTGGGGAGGGCGTTGTGCAGGACAGATATTTTGCTAACAGAACGGGTAAATACTCTGTTCGTCATTTCTGCTGTTACTATATTTGACTGCAGCAGAAAACTTAATAAAATTTGACATGTTTTTTCCATATGTGCTGATTTAAAACCAAAGAACATGAGGGCTGGCAGGGGCCTCAGGGACCATCTATTCTGAACCCTTCACTTTATGAACTCTTTTATCCAGGAAAAAAAGTCTAATTCAGGAAGGAAAATGGGGATACACCAAGGACATCAAATACTGGCAGAGCTTCACTCAGAATAATTACTGCTATATATATTTTTTTAATTTTCAACACTTTTGGGGTACATGGAAAGAGCGACACTCAGGACTTTCTTATCCAGCTACTTTAAATACCGCACACCATCCTACCCTCTCCTCGGGGGGAGAAATAATCCATTGCTATTCAACACATTCTGATTTAATGTTGATGTAACAAATTGTCTGTACTCCCAGTGCTTGCTGTATTTTTCTAAAAATATTCTCATTTTTAGCTCAGCTTGAAAACTCCTCTGGTTTTCTATTAGTCCGGGAAGCAAGCCATTAAAAACTTTTTTCTTTCACAAAAAGTTCTAACCTAAGAAGACATAAAATTTAAGTGCAGACAGTTCTACCATTACTGAGCTACCCAACCCCTAATACTTCCTTATCCTCTTTCTACCAGGTTTTCTTTTGATGTTTTCTCTCTCCTGACACATTGTTTATTGTCCTCAAGGACAATGTGAGGGAATTTTGTTTTCAGACGGCATTTTTGGCTCCTGATCAAAGGTTTATTCCCAAAATAATCACTTCTAGACATCAGATACAGGCAGTGCACAGTGACGAAAATAGTGGGGGGAAAAAAGCAGTTATCCTATTTCATTCGCTGAGCATTTGAATTATTAGTTCTTAGAGGACTACCTATATATTCAGAATGTTATCTCATTTTAGAGGACTTTGCAGAAAGAAACCATGAGCACTAGATTTAGTTTAGCATCCTGAAAGGCTTATCCGTTTGGACCCTGAACACACCTCAGTTTCAACGAAGACAGTTGGTAAAATTTCCAATAAGGTTAATTTTACCAGTGTAGAAAGTTCGTGCTCACTAAGATCGCAGGCTTATTACAGAGGTCTCTGGCCCACTCTTGTCCCATAGAACCTTAAATTCTAGCATTTTATCCAGCTTTTAAAAAGGTCCCCAAAGAAAAGTGTTCAGTCTTCTATATCAGGAGTGAAGGTTGTGTGGGATCCAGTGGGGAGGAGGGCAGGGAAGGTCAGGATTCTCTACGCAACATCAAGACAGCTGGCGATGGAGCTGTTCTAACAAGACGGTTTCCATAGGGCACGTTTCTTACATAAAGCTGGATGCCAGAGAATATTTTAGCCTTCCAACACATAGATTCTGTTCTTGGCCAGAGTAACGGTGACAGGGAGAGAAACTGGTGAAATGATTTTCTTCATACTCTGAGAGAAGAATGCCCAGCTGCTGTCAAAATGGGAGAAGGCTTAGATGTAACAGACGCCTGGATGTGGTCCAATCTAAGCCTCACATGTTGCAGGCAGAGAGATAAGGTTCAGAGAGGTGAAGTCACTTGTCTATGGTCATACAGTTAGAACAGTTAGATCAGTGACCCTGCTAATATAGGGCATTGCTACTCTTTTTTTTTTCCTAACTTTTTATTTTGTATTGGGTTATAGCTGATTGACAATATTGTGATAGTTTCACAAGAACAGTGAAGAGACTCAGCCATACATATACACGTTATCCATTTTCCCCTAAACTCCCCTCCCATCCAGGCTGCCATATAACATTGAGCAGAGTTCCCTGTGCTATATACACTAGGTCCTTGTTGGCTAGCCATTCAGTACTGTTACCTTTAACAATCAATGTTTTAAAAAAGAGCAAATTAGTGCCCACCATAATACTGGGATATAGTACAACTTTCTCAAGGACTAATGGGAACCCCATAATTAGAGTGCAATCAGGTCCTGGGCATTTCACTTGTCAAAAGTCTCTGGAGGTATGTTGTTGAAACCTACTGCTGGGTGCAGAAGTAACTTGCCAAGCATTCGCTGGCTTGCAACCTTAGTGCTGTGTATCTGTGCGTCTCCCACAGGGAGAGGAGTGAAAAATTAATGAGGAGCTCAGAAAAGCTCATTTTCAGGGCTATAGAGATTGGAAGGGTAATGAAAGTTGGAAGTGAAGAGAAAGGTTTAAGCTATCAGCCTCACACTATGGCAAATCATATAAATGGAGAGTAAATGTAAATATACCAACAGAAAAATGGAAAACCACCAAAGAGTCATTTAGGGTAGGACTGGATTGGAATTATAAACACCCAGGGCAGAGCTCTTTGAGATCCATTCATGAGTGTCCATCCATGTGAGATGCCCTAACTTATGGCCACTGGACATACGGAGCACAGCCCAGGTGTCTCTGGTCGGCGTTTCATGTGGAAGGACCACCACGTATGTCGATCCAAATGTGTCTTTCCTCTGATCCTGCTTGAGCACAACAGCCTATAAGCCTTTATGAGGATGAGGGTGAACTTGGAAAAACCAGGTACCTTAAAAACTTTTTGGAGGATTTTTTTTCTAACAAGGTGATATAATTCATTTTCCAAGGAGAAAAAAAAATCTGTGTTAAAAGCTATATGTGATTTTGTTGACAAAGTTTGATGTCCAAAGCAGAACAAAATGGGCAGAAATCACTTCCTACTGGGACTGACGGTGGGGCTCTCTTTACGCCTGGACACCCCAAGTCCTCCCAGCTGGGGCTCTGGTTCTCACCTGTCCTTTCTCTGGAGCAGTTTATTCCCAAGTGAGAATACTGAAGCTATTAGTCTTGTGCTCCTTACGATGAACTACTTTTCCTGGAGAAGGACTCGGAAGAAGGATTGTCACTGCTTAGAAGGGCTTTAGAGCTGAGAAACCAGGAGGATGCTGGTTCATGGGAATAACTAACACTCTTCTGCTGAATAAAAATGTTTGCAAGCCCAGTAAGAAGTCACCATGAGACCTCAGCTCTGACTGACATGGCCAAAAATAAAAACATTCAGGCCAATGATACCTTGCTCACAGACCTCCAGAAGAAGAGAAACCTGGTTATCCTTTGAGAGCAAGAAGCCCTTCATCTCACGCACTGTTGGTGTGGGTTTAGTTGTTATTCACCCCACCCCCAATTCACATGTCGAAGTCCTAACTCAGTATCTCAGAAGGTGACATTATTTGGAAATAAGTCCATTAAAGATGTAACGAGTTAGATTAGGATGAGGACATGCTGGAGGTAGGATGGGCCTCTAATCACATCTACCCAGAGTCCTTGTAAATGGAGGAAATTTGGACAGACAGACAGACAGACAGACACACACACACACACACACAGGGACAGCATCATGTGAGGATGAAGCAGAGAACAGAGTGATATATCTGTAAGCCAAGGAATGACAAAGGTTGTCAGCAAACCAGCAGACTAGAAGGGAGGCATGGGTCAGAGCCTCTTTCACAACCTCAGAAGGAACCGACCTTCTTGTTGGTTGTGTTGATACCTCAATCTCAGTCTTCCAACCCCCAGAACTGTAAGACCATAATTCTGTCATTTAAACTCACTTTGTTGTGGGAGCCCTAACAAACACACACCACTGCCTCATGCAATTGAAACTGTGCTCTCTTTCAAGACACAACGGAACCCAGCCTGGGCTCCGCGTAGTCCCCAGAGATGGCTCCTCCTTCCTTGTGTGACGGGGGCCTTCTAGGTCGTCTCTGGCCTCGAGGAGTCTTTGCCAAAAACAGAACACCCAGGGTGGTCCAGTGGCTAAGACTCTGTGTTCCCAAAGCAGGGGACCCAGACTTGATCCCTGGTCAGGGAACTAGATCGCACATGCTGCAACTAAGACCCAGGGAAGCCAAATAAATAAATATTTTTTAAAAAATTTAAAAAAGTAATTGTTAACAAAACAAACTAAAAAACCAGAATGCCCCTTCTCTCATCTCCTAAACTGAACTCTTACCCATTCCTGTTAAAAAAACAAAACAAAACAAAAAACAACATAGCATCAGTCATGAGTCACCCAGGGTCAAAGCTTCAGTGCTACTTCTGATCGCTCCTTCTCCCTCACCCCCACATCCTGTCTCCCAAGTCTTGTCATTTCTACCTCCTCTGTGTCTCTCAAATCCCTCCTCCCCTTTTACCTCCTGATGCCACCACCCCATGCAGGCTCCAATTATCTCTTGACTAGCCTGTTATAACTGGCCAGCCCTCACCAGGCTCGCTGCTGTCTTGATTGGTTATATCTGTAACTGCCAGTGAGTCACTCCAAGGCCAGCTGTGATTATGTCACCTCCTTGCTCAAAAGTCTGCATGGGAATAAAAGCTCAGCTCTGCAGTCTTGACTCTTTTCCACAATCTAACCTTAGCTACATCCCAGCACCTGCCTATTAGGAGCCCATGCTCCAACTAAGTCAGACTTCCAGAATGCACTTCTGATTTTCCACTGCAGTGCCTCTGTTTAATCCCACTTGCTCTGTTTGGAATATTCTCTCCCTTCATTCCCTCTGTCCAAAGTCTAGCCATTGTTGAAGGACTGTGGCTGCAGTGCTAAGGTTAAGTTTTCAGGCTCTGGAGGGCGAAGAGCCAGTTCGATCTTGGCCCCACACTCACAGAGATGTGACATCAGCAAGATATTCAACTTCCTCCTGCTTCACTTTCCACAAATGCAAAATGAGGACGTAATGCCTTGTGGGGCTACATCGAGAGCTAAACAAGAAAATGCACACACCACATCTAGAATAGTAGCTGGCAGATTAAGTACCCACTGAAGTTCATCTATGATTCACAAACACTTTGGTGGGAGCTGAAGGTAACAGCATTCTCCCCTGGACCTCACCGAGCATTCCACCTAATCTGCTCTTGGGACACTGAAGTTTCTTTTATCGTTTCTTTTGGATCTGCCTCTCCACAACTTTGCAGCATTTCTTCCTGTATCTGGAAAGTCGCTTCATTCTTACAGAACTTCAATGCCAGTTCCAAAGTCCTTGAAGAATCTGTCTTCTTGGCTCCTGTGTTCATTATTTCTCCTCCTATAGCAGTGGGGCCAGGTCTGAGTCTCTAGGGGGAGGAGCCAGATTTTTTCATCTTTCTGTCCAAGTCAGCACTTAATAGTAAGTACAAAATAAATGCTCACAAAACAAACACAAGACCAGATGTTGAGCGCCTAGAAGAGTGAACATCCCAATGGGCTGTTCTCTCTCATATTCTTTTCATGTAGCTATCAGCGCTTACATTTTTAGATGCTACATAAGTGTTCACTGCATACATGCACACAGGGGTAAAGGGCTGAAATAACCCAAGTATTTCCCAATGGAAACTTCTGGTCATTTTCCCCAAGCAGTAATTTTCAACTGGAACTAAATTAAGACAGTCAAGGAACTACTTCTTTCGTGCTTCCAGACACTGTGTATATCTCATGATCACTAATCTGGCAGCCTTGGAATTACTGGTTGCCAATTCTCTTTCTTCCATCAGGGTGTGCTCAGCGTGGGCAGATTTTGTCTTATTTAACTCTCAATTTTCTATGCCTGGCATAGAAGGGAAGCCCGTTCCCCACAAGGGAAGCCCAAGAACACTGGAGTAGGTAGCCTACCCCTTCTCCAGCAGATCTTCCTGACCCAGGAATCAAACCAGGGTCTCCTGCATTGCAGGTGGATTCTTTACCAACTCAGCTACTGGGGAAGCCCAAGCCATTGAGTAGCACTGGACAGTCAAAAAAGAAAAATGCCCCCATCCTTGTTTTCTCAAATACTCTATTGCTAAGAAGGTACACCTGATCAGATACTTCTGTGATTTCCGTGACACAATTTTGAAAAGAGTGAAACTCTTAAAGATGTATTTTTGTCATCTTGCTGGCCCTGGACCTAACTTAACTTAAAGTATTTTGTTTCCTAAGCTTGAAGTAGGCAGTCAGAGAGTGGCAAGACCCTTTGGCATATGACCTTGAGTTTATAAAGCTATGGGGCAGCCAGGAAGCCAAGGCTGGGAGCCTGCAGCTTGAGATGATAGAAGACAGATGTGAATGTGTCCTAGCCCATCTGTTGCTGGGGACCCACAGCATGTCTGGAGGAGATAACTCAGCGGATTTCCCTTTCAGAGAGCAAAACCAGGGCTGATAAAGAGAAAGGAGGGGCTTCCCACCTTATGTGGTGGCCTTACTGCAGCAGATGAAGGCTGAACAAATTCTGCGTCTGAAAAAGAGGCACTTGTTGGAACAGAGGCCAGAAATGACCTCAATCTCTTAACAAATAAAACTGTTTAGGGACTGAACAAAAAGAATTTCCATTTGGTAACAATCAATGGTTTCTACTGGACAAGGAAATGGCAACCCACTGCAGTATTCTTGCCTAGAGAATCCTGTGGACAGAGGAGCCTGGTGGGCTGCTGTCCATGGGGTCGTACAGAATCGGACACGACTGAAGTGACTTAGCAGCAGCAGCAGTGGTATCTATGGGTTCCCAGGGGCTCAGTGGTAAAAGAATCCACCTGTCAATGTAGGATTTGGTAGGAATATATCCACTGTAATTATTTTCTGTAAAAGTAACACACCTGCGGCAATCAATCAAATGCAAAAAAAAGGAATACAACGAAATGCCAAGCTTGTCTCCTTCATCTAACCACAATACCCAGTTCTATTCCCCAAAGTCCATTACACTTCTGCTTCCTCCGTATTTTTGGCAGAAAAAATTTTTATTCAGAAACCAACATGTCTACATGTAATCTATCCCTTAACAATACCGTATTGCATACTGGAAATTTGCTCAGAGTAAATTTTTGGCACTCTCATCACACAAACAAAAAAATGGTAACTATGTGAGATAAGTTAACTAGCCTGATTGAAATAATCACCTTGTTACATGCGAATCATGTCGCACACCTTAAATATGTATAATTTTAAATCTTAAAAATAAAATTAAGGTGATATGTAGGGGCTTCCCAGGTGACGTTAGTGGTAAAAGAACCCGCCTGCCAGTGCAGGAGACACAGGAGACACAGGTTCAATCCCTGGGTCGGGAAGATCCCCTGGAGGAGGAAACCCACTTTCAGTATTCTTGCCTGGGAAATCCCATGGACAGAGGCTCTGATGGCCTACAGTCCATAAAGTCGCAAAGAGTCAGACACAATGAAACAACTTAGCATGCATGCAAGACAAAATGTAGATGTAAAAAAAACAAAATAATCATGAATAAGATAATATACCTATTGTTTGCATCTCACATGGCTTTTTGTACTTAACTGTACACCCTAAGGTTCCCTTCATATCTCTTCAGAGATGTGTTTTTTTGTGTGTGCGTGGCTCACTGGCACTTTTTGTAAAAAGACTATGATTTATATAACCAGCCCTCCACTGAAGACTTTTGTCTTATTTCTGGTTTTCTGATATTATAAACAATCTGTAATGAACAACCTTACATATCCATCTTACTGCAAGCACACATGTGGGCTGAACCCCTGAAAAAGCACAATTCCTTCTGTGCCTGCCCCTCCTCAGATCTGTAACTCTGCAGCATCTTCTGTCTGGAATGTTCTTCCTTGCTTCACCATCCTCTGCTAGGATGATGAATTGTAAGGTCAAGGGTAAGTGCATTTAAAATGTTGATTACTTTTGCCAAACTGTCCTCTAAAAAGCTTGCACTGATTCATCCTTTCACCAACAGCGCATGGGAGTGTCTGTTTCATATTCTACTCTCGCACCAGCTGACCCAGTGTGGTTATCAGTTTCTTCTCTTTGCCAAAATTACAAGTGAAAAATGGTAGAATCTCACTCATTTCAATTTGTGTTTCTTTAATTATGAGTTAGAGTGATGTGCTTTTATATTTATGGGACATTTATATTTTTCTTTGATTTGCGAGTTATTTCCTTTGCCTAGTTTGTTAAGTTGAAAAAAAGAACTGTGTTTAAAACTCTGATTAAACCCTTTAGCGGTGACCCATTGCCTACAGGATAAAGTCTGGAATCCCTATTATAACACAAAGGAGCCTGTGTTCTGGTCCCTCTGAAGCCACCTCCCTCATGTACTTGCTCCTGTTGCCTAAAAATTGAAGGTCTAGTAACACCCAGTTGCTTGTGGTTCCAAACCTGTATCATATCTTCTTTGGTAAAGACTCCTGTGACTGGATGAAGAGATTCTAATTTTCATACAATTCACCTTAGATAAAGAACTATTAATACAAAACATCCAACTATTTCCTGGAGCATTTTTTTTTCTTATTAATCAGAGACCATTTGTTAATCTTATTAATCTTATTATCAGAGACCATTTGTAAATAATGTGTCCATCATGGTTTCTGTTGTTTACACTGGTGCTATCTAGATATCTTCCAACCAGCTCTCACTAGATTCTCACCAAAGTTCCATCATTCTGATGGGAAGACATGCAACTACAAGTGGAGTGCAACCTTCACACCAGGAGTTTAATATTAACCATAAAAGAAATTGGTCCAAATGGAGGTCAAAGATCACAACATCTTACCCAAGGGCCACTCTGGACACACTGTCCCGTGCTGGAATATCCTAGATACACACCCTAGCCTACTCTTCCCTGCCTGATTTCTCACCGACCACACTTTAACACCCCTACACATCCCTATACTCCAGCCCTGCTGAGGGCAAAGTCATTACTCTCCACACCATTACAACCTTTCTGGAATGCAAGAGACAAAAAATATTTACCCACAACACATTGTGCCCCAGAACCAATTCTGTACCCTAAAAAAAAAAAAGTACAAAATAAAGAAATGCTACACAAACAGATATTGGTGGCAGGGTTATTTATAACAGCACACACCCAGGGAAATGTTTTACAGTCATTAGGAAGGTGACATAGCTATGAGCAAGAGTTCTACAATGACCCAACATTAAGTTTAAAAATTAAAATGAGAGTGAGATAAAAATTAACTCCATATTAGATTTTTTCTTTAACCTTCGCATTCTAATTGTTTTTGCTTTAAGAATGTTGCCTGAAATACACATAACATTTTTCTCCATTCATATAGAGATAAAAAGTTTCAGAACAGAGAATAACATTTGTCCTGTTGGAGGTTTACAGGACCTATGTGGACAGCTGCAAGAACAAAGGATTCTCACACCAAGAAGTTTGGGACAACTAACCACACCCCTCCCTCACCTTGCCTTTAAAATGCTTTGCTGAAACCCTAAAAGAGTGTGAGGTTGGGGGGGCACGAGCCCCCCATTCTCCTTGAATGGCCCTGCAATAAACCCTTCTGTGCTGCAAAATCTTATGTTTCAGTTTGTCTGGCCTCACTGTGTGTCAGGCACATGAAACTGAGTTTGGTAACACTTCTATTTTGATTTCATCTATGTGAAGTTGCTCTGAATGAATGTGAGCAGATATATATGCAGATATAAATGCACATAATTTATAAGCATGTAGGATAAAGAGTGAATTTTCTATTTTCAAACTTTAAAGGAATTTATTTTAAAAAAACTCTCAAGCTTTCTTACTTAGACTCTAGATACAAAATTATGACACTAATTTCCTTACATGGGGAGATAGTTTGTGATAATACGTACCATAAGTCAACTCTTTTTAGGTATTTATATATCTTCCATTAGCATTCAACACACAAGAGCCCACTGGTCTTTACAGAACAACCAGCAACTGATGTGACTGTGGCCATCAGGAAGGTCCGTTATCATGAGCACCTCTGTAAATACTGAACTGACTCAAATCTATCAAGTGAAGTTTTAGTCACTCATGCAGCAGACAAGAATGATCCTCATAGTAATGGCAAATTTTCTGTTAATAAATCTTTCCAGTTGTCCATGCATGAAATAAGAGTTTTGTGCTATGGTGGAGAAATTGTATAATTTTTTTTCCCCACTTAGGAATACATTATTGTAAAATGATGTTGTAAAATGCCAGTTCATAATCGCCTCATCGAATCTTCACAGAAACACCTGGAAATGTAATTAGCATGCTGTTCAAACTACTGCATTATACAAGCCCTTCCTGGAGGCTGGGAAGCATTCAAAGACCCTTTACACAGGCGCCCTTGACAACCAGGTGCAGGGGTAGCAGGCAGCTTCCTACAATTTCGGAGCCTCTCACGACTCCCAAGAAGATAGGCACTATAAACCCCAGACTGTGCAACAAACAGAGCAGCCTTTCCCAGGACACAGCGAGGTTTGCTACAACCACAGAAGAGACATTCATTCTCTTTAGAAACTCACACTCGTTAACTGGAGGACAAAAATAGACAAAATGTTACAACAGTCTTCTATGCTGAAACGACATCTGCATCTGAACATCATCGGCTCTCTTCTCTGACTCCTACCCCACAAAGACCTCTCAGAGCACTGCTGACTAGTAACTCGCTGGGACTAGACAGGGAAGTCCTCTGTGGCATCTGAGGTTATCACCCAGGGCCTCCTTCCCCAGGTCAGACTCAAGGCAGGTTCCTGGTACACACTGCTTCCTTTCATTCACAGGATTTCATGAATAGTTAACACACATTATATTCATGCAATGCTCCCACCCCAACTCACCCCTGAACTAACAGAGAGAAGGAAGACCTTTAAAACTGACCTTCAGAAAATGATTTGATCCTTGTGTGGGCTCACCATCTATTTTCCTATTAAGGTTATTTGAAATCCGTTTTAGTCAAACGAGCCCCAAATCATAATTGATTCACTGCCTAATGTCATTCCTTTATTTTCTCTAACTGTACAAGGAAAACCAACACCAGTTCAAATCAACCAACACATAAGAAGTCATTTTCTTTTGAGACAAGTTAATATATATCATATAAGTATCATTCTCTGCTTAGGAATGCCAGCATTAATCACTGAATCACCAAGTCTTCTTACCCATGTTATTTTGTTTTCTTAGTGGGTCCTGCTTCCTGAATTCAAGTGTGTTTAATATGCCCACCTATATATACACACATCTCAACCTTTTCACTCTTTCTGCTTCAAGTCACATGTAACAGTGGTATTTCTGAGCAAAGAAAGCCTAGATGACTTTGGCGTTAGATGGACTTGCATTCAAATCCTTTCAGTTCAGTTCAGTCGCTCAGTCATGTCCGACGCTTTGCGACCCCATGGACTGCAGCACGCTAGACCTTCCTGTCCTAGCAACTCCCGGAGCTTACTCAAACTCATCTCCATTGAGTTGGTGATGCCATCCAACCATCTCATCCCCTGTCGTCCCCTTCTCCTCCCGCCTTCAATCCTTCCCAGCATCAGGGTCTTTTCAAATGAGTCAGTTCTTCGCACCAGGCGGCCAAAGGATTGGAGTTTCAGCTTCAGCATCAGTCCTTCCAATGAATATTCAGGACTGGTTTACTTTAGGATAGACTGGTTGGATCTCCTTGCAGTCCAAGGGACTCTCAAGAGTCTTCTCCGACACCCTTTAGGGCTTTACCATTAACAGCCAAGTGACCCGGGGAAGTCACTGACCCTAGGCCTCATATTATCTTTATCTATAAAACAGATATTAGCAGTAACTGCTCAAACAGATAGTAGGAGTAACTGTTGAGGCAGTAAGAGATGTATCACAGCTCGTTGAGTATTTGCCATGCAGTGGGCACTCAACTATCCTCTGCTACCACTGTTATTCCTAGTGCTAATACATTATTACTATGTTTATAGTGAATAAAAGTCCAAGGGGAAAAGGTCAAAGAATTCTGGAGAAACACAGAAGACGAATATCTACAGGCAGACCTCAGAGACACTGTGGGTTTGGTTCCAGACCACTGCAATCAAGGGAATATTACAATAAAGCAAGCCACTTGATTTTTCTTGGTTTCCAAGTGCATATAAAAGTTATGTTTACAGTATATTGTGGTCTATTAAGTGTCCAATAGCATTCTGTCTAGGAAACAACCTACACACCTTAAAGATAATTTATTGCTAATAAAATGCTATCATCTGAGTCTTCAGCAAGTTGTGGCATATCATGGAAGATTCCTGATCACTATAACAGATAAAACAGTTTGAAATACTGCACAAATGAGCAAACTGCAACACAGAGATACAAAATGAGCAAATACTATCGGAAAATTGGCGCCGATAAGACTTGCTCAATGCAGGGTTACCACAAACCTTCAATCTGCAAAAAATGCATCATCCTCAATGCACAGTAAAGCAAAGCGTGATGAAGCGAGGCATGTATTAAAGCGACGGTGCAGAGAGGAGATGCACATTGTGACGAGAACGGATAAGGCCGGATTCAATGTGTCCCCAAACTGAACAGTGATTCACCGCATAGTCAAGGTACTTCTGGACTGGATGCCTGTTAGGGCAGAAATGAGGCATCTGGTGCCCATATACTTATTTGGGAATAAAAGTGGGATGGTCTGGCCAAGGACTGGCCTCATCAGAGTGGAGGCTGGGCCTGCCAATGGAGATTTGAGTCCATGGAGCCAGCAAATGTCTGAGAACGTAATGAACTTAGGAGGCATCAGAGCTTCAGAGGGGGCAAGTGAGAGCTTCCAGAGGAAAGGGGAGGGAAAGGATGAGGAGGGAATAGAGCTGAGGAAGAGGAATAAAGAAGAACGTTCTGAGCACAGAGGGGAAGTGCTCAGGGCCAGTGGAGCACGATGTTTGGTCCTGAGAGAGGCTGCAGCAGAGTGTGAGATGCCTGAAGGGGTTGGAGGTGGGAAAAGCGCCCTTGCAGCTGGCTGGCCCAGGAGCTGACGACAGGCATGGTCAAGAACTGTGGGGAGAGGCCCTGAAGGACACGAGAATCCATGATTAGCGGAAGAAACTGGCCCTGGGACAAAATTTCCAATCCAGACATTCAGCAGAAGTGTTGAAGAAGAGACACAGTGTGAGGGCTGCAAACAAAGACACTGAACTCTGCAAAGATGCAAAGAGACTCAGTGACCACTGAAGAATTCGACTGAACTGGCAGACAATGAGGGCCCTTCAGCGTTTCAGCCCCAAGGGCCCCTTCTACTCTCCCTCGCAAGTTAACTGGTACGTCTGCTGTGTCCGCACAGCAGGACTGGTCTCAGGGCCTGAAGCTTCTCTCCAGGTGGTTTTGCATAGAGTCACCATGCTCCCCGCCTTGCCTGGCACAGACCCACTTCATGCTTGTTGTCCTGGCTGAAGGAGTAATGACATCTCATTTTACTGTCAAAGATGTCCAGGTTTGGAAAATAAAGTACATGGTCAGTTATCCTGCCTATGTCTTTGTCTACTTTTGAGCGTCTGGACTTGCCAGAGATCTGATTTTCAGGAGATAACACCTTCATTGTTTTTCCCCCAAGAGTACCTCATTATAATCTGTATTCCTGCCTGTGATGTAGCAAAGGAGAAACCGGATGAAGCACTTCCTCGGGGGCAATTGTGTGTGTTCACTTAATTGTAAATTCACAGAGAAGAGGAAATACTTTAGTGAACTAACTTGTGGGCACCTAGGAAAACATGGGGTAAACTTCAGCTGTGTGGAACTGTACAAGGCGTCTAAAAGCAAACTCTTACACCCAGTACCCAGACAAACATTCCCTGGTGGTTCAGTGGTAAAGAATCCTCCTGCCAAAGCAGGAGATGAAAGAGACGTGGATTCGATCACTAGGTGGGGAAGATCTCCTGGAGAAGGAAATGGCAACCCACTCCAGTATTCTTGCCTGGGAAATCTCATGGACAGAGGAGCCTGGCAGGTTACAATCCATGGGGTCACAAAAGGTCAGACACGACTGAACACACACACACATCTATGAGGAGCTCATCACAATTGTCGTCTGATACACACACCATCCAAAAACTGAAACTGTGAAATAAGTATTTCATTACTCTTGGATGTTTCTTTGCTTTCTAAAGCACTTCTAGGAAAAAAAAATAATGGCAGATAAAACTTACAAAATACTTACTATGTTCAAGGTATTATCCTAAGAGCTTCCACAACTCCTTTTTCAATCTTCACAGCTTTATGAAGTGTTGGTTTTATTCCTATTTTAGCTGAGGGAACTGAGGTCAGAGACTACTTTCTGAGATACCTGAGCAGAGAGGCTACAGGGTCTGTGCCTTAACCACTGGTTCACACCACCTTGTCACAGGGACCGCCTGATTACCTTGGAAGTCAGGGGCCAGGCAGACACCTTATCACAAATGCTGTAAAGCTTGTGTCCTTTCAGAATCAGTTCTGCAGATGTCCAGCCCTAAATCAAGCACTTGCTCCAGAGCCTATGCTGTCAATGACTGCTTACCTAACCCCAGCATCTTTTGTCTCTATGTGCCATAGAGCAGAAAGACGCCATGTTCCACAGCAAACAGAAATGCGATGGTTTTGAATGGTATTTGCTTGGAGCCAGTATCAGTTTATTCTTTCTTTTTCATAAATAAACAAACCATCTGCCATGTACATGACACTGAGCTAGATACTGTGCGATACAAAGATGGGTAAGCTGTTAACCCCTGCCTCTAAGGGCATTCAAGAAAGAAATCATGATTTCCAGTGTCAGTGTTTATTGATGAGATTCTCTTCCTTTACATTTCAGCTTTCTAGAGATAAGTAGGAAAAGGAAAGGATCCTGTAACATCACTTCAGTGCAAATGAATGACATGTTTTAGCATCTAAGTTATGAGTTCCCATATACATGGATCCAAAATGCAATATAAGCGACAAGATGCCAGGCTTAAGTTCCTACTCTGCCATTTCTAACTGAAAAATATTTAGGTGCTTTAAGCATCAGTTTCTCCACCTGCCAAATGGGCTTAATAACACCATGTAGGTCTGTTGCGAGAGTAAAGTAATATGGCATGGAAAGCGTCATGCATATTTCACATTCATAGAAAACCCAATAGATTATACCAATTGCTGTTGTTATCAACAAAACTGCTAAAGCACATTATACATGGAAAGAAGGGAATAAGTAGCACTTGCAGTTTTCTTACATCTTGACAGTGGAGGTTGCTGGCTTCCAAAAACAGCATCCCATGAACCATGCTCCTGGTACTCACGCTCTTGTTTGGTTTGCTTCAACAAAGAGTCTGGGCTGCTCCAGTGACTTGTTTTTAAGCAACAGAATACTGCAAATGGGATACTGGGCCAACTCTGGACAAGAGTCTTAACTGGCCTGGCAGCTTTTACTTTTGCATTCTTGGGGGCCCTGAGTCATCCTGTTGGAGAAACACAGGAAGAGACCTCGTGGAGTGGTACTGAGAGGACCCGGAGAAGGACAGAGGCCCCGGGAGCCTCCAGTCCCATCTGTCTGCAGACACGGGAAAGCCTCAAGGGAGACCAGTGAAGAACCATCCAGCTGAGCCCAGTCACAGGATGTAATACAACTGAGTTTGTTGCTTTAAGCCACTAAGTTTTGGGGTGTTTCATTCCAAGCAACAGATAACCCAAGCAACATTACTGCCCAAATAACCTGACCTATGAACTCTGATAAACTGAAAAGCAATCACAGAGGATGGCAAGTTCTTCCAAGAGTGGGACCTTCTGGCTTATGCTTCAATCACTGCCCTCACCTCTCCACTTTCAGACTATTAGAGGACCTCAACAATACAGTTAGCCAGCCACTACACTTGGGTACCCAGTATGTCAGGTGCTCTACCTAATGCTGGGGGTCAGAGGGGCAAAGGCAGACAGGATTGCCATCATCAAAGACTTTACAGTCTTGACATGTAAGCAAAGAGCACTGCATAAAGTTCACTTCAACAGGAAACAATGATTTCTTTACAGTCCCCACTCCGGGTGGGGCTGATTTTCACAACCTTTAGCCTGTCCTTCCTAGAGTTGTCCTTTAAAAATAGGACCACTAAGTCTACTTTGCCTTCTAACCCCTAGATGTTCCCTCTGTGGGCCATGATGGATATGCAGGAAAGAAGATTCTGTACCTGTCCATGCTCAGCCTTTTTTGTTGTTGCTGTTGTTGAAGAAACTGAATTTTCCAGTCATACAAGGAGAACTGTGATCCAGCCAGGTGCTGAGAGCTACGCAACTTGATGATTTCTTATTAAAATCAGACGCTCAATAGTGCTCTGATTATTTGCATGTTTGTTTTTCCTAGTCAGGAGACTTGTCATCACTGAAAAATGTGTGGAGATACACTTAATCTGCCTCCACAGTCACTGAGATGTTGTTTCTGTTTCCCTTGGAATGCTAAAGCCACATGAAGGCGAACTTTGCATCCTGACACAATTCAATCAATCTCACAAAACGCTTCCCTTAAGCTCACTCCCCTTTTGGTGATTATTCTGTATTTCTCCTTCTCCCTTCTAGCCAAACTCCTTAAAAGAAGTCTGCTTTCTCAATACTCATTCACACTTTAACCATATGCTTTCTAAACTCCAAGCCATATGGCTTCCCTGAAACTGTCCTCCCCAAAGACACCAGTGATGAGTTGTCACTGAACACAACAGGCACTTTTCAGTCCTGACTATCTTGCCAGGACCTGGCAGACCGGACCCTTCTCCTTTCTCAAGATCTGGACCAGGAACCCAACGACCCCTACTGGTTTTCCTCCTAACTCTAGCGGACCTTGTCTACCTTCTCTGTAGACTCCTCTACCTGTGTTCATAATTTACAGGTCAGGGGACCTCAGGAGGCTCCGAAAGCCCCTCTTTGCTTCCTATGGAACATTCTCCTTTGGACTTGTCATCCCATGGCTTCAACAAATATCCAGGTCCCACTACTTGCAGATCAGCATTTCCTGCCAGACCTCTCTTGATCCCAGTCCTCTGTATTCAGTATCTTCCATCTACATTTAATATCCCTCCAGCATGCCTCCAAATATATGCTCAATTTTCCCCAGAAACCTGATGTAGTAAGTGGTACCTCCATCCATCTGACTGGCATGTCACTGCTCAAGAGAAAAACCAGAGCGTGCTCTTTACTCTTCCCTTACTCTCCACATCCACGCTGTAATCAAGTCCTGCTCATTCTGTCTCCTAAATATCTCCAGCAACTGTCTAGGTTGTCTTCACTTCTTGCCCACAGTATAATCAACCACTTGCTAACCAGTTTCCTTTTACCAGAACCAGAGACACTTCATATTCCTTTGGTTGTGACAGCAATGAGGTATCTTAATTCTCTCACAAGCAAATCTTCTCTCATTACAAACACAAACATACAGAAGAAGCTACATTAACAACATTGGGTACCTCTGCAAACTTTCCCCATCATATAGAGAATGAGCTTTCAAAAAGGCAGGTCTTCCAATAGCTCCCTTAGGATAATGCATCAGGAAAAAGCCTGATGAGAACTCCATGATGTTCTCATAAGAACTTCTAAGAGCAGACCCTTGCCCACCTCTTCTTCCTCCTATCTCACTCCTCTGAGTGCCTCTCAGCCAACAATCCTTTCCTAACCACCACTTCTCTGCAAGCTGTAGACAGCCAGTCTCTTCCGTTCTCTTTTCCAGGCTTCCTTCCACTCTGTTCCTTCCACTGGGAGAGAAGATTCCCTCACGCCCATTGCCTAACTCCTTAGTTAAATGCCCCTTTCTCTACAAACCTTTCCTGGTAAGTTAAGAGTGCAGTTGGCTTTGTCTCCTTTGAGTTCCTGGAGCCCTTGTGCGTCTCCCATCACTTTTACTGGGCTGGCCAAAAAGTTCATTTGCATTTTCCCATACCATTTTATGGAAAAACCTGAACGGACTTTTTGGCCAATGCTTTGCTGTAACTGTTGGCTTCATTACTTGGTTTTCCCTTAATACCATAACCTTTGGGAGATAGGGGACACGTCTGTCCTCACTGTTGCCTTTTTTAGGGACAGTAGCAGTGCTTGGTACATATACATAGGTGCAACACGCCAAGCTGGTATCATTTCTGAACTTGCTATGGTTTACAGAAGTCTGAAATTCTAACCTCTGGCAAGGTAGATAACATTACCTTGTCAGCTGGGAAAGCGTGGCTCCAAGAGAACATTAAAGTTAGGGCACAAAGACCTAAACCAGCTCTATTCCAAGCACACACGTGTCTATTCACGATCACTGATGATTTCAATCTATCAGTTTCAGCTCTTGGCCTGAATGGGAAGAAAAGAAACTTCCAACTCAAGAGTGCCAGTGATGATCCAGAGGGTCTTCCTAGTGAACACAGCCAGTCTTGTGCTGGATCTGAGGCAATGATTCTACTTATGAAAGGGATTTTCAGTTCTACACCGGGAAAGGATGTCACGATAAGCCCGGAAGAAAAGTTTAGGGTTTCATTCTCTCTTCTAGGAATTGCAGGTGACCTAGGTCTTCCCTGGAGGCTCAGATGGTAAAGAAATCTGCCTGCAACTCAGGAGACTGGGGTTCGATCCCTGGGTTGGGAAGATCCTCTGGAGAAGGGAATGGCAATCCACTCCAGTATTCTTGCCTAGAGAAGCCCATGGACAGGGGAGCCTGGCAGGTTATGGTCTACAGGCTTGCAGAAGAGTTGGACACGACTGAGCAACTAACACTTTCCCTCAATCACACAGCATCCTAGGGATTGGTAACAGAGAGGAATCAGCAACGTGGGGCTAGCAGGGGGACCAACTGTCCTGGGTATCAGTGACAGACTCTCCCTGCAGAGCCAGGCAGCCAAGACACCAGGTCCAAAGGCAGAATCCAGTTTAGACTCTCTTCACTATCTAAGCAGTTTTATTTGAAGAGGAACAATTCTAGAGACAGGAGCTACCCAGGAAGGGATTCCTTGAAGCTAGTGGTTGCTAAAGATACCAGTAACTCTGCGTGAATCAGTTCAGTTCAGTTGCTCAGTCATGTCCAGCTCTTCACGAGCCCATGGTCTGCAGCATGCCAGGCCTTCCGGTGCATCACCAACTCCCAGAGTTTACCCAAACTCATGTCCGTTGAGTCATCCATCTGCATGAATGGATGGAAGAAATAAAGGAAGCAGAGTCTGGCCCTGAGGGAAAGGGGCGGCTAGAAAGTAGCCTAAGTAGGTGCAAGCCAGGGTTCAGGGTTGGCTCCTGCTCTGGGGAGGGCTGGTTTAAGAAAAGCAAAACCTACAGCCCAAGGGCAATCAGTCCGGGGACCTAATGAGAAGGCTGGAGCTCCATGCTCATGTGGGTCCCTAAGCATCTCCTACCCACAGTTGTATTCATGTCATGCTGTACAGAAAAACACTGGGCAAATCATGCAGACTGTTCTCGGACCCTGTTATTAATATGACTGGAGTTCCCAACACATTACAGGCCTGGCCCTTCATCACTGCCGGCAGCTTGGTGGGGCTGGAGCTAGTGGTGGAAAAAAACCCATCTGCCAGGAGATGTACGAGACGTGGGTTCAATCCCTAGGTTGGGAAGATCCCCTGGAGAAGGGAATGGCAACCCACTCCAGTATTCTTGCCTGGAGAATCCCATGGACAGAGGAGCCTGGCGGGCTACAGTCCACAGGGTCACAAACAGTTGGACACGACTGAACGACTTGGCACTCACGGAGCAAACAATACCCAGGCGTTGGTGATCAGGCTCCCAACTGTGTGGCAGGCAGAGGGACCACCCATCACTCCTGCTTGAAAGTTGCTGCCTTATTGCAACACAACTTGACCTGTGCTAGATGAGGGTCTGTTAATAGCTGGAGTAAATGTTTAAAAAGCAACCTTTGATTTTCTATGAATTAAGCTGCAGTACTTTACTGGCCTGAAATTATTATGGGCTGAATCGTCTCAACTGGAAAAACAGAAACAGAATCTTTCCAAGAACATATCAATGAGCAATTAGCTGAACACTAGAATCAAAGGACAGTTCCTTTCATTACTTGATTGAAAATAGGAAATTAAATCGGCACAAGATTTTGCAATAAGAGAGATACATAGGTGTCTGCCTATTAGTGGATGGGATCATTTTTCACATTCTAAATAACTTCCTGACCTATTCCTCCACCTCAGCCACCCACTTGCAAAGCTTCAGTCTGCGTTTTGTTTCCATAACTGCATTACTTTGAAAATCACAAGTTCAACAACACGGTTCTGAACCCATGAGGTCCTGTCCTTCCAGCTTCCTTCTGGCAACTGATCCCACTGACCATCTTAAAATTCTTTGACTTCTTTGGAACTTAAAGCCTCTTTTTATTAGAATTATTTTTGTTTAAATTACACCAATTTCAACTGTATAGAAAAGTGTAGAGAATAATATTCACGAACCCACCACCCAGGATACACATTAATACCGGACCTTTTTGCCTCATATTTTTTAAAAGAAATAAAATGTTACAGTTACTGTTGAAGTTGTCAGGAATCCTTCACATTCCCATTCACTGTTTTCAAGGGCATATAAACTGTCAGTAAAAACTATAACGTATCTTACTTACTCTGTACATCCTTCCACAACTTGCTTTCTTCATTCATCAGTGTTTTCAAGATTGAATCTGTTTTAATTCCTCACAACCCACTGGACCTCTCCTTTCCTATCCAACGTAAATTCCAGGAACACACTGGGATGATGTATCCCCTCCAAAGATGTTCAAGACTTAACCTTCATCAATGGAACCTTACTGGGAAATATAGTCTTTGAACATGTAACTAAGTTAAAGATCTCTGGATGAGGTCATCTATCTTGGATAGTCGAAAGCATCAGTTCTTCAGGGCTCAGCCTTTTTATGACCAAACTCCTACATCCGTACATGACTACAGGAAAAACCACAGCTTTGACTATATGAACCTTTGTTGGCAAAGTGAAGTCTCTGCTTTTTAATATGATGTCTAGGTTTGTCATAGCTTTTCTTCCAAGCAGCAAGCATCTTTTAATTTTGAGGCTGCAGTCGACGATTTTGAACTGTGATGCTAGAGAAGACTCTTGACAGTTCCTTGGACTGCAAGGAGATCAAATAAATCAAAACTAAAGGAAATCAACCCTGAATACTCATTGGAAGGACTGATGCTGAAGATCCAACAATTTGGTCACCTGATGCAAAGAACTGACTCACTGGAAAAGATGATGCTTTCCCTGATGCTGGGAAAGATTGAGGGAGGAGGAGGAAGGGGACAACAGAGGATGAAATGGTTGGATGGCATCACTGACTCAATGGACATGAGTTTGAGCAAACTCCGGGAGACAGTGAAGGACAGGGAAACCTGGTGTGCTGCAGTCCACGGGGTCGCAAAGAGTTGGACACGACTGAGCAACAACAATCCTAGATATGGAATGGATTCTTCATGCAAGGTCTGGCGTCCTCCTAAGAGAAAGGAGACTGAGATTTGAGACAGAAAGACCAAGTGAGATGAGGACCATGTGAAGACTGAGATTCAAGTCGGGCAGCTACAAGCCAGGAAACACTTAGGGCTGCCCAGTAGCCACCAGAAGCTATGAGAGGCATGAGACAATTCTCCCTCAAAGCTTCCGGGAAGAACCAACCCTGCCAACACCTTAATTTTGGACTTCTGGCCTCCAGAATTATGAGAGGAGAACTTTCTGCTCTTCTCAGCCTCCAAATCTTCAGTGATTTGTTAAGCAGCCACAGGAAACAGACATAAATAATCCCCTTTGTCTCTCCATCTTGCCCTTTTATGCATCTGGCAAAAGTCCAGCCATGGACAGACCCAGCTATCTGCTTTATCCATAGCTGTGCTCAGACAGCCATGCAGACTCATCACTGTCGACCTGAAGTGGGCATAACTCTGCACATCTCCCCCATCTCCTCCCTGGTAGGAGATGATCTTATTTATCACCTAGGAAGACTCAGGGTCACTTCCAACTTCCTACCTGACCAAGAAACCAGGCCCTCTGATTCCCTTGCTTCACTGGAGGAGGTTGTTTAGCTCTTTTTGGATGCTAACTCTCCCACCTCTGCTCTATATCCCAACTACCCCTGTCTTCTCAGCCCTCTTACCCTTTTGGTCTCATATTTTCTAACTCTTTCTACTGGATTCCTCACATTGGCTCCTCCTGCTTCTGTCCTTTCCATCATAAAATGCCAGCAACAAATTAGAAGGCACACACTCAGTCCCTCCCAAGCAAAATGCACACATACAAGCCCCTGAAGACACATTCGTGTCCTCCACCATCCATTCTGGTCTTGTCTCTCTTCTCCACTTGACAGCCCGACATTTTGAGAACTTATTATTCCTCATTTCCTGCTAAATTCTCACTCCACACTCATTTGGCACCTACTGCCAAAGAATCCAGCTCTTGCTCAGTTCATCACTGAACTCTAGACGACCAGAATCACTGAAGTCGATGGGCGTTTTTCCTGTACTTCTTTCACTTGACTTCCTCATGGCAACGAACACAGGTCATCATTCCCCACGCCTTGAAATGTTTTTCGTCTCCTGGCTCCTGTCTCCACATCCTGCTGGCTTTCCTCCTACACCTTTCTTCCTCCTTCACAGGTTCAGGACGCTCTGTCCGGTCACTGGCGATGACATTCTTCCTCTGTCTATAGGACAGTCTTCAGGCCAGTTTTCTTCCCTTTCCCTACTCACCCCCCCCTCGCCAAGCTCACACGTGGTCATCGCTCTAATCAACACACAACCGCAAAGTAACACATCTAGAGCAGACCTCTCCTCTGCCTTCCGTATATTCAATGCCAACACTGGGTATCACAAAGTCGACTTGAACAGGGACCTAAAATTAGAACCATCTCTCCTGCGCTTCCCTGCCTGCCTCCGCTCCTCCAAACCTGTCACTCTTCCAAAGGACTCATTTTTCAGGCCACACCACATACCCTAGGTCAGCATCAGAGTGTCAGATATGACACTTCTCTCTTCTTCCGCCAACTAATCTGTTGCTAATTCCTGTCACTAGTTTCTTATGACATCTCCTAAATCCACCCATTTCTATCACCAAATATTAGTCCAAGCTACTATCACCTGTACTATCACCTCCTAACTGCTCTTCCTGCAGCCACGCCCACTCTTGTCTAATTTGTTCTACAGGATACAGGACCAGCGAGGCTCCAGTCTCTGGTAACCATTCCAGCCTCAGTCCGTCCCACATGCCTTGCTTTCCATTCTCCAGCCACTGGTTTTTGCTTTCCTAGCTTGCTCATGCCTGCTTTGTCCACCACAGGACCTTTGCACACATCATTTCTGCTATCTGGAATGCTAATTTTCTAAATTCCTACTCCTCCTTCAGCTCCCAGCTCAAATTTCTCTTTCTCAGGAAAGTCTCCTTGCTCCCTCAAGCTCCGCCCCCCCCCCATTCTTTTGAATATCTTCCCTTCACTGTCCTATCACAGGTGTGATCTTAACCTTAACTGTGATCTTAACCTTTACTCTTGTAATTTGATCATCTGCCTCTTCCAGTGACACCATGCATGCCAAACCCATAAGGTCTGGTTTCTGCTCACAGTCATACTCCATGGCCAGTTTCAGTATGTGGATGGCACTCAGGAAAAGGTTTTTTAATTATTTTGTTGTTGTTGTTGTTTAAGCCCTAGGGATGCAGGAAAGCTTTAGAAGCACCAAGGGTATTTTGGCACATGGTAGATTTCCAGGGCCAACTCCTGCAGCTTATGATTTTCTGTCAAGAGGAAACAAAAGCGTAATTTGGTGGCATCTTCACAGTTTATTCCTGCCAGTTCTGCTTTTCTATAAATAAAGTCCTCATTTTCAAGGGATCTGGAGAAGATGGCCGTGGTTGACTATTTTGGGGAGGCCCTCTCGATTGCGGACGGGATGCTGTCATCTGTCTCTGCTGCTGGGGCAGATGTGGGGTGTATGGTGGACACCTGTTGCTGATTCTACAGAAGCTGGACGTGTCAGGCTGACTGCTTCACAGGACCTGGGCAGGGCCTCTGAGGGCAGGCTGAAAGGCATGTCAAGATCATCTCCATGAGGACCCATTATTTGGTGTTCTATCCATTCCTGTTTTACTCCTACCATCGTGTAACGCTGGATGCTTCTGAGAGAAGCTCTCTGTCCTGCTGGGCTTTCACCATCATCCAGGGTTCAGTGTGCTGAAGACCTTTTAAGGACACCAGCCTTCAGCTTGGAATACAAAGATGTCTGAGCAGCATGGAACATGGAAATCGGTCTTTGATAAACTCATGTAACTGCTGATGCCAAAAACTGAGGAAAATGTTGAGATCATCATTTTCCAGTGTGGTTCTCCTATTGCTAATACAACTTACAAAGCAAGATTTCTGGGTGCACCTTTAAAAATGCTGTATACACAGACACATGCATTCTGTAACTTGAGTTACAGTGAAACTACAGTATAGCTAATTCTGGCAAATTAGAAATGTAACTCACTGTGGAAATAACAACAGGCCAAGTATGCATTGTATTAATGTCCTTTTGTGTAATCAAGAAAGCACACAAGTTTAAATGCAAATACATAATATAAATGTAATATCTGGGCTTATTCTGTGTATTTTAAATTGTGGAAATTGTACATATGAAAATATGTTACATACAGATATATATATACACACATATACATGACAAATAGATATGCATGATGGTTAAAATTGGTGAACCAGTCAACATTCCCACAATCAGTCAATCCTCTTGTATATTTAATACCTGACGCTTAACCATGCATAGGAAAGTTTGTGCTTGAAAGTACTATTTGAACATACACACAATTTATCATGTTAAACATCCTTCAGTTGTCAATTTCTCTGTGAAGCTAAGAACTAGCACAGAAAGTCTCTCCTTATTCACAAAAATCAGGAATAATATTTCTGAATCCAGTTAAGAACAAAATATACCACATTGCACACACTGCCTTAAACTAAAAAACCAGATTAGCTTGTTACAGCATATAACCCATCCATTTATCACGATTTACAGAGAGCCCATAGCCTGTCTTCTATTTTCTCTAATTCAGGAGCGGACTGTCCTTGAAAATAAAGCCATACAGGGACTTCACTGGTAGTCCAGTGGCGAAGACTCCATGCTTCCAAGTCAGGAAGTCGGGGGTCGATGGTCAGGGAACTAGATCTCACATGCCACAACTAAGATCTCACACACTGCAATGAAGATAGAAGGTCCCACGTGCCACGACCAAAACTTGGCACAGCCAAATAATAAAATAAAATATATTTTTAAAAAATAAATAAAACACATGGATATATTATATTCATCTGCCAAATCAATCAGTTTGGCCACTGAGGTCATAATAACTTGCTAAGAATAGTTAATACTAAGAAAGATTAAAGTTGCAACTTTGCCTATCTCAGGTCTTAATTCTAAAGTTTTAAACGAAAAAGTTTTCAGACTTTAACGGTTCATGAGTAGTTTGATGCCACTGGATTTGCATCCAACAAGGACGAGTTCTCTGATACCTTAAAGAAGTCAGCCCAACGGTTCAGGTGCCTTTTTGCACGAGAATCATTGGAGCTTAGCCCTACGGTCTTGCCAAATGGACCGAGCCAAGCTCGTGAATGTCCAGAGGAAATGCATCCACTGCAGCATTGTTTAGGAGTTCATGCTGATACATGGCAATTATTTAAATGTATTATATAGGATTGTTTCATTATAAGCTATTTTCATAGTACAGTCAGGAAGACCACAAAGGAACTTGTGGAATCTTTATTATTTTTTCCAGTGCTTCCAGAACATTCCGTTTCTTTTCTGTTCACGTCTGACTTCTCACTTTGCCCGAGAACATATTTCATTTAGATTTCTCTTCTTCAAGGCAATGCTGTAAATGCCCTTTTCTGTTTGACTCTGGGGGGATATAGAAGAGTCATCCCTTTAGTTTTGCTTGCATGAAAATCTCTCAGAAGTGTTTAGAAATATGTAAATGACCTACACGCTTTATGACACCTTAACAAGTCTGTATAATGATCAAGAGCCAGGGAGAACGCAGTCAGGAGAAAAGACTCTGTCAGCGGGGTGACAATTTAGAGATTCATGAAATTCACAGGTTCCTTCTAATCTCAGGGATGAACAAATGATGGCAACAGGACATTGAGGCTTCCATCTCAGAAACAGAAAGCACCAACTGGGGATGGCTACACGAAAACTGGTACAGATTTTAAGACTTTTGGCAACTTTCCTATCTCGGTTTTTTCTCTTTCATTCCTCAAAGCAACCAGCATGAAAATTCTCAGATCTGCAGACAAGGTACGAGAAGCAGATTGCCTATTTCACACTTTGGGGGTGAGCCACAGGGGGAAGAGGACCGAGAAATAGAGGAGGTGATGATTCTAGGAGGAGGGAGAACAGGACATGGGGTAAGAAGGAACTAAAAGCCCCAGAGTAGCCCTGGATGACCTGTGTACTTACGTATCAAAGTCAGAATGAAACAAAGAGAATGAATCTGCATGTCCTCCACCATCTCATCTCAAACCCAACACAGGGAAATCAGAACTCTTAGCATTTCTTTCCCTATACATTTCTCTCTGTAATACTCTTTCATCTCAAACCCAACACAGGGAAATCAGAACTCTTAGCATTTCTTTCCCTATACATTTCTCTCTGTAATACTCTTACTTATTTAAAAAAAAATATGCACATAAAGTGCCACCGTGAACATCCTACTTAGTCATGTAAGGTACTACCATTCTCACCCCATCTCACAAATGAGAAAACTGGGGTACAAGGTTCAATCAACCAAGGTCATGCAACTAACAAGTTTCAGAGCTGAACTTGAAGCTAGGTCATCTGACTCCAGAGTCTGTGCTCGTCAGACCCCAGCCATGCTGAGTTCACCCAGATTCCTTTGCTGTCGAATAGGCTATGAACCAGAGGGTTATCTTTGTCATTTTACAACGATGCTTAACTTATTCAAGATTTTTCCTCCATGAATAAACCTATTTCTATCTCCCAACGACCACATACAACTTACTTTCTGCTCTGTGTTGATTTTTAACCAGAGAAGAGAAAATAAGGATAAAAAATAAGAAATGGATTGTCAGCGCCGGAATGAAAGCATTCAACTCTGGGCAAGGTGGAGCTCCAAGTTCAGATATTTATAGGTCAAATGAAAGTGGTGGTTGTATAAATTGACAAGCAACAACAAAAAAACCTGAGACTCGTGAAGACACATAGGATCTGAAAGCCATTCTCAATCATACTGAAGAACTATTCCACACGAGAGCAATTCTAAGGCTTGATTTTTTTTTTTCCTTTGGTTCAGGCAGCCAACTGTAATTAAATTCTACTAACTAACGTACCGAGTTGATGTCAACAGACGCCCAACAAAAAATCAAGGTAAACAAACAATCTTACCTGCAGACGTGTGTTTGAACTTTTCACTTTTCTTCTTCCTCCATTTCCAAGGCTTGAAGATCCTTCCCAGGTTGGCAAACTTACTTCTCCTCCGGATGGGTGGGGTGTGGGTGCCTGGGACAAGGGAGTCAGAACGCATGGCCGCCAGCCTCTCCACTTCCTCAGCTTATTTTCCCGAGAAGAAGATGGAACAAGGAGAAAGAAAAGTGTTAAAACAGGAGCTTCACAGATGGCCAACGTTTTCCATGGTTACACACAGCAGAAACCATGTGACCGTACTTCCGTTTCTCTTTTTGCCTTTTGGAATGGAAGTCATACCAACGTGTTCTAAAGGCTGGTGACAGTCAGCCAAAGCCTAGGGGATCTGGAGCACCCGAAACGGATTTGGCCAACCTTAACCTAGGCTTGAGAAGAAGGACGAGGAGGAACAGAGCCCTCCTGACACAGAGACTCCCAACAAGGCGAGGACAGGGCGTGAGAAGAGTGAAATGCCAGTCAGTGTAACTACTGGTCCTGCACTTTCTCAAGTAAGACTTGGCAGATGCTGTCACTATAACACCGTCTGCTGAGAAGAGAGGGAGAAAACACTTACTAACCGTCCATTCCAATGCCAACACTTTCCACCACCCACGACACTCTTCCCTATGATGACGCTTCACCCAGACGGGCAGGAGCACTAGACTCTACTGAATGAGTGGCTCCACCTTAAAATCCAATTGACTGTTTTCAGAATCACACTTCAGGAGATCTTATAATTGCTTTAATTCCTCTAGGTCTTTTTGTTCCTGGTGCTTTGCTTTAATAAAAGATTCTTAGAGCGTTGAGAGTGACATTAGGTACCATCTAGACTCATCCCAACAACTTGACATTTGAGGACATGAAGACCTTCAAACTCATAATGCCTCAGGCACCCTTTCTTAAGGGCCACAATCACTCTGACCCCTTTTCTCACTTGGGACAAAACTCTTTTCCAATGTACTTGAGCATCTATAGATCTCAGGGAGGTAAAGAGAAAGTAACCTCGTTGGCAAAATCAAGGCAGGTGGGAGGGACTTGCCTTTCCAGAAAGTCCAGTTACATCTAGAGCTGAGGCCAATGCAGAACCACTCCGCTGGGCCTCTAACGTCATCCTTTAGAAAAAACCTCGTGGACTTCGCAACACAGGCTGATCTCAGGAGCTCGGTCTTAAACAGCCTGATGTTCTACCTGCTGTCATCCAGTATGGTTTGAACTCAGGAGATTCAATTATTCAACACAAAGAGAGAGAATAGCATTGAAACATATATACTGCCATGTGTGAAGTAGATATCCAGTGGGAATTTGCTATATGATACAGGGAGCTCAAAGGGGACATATGTATGCCTATGGCTGATTCCTGCTGATGTATGGCAGAAACCAATACAATATTATAAGGCAATTATCCTCCAATTAAAATAAATGGAAAAAAAACCCCAGACATATATGGGATCTCAACCATATGCCAGACAGTGTGTAACAGTGACAGATGATGGCAGGTTGGTAAAGGTTGTGGGCAAGACTCAAAAGAAGTAGATGAATTTTAGAGACGTCTGGGAAGCCAAGTCAACAGGACCCAGGACTGACTTTGTGGGTGAGGGGGAGGAGGCAGATCATTCCTGATGCCCCAGGATCATGTCAGTGGATTGGCCCCCTCCATTCACGGAATCAGGGAACACTGTTGGGGCATGAGTTTGGGGGACAGTGGTGAGCAGCCACAATTCAGACACATTGCATGGCGAAGGCACTTAACCCGTTGATTACAGGGTTCAGTGCATGGGGAGCCCCTCTCTTCCATTACTGTCTTAAGTGACCACTTAATACTGAGCCAGACACTGATCTTTCCTGGAGCAGATACACTGAAGAACTGGACATGGTTGGGCAGAGTCTAGAGCAGGAGACAGAGCCATCAGCGTGGAAAATTCCACTGCCATGGGGAAACTGCCAAATTCAATGGAGGCAAAGAGGACAGAGGGGTGGACTCTTCTTCATCGCTGGAGAAGACCCCAGGGTGTGCCATCTGGGGCTGGATTTGAGAGAAGGAACCGTTCTCCCTACATGGGGAAGAGGAGAAGTGGATCTCTGGAAGGAGAAAGAGACCCAGAAGGAAGAGAGAGGGCTGGAAGAATACGGCATGCCTGGGAGCTACAAGAAACCCAGGGAACCAGGCCAGTCAGCTACACTGGGTGAGCCGGGAGGCAGTGGTGAGAGGCAGGGGTGGGTCTGGAGCCAGACTCTGCAAGCCTTCGGAAAACTGGGTGTTTGGGTTCCATCCTATTCGCAGAGGGAGATGGATGAGAATCTGAAAGTGGGAATGGACATGATTACATTCAGCGAATACTCACGGGGTGCTCACTGTGTCCCAGACACTTGGGCTATGTCAGTAAACAGGAGATAAAAATACCAACTGGCGGAGCTTACGCTGGGGGGGAGGGTGGGGAGCAGGCAACACACAGTGTAACTGAGTGAACCATACAGTATGTCAGGAGACAGCTGCCTGAGGGGGAACAGAAAAGGTAAGTATGATAAGTAAATGATATCAAGAGTGTCTAGGTGGTGGAGGGACTCAGTTTTAAATAGCCTGATTGAGAAGACAGACGACCAGGACACAATCAGATTTGTTTCCGAGAAATATTATAGTAACAGCCACAGCATCTTGAACTGGAGTGTGAAAAGACAGGTGGCAGAGAGAGAACAAAGGAGGCCACCAGACACATCTGGAGGGTAGTGACAGAAGGGACACGGAGAAAAGATGAGATCCAGCAGAGAGAATCAACACATCACGGTAATTTTCTAGATCCACATGGGGGAGGACAAGAAAGCAAGAATGAAGTTTTTGCTTCCCATGACCAGGGAGATAATGAAGACTTCACGTGTTTTAATGAACTCTGACTAGAAAGGAAAGAAGCAGAAAAGGATGGTTGCTCAAGGACAAGGGCTTTGAAACCAAATAATGAAGTCTTTGTTTTTGTTTTCTTTAGGGAGTTGGATTTTATTTCTTAAGCTCACAGAGAACTACGGAAGGAAGTTTGTCAGGAAGGGATGGGAAGACAGGATCACATTACTAGGCTGAGCAGCAAGAGCCAGTGGGGAGCAAGAGACTGAAGATGCAGGGAAGAGATTGAGAAGTTTGTAAGACAGGGTTCTTAAGGAGGAGAAGAGGTGGGAGCAAAAGCACTTACAGAAATTAGTCATCAAAGACTTTACTCTTGAGTTACAAACATCTGAACCGAGGTCTCTGATCACAAATGGCACAGATCAGATGTGAGCCTCAGGATGATCAATCTGGCAGCAATGGATAAAGTGGATTATTGGAGACTGAAGAGACGAAGATAAAGATGGAGGAGACTTCTTTAAGTAAGTCTGGGTTACAGAGAGGCTGAGCAGACTGGTTTTAAAAAAACCAACTGCAATGAGGAAATAGAAGCCAAATGGAGCAAGTAAACAGCCTCTGGAGCAATACTGATTTTGGAAATTATTCTCTTTAAAGAGTACCAGCTGCTTGAGTTGGTACCTCCTTGAGTGTGCTAAGTCACTCCTATTGTGTCTAACTCTTTGTGACCCCATGGACTGTAGCCCACCAGGCTTCTTGTCCATGGGGATTCTCCAGGCAACAATACTGGAGTGGGATGCCATGCCGTCCTCCAGGGGACCTTCCTGACCCAGGGATTGAACCCGAGTCTCATGTCTCGGGCACCACAGGTGGGTTCTTTATCACCAGAACCATCTGGATGTCCCCTCAACAATGCCCAACAGCTGGGAAGAGGCACATAGTGACAACTGTGGGAAGCCACACCAAGGAGGGTTTGAGTCCAGGATGGAAACCAACTCAAGACAGTCTGGTGATCTGATTCCCACCAGATCACTTTCTCTTTTGTAGCCATCACCTTTCAAAAACTTCTTACCTTAGATGATAATCTCATCTTGTCCAGATTTTGTACCTACCTTCCTAATCTAGTCTCCTGCCTTCAAATGTACATGTTAAACTGTTGCTAGATTACTTTTCTCAGAAATTTCCAATGGCTCCCCATAACTTACAGTACAAAGTTCTAGTTTCTTGCTTTGCCCTTCAGGAATCTCCATCTGAGTTCCTGCCCAGAATGATCTTCTAGTACTTCTCTAAACAGATGCTGCAGCCCAAATGAAACACTGCCTGGACCCAACGGACTTGGGGAGGGGGAATCAAATCACTGAAATTATATGCAAAATTTCATGTGTATCTGCATTTGGCTGGAGGAGTTCCCATCTTTTGAGTCTCCAAACTAAGATACACAAGGTAAAAAAATTTAAAGCATCCAGGTGTTTTCCTGGTGGCTCAGAAGTAAAGAATCCACCTGTGAAAGCAGGAGACATGGGTTCGACCCCTGGTCCGGGAAGATCCCACATGCCGCAGAGCAACTAAGCCAACGCACCACATTTATTGAGCTTGGGCTCTAGTGCTCAGGAGCCACAACCACTGAGCCCACGTACCACAGTTACTACAGCCCACAAGCCCTCGAGTCTGTGCTTTGAAACAAAAGAAGACGCTGCAAAGAGAAGCCCGCTCCCCTCAACTAGGGAAGAGCCCACGCAGCAACTAAGACCCAGCACAGCCAAAGATAAACAAAAAAAAAATGCTTGTTTTTTTTTAACTGAAACATCCAGGTTGAGGCCTCTATGAGTTCAGCCAACTTAAACCATCTTTTGCTAAGGATTAAAAGGAGAGGGTATATACTGAAGCCAAAAACAAAAAAACAAAGCAAAAAAACCCAGATACGAGTTTTTCAGGATTGCCGTGGAGTTCGCTCCCATCGCTGGTGCTTCCTAATGGTCCGTTCAGTCAGTAAATGAACGAAGGCACCCGACCCCACTCATTCACACCATCCTGAGAGGTATGAACATCAGCATCCCTACTCGACTCTGAAAAATGCACCGCAAGGACCAAAAAGCTCTTTCACCATCACAACTTCCAGAAATGAATAAAAATTATTCTGAAATTACCATGTTAAAATAATTATAAGAAATTAGGAGTGCCTTTGAAAAATTTAAGAGTGGAAAAGAGCTGACAAAACATTATAAAGGCCTAATTATAACTCTATCGTTAAATGAACCCTTATGAAGTGTATTATTAAATTCAAGATGTTTGGTCCTTAAGTCTAGATTTTTTGAACAGATGGATTACTTTAACTGTTTATGTTCTAATCATCACACAACTTCTTCCCTCCTGTTCATCTGACGGAAGGGGCTAGCTCTCAACCTGTTTTGCCCCTAGACAATGACCTTGGAAGGCTTGAAAGCGAAGAAAGAGACCAACTCTGAACACAGTCTGAGGAGAAAGAAAACAAGAAAGCAGAACACGACTCAGAATACAGTGGCCTCTGTCCAACCAACCCCAGGGACAGGGGTGAACAGGATGGAGACGAGTAGGAGAGGAAAGGTCTGTTTATGAAAACAGCCTTCTCTTGAAACCCATCAAGAAAAGACTGCTTTGCCCAAGCCCGCTGCTTTCAAAGGTAACTTCCTCTTGCTGCTGAGAGAGGAGACAGCTGTCTGGAGAAAGTGCTCGCAGAGACACAAATCAGCTCGCGTGTCAACAGCCAGAACTGAGAACGCTGACCCCCGCAAGGTGGGAAGCTGGGCAGCTGAGCTCATTCAGAGAGCTGAGGGAGGAGGGGAGGCCTGGATCTCTGGGGTCTTCCCTGCTCATCTATCAAAGACACCCTCCTGATAGACTAGGTGGTCTGGGCTCCCTTTCAGGACATGACTGGGATTGGCTTTATCAGAGAGCAGGACGTGTCTGGGAGGAGGTGGCTTTTTCATTCTCTTTAGCAAAGCAGGAGACAAAGCACCTGATGGATGCATGATTTTAACACATTATTGACCAGGGGATTTTTGCAGAAGCTAATGCCTGTGGCTGGTGATTTGTTACATAAGTGAATATTGATACAGTCCAGTCAAAAACGTTTAGGGTAACAAAAAATGCATTAATACCTCTCTGGTCAATAAGTTGTTAATCACCAAGAACCCAAGTAGCTGTGTCTGTGTGTGCTCTGGAGTCACACACACACACACACACACACACCTCCCCACCAGCCCTCCGGGGTGGCCAGGCTGCTCCTGGTGGGCTCCTTGAGCCTGTGGGGGGTGGTGCACAGCAGAGGGCACTTCAACGGGCATTCCCTTACGATGGTTATTTCTCAGCTTTCCAAAGGCTTACCCAAAGAAAGCACCAGCTTTGGTGTCCTGCTGGCCTAGAATGTGTTAGTCATTCAGGGTCCCCCTGAGAAGTCTGGACAGAAGGGAGCCACAGTGTCTGTGCTGTCTGATGTCTAGTCAATGGACGAGGCAGAAGGGCCAGGACATCTGGGGCCTCCACTCTAGATCTCTCCACGTGACAAGCGCTCTTGGGATTTCTGAACAACTTGAGAGACTCTCAGGTTGGATTCTTGCTTCTCAACCCAAAGCAAACCCCAGAAGAGAATGCTTATGTAGCCGGATCTGGTAACATTCACTTTCCCTTCCAGTAAGATTCCAAGGGGTTCTGTTTTCATGACATCTCACCAGTCTAGGAATGGGAGCCCAGGATGGGGGTGGAGAGCTGTCAGTCAAGTACACTGAGCTGCCCAGGGCACAAAACTGCCACCTCTCTGCCTCAGGCAGCATGACCTTTGCTTACAGCTGCAAAACAATGTCACACAGGTCCCTGGTCATTTAGGAAGTGCTCAACAACTATCGCTTTCCCCTTTTAAAAATGCAGTTTCAGTTCCAAGAGACATCTTATCATAGGGACATGGAGAATGGTTATGAAGCATCAGGCGTAAGAGGGCTGTGGTTTCCTTTTTCACTCCAAGACAGTCATAGCACAGTCTCCTTTCAAGGCCAGATTTCTTTGAAGAGTTTCTGTCCAACCTACGACTGACCTGTGTTAACTAGCAGGTATGTTTACAAAAACAAAAGAGTGATTCATTTTTGTCCTAAAAATCAGGACCCACTGTCTAGTTCCAGGAGGTGCTGAATGCGAGGAGGACTGGGAATTAGAGGGGCAGCCATGAAGGTGAACGGAGGCTCCGTTGCTCAGAAAAGGTCGCCTGGTTCAGGGGACACGCGGGAGCCTGTCAGGGCTGGGAGGCAAAGCAGAACTGCCACATTGCCCATGGAGCGCCTAAAGGGTTCAGTGCAAACACAAATGTGATTCCTGAAAACACGCCGTTGTTGACATTGCTGAGGAAAAGGATCTGTGGCATTCACACCTCTTCTCGCTCTAGCCTTCCCTTGACCTTCATGGTCCGTACATATTTTCCACCCTCTTGTACCACCTGCCTCTTCCTCATCCCTCACCAGCAAGTCAAAGATGGATCCAATATTAGAATTAAGGTACGAGCACTGATTCAAGCGTGTACTGTGTGCTTAGTTGCTCAGTCGTGTCTGATTCTTTGCGGCCCCATGGACTGTAGCCCACCAGGCTTCTCTGTCCATGGGGATTCTCCGGACAAGAATGCTGGAGTGGGTTGCCTTGCCCTCCTTCCGGGGATCTTCCCAACCCTGGGATCGAACCCAGGTCTCCTGCAATGCAGGCGTATTTCTTTACCATCTGAGCCACGAGGGAAGCCCATGAATACTGGAGTGGGTAGACTATTCCTTCTCCGGGGGATCTTCCTGACCCAGGAATCGAACCGGGGTCTCCTGCATTGCAGGCAGATTCTTAACCCACTGAGCTACTAGGGATGAACACAGCTTCACTGAACAAAGGCTTTCTCTGTCTTAATCCAAAGTCTGGTTAATCTGAGTAATGCGGGCTCCACTGAGGAGGGGACGGAGCTCTGGAGCCCCTCGGCTACTTAGACACACAGGTGGCTGCCTTCTCTTCCTGGACTCCCCAAAGAAAAAGCCAATCACATGCCCCGCAAACGTCACCCCCACTCCAGATGCAACCATCACACACCACTCAGCCACTGTGCCTCTGGAGGGACAGAAAAATGTTCATATTTAGAAAGCAGCTAATCAATAATCCTGTTACAGGAAGGGTATTCTTCCCAGGAGAAGAACCAATAAAGGGTGCGCCTTACAGTCCTGAGGGCTGGAAGCAGATAGAAAAAGTCAATTAGGCTACATGTACCCAGGCCAATGAAAAAAAAAAAGTGCAAGTCTGTCGCTAAACCGTGTCCAACTCCATGTGACCCGATGGACTGCAGCCCGCCAGGCTCCTTTGTTCGTGGAATTTCCCAGGCAAGAATACTGGAGTGGGTTGCCACTTCCTTCGACCCAGAGTTCGAACCTAGATCTCTAGCTTGGGAGGTGGATTCTTTACCACTGAGCCAGCAGGCATTGGCCAACTTCCTCCTTCCTAGCTCCAGAGATTTCTCCCTGGCGGGAGCTGGTCTTAAAGGGCTTTCCCAGGCTTGCCACTGTCTTCAGCACTCTGAACAGCCACCCTTTACTGGCACCTTGGCAAAGGCACACCAGGACACTATGACAACACAGGGAGGAGAGAGGGGAATTCATGGATCCCATGGGACCAGAGATGGCCCAAGCCATGTTTGTGTTAATCTGCTCTTGAAGCAGTAGTTGAAATCCAAGAGGAATAGGAGAATATCCCTAAATCCTAGGCCCTAAGATGTACTTTTGAAAATGAAAAGAGGGTATCTCTACTGGTTCTGAACTTTAGAGGTCACTGTATAAGCAGCTATATGACTAACATGAATCTGCAGACTGTGAACAGGATATGAGCTCCTTGTAACAGGAAGAGTGATTTTAATCAGGAGGTGCTTCTGTAAGTATTGATGTGAATGACGACGATGATGATAATAGTATAATAACAGTGACCAGTTTTTAGACACAAAGTCAGCCAGGCACTTAACCTAAGCACTCAATACATAATACCTTGCATAATCCTCACATTAATCTTATGAGCTACTGTTATTATTTAATCTTCACTTTACAGGTGGGGAAATTGAGAAACTGATGAATAGGAAGATGTGATTCTCAGCAAAGAGAAACCCAGGCTTTAAATGAAGATTTGTCTATTTTCAAGAATACCTTCTCATACTATGAAAATCTAGCTCTTCAAATCTCTCTGTTAGCGACTAATGTAATAGGGCTTCAGTGATGAGTGAGAAAACAAGCTTCTTTTTGAAGAGGCTACAAAACAGATGCCAGTATAAGTTAATCTAGACAGCACATTAAAAAGCAGAGACATTACTTTGCCAACAAAGGTCCGTCAAGTCAAAGCTATGGTTTTTCCAGTAGTCATGAGGAATGAGAGTTGGACCATAAAGAAAGCTGAGCACCGAAGAATTGATGCTTTAGCCCCTTGGACTGCAAGATCAAACCAGTCAATCCTAAAGGAAATCAGTCCTGAATATTTATTGGAAGGACTGATGCTGAAGCTGAAACTTCAATACTTTGGTCACCTGATCCCGAAGAACTGACTCATTGAGAAAGACCCTGACACTGGGAAAGATTGAAGGCAGGAGAAGGGGACGACAGAGGATGAGATGGCTGGATGGCATCACTGACTCGACAGACATGAGTTTGAGTAAGCTCCGGGAGTTGGTGATGGACAGGGAAGCCTGGCGTGCTGCAGTCTATGGGGTCACAAAAAGTTGGACACGATTGAACTCAACTGAGCAAAAGAAAAGTGGTGTCACTGGTCTTATCCTAAAATGTCATAAAACATATGCATATATAAAATGCACATGCATATAATATAAGCAAACATGCCCTGGAGGATACCCACCCAAAGTCACTAGGACAGGCAGAACCAGTAGGATGCTCTCCATGAAGCCCTTGTGCCCCACGCTACAATCAGGAGCTCAGTAGGTGCCAGTCTGGCCTGAAAGAGGCTCAGATCTGCTTTACTTAGAAAAGGCTATACATGGTGTATGGTGGCAAGAATCTCAGTTTTGAAACCAGGAGGATGTGGGTTCAGATCTGGAATCTACTGCCTACTAGCTATAAGATAAAGGTTCTTTTTGGCTTCTGGGCAGGAGGTCTGCATTTCCTGATTTTCTTCCGAAGAATCACCTCTCCTCCACTTCCAGTCCTGGCAACTCAGGAAAGCACGACCTCACTCCTGAGGCCAGAGGCCAGCACATGACCCAGAGCCAGCCAATCAGAACACTGGAGTCTCCACCCACCTTCCTACCCTTAAGTCATTCATTCAGGGATGAGGAAGTGAGCCCCGCCAGGCAATGAGACTAAATTATGGATTTTGTTGGGGCTATTGATAGACCTGGGCTCTCAACTGGGATTGCCTATTAGGCTCTAAGCCTGGTCAAAGCAGGGGCCATAAATTTTAAAACCTTCTCTCATACTTGGTTAAATATTAAAAAAATTTTTTTCTAGGGCTTAATGGTAATGCACATGCTTTGGAAGAAAACAATTCTATTAAGTCGTGTACTTTCTATTTTCGGAGTTCTATGCTGAGAGGATATTCACATTCCAGGACCACAGACAGTCCACGGACAAAGAACACTGCTAACAGATTAGACAGCAGGGTAATTTAAATTTATAGAGGTGTTTCTATTCATTGAGATAGTAGATGTTATCCACAAAATTCTTCCTGAGATATTCAAAACAAAGTTCCTGTTTCATCTCCCAGGAATCTTAACCTTCAACCACCAAAGAATGTAACAACTACAAAAATTTATAACACATTCTATTGTTCCTTTAATCTATACACTTGTGCTGGGAATGGAATCTTTGTATTTAAATCGTAAATGAACTCTCACGTCTTTTGTTAATCCAATGTGACAATCTAAATAATGTAAATTCTGTGCTCATCTTAAAACCTCAGACTCTGGGGTCCCATGCTCTTGAATAAGTACATAATGCCTCTCACAGCTTCAAATCAGACCTCAATCAAACCTAGTTTCTCCTGCAGGGGTCAGCAAACTCTTTCTGTAAAGCCAAATAATAAATGTGTATGTTCAATTGCTCAGTGGTGTCAAACTCCTTGTGACCCCAGGGACTCTAGCTCGCCAGGGTCCTCTCTCTGTCCATGGGATTCTCCAGGCAAGAATACTGGAGTGAGTTGCCATGCCCTCCTCCAAGGATCTTCCCAACCCAGGGACCGAACCTGTGTCTCCTGTGTCTCCTGCATTGGCAGGCGGGTTCTTTACCACTGTTCTACCTGGGAAGCTCCAATATGGGCCATTCACTTCTGCTGCAAATACTCGATTCTGCTGCTGCAACATGAGCAGCCTCAAACAAATGTACACAAATGGACATGGCTGTGTTTCAAAGACTGTTATTTACCCAAACAGGCAGCCGGGCTTTGGGACCATGTCAACCGTTGCCCTACAGCAAGGAGTTCTGGTAATCTTTCTGCCATCTTGAGGGGAGAGCCTGCCTCAGAACTGAGCCAACAGAGAAGAAAATAAAAGGTTGAGGGAGGGATTGCTCAGGTTAGCCCCTGGATCATTTGGGGTCCTGGGTCCAGCCATGCCTGAAACCATTCTAAACCCAGACATATTCCTTATATGAACCAATGAATTATCCTTTTCACTTGAGCCAGGGTGGGTTGGGTTCACTTTCACTTGCAACCACAAAAGTTCTAACAAATTAACTGTGTGATCACCAGCTTGCTCTCCTATAAAACAAGGACAATACTGACTGCAAGAAGTAATAGGTATGTACTTAAAAGCGCTTGCTGTAGTACTTAAAAGTAAGGCAGACCACCTGGCCAATAAGTGTTCCTCTAGGGGTACAATTCCTTACCCCTTCACCCTAGGATGTCCCTTAAGGAATTAGATGATTGATTGATTGATTGATTTTTGAGTTTTGGAGGCTCTGAACTATGCTGAAACACTCCAGGCTGATGTAAGAATCAACTGAAGTAAGTAACTGAAATTTTTTAAATCACTGGTTTCCATCTTAAACCGGTTGAACCAGAATGTGAATGCAATATAAGCAGCCTAGGGAATTCTGATGCCAGGGATCTGAGAATCACATGTGGAGAAACAGACTAGACAGGGAATTCCTACAGAAGCCTAGAATCCTACTCCCATCTTCCCAGACAAATCTATAGCCTTCAGGAGGCTGGCTAAGGAGGACCATCCTTAGTGCAGAAAACTAAGTCATGCTTCAGTACCATCAGCCAGCCCCCAAATCCTCAAATCACTAGAATTTTTTGCACGCATGCTAAGTCATGTCCGATTCTTTTTGACCCTATAGACCACAGTCTGCCAGGCTCTTCTGTCCATGGGATTCTCCAGGCAAGAATACTGGAGTGGGTTGCCATGCCCTCCTCCAGGTGATCTTCCTAACCCAGGGATCAAACCCATGCCTCTTATGTCTCCTGCATTGGCAGGCAGTTTCTTTACTACCAGTGCCACCTGGGAAGCCCAAGATGCCTAATGTTCATGGAGTGCTTTATTCTTTCCAAGTGCTTTTACCTCTGTCATCTCATTAGATTTTCAAAACCTCCCCTTTATGCAGGTAGGGCACCAAATTTCCTAACTTTTGTTTCCCTACAATGATGATGAACATCCTATTTTCTCAAATATCACAATTTAGCCTTTATGAGACTTAAGAAGGTCCATGACAAACCTTTTAATCCTTTATTTCCCAAGCTTAATTTAATCACAAATATAGTTGTTTGGTGTTTCCTTGTGGATAATGATTTCAGTCTCATCAGAGACTAATGTTCACAAGAAGAAAATTTGCAAAATGCCAAGGCAGTGTCCTTTTGTCCCCTTTTACAGTTGCAGGAAGGTAAGACATTGAGGGGTCAACTGACTTGCCCAGAATGCACCAACTCAGAATTAAAGTGGTCCAGGGCTTCTGAGTCTAGAGACAGTCAACTGTCATGCACATCTCTTATCTACTGGATGGCTCGAGAATGCTCAAGACCAGGCCGTGTAGGTTGTTGCTTCAACCATTTTCAAACAATCTTTTCCTCCATTGAGAATACTGTCAAGGTTCACACAATTCTCAACATTTTTCCTCCCTAGAGCTCATTCTAAGATCTCACAATAATAGTCACTCAGTTATTACTGAATATAGGATGACAAAGAACCCTAGGAAACCTCACATTCCACTGAAAAGAACCATTTCTTGAGTCTACTTTCTCTTAAGCTCAGATTTCTCATTTCTTCCTCTGACGTTGTTAGTTTCCTCACTTACTTCCCATCAGTTCACAGCCCAGCTCCTCAGCGCAGTTTGTCATTTGTGTAGTGCCTGTACCTCTGGAAAAAACACTTTGGCAAGAATGTTGGTTCCTTGCTAAAATGTTTTCATTCCCTTTCCCTGTGTGTGTAATTCCATCAAAAACTCTAACTTGGGCCTTGACCATTACTCAGAAAGTAAGAAATTTTGCTTGTATATTTTGTGAGACTTTCACAGGGAATTCTTGATTTCACTTGCTTCAGGACAGACACTAAGTGCCATTAGTCTTGTTTTCAGAGGTAAATGTCCTATTTTGTTTCTCCTCTCAGTAATTTCTTTGGGGACCTTTTATCCTTCTTCTCCAAGAAAGACATTCCATTTTTAAAGAGATCTCAGCAAGAAAAGTCATTAGTTCATTTTCCGCCATAAGGTCAGAATTCACATTTAATTTATTTTAAAATTCTTATTATTTTTTCATATGACTACATATATTGACCTCAGAGCCTTAGAATTTGGACTCTGAAACCACAGTCTAAGTGCCAGACATCAGTTAGCTTTGGGACAATGGGCAAGTTAATTAACCTCTCAGAATTACATTTCCTTCATTGCAGAATGGAGATAATACCTACCTCTCTGGTTATACAATCATCATATTAACACATATAATGAGTTTAGCGTATTAAACTCTAGAATAATAACTGGCACTTACTGTGTGTTCATTACATATTTCTTAACTTCAAGTCTAGTGGTTTGAATGATTTTGAATGATTTGGTCTGTTACTCTCTGAATTCATTCTTGGCTCCATTTGAATCTCATCTGAAGGTGAGGAAAGGTGGAGGGCTGCTAGGTCTTAGCTGGAGGGTAGCAGAAAGTAGAGTTAATGACTATCAAACAGGACTCCTGATCCAGAACAAGGAAACTAACTGGACAGTACCAGGTCTAAGGGGGAAGCCTCAAGTTCCTGAAGTTGAATCATTAGAATTTTGGCATATAGTATGTCAACCATTCCCTTCCCCACCCCCACTTTACTTGCAATATGTGATTTTAATTGATAAGCATCTTTTCAGTTTGCCTTTGAGGTTATGTAATAAAACTTATCATCGCTAAATTAACTCTAATTGTGCTAGTCTCTCTCCCCTTTCCAAAGTTGTCTAGGCATTAAAGGACAAAGCATCAGGTCCAGGAAAGGAAAAATGGGATCTCATAAGATATAGACTGAGCTCAGGCCTCTCTCCTGTCCCTTCTGGCAGTTGAAGAAGCACCAAGGCCTGTGAGCATGTGAAGTTACGATGCATTAACTCAGCAAACATTTGTTACACATGCATTATACAACTCAAGTCATGGGATGGGGATTTAAGGAACAAGAAGATGAAGTTCCTACTTTTTAACATCCTAAAATGGAAAGTATCACACAAAAGCAAACCCTGTTCCATTTTTTAGAGGAATCTGAAATTGATATGGACATATTAAAGCACATACAGAATCACAGATAATAGAAATTCCTTGCTCTGTATAACAGAATAATCTTAAAGGTCATTATTTAGTACAAAAGTATCATCTGTTTCTGGACTCAAACTCAAAATGTATAAAGCATATCAACACTCACAGATAATTTCTGACCACTCTAGATTTTAACAGGAAAAAGGACTTTGTACCTGAATCTCTGGGTAGAATAAGCTACGGTATCTAAAATGCCCTGCTATCTTTACATTCAGTTTCTTACATGATCATGGCAACTAGTTTCTGAATGACAGAGCCATTCCCTTAATTGCATGAGGCACCTCAGGTGGAATCCTTGTTATATTACAAATAAGTCAGAATAGTGAAGACCAGGCAGGTTAACGACACTAACTGCTGTCCCCACCAACCACTCTCCCGATTTATCAGACAACATTCCTGGACAGAATGTCCAAGCATTCCTTGGACAGTGCTTGATACCAGGACAGCAGATACCAGGCAATACTGATGAGACATTCTGCTGCAGAGTTAATCAAATATCAGTCTTGGATAGTCTGAAATTGATTCTGAAAGCAAAGGAAAGCTTTGCCATTGAAATGCAAGATGTGTAGAAAAATTCCTACTTCCTGCTTCTGAACCTAACAAAGTAGTGGAAAATCTTAACTGGTTTCAAGATTTTCTCATCCAAAATACAAAAATCTACTGTGTGCAAGAGGAGTTAATAGTCATTCTCACAGCAACAATTTGAACAATGCTTTATCATTTATTAAGCACTTGCCTTTTATCACATCATTTGATCCCTACAACAAACCAACAAGAGGTAAAGTGAATATTTTATCGCCATTTCACAAAAGAGCAAATTGACAGTGGCAGAGATGGCTGGCTGCCTGGTTTCCCTTCCTCTTTAGTGAAAGCTTCTTGGGGTTTTGCCCAGCTGAAGACTGTTTCCTAGGCTCCTCTGAGGATAGGTGTGGCTATATTATCAAGCTTTGACTTGAGCTATAAGCTAAAGTGTTGCAAGGAACTTCTGGGAAATCTGCTTGAAGGGAAGGGATGTGCCATTTCTTTGGTCCACTTTTCTCTTCATCCGATTTCATGAAGCAGAGATGTGATGACTGGAAGTTGGCAGCCACTATGAAGACAAAGGCCACCACCTCATAGTAATGACGGAGCAGTAAGCTAGGTGGCACCATGGTCCTTAAAATCTTTGCAGAGCCATCATACAGAGTAGCTTTGAACTGATTGCCTCTGCTCTTTTTTGTAAGAGAGAAGTAAGACCCGATCTTGTTTAGTCACTACTATTGAGTTTATGTGTTTTATGCAGCTGAATCTAATCCCAATACAAAGAATAGCTTGCTGATGTTTATACAAGCGTTAAGTGGCAGAACATCAAGTGCTAACATACATGTTCTCATTCCACACACTCTGGTGGAATTTTAGAACCTTTTATAACCTGTTTCTTAGTTTGTAAAGGAGCCAAATCCTTTAATGATTTTTAACACTAATATTCATTTTCAAAAGCCAAACTAGAGACTTCCCTGGCAGTCCATTGGCTAAGACTCCATGCTCCCAATGCAGGGGGCATAGGTTCAATCCCTGGTCAGGGAACTATGATCCTACATGTCACCCAGTGTGGCCAAAAATAAATAAATGAATAAAAAATAAAAAGCCAAACTATAGGAAGATGTTCTTCCTCCCTCCCCCCTTCTCCCTCTCTTCTATTGTACTTTTGTGTCTCTCAGGTTTTTTTATTTAAATCATTAGATTTCCCCGGGCTCAGCTCTCCCTAGACAATGTCATTTACTCTCACGGCTTTAATTTGCACTGAGAAGCTGAATATTTCTAAATTTATATTGCATCTGAGAAGGCTCTTCTAACAGACACCACACTTACTAGCTGTGTAACTTTGGTCAAGTTACTTAACTTCTCTAGGTCTCAGTTACCACATCTGTAAAATGGGGATAACAGCATCTACTTCATTGGGTTATTGGAAAAACTCAATTATTTTATACAAATAGGTCGTAAATGGCTCCTGAACCTACCCCCTACTGTTACTACTCTTCCTCTCCAAATAATATTTCACAGGCCTTTATTTAAGATGAATTATTTTTATCCTTGGTCTGACCATTTCTTCAGTAATGGCAATGCCAGTCACCTAACTGCTCAGGGAGAAATCCATGAGTCAGCCTTGACACCAGTGCTTCCCTCACCTCCCCCAGATCTAGTTCATCACCAAAACAGGTCAAAACTATCTCTTTAAGTTATGTCTCAACTCTCCCCACCTCTCTCCTCAGGTCAGCCCATTGTCCACATCACCAGTTTCTGTGTTCTAATTCCTGCCCATCACCATCAGAGCTCTCATAAACATCAATTAAAGCATGGCATGGCTCTGCTCAAACCCCAGTGAGTCATCCTGCTCTCGGGACAAGGCTCCAGTGCCTTCACATCAGCTCAGAGGGACCGTCCGCCCCGCTCACAACTGGCTCCAATCCTGCTCATCTTTCATTTTCTTCAAACACAAGAAACACGTCATATCTGCATCAAGGCCTTTACATAGGCCATTCCCTCTGCCTGGACGGTTACCTGCTGCACTTCTGAATGCCCATTTCCCCTTTAACAGAGAAGGTTGCACCCCTTTCTGCCCATCTTCCCTCCTAACAGAACCCAGATCATCGAGCTCACCTGTCTATTCCTTTTCCACAAGATCACAAGCTTCCTGGAAGCTGGCCCCGCTCCCAGCATTAGTGGGTGGATCTCTGATCAGTTATTAAAGCGTGGGTAGCCCACCCATATCTGGCCATTGAGATATGTAAGCGGTGCCTGCACAGGTGGTCAGGCTTCTAGGAACGGCTTCTTTGCTCTTAGAGAGACACCAGGAGAAGGTCCTATTTCTACCTCTGATCATGGTGGGGTCAGAATGTAAGGCCTGTTATAACCTGAAAACCGTTTAGGTTATAAGCATCTCACAACCAGCCTGGGAATAGAGTCCTGAAGCAAAAGAGGGCAGAGGAGAGAATCTCAGGGCAATGAAATCCGGCTTGAGCCTGCCTCACTTAACAATTTATGATGTTAGACAACAAATGATCTAATTGTTTAAGGCCAAGATGTCCAGGGTCTTCCCTTATACTGCAGCCAGAAGCATCATAACTGACCTGTCCATACCAGAATCCAGGAGACCCGGGTTCAATCCCTAGATCTGGAAAAATCCCCCGGAGAAAGGAACAGGTACCCATTCCAGTATTCTTGCCTGGAGAATCCCATGGACAGAGGAGCCTGACAGGCTACAGTTCCTGAGGTTGCAAAGAGTCTGACACGACTGAGCAACTAACATTTTCACTTTTCCATACTAGATGGAAAGCAGGGACCATTTATGACACACAGGAAATGATCAATGAATATTTTTGAGTGAATAAATGAACGAACGTTTCTCAGGAAAAGATAAGATAGGAAATATTATTTATACCCAAACCAGAGTGTTTCCTGGAATGTCTGGAGCCAGGAAAAACAACTGTGGTTGAGACCCATTCTTTATTTACTTGTAGGCAGAGCCATGGCTGGAGGTAGGGCTGTGGTGTAGGAGACAGTCCACCTCTAAGACGTAGGAAACAAATGACATGGCAAATTCTCACATTTTCAGCAACTGAAAGAAGAGAGGTCTTCATGTCTCTTAGAAGAGTTGTTTAGTTGTAAGTGTTCTCCCAAATCTTCCTGAACTGAGACTTTGTTTCAACTCAGTCACTGCTTTTCACAAGTTTGTCCCACAGGCCAAATATAAAGAAGAGATTTGCTGACCTAGATCAAGTTTCATACATTTTTGAAGGGTGACATCACAAGCTCAACTCCATTTCTCCATTTGCAACTCAACAGCATTAAAAACACAGTAACTCAAACAGTCCAACCAGGAGGGATTAACTAAATTAAGGGACAATCATTGACCATACAACTGTGTGGCCACTAAAGACGATGATGGACATCTCTAACTATCAACATGAAAACTGCCATAGTTTCTTGTTCAGTGGAAAATAAATTGCCAGTTATTTTATGTGTTATAATTTGATTTTTCTAAAAGAGAAGTTTTCTACTGAAAAATGGAAGTACAGTCTTTATAAACAAAAAATACACTGGCTGGTTAATAAGACATAGTTAAAATTAATTTTTGTCTTGGGGAAAATAATGTGAGTTTTTAATCTTAGCACTAAGTTGACCACAAAACCAAAGAGTAATTCAAATATATTCAAACTGTTATGCAACGCTCAAAGCAAGCACGGCATGCATCCTTTGACGGCTATAGGGGTACGTATGTAAATAGGAATTGCCTGAGACCTGGGGTAGATCCACTAAGCCGAAAGAAATTTGACACCATGAAGTCAATATTTTCACAGGCTTTCTAACATTATTTGCTATTTGTTGAACTACCCGTCAAGAAACATTGAGGGTAATTTCTTCATCTATTTCCTGTCTCTTTGCTCCCCAGAAAAGTAAATCTTTTTGCCATTCATACTGGCTCAAATGCAAATATAACTGTTCCCTTTTACGCTTATTTAAAAATTCGATGCAGTTACAGAATTGAATGGATCTGAGAAAGTCAACTCAGGAGGACAAGCCAGGTGAAAAGAATACTTATTTGCAATTGGAGAAGACACAGGATATTTAAGTCTCACAAAGAAATCCTCTCTGTAATACTCAAGATACTCACAAGTACAACCCCAAAGCCAATAACAGGATTTTTAAAAAATATTATCAGGAGAACTCATCTACATACCCACTGGGGGGGAAAAACAGCTGTTTATTTTTAGCTCTTTCTCAGCAATAACTGAACTTGTAAGATAAAATATGAGGGGAAGTGGTTTGGAGGGGGAAAAATTCTATTTTAAGGACTTTAACAAAAATTGGTTTCCCCATCAAACCACCTTTTATGAATTCAATTCACCAACATTTATCAAAAATCTGCATTCTCTGCAGCTTTGTGAATTAGACCAAGAGGAGTCTCTGCTCTTCAGACATACTTGCAATACTGTAACACACACAGGGTCATCTAATGACTTAGACAAGCCTTGGAGAAAACAATTTTCAGGTTTTCTTGAAGATAGGATCATGCAGAAATGTCAGCAGCAACATTTCTTGGGACCATTTTTGCTCTCATATTCAGTATAAGGTACACACAATTTTATTAAAAAACAAACTATTAATAGTACTTTGTTTGGGGTGCTCTGTTGGACATGAAGCAGGCAAGTAAGCTCTATCTTTATAGATAACACCAAAAAAGTTCTTTTCTCAACAGTTCAAACCGGACAAGTTGAAGCAGAATAAAAATGAGATTTGTATGAATTAAGCTTCAAAACTTCTGACAGATTGAACCAATACCATATACAGGATTTTTCTGTCTGGTTCTGAGCTTGACCAACGACGTTCAGTGCAGAATGTATCTCTTTAATAAGTGGTAAATATAGGTGGTGCTAGTAGTAAAGAACATGCCTACAAATGCAGGGGACACAAGAAATTCAAGCTTGATCCCTGGATCAGGAAGATCCCCTGGAGGAGGGCATGGCAACCCACTCCAGCATTCTTGCCTGGAGAATCCCATCGACAGAGGAGGCTAGCGGCTGCAGTCCATGGGGTCGCAAAGAGTTGGACATGACTGAAGTGACTTAGCACAGCACAAACATAGACTCGGCCAGGAAAAATTTGACAAAACTATTCCCAAGCTATATAATGTCAGAAAAATAAATTCATGGGTAATTATTCTATAGTATTAGGTAAAAATAATGTATTCCTGAATTCCTCTAACCTGATGCTGAAATCTGATATTTCATTCAACTAGTAGACTATTCCATAGGCCTCAGAATAGCAGTACAGAAAACTATATACATGTTCTATTATAAATATTCTCAAGCCACAGTCTGAAAACGGTTACCTTTCTCAATACCCCCTATAACATCTTATTACAGGTTAAACAACCTCATAATCATGTAGAACTTGGTGTAAGATTAAGAAGTGCAAACATTGATTTCATTTTTCTTGCTACCTTTGCTTGGGCAATGGTGAGTTAAAAAGAAAGCTGGTAGTTTTTGAAACTTATTTTAAAGACATGAGTAATGTCAACACATGGTACGCACCCTAAAAATAAATGGACCTGCTTCAGGTGATATAACCAATGTGCCAGAAATTACCTGGAAAGGTATCTTAGTAGACAGGTAAAACAATCCTTTTCTCACGCACTCCAAAAGACCATCCCCTCCCAGCCACACATGAAGGGGACTAAACCTTCACCTTAGCTTTAAGGCTTTACCTAAAAAGCTAGCACCGACATGGGGAAAAAGACCAAAACGTTGCACTGCTCTGCTTATTTAAAGGTCTAAATGAAATCTGTTACAATTAAACTAATGGTGGACTTCTATCCCTCTAGGATACAGTAACATTCTATGCCCTTCACCTGTAGAAGTGCATGGATGTGCCTAAGCAGAAGACTGGATGTGAACAGGGGAAACAGTAAATGGGTTCAAACTTTGTGTGTGCTTAGTTGTGTCTGACTCCTTGTGGCCCCACTCGACTCTCTGCGGCCCCATGGACTGTAGCCCTCCAGGCTCCTCTGCCCATGCAATTTTCCAGGTAAGAATACTGGAATAATTGCCACTTCCTACTCCAAGGATCATCCTGACCCAGGGATTGAACCCAAGGCTCGTGTGTCTTCTGCACTGCCAGGCTGATTCTTTACCCCTAGTGCCACCTGGGAAGCCCCATTCCAACTTTAAGGTCCAAATAAGACAAACATCCGTAGGGACCATCACTGTATTTCCAAATTTAACATAATTTGCTGATGTGAGAATATTTGAAATTAAGACTATCCTGAGAAATCAGGCTTGTACAGGAATAAGTTATTATTGCTTAGGTATGTTGGACCTTGATGTCTCCAGGCACTGTTTAACCATCAGTCTACACTTGGGGTTCTCAGTTGGGGTGAGGAAGGGAGGGAGGTGGGGGAAGACACTGGGAATATTCTGGTTGTGACAACTGGGGTGGGGCAGGGGGTGTTACTGGCATCCAGTGGGTAGAGGCCAAGATGCTGTTAAACACCCTCCAGTGCACAGGACAACCTTCCATAATGAAGAATTATGTGGCCCAAAGTATCAATGGTGCCAAGGGGGCGAAGGCCTGCTCCCTATAATTCAGAGCACATGACTCAGAAGAAGCCAGGCCTGTCAGCAAGCTCTGCCTTCACCTCTTGTACATGTTACTGGTGGTTTATTGGCTCAGCACATCCGTGACTGTTCACTGGAGTGCCCCCAATATGTAAAACAGACTGCTGCAGGACCAGCGGGCAGCCGTTCTGCTTGTTGTGACTTCTCTTGTTTTGGCTATAATATAAATGGATTATTTGCAAAAGCAAATGCCTTGACTCGTTTTAAAGTTCCTAGTTTATGAACAATGGATTCCACTTTAGGAAATCATTAATTAATCCTGGAATGTGAAGTCAAGTGGGCCTTAGAAAGCATCACTACGAACAAAGCTAGTGGAGGTGATGGAATTCCAGTTGAGCTATTTCAAATCCTCAAAGATGATGCTGTGAAAGGGCTGCACTCAATATGCCAGCAAATTTGGAAAACTCAGCAGTGGCCACAGGACTGGAAAAGGTCAGTTTTCGTTCCAATCCCAAAGAAAGGCAATGCCAAAGAATGCTCAAACTACTGCACAATTGCACTCATCTCACATGCTAGTAAAGTAATGCTCAAAATTCTCCAAGCCAGGCTTCAGCAATACGTGAACCATGAACTTCCAGATGTTCAAGCTGGTTTTAGAAAAGGCAGAGGAACCAGAGATCAAATTGCCAACATCCGCTGGATCATCGAAAAAGCAAGAGAGTTCCAGAAAAACATCTATTTCTGCTTTATTGACTATGCCAAAGCCTTTGACTGTGTGTATCACAATAAACTGTGGAAAATTCTGAAAGAGATGGGAATACCAGATCATCTGACCTGTCTCTTGAGAAACCTGTATGCAGGTCAGGAAGCAACAGTTAGAACTGGACATGGAACAACAGACTGCTTCCAAATAGGAAAAGGAGTACATCAAGGCTGTATATTGTCACCCTGCTTATTTAACTTATATGCAGAGCACATCATGAGAAACGCTGGGCTGGAAGAAACACAAGCTGGAATCAAGATTGCCGGGAGAAATATCAATAACCTCAGATATGTAGATGACACCACCCTTATGGCAGAAAGCGAAGAAGAACTAAAGAGCCTCTTGATAAAAGTGAAAGAGGAGAGTGAAAAAGTTGGCTTAAAGCTCAACGTTCAGAAAACTAAGATCATGGCATCTGGTCCCATCACTTCATGGCAGATAGATGGGGAAACAGTGGAAACAGTGTCAGACTTTATTTTTTGGGGCTCCAAAAGCACTGCTGATGGTGATTGCAGCCATGAAATTAAAAGATGCTTACTCCTTGGAAGGAAGGTTATGGCCAACCTTGATGGCATATTTAAAAGCAAAGACATTACTTTGCCAACAAAGGTCCATCTAATCAAGGCTATGGTTTTTCCAGTGGTCATGTATGGATGTGAGAGTTGGCCGGTGAAGAAAGCTGAGCACTGAAGAATTGATGCTTTTGAACTGTGGTGTTGGAGAAGACTCTTGAGAGTCCCTTGGAGTGCAAGGAGATCCAACCAGTCCATCCTAAAGGAGATCAGTCCTGGAGATCAGTCATTGGAAGGACTGATGTTGAAGCTGAAACTCCAATACTTTGGCCACCTGATGCGAAGAGTTGACTCATTGGAAAAGACCCTAATGCTGGGAAGGATTGGGGGTGGGAGGAGAAGGGGATGACAGAGGATGAGATGGTTGGATAGCATCACTGACTTGATCGACATGGGTTTGGGTAAACTCCGGGAGTTGGTGATGGACTGAGAGGCCTGGCGTGCTGCAATTCATGGGGTCACAAAGAGTTGGACACGACTGAGCGACTGAACTGAACTGATTAACAGAGCCAAGCAATTAATGGATTCCAAATGTAAAAAAAAAAGAAGTCATTTATGAATGCTGAATGCTAAGATCTCCCCCACCAGAATTCCTATTTAATTGAGATTCAGCATGATTTCTAATCAGTGAGTTACTTTATATTTTTCCTTCTTTTAATTTAAAATTTTATATAAAAAATTTTTATTTTAAAGCCTTACATTTTCAACTGCTTTTCTTCCTATTAGCTACAACATATCGAGTGCCACATCCCAGACACTGTGTAAATTATCACTGCACGTGAAGTCTGTACTTACAACAATCGTTGTAGGCAGAAACTACAGATACATTATTATTATTATTCTTTAAACTCCAGAAGTCTACAGAAAGAAAAAGAGGGCTGCAAATGAAACATCTGACCATAGCACTCACAAGCATGAATTCATTTCATACAATGCACAGCAAGAAGAAAAACCAGGAGGATATAAAGAATTCTATAATAATTGCAATAATGGCCACCAGGTATTGAAGGCTTACTTACTGTGTGCTAGGATCAGTGCCAAATGCTTTATTTATACTATCTCATTTGACTCTCCCTCCAGTCCTAAGTAGTGGATGCTATCAGAGTCACCATTTTAGAGAGGCAGAAATTGAGGCTCAATCTGAAGAAGACCCTCAGGAAGTGGCCCAGCTGGGAACTGGGCTCCATCACACTTAACAGTCTACACCAGGGCTGGAAAACCATAACCCTTAGTTTAAGTCTGGCTTGCTGCCTGTCTCTGTAAATAAAATGCTATTTTTCATTTATATATTGCCTATGGCTGCTCTGGGTTGCAACAGAGATCATATGATGAAAGCCTAAAATGTTTACTGCCTGGCCCTTTATGGGAAAAGTTTGCCAACACTATCTAATCTCTTCAACAGTAAGTCACATCAACTCAACACTCGTGCTCATACTGAGCCATGGAAGCCCTCTGCTTGCTACCTCCTAGGTAAGAAGCTTCCTTTCCTCTCGATAGGACCTCCTGCATCTGTTTTTGCAGCCATCCTGAAGGCTCACACTCTGCTTTTCTTCAGGAAAAGAGTTTACTCAAATCATGGTAATGTTATGCCAAATGCAACTTAAGAAATCTAATTTCCTTGGTCTGAAGTCATTAAAAAACAAAAACAAAACAAAATTATTGATCTTTTACTGGGAACACATTATGTGCCAGGAATACAAAAACGTATAAAACGGCATCTTGCCCTCAAGGAGCTCACAGATGAGGGGAAAGAGGTTCATGGACAGCAGAGTGGCTTCCTGTGGACAAGGTTCTGGGCCCTGGGACTTCAGGGAGAGGGGCTCTCTTCCTGGACCAACCAAGGTCTCAAAAGGAAAACATTTGAAAACCCATTTCTTTCAAAGAAAAAAGCCTCTGTTATAAAAAATAACAGAATTCGGTCTGATTTGCCTAATAAGTAGAACTATCATTCAGACATGGTGTGACAGAGATAAACAGGATGTATAAGCTTAGCCCCTGCATGTCATAGGTGGGAAAACCAAGAAGTACATAAGTATACCCAGTGATAAGAGGAGATAATGATGCCAAAAGGCCTAGCAGCTGAGCATCAATAATGTGCTCCAGAAGCTGCAAAGCTGAGTACTTGGTGACTCTGGCCCATACTTGCCATATTTGTGGCAATATATTGAATCTTTCTAAGCCTCAGTTTCCTCATCTGGAAAATGGGGACTGCATTCAGAGGTCATCATGGGGAATGAGTTGATGTATGGAAAGCGCAGAGAGCAGTGCCTAGATCATAGTGAGTATAACAGAAGTATGCGCTACTATGAAAACCAAAAATAAGGCATGGAGAAGTGAAAGGGTTAGTCGCTCAGTCGTGTCCAACTCTTTGCGACCCCGTGGACTGCAGCCTGCCAGGCTCCTCTGTTCATGGAATTCTCCAGGCAAAAATACTGGAGTGGGTTGCCATTTCCTCCTTCAGGGGATCTTCCTGAACCAGGGATCAAACCCAGGTCTCCTGCATTGCCGGCATATTCTTTACCATCTGAGCCACCAAGGAAACCATGGAAATGAAAGAAATGAACTAAAATCTTTAAGTGAGCCCATATTCTACCCTGTTTCTAAGATCCCAGCCTGACTTTCTCTTACACCCAATGCCCTTCCTGTTGCAGAGAAGGCAATGGGAAGGGAGCACTGGTTTTCTAGGCTTTTGTGTTAGACACTGTGGAGTAACTTTCTCTTCTTTATCCTTTCAGCCTTTATTTGCTACTGTCAAGAAACATCTCTGATGCCTCCTTCTGCTCCAGTCCCATTGCCACTACCCTTGGCCAAGTACAGATCATCACTACTCTGTTGTTCCATCCTGTTCCGCACCACCCCACCCCACCCCACCCGCCACCCATTTGCTCATGCCTGCTGCAGAGCTGATGCCAGGAGACAAACCAAAATACCCTTTCCACATGATCACCCCTCTGCTGAAGAATCTGCCATCATTCCGTGCAGCACATCTGTGGAAGTCCAGACACTTCTGCCTGTCATTTATTAAATATATCTTAACTACCTTGTAATAAAAGAGAGACCTGATTTCAAATCCTAACCCCACCACTCACTACCAGTGAGACCAACCTGTTGCTTAATCCCTTGGAGGCTGTTTTCTTTTCTGCCAAGCTGAGATAAACAGTACTTAACTCATGGGGCTCTTGAGAAGATTAAGCCCGCATTTCCCATGACTGTCACTGGGCTTGGCATACAGCAAGTGACTGAGAGGTCATTGTTGTTATTATCTAGCAAAGTATATACTCATGCTTCCTTCTCCTCCTTGTTCCTGCTCTCTGAATCCTCCCACTTAGGATTTCTGCCTTCCTGACTTCTGCCAATCTACCACAGCCCCCTTCACACAGATGCCCCTCCTGGGCTTGAGTCCACACTGATCTCGAGCTTTGGTGACCCCACTCAGGGTTGGCACCTCTCACCCTGGCCCTTCATCCGTGATCCCTTTTTATTAAGATTTTTAAAATGTGGACCATTTTCAAAGTCTCTGTCGAATTTGTTACAATATTGCTTTTTTTTTTTTCTTGGCTCTTAGGCATGTAGGGTCCTAGGTCCCTGCTGCTGCTGCTGGTAAGTCGGTTCAGTCGTGTCCGACTCTGTGCGACCCCATTGACGGCAGCCCACCAGGCTCCTCTGTCCCCGGGATTCTCCAGGCAAGAATACTGGAGTGGGTTGCCATTTCCTTCTCCAATGCATGAAAGTGAAAAGTAAAAGTTGCTCAGCCGTGTCCGACTCTTCGAGACCCCGTGGACTGTAGTCCACCGGGCTCCTCCGTCCATGGGGTTTTCCAGGCAAGAGTACTGGAGTGGGTTGCCGTTGCCTTCTCTGCCTAGGTCCCCAAACAGGGATCAAACCTGAGCTCCCTTAATTATTGGAAGGCCAAGTCTGAACCACTGGACGGACTGCCAGAGAAGTCCCCTTAATCAGTGACTCTTAACCCAGGAGCAACTCTGCCCCTCCCCCCCGGGGGGGGGCATTTGGCCCTGTCTGGAGACAATTTTGGTTGCCACAAATGGGAGGTGGGTGTATGAAGGCTGTTTTTAAATATTTTCTGTATTTGATGATGCTCTGACCTCCTGGGCCCTGGAGAGACTGCCCCTCCCAGAACTAGCTAATTCCTAGAGCTAGTAAGCAACTTGCCTGCCAGAGCACCTTTCCGATGCAAACCCAGTAATCAAAAGCTTATCCCCCAACCCTCTCCTGGATCTAACTCTCACACACCAAGTGAATATTTCCTCTGCCCTCAATCACCCCAGGGCCAGGTACTAAACAACTAGAAACCACCTTTATAACCATGAGCCAGTCAAAATTATCCAAACGAACCAATCCTAAACTCGCTCAAACTTACCTGCCTTGATTCACCCATTCTGTTCCAGCAAAAACCACAATAAAGGCTCTGGGCTACAGTACCTCCCGAGTCCTGCCTCCTGACCCCCCTGTACTCCCCTGGGGACCCCCAGCGTGGCATGCATGCTGCTTCCTCCCAGGAACTCTAATGCACTCTTTCAAAGGCAGTTATATTCTTGTCTGTCCTCCTACCATACTAAATGAAAACAAATCCCAGGTAGGTATTAGTAATAGATGCTACTGGTATTTAGCAGACAGAGGCCAGCGTGTGAGTGCTCAGTCGTGTCTGACTCTCTGTGGCCCCATGGACGGTAGCCCTCCAGGTTCCTCTGTCCATGGGATTCTCCAGGCAAGAATACTGGAGTGGGTTGGGAATGAACCCACACTTCCTACTTGGCAGGCAGATTCTTTACCACTGAGCCACCTGGGAAGCCAGAATAGAGGCCAGCAAAGCTGCTAAATATTCTCCAGTGTACAGAATACCACTCCCCGCCCCCAACAAAGGCATATCCAGTCCAAAATGTCAATAATCATGAGGCTGAGAAACATGGACCTGAAATGTTCCACATATAGAGACCCAGATCTCTAGAAGCCCCCAGACCTGCCATACGGTTCAATCTTATAGCCTAACTTGGGAAACTGAAAAAGTACTTAATTGCTGGACTGACTGAAACGAAGGTATAAGAACTTGCACTCATAGCTCTTTTAGTCAAAAATCACTGAATAATACATGTTCAGCAAAAGTGAAAGTATTTCTCTTCGCAGTTACCATGAAGCTTAACGCCAGTAGCTTCCGATCAGAAAGAAAAATTCATGACTGAAACTCATTGTTCTGTAGGATTCTGTATCTTTCACAAGAGGGAAACAATCCATCAATGTAGCATTTCTATGGGAAAATTCTGAAGCCACACATGAATTCTTCTCTAGGACATTCATCACCTGTGATGCTCCCTACCCCCCAAGAAAAAGAATAAAGCAACACTGTGCATGATGAAATCAGTCTGGGTAAATAAGTATAAACACTCTGTTCTTGAAGTTCTCTAAGCACATGGGCACATCAAGGCTCAGAGATTAAAGCAATCTACTTAACTTTGTTCAGCTCAGTTTTTTTCCAAATTAGCTTGATCTTGAAATTTTTTACATACCATCTATTACCATCCCATGGAGCATGTGTTCTGTGGAACACATTCTGGAAAACATCTCATTAAAACTGACAACAATTCCCAACACTGAATGTCAGGACTTGAGTGCTCAAGTTTTCTCATGCTGTAATCAGAGCTGCTTTGAGAAGTTCAATAGCAGAGGTGCATGAGGCAGCCTCCTTTACAGAGGTCTTTGGCAGGAAGTTCAGTGGTTCTGCGGGTCTCTGTTGGAAGGGCACAGACCCTGGAATCTGGATGGACCATAATTTCCAAATGGCAAGGGACACCTTGTCTTTTCTGCCTTATTACCGTCTAAAAAGGACAGACCTCAGTATGTGTGTGCGCCAGGCAGAAAATTTATTATTTTCCCACAAGCGATATAGCTAATTTAAACTTTTGTGTGTCAGGGAGAAGTGAATAAAATAGGACCCTGCATATCCGTAAGGAAGGAAAGGGAGTAAATTAAGAGCCAAGGCGGCGGTACCGAGCACCCCGATTAATCCATCTACTTCCTGACTAGTCCATAATCTCAACTCTGACTGCTTTTATCCCCAAGTCACAGGCATATTTGTGCACTTAAAAGTCTGTGATACCTATGGATTCAGCGGGATAGCAGAGGACTGAATTCTGAAGAGGCTCTTTCTCCCTAGGGTCCTCGGCCCACCCCTCTGGCCTGATGGGGCAGCCTTGGTCTTTTGGGGGACCAGCCGTGGGCACGGAGCTGAGGTCTCTGGCATAGCCTTCAGGAGCCTGCTCTTCTGAAAGTGCACTTCTCTGTGACCTGCAAGTCTGAACAGGGCTCTGCCGGGTGTAGGGGGAGGCCACACACAGCCAGAAGCAGATGGCAGAGTCATCTGTTCACGGAGCTCAGGGAAGCCCTCTGCTCTTTCACCTTGATAGAACGTGACAATGGTTCTCCCAGTCCCGCAAGCTCCACAGCCTGCCTGGCTCTGCATCCTTCCACCAAACATCATCACGGACCTCGGAGAGGAGAATAAGAGGAGAAAAGACAGGCTCAGGCCCTTCATCCCTTTTGAATGTGGAAGCTGGCACCACGGACTGAAAAGCACAACCCTCGCCACCGTTCTCCCCCTCCCTCCGTGTTTTCTAGTCTTGAAAAATTTCCAAAAGCCTTCTGAAGATTCTCGAGACCCTCTGGAAAAACAAGCATGATCCGCCTCTCCTCTCCCCGCTTTCGCAAGGAGGGAAGCCGAGGCCAAGACTGAATTTGTTTGAGGCCAGTTTGTATCAAGGCTACTGGCACCAGGACTTAGGAGCTAGGTTCCCAGAGGGTGCTTTGTTTTCCTAACCCTCCCCTGGAGGCTGCTAATTCCTGCTGTCTGGTAAACACTGCCAGGAATTGCACTCTTAGAATTCTGCAATAAAAATAAGCCGTGTTTGCTTTCTAAAAGCATAGTGGAAACACTCCCAGTTAAATCTCACAATAATTTATGGCTATGATATTCTCAAAGTAACTTTGTGTCATTTTATTCATGGTGAATTATGTACTTTGAGCAAGTCACACACACTGACCCATCTACTTATGGTTTAAATGCTAAGTGTCATTCCTATTTGGTCCTCAACTCTTGCTTATAAATCTAATGGTGAGTTTCAACAAGGTTCCATCAACAGTGTTAGAGACAGATATGTGCTCAGTCGTGTCCAACTCTTTGCGACTCCGTGAACTGTAGCCTGCCAGGCTCCTCTGTCCATAGGATTTTTCAGGCAAGAATACTGGAATGAGATGCCATTTCCTCCTCCAGGGGATCTTCCCAACCCAGGAATCAAACCCATGTCTCCGGAGCCTCCTGCATTGGCAGGAAGATTCTTTATCACTGAGCCACCTGTTAGTTCAGTTCAGTTGCTCAGTTGTGTCCAACTCTTTGTGACCCCATGGACTGCAGCACGCCAGGCCTCCCTGTCCATCACCAACTCCCGGAGTTTACTCAAACTCATGTCCGTTGAGTTGGTGATGCCATCCTACCATCTCATCCTCTGTCCTCCCCTTCTCCTCCCACCTTCAATCTTTCCCAGCATCAGAGTCTTTTCAAACGAGTCAGTTCTTCGCATCAGGTGGCCAAAGTATTGGAGCTGCCTGTTAAGAGAGGAAGCAAAAAGGACTGGACACCTGGTACAATTTCATTTTGAGCAGTTGTCTTTTTTACAGAGGTGACTATTAATGTTGACATGAGATTAAACATTCCTCTTGAAAGAATCTGAAGCTAAAGATTTTCTATTAGAACCCATTTATACATGATGCCATGCAAATCTTCACCCAATATATACATTTTCCCCCAAATTAACTCTACCTTAGGGTGGCCCACACATACACACACAGAAGAAACCGATGCCTTACTTGTTACACCTTATTTATGTCAGAAGCTGCTCTATTAGATGTTTCATCATCTTTATAAGATAAAAATTGGGGATATAATGTCCCCAGTGATGAGTTGATGTTTATATTCCAAAAATGCAATAATCACTCTACACTGTATCTCATCTAAATGGAGCAGAGCAGAGAACAACTTTTAAATGGGAAAGTTTGGAGATTCCCTGGTGGTCGGGTGGTTGAGACTTTGCCTTTCAATGCTGGGGGTGTGGGTTCCATCCCTGGCTGGGGAGCTAAGACCCCACAGGCCTCAGGGCCAAAAAACCAAAACATAAAACCGAAGCAACACTGTAACAAATTCAATCAAGACTTTACAAATGGTCCACATCAAAAAAAAATCTTTAAAAAAAAAAGTAAATCAACTGGAAAGCTTTAGGACTCTAGGGCCCTCTGTGAGGGTAGCCCTGTTCAAACCAGAGCCACCTCGCCTTTTATCTGGTTGATACATGAGGCTCTTCTAAGATACTCACACGTTTCTTCTTCCAAAGGGTAACTCTCGTCCTTATGTCTCTGGTCTTTACTTTCAGCTCCTGAACACAGATGCTCCTTTTCCTATGTATTCCCTCTTCTGTATCCTTGGAAAACGTTGAAAAACTGACCTAGGCACACAGCCCAATGACTACAACACTCACCAGTAACCCAAGTTACATCTATCGTCTGACCACAAGACACCTGCATTCATGTTCACAATTCTGCCTCAAAGACAAGGAAGAAGGATGGGAGGAGACCTGTAGCTCATTACTTCTGCTTCCCCTGCAAAGGGCGCTGTCAGCTGCAAATATGAAAACCTGTTCCTTTGTCTTCTGTTTTACTTCAGGCGGTGGCGTTCTGACCACAGGCTGCTTCTAGGGCATGAATAATTCATACCATGGCTAACTGGAAATTGTAGCGTACACTTCAATGTGGATACGCAAACAAGAAGGCTCTGGGCCAGCAGAAAGGTTCACTGTGTGTTCATTTGGGAGATGATAAGCTTCTGTCTGTGGACTGTTTGGCTTCTCTAGTGAGCTCAGGAAGGGACTCATGGATCAGTGAGTCACTGAGATTTGGAGAGGGTGAGTCTTGAAATATGTAGCAAATCCATCATAGCACCCATAGCCAAGATCAGCTGCTGGAAACAGCTTTCATCGTGGGGGAGTAGCCCAGTTCATCAGACGAGTAAGTTTCCAAACATATAAACGTTAACCACAGTATCTGCTGCATATGGCAGACAAACACTTGCCCATAAACAGACTTAAGTCTCTCAAGAAATAACCCCCGATTCTGCTCTGTGGCCAGCCTGTCAGCGATGGATTGTCCCTAACTATGTGGCAGATTGTATTCTTCACTCTGTGCCAGGAAATCCTGGTGCCAACTCCCACTGAGAACACCTTCAGAATCTGGAGGTCTCACTACAGTGCAGCCCCCAGAATTCCAGCCCAAAGCGGGTATGGAGTGTGGTAGGCTGTGATACCCTTTTAAAAGGGGATTTCCTATTACTGAGAGAATTAAACCAGGCTTCACTTTTCCCTTTTCTTGCTTGCTCCTGTCTTTCTGCTCATAACCTCGGAGCGATAATACTGTTTAAGAAAGCTGCCTCAAAAGCATCTGGTGCGTCACTGAAGACTGCTACTGAACTTGGCGTAACACAAAAATTGAGGTAAAGGGGCAAGAGAGGCAGAAGGTGACAGTCCTAAACATGAAAATTAAAGAACGGAGCTTCGTTCCCCTCCCAAGCGTCATCGCTGAGGTTACAGCTTGTTTAGAAGCTAATTATTTGATTTTATAATTATTTTTGTGGGTTGCAAAATAATTATCGTGGAGGCAAGTCTCCATGTGCCAAAATAGCAGAGGCGATTGTTCTAAAGTTCACACCGAAATAATAACAGTGTCAAGACAGTGGGCTGTTAGGTGGGAATTAGAAATACATCCCCTTTGTCACATGTGCTTGCCTGAAGCCCACATAAAGGTCACGGAGGGGGTGGGGAGCGCAAAGATACGCCACAAACCCAACTCGGATGAGTTGTTTCTTTTTAGGTTGATTTTCATTTTAAACCTGTCCCTCTGCCTACACTAGGATACCACGCAGCCTTTGAAAAAGCCTAAAACTGCAGTTCTGGTGAATGATATAGACAAGTGATTGAGTCCCTTTCAATCCTAAGATTAGATGTGTCGTTAAGAGGGTCAATAGCAGTACCTCCTAATTATAGGAACGGTGATGTATCAGGAGTCGGCAACATTCTTCTGATAAAGGCCTGAGTAAATATTTGAGGGTCTGCAGATCTCTGCTGCAGCTCCTCAACCCAGTAGCTGTGCTACAAAAGCTACTGTGGACAGTACACGCACAATCACGCATGGATGAGCCCCAACAAAATTTTATTTATGGACACCGACACCTGAATTTAGGATAAGTGTCTTACATCATGGAATAGTCTGTTTCTTTTGATTTCTGTCAGTTGTCATAATTGTAAAAAAGAAAGAAAGAAAGAAAAACCCCTCTCTGCTATGAAAACAGAGGGTTCACAGACCACAATTTACCAGTCCCTGATGTAGATGGGTTTCAGGCAACTCAGCATCTTCAAGGAAGAGAAATAATGATCTCACAGGTGGAAGAAACCCAGGACAGAGGTGACTCAAGAGCAGGCAGAGGGTGGGTATAATTATCTCTCTTAATAATCCTCCAGGGTGACTATCATCCAAAACACATATAATTTCCTCTTTTGCTTTTAAATGAATTGAGTTTGTTTTCCGTGTTCCTTTCTTCCTGAATTTACCAGAAGCAATCACTTTCATATTTCATTTATCACTTTAAGAAGTGAAACTTCACTGGCTAAAACAAGTAGCCTCGTGCGTGTGGGTCTGTTAGTCCCTCAGTCGTGCCTGACTCATAGCGACCCCATGGACTGTGGCCCACCAGGCTCCTCTGTCCATGGGATTTCCCAGGCAAGAATACTGGAGCGGGTTGCTATTCCCTTCTGCAGGGGATCTTCCCGACCCAGGGAGTGAACCCGAGTCTCCTGCATCGGCAGGTGGGCTCTTTACCACTGAGCCACCAGGGAAGCCCAGTCTCCTCTTAGAAGTTCACATCTCAGAAGCAGCCAACCGTGGCTGCAGAGGTGGAAGCGGAGGGCTAGCCCAAGTGCAGGAGCATCAGCAGGTGACGTGGAGGAAGACATGACCACTGATGCTGTTTCCTCTTCCCTCAGATGGTCACAACAGGATTTCCAACCCTAAAATGTTGTTCTGATGATTGCAAGCAAATAACATGTGCAAACTTTAAAGTGTAACATAATGTACGTAAGTGTCTAGGTTTTCTCAACTTACTAGCTTTAAGCTGACTGAATCAACACTCTTCTTGACCACCAAATCTCACTTCCTCTCTTAATAATCCTCCAGGGTGACTATAATCCAAAACACAGATAGCAACCACCACTGGAAAGATGTAGTGGAAGAGGACTTTATCTTCACTGATGTTGGGAGTGTACAATGGTACAGTCACTTTGAAAAAGAAACGGCAGTTCCTCAAATGGCTAAATAAGGTGTTAATGTATAATCCAGCAATTTTACTCTTAGGTATATACTCAGAAGAAATGAAAACAGACATCTACACTAAAATTTGTATATAAATGTTCAAAGTGGAATTATTCGTAACAGCCAAAAAACGGAGAGAACGCAAATAACCATCCACTGACTGGTGAATAAGCAAAACGTGTCATATCCATACAATGATTCGGTGATAAAAAGAAATAAAGTGCTTATACATGTTCCAGCGTGGATGAACCATGAAAATGTTATGCTAAGTGAAAGCAGTCAGTCAAAGAACTACATATTGGCTGATTCCACTCCTATGAAATGTCCAGAATAAAGAAGGCTATAGAAAGAAAAACAGATTAATAGTAGCCTAGGGCTAGGGGAGACCAAATGATTGGAGAGATTGGCTAAGGAGAGCAGGCTTTCTCTCGGCGATAATGAAGATGTCTTAACATTGACTGTGGTGACAGATTACCCACCTTGTAAATATACTAAAAGCCATCAAATTGTACACTTTAAATGGATGAATTTTATGGTGTGTGAATTATATCTCAATAAAGCAACTAAAACTCCAATGACATTTTTCACAGAAATGAAAAAAAAAAAAATCCTGAAACATGTATGGAACCACAAAAGACCCCAAATAGCCAAAGCAATCTTGAGAAAGAGGAGCAAAATTGAAGGCACACTTCCTGATTTAAACTGTATTACAAAGCTACAGTAATCAGAACAGTACAGTACTGTCATAAAAACAGACACACACATCAGTGGAACAGAATAGACAGCCAAGGAATAAATCCATGCATATATGGTCAGTTAATTTATGACAAAAGAGCCAAGAGTATACGAGGAGGAAAAGGCACTCTCTTCAATAAATGGAAAACTGAACAGCTACATGCAAAAGAATGAAACAATCCCTGTTTTATAACCTACACAAAAATGAAATCATCATGCCCCCTCTCTGCCATGTCTTAAAACTCTAAACACCTATTCATGTCCAAAACATTCTTACTATTCGTATCAACTACAGAAATGAATGTTGGGGACTAGCAAATAGGTTCTGATCCTTGCCCTCTCAATAAAGTCATATGTATATATTTTATCTACTGATCTTTTTTATCTCCTTTACACATATGGTTATATTTTAAGCTACAGACTTTACAAATATTTTAAAAATATCTTCTCCTAAATTGAGTGAATATTTATAGATGTCAGTGAGTCAGAAAGATATTAGAGCAGAAGGAGAAATTAGCAGAACTACTTACAAGTTCAAAGTCATGCTGAAAATAAGGCAAACTGATTTACTGGTGCTTGAAACTGTTACTGGGCCTTTGTATGAGTATACCAGAATAGTGGAGTCTTGGTCTTTTGACACTTGCTGCTCAAAGTCCTGAAATGGCCATTCTTGGTTATGAGTGTCAGACCCAGGTCCCTTCTTGCCCAGTCCCTGCTTAAGCTCTGCCAGCAATACCATCATAAAACATATACAAATTTGCTTCAATAGAATACAGGAGTAGGGGAATATGTGAGGAATCTATAGAGATCATTATCCTCTTCTGTCCACATTTGTATGTGTGCATTTTTTCATAATAGTTTTTTAAAAAGGTAACTCCATCATGCTACCTCTGCTTAAAAATCCCTGTACTACCTTCAGTGTTGTTGACCTGAAACAGACTGCCAGTAACTTCTCCAGCAAAAAGATGGATTCATTCAGGAACAGCAGAGAAATGCAACTGGAAGTCCACAACCCATGCAAGTCCCAGAAAGGGGGCCACTTTTACAAAAGGGAAAAGGAAGTTGGGAGGACTTAGCCAACAAAGGGTCTCTGGCTTTTCACTGGCTGAATCCTCGCCAGGAAAGAAGAATCTGTCTTCTCCCTGTTGGGCTCTACTATCCTTCCAGGGCGTGAGAACTCCCCAGTTCGGTCTCCCAACTCTATTTCATTGAGACTTCTGTTTATTAATAAATATTTTTACAGTGCTCCCTGGATGAAATCTGAACTCCTTCGTAAATTGTACCCAAATCTTCCTGATTTCTCTCTTGTCCAAGTCGGGCCTGACACTCTCTACTTTCTGCCTCCAAAACAACACCTGCCCTTCTCATACACTTTTTAAAACTTCTGTATGTCTGTCTACCTATCTCCCTATGCTAAATTATAAGGTCTTTGAGCACAAAGACCATGCTGTCTCACTGACTTTTATATTCCCAATGCTTAACCTGGCACATAAAAATGCTGCACAAATACATCACTGGGAAAAAATGAAGAACTGCCCCAACATATGTTTCTGGACTACCTCATGTCATTTCCCCCGCATTCCATTCCACTAATTCTACCTGCTGAACCTCTCCCCTTTCCTGAGTAAGTTATGTGTGCATATGTGATAAGTCACATCAAGTCACATCCAACTCTATGTGACCCTATGGACTGTAGCCTGGCAGGCTCCTCTGTCCATAGGATTCTCCAGGCAAGAATACTGGAGTGGATTGTGCTCTTTTGCAGTTTAAATAATTTGCACATTGTTTTCCTCATCAACATCCCTTCCTTCTTTACCTGAGAAAATGCCTCCATTAGGTTCTTGTCCAAATATCACCTCCTCCAGGAAGCCCTCCTGCCTTACTCACACAGTTAATGGCTTCCTCCAACTTAGCAGTTTATTTTCCTGTTGCTCTAAGATCCAAAGGCAACAGCTGGTTATTGTACCTGTTGGTATTTGAAGGGGTCTATCACTTTCAGCACACATAAGCTGCTAATTTTATAACAAACATTTAAGAGAATCAATCAATAGCTCAGTTGTAGGAATTCAGTCCACCCTCTGTATCGCAGATGCAAAATCCACAGGTGTGGAAGGCAGATTGCATTCATTGCACTAGCCCATTTTATACAAGGTATTTGAGCATCCTTGGGTTGTGGTACCCATGGAGGGTACCTGAAACCAATCCCCTGCAGATACTGAAGGATGACTGTATATAATACTTTAACAGAACTTTAACAGCCCACCTTTGTTAGAATTTCCCTGCTTTGTACACCCCTTCCTAACACCCCACTAAGTCCTTCTTCACTTCTCTTCACTACTGTCTGAGCACATGCCTTTCTTTTTAGGGTTCCAGCCTTTATACCCGGCCCAAGTTAGAGCCTTTTCCAGGCCCTCCTGACTTTAGGGAGGTGGATTCCCATCTCTACCCCTTGCTTTAGGCCATGCCTTCCAGAGCTCTCCCTTTGCCTCTGAGCGTCCTTCGGGCCCAAGTTGATAGAATTCTCCAGTAACTACTTCATCCAGCTGTTCACATTTCCTCTTCAAGATCTCACCTTGCCTATTTTTTTGATTACTCTACTGACCAAAAAGTGCTTAGTCATTGTAAATTTAGACATATACAAGAGCCCTTTCATCTAGAAGGAGCGGGTCATGATTGTTAAAACCCTAAAACCACCACAGCAGAATAATTTTGAAATGCACAACTGGCTCTTCTCCAATCTCACTTTTCCTTGCTTTTATTAGAAAGATACTCTTTCACTGTTAAATACAGAGCAGAATTGGTGCTTTCATCTCGGACCCAATCCAGGGATGTTTAATTACAGAAGAGACCAAGGAATGCACAATAGCAGGAGGAAAAATCCAAGACAAAATTGAACTTGGCGGTAACAATACAGATGATAGTAATCACAGCTAATATTTCTCCAGCACCTTCTCTCGCCAGGCACCATGCTAAGTGCTTTGTACCAATTATCTCATTTAATCCTCACAACTCCATGCAGTAGATAGTATCGTGGTATCCTAAAGTCACCCAGCTAGCAAGGGGAGGGGCCATTATTTGAAAACAGGCAGTGAGGTTCCAGGAGTCAGCTCTGGACCACTATTAGAAATGTCTTGCTTCATCAAGGGACAGGTACTGTTAGCAACCCCAACAACAAATGGTGGTTGGATCTTGGGAGATTGCTCACCTCATCTTTATGCACCTGTTTTCTCATCTGCAAAAGGAAGGATTTGACCCACAGAAACTCATAAAGCACTGCTTTCCAAAAGGCTGTCTTACGGAATGAAACTTACAGAGTAACATAGAAGTATTATGACAAACTGTTTTTGTTCTAAAAGTTCACACTGGAAGCCATTAGAAGACACATTAAATATTTCTAATCCCAAAAATAAAGTTTGGAATGCATGCAGTAAGTCACTGGATTAGTGCTTTTATATACAAATATTTGAAGAATAGAAATCATATTTAGTGAAGTGAAAACAACCTTGAAATATTGATCCATCATATGTAAAAGGCACTGAGTAGCAGTTACAATGTCTTCTTTCTAAATCTACTATTTATCATTTGATTGCTTTGTAAATAGCCCACTATAAGACAGAAGTTTCAAAATATTTTTAAAAACTCTTCAAAATGTTTTATTTCTATTGAAATTATAATTAATACACAATTATTAATGGCATAATTCTATAATTCCTCATTAATAGACTCAAAAGGAATTCAAAGGAGAAAAGAAAACATGTATGAAATTATATACAGCACAGATCCTAGATTTCCCCCCAGAGTTTTTACCTATTTATAAAATCAAATTCTCCTACTGACTTCCAATAAAAGTTCAGTGATAATGTAGCTATGTCTCTTGGAGCTTTACAACGTACATAACTTATAATCTACTCATCTAAAAACTTCTCCCCCTCTATTTCTACTAATGACAGCCTCTCTAAGTAGGAAAAGAAGGTAAAATTAAATACTCTAGGAAAGTGTACGATTTGTTTCAGTTCAGTATCAATAAACCTGGTTTATCAGGACTATACATGTATATAACACAGGCGCATACACATCACAGTACTTAATTTCCTACCTTCAGTATAGGTACCACACACACACACAAAATAATCCACTTGAAGGCTCAGTGGAAAGCACTCTAGTTTCAAAGACAGACAAGGATTTGAACTTTTTCTACCATTCACCTTCTTGTGGCCTTTACACCAAAGTACTATAGTAGCTTGTTTCCACATCTGAAAAATGGCTTCAGTATTGAACCAAAACAGCAAAAATGAAAGAAACACAAACTACCTTTGGCCATTAAAGGTGAAAAACATTCTACAATTTTTAAAATCATTTTTTATTTAAAAATAAAGTCAGCCAAACATCTTTAGTTCTAGTCAGCGTGTACCAGGAACTTAAAAAAAAAAAAATACTCTTAAGTGAAAGGGCAAGTGCTGAAATGCAATTTCACTTTTTATATATGTTCACTGAGCCAGGGATCTTCTTTCTTTTAAAGTTTATTCTCGATCAGCCAAATAATTTTATAGATTGTCTTTAGACTGAGTTAGAAAAATGTTTAAATATATCCTATATATGAGGAAATTAAGACTGAAACTCAGTGGGCAATTACCTCTATAAAATTCTCCCTGTGTAAAATTTCAGGTAAGGACTTTCCTGTTGGACCAGAACTTTCCTTGGTGGCTACTAAATGATCTCCGTGGTGCTGAAGGAGAAACCTAACACATTTGGGGTGCTGGACACAACACAGGCACACCCCACCATAAGAAATGTCCTCCTCTATCGAGTCCTGCCAGATCTGTTGGGCTTACTACAGTCTTTACTACACACTTCCCTTAAAATAGCTGGCTCTTCCTGGCATGCAGAAATAGATGACTCAAATTGAAAAACAGCTGCTGGAGAACTTCACTCACAGAACCTCCACTCATGAAGACATATGATCAAGGTCAGTCTCGGCGGAAAGTGAAATGTATCTGAACTTCCTTTCCTTTCACAGTGGGTAGCACTGCTTTGGGCTCTAGCAGTAAAAGAAGGGTGAAGCTCCTGACCTCCTTTTCTCTCAGTGACTAAAGAAATGTACCACACACACTGGGAGGCAGAATTAGCCGGGGGAGAATCTGGCAAAAATTAAGCGCCCCTCCATGAGGCTCCCCTACACAAGAATCCTTTGAAATCAAAGTCTTTAGTCCCATCAGGTGGTGTGTGAACATCCACAAAAACAGCTCCGTAACACATTCTGGAGCGTTTGAGGTTGTGGAGATAACGCGTATTGTAAGCAGAAGCATCGCGTTCCTAATTACACACATGAACCCACATCCTTGAGTGTGGGTACCGACCTTTCCTTACTGCAGTAACATTCAGAGATTCTAATTTAAATCAATTCCCCAAGGTTGTGGAAATAGCCCATTGGGGAAGCAATTCCGTCAAAGAATGACTCATTTAATAAATATTTTAGCCTGCATCTCATGCTCTATTATAGCAGACAGTAAAAGACTGGCTTTAGATCATTTCACTAATCCATTTATATATCCCATAGGTGTCGTCAGCTTATAGAGTAACCAAAGGACCAAACGCATGTCAGTGTGTGGCTGTCCTCCCCTAGACCTACCAGGAGCGCTGCCTCGGGGTGCTGGGTGCCTGCCTTTCTCCAGCATGGTTTTCCTCCTGGATGCCTAGCGCCATCCCGCACAGCCTCTCTTGCAGTTTAATCAAAGAAAAGTATAATTACGCTAGCAGGACTCTTAATTTTGAAAAGACATTAGCCAAGCCAGCCACTTCATTACGCTGCACTTCAGAAGCCAGCAAGGAACCAGAGAAAGCCCTAAGTAATAAGTGTTCTTCCAAAGGGAACAAGCAAACACCGCCTGGGGTTGGTGGCAGAAATCTGCCTGCCCAAGCAGGTGTGTGCAGCGTCAAGCCGGGTGATGAGCTTCAGGCTGGCCAATAGCTAATGCTTTCCCTGCAAAACCTGCCTGAAACTTTTCCCAGACCTTCAAGGGCCCTCCGGAGTCAGCTCTGTGAGCTGCTTCCAACTGCCTGGGAGATGCTGGACCGTTACACAGGCGCGCCCACAACTGCAGAGCTTTCTGCCCGCGCAGGGCTGTCCCTCCTGCTTGGCTCCTTCTGCCCCGAGTCGCTGAGGCCCGGTACCCTTTCACCGCCCCGCTCCGACCGGCTTGGGGGGAGCTCTTTAGCTTGAACAGGCTCACCTGGAGGAAGCCGCTGCCATCTCTTCCCCACCTCCCACATTTGGCCACTAGGCATCATTCCAGGAGGGACCCGCAGCGGCACTCCAAAAACCACGGCCATGTTTTACTCCGAATGGACATCATTCCACAACTCCACAAGTCTCCAGGGCGCAGGACGCTGTGGCCGAGGCCAAACCACCTTTCCAAAGTCAACCCACCCGACGCCCACATCTGTAACGCAGCCCAGCCAGCGGAGCTCACATCCTATCATAACGCAAGGGTGGGAGAACAGCTAAGAAGCCCAGAAAGCTAGGAAAGCAGGTGGAATCGTCTCTTTAAACCTAATAATGTTGCCCCTGATGAACCCCCTAATACCTCACCTTCCCAAGGGAAAAATCCCAGAGTTGCCCCTTTAACTGTTTCAAACCCCTCGTTTGGGGGGAGCGTTTCCATCAATGGTCTAAGCACGGATGCGGTCCGGGTTTGGCTCTGGGCAGCGCTCCGCAAAGTGCCGGCTGGGCAGGCGTCATGCCCGGTTAGAAGGGGGATGTCCCCGCAGTTCTCCGGGTAGAGGCGCCCGCGGCGCCCCCAAACTGGGACCGGCAGGGCTGCCTCCTCTCCTCTCGCGTTCGCCGCCGCCCCGACGCGCCCCGACACTCACCGTCCCGGGCGTCCTCCCCACGACTGCAGTTGCTGCAAATGTGTTTGATCTCCTTGCCCAGTTGACAATGGATCACAAAGGACACGCTGTTGTTGTTGGGGGCGGGCTCCTTCAGGGGCTTCATCCTCCGCAAATAAAAAGCTTTCCTTTTGGGTCTCTGGGCGCTCGCGCCTGGCACCGCGCCCTCCCTGCAGCGCGGCGAGCGGAGCGCAAACCTCCCCGGCTCCGCGGCGCGCGTGGGCTCCGCCATCCGGCCCCCGGGCGCCCCGGGCCGGGCGCCGCTCCGGCCCCCGCGCGCTGCCCCTCTCGCCCCGCCGCCTGGCCAGCATGCCCCCGCCACGCCCCACAACCCGCGTCTCGACAGCCGCTCAACCGCGGCGGGGCGGGTCAGAAGAAGGCGCCGAGGGGGTCTTGACCTTGCCGACCTCCCCGCCCGAGCCAATCGGGATCCCAAGGCCGGAGGAGGGTTTCCGGAAAGCACTCCTCCGTCCCACCTGGCATGCTGCGCCCCCGCCTCCCTCGGGGCCTCACGCGCTCATCCTCGCCGGGCAGCCCCACCCCTCCGCGCGTCTCAGCACCAGCCACTGGAGCCTGCCGGGTTTTGCAGCTACCTTCACTCTCTAGAACTGCAGGGCAGAACGCCAACCTCTCCCGCCCCCCGTTTCCTCCAGCCTCTTGCTGCCGATTGAAAGCAAGATGAGCCACACCGAAGGCCGCTGTGTTGGGAGCCCTCGGGGTGCACGCGCCTCTCTGGGGCCAGAACTCGTTACCATTCTCGGGGGGATCCGCCCCCCCCAGCCCTTGACTTTTCACTGGAGTCGACAACCTGTTACAACAGAATTGATGTTTTCACGTTCAATAGAAATTCCCCGACCTGAAGAGGGCCTTACATACACCCACGTCGTTAAAACTTAAAGAGTGAAAAGGAACAGGGAAGGTTTTTTTAATCAATGCTCAGAAACAACAACTTGCAGCTTTGGGATCCTAGCTAATTTGGGTGAAGATTCTCCAGCTGAGTTAGCAGAGTTAATAAGGCTCAGCAAGGCTAATGACATCAACTTGAGATCTCTAAAGAACAGTATCTTCAAGAAGGCAAATCCATGGCTCAAGAATAGTAACAGCTACAAGTTTATCCAGCCTTTGTTTGATCTACCTGTTTGTTATTGTTTAAATGACACTATATCTGCACCATAATCCTGACTCCAGGTATTGTGAATCCCACCTCACCTCTTACAGAGCTAACGCTGAGAGAAGCCTCACAGCACAGTCACCTTATGTGTTTATTTTAAAAAGAGCCTTTTCAGCCCCCAGCGGAGAGATCCTGGTTTAGTAGCTCAGTGAAAGACCCAGGAATCTGAACTTGTAACAAGCTCCCCAGGTGATCTCGATACAAAGCCTAAGTGGGCAAATGTTTTTACAGCCAGGTGTGGCTGACTCCAAGCTTGTTATTCCCTCCACGCCCCATTCCCTGTGAGCCCTTGTCCTCTTTTCTGGCCAGTGAAAACAGTATCAGCTAAAGGAATGTGCTATTACCACCCGTTGTTTCCAAGAACTCCAGAGTGAATTTCATAATACCCTATGTCTTGTGAGAGTGCTCCATCACTTCAGTCATGTCCGACTCTTTGCGACCCTAGAGACTGTAACTCACCAGGATCCTCTGTCCATGGGATTCTCCCGGCAAGAATACTGGAGTGGGCTGCCATGCCCTTCTCCAAGGGATCTTCCCCGACGCAGGGATCGAACCCATGTGCCTCCTGTGGCTCCTGAATTGCAGGAGGATTCTTTACCACTGGGCCACCGGGGAAGCCCCACCCTGTTGTCTTACACCACCGAAAAAGACAGGTCATTGGGCAAATTCTCAACACATACAGCTCACCTCATGGGGAACAGCGTTCACCACCCACTGGCAATATTAAATTGCTGTGTTATAATATGCTTCCAATCACACCAGATCTGCCACTCATTTATACTGCTTCTCATTTGCAAAGCGTTCTGTCCAAGTCAGCATATTCCGAGCTTCATTTGCATTCTGTACTTAGGAACACCAGGTGTCCAGCTGCCATGGTCTGCTCTAGAAGGAGATGTCAGGGAATCCTCAGTTGGAGTTCTGTTCTCTTTAATTATATCACAACCCAGTCTCCCCTAGTGCCCACTGGGGCTTTCAGGGACCTCTCCGTTCTCACCTGGACTACCAGTCAAATCACCTACAGGTAAATCCTAGTTTCTTTTCCTGTCATATTCACATCACTTGGTCCTTGGCTGACTATAAGCCTTATCTTAGAGGTGGCCAAGGGCTTTTCAGGTGGCTGAAAGACTGAAGGCTGAAAGTGTTAGTCGCTCAGTCATGCCCGCCGACTCTTTGCAACCCCATGGACTGTAGCCTAGCAGGCTCCTCTGTCCATGGGACTTTCCAGGCAAGGATACTGGAGTGGGTTGCCATTTTCCTTCTCCAGGGGATCTTCCCGACCCAAGGATTCAACCCGGGTCTCCTGCACTGCAGGCAGATTCTTTACTGACTGAGCTCCAATGGAAGCCCTTCCCAGGAGGCGCTAGGGGTAAAAAAAACAAAAAACAAAAATCCACCTGCTGATGCAGGAGACATAAGAGACGTGCGTTTGATCCCTGGGTTGGGAAGATACCCTGGAGGAGGGCATGGCAACTCCCTCCAGTATTCTTGCCTGGAGAATCCCTCGGACAGAGGAGCCTGGTGGACTACGGTCCATAAGGTTGCAGACAGTCGGACACGACTAAATACGCACAGAGGTGGCCAAGGAGCCATTTGTTCTGCTGGAGGAGTGTATGAAGGAATTTATTGCATTGTTATGGGTCAATAGTTGTTATTCTCTTTTTCAAATCCTCGATCCCTCTCCCAAACTGTGTCACCTCTTAAGTACCTTCTGAGCAAAAAACACAGCTTTTTTAAAAAATGAATTTTAAAAATTGCAAGCCTTTTCCACCTTACTCTCTGCCCACAGATCAGAATAACAGAGCTGCACAAACTCTGCTGCTGCTGCTAAGCCGCTTCAGTCGTGTCTGACTCTGTACGACCCCATAGACGGCAGCCCACCAGGCTCCGCCGTCCCTGGGATTTTCCAGGCAAGAATACTGGAGTGGGGTGCCATTGCCTTCTCTGGCACAAACTCTACACGGTCTTATTAAAACAGTGAAGCCCCCAGCAGTCTTTCATCTGCTCACTGAATATGAGACCAGACCCAAGAGCTCAAGTGTCTCTGTCTTAATTGACCAAGTTATCAATACACTGTAGTAGCGAGAATACTGATGTGACCGCGAGCTTAGTCTCAAGGTGATGCTCTGCAGTTGTGGGGGCTCTTTATTCAGGTTTAGTGCGTAGAGGCCTAAGGTGAACCTCAGAGAGCTCTTCCCTTGTTCAGTGGTTCCTTTTCCTAAACAGTCTACCCTGAGTTTGAGCTTCTCACTATGCTGGCCAATAATGCTATCAACTAGCTACACATGGCTATTTACACTTAAATAAATGGAAATGAAATGAGATTAATGTTCGGTGCCTCAGTTGCACTAGCCACACTTCCAGTGCACAAGAGTCACATGCATATGGTGGCTACTGTGTTAGACAAGCAGGGACAGAACACTTTCATCTGGGCTGAAAGTTCTGTAAGGCCTTTCTCTTCTTAGGAGGGGCTTTCCAGGTGGCTCGGTGGGTAAAGAATCTGCCTGTAATGCAAGGGAGATGCAGGAAACGCAGGTTCGATACCTGAGTAGGGAAGATCCCCTGGAGGAGGGCATGGCAACCCACTCCAGTATTCCTGCGGAGAATCCCATGGACAGAGGAGCCTGGTGGGCTACAGCCCATGGGGTCGCAAAGAGTTGGACAGGTCTGAACCGACTGAGCACACACTGCTCTTAGAAGATGTATGAATGTTCGTGTCTCAGGCTGAATTTGGAAGCTGAGATGCACAGTCATTTATTGTTATAAGAGAAGGTGGGGGGAGAGGGGACTGGGATGGAATATACCTCAGTGCTGGCTGGAAGAAGATGCTGAGTCTGGTGTCTGCTGGCACCCCCTGTCCTCTGACCCCCAGCAGACAGCAGAACAGGTGTGCACACACATCTGGCACTTTTCTTGATCCTGCTCTGTGCCCTGAATGCCACCTCCATGAAGCCGCCTTCTGACACCCATTACTGTAATATCCCTACAGCTCTCGATGCCAGGACACGTCTTATACAGAGTGTGTTTGTCTCATCCCATAAGACGAACCTGTTTAATTATGATCCTTGTAATTATGGCTCAGCTCTATTGCTGCCTTTGATAATCATCTCCCTGCATTGACAGTGAGAGAAAATGATCATGCTATGGCATTCTTGAAAAAATAGATAGTATTGTAGGATTTTATTTTTTTTCCACTTTTAAGAGGAAGGAGGGAACCACTGAAGGGAAAGAGAGTCCAGAGCATTTCTATCACTTACATCAGGGTATCTCAACACAGAGCCAGTGCAGCTTGAATGAGATGTTCACCCAGATGATCTAAATGGGAAAGAAGAAATGCAGCCTGTCACGCTGTACCCCAGAATCTGCATTTGAACAGGACTGCCAGGTGATTCAGGGGCACTTTAATGTTTGAGGAGCACCAGCCTGGGAAGAATATTAATTGCCTACCAGTGGAGAACACACTTTGGTTCTGAAGAGAGCAGCAGACAGGACCCTTGACCTTGCAGGGCTTAAAATAGAAGAGAAAGAAAAGTGAAAGTGTCAATCACTTGGTCTTGTCCGACTCTTTGCGACAGCATGGACTGTAGCCCACCAGGCTCCTCTGTCCATGGGATTCTCCAGGGAAGAATACTGGAGTGCGTTGCCATTCCCCTCTCCAGGGATCTTCCTGACACCAGGGATCGAACCTGGATCTCCTGCATTGCAGGCAGATTCTTTACCATCTGAGCCACCTGGGAAGCCCTAAGAGAAGAGAGGATGCACTCAAAATACAGGCAGCTGAAAACACGTGTGTAAACTTGTAATTCGGAGCAGCCATGGCGATATAAGCATTTGCTGTCTGAGTGGGAGCCGTGTGTAAAGGGAATTCTGCAGTGAAGAGTGTGGCAGAGATGGAGCTGACGAGGGAGAATTTCCCTGGGAAAGCTGATCTGCAGCAGTTGTGGGCAGAGTGGGTGGGAGAGGTTGTGGCAGTGAGGAGAAAACAAGCTTATAGGCTAGAAGGAGTTCATGGTCAGGGTGGGGATGGTCGTTAGCCTGGTTGGAGAGTTAAACCCAGCAAGGCAGGGGCTAAAAACTGAGCTTTCCAGAAGACGTCACCAGGATGATGATATGACTGCAACTGCGGACATTGAAACTCCATGCCATCACTTGGAGCCGAGATTTTGTTCCTCTTTCTGCTTGTCTGTGCTCCATCCTACTTTGAACACTTAACAGCTCTTAGGCTCAAAGGAAGTCAGAATCAAACTTAAGGGTAGAAATTTGGAAATGCTCATATAGTGCTTTAACTCTTATGAAAAAGAGAATCGAAATACAAAATAGTAATGCTGATATTAGGCAAAGTGGTAGAACCGTTCAAAGAGAGGTGTACTTAGAAAAACAGTACTACACATATTTGATGTAAGAAAAGATTAAAAAAATTTTTCTTCCTCAATTTTTTTTCTTTGATTTAAACTCAACCTATTTGTTAAATTTTCTTCCTGCTTCTATCTCCTTTCTTGTTCCTATCTTCCCTATAGTGGGTTGAATGGTAGCCCCCAGAAGCCATGTCCATGTCAAGTTCCTGGAACCCATAAATTGATGTTATTTAGAAAAAAAGGTTCTTTGCAGATGTAATTAAGTTAAGGATCTCATGCTAAGGATATCTTTCTGAATTACGTGGGTGAATCCTAAGTCCAATGGCAAGTGTCCTTATAAAAGACACACAGAAGCGAGACAGAACTCTTTCCCAAACAGCAACAGGATAAATGTCTGCTGTTGTAAGCCACTGACTTTCTGGCAATTTGTTACAGCAGCCCTAGAAATCTAATACATTCCCTAATTATTAGCTCACATATAAGAAGAGCCTCTATTATATTTCTCACGTTACAGCATCTACTTTTTCTAAGTTTGATCTAAATGTGTACTATGTTAAAGCCAGAACTGTAGACTAATGTACGAAGTACACATTTAAGAACAGCATTAAAAATTACTTCCAAATGGTTCATGAACACAGAATTGTGCTACGCTACTTCTGTTGTTTGTGTGTATGTTGTTTTTGTTCCTGCGTTTTGTTTTTATTTGGGCAGATGCTGGAATGGACGCATGAAATGGAATGTGTCATTTAAGAGAGGGATACAGCTTCCCGGCCTTCTTATATTTAGCATTAAGCATTTATATTCTGAGCAAGAAGACATGATCAGAGCTTGCTGTGGGAGGCTGTGAAAATTCTTCAGGCAATTCAGTCATGCGTCAGCAGAGCTCCCGTGCAGTGGCTTGCTTATGGCCGGCATCTGTTACAATAGGCCTTTCTGACTCTTGCAAGTCTAGTTATTAAATATTTTGAACGTCACTCCTACAGATAAAGGTTAGAAACCAGCTGTACAATTGGCGAGCCTTGATTCTCCTAATAGAAAGGCTTTCTACCACATGTTTTCCTTCAAGCTGTGTTTTAGAACCCATAGCAAAAGTTCTTTTGACCCAAGCTTTTGTCTTATCATTTCTTAATCCAACCTGACGGTCTTTTGGTAGAAGAGCCAGGGAGCGGTCATTGGACAGTAGGGTTTGGAGAAACAATTTCACAGCTGTTTCTAGAACTAACGTTCTTAAAAATATAGTTGAGACATCTGAATGATGTGAGCAGTTTTTTGGTGTGTTTTCGTGTTTTTTGTTTTAATTTTAGCGAAGAATTTTTTTCTTCCTCCTAAAACTTTGACTAGAAAGCAATTTTACTTTTAGGGTTGCAATAATTATGCTTACTAAGGGTTCTGTGCAAATTGTAAAAACACTTAGCAGATAACAAAGTGATGGGAAGGGGAGATTGGAAGCAGTTACACAAAACAGGTAGAGAAAGAGGTGATTGAGGGGAAACCATCTGAAGAAACTCCGATAGTTTCTTGATAGCCGTGTTATTTTGGAATGTTTCTCCTCCTGCGTTACCATGAATGGGAAGAGGACTGGAGCGCTCCAGTTCTTTTGCCCAAATAACAGAATCTTCTCCATAACAGGCCGTGCTTTGTGGCCCGTGAATAGAATTTTTGCCACTGTGATTAAAGAAGGCAGGAAATTTTCTGCAAAGTCTTGTCTTTGTCAAGCATCTTTAAAGTCTCTATTGCCAATGGTCAAGGAAGGCTCTTAGTATAAATTTCAAACTTTGGCATCGACTATTCCTGCTTATATCCATGGTAAAAAAGAGAATAGATTTGGTAGAGGTTGTGGGGTCATTAAAGATTAGTAAATGAGAGGTCTGTTGTTCCAAACTATTTAGTTTCTTTACATTTTGCCTCAAATGACAAATCCCATTTAAATTGAGATTTATAGCCTTATACACATATCCTTTGGAGAAGAAAGCGGCAGCCCACTCCGGTACTCTTGCCTGGAAAATCCCATGGATGGAGAAGCCTGGTAGGCTACAGTCCATGGGGTTACAGAGAGTCATGACTGAGCGACTTCACTTTCACTTTCGCTTCACACATATACTTATGATTTCCTTTCTGAACCAGGTGAATTCTGGCAGATTTAGATATTTCTGTATATTTATTTTATAGTAATAAAAGCCCTAGAGAATAAAGACATTATAAATATAACATGGGTATGTTCAATGAAATAAAGTCCAGCAATAAAGAAATGACTGCCTAAATTATCGTATGTATATAGCACAATGCCACTAAAGTAATGAGTTATATTTAAACAAGTTGACTTGGAAGGATTTCCATGATGCACTGTTAATAAGAAAATTAACATTCAGAGAACTGACCATAATACTGTCTCATTTTTGTAAGACAAATATTGTAGGAATTAATATTGTTCTCCAGATATTCCTGATCTACCATCTTCAGGCACACGGTAGAGCGGCAGTCTGTGCGCCTAGAGCCCCCGGAGGCGGGTGGAACCAGGTGACCAATTCTGATCTGTGTGTGATAAACTCAAGTTCAAGGTGGTGGCTGCTGCTTCCCTTTCAGTTCTGAGTAAACCAAACCCACCTGCTGACCAGCAGGGTCATGGAGTTCGTGAAATGAACTTGTGTTGCTTTAAGCCACCGAAATCTTGGAGTTGTTTTTTTTTTTTTTAACTGAAGATTAATCTAGCCTATGAAAACAAATACATCAATGACAAATGTATGTGTAGCTGTGTGGGGATGCATTTGTATATTATAGATCACCTTATTTAATCATCACACCAACTCCGTAAGATGGAACTATTATTTCCATTTTAGGCTTCAGGAAACAGAAGCACAATACAATTAAGTAAATTCCCCAGGTTACACAATTAGCATTCTGCCAAGTAGAAATCAGATCCAAAGTATGTTTAATGGCCAAGCACACGTCTCCTCCTCCAACCATCCCACTGACATGCAGAGAACTGCTAGGCAGTTTTTCTTCAGAGGACCCTCAATACTATTTTAGGACAGAAGCATATGGCATCATGAAACCCAACCAAGAAAGGTTATGAGACTGCGGGCACAGGACACAGAAACCTTGCCTGCCATGCAGAGCTTAGCTGCTGGCGGTAAAGAGAACAGGGGTAAAAATAGGATGCACAGAATCTTATCTATCATTTCTATTGGCACATCCGTGCCCTTTCAATCTTGAAAACAGACGGCAGCTGATACTCACTGTTATCCTTTTAGGGCAGGATGGTATTAACAGTGTAGTGAGCCCCTCTGGGCTGTTTAACAAAAGCTCACGATCAGCTTAATGATAATTGGCCATTAGGACAGAGTCACAATTGTGTTTGTACAGAGCAGGTGCAGGAGCAAGGTAACAGGATAATGTACCACTGGCAAGAAATGCAGGTTGGCCCTTTATCCAGGTGGGAGAACTTCAGTTATGCATGAAACATCACTGAGTGTGCGGAGGAGCTGCGAGTAGCCAGCGATGGGGAGCTTGTAAGTGGGTAAAGCGGGTGTATAACTGTGTGACATGTAAATTACTTCTCCCACGGAAAAGAAGATGGTCTAATTCACTGAGGGAAGCATTACAATATGCACTAAGACTAGTGAAGTGAATGGTCAAAAGAATATCTTTGCTTCTAACAAGCCAGTTTGTACTCATCTTCTCAATGTGCCAAGATCATGTTATCTCAGGAGTTCCAAAAGTTTTTTTACATATATATAATAGAGAAGCCTGCTGAAGAGGAATTATATTTATTTTTATATATTTTATGTCAACAGAGCTTTTTCCTTTGTGATGTATATTTTAGCCATACAAATTATTGTATAATAACAACAGTTTGTTGCCATCTTACATGTAAAAGGGAATTTATTTACAGGAATGGAAGGGGAAATTAAAAAACTAAAAAGAGTCTAAAGAGAGGATCATATTCGAGTGTGCTATGGGGACTTACTGGAGGAGGGCATGGCAACCCACGCCAGCATTTGTGCCTGGAGAATCCCTATGGACAGAGGAGCCTGGTGGGCTACAGTCCATAGGGTCGCAAAGAGTGGGACACAACTAAGCACCTAAGCTCAGCACAGCACAGCACTGGGACTTAAGAACAGAACAGATGCACAGTATGTATAGATAAAGATATGCTTTAAAACCCATTCACTCAGTGTCACAATGATTATTTTGCCAGACAAGACAGTCCGTTGCAGGCGGGGAGGCAGAGAGGGACATATCACTTGGTGAGCTTCCAGTGTGTTTAAGAAACTCTGCTGGGCTTTTTACTAATGGGTATATTAATTGTTTGTATGTATGCATTTATTTGTAGGATGTATTTACCTGATAATAAACTCTAGTGTTCTTGGCTGGAAAATTCCATGGACAGAGGAGCCTGGTGGGCTATACAGTCCATGGGGTCACCAAGAGTTGGACACGACTGAGCAACTGAGCACACAAATATGTGAGATATTATCTATGAAAATTATGTGTCATATAAATTATATGTTATTACTTTTAACTAAAAAATTAGCATTGAGTCCTGACAATAATTCTAAGAGTTGAGGTGTTCTGACCACCACCTGACAAGGAAGAAGGCAGAGAGATGAAAGAAGCGACCCAAAGCTGTCAGACGTGGACAAGGAAGAGTCCAGACCTAATGAAGGCAGACCTCCCCATCCAGAGACCAGTCACGCACCACGATTTCATGCTACTGTCCAGAAATCTGCACACAGGAAAGGGGCTATATTGAAGGTAAAAATATCTTTCCAAGCCAACCTTGGAAGAAATTCCTGGAGGACTGCTTAAAGATGAAGGGCAAACCTGTAACATTTACTAGGATCTACCGATTTACAAAGGAAGTAAATCTATCTTTCCATTTTATGGATTAAAAAAATAATTACTGAAATCAACATTCTTTCATTTCCCAATCTGTAAGTAATTTATTTTTAATACCATGTAAAATCATGCCTTTTTTCCCTTTGAAACTCCACAGGTGAAAAAAACAGAATTATCAAACCTTGACAAAAATGATCAGTGTTTAGAAAACATGTGAGTTATGACAAAAAAATGAAGGAGATACTCAGAATCTATGAATATTAAGTCAGTATATTTTTATATTTTATCAAACCCAATGAATAGAAAGTATTTAAAATAAATTTTGCAAAACTTTTAAGTACATGAATTCCTTTTTTTTCACATTCCCTTCCTCTTCCTTTTCCAACACTGACAATATGTCAGAGGAGCCCTGGAGCCCCCAAGTTAGGTTCCCCTGATTTCAAGAAAACAATGACAGGGACTTTCCTGGTGGTTCAGTGGCTAAGTCTCTGCACTCCCCATGCAGGGAGGCCTGGGTTCGATTCCTGGTCAGGGAACTAGATCCCACATGCCACAACTAAGAGTCCACATGCTGTGTGCTGCGTCCAGTCACTCAGTCGTGCCTGACTCTGCGACCCCATGGACTGTAGCCCGCCAGGCTCTCTGTCCATTGGAATTCTCCAGGCAAGAATACTGGAGTGGGTTGCCATGCCCTTCTCCAGGGAATCTTCCCACCCCAGGGATTGAACTCATGTCTCCTGTCTGCATCTCTTGTGTTGGCAGGTGGATTCTTTACCACTTGAGTTCGCATGCCACAACTAAAAGATCAAAGATCCCCCATGCCGCCACTAAGACCCGGTGCAGCCAAATAAATATTTTTTAAAAAGAAGAAGACAAGGAAATAACCATGACTTCTCAGGCTTGCCCCTCTCTACCCCCCTAAATCTGTCAATTCCTTAAAGGCAAAGAAGCCTTCTGCTCTTCTAAATCCTAATCTCAACTTTACCTTAAAAATAACACACTCTTGCTTTGCTTGCAAGAGAATGGTATAGACATTGCTCTATAGCCTGCTTGATGTTCTAAAATTCTCAGAAAAACTCAAAGGTATCTAATGCATATGAATTACAAAATTCAATCATACAGCTTTCCTGCTAATATATTCCTGAGCTCATCATACAGAGTACACTAGCATATTTGGATATTAGCATCTGATAATTTTGTTTTAAATGGTGCATATTAAGTCAACCTGTGTTCTTCAGAACATTTTGCACACAGTTTGGGAGCTATTACCCATCATTCATTTAGAGTGAATGCCCAAGGCAAGCAATGGCAACACTAAGCTTAGTTTTGGTCTTTTCTTTTTAGCTTAGTTTTTGACAGCTGCACGTGATGAACCAATACCTGACATAGCTTCAGTCTTAGGGACCCTTTCCATCAGAGATAGGCTTTGTGACTTGTCTCACTGTGTTTTTAAGAATGAGAGCTATACATGAAACACACAAGGCTCATAGGAAATACTTTCTGCTTAAATTTTCCCTCAAGTTTTGATAATATGTAAATAAGGAGACATACAGATATTTCCACAAGTAATACTGGAATCAAAAGAGAGCTGAGCTTTTTTTCCTACAAATAAATATTGGCAACTAACAAGGAGAGTGAGCAGAAATGTATAGAATGCTTTGTAGTGAATAGGGGTATTCTGCTAAGCCAAGACAGAAACTGGATAGCTGAGCTAAAGCAGTGAGCATTTTTGCCTTTACCTGAGACACTGTGTTGGTTTGCTAAAGATGAGCAGTGTGCTGCTATGTCCGCCAAAATGGCCTTAGCCCAAAATTGTATAAAAGGAGAGAAAGATCGGCAACCCAGGAAGGAATGGGTCCATTACCCACAAATGTGTAGTTCTGGAGGTTAGTTATAAATACAAGCATAAGTTTGATAATGTGAAGAGACAGCCAAGATTGCTGAGATCACTAACTGTTGGAGCAAAGAAGGAATGAGTCAATAAAATCTTCATCTCAAACCAAGATTCATGCAACTCTTCACATTAATCACCTGTCAGGGTCACCCAGAAAAGACCCTGATGCTGGGAAAGGTTGAAGGCAGGATAAGGAGACGATGGAGGATGAGATGGTTGGATGGGATCACTGAGTCAATGGACATGAGTTTGAGAAAACTCCGAGAGGTGGTAAAGAACAGGGAAGCCTGGCGTGCTGCAGTCCATGGGGTCGCAAGGAGTTGGACTCAACTGAGCAACTGAACAAGTGTCCCCTGGACCACGTCTTCCATGATGGTAGTTTTATAAATTAGAGGAATTCTGCACAGACATTTTGATTTATCTATGGCTCAAGCATGACATGAAGGATTAGAAAACAAAGATTTCAGACCAAAGTGAGACGAGAGAAGACCAGAAACAAGAGTGCACTTCCCTAAAGTGAGGACTTCCTATTTAATGGATTTCACTAGACTGCCAAAGTTTTCTTGAGAGACGGAGTCTGAATCAAGAAAAGGAAGAGACTGTCCTTTTATGACAGAAATCATATTTCAGAACATCACAGAGAATCCTTGAGAAAGATCTGATGATGTTTATCTGAGCTATTGCAAACTGTAGTGCTAGGGAAGGGGTATGAATCATTGGGGTGTACAGTCATATTCTGAAATTCAGTAGCCTAAACTCAAACCATTCTTGTTGCCAACTCATGCAAACTGAGGCTCCTTCCCAGGTCCCCTGTTCCTCCCAGGGACCTGAAATGGAATCCTCCGTGTGATCTATGATCTTTATATTCCACACAGAGTGACCAAGGCTTACATTCTTTGTTTTAATTCTCCCATCTATGATAAAAAAAATCCCTGAAGTTGGTAGTAGAATGAGATGGTACCCTGCCTCATTCTTCAGCAAATGAATTAAAGAGACTTCTTTTATTAATTTTCATAGTTAAGAACCTATCAAAATAATTTATTAAGCACGCAGCCTAGACAGTCTATTAAAAAGCAGAGACATCACTTTGCTGATAAATGTCTGTATCATCAAAGCTATGGTTTTTCCAGTAGTCATGTATGGATGTGAGAGTTGGACTATAAAGAAAGCTGAAGGCTGAAGAATTGATGTATTTGAACTGTGGTGCTGGAGAAGACTCTTGAGAGTTCCTTGGACTGCAAGGAGATCAAACCAGCCAATCATAAAGGAAATCAACCCTGAATATTCATTGGAAGGACTGATGTTGAAGCTCCATTACTTTGGCCACCTGATGCTAGGAGCTGACTCACTGGAAAACATTCTGATGCTGGGAAAGACTGAGGGCAGGAAAAGGGGGTGACAGAGGATGAGATGGTTAGATAGCATCACCAAGTCAATGGATATGAGTTTGAGCAAACTTGGGGACATAGTGAAGGACTGGGAAGTCTGGTGTGCTGCAGTCTATGGGGTCACAAAGAGTCGGACATGACTTAGCAACTGAATAACAGCATTAAGCACGCATCTGTATATATCACAGTATTACTTTCATGAAATCTTCTACCAATGAACAACTTCTTTGGACACAGCCTTTCCCCAGATTCTTTCCTAAATCTGCCCTAGGAATCCAGTTCTTCCAAAAAGCCAGCTGAGTTAACTTGGGTTGCAAAGATAAAACTTTCAGAGTGGTTTGTCCTCCATGAGATCAATACATTCTTTGGTGGATAAAACGAAAGGATTGGACTAGTAGATGATTGCTAAGGTCATTCCAAAAATGCGGTTCTCTTACTCTAATAGATGTTAAATTGCAACAACCAGAAGAGAGTCTTGAGGAGGAAAGAAACATAAAGAACCGATGGTGTCCTTGATAGAGAAGTAAGAGCTTTCAGTGAACATTTCAGCTTTCTAAGATATCAAATCTCAGCTGACAGCTAAGACAGGTCTGATCTGTAGCCACATCTTCTATCAGCTTGTGTATCTCCTGCCACTTGGTGGTCAGTTACTCCAGGGCACTCACAGTTCTCACAGTACCATGCTGTCTCCTGCTCCTGGACCTTGCAGTCCCCCTCTCAGGAGCCTCTTTCTCATTCTCCACATCACAGCATTAGCAGTGCTCAGCACTCAGCCAGACAGAACTACCTGCTCGTCACTCAGTGCTCCCTCGGAACCTACTGCTGATTGAAGTCTCACTGTAACATCCTATAAACACAAGTTCTTACTTGTGATGTATTTCAAAGGTACAGAAAAAGATAGTGGATACTATACTGTCCGTGTGTGCATTACTCAGGTTTTAAAATGTTAACACTCTCTCCTAGGTGCCTTAGTGCTTTAAAAACAATATAAAGGGATAAAAATTAGAGATATTGCAAAGACCATCAATATTCGACCCCACTCCTCTTTCCCAGAGGCAACTTCTATCCTAAAATTGATGCTTGTGTATCCCATCTATTTTTTATATTTTTACCATACATTTGCAAGTATTTTGCAATACTGATTTATGGGTTTCCAGGGTACATAAGGGGTTATCTCATCTTAAGAATCATTTTGTAATATTCTATTTTTTTTAAAGTTTATTTCTTATTCATATTACACATCCTTTACTGTTTAGCTTGAATGTGTGTGTTTTGGGTTTTTTGGCACGACACACGGCATGTGGGGTCTTAGTTCCCTGACCAGGGATTGAACCCAAGACCCCTGCAGTGGAAGCACCAAATCTTAACCACTGGACCACCAGGGAAGTCCCCCATTTTGTAATATTCTATATTTAACTCCACATTATGTTTTAGGATTGTTGCATGTGGATTCATGTACATCTAGTCCATTCATATTTCCTGCTGGTATGCCAATGTTAGTATTCCAATGTAGGATTATAGTTTATTTATGAATCCCTCATGAAAGATTATGCAGCTGGTATCTTAGCTTTTGGCAATGACAAGCAGGTCTCCAGTGGGCATCCCGATTAGGTTCTCTTTAGTGCTCCTGTGCAAGTCTCTCTGAGAAATATAACTACAATTGGAACAGCTGTGTCATAGGATATGCATATCCTTAGCTCAACTAGATATTAACAGGTAACTCTCAAGATGATTGTAACAGTTACTGTCTCACCAACAGCATCTGAGAGCTTCCATTTCCACATCACTGTCACTTGGTATTACCAATCTTTTGTTTTTCAATATGCTGGTTGTGATTTAATAACTATATCCTGATTACCTGCTATGCATTCAGATTTCTTCTTCTGTCAATTGCTTGCTCATATTTTTATCCATTTTGATCAGTTGTTTATTTTTTTTCTGTTTTGGGACTTTTAAAGAAATTCTTTCCTATGATGAGGTTATACAACTGTCACCTGTGTTTCTCTTTAAAATTCACATTATTTGGGCTTTCTACTTGTCTTTGTACTTCTTGGTCTCTGATTGATAGATTTTTCTTTATTCTTCTCCCTTTCTTTGGTTTGGAAGTTGTATGCTTTATTTCTATTTTCTTTATAGTAACCATTAAATATTTAATATATTCTGCTTTTACCTATCAGGCCAATATATCTATCAGGTTGATATATTCAGATGGCTCAGCAGGTAAACAATCTGCCTGCAATGCAGGAGACACAGGAGATGCGAGTTCCATCCCTGGAAGATCTCCTGGAGTAGGAAGTGGCAACCCACTCCAGTATTCTTGCCTGGGAAATCCCCTGGACAGAGGAGCCTGGTGGGCCTCAGTCCAAAAAGAGTAGGACACAAGTTAGCAACTAAACAACAACAAACTGTAAAAATATCCGAAGGCTTGAATCTGATCACCCCTCTCCATCTTCCATGCTATTAAAGCCTCGCTTTTACCTTGTTTATAATCCCCCTTATTTAAAACACATTCAAACATTCCAGCATTTTTGTTTTTGTTTCACTTTTACAAACATACTTGTCAACTTCACATCTGCTTCTTGAATTTCATTCTTTCTCTCTTGGTTCAATTTCTTTCTTTCTGAATAATATGTGATTAGTTCATGTAGTAAAGGTCTATGAATAGTACACTCAGGGTCTGTCTGAAAACATCTTTAGTTCAACATCAATCTTGTAAAATTGAATTATAATTATCCAAGAAATACATGTAAATAGCTTACATTTTTAATGGTGCTAAATGCAGTCGTCTAATTTCCCTGGAAATAACAATTTTCAACTTTTGAAAGTGAAAGTCGCCCAGTCGTGTCCAACTCTTTGCAACCCCATGGACTGTAGCCTGCCAGGCTCCTCTGTCCATGGAATTCTCCAGGCCAAAATACTGGAGTGGGTAGCCGTTTTCTTCCCTAGGCAATCTTCCCAACCCAGGGATCAAACCCAGGTCTCCTGCATCACAGGTGGATTCTTTACCATCTGAACCACCAGGGAAATTTTGGGGAAGAATTATCCCTTATGGTATTTACCTCCATGTTTTTAAATAGTGTGCTTATAATATTCTCTTAATTCACTATTATATTTTTTATTAATGACCTACTGTGGTAGATATCAATTAAATGCTAATGGTTTATCTCAGAGATACAAAGCCAGGGTTCTAAGAGTGAGAAAAGGGAGGAGTAAGGCAAAGAAGGATGGGAAGGGGTGTTAAATAATGCATTACTGCACTGGCTACTGCTTCCCAAGAAGCCATAAAGAGATAGTGCAGTGGATCCGGGGTGAGTATGGAGAAATGGAGCTTTGGAACAGTTCTTTGGGAAGAAGATGCCTGGTTCCCTCCTCTCTCCCAATTCCCATCTCTTAACTTTGCATGAGTTTTCTCATCTGTAAAATCAGGGCTAGTAATAGTACCTACCACAGGGGGTCATTATGAAGCTTAAATGAATTAAAAGATAGAAAGATGGAAGTCACTCAGTTGTGTCCAACTCTTTGCAACCCCATGGAATAGTCCATGGAATTCTCCAAGCTGGAATACTGGAGTGGGTAGCCATTCCCTTCTCCAGGGGATCTTTCCAACCCAGGGACTGAACCCAGGTCTCCCATATTGCAGGCAGATTCTTCACCAGCTGAGCCACCAGGGGAGAGAAGCAATGTGAGCTGAGCCTGGTATACAGTAAGGACTAACAACAGTTAGGTGTTATTGTTATTTTCCACGTCTCAATATATTTTTCGTATTCCTCTGGGCTTCCTTCTGAGTGATTTCCTCAGATCCTTCAGTTTTTTAATTCTCTCTCTGGCTGTGTCCACTCTGCTATTTAATCCAAACACTCAGTGCTTAATGTCAATGACTATATTGATCATTCACTTCTAGATGGTTTGTCTCCGTTTCTAGTCTGTCTTTTGTTTGCTTGTTTTTCATAGGGGTCTCTTCTTTCATGATGGCTTCTATTATTTAATTTTCTTATTGTAAGCGTCTATATTTTATAATAATCTTTAGATTTTCCTCTTATTTCTAGCTCTGCCTTTGCTGCATCTGCTGGTTTTCCTTATTGTGGTCTCTTCATGTGATTGGGAACTTATCATTGTGAATTTATGCTCAACAGATTGGAGTTTCATTCCCTACAGAGTGATTTTTCATTTGCTTCTATCAGTATCTCAGTGATTCCAACAGTCCAGGGAAAAAAGTTACATTCACTTTTGGTGCTGGGTTTCCCGAACCCTATCAGCAGGATATACTTGAATCCCACATTAAGAGTGGCACAGGCTTGCAGTCTGAATTTTTCCCAGGGTCCTTCCTGCCTCTACTCACATCCCCAGAACATAAGTTTCTCACTACCTCCCTGCCCTTCCAGGTCGAGTTTTCTTGGCTTTGTTTCCCTATTTTCCAGTTGAAGCGAGGCCAGACCCTTGAGGAGCCTTCCCTTCAGCAGAGTCTTAGCTCATTTCTTCAAGCCAGGCAAGGACACTTCTCACGTCCCTGAACTGGGCATTGAGACTCCAGTCCTCAGCACCTAGGGTGTACAGCCAGGTCAGGCATCCCAGCGGAACATCAGTGCAGCCAACTGCACTGCTAAAAGTTCTGGTTAACTCCCTACATGCTCGTCTCCTTCACTGGCCAATACATGTCTCTCAGGCAAGGACCACAGTCTATTTCCCAGTCCCTTTGCTCTGCTCGGCTCTCCCAGCTTCTAGCATGGTTCTGGCACCTGGTAAACAGGAGCTCAGTGAATATGGGATGGGTAAATGAGTGAATGAGTGAATGAATGGCTATCATTTAGGTCAGTTTAACAGCTACATAAACATTTCCTCCAACTTGTCTCTTGCAGCACAAGGTAGACTATTTCCAACACACAGATTAGAGATGTATCTGAGAATTCGGAGGACTGGAGACACTTGGAAACATGTGTGGCACCTACTTGCTCTGATGGGATCTTCAACTAGTTGTCTTCTTCACTGTTTTAAACATTGTTGAAAGTAAATAACTGAAACTGTATTACCCAAGAATAGCACTCAGGCACTATATATATCTTCTGGCTACCTAGTTATGTAGTGCACTGAAATGAGGCAAGAAGCTTTTCGGAAATTTAATTAACATCTTTCTAGATCTTCAATTTCTTAAAAATACCAGGATGCTTCATTTTTGAGTTGCTTACAGTGCAAGAGGAAGGCACTCTGATTAGTCTTTCCCTATCTATCACTGAGAGGTTAGGGCAGGGAATTGGAAGAGGGAGAAAGAGAGAAGAAAAGCCTTGTCCTTTATTAACCTAGAACATGTCTTTTTCTTGAACTTACATTTTGAATATGGTAAATAAAAATGCATGCATTGTCAGCAAATTTTGGATGGCAAAAAACAGCAATAGTAATCAAGGTCAAAAGACCTTTAATGATAGTAACACATATGCACACACACAGACACACACACACACAGGAACATAGTTATATCAATACCACAACTGAAAAAGACCATGCATTCTGCTGCGAAATTTGCAAGGTTTATCACGTTAGTGTCAATACTTGATGTTTTTATTATCTGAGATCCTGAGCAAGCTTTTAATGAAGAGTGTGTATAAAATATTGTTCTTGTGATTCCCTTCCCTTGGCTCCAATATGATAGTTTAATCTAATTAAACTAAGTTCATTTCCTTCTCAGGCTCACCCTAGAGTGCTGGCCACCTTTGATAATATGCCTTGTCATCCAAGTCTCGGATTATTCCTCTGAGGCCAGCCAGCTCCGTATGGCAACAGAATGCTGATGAAGTAGTTTGAGTTCTTTAGTTATAGTTGTTTTTTTTGTTTCTGTTTTTTAGAGGAAGAAGATGTACAAACAGGAATGTGTCAGAGAATAAACCAAGGAGCCAAACAGAATATTCATAATGAGATCAGAGAAATGGCAGAAGATTACTTCTCTGGATTGTTGGCCTTTTCAGAAAGTATTCTGTGGGGCAAGTATTTTTGTCATAATGGAAAGAGCTGTTGTCATGACTGGGCACTGACTTACTGGTCAGCTCTGTAAGTGGACGATTTTCCCGCGTGGGGCAGTTGTGTAGAGACACATGCTACTGTCTTGCAAACCATGGCCATCCCTAGAGTCCTTGTCTTAGAAACTATTGGAGTCACTCCAAATCAGCATGTCAGCACTGGTCTCACCTGATTCACAAAAGAAATAGCTGCCCAGGGGGAGTTATCTGCTAGACAGGCCACACTCCTGAAACAAGGGTCAAGCCACAGGGCCCACCACCCACCTGTAAATGGGAGTTTTGAGCTCCTTGGGGCATCTGGTCAACCTCACATGCCAGGCATATGGTGGGATGGAGTTCGAGGATTATAAAATATACCAAAAAGGAAAAACAGGCATCTAGGGCCACATGGATTCTGGTCTAGGTCAAGGGCTCCCCACTCAGATAGCTGCTACCCCTCCAGTCCCAGTTACCTAATGAGGTCTTAGAAAACATCAATAAAAATGCTCCAAAGAGGGGCTCATGGGGTAGGGGACTGAGGGGATTCTCCTAGGATGGAGAACCCGAGTCAGGAGCCAGGAATTCCATCACTGTAAACAGCCCACAGTCCTAATATTCCATCTAGCTGTTCTCACAGACGCTGGTATGATCGGCAGCTCAGAGGTCATCTCCCAGCAGAGACTTTCCTGCCCAGGTAGATAGTGATTCACTCTTCCCTCTGTGTTCCCACAGCATCTTCTTCATGCCTCAGCTCTCAATTGGCTCTGTGATACATGGTTCTCTCTCCCTCTCCCCTTGTAGGCTTGGAGATTCTGTGGAGAATAATTACATGTTGTGTTTCTTTATGTCTGCAGGGCCTGGACGCATGCAAGAGCAGTGATGTTTGGAAAATGAAGGAATGAATGGCTTGTCCACCTGCCAGTCACCTCATGTAGTGTGTGTTCCATACGCTGATTGCGAATTATCATGTATAGGACACAAAACTATGGCAGGCATTGTGATGCCACGTTAAATATTCATACTAAGTTTCCTTTTTAAGCCTTTACTGCAGCAGCAGGTTGAGCCACAAGCACATTGTTCTAGGGGATTGATATTCCTTAGTGGGCTGTGGGGAAGTTCAAACATGTATATGGGGGCTTTCCATACTAGTCACACTGATGGTGTCTTGAATTTGAACCCTGCTTTCACATCCATTATCTCTGTGATCCTTGCAAAACCCTGTGAGATGGGTAGGCTCTTTTATTTCACCAGAAAAGAAAGCAAGACAGACTGATTAACTGATGCATCTCTGGTCCCCAAAATTTACAACATGACTGTCTTGACCAAATAAGATCTTTATCCCCACTATACATTTGCTGTCCTGATGCTGGCCAAATCGTTTAACCTCTCACCAATCTTTTTAGACTTCTTATCTAAAAAGAGGGAAAATGTACTCTGTATAGTGGGGAGGTAAGATGAAGGAATTAAAGGGATGCTTAAATACTTTGTAGATATTATTTTGTATCTAAGTGGTGGTGGTGGTTGTTTAGTGCTAAGTCGTGTCCGACTCTTTGTAGCCCCATGGACTGTAGCCCACCAGGCTCTCTGTCCATGGGGTTTCCCAGGCAAGAATATTGGAGTGGGGTGCCATGTCCTTCTCAAGGGGATCTTCCCAACCCAGTGATTGAGCTCGTGTCTCCTGCTTTGCAGGTGGATTCTTTACCACTGAGCCACCAGGGAAGCCTATCTTGGTGGTAGTTTTCCACAATTGTCTTATGGACATGAGATCCCAGGTGCCACAACTAAGGCCTGGTGCAGCCAAATAAATAAATTTTTTTAAAAAACAAAAAGACTAGACTTGGAGATATGCCCTGTTATCAGATAGGTTTGCACTTTCCCATGGTCATAGGCTAAGAGACCCTTTTATAAATGCCCACCCTGGGCCACCAAAGGGCCTCAGCTGGAGAAAGAGTGGCTAATCTGATCCAGCACAATTGCTGAAAACATCCACGACATTCACGCCCACATGCTGGGGATGGGTGTTGCCCGTTCACGTGACTGGGACACTATGACAATTTCTAGCAATCTTCAGGACTCGGGCATTCTGTTCTCCAGGGACAGAGCCGTGAGCCCTCTGCTCGCATTCAATCTCTAGCCAGTCTCCACCCATTCAATTGATTTTTAATTTTAAAACATGCTATTTCTGCTGTTCCATGCCTACCGCTGCCACTGTCATCACCCGCGTGGAGATTATCTGTGCTTCTCCCACCCCCTCTCCCTGAACACTGCTGCTGAATGAGCCTTATTTGTTCAAGGACTATTTTTATCCCATCCTTCTCCTGCTCTAAAACCTCCCTTGGCTTACCCAATCAAGTCCAAACCCTGCCTTATGGAACTAGAAGCTGTCTTAATCTGCCATGAGCTCACCTATGTAGCCCAGATCTCATTATTTCCAAACAGAAACATTTGTCCTCATCACTTTGCTTTTGCTCACACTTTGCTTCAGCCTAAAATGTCCTCTCGCCTGTTTTTTTTTCCTCTGTCTAAACATTACGAATCTTTTCCTTGTCTTTTCATCATTCACATTCTGGTCCGCAATGCTCTTTCCTTCTCTGATCTATATCATATGTGGATATAACACATTTTGGAGTTGAATTAAACACTGTTCTGAATTGTTCTCCATTTGTTTCACTTGATAACTTACTCTTCTTAAAAAGACCTTTCTCATTTCTTACTTTCCATATGGAATAAAATCCAAATCTTTAGGAGTCTGGATCCTTCTTAATCCAGTTACAACAGATCACTGACTGTGATCCAATATTCCAAACCACATTCCTTTAAAAATCATATATACAGATCAATTTTTTTCTGAATGTGAAAACAGTACATTCTTATTATAGAAAATATGTAAAGGATGTGTATGTGCATGCTAAGCTGCTTCAGTTGTGTCCAACTCTTTGCAACTCTATGGACTATTGCCCACCAGGCTCCTCTGTCCATGGGATTCTCCAGGCAAGAATACTGAAGTGGGTTGCTGTGCCATCTGCCAGGGGACCTTCCCAACCAAGGGATCGAACCTGCATGTCCTGCAGCTCCTGACTTGCAGGCAGATTCTTTACTGCTGAACCACTGGGGAAGCCCTTGTAAAGAATAGTCTTAAATAAAGAAGTAGGAAAAATCAAGCCAGCCACGTTTAGCATTGATAGCTGCCCTTCAGATGTGTCTCCCACCAACCACTTTCATGTCCCCCTGCCTTTATTCACATCACTCCCTCTGAAAGACACGGTCCTGCTAGGTCCTCTCAAACGAACGTGACTCAAGAACTGTCCGAATACCACCTCACCTGTGAAGCTCTCCTTAAGTCTCATCCTCACAAGTAAGTCTAATCCTGCTTCCCCACCTCAATCTTCCATGGATTTCTAACATACTGGCATTATGTTGTTCAGCTCAAAGTGACTTGGCAGTTACTTGAACCCCATCTTTGGCCACCTGATGTGAAGAACAGACTCACTGGAAGAGATCCTAATTCTGGGGAAGACTGAGGGCAGGAGGAGAAATGGGTGACAGAGGATGAGATGGTTGGATGGCATCACCAACTCAATGGACATGAGTTTGAGCAAACTCCGGGAGATAGTGAAGGACAGGGCAGCTTGGTGTGCTGCAGTCCATGGGGTCACAAAAAGTCAGACACAACTTAGTGACTGAACAACAACAAAATTGTTTGCATTCCTGGAATCCACTTTCCTACATCTATTGGTCTCTTTTATCTTCCCAAATCTCAGTAAGCCTCTTTTCCTGATGGTCTTTGGAAAGAGATTAAATGTTGCATATTAACTTTCAATATGATCACTACTTTTGATTTTGTCATTCTCATAGACACTAACCAGGTTATACCCTTCATTTATAGAATATTAGTTAAAATTAGTTTCTAAATATGCTTTCTAAATATGCTTGCATATCTGTGGAGGTGAATAGCATATTGAAAGATACTTTTTTGGAACACTGGAAGGACAGATTAGAAGTGAGCAATGACATGTATCTAAGGTTAGAACTATGAATTTACATTCAATCCTGACATGGCACGTTCCTAACATTTGCCCTCCTCTCTCCATTACCACTATCCATACCCTTTGGCCATTTCAATCCAACCTAGACCAAATTTTTAAGTATTAAATTATCTCATACCCCCAGCCTCTTTCCGTATCTGAAATGCCTGTCCATTTACCTAAAGGGCCAACGCTCTTGACGATATGGTTCCAAACTGTTTATGTTTTTCATCTAAAATTTAGACACATTTCCTTGGATTATTCTAGGTTCTACTTAACACCAGTTTCTTCCATGGGCTTCCCTGGTACCTCAGAGGGTAAAGAATCCACCTGCAAGGTAGGAGACCAGTTCACACCATGCACTTTCAAGTCTCCAGTTTTATTTTTGTAATTTCCTCTGCCTGGGATGTACCCACTGTCTCCTTCTTCTCCATGTATCCAAACTTTTCAAAGTATCGAGACCACATTGACATACCATCTCCTCCCGGAGTCAGGAAAACTATACACATATGTTGCCCTTACTTAGCATTTCCTTCATCCTGCCTTGTGTTGGTTAGCTGGCAACATACCCGTCTCCCCTCTTTGTTCATGATCTTTTTCAGAGCCGAAACCAGGCTTGCTTTCTCTCTACTCGGTGCCTAAGATGGTTCCTTGCTGTGAGCACTAAATAAATTTGTATTTATTTGAAACCTCAAACTTGGAATATTGTTTAGGAAAAAACCCGATGGACTGGAAATTCGGGGGCGTGAGTTTTGTTCTCAGCTTCACTAGTAACCATCTTCTGATTGTGGGATCTTGGGACACCATTTTTCTCAGCTGTAAAACCAAGAAATTGGTCTTCATGTTTCCCCAGTGGCTCATCGGGTAAGAAATCCACCTGCAATGCAGGAGACGTGGGAGACACGGATTCAATTCCTGGGTCGAGAAGATCTCCTGGAGGAGGAAATGGCAACCCACTCCAGTATTCTTGCTTGGAGAATCCCATGGACAGAGGAGCCTAGTGGGCTATAGTCCATGAGGTCATGAAGAGTTGGACACAACTGAGTGAATGCGCGCACACACACACATCTTTAGGGGTCCTAACTTTAATGATCAAAGGAGAAATTTGAAACCCCTCATTTACACTGAATTTAAGATCTTCACTTACACGGTTGCTGGGAATATACCCTTAATTTGCTGCAGCTAGGAAGGAAGAACGTCTTTTGAGAGTCATGAGTTGAGACACTGGACAGATGAGAAAATAAAGGCTCTAACAGTGGCAAAATCTGGAGTTTGGGCCCAAGCTGGTTGATTTTAATTCTAGTGTTTTTTATGCAGGTAAACTCTCCCTTGAGACCAAACCTAAAAAAGGAACCTAGATAAGTTAATCTTTGAAATGAATAAATAACTGACAGGCCGTAGAAAAGTCATCATTCATGCCTCAGAGGAAAGAACTAAAACTAGATTTAAGCAGTGGTTGGAAAAAGTTGTGTTGGGGAATGAAATCTACTCATTCCAGGAAGAAGAATATAAGGTGTGTGGTTTGCAAAAGCAGCAACATATAGCAAGAAGAGGCCAGATTATTCAGGGGAAGATGCACAAGGAAAAGGCTTAAGAATAAGGATGCTGGGATAAACCTAGACACACAATACATAAAATAGATAACCAACAAAGACCTACTACATAGCACAGGGAACTATACTCAATATTTTGTAATATCCTACAAGAGAAAAGAAACGGAAAACAATAGACACATGGATATATGTGTAACTGAATCACTTTTCTGTGTACTTGAAACAAACACAACATTGTAAATCAACTGTATTTTAATTAAAAAAAAAATAAGAATAGGGATGTTTGGATCTGCCACTTAGATGAAATGTGCCTTTTCAGTTACCTCAATTTCAAGTCAATATGCTATCATTTAACCTCATTTCAAAGACAATCAAGAAAAGAGGCTTATTGAGATTTGGAAAGAGAGAGGAGAGGCCAGTTAGATGTAGGAACATGAATTCCAGGGATGCCAACAATTTGATGGGGGTCAAATAGCTACCAAATTGTTCTGACCTGGACAAGGCCCTGGGAGTAAAACACAAAGAACTAAAAAAAAATATGTATATAAATATATGTCAAGACAAGTTGAGGCCCATGATAAAGCCACTTGCTATAACTGTCCATTTACATGTGGTTTGTACTCTGAAGTTCCCTCCTTCTGTAGTTCAGGAACTTTCTGGTTCAACCAGTTCACTGGTCATGAGATTCCTGAGTGAGGACTGGAAATGAATCTTACTGTTACCCAACAGTAAGATTCTGAACTGGAGAACTCCTAACCCTTTAATTGGGAGCATAATGTCTAGAAGTTAAAAAATATGTGAAGAGAAGCACCTATGCTTGGAGATGCTTTGCAGAATTTTTCCTACATAACCAAAAGATCAATCTTTCCAACATTGAGTTTTTCTCAGATGACTTAGATTCTATCAGGAGAAAGAAGGGATACATAAGTCATTTCTTTTAGTCTAGAAGTTTTCCTCCTCTTCATGGGAAGAACCAGGAAGAGCCAAGTCATGCAACAATAATAAGGCGTGGCTGAACAACTCAGCTTAGTCTGCTTTGCAAGGGAGGCAGAGGCAGGGAGTAGACTTGATGGTATAGTCTTTAGAATCTTCATTCAGATTGCTTTTTTATGAGTACTTTATGCAGTTAGAGTCACAAAACCTGCCTGAAAAATCACAGAGTTCTTGGCAATTCCAAAATTAGGCATGGAAAGTGCCAAATATTAACACTGTTTTCTAAATGTAGCTCTTATGCAGGCCCCACTGTTGCACGTTGTGGCTAAGGACTCCCAATGTGTAACCCTGTTGGGTAAGCATTCCCACCAGTAACCTAGGGGGAAGCTTGCCAGGTTTCTGTCAAGCAGAATGGACGCACATTCCCAGACATCTGTATAACCTGCACACAGCTCAAAAAACGGGAGGAAGGGTAGGTGGAGCAATGAATACTGATGCGCAAGTTTAATTTTAAAGAAACTGTGTAGGCAGATTCAGTCCTACATGGGAATTTCTGAAAAATTAAAATAAGACTAAGGAAAACTATTTTAAAGCATATAAGTAGCAGAAAGACGGTCTCCTGGCCACCTTTATCTTTGGTCTGCACCCGTGTCTCTAGGAAACAGTGGAAAGAATTTGTGTAAGACTTAGATGAGAGTCTCAAATAGACAGTTTTCACAGAAGGAGACTCACAGACTTAGAGAATGAACTTATGGTTGCTGCGGGGGAAGGATGGGTAGAAAGGATAGTTAAGGATTTGGGGATGGACATGCACACTCTGCTATATTTAAAACGGACAACCAACGAAGACCTATTGTATAGCACAGGGAACTTTGCTCAATGTTATCTGGCAGGCTGGATGGAAGGGGAGTTTGGGGGAGAATGGATACATGTATATGAATGACTGAGTCCTTTTGCTGTTCATCTGAAACTATCACAACATTGTTAATCAGCTAGCTACACCCCAGCAGAAAATAAAAAGTTAAAAAAAATAGGCAGTTTTCATCCACTCCGGTATTCTTGCCTGGGAAATCCCATGGACAGAGGACCCTGGTGGGCTGCAGCTCGTGGGGGTCTCAAGAGTCGGACATGACCTAGCCACCAGACCACCACCACCACCCATAGACATGCGGTGGGTATTTTTTTTTTCAATCTGCCCACTTCATCTCATCCCCCCTGCTACCAGCACACCTAGAAGTCATTCTGTTTAGGACTCAGAAATGGCAAGTCCAAATTCACCACCGTTTCAGCCCCTAACACCTAACTACAGGCTCAGTCTAACATTTCTAGGGCACATCTAAATACATGCCAGGCACAGCATCATGTTCTCTGGTGGCAGAACCCAGGAGGGCTCATTCCCTTCCGCAGTGTACAATATTAAAATGATAAAGCAACCAGCAGAATAACCGCAGTGCAAAGGATGACTATGATTAATTAGCATTGTAAGAAAGACCCGAACTGACTTACTAGAGGGAAAAGCCTCTGGCTTGGAGGATCAGTACATAATCCCTGGGGAAGGTCACACTTAGACCTGGGCCGGCAGCATGGGAAGGAGGGCAAGGGGATTCTAAGTGCAGAGCAAAGTGTGAGCAAAAGCAGAGAGGTCGCCAGGCACAAGCATATCCGCTTCTATCAGTTCAGTTCAGTTCAGTCGCTCAGTTGCGTCCAACTCTTTGCAACCCCATGGACTGCAGCACTCCAGGCCTCCCTGTCCATCACCAACTCCCAGAGCTTACTCAAACTCATGTCCATCGAGTTGGTGATGCCATCCAATCATCTAATCCTCTGTGGCCCCCTTCTCTTCTCGCCTTCAATCTTTCCCAGCATCAGGGTCTTTTCCAATGAGTCAGTTCTTCGCATCAGGTGGCCAAAGTATTGGAGTTTCAGTTTCGGCATCAGTCCTTCCAATGAATATTCAGGACTGATTTCCTTTAGGATGGACTGGTTGGATCTCCTGGCAGTCCAAGTTACCACAGGGCTCTGGTAAGTACCTGGCTCTGCTGCCAGGGGTACTGGGGTTGAGGGGAGGGTAAGACTGAGGACATGATGAATGGTCCTCTCAGCCTGGTCACCGTAAGGCCTCTGAGGGGAAGCACATGACAGAGCAAAGAGAGTGAAAGAGGAAAAATGATGGACCCTTCTTGTATGTATCTCACGTGCACGTGCACACACACACAATTTATGTTTTTTTTTTTTCTGTAAGCTTGTAGAGTCCCCAGGATTTTCACACTGTAACAAGAAACTGTTACAACAAGGACTTCTCCCACCTTCCTTCTGCTGTGACACAAAACAACTCTCCATCATTTGACCAGGATACGATAATTACGTTACCATTTTACCAGCAGTCCACGGAACACTTCTATCTATCCACTCGTGGCTAAGAAATCAAGCTAACTGTGAAAATCATTTCGTTCCTGGGCAAACAGAAAGGAACCACTTGGAAAGTCCGTCTCAGAAGGAGAAACAAGTCTGAAGTCAGTCATTTCCAGATAAGCTGTGTTATTTAGCAAGGATTTGACAGCTATAGGATGAGCGAACTTTCACCCTTTGATTTTGTCTTGGAGAGATTCAGAGTATCTTTACAGAACTGCCAGAATACACTCTCTAACATGGGTTGAGTGGGCTTTTTTGGTGGCGGTCATTTACTTGAAAGGAAAACTCGTAGTCTTGGATCTCCTCCGTGCACAAACATAGAAACGGAATGTTTCTTCAAACAACAATGCCTTGTGTGAGGCTCACGATGCTACTCAACTTAAGTCAGCACAACACAGTGTAAGCAAGGAATGCTTACAGGTGTAGACAGGCTGGATCCACTGCCGGTCTCTGGGCAGGTGGGTGGGCAGAGTCTCTCCCCACATCTGAGGATCCACTGCCAGCTGCGGAGCAGAGCTTAGGAGGGCCCCTGGACATCTCTCTCTTAAACACATGTGCACTACGACCTCCCGGAGGTAAGATCCACGAGCTGCTTTGGGTTCTTAGTTTGTACCTAGTGCAGCATCGCCACCTTGAGAGAGAGGCACTTACTGGATTCAGAAACACATTTGATGATTATCAGAGTGATTAGAAGGAATCAGGGCAAAGGGAGAAATTCAGGGGCAAGGAGAATTTCTCAAGTAGCAAAAAAAAAAAAAAAGGACTCAAACTCTGTCTTCCCTTGCCTGCAGAAAGAGAAATACAGCATCCCTGGCCATGGCAGCCCGTCCCTCAGGAACAAGGAGCTCCATGGCCAGGAGGGAGGCAGGGAGGGGAGATGGCCATCTGTCTTGCCGTTCAGGTGAGATGTCTCCAGGCCACTCTCTCCTTCAGCTTAACTCCTGTCCTCAGGCTTTGCAGGGGGCGAGATGGCGAAGCTCATGGGAGCACGCAAGTGTCCCAGAGTGAAGACCCAGGTGTGTAAAGGTGAGGGCAGGAGGGGCCACCTCTACTTGGGGGGGGGTCCTGGAGAGCCCCCACCAGCAGGTGATGTGGGAACAGGACAGGTAGGCATGGAAGAGAAGCCCCAGAACCCAGCAGGCATGGAGGCAAGAGAGCCTGACCTGCTTCAGGAAGAGAGGACACTGCAGATGGCTGGAGTGTGGAGGTGAGGCTAGCAGGAGAAAGTACGGGAGGAGCAAGTGAGACGGGCTGGGACCTGGGACCCTTTGCTGTGGGGCTTGCATCTGGACAAACACTTCCTCCAGCAACTGAATGTAAGGAACCTACAAGGGACTAAAAAATTACTGCATGCATGTGCAGTTGGGGCACATTATGAACGCCAAGATACAAAAAGACCAAAAATCCAACTGCCACTTCTGGGGTTTGGGGAGCAAAAGCAGGGTCCTGTGCATGATCCCTGACATAGCACCACCGAGGGGGTGGGAAGACCAACTAAGCCACCCCTCTACCATCACCCCATTTAAGGGACCAGCTCACCCCCCTCTCAGGAAGCAAGCAGGGAAACTATTGTTGGCTTTTGCTCCCTGGTGTGGCAGCGTGAATCTCAATAAAGCCTTGCCTGAATGCCTCATCTGATCTCTTATCAATTTCTATTGTCTAAGAAGTGGGTCAGTAACACAAGGGCTGGCTCCTGCTGAGGGCCTCGGTGCCTTTAAGGAATTGGGGCTTGTCTTTAAGATACTGGGGAGTCAGGGGAACTTCACATGAGAGTGTGACATGATTTGATTTAGATTTTGAAGACTTACTCAGACAGCCAGTGGGAGAAGAACTCATGAGTGGATGTCAGGCAGGGGACCAGCCAGGGCTGCTGGCATCAACCAGTAAGACAGGATATGGGCAGATTTCCTGGGGTGGAAGGGATCATCTTGGAGGATACTGGGACATATGGGCAGATATATTCTGAAGGTGATGATATGCTTAAGTTAGGCACAGGCCCCTTCTGTGGCCCTGGGAAGGGACCCAGCAATGTGTTCACAGGGACATAACATCTCCTCCATTTCCCAAGTCAAATATTTTTGCATTTTTTCTAAGAAAGACCCCTTTAAAACAAAAGGTATCATTCAGACACAGGGCGACTGAGGTTCAAAGATGTTGAAGACAATGACGTTGGAGGGGTCAGGGAAAGAGAAGCAGGATAGACAATACAGAAATATCGCTTTTTTAAAACTAAACTTTGTATGGTATACAGTGGAGATCAAACAGAGACAAGGTCTAGAAAAGATGGTTTCAGTGAAAATAGCCCCTTTATCTATATTAGTAGCGTGCTCCTTCAACCTCTGTCCTTACGTAACCGTCAATTATTTTGTTCTCAGGGTTAAACAGATTCCACAGCACAAATCCTTGCAGACCTTATTTGACTGGAGATTTCAGTGTTTTATGTTTATCACTGTAAAGCCAAGGGCAACTTTAAAAGTTTCTTGGGGTGTGAGTGTGAAGCTATTAAATGTGGGGATAAGATCCTAGATAGTTGTCCTTTCAAGTTAAGCATCTTGTTGTTTGAACTTTGTGTGCACGCGCGCACGTGTGTGTGTGTGTGTGTGTATGTGTGTGTGTGTAAGAGAGAGAAGCGGGGAGGAGGAGGAGAGAGAGAGAGATAGGTATGTGGTAGAGCAGAAAGAACGCTGGACGAAGTATCAGAATTTTGTTGTGGTTCAGTCACTAAGTTGTATCCAGTTCTTTGTGACCCCAGGGACTGCAGCACACCAGGCTTCCCTGTCCATCACCATTTCCCAGAGTTTGCGCAAACTCATGTCCATCAAGTTGGCAATGCTCCAACCATTTCATCCTCTGTCACCCCCTTCTCTTCCTGCCCTCATCTTTCCCAGCATCAGGGTCTTTTCCAATGAGTTGGCTCTTTGCATCTGGTGGCCACAGTATTGCAGCTGCAACATCAGTCCTTCAGAATACTTGGGTCCATAAGCTCTGTAATCCTGCAGATGAATCTCTGAACTTTCAAGGTCTTGGTTTCTCCTTGAGTCAAATGAGAGGTTTGAATTAGGGGCTCTAGAAGGTCTGTTCTTATTCTAAGATTCTAAGTTTCATGTAAGTCAAATTTTATCTAATATTCACCCAAGGAGTTTCACTTTTTAACCAGATTGACTATTTCCTTAAAGGGTTACACCTATACTTGGCTTTATCAGAATACTCACTATGTTGCTCACATACTGCCTCTCAAAGGAAATCTAACAGTCAGCAATCCTGCTCTCTTGTGCTGAAATACAAAATGACTGAAGCTTAGGGATGCTTGGCCAGCCTCCCTCTTCCATCACCTCTTCCCCTCCTGATTGATTGCTAAGCCTCCTCTATATTTCATAGATGTTGGCAAGTCAGGTTCTCAGAAATAAAGTTCAGAAGGGGAAGAATGAATTGAATTATCCTATTCCTCCCATCCCACATATTTCTAAGAGCAAATCTGAATGCTGCAGCTCTTTAGGAAGCAACGGATGATCCCAGAACCAACTGGCCCATTTTACACAAAGCCCCGGCTTCACACTAAAGGAAAGACCCACAGTACGGAAGGGAAGGCTCTTGGTCAAATTGAACCTTCGATACTAAGTAAGTAAAAATGAGTTCCTCGTTAGTTAAATTGTCACAGTATTATAACACTTTTATGTGTTTTCCTTAAAAATGGGTAGGAGAGGAAATGTCGCTGCAGATTTTCTATGTAAATAATATTAAAGCATCCATAATTTACTAACATACACCCTTTCACTCTGGGTAGTATTTTGATGAGCTGTTCTTTAATGTTTCTGACTCTCTGTGACCCCAGGGACTGTAGCCCACCAGGCTCCTCTGTCCATGGAATTTTCCAAGCAAGAATATTGGAGCAGGTTGCTACTTCCTTCTCCAGGGGATCTTCCCGACCCAGGGATCAAACTGGCATCTCTTGCATCTCCTGTATTGGCAGATGGATTCTTTACCACTGTGCCATCTGGGAAGCCCTCTTTAACAGTGAGCTCCAAATTTATTCTCTTGTCCCATGCCCACCTTGAAGGACACAGCATGCACACACTGCTAAACATTACAGAACAATAGCTTGGAATCTCTGAAACCTTCATGGCAAGTTTAAAAGGAACCAAAATATCGACTGCTGCTTTCTTTTTTCCCAGTTGACCATTTCTTTTCCATGCTAGCCTACACCTCTCACACACATTGTGATGTATTCAGCACCCCCACCCATATCCTATTTCCATAATAAGAAAGCTTTCTGGGAACTGGGAATGCCAGCAACTGTACAAAAGTTTATTCTTTCTGAATAAAGGAGAAAAGGAGCAAGAAGTGCCACAGAGACAAGACCTCAAACCGATGATGGAGAGGGAGTCCATGAAAATGCAGGTTCCACATCTCAAGTGGAATAACTTGAAGATGTGTTGTATACAGCAGTACCTGGCTTGATAATACCTTCCACTGTCTTTCTTCTCTTCTCTGTCTTATTTCCCCATACCTGTGCCAGTATTTCCTGAGTGTGCCTCTCAAACTACTGGTACTCAAAATCTTATCTCTGGGTCAAGTTCTTGGAAACCCCAAACCAATATCTAACCCACGGCTCCCATAACTACCAAATATTCTGAGCTTCTGAGATATTAGAACTGAAAGGCATCTCACATCCTATTAGACTACCCTGATAGGTTTGGCTTCCATTAAAAAAAAAAAACAAACTGAGATCCAGACAGACTGACCCCAAAGTCACCTAAGCGGTCAATGGCAAACGGCAAATACCTTGACTCCCCCAGGATTTATTGGAGAGTGAGGCTTAAACCTGGCTAAGGATTCAGGACAGTTTGGAACCAAAATATTACTTCTAGCAGAAGTCTGTCATGGGATTTGAATTGAAGAGTAGAAAAAGTCCATGGTGATATGCTGACTATAAGAGAATAAAAAATCAAGAAAATGATATATTCTGTGAAGATGACAGGAGTTATAGAGAAAGGCATCATTATTAGTCAGAGAGAGATGAGAATATATGGGAAAATCTTCCTAAGAGCTAAAGGAACAACCCCATCCTCCTCAACTCCCAAATTCGTACCGTTCAATATGTTGAATGTACATTAAAAATATGGTAAGATTTCCCACCTTTGGGAGAACAACCCCTCCAAGCCCTGGACTCTTGGGTAATAGTAGGTAAACCCCTTTTTCTATACTCTGCTTTTGGTCAGTGGGGGGAAGGTTTTGCTCTTTATCTTCTGTTGTAATTTGGTCCTTGACTTTGACAGTTTCAGATGTTGCTGTAGGAAGTAAAAACTAGAGCAACATAGATACACAAAACCTTTAAAAAACAGGACCCTGACCTTTTTAAAAAGTGCCTTATGAAGCATATAGTTGTGTTAAATGACACTGTAGAAGAGAAAGCATGCCTCAAAAAAGTTCCTGAGCAAGATAAATACTATCCTATGTGTGCGTTTGTCCTCATTTGTCCAAACATCCACATTCCTTTAAAGTGAGATCTCTCTGAGGGCTTGACATATTAAAGTAATACTGCAATTTATCGACTAATCATACAGCTTCAAAGGAAAGTAATATTCTTAATGGCACCTCATCAAGTCTTTTATTTATTTTATTCCTCTAAAGTTTCAAGAGACAAATTGGAGACACACAATTAGTACTATTTGATTCAAGTCTTGATTTTGGTTGTCATGAATAAAGAGCAGCTTTTATGTTCAAGGTCAAAATATGGAAGGTTACATTTATTCCAAGACTCCTTTCAAACATAGGCTTCTAGAGTGGGAGTATGGTAGGCAGAATAATGCCCCTCCCAACTAAATTCACATTCTAGTCCCCCAGCCTGTGAATATATGAATATATTACCTTACACATAGAAGTGACTAGGGCTCTTGAGTTGAAGAGATTATCCTGGGTTATCCAGACGGGCAATGTAATCACAAGAGTCCTTATAAAATGGAAGCAAGAGGGTGAAGTCGGAGAGGAAGGCGATGTGATGACAAGCAGAAGTTGCAGGGATCCCATCGCAAAGAACCAGGAGCCAAGAACACTGGTCTCCAGAAGCTGGAAAATGCAAGGGCCTGGATTCTCCCAAAGAGCTTCTAGAAGGAACCAAGTCTAACTTTAAACCATCGAGATTGATTTTGGTCTTCTGATCTCCAGAACTAGAAAAGTATAAATTTGTGTTTCTTTAAGCCACTAAATCTGTGGTGATTTGTTGTAACAGCAGCAAGAAACTAATCCAAGGGGTGTGTGAAAGCATTAATGCTGACCAATCTACGAGGTGCTTCAACCCCAAGCATCCTAACTGTCCTGACCTCAGGGCAGCAGGGTGGAATAGAAAGAGCAAAGCCTCAGATCAAACAGACATCCCTTGAGTTCTGATCCTGGCTCTGCCACTTAATGTCTGTGTGCTTTGGGGCAAATTATTTCCCCTCTCTGAGCCATAACTGTCTCAGAGGTAAAGCAGTGGTTGTCTGCATTTCAGATCCAATAGAATTACATCTCTATGGCAACAGCAATAAATCATCCAGCTAGAGTAAAGGTACCAGTAGGTTGCCATGAGGTTTAAATGAGATGATGTGTCTAAAGGGTCTGTGCAGTGTTTATCACCCAGTAGATGCTCGGCAGAGGCCAGTTTTCTTAATCTCACCCCATCGTGCACAGCAGCGGTGTGTATAATCCTGCAGGGAGCTTGCTAAAATGCAGGTGGTGCACGAATCTACACCATCAATACCTTTCCGTCTCACCTGGGAAAGCATCAAATCTTCTTAGCGGGGTTTGTAAGATGCCTTTTTAACAGCTTTATTGAGACATAATTTATATACCCTAAAATCCATGCATGTTAAGCATACAACTCAGTGAATTTCAGTGTATTTACAGAGTCGTACAACCATCACCACAATCAAAGTTTTTAACATTTTCAACATCCTAAAAAGCAAACAAGTGCCCATGTACCATCACTCCTTGTTCTCGCCCTGCCCTACACAACCACAATCTATATTTCCTCAGATGGATTCCAAATGCAGTTTGCCCTTGTTTCAAGAATATTCAAAATTTTAACAAATAGACACCCATGAGCTTACTGACCATCACATCAAAATTCCACACCAGCTTTTCTTTTCTGAAAAATGAAAACAGTGTCTACCTAAACACTTTCCCTGAAGGGAACTGGGTTTTATTGGTCAGACCTTCCAGTATTACAGGGAACTGAAATTTAAAGGGTACACTTTCAAATTGTGATTTTTAAGGATGTACAAATTTAAATGCTCCCCTTCTCCTCCTCAACCCCCACTCTAAACCCCCAGTCTTAATGGAGAGAAGACCCACGGTTATAGATATGCATATTAATGGACCCAAAGTCCGGGGCAGGGTGGTAGGTGGGGCGGGAATCGGCTCCCCTAATCTATGGAGGCTCCCAGCCCCCTTTCCCTTCCCTCCATGCTATTTGGGCATCTTCAGTGATCTGAGTGCCAGATCCTTTCCATTTTGCTTACCCCAGGCTTCCCTGGTGGCTCAGAAGGTAAAGAGTCTGCCTGCAGTGCGGGTGACTCAGGTTCGATCCCTGGGTCGGGAAGATCCCTTGGAGAAGGAAATGGCAACCCACTCCAGGATTCTTGCTTGGAGAATTCTATGGATGGAGGAACCTGGCGGGCTACAGTCCACAGGGTCGAGAAGAGTTGGACACGACTGAGCGACTTCACTTCACTTCTTCACCCCAGGCTTCTGGGAGGTCTGGGGTATTGTTGCTGATGGGCGGCTAAAGTTGTCACCACGGGAGTCGGATTCTTGGGGATGAAGTTGGACAGGAAGTTTCTCACCAGGACCGTAGAGTGTGTCATAGATCACAGGGTGGCCAACTCTGCGTCTGTGACAGACTCTGAAATCTAAGTACTGACAGGAACACAGGCGAAGTGTGGTGTGCAAAGAGGCCAGGAGACGAGTTTCAGGCCCCAGGCTATCAGGAGCTGCAGGTGAGCACTGGAAATGCTATTGGAAATTCATGAAATCAGAAAAGAAACAAGTGAAAGAGAGACAGGCTGGGACCTGAGACCCTTGGACAATGCTTCCAGGAGCAACAAAATACCAAGAAACTTTAAGGGACTAAAAAATAACTGCGTGCATAGGCAGTTGGGTGGAATTATGGACAAAAAGATACAAAAAGACCAAAAACCCAACTGCCACTTCTGAAAAGCCGCACAAAAGCAGGTAAGGAATGAGGTTGCCCTCCTTCCCCCAAGCAAGCAAGGGAAACTGTTATTTGTTCTTGATCTCTCCTGATCAATTTCTATTGATTGAGGAAGCTGAGAACCCTAGTCAGTAACAAAAGAGATCCCAAAATACTTCCTCCAGCACTGGCAGGTTAGTGCTGCTCACCCCGGAACATGAGTGCATTGTTAACTCCAAGGGAAGAGCCCCTGGAGGAGGACATGGCAACCCACTCCAGGATTCTTGCCTGGAGAATCCCATGGACAGAGAAGCCCGGCAGGCTGCAGTCCACGGGGTCACAGAGAGTCAGGCACGACTGAAGTGACTGAGCATGCATGCACAAGGGCCAGGGTGGAGAGCACAGGGGCTCAAGTCAGTGGATGAGCTGCCCCGAAGAACACGAAGCATCTCTTCATGCCTGTCCCAGCCACCTCCTTTCTGTTCCCAATCGTTCTACTGACTGTTACCATACAGTTTCCATTCATGGAGATATGGCTACGAAGACAAGTTTTGCAATGATCATTGTTTCCTTCATTCTTAGATTCATGCCCATGAACTACTCACAGCATAAAAAGGGCAACATTTATATATGGCATCCAAAATCTTAGTGCTTTATAGCCTGTCATCATAATACTGCTGGCCAAAAAATTGAGGTGGGAGAATGGCTTTGGGGTGGATTAATTTAACTTCTAAAACAGGCTGGCACTTAGGGTTTAACATTTAAGTAGCTTGATACAGTTATTAGGCAAATTGCTTCTGTATCCATCTACCACAATAAACAAGGATACATCCTTTTCTACCTTGCCATAGTTTTTTTATTTTTAATCAGAAATGAGGAGAGAACTTCAGAAGTAACAGCACCTGTTGGTTAATTACTGTGAGGAAGAGAAGTTCAGCATCAACTAGGCTAAAACTGAAATAATTGTATTTGGCAGGCTGTCTCTAACGTTTAAGTATACAAAATTTAATTACCCAGCCACAGATAGTATATTCAGCTACTTACGGGCACACTTTGAAAGTGACTCATCCAAAAAGGTCCATTGGGGTGCAGTTATAACCAGAATCAGATGTTCCACAGAAGTCAGATTATGTTTATTTTATGCTAGGAGACAAGTGGATGGTAACATCTGCTCTTGACATCTTTAAAGCAAAATTTTCTGTGTGTGTGTGTACGTGTGTGCAGGGTTCTGAGTTCTCAAATATATGTCTAAGTACTCAAGCATTTTTGTTGGTGTATCAATGCTGGTTGTATCCCTAGTTATATGTTATATCTGTAGCTCACTTATAAGAGTAAATAGGGAAGTTAAACATTTTTTTAAATAAATTAAAAAAAAAAAACTGTGTGGAAGGAAAGACAGTAAATATGGAGAACCTCTGTAGGGGAGAGAATACAAGACCAGTTGCTAAATTTTCAGAGCTAGATGCTAACTCTGTCTGGAGTCAACACAACAGGAATCTAAAGCATCTAGGTCTTTCTTTTATCAACAACATAGAAATAGGCACTTCAGGCTCTTATTAGAGAAGTCAAGTATGAATTCAAAGCAGTCTGATACTCACCAGACTCCAGCAAGGCATCTGACTTTGAGAGATGCGGCCTAGAAACAGGAACTCCGCTCTTCCGGGTCAGAGCATCTCAATGCTGGCTACAAATTTGAATCACCTGGGATGCTTTAAAAACATCTATGCCCGATTGCTAGCCAGCACATCTGATTTAGAATTTTTCAAAGGCTTCCCTTGGTCATCAACCACTATTCTAGAACCTTGCTTATCCAGCATTAGCATCTCCTGGAAGACTGTTAGAAACGCAGTACCTCAAGCCCTGCTCTAGACCTGCCCAATAAGCGTCAGCTATTAGCAAGATTCCCAGGTGATTCTAATGTACTTGGAAGCTCGAGAACCCCTGCTAACAAGGAGGTTCTATGAGTTCTTCGTATTGTCAGCTCATCACAGAGTAGCACACCTCTCTGCTGAAATGCCTTCACTGAACCTAGCTTCTTGATTTGCCTGAAGATTAGTGTAGTCAGTCTCAATTACACAATTCTCACCAAAGACGTTTTCCCCATGATACACCCAGTATACTTTAACCAATTGCATTTAACTATGCAATGAAAGTTCTCTTACATTTTAATGACAGAAAAAGCTCATGTCACCAGATAAGTTTAGTTCCTACTTACATATCATTTTAAAGCCTGAAGACAGTCTAATCCGTGAAAATCTCTGAAAACTGTAGGTATTCTATATACGTTGGTTTGGTGGTACTCCTATTTTATAAACTAAATCTTGCGGAGGCCAATTACATAAACTACTTCATTTCTTCAGCCATGAACAATGGTCTACAGGAATTTAAATAGGTAGTATCCTTGTTAAGTCCTTGAAACACATCCTCAAGTAACCATTAGTGGATGCGACTGGAATGGGCTCCACTTTCACCTCTGCTTTAATCCCTCCTTTCCACTCAACACTCTTGGGCTGCAAAATCACTGCAGATGGTGACTGCAGTCATGAAATTAAAAGATGCTTGCTCCTTGGAAGAAAATCTAGGACAAACTTAGACAGCATATTTAAAAGCAGAGACATTACTTTGCAGACAAATGTCTGTCTAGCCAAAGCTACAGTTTTTCCAGTGGTCATGTATGGATGTGAGAGTTGGACCATAAAGAAAGCTGAGTGCAGAAGAATTGATGCTTTTGAACTGTGGTGTTGGAGAAGACTCTTGAGAGTCCCTTGAACTGAAACGAGATCAAACCAGTCCATCCTAAAGGAAATCAGTCCTGAATATTCATTGGAAGGACTGATGTTGAAGCTGAAACTCCAGTATTTTGGCCACCTGATGTGAAGAGCTGACTCATTGGAAAAGGTCCTGATGCTGGGAAAGATTGAAGGCAGGGGGAGAAGGGGATGACAGAGGATGAGACGGTTGGATGACATCACTGACTCGATGGACATGAGTTTGAGCAAGTTCCGGAAGTTGGTGATGGACAGGGCGTGCTGCAGTTCATGGGGTCGAAAAGAGTCAGACACGACTGAGCGACTGAAATGAACTGAACTGAACTTCCACTCAATGGCAAGCCAGTGGTGAGAACTGGGAAGAGTGTAATTGTTCTCCAAGTGGGGTCCCAAGACTAGAGCATCAGCTGGGCACTTGTAAGAAATACAAGTTGTCAGCTCACACACCCAGACCGACTGAATCAGAGACTCTAGGGGCGGAGCTCAGCAGTAAATCACTGAGACCCTCAGTGACTCCAACATATGGGTAGTCTGAGAACCACTGGGAGCAGTCAGTGTGAGGTGGGCTCAGAGAATCTTCATTTCTAATAATTCCCCACGTTAAGCTGATCAGGAAACTTACTTTAAAAAAACACTGAGGAAGAGCAATGAGAGAAAAAAAAAACAAACAGCATAAACATTATGTAAAGCCCCTCTAGGAGGCTTTAAAAAAAATTCTTGAGAATTTTATTTATTTTTTAAAAACTCAAAAATAAAGAGAAAAGATATTTTCCTATTAATGCATACAATGGCTCCTTTGAAGCTGCTGTTTTCTAAGAAATTCTACCTTTGGTTTGTAAGGACTAAGATCCTAACGTAATTTTGGTAGAGAAGTTACCTCCTGAATTATCATTTAGCAAATGGGCTTCCCTGGTGGCTCAGACTGTAAAGAATCTGGCTGCAATGTAAGAGACCTAGGTTCGATTCCTGGGTCAGGAAGATCCCCTCGAGAAGGGAATGGCTACCCACTCCAGTATTCTTGCCTGGAGAATCCCATGGACAGAGGAGCCTGGTGGACTACAGTCCCTGGGGTTGCAAAGTGTCAGACATATGACCGAGTGACTAACACACAAATGGAATGTGGTGAAAAGGACATGAAACAGAATGAGTTTGAGTGGAAATCATGGAAGCCTGTGGTCACCTTCCCTCTTCCCCTTGGGTTATCGCCCCTGAAGGATTTCTTTAATTCTAGTGAGTGGAGACACCACACAGCACAGACTCCTCGGAGGCAGTATGGAGTCAGTTCTGCCAGGTTTGGAAAGCTCAGTACCCAGGGCTCTGCCCCCAGCACCGAATCCAGAATCTCCGCTCAGGCGTCTGCTAACTCTTGGCAAAACAGGGCCTCCTGTTTTCAAGATAATGTTTTAAAATGGCTCATAAAAGTTTTCTTGGACATAACCAGTCCCTGCAAAGCAATATTTTGATGATTAAACTATAAATAAATCAGAAACATATGGAGCTAATTTCCCTGGGGTTTGGCAAAACACTTTGGACTTGATTCCATCCAGAATATTTGAAGGACGGTTTCAAGTGTTCACAGAATCAAACGTGGCTTCATTTTCCCCAGTTCCCTTTCACACCCTGGCAGTTTAAGAACAGAACCAAGATTCCTTAAGGTTTCTTTGTCTTTGCCTTTGTTCCTAAATTACCAGATCTCAATACAAACACAGAATTTGTTCACCTAAGTGTCACAGTTGACTGAGTATATAGTACAGTTTGCCAGCAGTATTGTAACTCTCTCTCTCTGGGTTTCAGAATAGTTCAAGAGGTTTGTTTCTAATTTACAAAGGAAAGGTTTCAGACTTGAGTTATTTCAAAGAATTGCAGCTCCTTTGTAGGTGAACTCTTTCCCACTTACCTACAGAGATTCAAGCTATCTGTTCTTACAACCTCCAGCCTTTGAACCCTGTGAGCAGAAATGTTTTGATGGAGTTCACAGCCCTGGGGGGCATCTTCCGTGTGGCCAGAGAGAATGCCCACCTTCTGGACATCTGAGGGTGCATTTTAGAAAGAGAGAAGGAGCCCGAAGATTCTGACAGGAGTTTTTTTCCCTATTAGATGTTGTTAATATGTTTGTTTGTTTTTTAACATAATAAACAACTCTGGCACTTTTTAAAAGAAACATTCTGTTTTTGGAAACTATTCTATGTCCAGGCACAGTACTACTAGGAGTCCTGCGGAAATAACCCTTAATATCTAAGTGTTAAGGGAAGTGTATAATTTCTTAATATCTCAAGGACATAGGCAAATGAGTCTCGGTGATACAGATTTGGGAAACTTAATGAGAGACTTCATATCTTTAAAAGTGTTCAAAGGTATCTGATATCCAAGATGAAACACAAAACAAGGAGTATGTCATTTTATGTCAGGTTATCCAAATCTAATACTCAAACAGCATAATCGTGTTTCCTCTATTAATGAGAACGCCTGTAAATAAACCATAACACTATTAATGTGAAATGAAAAGAGTGATTAGAAGAACAATTCTTCTTTCTTAAGTTGAAGTATAATTGACCTGCAATATTATATTAGCTTCAGATGTACAACATAGTGATTCGATATTTTTATACATTGCAAAGTAACCACCAGGATAAGCCTAGTTACCCTCTGTCACCATGCGATGTTACGACAATATCATTGACTATATGCCCCGTGACACATTTGTTTTATAACTGAAAGTTTGTACCTTTTCACCTCCCTCACCGATTTCACTCATTGCCCCACTGCTCGGACCACCGCCAGTTTGTTCTCTGTGTCTGTGAATCTGTGTCTGTGTTGTGTCTGTGCATTCGTTTTTAGATTCTACATATAAGTGAAACCACAGGATATTTGTCTTTGTCTGACATTTCACTCAGCACAGTACCTTCTAGATCTATCCATGTTGTTACAGATGGCAAGATTTGATTCTTTTTTATGGCTGAGTAACATTCAGAGAATAATTCTTAAAGAACATATATTACATTTTAGGAAACCTTGAAATGTTCAAACTTTTAAAATTAAACAGCACAATATAACATAAAGTGTCCAATTTCTGCAGCTACCAAATAACTTTACCCCCTTGCACCATTAAAAGAAAAAAGAAAGAAAGAAACCTAAAAGCTATGGCAAAAACTATTACAATATTGTAAAGTAATTAGCCCCCAACTAAAATAAATAAATTTATTAAAAAAAAAAAAAAAAAGAAACCTAAAAGCTAGGAGAGAAGAAGAGCATTCTTGGGGGAGAGAAGAATTCGAACAAAAAAACATGTAAAGTAGGAAAACATTCAGTGTAAAGATGGGATATTGGAAAAATTAAAATTAAAAAGAAGAAACTAGAGAACAAGATAGGGTACTATTAACATTAATAGAGCTCTTTCTCCAAGATCTTAAACTACAAAACTTGTCTCTGTAATTACAACCTCCAGAGTCACTCTGCCTGGGTCTGAAACCTCTGCACTGACACCACCAAGCAGTGTGTCCTTGGGCAAGTTACTTTCCTTCTTTGAGCCTCACTGTCCTTATCTGTTAAATGGGCATAATAATCCCTGTCTTTTAAGGCTGTTGTGAGGATTCAATGAGATCATTTAGCTAGACCCTCTTCACAATATCTGGAATACAGTGAGTGCTTCTAACATAACTGGCATGTCTGTTTTCAAGCCCAATCCTTAATCCCAGTTGAACTGCTGTTCGAGAGATAATGAAAGACAGGGAAGCCTGGTATCCTGCAGTCCATGGGGTCACAGAGTTAGACACAACTTAGTGACTGAACAACCACAATAATCACCACATTATGGCATTCCAATCTAGTAAACTGGTTTTATGCCTGCTACTACATAGATAGCCTCAGGCAAGGTTGTTCTCTCTTCCAACTCTAGTTTGCGTCTCTGTGGAAAAGTGATGCCCAGTGTCTTTCTGATATCTACAGTAGATCTATGAAGTCACTGTGCATACTGAATTAGTGAAACACTGAACTGTTCCTAGGGGAGTATACGGTTAGGTTCCTGAGAGGCTCTGGTTCCACTGTTTTCATCAACTGATCATTTATTCCTTGTCTTAGGTGTGTTTCTGTTTAAAGACCTCTTGTGTGTGTGCAAAGCCACTTTAGTCGTGTCTGACTCTTTGCGACCCTATGGACCATAGCACACCAGGCACCTCTGTCCATGGGATTATCCAGGCAAGAATACTAGCGTGGGTTGCCATTTCTTCCTCCAGGGGATCTTCCTGACCCAGGGATAAGACCGACGTCTCTTATGTGTCTCCTGCAATGGCTGGCAGGCTCTTTACCACTAGCACCACCTATATTGTTGATCCATTAACCTTGAACTTGTGGCCAACACCACTATGACACATCTGAACAAGGCATATGTAACACACATCCTGTCTCCACAAAGCACACCACAGCCCTTGTGCACTTAGGAACACTAGACACACTTCAGTACTACACATGGGGAATATTTTAAATAGCAAGATCCCCAACAAAAAGCAACAACAACAACAACAAAAAGCATAGAGCTTGAGCCTAAAGAGACCACAAAAATGACACTTGTTTACAGTATGAGCTGAAAAAAATGGCAGCTAAAGGGGCAGCTGCGAATGGGGAGGGGGTGGGGTAGGAGGGGGCACGCCCACCCTTATCTGTGTACATCTGTGAATCACTTGCTCTTCCCTGACTTTCTGCTTCAAATCTTTTCAGGCCTGTGAATTCAGAAAAGGCATCAGTTCCTCTCAGTTCCCATATTTGTGTGGATATCTCAGCCAAGAGCTGGGCTCCATATCGCTTTCTCTGAAATCAAGGATCTGAAATTCAGAGAGGAAGTAATGTGTACGTATCACTTACAAATCATCTTCCTCTCTACCCACAAATTCTGTTTCTTGAATAAATAAAGGTGTGTGTGTGTGCACATGTGCGTATGCTTCAGGCAACCATGTTGCTGAATATCACGGTTCCTACTGAACGGGACCTGGGAACGTTGGAGACTGACTAGGGAAATAGGGAGAGGTATGCATGACCAGCTGGGCACAGCAGAAACCCGGGTGGCGGGACAAATCTCTGATTTCCTTAAGGAGACAGAACATTGAAAGGAAGTGGGCCGCTCTGCCCATGAAATGCCATAATACTTTTGACCTCAGCTGCTGCTGCTGCTGCTGCTGCTAAGTCGCTTCAGTCGTGTCCGACTCTGTGCGACCCCATGGACTGCAGCCTACCAGGCTCCGCCATCCCTGGGATTCTCCAGGCAAGAATACTGGAGTGGGTTGCCATCTCCTTCTCCAGTGCATGAAAGGGAAAAGTGAAAGTGAAATCGCTCAGTCGTGTCCGACTCTTAGCGACCCCATGGACTGCAGCCTACCAGGCTCCTCTGTCCATAGGATTTTCCAGGCAAGAGTACTGGAGTGGGGTGCCATTGCCTTCTCCGCAGAGGCACATCCAATCCCAAACAATGTTAAATCCATCCTCCAAGGACAGCTGTCACTGTAGACATGTAGTCCTGCCAGTGACAATCTGCTCGTTCTTTACAGAACACCCAGGTGGAAGTGAAAAACACAAGGTCCTCGTTCTCCCTCTTAGCTGAAATATGCCAGGAGGGCCAACTTCTCTTGACTCTTGGCCCCGGTCTACCAGGCTGTCTTCCAAGGCATGGTCCCCCTATGGCAATTAAGACATCATTTTCCTTTTGAGAGATGCCATCTTCTTTTATAAACCTGACAAATTCCTAGAACAAGAATATACCTTTTAATTGATAGGTGTTATGGGGATGAATTACGTTCTCCCCAAGTTAATATGTTGAAGCCCTAATTCCCAGTTCCTCAGAATGTGACTGTATATGGAGACAGGGCCTAGAAAGAGATAATCAAAACTAAATGAGGTGAGAGGTCTTCCCTGGTGGTCCAGTAGTTAAAAATCCACCTGCCAATGCTGGGTACCCAGGTTCAATCCTTGGTCAGGGAACTAAGATCCCATATGTCTCAGGGCCGCTAAGGCTGTGTCCTTAATGAAGATCCCTTGAGCCACCAAGACCTAAATCAATCAGTCAATCAAGTCATATGGGCGGGGTCCAAATCCAATAGGACAGAGGGCTTCCCAGGTGGCTCAGATGGTAAAGCATCTGCCTACAATGCAGGAGACCCAGGTTCGATCCCTGGGTCGGGAAGATTCCCCTGGAGAAGGAAATGGCAACCCACTCCAGTACTCTTGCCTGGAAAATTCCATGGATGGAGGAGTCTGGTAGGCTACAGTCCATAGGGTTGCAAAGAGTCGGGCATGACTGAGCAACTTCACTTTCACTTTTTTGACTTTCCTGATAAGAGGAAAAGACACATGGGTGTTCACAGAGAGGAGAGGCTGTGTGAGGGCACAGCGAGACAGGGACGATTTTCAAGCCAAGGAGACAGGTCTCAGGAAAAAACAACCCTGCCAACATCTCAGTGTTGGACTTCCAGCCTCCAGGGCTGTGAGAAGATAAATTTCTCTTGTTTAAGCCATCCCAGCTAGTGGTATTTTGTTACAGAAGCCCTAGCAGACAAATACAATGGTTACTAGTTATTCATTAGCTATGGATTATCTAGAGTGATTTTCTTCTGCATTATTAAGAAGGAAATTCTGTTTCTTAGTAACACAGAAACTATATTAGGTGCTGCTCTATTCACATATTATTTTATTTACTGCCATACAACCTCCCAGGAAAGTACTTCACTATCCAATTTTACAGAGGAAGAAACTAAACCTTAGAAAAGTCAAGAAACTTGCCCAGGCTCACTCATTGAACAGGTGACAGAACTGGAATGAGACCCAAGTCTATCTGAACACAAAAGTCTTATTCTTTTAACCAAAGCATCTATATTTCTTTGAGGATGAGATTTCCAAGAGCTTCCCAATTTTACATCTTCTGACCAGCTGTCCCATAAACTATTGAACTGTCCCAGAAGTGGACATCTGAATTGCAACTTGGCATCTGAACTGCATTTTCCAAACTGTCCCTTATACTGAAAGCACTTTCTTACAAAAGTCCTTTGTAAGACTACAAGCCCTGGTTCTTGGTGTGGAAAATGTTGTTTGTTGTTTGGTCAGTCGTGTCCGACTCTTTGCAACCACGTGGACTGTAGCCCACCAGGCTCCTCTGTCCATGGGATTTCCCAGGCAAGAATACTGGAGTGGGTTGCCATTTCCTTCTCCAGGGGATCTTCCCTGAAACTGAACTTGAGTCTCTTGCTTGGCAGGCAGATGCTAGGCTGTGAAAAAGTGGGCACTACAATCTAGGCAAATTACCAAATTTTAAAGAATTAGAGAAGAAGAAAAACACACTAAAAACTGAAACTATTCAGAGCACAGTGTTCTCTTCCGTGATTTGGAAGGCGCCGATGGCTCTTGCAGTGTCTGGAGGTCATCCTTAGCCATTTCCACCCTCATTATATTATTGAAGTACAGAAATGCAGATTTCCAGCAAGTTTCAACCAACAGAAATCTTGATAAAAAAGAACTCAGTGTGCTGACATTAATTAAGTGGTGCTTTCTTGAGGGACTGCCATGGCTTGCAAAAGGGGCTCCATAAGTTGTTTTCTTCTATTGTGAATATTTATAATATTATGCTATCGATTGTATTTCCAAAGTGGGCTTTAATTAGAAACCTCATTATGCTACGCCGTTTGGCTTTGTTGACATTGTTTGGTTTTGTGTGTTGAGCATCAGAAGTTGGGTGTCAGGGTCACAGCAGAGAGAGGAGTCTAGAAACTCATCATCAGCTAAGGCTTTTCAATTCTCATATATGGTACATAATCTCGAAGATTTGAGAACCATTGACTCGGGAAGGATGGTGTGGGATGAACTGAGAGAGGAACACTGAAACGTGTACATTACCGTGTGTAAAACAGATAGTCAATGGGAATTTGCTGTATGATGCAGGGAGCTCAAATCCAGTGCTCGGTGACAACTTAGAAGGGTGGGATGGGGTTGGAGGAGGTTGGGGTTCAAGAAGGAGGGGACATATGTATACCTATGGCTGATTCATGTTGATGTATGGTAGAAACCAATACAATATTGTAAAGTAATTATCCTCCAATTAAAAATAAATTTAAAAAAGAAACCACTGACTCAAGATCATGTTTATTCTAGTACCCAAATATCCTTTTGCAGTGATAATTGTATCAGTCTAAGGAGTTTTTATATGATACATTCAAATCATACAATCTGCCCAAAACTGGGAGTAGGATAGCAAAAACTTGATAACATCTCTACAGGCATTATTCTAAGCACACTTTCCCTTTGGTTCTGACATCCCCATATTTCGTTTAGTGCACCTCCTGTGGTCAAACAAAATAGCAATTAGCGATGAACTCTTCCAAATTCACACCCTGTCTGTTTCTCAGGTTCTCTAGAAGTCAGCGGTGGGGGCAGGGTGGGGGGGAGAAGATCTATTGTAGCATTTCTTATTCATAACAAGTGATCTGTTATCAGTTTGCTTATTGATTTTTATCTCTATGCTGCAAACCTCAAAATGCCGTAGCCCGAACTGAGATCCCACCAAACCTGTTCCTTTACTCATCCTTTCCTTTTCCCAGTCATCTTTCTTTTGGATCCTTGACAACATTTCCCTGCACCCACCTTCCCGGAATTAACTGCTGGTTCGATTATTTTTCCTTTCCTGTCTCTTTAAGTCAGAAACTTCCTGAGGTTCCTAAGAGCTGGCTGCCTCCGCAGGCATCCAGGTCTCCCAGCAAGTCTCCATGGCAGTAAGATTTGCAAATGAATCCCCCCAGATCTGAGAAAACAGCAGCAGTTGCCTAATCAATCTCTGAGCTCCAGCCATCTACTAGGGCACCAGTGGGTTTCAAGATAGCCAACGAACCAAAGTCCGAGAATCGAAAAACCCAATCAACTGATACTGGCAGCTTCAGAAAGGAGGAAGTCCCCAAACTGAACAAAATATAAAACCAACACTAAATCCAACTAACAAACACACAAACAGCAATTAAATTATTTATGATTCAAATGCCTACCTCACAGATTTCCCAAGCTCTCTGCTCACACATGTACCTTCCTCTGCTCTCTGCCTCCCCAAAGGCTGTGATTTCTCAGCCTGAACAACAGTCTTCTCAAGAGTCAGGCTCTGAAATACACATGCTATACACGCCCAGACAGCCTTTCGGTGCCAGGCAGACCCTTCTCCTTTCTTCCCAGCCCCAGGCCAGCTCATGCCAGCTCTCAGACAGGCAGACCAACTCCTCCATGGGATGGAACTGGGGCAGGGAAAAAGATCAGACAGGAGCTGGGGATGAATTTAACTCACCAAGGACCAGGTGGCCACCCATCCAGGCGGGAAGGGTCCATCTTCATCCCTTTCCTAACCTTAAAACCCCTCACGGACGGTTTCTCCAGCCTCCTTCAGATCCCAGAACAAGTTGGCAGACTCCTCCGGGCGTGTTCCCTGCTCGCACCCAGACCGCTCCCAGGAGGCAGCCCCCAGCCGGTCGCAGATAGCTTCTTACCTTCACAAAGCCCTGGTTCTTAAAAGCCTGGCTGGAGTCTCCAAGGAGTCCTGCGTTTTTCTTGACATGGGGAGCCACTAGTTTCAGAAACAGGGCACATTTCGAAATGAAACAGAAAGTAACCCGGTGATCCAGACCGGACCCCCGACCTGCACTTGGCTTTGGCTCTCTGAAGCCTCAGGAGTCCTGGGACTCTGCCAGCTCTCCCAGCTGTTTCAGCTCAGAGAGAATTCAGAGGAAGCTGCAGCTTGGAAGTCTGGAACTCACAGCCTGGGCTCTGCTTTTTTCTGTTTTTTTTTCTTTTTCAGAGTATTTGTTGAGCTTTTTAACATGCAGTTTGTCTCCTTCTGCAGGGAATTACTCAGTGAGACTGTCACCTGACTCCCAGCAGCTCCATTATATAATTCAAACGGTGCCATTTGAGTTGTGAGCAGAAAACCACACTCCTCCCTACCCCCCACGACCTCCCTCTCCCTTCCTTGGAACAGAGGGCAAGACACTCAAAACACCAAACAAAGACGATCACCCTTTCTTGCAACTTCAGCAGAGCCACTGCATTTCTGCAGTGTATTTTTTATTTCCCCTGAGGTTTGAGTTTTCTTGGGCAGTGTGCGTGCTAAGTCACTTCAGTTTTGCTCAACTCCTTATGACCCTCTGTACTGTAGCCCGCCAGGCTCCTCTATTCATGGGATTATCCAGGCAAGAATACTGGAATGGGTTGCCATTTCCTTCTCCAGGTTTAGGACCTTCTGAATGTCAATGCTGAGTTAGGGGATTTCTCAAAATGTAACATCTCAAGATGTAGCTGTAGCAGTATCCTTGATTTTCATTTAGGGTGGCAGTTTGTAGATTAGATGAATCAGTGAATGGATTTGCAAATGACAGAGCTCATCATCAGTTGAACAGCCTCACACAGATTTAATGACACCTGTGCAAATGAAATCCAAAACCTAGAATGTTTATTACTTTAGCCACAATATCTAAGTTCCCTGAAATCTCAAAGGGGTAGATTGAGTGGAGAGGTCTTTAGCCAAAACCCTGCCCTGACTGTCAACATCCCTCTTCCAGCCACTTCAAAGAACCATGACATCCAACTGAAAACTGCAAGCTTGATGTGCAACACCACTTCATGGCCAAATCCCCAGCCTCTACTATCAAGCACGTGGAGATTCTTAAAGCCAATCTATATAAATATCTGGAGCCAGCACTGTCCTGGGTGAAGGTAATAAAAATCAGTCCTAATTTCCCTTTTTTAACATCTGTCATCTCTGTTCAGATGATGTGTATTGAGCGGCAATTATGTTAAGACAGAATTGACCCAGGAATGAGAGATCTTTGAGAAACTTGGGGGGCATAAATGAGCATAACACTTAGAGTGTCCGTTGCTCTGCCTTGTCCGAGTCTTTGCAACCCCATGGACTGTAGCCTGCCAGGCTCCTCTGTCCATGGGATTTTCCAGGCGAGCATACTGGAGTGGGATGCCATGCCCTTCTCCAATGGAGCTTCCCGACCTGATCAAATCCTGCACTGCACGCAGATCCTTTATTGTCTGAGTCACCAAATGATCAACATAAAAAAAATTAATAAATACTCCAACCTGTTTGCTTTTTCCTTGTCAAAGCCAGATGAACTGTATACAGTGGTGGCTCTGGGTTCCTGGTCTCCTCCCAGCCAGTGGAGACTTGTTGCTGAAGATGGGAAATACTCCAAAAAGACTGTTAAAGTCTAGGGAACAAACGGTAACATTGGCCACCTTCTTTTGGTTTTTCTTGGTCTGACCTCTTTTCTCCCTTTTGCATTTCCTCACTCCTATTGGCCACAGGAACCTCTCCTGCCCTTCTTGCCTGCCTGCAACAGTGTATTAATAGTTGATATCATGGCTACACTAAAGTATGTGACATTAGACTGATACTGTGCCCTAAGAATGGGGCTTTCCCAGAGGCGCAGTGGTAAAAGAATCCACCTGCCAGTGCAGGAGACACAGGAGATGCAGGTTTGATCCCTGGGTTGGGAAGATCCCCTGGAGAAGGAAATGGCGACCCACTCACTCCAGTATTCTTGCCTGGAAAATCCCATGGACAAAGGAGCCTGGTGGGCTACAGTTTACAGGGTTGCAAAGAGTCAGACACAACTGAGCATGCTCTTGCCCTAAGAATAGTTTGCAAAATACTTTGTAACTGCCCACATATCCCTCTGAAGTGGGCATGGGGTAATTATTCTTCTTATCCAGACCCAAAGAAAGCCAGTGACACAGATGGAAATTAGAAGTCAATTTTCCTACACTCAGAGCTCTGTTTTGCAAAGGAAGACCCAGATGTACATTAAAAAAACATAACTGTATAAACATGAATGACAGACTGATGTCTGTTTATATCTCTCCCTCCAGGTGTGGTAAATACAGAGTGTTGTGGCCATTGCTATGGTAACTACTTGTTTATTAATGAGAATAAGGCTACATAGTAAAATATTAGAAAACATCAGGTGGTGAGGAAGAAAAGCAATAATGCAAAATAAACACTTGGTCTCTGTACACTCCTTCAACACTGACACCACAAAACTCTAACTTCCTAGACCAGTGTCGTCCAACAGGAAAACAACATGAGCCACGTATGTAATTTAAAATTTTCTAGTTGTTGTATTTCAAAAGAAAAAAAAAACTAGTGAAACTGATTTTGGTAATATTATCAGCTTGACAAACACCAGCTGTCCAGCTGAGGGGCTGATTCTACCTCCTACTTCAAATCCAACATATTCAAAATATTATTTCAACATGTACTATCATAAAATTATTAACAGAGAATTTGTGTTCTTTTCTTCAGACTAAGTCTCTGAATTCTGATATGAATTGTACGTATTTTACACTCACATCACATCTCAATTAAGAGTAGTATCTACATCTCAAATGTTCAATAGCCACAGAGAGTCAGTGGTAACCACATTAGATGGCCAAACTTCAGACTATATTTGGTCATTTTGGCTTGAAATTTGTTCTCTGAGTACCCATTTGTCTGTCCACAGATGGTGATTGCAGCCATGAAATTAAAAGAAGCTTGCTCCTTGGAAGGAAAGTTATGAACAACCTAGACAGCATATTAAAAGGCAGATACATTACTTTGCCAACAAAGGTCCGTCTAGTCGAGGCTATGGCTTTTCTAGTAGTCATGTATGGATGTGAGAGTTGGACTATAAAGAAAGCTGAGCACCGAAGAATTGATGCTTTTGAACTGTGGTGTTGGAGAAGACTCTTGAGAGTCCCTTGGACTGCAAGGAGATCCAACCAGTCCATCTTAAAGATCAGTCCTGAGTGTTCATTGGAAGGACTGATGTTGAAGCTGAAACTCCAATACTTTGGCCACCTGATGCGAAGAGCTGACTCAGTGGAAAAGACCCTGATGCTGGGAAAGAGTGAGGGCAGGAGGAGAAGGGGACGACAGAGGATGAGATGGTTGGATGGCATCACCAACTCAATGGACATGAATTTAGGTAGGCTCCAGGAGTTAGTGATGGACAGGGAGGCCCGGCGTGCTGCGGTTCATGGGGTTGCAAAGAGTCGGACACAACTGAGTGACTGAATTGAACTGAACTTAACTTGGAACTTTTAGAAAAATGAACTACATTCATTTGGTTCTACCTTTATGGCATAATTCAAGTGGTGTTCTCTTGGGTGGAGCAAGAAAATATCAAATAATCTTGAAACTGAAATAGTATTAAAGATTCAGCTTCTTTCATGCCACCAGAGGATCATGAAGATTAAAAAAAACAAATCTCAGGTTTATAAAAATTCCTTTCTTGGTTTGCTCCATTCGCCCAAATTACCCAGAACCATGCTTGACTACACTTTCTGTGTACCTCCTCTTTCTGCCCTCTCCTCTCAGCACCCCTAACAGGTCACTCAGCCATAGAAAGCCTACCTGTCCCCTTTTCTTGAGTCGGGATCTCTGCCTGGTCACCCTGCTTCCACTCTCCACCCATTCACGTTCATATTCTCTCCTGCCTTCAGCCTGAGCATGCATTGAAAGCAGATGTTAATCATGGAGCTTCTCAACTTAAAGCTTTTAATATCAACCTGTTATCTTTTGAATAAAATCCATACTCCTTGTCCTTACATACTAGGCAATCATCAGCTGGCCTTTGGGGAACTTTCTGGCCCATCTCCTGGCTACCCAGTCTTTGGTTTTGCTTTCTTGACTGTACCGTCATCTCCTTGACTCCATGCCTTTGTTTAAAGTCTGCTCCCTCTGCCTGGAATGTCCTTCCTTAAAATACCCAGCCCTCACCAAACAGCAAAATCCTTCTAACCTAGTTCCAATATTTACTGGAACTTCTTTTTTTGGGGGGGGCTGCCCTACAGACATACAAAATCTTAGTTCCTCGACCAGTGGTCAAATCTATGCCCACCTTGGTGGAAGTGTGGAGCCTTAACCACTGGACCACCAGGGAAGCCCCTATTGCAGCTTTTCTTGCTCTTGCAAACTTAACAGCCAACTCATCTATGTTCTCAGGCCACTTTTATAAATAAATGTGTTATAACATTGATCACATTCAATTATAATTATATGATATGCTAGAAAAGGATTTCCCCAAGAAGGGGAACCACATACCATTTACTTCTGAGTTCACCTTGGGACATAACAGGATCTCAAGGAATGCCTGAGGAATTCCAATACTCTTTTCTTTCCAGTTCTCTTTCTTCTAATTGTCTAACCACTTGGTACAATTGGACCCAAGCCTCAATTTTTTAATAGCTGTGGTATCTTGAATGCCATTTCATTCAACAGGTGTTTTAAGGTCATTCTTATAAACTCTGGTTATGACAAGTAGATATACAGGTATGCCTCTAAAGAATGCAAGATTACATACTTGTTCGTTAACTCCTTTGTCAACAGGCTAATGTCTGTGTCTTTGCTTTTACAGTTTCAGTCTCTCCATCTCTTTAAAGCTTTCAGTTCTTAGCAGGTTGGGAAAACAGAACACCTGTATTTTCTGGAGAACAAGAGTACAGTGGCTTTGAGTAAGGGCATAAGAAACACTGCCCCATCAATATCACAGGATGTGACATTTAGTTTTGTTGCTCAGAGAGTCATTTTTATGAGCATGCTGGCAACCCACTCCAGTCCTCTTGCCTGGAGAATCCCAGGGATGGGGGAGCCTGGTGGGCTGCCGTCTATGGGGTTGCACAGCGTCAGACACGACTGAAGCGACTTAGCAGCAGCAGCTCTAATGGTTTCCACGCAATTAAACAGAGTTGTGCTTTAGAAAATAGAGGGATGGACACAAAATGCTGCTAAGGACGTGGAGCCACCAGAACCCTCGTTCATTGCTGCTGGGACTGCAAAGTGGCTCAGACACTTTGGAAGACAGTTTAGTGGTTGCTTTCAAAACTAAACATACTCTTGCCTTCAGTTCAGTTCAGTTCAGTCACTCAGTCATGTCCGACTCTTTGTGACCCCATGGACTGCAACACACCAGGATTCCCTGTCCCACACCAACTCCCGGAGCTTACTCAAACTCATGTCCATCATGTTGGTGATGCCATCCAACCATCTCATCCTCTGTCATCCCCTTCTCCTCATGCCTTCAATCTTTCCCAGCATCAGGGTCTTTTCCAAAGAGTTGGTTCTTCACATCAGGTGGCCAAAGTATTGGAGTTTCAGCTTTAGCATCAGTCCTTCCAATGAATATTCAGGACTGATTTCCTTTAGGATGGATTGGTTGGATCTCCTGGCAGTCCCAGGGGCTCTCAAGAGTCTTCTCCAACACCACAGTTCAAAAGCATCAATTCTTTGGCACTCAGCTTTCATTATAGTCCAACTCTCACATCCACACATGACTACTGGAAAAACCATAGCTTTGACTAGACGGATCTTCGTTGGTAAAGTAATGTCTCTGTTTTTTAATATGCTGTCTAGGTTGGTCATAGTTTTTCTTCCAAGGAGTAAGTGTCTTTTAATTTCATGGCTGCAGTCACCATCTGCAGTGATTTTGGAGCCCAAGAAAATAAAGTCTGTCACTGTTTCCATTGTTTCCCCAACTATTTGCCATGAAGTGATGGGACTGGATGCCGTGATCTTAGTTTTGTGAATGTTGAGTCAAATGCTGCTAAGGACGTGGAGCCACCAGAACCCTCGTTCATTGCTGCTGGGACTGCAAAGTGGCACAGACACTTTGGAAGACAGTTTGGTGGCTGCTTTCAAAACTAAACATACTCTTGCCTTACAACCCAGCCATTACACTACAAGGCATTTACCCAGATGGACTGAAACCAAATCCACACAAAAACCCGCACATGGATGCTTACAGTAATTTTATTTGTAATTTCCAGAACTTGAAAGCAACCAAGATGTCCTTTGGGAGGTGAATGAATAAAGTGTGGTGCATCCAGGTAATGGAATAGTGTTCCATGCTAAAAAAGAACGAGCTGTGAAGCCAGAAAAATACAGGGAAGAACCTTAAATGTCCATGACTAAGTGAAAGCAGTGAGTCCAAAAGACTCCATACGGCATGATTCCAGCTATATGGCTTTCTGGGAAAGGCACCACAATGATGACAGTAAAAAGATCAGTGGTTGCCAGCAGCTGGGAGGGCTGGAGGGATGAGGAAGTGGAGCATGGAGAGATTTTTCAGGCAGAGAGACTGCTCCATATAATACGATAATGTAGGTCATTATACATTTGTCCCAACCCACAGAGCAGACAGTGCCAAGGATGAAACTTTATGTAAACTAGCGACTTTGGTGACAGAGATGTATCAACACTGTAATACTGTGTCAATGTAGATTCATTCGTTGTAACACGTATAGTGGTGTGGTTCCTGATGCTGATGGTGGGGGAGGCTGTGTGTGTTGGGGGTGGGGGGTCAGGGGATATATGGGAATTCTCTGTACTTCCTGCTCGATTTTGCTGTGAGCCAAAACTGCTCTAAAAAGTAAATCTTTTTTTTTTTTTTTTTTAAATTGGAGGGACCAGAGAGTGGCTTGCTGGTGGGTGCCCAGACACTCTGCTCACTGGCTTCTGGCTTGATGTACAAGCTGTTTTCCTGCTAGGTTGTCAGTTGCTCAGATTTATTAATTGCTTTCTCCACTTTGTTACCAACACACCACTAAATCAATGGCATGTACTTAGGGACTAATAAATTCTCATTTAAATGAAATGAAGGGAAAACACACTTAATGCTTCAAATGATAAATACATATTTCCACCCACAGACACAGCATAATGGCCTTAGTGTCAACAGAAAAACTCTTACTGAGACAGTTTCTGGAGGCTCTGGAGCCTTGGACAGTCTCAGGCTTGGAGGAGGGGTTGCCCTGGGAGGCCTGCTGGGGCTAGAAGAGCCGCTGAGATGGGAAAATTTAACTCTCGCTTTGACTCAAGCCTGGAAGTGCTCTCTGTGGCCCCAGGGACCAGCCCTTGGTCACACAACCTGGTGGATTTACCAAGACGCTGCTCAGAGCAGGGCTAACACTGTTGCGCAAAGTACTTGCCCCGGCGAGCCGCAGTTTCCTCATCTGTAAAAGGGGGATGAGGATATGGTGGGTTATTGCAGGAGGTCGTGTCTATAATCACCCTGATGTGGAGTGATAGTGTCAACTGATGGACCGTGCTTATTCTTAGTATTATATATTATTAGATATCATGTGATACTAGTAAAGCATTGGTGATGCCATGCAGGAGCTCAAATCATAACAGTGCCCATGTGAATCCCTCTTCTGCTATCTCACCACACTTTCTTTCTACTTAATTTGCTGTTGGCACATAGGAAGATGGTGGCTTTACTGACTTTTATGACCTCTGTCTTCCTTCTCCCTTTCTTAATTTTTTTCTTCCTCCCCCACCTCTTCTCTTCCTCTCTCTTTTTCCCTTTATTATTTTTAAAGTGAGTGTATTTTGTCCCTTGCTATTCTTGGCCAGCCAACTGAGACTCTTTGTATTGAGGTCTTCTTGCCAAAACCACATTAAGCTCACCAAGTTGCTAAACTTAGGCCAGCCTGTTTCTGCTCTCTTGGAAGGCCTGCGATGCCATAAATAAGAGAGGGAGCAGGTCAAAGGATGCTTGTTCACAGCAAAGGAGGCTGCTTCACACAGAGCTTAGAGCCTGAGAGGAAGAAGAGCTCAGGCCTCAGGCATCATCTATATAAGAGAACAGCTAATGCCCCACTCCCTGCCAAGTCACGGCGACTGCCAATCTCAGAAGCTGTCATTCAAATTGCTTTTTGGCCAGTTCAGCATAGTGTCCCCATGACAGCTCTACTCTGGGAGAACAAGAGAAAAAGGCAGTTTCTCAGAGGAGAAGGCGGTTTCCTTTTCTTTCTATGAGATACATAGCCTTTATTTCTCTCCAGAGCACCATGTGGAAGGTATGTGATGACCTGTGTCCAAGAAAGACACAAGAGGGGAGAGGGGACAACACAAATGGCCCTAATAATGGGGCAAGTGAGTGAGGTTTTGAAAGGCGGAGAATGCGGTAGAGACGGCCCTGGGATTGAATTCTGATCCTGCCCCCTGCTCACTGGAGGCAAGTTAATTGGCCTCGGCCCTTCCTGCATGATATGCTAATAATAATAAACTGGTGAGGGGGGAGTCTGGGGTGACTTTGTTAGCATCTATCAGGTGGTCTGGTGCACAGCGGTGCAGAATGACCTGGCCCAGTAAATAGAGCCTCCATTCTTCATGCCCAAAGGGTAAAGAGACTCCAATGCCCCCTTTGCTAAAGTTCTTTGATGGAAGTTAAATGAAACCTCCAGCAAAGTGTAAAGACCACGTGTGCTTCTCTTCCCACTTACAGCCCCACCCCTGGCCCCAATCCTCCATGTTGCAGACATTTTCCCCCAAGATGGACACAAGTGTATCTCCCATCCCCCATACTTGTTTATGCCAGCAAATATGGAAAACTCAGCAGTGGCCACAGGACTGGAAAAGGTCAGTTTTCATTCCAACCCCCCAAAAAAGGCAATGCCAAAGAATGCTCAAACTACCGCACAATTGCACTCATCTCACATGCTAGTAAAGTAATGCTCAAAATTCTCCAAGCCAGGCTTCAGCAATATGTGAACCATGAACTTCCAGATGTTCAAGCTGGTTTTAGAAAAGGCAGAGGAACCAGGGATCAAATTGCCTACATCCGATGGATCATCGAAAAAGCAAGAGAGTACCAGAAAAACATCTATTTCTGCTTTATTGACTATGCCAAAGCCTTTGACTGTGTGGATCACAATAAACTGTGGAAAATCCTGAAAGAGACGGGAATACCTGCTGGGAGCCAGCTCACGAGATCCCACCCATGACAGAATCATGAGGAAAAGGACTGATTGAGCAGAGCTACTCAGGCCTCAGGCATTCTCGGAAGGCTGCCTCAGCGCTCACCTTAAAGATGATATCTGTCTTTCTGATGTTTGCTATAATAAACCTCTTATTTTCTGTGACTTAGGCAAAAGGCCTTTCCTGATTCTCTTCTAAAATAGATCATTCTGAAACCTCAATCGACAAGGCCCCTGAATGGTAGCACCCTAATAAAATTATCTGGGATATAGAGTATGCTAATCTAAATTCCTCTTGCTAGCATATTGGTTTGTTTAATAAATGTACCTGTGCCTTTGGAGCTAATGTGCATGACAGCTCCTTAACAATAAACAATACTGAAAGCCTCCACACAGAAAGCCCCAATGGGCACAGAGCCCTTCGTAAGAAAAAGGGCTCATTAGAAAATATAAGAAGCATTACTTTATAAAACTGTTACTTAGTCTACATTTACTCGCTGTGTTTTTGCTCTTAATGTATTTAGCCTCTATAATGAAAGCATAATAGTTAGAGATTTATATAAATAAAAGTTTAGCTTTAATACAAATAATAAGACGATGGTTAATTCAGCTGGTGATTTTGCTAAGCACTGACCTTGGTGCTACATTGTTTCATCTTGCTGTGCCATGACTTTATGGGACCACATCCTTCTCTGTTAGGCTCAAGGCATAAGATAGAGTACAGAAAACAGGTTTTACCTTGAAACTCTGAGTTTGTGAATTCTTTCTTTGTCATAATCTGCTGTGCCTGTATTCTTTAAAAAAAATGTAACCCTGGTACTTTCTGTGCCTGATGCAATAGTGTCCTGGCTGATCAACCCTTATCAATAAAAGAGTCACCAGATGTTAGCAGGTCTCCAGGCCAGAAGATGATGTAAACAACTTTAAACTTTTTGTAACTAAAAACACAAACAGTGTCCTGGTTCTGATAAGGGTCAAAAACTGCTGACCTATTGATTTGATTTGGCATGACTTTACACTTTACATTTGTCTCTATGTACAACTAAAAATATAAAAGCTGTCCTGAAAGCAATTTAGTCAGAAGACACTTAGAAACACCGAGACTCGCTGTGTCTTCTCACTCGTATCGCCAACGCCGTCCATCCTGAGGGAACCTGGACCAGCTGGAGCAGGACTCCGGCAAATACCAGACCACCTGACCTGCCTCTTGAGAAACCGGTATGCAGGTCAGGAAGCAACAGTTAGAACTGGACATGGAACAGCAGACTGGTTCCAAATAGGAAAAGGAGTACATCAAGGCTGTATATTGTCACCCTGCTTATTTGACTTATATGCAGGGTACATCATGAGAAACACTGGGTTGGAAGAAACACAAGCTGGAATCAAGATTTCCAGGAGAAATATGAATACCTCAGACATGCAGATGACACCACCCTTATGGCAGAAAGTGAAGAAGAACTAAAGAGCCTCTTGATGAAAGTGAAAGTGGAGAGTGAAAAAGTTGGCTTAAAGCTCAACATTCAGAAAACTAAGATCATGGCATCTGGTCCCATCACTTCATGGCAGATAGATGGGGAAACAGTGGAAATAGTAGCTGACTTTATTTTTCTGGGCTCCAAAATCACTGCAGATGGTGACTGCTGCCATGAAATTAAAAGATGCTTACTCCTTGGAAGGAAAGTTATGACCAACCTAGACAGCATATTAAAAAGCAGAGACATTACTTTGCCAACACAGGTCCGTGTAGTCAAGACTATGGTTTTTCCCGTGGTCATGTATGAATGTGGGAGTTGGACTATAAAGAAAGCTGAGCACAGAAGAATTGATGCTTTTGAACTGTGGTGTTGGAAAAGACTCTTGAGAGTCCCTTTGGCTGCAAGGAGATCCAACCAGTCCATTCTAAAGGAGATCAGTCCTGGGTGTTTATTGGAAGGACTAATGTTGAAGCTGAAACTCCAATACTTCGGCCATCTGATGCAAAGAGCTGACTCATTGGAAAAGACCCTGATGCTGGGAAAGATTGAGGGCAGGAGGAGAAGGGGATGATAGAGGGTGAGATGGCTGGATGGCATCATCGACTCGATGGACATGGGTTTGGATGGACTCAGGGAGTTGGTGATGGACAGGGAAGCCTGGCGTGCTGCGGATCATGGGGTCGCAAAGAGTTGGACCTGACTGAGCGACTGAACTGAATTGTTTAGAGCCTCACCACTCCCCTGTCAAGTGGTGGGATCAAATTCCTCTCCCTCCGAACCTGGGTGGGCTTGGAACATGCTTGCAGCCTGTGCAGCAGAAGTCATTCTGTGGGACCCCACAGGCTAGGTCATAAAAGGCAACATATTAGCTGGAATCCTTGCTCTTGAAACTGGCAGGTAAGCAGCTAACTGCATTGGGGCTGCCATGTTAACAAGGAAGCCTGACCTGGTCCATGTGGAGAGACCACAGAGAGAGTTCCCAGACACCCCCACCCCCCACCGCCATGTCACTGTCTGTCTGCAACCTCAAGAGACACTTGGAGCCAAAACCACTCATCTGAGCGCTTGCTTAACTGCTGATCTACGTCAACGAAATGTAGATGATGAAACACAACAAAACCCAATTGGAGGACTTCCCCAGCAGTCCTGCAGTCAAGTCTCCACCATTTTTTGATCCCTGCTCAGGGAACTAAGATTGCACATGCCTCGTGGTGCAGCCAAACAAAAACCAAAAACCAACTGGAAGAGAATCATAGCCTCTATTACATTCTCCTGCTGTTGCTGCTGCTGCTAAGTCGCTTCAGTTGTGTCTGACTCTGTGCGACCCCATAGACGGCAGCCCACCAGGCTCCGCCATCCCTGGGATTCTCCAGGCAAGAATACTGGAGTGGGTTGCCATTTCCTTCTCCAGTGCATGAAAGGGAAAAGTGAAAGTGAAGTCGCTCAGTCGTGTCCGACTCTTTGCGACCCCGTGGACTGTAGCCTACCAGGCTCCTCCGTCCATGGGATTTTCCAGGCAAGAATACTGGAGTGGGGTGCCATTGCCCTCTCTGCATTCTTCTAGAGCACCATAAATGAGGTTTAAGGATTAGACCTGGGGAACTGAGGAGAACCAGGGTTTAAATTGACCCTACTGCTTCAGCTTGTGACCCTAACAAATCCACATGTCTAAAAAAGTGATAAATATAATGCACAGGTCAGGATTATCATCAGGGTAAAGAAGGTGGTTCACATCACGTACTCAGCGTCATGACTGGCACAGAGCAGACACATCTTAGACATTGTTTGTCATCACCCTTATCACCACCACCAGCTCTGTTTCAATCGTTACTATGGGTTTTGCTTCCAAGGCATCTTAGCTGGCTGGATTTTCTTTAATCACACTTCCTTCTATTTAGACAAGTTTCCTTCAACCCATAATCTGTATTTGTCAGCCTTCATGCTAATGTCACAATCATGAAGAATTGTTTCAAAAATTCCAATCAGTCTTAGCTGCTTCATCTGTCTCACCCACAATCAGCCATCACTTTGCCCTCAATGTGTTTGACTGTCTGAGTCATCATCACATATGAAAGGCCAAATATTCTGCAGCAGGAAGTTTGTTTTGACTAAGGATGCAGAACCATCTATTTAAGTCTGTTGGGCCATTCAAATCAGCTTTTCCTTTAGTGATGTGGAAGGGCTCCTCAAGTACCTACAATGAACCAACAGAGGAGAAAATTAAGGCTCAAAAAGATGTAAACAACACTATAACTTCATTGTTCATTCACTAACCTGAGTATTCATTTCAACATTCAACGAATAGCTATTAAAAAAAAAACAAAACAAATAGCTATTAACAGCTTACTCTGTGCCAGTCTCTGGACATACAAACATGAACAGTCACACTACTTCTGATTTTTATTTTCTCCCAAATCATTAATTTATCACTCATTCAAAAGTAAACATTTTGTTTTTCCATGTGTTTTTTTTTCCCCCATAGTCTCTACTGCTATGAAGCTTATAGTTTTGCCTGAAGGGCAGACTATAAACATGCAACATGCAACAACAGTAGCATATGCTAAGAGCTATGTGAGGGGAAATAGAAAGCTGTGCTTAGTGATAGGACTTAGATTGAGGGAATGGTTAGGGACGGCTTCCTGGAGGAAGTGGTTTTATATGGGGACTGAAGGAAAGGTGGAAATTAGCCAGATGGAAGGTGGGCAGAAAAGGAGAGTGATGTAGGCAGGGTCAACTGCTTATGTGAAAGTCCTGAAACCAGAGTGAATGTGGAAATGACTGACGGACTAGAAAAAAATCTCAACCCAACGTCCACCAGGAAGTCTTCATTGTCACTTTGAAATCCACTCCCAGAATTTTCCTCTGTCCTCCTACTCTATCTGGCTTACAAAGTGCATGTTTAATAAATGCTTGGTTAATTGATTTTTCCTTATAATAGTCCTTTTTTAAACTCTTTATTGAATTTGCTACAATATTGCTTCCATCTTATGTTACAGTGTTTTGGCTGTCAGGTACGTGGGATTTTAGTTCCCCAACCAGGGATTGAACTGGCATTCCCTGTGTTGGAAGGCAAAGTCTTAACCACTGGACCTCTAGGGAAGTCCCACCCTTATAGTAAACTGATAGAACTATTATTTTAGGGAGACAGATATGGTTTTTGAAGCACATAGCTACATATACATGCATACATACACACACCCCAGCACTTTTAATAAATTCAAAATATGGGAGTTATTGTCAGTTCATATAGTTTTTAAAAGCTCATGTTTATAGATGTCGTTATCTTATTTCTACTTTATTTTTTAATTAAAAAAATAATTTTCTTAATTAACTCCATTTCTGTTTAATCCTCTTTAGTATGCTTTCTATTTCCAGGCAGCCTGCTTTTGTGGTTTTGTCACTGGGCAAATAAAGAGGTAAAACCGTAACTGGGCAGATTGAACTAGACGCTTAGAACTGAGTGTATCGAAGAGCCCAGAAGTTGGCATCAGCCTGTCTTCTTAAAGCCACCACACTGGGATTTCTGCTATCTGTCGCTACCTTAATTCCTAGACACTGTGATGTCTGCCTTTCTGTGGCTGCTGTCTGGTAATAAAAGGAGAGCTGTCCCCTTTGTCATCTGTAGAACAGAGGGTAATGTCCCTTAATTAACGAAAGGAAGTGGTGCAATGTAGTGAGAACACTGCAATTGTTTCCAATTAATCCCACATGCAGTTTGGCAAAGTTAATAATCCATAAAATGACCTAGGATCTAAATATGGAGAACAATCAGCTTTTATCAGTCATTTTTCTATCTTTCCAGCACCAGCAAGAAAATTCCAAGACCAGATGCATAGAACGTCTACAGATTTACAATATCATATGTTTTCCTGAATATAATCTCAAATAGAAAAGAAACTTAAACGTACCATTCATATCTTACAAATTCCACAATGTTTTACAATCTCTACAATTCACCGCATGTTGACAGATATCAGTTCAACCACCAGTGGAGCAGTTATTTGATTGTTTACATCACTAGGTACCAAAGCAAATGAAAACGTGAAGGTCATGGTCATGCAAGAGCAGGACAGACCTTTTCCATCTGATATTTCTAAAACCTTCTAGGACAGAGAATGATGGTATCACATGTACCCACGAGCCCCTAAAAAATGTCTCATGGAGCATCTTACCTCAGCTCCATATATTTTTTAAAGAAACTGGGGTAAAATACACATAACATCAAACTTACCATTTTAACCACTTGAAGGTGTATAATTCAGTGCCTTTTAGTACCTTTGCAAAGTTGTGCTACCATCACCTCTACCTATTTCAGCACTACTGAAATAGTTTAATCAACCAAAAGGGAAACCCTGTACCCAATAATCACTCATTCCTCATTCCTCCCCCCACCCTGCCCAGTCCCTGGCAAGCACTGATCTACCTTTTGTCTTTATGGACTTCTCTACTCTGGACATTCCATATAAACAGACTCATAGACTATGTGGCCATTTGTGTCTGGCTTCTTTCCCTAAGCATAAAGTTTTCAAGGTTCACCCATGTTGCAGCTTGTATTAGTATTTTTTCTTTTTATGGGTGAGTAATATTCCATCACATAGCTATACTGTTTTGTTTATCCATTTATCAGTTGATGAGTATCTGAAGTATTTCCAGAATTTGGCTGTTGTGAATAATGCTGTTGTTGAACATTCTCATACAAGTTTTTGTTTGAACACTTATTTTCCATTCTTTGGGGTCTCTACTTCGGAGTAGAACTGGGAATTCATATAAAAATTCTGTGTGTAACTTACTGCCACCTTACCTGCCTCCTGAGAAATCTGTATGCAGATCAAGAAGCAATAGTTAGAACTGGACATGGACAATAGACTGGTTCCAAATTGGGAAAGGAGTACATCAAGGCTGTATATTGTCACCCTGCTTATATAACTTATATGCAGAGTACATCATGTGAAATGCTGGGCTGGATGAAACACAAGCTGGAATCAAGATTGCCAGGAGAAATATCAATAACCTCAGATATGCAGATGACACCACCCTTATGGTAGAAAGTGAAGAGGAACTAAAGAGCCTCTTGATGAAAGTGAAAGAGGAGAGTGAAAAAGTTGGCTTAAAACTCAACATTCAAAAAACTAAGATCATGGCATCTGGTTGCATCACTTCATGGCAAATAGATGGGGAAACAATGGAAAGAGTAATAGACTTTATTTTCTTGGGCTCAAAAATCACTGCAGATGGTGACTGCAGCCATGAAATTGAAAGACGCTTGCTCCTTGGAAGAAAATTTATGACCAACCTAGACAGCATATTAAAAAGCAGAGACATTACTTTACCAACAAAGGTCCATCTAGTCAAAGCTATGATTTTTCCAGTAGTCATGTATGGATGTGAGAGTTAGACTATAAGGAAAGCTGAGCGCCGAAGAATTGATGCTTTTGAACTGTGGTGTTGGAGAAGACTCTTGAGAGCCCCTTGGACTGCCAGGAGATTCAACCAGTCCATCCTAAAGGAAATCAGTCCTGAATATTCATTGGAAGGACTGATGTTGAAGCTGAAACTCCAATACTTTGGCCACCTGATGTGAAGAACTGACTCATTAGAAAAGACCCTGATGCTGGGAAAGATTGAAGTTGGGAGGAGAAGGGCATGACAGAGGATGAGATGGTTGGATGGCATCACCAACTCGATGGATATGAGCTTCAGCAAGCTCTGGGAGTTGGTGGTGGACAGGGAAGCCTGTTGTGCTGCAGTCCGTGGGGTCACAAAGAGTCAGACACGACTGAGCGACTGAACTGAACTGAACTTACTGAGGAACACATAATAATTTTTTAGTGAATACTACCAGAATTCTACAAAGGTTGATCAGATTGGTAGGGAAAGTTCACCTCTGATGAAATGCTCTGATGGAAGTGCATTAGGACATTGGAATATACATGCTTATATCACAACGGGTTGGGAAGATTTTTGTGGGTATCTCATTTCTCTGCTGGCCTACAAGCTACTTTTTTTTTTTTCAGTCAAGCTTTGTTGACAAGCCCTTGGGCACTGGAGTTGGTATGTCTCTTTCAGTACCAGGCATGTATGACCTAAACTAGTTCCTTAAACTCTAAGAGTTTCATCATTTGTAAGTGGGAGTAGGTGTAATCTACAATATGGTTATGATAACTTTAAATAGGGAGATATATTTAAAAGACTTAGTATGGTGGTAGTTTAGTCTCTAAGTCATGTCCAACTCTTGTGACCCCATGGACTTTAGCCCTCCAGGTTCCTCTGTCCATGAGATTCTCCAGGCAAGAATACTGGAGTGGGTTGCCATTTCCTTCTCCAGGGGATCTTCCCAACCCAGGGCATGTGTAGCATATGTATTTCAGAGCCTGACTCTTGAGAAGACTGTTGTTCAGGCTGAGAAATCACAGCCTTTGGGGAGGCAGAGAGCAGAGGAAGATACATGTGTGAGCAGAGAGCTTGGGAAATCTGTGAGGTAGGCATTTGAATCATAAATAATTTAATTGCTGTTTGTGTGTTTGTTAGTTGGATTTAGTATTGGTTTTATATTTTGTTCAGTTTGGGGACTTCCTCCTTTCTGGAGCTGCCAGTATCAGTTGACTGGTTTTTCAATCCTAGGACTTTGGTTCATTGGCTATCTTGAAACCCACTGGTGCCCTGGTAGATGTCTGGAAGCCAGAGATTGATTAGACAACTGCTGCTGTTTTCTCAGATCTGGGGGGATTCATTTGCAAATCTTACTGCCATGGAGACTTGCTGGGAGTCCTGGATGCCTGCAGAGGCTGCCAGTTCTGCAGAGGCAGCCAGCTCTTAGGAACCTCAGGAAGTTTCTGACTTAAAGAGATAGGAAAGGAAAAAAAAGATTGAACCAGCAGTTAATTCCGGGAAGGTGGGTGCAGGGAAACGTTGTCAAGGATCCAAAAGAAGGATGATTGGGGAAATGAAAGGATGAGTAAAGGAACAGGTTTGGTGTCAAGATACCTAAGCTATCTTGATTGCAACCCTATATACCAACAGTTCAAGTGTATATCACGCATACCAAGCAGAGAGACAGGAAGTGGTGAGACAGCAGAAGTGGCATCCAGGTCTCTGACAACTCTGAGAACTCACCGCTCCTTCTGTTTAAGGTCGGGAGTGCATCATGAATTCTAAACTAAGTTCCGATCAGTCATCTCTAAAGCAATTTTATCTCTACTGAATATTTTATCATCTGAAATAGAAACTTTTCCAGCCTATTACTCTGTTATTTAAATTGTTACTAAAGAAAAGTCAGGCGTTCCCAGGCGGTGCTAATAGTCAAGAACCTGCCTGCTAATGCAAGAGATGCAGGTTTGATCCCTGGGTCAGGAAATTCCCCCAGAGGAGGGTACCGCAACCCACTCCAGTATTCTTGCCTGGAGAATCCCATGGACAAAGGAGCCTGGCTGGCCACAGTCCATGGGGTCGCACAGAGTCAGACACGACTGAAGCGACTTAGCACACACACACATGCTGCTACTGCTGCTAAGTCGCTTCAGTCGCGTCCGACTCTGTGCGACCCCATAGACGGCAGCCCACCAGGCTCCGCCGTCCCTGGGATTCTCCAGGCAAGAATACTGGAGTGGGTTGCCATTTCCTTCTCCAGTGCATGAAACGGAAAAGTGGAAGTGAAGTCGCTCAGTCGTGTCCAACTCTTAGCGACCCCATGGACTGTAGCCTACCAGGCTCCTCCGTCCATGGGATTTTCCAGGCAAGAGTACTGGAGTGGGGTGCCATTGCCTTCTCCGACACACAGACATAAAGTCACTCTAAAACACTCTAAACTGCATTCTGTATGAGAAATTCATCTTTTATCACCGAAAGATGAAAAAGGCAGTTTTATGAAGCCTGAACAGTTCCATCCTACACCATGAGTTACTTACTTGTGGTAGGAGTACAGGTACCAAGAATCACTCCTTAATTAGTCTAAACCTAAAACAGCAATTGTTAAATGTGAGACTTGAGTTGATGCAGCGGGGTGGGTTTTTGCCATCATGTGGCAGAGACAGCCATACTTTTCAGGCTTTATCTTTAAAGTTCGGGTGATTATAAACCTAAACCAACAGCAAAGGGGAAATGAATCATTTACTTGTCACTCTTAAACAGTTTCTTTCCCACCAAAGTGTTTCCTTTTTAGTCGCATTCACCTAGCTTGTGAGGTGTTACTCTGTGTCCTGAGGACTTCAGCATCTGCACTTTGATCACAAATTGTATAGTAAACATACGGGGACAATATTGCCAGTCTAATCCATAATAAAATGGGAAAAGAAACCACAGTCTTTTCATCCAGCACTTTGCTGATATAAAACTTGAACAAGGAACAAGCAGCAGTTTGGGGTAGAAGAAAAAGTTCTGCACCCAATGTCAGGACACCTGAATTTGAGCTCCCCCACCAACGTGGGCCACCCTGCCTCTCACCCCCTGGTCTTCTTCCGTGCTTTCTCGGGTTGCAGACAGCTCTGAGATGCTGAAGCAGGACATAGATGGGCCCCAGGCTGAGCAGCTGGAGTTGTCCACTATGGACAGATACTCCAAGATGAACCACATATTTCTCATTCTTGAAATCAAGGAGACCTTCCCAATATACATGTGCACAAAGCCTCCTTGAAAATGGGGAGTGATGTCAAATAGAGAGTGATGTCAACCTACTTGGGCTTCCCAGGTGGTACTAGTGGGAAAGAACCCATCTGCCACTGCAGGAAACATAAGACGCAGGTTCAATCCCTGGGTCGGGAAGATGCCCTGGAGGAGGGCGTGACAACCCACTCCAGTATTCTTGCCTGGAGAATCCCATGGACAGAGGATCCTGGCAGGCTATGGTCCGTAGGGTCACAAAGAGTCGGACACGACTGAGCACACACACACACACACACACACAAGTCCATTAACAGGTGAATGGAGAGACAAACTGGGGTGTATCCAATACAACAAAACACTACTCAGCAAGAACAGAGAACTGTGCAGACCTGCGATGTGGATGAATCCCAAACTAATTACACTGAGTGAAAGAAGCTAGACAAAAAAGAGTTCATACTGTATGATTCCATTTGTACACAATTGTAGAAAATGCAAGGTAATCTATAATGTCAGCAATCTGGTTGCTTGGAAATGGGAGTGTAGGTGAGGGGTGGCTGAGGGAGTGGTTAAAAGAAGGCACGAGGAAACTTAGGGAGTGAGACACACATTCATTATCTTGACCATATAATGGTTTGTGAATATACACATATGCTAAAGATTCTCAAGTTGTATGCTTCAAATATGTGCAGTTTATTGTATACCAATTAAAACTCAATTCAGCTATTCCGAAAAATAAACCCCTCAAAACCTCAGGGGGCCTGGAGTTGAAACCCAACTTCATGATCCACTAGCTGTGTGACCCTGGGTGAGTTACTAACCTCATCTCTAGGAGGCGGGTGATAATCATTTCTACCTCACAAGGCTGCTGTGATGATTAAATGAGTTAATCTCTGTAAGGTACTTAATACAAACTAGCTCTTAGTGTTGTTTTCCCAGAACCACCAAGAAAGGATTCTGTTTTATCTTTAGCATCTCATTCCCTTAAGATTTGAATTCATTAGTCTACTTAAGACATATTAAAGGCAGGCTCATTCATGCAAATTTTTCAGATCTCTATTCAGCACCCGTTGGGGAGCTTTTTCCAGATCACACTCTAATAAAAACACACTCCTTCCCCAGTCACTCCTTAGACCCTCCCCTGGATTTCTTCTCCTTCCTGACACTTATCACCATCTGACACTACATGATACACTTCCTTGTTTATCTGTTTCCTCTGTCTCCCTCCACTGGAACATAAGTTCCCCGAGACCAGGGACTTCTTTGGGTTTTCTGACATAAAAGTTCACTCAATAAGTATGTGCTGAGTGTTGAATAAGTGAATGACTGCATTATCTCCAAGTACCTTCGCTGGTGATGGTAGCAGGGTGGTGGGAGCTGGCCCCGTCACCATGGCACTGGGGATACTTGCAGTGGGCACACAGGTCCATGTCCCCTGTGACCAGTGCAGTGGGCCTGACTCCCAGAGAGAGCTGGGTCGAGGGAAGACCTGAAGTTGGTCAGATCAGTGAGGTCCTCATCTCACGTCATTCCCGGCTCTGCAGGAGTAAGAGACTGCAGAGACTGAATAGGGCATTTGAAAAAACAAGATCAGGGCCTGGGACTGTTACTAAAAATGATAAAGAATAGAAATCTAAAGTTTTAGAAACTTGCAAACATGTAGGCTTTGTCGGGATCCATCCCTAGACTTTCTTTATCATCAATAAGAAGAGAAATTGGATTAAAATTGGGTCCAAGGTACGAAGTCACCCCTGCCTTCCAGGTGCCCTGTCAAGTGAAACCAGCTGGGTTTCACTTGGGGAACTCAAGACCTGCCCAGACTGCCTCTCGTCCCCCTTCTTTAGAGCTCCGTGAATGCAGGTAACACAGCTCAGCCTCAGAGGAGTCAAGTGTTGACGGGCTTCCATTTGCCTGTCTTGTCCTCCTACTGCTATCTGTCCTGCAAACATTATTTCTGCAAGTTTGACACTTTCCGGGCAGGTGTCAACATGGCATTAATATCAGTTCGAGTAACATCTTCTAAAAAGATGCATCTAAACAACACTGTGGAAGGTATGCTTGGACCTGCAGTCGTACTGCAATCCATCCTTGTGTGGGTACGTTTATTTGCTGCCTTTGTGTAAGTAGATCACAGAATGTATTCTGCCGTGAACTCTCTCCTTAGGAATCTCCAAACAAGGCCTCATAAATAAGGAGCACACGTTTCAATGCATACAAAAGACTGCTTGAATTAGCATTTGTCATCTTTTATGTTTTAATTATCTCATTTGATCTCTTTATTGTTGCAATTACATTCTAATTTCATGTGCAGACTGTCGAGTGCCTTAGGCTAGATTAATCAATTAATATTATAATTATGTAGCAATAGAAATATAAGTAGATAGGTCATTCTAGTAGTTCCAGATCCACTTCTTGAACTCTGAATAAAGGGAGTCTGGCTGTGGGAAATTCTTTTGGACTGTTTTGAAGTCAAAAAAGCAAGATTCTTCCTCAAATCCTAAAGGCACATAAGAGGTCTGGATTATTTTTCTAGTTTTGTTTTAGTTCTAAGTCAATACTTAGTTTTTTTTTTTTTTTTTTTGCTGCAAATATGCATAGTTACTTAAGGAACAAGACCACTGTCTCTTTGTCCTGTTCTCTATAACCCTGAGTCTGAAATCACAAGGCAGTGGCTTTGACCAATGGCTCTCAATGAACAGGGAGTTTAAGCAGGTGGTCAGACTTTGTTGTTGTTCGGTTGTGAAGTCGTGACAGACTCTTTGTGACCCCATGGACTGCAGCAGGCCATGCTTCCTTTCCTTCACCATCTCCCAGAGTTTGCTCAAACTCATGCCCATTGAGGTGGTGATGCCATCCAACCATCTCATCCTTTGTCATCCCCTTCTCCTGCTAAAGTCAGGAATTTAGCATCTAGGAATAATTTTCTCAGACAAAATAAGGAGACGTATCTCAACCATGGGGTGACCTTTCGGCTCAGGGAATAATTCTAAAAGATTTCCAGAAGCCCATTGCCTGTCACCGAGGCACACAGGCTGGCAGACACCATGAGTGCAGGGCCCAACACAGAACTGAGTTCATGCTTACAGCTTTGCAGGAACCCTCTGGTTAGACACAAGCCAAAGGAGGAAGACAGGGTCCTACAATCTTTTTCTATCCCAAGAAAGATTTCATCCTCCAGATTACTGCTCCTCTATCAAAGTACCCCCAAACCAAACACTCACATACACAGTTACCACATCTGCACACTCACATGCAAACACATACATGCCATAAATCAGATAAGAAGTCAGTATCTGAGATGCTCCTTTGCCTTTGTCTGAACTTCTATAAGATCAATAGATAGCACCCTGTGCTTTTGGTTATTATTTGTTCTGTAAACCATGGGTGCATTTTGTTTACACATTGGATTGAGGTCAAGGGTAACATTTACTGAGCCTTTGCTATGGTCCCCACAGTGACTCGTACCTCATTTAATCCCTGTTGCAACCCTGTGAGGAAGCTGCCACAGGTAGGGAAACTGGGGGACAAGCAGGGTAGGTAACCTGGTGAGGTAAGGATGGATTTTGTACATCTTGAGGGTCCCACAAAGAGCAGTCCAAATACACACAAGGTGACCAGCAGGAAACCATTAACTACAGGAAACCGTGTAACTACAGATATGATCAAGTTAAAACGAGGTCATTAGAGTGGGTCCTAATCCAATCTGACTGGTGTCCTAATGGGAAGAGAAGAAAGCCAAAGACAGGCATGTACATCAGAAAGATAACCTGAGACCCACAGGGAGAAGGCCATGTGATCATGGAGTCAGATAATGTAGTGATCTGTCTACAAGCCAAGGAACACCAAGGGTTGCAATCTGCCACCAGCAGCTAGAAGAGGCAAGAAAATATTCGTCCTTAAATTCTTCAGTCAGAGAGCAAGGCCTTTCTGGCACCTTGATTTTGAATATCAAGTCTCCAGAACTATGAGAATAAATTTCTGTTGTTTTAAGCCACCTAGTTTGTGGAAACCAATATAGACACTAACCCATATTTTCACTTTTTATATAAGATCAAAGAATATTAGTCCTCTCTGACTTCGAAAGAACAGGGCTCATAGTGAGTAAAGAATTACTCAGCTGCAGCTGGGGTCCCAGTAGGTGTGGGCTAATGCAGCTTATGTAGGAGCTCTGTCGAGGAGTCCATGGTTTCCAGGGAATGCAACTCTAGTTGAAGGATCCATTCAAGGTTTGGCTGAAACTGAGCAGGACCCTGTGTGGCTCCTGGGAACAAAGCCTTTCTGTGTTCACATGTCTTATTACAGGAAGTAGGCTTCAACCAGCCTCCCTGACCTTCCTGAGTTCCACTGAGCAAGTTCAATTAGCAGTTTCTAATTAGGAGCGCCTAAGAATTTATGCTTTTGAGCTGTGGTGTTGGAGAAGACTCTTGAGAGTCTCTTGGACTGCAAGGAGATCCAACCAGTCAATCCTAAAGGAAATCAGTCCTGAATGTTCATTGGAAGCACTGATGCTGAAGCTGAAGTTTCAATACTTTGGCCACCTGATGCGAAGAACTGACTCCCTGGGAAAGACCCTGATACTGGGAAAGATTGAAGGCGGGAGGAGAAGGGGATGACAGAGGATGGGATGGTTGGATGGCATCACTGACTCGATGGACATGAGTTTGAGTAAGCTCCGGGAGTTGGTGATGGAAGGAAGGAACACACAAGGAAGCCTGGTGTGCTGCAGTCCATGGGGTTGCAAAGAGTCAGACATGACTGAGCGACTGAACTGAACTGAAATAGGGAAGGGAGGGGATGCAGAGACGAGAGAGGAACAGTCCAGAAACAATAGTGCAGGCTTAGGGCAGGAGCCTGCCTCCATCCCCCAAGGGATACACAGAACAATACTTTTGAGCTATTTTACAGAAACTGCCATCAGGTGGGTAAAGTTAACCTTATCTACCCACAGCACATAAATCCCAGAACAGTTGGAACCGGTAGGTTGATGATGCTGACTCCTGATTACCTCACCACCAGCCAATCAGAAGAATGTCCACGAGCTCATCACATCCTCCTCTCTGAACCATCCCTCTAAAACTCCCCACTACACCCCTCCAGGTGGGGACACACGGTTCTGAGGGCATTAACTAGCTATGGCTGTCTTTGTCTTGCAGAGCAATAAAGTTATTCTTTTCTATCAATATTTCACCCCAAACTCTGTCCCCGAGATTTAATTTGCTGTCTGGATACAGAGGCTGGATTCTACTTCAGTCCCACCCTTGCTTCATCCGTGTTCTCCAAAAAGGAAAAGTCTGGACCTCGTGAGAACATGAAGATATTAAAGTGTGAACCTCGATCAGGGGGAGAGAAGTTATCCTGAGGTGTGGTCAAGTATGGAATATCCTGGCATGAACTTCATTTGTTGGCTCTTTCTGATTTGACTCAGGAGTTCTGGACTCTGGCTTGTGCTGGTTCCTTAACAATCTTTACAGACCTTTAAGAAAAACAGTCCTTTGTGGAAAATATTTTTTTCATTCTGAGATTGCTACTGCTAAGTCGCTTCAGTCGTGTCCGACTCTGTGCGACCCTATAGACGGCAGCCCACCAGGCTCCGCCATCCCTAGGATTCTCCAGGCAAGAATACTGGAGTGGGTTGCCATTTCCTTCTCCAGTGCATGAAAGGGAAAAGTGAAAGTGAAGTCGCTCAGTCGTGTCCGACTCTTAGCGACCCCATGGACTGCAGCCTAGCAGGCTCCTCCATCCATGGGATTTTCCAGGCAAGAGTACTGGAGTGGGGTGCCATTGCCTTCTCCGATTCTGAGATTAGGCCCTTTCTATTTTTAAAATGTTAATATGTCATTTGTTTTGTGAAGTGAAGGTGAATCTAAATAGTAAGGTGTTTTTTATTTTTGTTTTAATATCCTTCCTGAACAAAATTAAGTTGGTATTTCTATGTCAATCTCTGTTTTGGTCCTCAGACTTGAACGTGAGTCAGAGTTTTCTGGAGGCAAACTTACAGATTTCTGGGCCCCCATCCCCAGAAATCGTGATTCAGCAGTTCTAGGGGTCAGGCCTGGGATTGGCTTTTCTCAAAGTTTGCAGAGGATGCTGATATCACTGGTCTGGGGACCAGAGAAAGGGATGCCAGGAGGGGAAGACTCCTACTGTCTGAGTGATGTCTAAATGCCAGGGTAGTGGCCTGGGTCCCTGCTCACTGAATCTCCCAGTGATGAGAGGCTGAGATCACCATCAAAATGAGTGAGCATCCCTCTCCTCTCTGTCCTCGGCATACCCCTGCCCACCTCTGCTGGCCTGCCCTTGGCAGGGAGTATACCAGGGGAAGCCAGGACACACACTCCTACGTCTTGGTGCTTATGTGAGTCCGTCTGTGTGGGATTCTACTTTGTGAATATCGCCCCTATTTAACAGGAGTTTCTGGATGCTCACAGGAGTGTTTTCATTTCATTCATCCCTTTACTCATTCACCCATCAATCCAGCCTTTAAACATGTCCTTGGTGTTTACAATGTGGGTAGTTCTATGGTGTGTGTTGATTTAGATTCCACTTCCAGTCTTCTCCTGTATTTATTTGGGGTCTCCAGACATTTGTACTAACTTGCTATGGTAGACACTGCTGAGCCCTTTCTTTAAGTACAAGAATCCCTTGTGTTTAGTAGGACATGCAGCCATTGTTAAGTTTGCCAACCTTCCATGTAGCTATGTTTGACCACGAGACTAAATTCAGGCTAGAAGAGGGATGAGTCAAAGTAATGTGTGTGGCTTTGGGGTTATCTTCTCTAATGAGAAAAGTGCTTCTCCAAACTTCCTCTCTCCTGTCCCACCGTCTGAAAAGTGACAGTGGCTAGAACAACTCTGGAAGCCACAGATTGAAGGTGGCAGAGCCACTCCACCAGCCCTGGACCACTCCTTCCTATGCTGTTATGTTGCTGTTTTGTTGCTAAGTCGTGTCCAACTCTTTGTGACCCCATAAATGCAGCACACCAGGCTTCCCTGTCCTTCACTATCTCTCTCAGTTTGCTCAAACTCATGTCCATCGAGTCAGTGATGCCATCCAACCATCCCATCCTCTGCTGCTCCCTTCTCCTCCTGACTTCAATCCTTCTCAGCATCAGGGTCTTTTCCAGTGAGTCGGCTCTTCGCATCAGGTGGCCAAAGTATTGGAGCTTCTGCTTCAGCACCAGTCCTTCCAATGAATATTCAGAGTTGATTTGTTGAAAACAGATTTCTATCTTGCCTAAGCCATTGTGTTTCAGGATCTCTCCGTTATAGCAGCTTAGTCTTTACCTTAACTAATACAACGGCGTTCGTGACTGTCTTTAGCATTTGTCTGGATTCAAGATTCAGCTCAAACTTCTAGAGTCATGATACTTATACATCCTTTCTAATACCTAGAATTGGCCTTAAATTGGTATTTGTTTCCACTCCTTCCCATCAGAGTCCCAGGTTGAGTCTCCTGTGTCTACTCTGCAGTGACTTACAACCTAGAGGACTTGTCTGAAGGAAAAATAAATGTTGAAGGACAGATGTAGCTGGCAATCCTGATATACAAAAGCTGCTATAAGAATCCAAGCAAAGACAATGATTACCAAATACTTAAGTAACTGAGGCCTGATCACCAGCTCTCTTTCTTTTTGTATAGTCCTAAAGAAGCCCTCCAGACACACAAAGAAGCTCCATTTGAAGGGAGTGTTTGGAGTTTCACACATTGATTAGAAAGTCTTTTATACTTGCAGCATTTTGTAGATAAAATATTTTATTTAAAAAACAAAAAGTTGTGCAAAAAAAAAATTTTAAGGGCGACAAGAGCCATGGTGGTGACTCAAACGGCATTGTCCTCTGCATCAACATTTTAAAACAATGATCACTCAGCCAAGAAGTGTCACGAAGGCATTTACAGAAAATTAAAATGATTACTTCTGACAAGCTTGAATGAAGGAGCAATCTCAGCAGAGGCCGATACGTCAGAAACTATTCAAGAATATCATCTGGGGATCCTTGATGTGTTTTTCTAAACTAAGACAATATAGCGAAGGAGTTGGCTCTGCCTGTGAATAAACAGTCCTCAAAAGAAGTGTGCTTGGCAGGGGTTTACGTGGTGTGACATGAGTCACTGGTCCTTCAGACATGTCTGTCTCACACCCGAGAGTCACTGTGTTGCCTCAGTCTTTCTCAGATGAAGCCCCTGTCCTTCACATCCTTCCAATACTGGGACAGAGCATCCTTTGCAGATAATATTTTGGGTTCATACATCCTCTGGCTGCGAAATTTTATCAATACCACCCTCACTACCAGTAAATCCACACTGAGTGTCATAGTGGATAGTTGGAAGGACTGGAGGATCAGGAGTCAGGGACCCCACGGCAGAGCCCAAGTGAAGTTTCAGGTGTGGCGACTTGCTAGGTGAATGCTCTCAGGAGAAAGACAGTGAGCAGGGGCTTCCCTGGTGGCTCAGATGGTAAAGAACCTGCCATCTGAGACCTGCAATGTGGGAGACCTGGGTTCGATCCCTGGGTCGGGAAGATCCCCTGGAGAAAGGAATGACAACCCACTCCAGTTCATGGACAGAGGAGCCTGGCGGGCTACGGTCCATGGGGGTCACAAAGAGTCGGACACCACTGAGTGACCGAGGGGCAGGTTAGGGCAGGGAAAGGGTTAAATGCAAGGCTATGACCTCAGTTAGAGGGCAGTGCCATCCTGACCCATGACCCAGGAAGCTCTGAAGCATGGATTGCTCTGCAGAGTTGGTCTCACCTTTAGGCCAGGGGGCCAGCTCTTTGTCCCCCTGGGCTAGTCATTCATTCACTGGCTGCCAGCTGCTCTGGGTGGGACATAAGTGGAAAGTAAGTGGGTGGGCATAACCTCCCAGATGAAGCCGGTCTGCATGGTTTAGGGCGGGTCTCCAGAGCAGTGCTTCTCACACTTAGCTACACATTGGACATTCCCAGAGATCTTTAAAAAAATAACCACTGTACTTCTTCCATAATCAGACCTCATGATTTAAAGCACTTCTGCCTGAAACTCCCTGACGTCCCCCTCTGTTCCTGCAAGCCTCACGCACTTTTCTTTGGGCAGCTGTTCTGCAGTCCTGCCTCAGACTAGGAAGGCATGTCAACTCCATTCTCTTCCAGCCCCTCCGCCTCTCTGTTACAGGATCCATCACCCTCTATGAAAGTGGTCTTTCTACCCATTCCCCTCGCCCACTGGGCCGGGCTCTCCCTTGAGGATGTGGACAGTTTTACTGTGTCTCTCTCCCAGCTCCTATCCCACTGCCTGGCACAGAGGACACCATCAGCATTTGTTACGTGAACGAATGGGTGGGCACAACTGCAGCGCTTCAGATGCTTGGTATGGACACGAATGCTCCAGGGTGTCCGAGCAGGAAGTAATCCTTCAGGGATGGAGCAGGCTTTGAGGGAAAGGGGGAAATTAAACCAGGATTCTGAAGAAAAAAGAAAACCAAATCCCTGTAATGTCCTAGTTCTCCCTCATTCTAGGATCCTGGGGGCTAATTTCAAGCCGGTTTTGGGGGTAGGTAGCAGGATGGAAGGTGGAGGAACCGCCTGGCAGAAGCACTAACCGTGCTTTTCAACACACGAAGAGAAAATGGCTTTGGAAAGAGATCTTGTCCCTTCCCTGTGGTCACCTGAAGACGATCACTCACCCATCAGCGGGCCTTCCCCTCAGGAGGCGTCTGTCCTTCTCTTCCTCAACATATTAAAGAATCCCGGGTGAAACAGTGGGGTATGTGGGCATGGAGCCATCCCCCTGGCAATGATCAATGGCTCTGCGGTCCCTCCTCATCTGAGCCTGACAGAGGGGCTCTGAAGCATCCACAGAGCCTGCACATGGCCGGGATTTGAATGAGAGCCAACAAACCTGCTGAGGTTCACGGCTGGTGAGAGAGAAATGATGCTTGAGGCAGGGACAGAGCAAGAGACACCTGCAGGCGGCATCAGAGGTCTCTCTCTCTTAACCGGGAGGTTTGCTAACCTGCCGGGATCATGTTCCCTGGAGACGGCGGGGGCTGTGCAGAATGGTTACATCTGCCTTCTTACAGGTGGGCTTTTGGATGTTTCTGGGTTTGCCTTTCATCAGACTGCTCTCTACAAACACATTTTACATTCTCCAATGGTCCTGAGTCCCAGGCTTTGTCATCAGGGCATTTGGTGTGTGCCTGCTAAGCCATGATAGAAGGTGATGCTAGTGGTAAAGAACCCACCTGCCAATGCAGGAGACGCAAGAGATATGGGTTTGATCCCCGGGTCAGGAAGATCCCCTGGAGGAGGAAATGGCAACCCACTCCAGTATTCTTGCCTGGGAAATCCCATGGACAGAGGAACCTGGCGGGCTACAGTCCATGGGGTCGCAAAGAGCTGAGCACGACTGAGCACAGAATGGTGCATCCATGATACAACATAAATGCATGCATCTATTCTATTCACTGTGGTGTTTAAGGGACCAGGTCTAGAAGCAGGCCTGGATTCAAATCCTGGTGGTGTGACTAAGCAAAACCTGAACTTCTTTGAGTCCCAGATTTATAGTCTCTATAATGGAAGTGATAATAACCTTCTTCATACCAAGAAGTGAGATTATTTTTGAAGAATACCTTCATCGTACTAAGAAGTGTGTTAACTAAGTGAGATTATCAAAGCAAAAACATTTATAGTTGTTCCTACAACAGAAGAAGGGGTTTAAAGTGTTGATGAGTGGGACCTCCCTGGTGGTCCAGTGACTAAGATTTTGTGCTGCCAATGCAGGGGGCCCGGGTTCAATCCCTGATCAGGAAACTAGATCCCACATGCCACAACTAAAGATTCCACATGCTGCAACTAAGAGTTCGCATGTCATAACTAAGGATCCTGACCGCCACAACTAAGACCCAGCACAGCCACACAAATAAAAAAATGTTAAATGTTGATAGTATTTTTGTTATTGTTATTATTAATCTTACAAAACTAACAGTCTTTAAAAGTCTATGCAAGAGAATGGACTACGCATTGAGGAGAAAAAGTCGAAGCCTTGAGACCAAGTTCTAAAGAACTCACAGTCTAAAGGGGGAGACATATTGCAGAGCACTAAACAGAAGTCCCTGTTTGACGCTAGGTCACCACTGGCCTATATTGCACCTTTATTGAATTAGAAAAATGGATGCTCCCTCCTGCCAGTTGACTGGATTTTAGACCCTTGCCCGCTTGACCAGGTGTCCTTGCTCAGTGAGCAACCTTAACAACTGTACATAATGACTCTCTCTCTCTCTCTATATATATATATATATATATAGGCTTTGCCAGCAGCATTAGCAAAACTCTGATTATTGGATTTGGGGGTGGGAAAGATAAAATAAATTTTCACAGGCATGGTGGTATCTGAGCTGCATCTTAAGCAATGAATAGATTAAACAGGGCTTGCAAAATTTGCTAGAAAGAGCAGTGAAATAACAGCATAGAGGCATAGAGGAGGTTGGTGACTTCCTAGGCTAGAAAGCCTCGTGGGATCAGAGTGTGAAGAGACTTGAAAAAAAAAAGAGGTTTGTCTTTTGTCTCTAAGCACTGTGAGCTCATGATCAGCTCCCTGTGAGCGCAGTGCCTGCTGGGTATTTGTGATATGGGTTTGTGAACAGAGAGTAGAGAAGCCACTCTACAAACCCTGGTAAGAGGAATGACTGCCCAAAGCAGGTTGTGATAGAGAAGTAACCAAAGCCGGAAATGCTGAAAAGGAAGAATCTTCAGGATTTGATAGGCAAATTTCTTTGGCGATAAAAAATACGAGTCTAGGGTGAGTCTAAGTCATGTAATCCAGAAGGCTTGATGGATGCAGTTCAGGGCAGGAAGCAGGTAGGGCAAGGATTGGGGGCAGGCAAGGACTCCTCCACTGGGTCTGGAGGAATATAAAGTTTGAGGTACCTGTAGTAAATCCAAATGCAGATACTGATCTGGAAATCAGGTGAGGATCAGGGCATAGATTTGGAAGTCATCAGTTCAGGGGGCAGAACTGAAACAATGGGAATAGATGAGATTCACCAGGGAGAGTATACAATGAAAAGAGAGGATGATCCAAGACAATATTCTGGAAACATGAATAAAAGACTAGAAGGGAAGAGAAGAGACAAAGTTGGGGAGGAAGTGGATCCAAAATGGTAGAGAAGATCCAGGAGAGAGAACAGAAGGAATGAAAGATGTCAAAGTTAACTCAAAGCTGGTGCACTGGGACAGCCCAGAGGGATGGGATGGGGAGGGAGGAGGGAGGGGTGTTCAGGACACATGTACGCTCATGGCTGATTCATGTCAATGAACGGCAAAAACCACCGCAATATTGTAAAGTAATTAGTCTCCATTTAAAATAATAAAAAAAGACTAGAATTTTTTTTTTTTTAAATGAAAGTGTTAGTCGCCCAGTCATGTCCAACTCTTCGCAACCCCATGGACTGTAGCCCACCAGGCTCCTCTGTCAATGGGATTCTCCAGGCAAGAATACTGGAGAGGGTAGCCATTCCCTTCTCCAAGGGATCTTCCCAACCCAGGGATTGAACTCTGGTCTCCTGCATTGCAGACGGAGTCCTTACCATCTAAGCCACCAGGGAAGCCCAGGGCAGCTATAATTCTAGAAGAAGAAGTTAGGTTGGTAGGGTTAATAGCTGCAGAGTCCTAGCAGTATGAGGTCAGAGAGCTAGCATTTAGAAATTCATGAGGACCCAACCAAAGATGCTTCAGGAATGAAGTAAGTCAGAAGCCACATTGCAGAGGGGATGACGTGATCTTAAGGGAAGAAAGTGGAGGAAGCAATACAGATGGTCTTTTCAAAGGTATTAGTGAAGAAAGGAAAAAGAGACATGTGACACTAGCTAGGAGGAAGGTAAGGTTTCTTAGGACGACTTAGAAGATAGAGACAAGAGAGAGTCTCCTAGAAATGGATTATGTATTTCTGCTCTGGGTGGCAGAGAAATGGGATACCTTTTACTGGAAAGTGGAGAAATAGGTCATTTTTGTTTACCTTTGGATTTCAAGTCTAGGCTTCTGCAATTTATACGCAGTTGCAAGACAGGATGCTATTTTCATGTGTTTTTCTAGCGGGAACAGTCGTCAGCCAAATCTAGGACTTTTGAAATCAAATATGAATTTTAAATTTTAAGGAGAATAAGGAAAATATACCAATATTTATTGCATATATGCTAAATCCTACTCCAGGGGCTAGAATTTTTATGTACATTACCTAATATAATCTTTAGAATCAAAATCTTCTATGGGGTAGGAATTTTCCTCTTAGAATAGGAGTTCATAACTTACAGATACATTTTATTAAACTTTCTGTGCTTGTATATGTGGTACTCAGAAGAATGCTCATAGCATTCATGAGATGACCAACAGGGTCCAAAAAACTAGAAACTGTTGACTTATCCCAAACAGACTATAACATAGTAATGAACATCATTTCTTCTTGTTTACATTGATATTCTTCTAGAGTAGCTACTATATCTTATACCCCCTTCTGTACCTTGCCTTCCACAGTCATGAGCAATCAATACACTCTCCCTGCTTACTGATTAATTAATAGACTCTCGTATTTACTCAAATATATTTATAATCTGTAGGAAAAAGAGAAAAATTTCACTTTCAACCTACAGCTGATATCACAATTTAACTGTGGTATATCAATGGGTTCGTTGAGCCCTCAATTAAAAGGTGATAAAGTTTTTGGGAGCTATCTGTGCTTGAAATTTGCATCACAAACTTCCTATGAGATATTTGACTGTATATAAAATAAAAATGACATCTGCTGTGCATCTGTATTAGTAGCTACCGCTAGGAAAGCATATGCCAGGATAAATAAGCAACTTAGATGATGGATCTGAAAGAGTATAAAACCCAGAGAAACAATCCATGCTGGCATAATGAGCTTCTCACAGATGATTTCCATCATAAATGGTATGTATTAAAGGGTAATGCAAGAAAGAAATGGCTTAAAAATGTCTATTTCCATTGTGATCATCAACTTGTAATATAAATACATAACAAAAAGCACTTCTGCATTTTAAAGATGGGTCCAAATGAGTGTAAGCAACTGCTAAACATGATGGTTCACTATAATTTAAGAATTTTCATTTCACTTTGTATCTCATTAAGAATTCATGGAAATTAGTGCATTGTCAAAAGCTTGGCAAATCAGTGTTAATGAGAAATTTAACACGTTGAGTGTGGTTGTTTATAGAAACACACAATAAAACCAATAATGAGAACTTATATTTTTATTTGTATATGGCTTAAATAACCTATGTATGAATGTATACATGTTGGCATATATGTGTGTATACTCATATACACATCTGTCTGTATCTATCCAAATCCATATCCATAAAAACATGTGTGTGTATATGTTTATATACATACACATAATCTAGAACATACAGTTTCAATAATCTACATTATCAGTCAATTTAACATGGACAAATCTTTTATATATTCTAAAATACTTCCATGAAAATAGAAACCATAATTTGTATTTGGTGATTATATCTTTCAAGATTGAATTAATAAATTAAAAAGGTGCTCCTTATTTAAGACATCTGGGGTGTAAAAGTTAAGGAGGAACTCACTCTCCAATGGCAACTGACACAAACCTGAGAACTGGTGCGTTGTCAAATTTTGCACCCTAGGCACCTCACCTGCCCATGCTTAGTCCTGGTTTGGACCTTGGGCAAGTTCCTTCATTTCTCTAAGCCTCTTCTGTAAAATGGATTAGTTAGTGCCAAACTTAAAATGCCAAACTCGACATCAAACTGAAGGAGACATACAGTATTAAGGAGTTTCTCTGCTTTAAGGAGAAAACACTATTACCCCAAATTGGTAACAATTAGTATTAGGGATACTATTTTCAGGTTCCTTGGACTTGAAAACATAATTCTTCCCTCCTTAGATTTAATAACACGTCCAACAGGAAATCAACCCTGAATATTCATTGGAAGGACCAGTGCTAAAGCTGAAGCTCCAATACTTGGCCACCTGATGCGACTCATTGGAAAAGACCCTGATGCTGGGAAAGACTGAGGGCAGAGAAAAAGGGGGCAACAAGAGATGGTTGGATGGCATCACCGCCTCAATGGACATGAGTTTGAGCCAACTCCGGGAGACAGTGAAGGACAGGGAAGCCTGGCGTGCTACAGTCCACGGGGTCGCAAGGAGTTGGACATGACTTAGCAATTGAACAACCACTATGTTTTAGGCACTGGCCAGTCAAGATTTAGGGAACCTGCTCACTGATGGCATTGTAACATGTTGTCTTATGCTCAGGATGACATCACATAAAATTAATAAAATCTTAAAATACAGTCAGACACCCTCTATATGCCAGTGAAGTAATAATAGATAAGCTGCGACAGCGCTCATAAAACACGGCTAATTTTATGTACAATAGCGGAGCAATGTCAACAAACACAATTATAAAAGCGCTGCCAAAATCTCAGCTCAACTCCTTTCACTAAGTGGAGGTGTAATTATGTATAAAACAAATTGTGTTTGCAATTGAAAGTTATGGATTTGTGAGCGTGATGATAATGGCTACGGCGTGAGAAGTGCTTCTGGGCTGTTCAGAAGGACTGATGGGGCATTTTCAACCGTCAACCCTTAGCGACATTTCCTTAGTGTTGTCTGACAATTCCTAGATGAGGAGAGGAGGAGATTCTTGGCTGGGTAAAAAAGACAGCCTTCCCTCTGAGACCCTGAACAAGTGCTGTCTGGTGTAATCACTCTGTGGTTTCTGGTAGAAGTGATTTTCCTGGACTGGCTTATAAAAGTGGTCCACTGTGCCATGCTGTCGTGTGGCCAGGGGTAACAGGGCATGCAGCGAGAACATGGGATGAAAGCTCGGAACAGATGTGCTATTCTTGTTTGTACCTGATCCTATCACAATGGGTGATGCAAAGCTTCATGCCCTACAAGGCAAGATCATGTTTTTGTAGTTATTTTTGCTTCCCCCATCAAGCACAAAATTGAATCCTATTTTTAGTGCTGCCATCAGAATAGTGACGCCTGGATTGCCAGTCACCTCTGTGTACCTGAGTTCTGGGTTCCTGAACACTGGCTCAGTGGGTGAGGGTCGGTGTTGAAATGAGGGGCACCTGTCTTTCATTTGTAGCTCTGTCCTTGGAGTTGACCAAAGGCAGCAAGTTCATGATGAGCACGGATGAATCTGTCATGGCTCCGTCTCTCCTTGGGGTTGACCAGAAAGGTTGTAGGTCTGAAGCTGGGCTCTGACCTATACTGTGTGGTGGCATTGGAACGACAAAACCCTGGTCCTGCCACCCATTTCCGGGAGACAAGTCCACTCAAGAGCATTTGTGAGCACGCTCACTCATAGGGAGGCTGATCTGAAATAACATACTGGCATGCTACCTGCAGAACTATCCCCGGTCATAGATAAGGGGCTGATTAAACCAATGTGAGGATTAAGGGAGGGAACCCATGTACAGTACCAAGTTCCTGGCACACGTTTTTGTAAATTAACGTATAGTTTATTTTCAGTGTTGTGCTAGTTTCAGGTTACAGCAGAGGGATTCAGTCATACTCTCCAGGCAAGAATACTGGAGTGGGTTGCCATGCCCTCCTCCTGACCCAGGGATTGAACCCACATCTCTTACGTCTCTTGCATTGGCAGGCGGGTTCTTTACCACTAGCACCACCTGGGAAGCCCCATACATATATACATATGTCTATATCTATATTCTTTTTTAAAATTACTTTCTTTTATAGGTTATTACAAGATATTGAATATAGCTCCTATGCTGTATAGTAAATCCTTGCTGTTTATCCATTTGGATATGGTCGTGTCTCTATTAATCCCATACTCCCAATTTATCCCTCCCCTGTTCTTGACCCTTTGGAAACCGTAAGTTTGTTTTCTATGTTGGTGCATCTGTTTCTGTTCTGTAAATAAGTTCATTGGTACTACATAGTTTTTAGATTCCACATATGAGTGATATTATATAATATTTGTCTTTCCTGTCTGACTTATTTCACTTAGTATGATAATCTCTAGGTCCATACCTGTTGCTGCAAATGGCATTATTTTACTCTTTTTATGGCTGAGTAATACTCATTGTATATATGTACACATATACATATATATATACCTCATACACACACACACACACACACACACGCACACATCTTTATGCATATATACCACATCTTCTTTATCCATTCATCTATTGATTGACACTTAGGTTGCCTCCATGTCTTGGCTACTGTAACTCGCTGGCACCCTTACTTATTATTAGTGGAAGTTAGAATTATAATCACAATTGTATGCTTTGCTGCTCATTTTCCACCTAAACTGAAGAAGGTAATAGAACTAAAACCGCACTGTGGCTGAAGTGTCCCCGCAGCCTCTAAAGCTGATACGTTGAAAGTAAAAACCGGGAGTCACTTTATCACTTTGACAATTTATTCTGCTCAAGAGCCCAGGAACAGATGCATGCAATTCTCCTGAGATTTATGAGTTATTAATCATTTTAAGCTAATAATTGTAAACTCACTGACTGTCAACATTACGCTTTTATTAAGGCGCATACAAAGGAAGGCCCAGCGTTCTTATTTGGACCTGTTATTTCCCCCACAAGATGCATCTCGTGACTCCCTAGATGATATTGCTCTCCCAACTGCACAGACAGGGCAATGAACTTGTCACAAAGACTCTTGACGCTCTTCTCATCATCTATTCATTCCCCATTCATCGTTCTACAAACATTTATTGAGTGGTCACTCTGCCCCAGTCACTGTAATAGGTGCCGGAGACAAAGAGCTGAATAAGAAACAGCCCCTGCCCTCTGGTTTGGAAACAGACGACAAAGGCTGGCATGTCAATGGGTAATTTAAAATGCTGCCTGCGAAGAAATAAAAGAAGAGCAGAGGGAAATGAACAACTGGATGGCCCTGGTTGTCGGGAAAGATTTTTCTGAGAGTTGGCATCTGAGCTGGAGCTTGAAGGATGAGTAGAAATTTTCCAGGGGAAGGAAGCAGGAGAGGAAATCCACACAGAGGGAGTGCCCTGTTTTGAAGGAGAGCTGGGGAACTTCAGGGCTTGGTATGGAAAACTCAGTCTGATGAGAGCGGAAACATAAGGCTGCATGACACGAAGGTTGGGGATGACCTGATGACAAGAGATGGAGTTTGGCAAAGGAGGGCCACAGGGGTAGTTTTTTTTTGGGGGGGGGGTTTATACTATTTTATTAACATTTAAAGGTCAAGAGTTCAAGTATATGCTAGCCTTATGTTCAGATTTTTTAAATGAAGGTTAAAACAAAGCTTAAAGGTGCAACGTATTGGACCAATGTATATTAACCAGCTAGACAACCTAAGGGGTGGAGTAACTGTTTAGGAGCACAAGTACAGGCACAAGCCCTGGAATTGGAGGGAAAACCCACCACTCAGTTCTTGGTTGTTGACAGAATCTCCCCTTGACTTCAGAGTTGAAATGAACTGAGAAAGTCTGTCTGTGTACAAAACCCACTGAATTCAGGACCAACAGTAACAGGATAGATTGGCCAGAGCCAATTTGGATTGTGAGGGCCCAGGGTTGGCTGGAGACTGGGAAATGTTGCAGTCTGAAGTCCAGGATTGGTAGAGAGCAGCCACCTTCTGCAAAATCACTGATTTCAAACAAGTTCCTGAGATGCTTTTCAGAAACAGGGCATAGAGGCAGTTTTTTTTAAGTTATTTGACTGTTTCTTTTAGAGCAGTTTTAGGAAACGGAGTGAAAGGTACAGCCAATCTTCACATCCCCAGCCCAGCACTTTTTCCTGTTTTTAACATCTGGCATCAGCCAATTCGCTGGAGAAGGGATAGGCTACCCACTCCAGTATTCTTGGGCTTCCCCTGTGGCTTAGCTGGTAAAGAATCTGCCATGCGGGAGATCTGGGTTCAATTACTGGGTTGGGAAGATTGCCTGGAGAAGGGAAAGGCTACCCACTCCAGTATTCTGGCCTGGAGAATTCCATGGCCTATACAGTCCATGGGGTCGCAAAGAGTCGGACATAACTGAGCGACTTTCACTTCACTTTCTATCAGCCAATTAGGCACCAGAGGTTTGGAAGCAAGAGCATAAGGATGCTTTTGTGATTTTAGGGAGACACCTGGGATCTGTGTGCTGGCGGGACCGGAGTCAGGATGTACCAGTGGCAGGAACACCAGGCTCAAGGCTATGACCAAGCTCCATGTATGGTGAGGAGAGGATGAATCCAGGCGGAGGTGTCGGGGGTAAGAGGGAGGGCGGATTTTATCCTGGAGACTTTTACCTGCTAAGCCGCTAGCAAGATGTGCCACCTGAAAGTGAGTGAGTGAGTGGGAGGGAGGAGTCTAGTTCGGACAACCATTCCAGCCATCCATGCATTCCAGGCATCCATCCATCCATGCCTCTCTGCTCCAGATTCACCCTCCAGTACCAGCCATGGCAGAAGGAACTTGCCTCTGTCTGCACTGCTCCTTTAGCATGTGAGTGGAGGGTGCCGGATCGACACGGCAGGAAGAAGGAAGCTTCTCTTCCTGACGTGATATGCTGAGCCGTGCTTTTTCTTCCTCTTGTCACATGGTCGAGCCGTGGCACAGACGTATGGGGACATGCAATGGCTCCCTGCCCCAGAGGCACGCCCCAGATATGCAGTCCCTGGCTTGATCTGGTACCATATCGCCATGGCCCTCCCTATGCACGCATGACCACGCTCCAAGTCTCAAGCTCGTCATGGTGTCCTGTCTCTCTGTGACCTGCCATCAGCCAGGGCTCCCCCGCACCACAGAGTGTGGATTCCTGCTGCCCAGTGACTGTCAACAAGCTCTGCCATGGACATCTAGTCAACTTCTCCATCACCCAGCGGGCTGCAACCACACCTTCTCCAGTGAGATCTGAAACCCAATCTGGGGAGGAAGACCTACTTCCAAATGTGTCCTTCTGTGCATACTCCACCCTCCCCGCAACACACCCCAGCCTTAGGCTGCCGTTTAGAGTCCTCTTTACATTTTATAATTGCTCAGGAGACCGCCTGCAATGCAGCAGACGCAGTTCCGTCCCTGGGTCAGGTAGATCCCCTAGAGAAGGAAATGGCAACTCACTCCAGTATTCTTACCTGGAGACTCCCATGGACAGAGGAGCCTGGTGGGCTACAGTCCATGGGGTCACAAGAGTCAGACACGACTTAGCGACTAAACCACCACTACCTCTACCCTAGTTTAATAATTCTCATATCAAGCTTCTTCCCTTCAGTTACTCTGAGGTTTTTGTCTCGTGACTGGAATTCACCAGTGGAGCAACTGAGTGGATGGTGGCCCTAATTGAGACCGAAGAAAAACACCTTTTGGTAGTAAAGATAGTGAAGTCATATTTGCAGTTGCTGTACTTCAGGCGCTTGTGGGACTACCAGGTGGAAAAATCAAATAGCTGATTGGGACAGGAAACTGGAACTCAGGAAGATGTCTTGAGCACATATACAGTGGATGAAATGAAATCATCCAAGACATGGAGAGGTCTCAAAGGTCAGAAAGACCAAGAATGGAATCCTTAAGTTTCCCAATGTCCAAGGATGAGGCAGAGCCAAAGAAGACTGAGGACCGGTCCTAGAGGAGGGAGGAGAACTAGCGGAAGCCAAGGAAGAAGGCTGTGATAAGATAATTCAGACCGCTTAACAGAACCAGCTCATTTTCAGAGTTTGCTTGGAAGTTCAGGATGTTCTCAGGAACAGCATCCCCAAGAGGGTCACAATGTGTAGGATGTAAACCTGTCACCTCCGTGAACACCTCCCGCTTGCTAAGAGTGAAATGGTATTAAGGAATGCTGGCGTGTGGCTGCCTTTGCTTCACTGGGAATGCACCCACAGGCTCACAGGTCGAGGTGTCTCTGGACTCTAAACGTCACTCAGATCCCTTGGGGCCTGAGCCTCTGGGAGCCTCTCTGACACTGAGAAGGCACTCAGGGAGGCAGACAAAGCATTTTGCTCCTGCAGAGGTGGAGTTTTAACAAGGACACCGGAAAGATAATTCCACCCCTTAGGAGTTTTCTTGGACTTGAGGGCATGCAGACTGGATCTGGAGTCAGTTGGGGGCCCCTGGCATGATCTGAGAACTGTCTGATCACTCAAACATTTCCTGGGGAGATGAAGCCTTAGATGGAAGCCGTTGGCATTTGATCAATTGCACCAAGTTCTAAGCTGCCCGGTGCCTAACTGGCATATGGCTCTTGGATTTGTAACAAGAGGGTCTTGGGACTTTGAGTGCTAAAATTTGCATGCAGATTTTGACATTTTATGTGCCCTTGGGATACAGTGAGAATTCATGGTCAATTTGCCTGGCAGCCTTGAGGCATACATAAATCACCTGACAGATCTCTGCATCTAGCGCTCTTCTGTATTTCGTATGATCTCTTTCCACTGACAGCTAGGAAATCATCTTCTGTGCTCTTACGAGATGGGGCCATCTGATTTTTATGTTTTGGTCATATGTCTGCATAGGGTTTTTTTGTAGTACGTTCAGTACCTAACCTGATATGATAAACTGTGCTTCCCAGGAACTGGGTGCATAGATATGAAGCCTTTTGAAGTACAATGGATCTATCCTATGAAACGTATTTATGATGACTCTAAATGCCATTTTTTAAAAAAACTGTCATTTCTTGACACACAAGGACTAAACAGAAACCATCTATTAGAGAAAGCCAGCTATTGGAATGGGGGAGGTTGAAGGTGTGGCCAAGATGACCTGGGCATGGACACTGTCTTCTTCCCTAGCATTTTCTTTCTTATATGGGCATTTCCTAACTTTATAGACACACGTAGAAATTATAGCCAGTTTTGCTTGTGCTCCAAAATCACTGCAGCCTTGAAATTAAAAGATGCTTGCTCCTTGGAAGGAAAGCTATGACAGGCCCAGACAGCATACTAAAAAGCAGAGACATCATTTTACTAACAAAGGTCAGTATAGTCAAACCTATGGTTTTTCTAGTAGTCACGTATAGATGTGAGAGTTGGATTATAAAGAAGGCTGAGTGCCGAAGAACTGATGCTTTTCAACTGTGGTGCTGGAGAAGACTCTTGAGAGTCTGTTGGATGGCAAGGAAATCAAACTGTTCTTTCCTAAAGGAAATCAACCCTGAATATTCATTGGAAGAGCTAAGGCTAAAGCTGAAACTCCAACCTTTGGCCACTTGATGCAAAGAGCTGACTCATTTGAAAAGACCCTGATGCTGGGAAGGATTGAGGGCAGAAGGAGAAGGGGACGACAGGATGAGATGGTTGGATGGCATCACCGACTCAATGGACATGAGTTTGAGCAAACTCTGAGAGAGAGTGCAGGACAGAGGAACCTAGCGTGCTGCAGTCCATGGGGTCAAAAAGAGTCAGACACAACTTAGCGACTGAACAACAACAACAAAAATTACAGCTGACAAAAACCTTTTCAAAACCAAACAACAGATTCTATCTTTGGATAACACAATCTGTGTATGTACCACATATAATAAAATAAAATCTCTCACAGGGACCCTCTGATTAGTTTTAGAAATGAGGTCCCCTACAAGCCTGCCTTTGCCAACGTTTGAGATTAAATGCTTGTTGGGGAAAGACGAGACTCATAAAAATGTCTCTTTGTCCTCATGGTACACTTTGCTTTGACCTTCCTCTCTCATTTGTTGGTGTTCAGGCCGTTGAGTTCACAGAGCTATGAGGTGAGCATTTCACAGTAGGGGGTGGAGAAGGTGAGCCGCCTTGAGTCCTGTTGAGGTTACTGTGTGAACACGTTTGCAAAAGGGACAAAAACAGTAATAAAGGTGTCCACTCTAAACCCTTTGAGAAATAGCAAAACACAAAAGGCTGCTGTTCTTCAACTGGGATCCTGATGGGTTTTGTGGATTCTATTTTATAAACAACAACCTATTTGACCATTTCAGAGGCTCTGGACCTTGCATTTGAACTAAAATCAAACCAAACAAACAAACAAACAAAATAAAAACAAATTTGTGTCATTTCCCACAAAAATAGCCACATTATTATTTAACATATATTGCCCTCTAGCAGATGATTCAGTATTGCAAGCATTTTACTCAGAGCGTTTTTCCTTACCAGCTCTCTGGCATACATATCACATCTATATTGTAGACCTTGAGCTGGTCTAGGAAGACATGCAGAAGAGAATCTGCTCTCTTAGCTGGACTGGGCTCCCAAGTGCTCGGTACAAAGGCTGGACTGGGCTCTAATCCATGCAGAACTGAAGAGCAGATGGGCACATGCTAAGGATGCAGGCCAAGTGAGATTAAGCAGCTCCATTCTACAGAACTCATTGCCACGACCAGTGAAAGGGCAGCACAGCTTGCCAGGGCAGGGCTGGATGGACGCTGAAGACAACTGGCATCTTAGGATGAAGGACTGGGAGGGATCACAAACAATTGTTTGCTTTGTTAGAAGTGGGGGGCATCACGGGGGTCCTGACAATGGGCATGCGTGAGTGGTAAGCTTAGATGCTACCGAGCCTAACTCCCGGGAAAATTTCAATTATTCATTGGTGATGTGTGAGGGAATGCCCCCAAGTCTTAGCAGGACAACCAAGATGCCCTCCTTTTGCTTTGGGCATTGGTCCATTTTCAAAGTGACTCTCATGAAGACTCCGCATGGCAAATGCACTGAACAGTCACTGAACTTGGAGGCAATGCATGGGTTATTGTATCTACATTGCACTATTACAGGTGAGCAAGGTTCATTTCAGTTACTGGTAATACCAATTTCTTCAATCTACTGATTCTGAAGATACTGCATCAGGCTCAATGCCATGCCCTTCATATTTTTCAATCCACTTCCACGTTCAATTAACATGATTACAAAAGTAAATTTAAAACTAATTTTGCCTGAATATAATTCCATCACTCACAACTCAGCATTTGCAGATACCAGAAGCCATAGCTATTATGACAATAGTTCCTAATAGCCTGTAAATGTGACTTAATTGCAGTTTAAGTTGACACCATGATATAAATAGTGACACTGCTATCATTTCGGGATCATTACTCTGTGAGGAAGAACAGGGTGCAATCAAGTTATGGTAGAAGGGTCATGAGGTTGCATCAATGTCAAGACAGTAACCAAAGTGGTGAGGCAATGGGAAACAGTATGACCTGGAGCGGGTTGAAAAGGCTGCAGTCTAAGAAATGAAAAGCTTTCTGAAAATGCATTTTACTGACATCCAGTGGGTGCTGGGCCCCCAGATTTTACCTGTGTGATAAGCTGAGCCCTGCCTTGCCTCTCCATGCCCATTGCCTGGGCACTGCCATATACAGGTCCTCCTGCCTTTCTCCTAGCCCTCCATCCCTTCTCTCTACACAACCATCTGTCACATTTTACTAAAGTGCAAATCCGACACCGTCATTTCTCTGCTGAAAGGCATTCAGCAGCTCTTTCTGACTTGAAAGATAAGAGATTCTCACATTGTCAAGCAAACCTATCAGGACGTTGGAGATGCTGCTTCCTTTGTATCTTGTACCATCTCCTTCCTCCCTTCCCACTCAGATGCAGACTTGCAGCTGCATGAAACTATCCTTAACCCCACCGCCTGCCCCAACCTGCGACTGCATTTGCCTGTGCACCCTCTGTGTGCACGGAGAAGGCAATGGCACCCCACTCCAGCACTCTTGCCTGGAAAATCCCATGGACGGAGGAGCCTGGTAGGTTACAGTCCATGATGTTGCTAAGAGTCAGACATGACTGAGCGACTTCGCTTTCACTTTTCCCTTTCATGCACTGGAGAAGGAAATGGCAACCCACTCCAGTATTCTTGTCTGGAGAATCCTAGGGATGGCGGAGCCTGGTGAGCTGCTGTCTATGGGATCGCACAGAGTCGGACACGACTGAAGCGACTTAGCAGCCTCTATGTGGAGAGGCGTGTGTGCTAAGTCGCTTCAGTCATGTCCAACTCTTTGTGAGCACATGGACTGCAGCCCTCCAGGCTCCTCTGTCCATGGGATTACCAGGCAAGAATACTGGAGTGGGTTGCCATGCCCTTCTTCAGAGGATCTTCCCAACCCAGGGATCGAACCCATGTCTCTTATGTCTCCTGCATTGGCAGTCGGGTTCTTTACCACTAGCACCACCTGGGAAGCCACATGGAAAGGCAGCCAGACTCTTTTCCCAGCCAACCTCCAGCCCATAGTCACCTGCCCAATTCTTATCTCCCTTTCAAGACTCAGTTCAAACTCATCTCCTTGCTGATGCCTTGCTTGACTCCTCCAGGAAGCGTTATCTCCTGCATCTTACTACCACACAGCATCCTGTTTTTAATCTCTGCAGTTGCACTTATCATATTTTTAATTCATTTTAATTATGCATTATGTCCTTCACTAAACTATATACTGTTAAATATAGTCACTAATCTTTACGTCAGAACTCAGCTCACTGCTTGACCTATAGACAGTCTCTATAGGATGTTCAGTTCTATTTTTGATAAAGAAAGACTTTGGTCTAAAGAAGAGATGGTCGAGGACTTGATAACTCTCTTGGAGTATCTGAAGGGTTGTCTTATAAAGAAGGATTTGGGCTCATTTTACCTGGTCCTGCGTGTGAAGCTTGGTCGATGCATGGAAGATACCATGAGACAGACAGTGGATCAGTATAAAGAGGAATATCCTAATGCTACCTGCTCAAAGAGAGAATCGGCTGTCTCTTGAGACAGGGCGTGAATATCTGAGCTGAGACATTAAGGCTAAGCTGGAAATTTGGTAAAAATTACTCAAGTATCAAGTGGATGAGCACACTTGCTGTCTTTTTCCTTTTTGATATAACGATTAAAACATGGCATGGATGTTCCATTACCCAAGTTGTCTATATCTCAAAGATAATAAACCCGTGAATGAAATTGTTGGGACCCAGATCTGTCTATACCATTCTCCTGAGATGCTTGATACTAATTACTGAATATTAAAGATATCAGTACTTGTTTTTTACCGGGATAGTTACTGAATATATGCTGTCAATCCAGAAAGGTTTGTAACATACTTTAACATTTAAGATTTTGATTTTTTCAAAGGATGTTTCATGTTTACTGGGGTGTTGTCTACTGATTCTTGAAGACAGAAGTGAAGAGAAAGTTTTCACTTTCTTAACTTGATTCCATAATGGTATCAAGATTGTGGTTACAGTTTTTATTTTCAATTAATAGCCGGAATTCATTCAAATGTTATAAGAGTTCACCTGTATATTTTGAGAAATAATAGTAATTTATATGATGAAGTTTCCAAAGACTTCATTACGGTTGTGAAAGATCCATTACTGTGCAAGATTTCTTATATTACATCATTTTATGCTGCTTTTATTTTTTTCTGCAGCATATGAAATGGATAATATGATTACGGTGAATTTGAGATGATGGACCATAATGATAGTAATCGATCATTTTTCCCCTTTTTATAAACTCCAGTTTTATTGCAGCAGCCAAACCTTATCCAGTCCCAAATTAAGCTTCTTTATATTATTACAACCACATAAGAACAAATTTCTATTACCTAAATAAAGCCCCAGAGGAAATTTGACTCACACTAGTTGGAAAGTATCCTCTTAAAGATGTCTATGGCTGCTTAAACGTGATGTGCCTGGAAATTCATTTTGCCTGCAAATTAGGCAAAGTCCTTCAAATTAAAGCTCAGGGCAAAGAAACTGACTTTCTGAATGAGGTTTGTTGCATTATTGAACAGAACCCTAATTGCGTCTTCCCATTCTCTAGTCAATCTAGTAATACACCACCATACTGGAGAAACATCTCTCAAGAATCTGAATCTGCCAGATCACCAAGCAGGCACCAGCCAGGTGGGGGCATTTGATGTTTACTTCACACCTATTGACCTCTAGGAACACATGACTCCTTTGTACCACCACCTATGGGTCTGACCACAGTCCAACCAGCAAGAGAGATGCCCATCTAGAGTTCAGGGCAATCACTCAACAGAAATGTATGGAAGTGACAGGATGTTAAGGTTTATTTTAGGGCTTCCCTGGTAGTTCAGCTGATAAAGAACCCACCTGCAATGCAGGAGACCCTTGTTCAATTCATGGGTCGAGAAGATCCCTTGGAGAAGAGATAAGCTATCCACTCTTGTATTCTTGGGCTTCCCTGGTGGCTCACATGGTAAAGAATCTGCCTGCAATGCAGGAGATGTGGGTTCGATCCCTGGGTTGGGAAGATTCCCTGGAGGAGTTGCATGGCAACCCATTCCAGTATTCTTGCCTGGAGAATCCCCATGGACAGAGAAGCCTTGGTGGGCTACAGTTCATGGGGCCACAAAGAGTCGGACATGACTGAGTGGCTAAGTACAGCAAGGCTTATCTTTAGAAGTTACTATGAAGATGTATTAGGATAGCTTATGATTTTGGCAGGTATGTGAAGTGTTGAGTCTTTTTCACCTGTTGCCCAGTTTCTGTAAGGTTCTATGTGTCACTCAAATCTATTTTCTTACGTAGTGATTTGCAGTTCTTTGTACTTGCTTCTCCATCATACCACCATTAAAAAATATTTATGCAACAAAGTCCAAACACTATTTTAAGTTGTAGAACAGAAAGGTTTCACTGGATCAACTAGTTAACTAGGTGAAATCCATACATGAAGAATGGAATCAGATGTATATATTTTACATGTAGCTCAGTTGGTAAAGAATCTGCTTGCAATGAAGGAGACCCGGGTTCGATTCTTTGGTCGGGAAGATCCCCTGGAGAAGGAAATGGAAACCCGCTCCAGTATTCTTGCCTGGAGAATCCCAAGGACAGAGAGGTCTGGCAGGCTATAGTCCATGAGATCACAAGAGTTGGACACGATTTAGTGACTAAACCACCACCATCACATATATTTTAAAGGTTACTCTCTGTCTAGTATCTATCACTTATCTATAGTCTAATCTCCTTAAAAATGATCTTTTAAGGCTAAAATTGGAAAAATAGTGTCCAAATGGTTCCTTTACCGTTTCTAAAGAAGAATACACCAGAAGAAGGGATATAGTAGACGTGAACCTTAAAAAAAAAATAGAATTAAGAAAAGGAGAAATTGAGAGTTAAAGAAGGTTCCCTAACTAGAAATTTCCTCCGAGAGAAATCACTGACTACCCTTTCTCTTTGAAGCACCACTGCAAACAGCAGTACAGTTTCAAATATTAATTGAGGGCTCACTTAACTCTGTACCAGTGTCCCAGGCTAGAAGCTCATTTTAGATTGACGTTTTGAATGTGGATATTGACTTATCTACTTCAGTATGAAGAACGGGTTTAATAAGGAGGAAGGGCTGAGTCAGGATATCAGAAAAGTAGGACCATAGTCTGGATTAGAGATTATGAGAGAGTCTGTATACAGTAGAGGCAAAAAAGAGAGGATGAAACTGCAGTGGGGTGGGGAGTGGGGTGGCGGCAGGTATTAAGAAGACAGAATTAGGAGGACTTGACCAACATGGATACATACATGAATCAGGGTCTCAAGAAGATTCTCAGGTTTCTTCTGTGAGTTTGGTATTACCCAAATTTGGAGATACTGATAATGCTTGAATGTATTGGGAGAAAACAAAATTTGTGGATACTCACGCATGCATGTGTTGGAGAAGGAAATGGAAACCCACTCCAGTATTTTTGCCTGGAGAATCCCAGGGAAGGAGGAGCCTGGTGGGCTGCCATCTATGGGGTCGCATAGAGTTGGACACAATTGAAGCGACTTAGCAGCAGAAGCAGGAAAACTGAAAACTATACTTGGACCAAATTTGGCTTTCCCAAGGTAGTTCTATCATGTTAGACATGAATGATTTTTAAACTGCAATAACTATGTGTTAGTTGTTCAGTCATGTCCAACTCTTTTAGACCCCATGGTCTGTAGCCCAAAAGGCTCCTGTCCATGGAATTCTCCAGGCAAGAATACTGGAATGGGTTGCCATTTCCTACTCCAGGGGATCTTCCTGACCCAGGAATTGAACCTGGGTCTCCTGTATGGCAGGCAGACTCTACTTTCTGAACCACCAGGGAATACAGAAATACAAATATATTAACAACCTTTCATAGAAGTTTTATATAATGAAGAGCACAAAAACAAAACTGCTTATAAGTTTCAACTTTATCTCTTTCCTTCCCACAGGTAATTAGGTTTGGTTTATTAATTTTTAATTTATAAAACCGTAATCCTTTTTTTCTGATATATTAGTTCTATGAACTACTAAGAATTCTCTCATTAAATAAATAACCAAAGAGCTTGTTATGTTATAGAAAAAGCCTATTGTTCACTGAAAACAAATGTGTCAGCAGCTTAAAGGATTTTCAAAAGGGAAGAAGTCCCACTAAGTGTAGGAAATTTTTTTTATTGGATCTTTGTTTTTCACTTAGTGGAAATATTAACATTTTGGAGGCAGAACAAGAGAAACTATAATACTGTGGTCACCAGTAATGGTCATCTGTTAACTTGTCTCTCCCCAAGTCATTTCTCAAGGGAATTACCCTTTCCCCTTCGTTGTGGTTCTGGAGGGCGGGTCCATCAAGGGTCCTATTTCACCACAGTGGCGGAGCCAATGATAAGTCTGAAAACCTAATTTCCCTAGACACTGTAATTGGTTCAGAGTAGGCACATGACCTAACCAGGGCCAATCAGGGTTCTTTTGGGAGTTTTCTGGAGAGAGTTTCTCTTTCAGAGACCATAAACTGTATTTATCTTAGGGCTTTGGAAAAGCCTTCCCTGGTGGCTCAGGCAGTAAAGAATCCGCCTGCAATGTGGGAGACCCAGGTTCAATCCCAGGGTCTGGTAGATCCCCTGGAGAAGGAAATGACAACCCACTCCAGTATTCTTTACCTGGGAAATCCCATGGACAGAGGAGCCTGGAGGGCTACAGTCCATGGGGATGCAAAGAGTCGGACACAACTGAGTGATAACACAACAACAACTCTCCCTCTGCGTAGGCATAAATTGCTAGGGAATAAAAGAAACTGAGAGATGAAGTGACCCAGACAGTCTTAATGATATCAGTCGAGGGCCTGCATTCATCTTTGCCTGAACTATTACTATCTCCTGAGCCAACAAATTCTCCTATTTTTTACAGTTTGAATTTCAAAGGAAAGCATACTGGATACTTATATACCCCGCACTGAATTGTGTCTTTCAGCTCTCAGAGCTATAACATACCGATTATCTGAGGGAAGGAAAGACCTTAGTTTATTACCAATAGCACTCCTAACTTACAGATCTGAAAGCATCATCAAACACGGGAGGGAGTAAAAAGGACCCCTGAGTAATCTAACTATATGATAAAAGAGAAGTCGGAAACAGAATTTATGTGGATTTTAAGTTGAGTATCAATGCTACAATGCTTTGATGTCCTTCCCAATTCCTAAGTTCAATAATTTATGGTCAAATACCACTGAGCAGAGGAAGCAATATATATTTTTAAATCATTCTGACTAAATGGTTAAAATCAGAGCTGTCAGTAGGCCAACTATCTGGGAATTGATTTTATACTCAGAACACAACTGACCTTTCCCCTCTTTTGGGTCATGTACAATCAATGAATTTCAGGCACATAAAAGCTGTCTTCATTCATCTACCCGATAAACAGAAGTGTGGGAATAGAGTAAGAACAAAAAAAGTTTGCAAAGTCACTCTACCTGTGTTCTAGGACTTTAAAAGCTAGAAGCAATAGAGTATAATGAATGTATAAGAGTGTTAGTCACTCAGTCGTGTCCAACTCTTTACGGGACCGTGGACTGTAACCCTCCAGGCTCCTCTGTCCATGGGATTTCCCAGACAAGAATACTGAAGTGGGTTGCCATTTCCTTCTCCAGGGGATCTTCCCAACCTAGGGACTGAATCCGAGTCTCCTGCATTGCAGGCGGATTCTTTACCATCTGAGCCACCTGGGAAGCCCCAGAAACAATGTTAGGAATCATTTGCTCACCTTTTAAAAACATTATGTCAGGATATTGTCACACATATTTCCTAGGAAATTGAGTTAATGGGATGTTGCTGTATAGTGATTTTCTAAACCCTTATTTTTCTACTGCTATCCCAAATGTATAACAGGTGTCCACAGAATTACATGAAAAACTTTAAAACAAAGCAATATTAATTCGTGGTTGTGATATGAAAACAACCAACTCTCCTTCCCACCTGTGCCACCGACATCCTGTCTTTGGACCTCTCTTCCCCATTCAGGTGACTCCCATTCATCCCTATCGTCACCTCTGGATATGCTCTCAGACCCTCCCCTTCCCTAATTCTGGGTCGGTGGTCCTTCCCCAGCGCTCACTGATGTGGGGTCATGTCACACACAGCTGTCACTGTCCTTGGCTTTCTCTACTAGACTGGAAGCCATGTGAGCCAAAGATTGTGTCAGACTGAGTTCTGGATCCCAGAAGCATAGCACGCTTCCTGTCACATATATTCAATGAATTATGTGTTTGAATTAACACATGAATGCTGACTCTGGCTCTAAAATCATTGAAGATCTTACTTAAAAGATATTCAACACACTACTACATGCAAATGGATCTCACCATGATACTGTGCTTAAATGGTTGTTTACCACCAAACCTCTGACTTACCAGAGTGTGAGGACATTAGATCTTGATCACCTGTTAGTTCTGTAGTTATTAGCCCTGAATGGTCATTAGAATCCCCTGGGGAAACTTTAGAAATGTATAGATCCATTGTATTCATTTCCACCAGGCTCCCTGGGGGTGAATGCCAGGCATCAGAATTTTTCAACAGTTCGCTAAGTGATGTTAATATTTAGCCAAGGGGTGAGACACACTGAATTAGCTAATAGGTGGGAAGGCTCCCACCTATTAGCTTTCCTGTGACATTCCTGCTGTTTCTCTGGAGGTTACTGGGATCACGGCCTAATAAAGAACATGGACTGAGGGCTCACCATGTGCCAGGCACTTTCCATACATTATCTTCACCAAATCCCAACTGTTTCCATTTATATTAAGTAAATAAGGCTCAGGGGGTTAAGAAGGAATAGAGTTGAATTGGGATACCTTTTTCTCAGAAATCAGACTATGTCCTTTATATAATAGTACATCATGCAGCTTGGATGGTATTCTGATTATGCTCAACAGAGAACTGGTCGGTGACCTCAGGTATACAATTGGTTCACCCGATAGGTAATGAGCTATTTATCCTTTCCTGGGTCAAAGAGGTGTCAGAAAAATGAAGATAGAAAGTTTGATGTTCAATGTGATTCTCATGCCAGCAAAACTACACTGATGGGCAGTTTCTTTAAATGAAGCTAAAAAAAGCTAAAAAAGCGCAGCACCAGCAACATAAAACCCAAGCTATGGCTTTTCTTCTTGACTTGCTAATTCCTGTGTATGTTTTATTCATTCAACAAACATAAATGAAATGTCTTCTTTGTTGCAGATGCCGTATTACATGCTGAGAATATAAAAAAAAGAATAGCTTGATTATCTCCTCACTCCTAAAATAAATGTAGGTATTCTATTAATCAACAAACTTTCCTTTTTAAAAATATTTATCTGAAGGTTGAAAGCAAGATTTTATTCTTAAACGTTTTAAGGCAGTTACCTCCGTCAAAAGATGTTAAATTTAGAAAACATGTGGTATCATCGGGAAATGAGAAGAAAACAAAAATCCATAGATACGACAACTGAATTCTTGACCTATTTAGAACTGTTTAGACTGAAATCTCTCTTCGTTCACTCCAGGCTTTTCACGTATTCTAAAACACAGCTGGTGAAAAAAATATCACAGTGGCCAAAGATTTTAAAGCTCTTTTGTTTTACGTGAACTTGGGGATGGCTGAATTTCTTCCCATTCATAAAATAATTAGAATTTTCACTTGTGGTTCAGAAAAACGATGTGCTAAGTTAGAGGGGGGAAGCCACATGCTCCCCTGGGGCCAAGGAGAAGGTGCTTTAGAAAAAGGCATTGGGAAGCTTAGTGTACACAGTGTCCTTGTCCTTAAATAGCAAAGAGGAAACAGAACTGACAGGAAGTAGGGAAAAGTCCAGTCCCATTACCCTTGTAAGGAAGTGAAACTCTTTCAGTTTTGCACTTGACCTTGGAGTAGGGTAACCTTTCCTCTTGCTGAGCCACTCCTAATGACGCTACCTAAGGGAGGTGTTGGCGACAAGAACGCTCACTTCTTGCCTACTGGCTCATGGCACATCCTCCACCTTGACTCACCTCTACAGGCAGTGGTGACGACTGCCCTGTTCTAAGCTCCGCCTGGTCCTGACTCACTGGAGCCTCAGGGCGAGCAGGCAAGAAGTCTCCACTTTACATATAAGGACCTCGAGGCACAGACGGGCAAAGGAGTGTGCCCAAGAGCTGGGCGTGGATGGCAGTGTTCTCGCTCCAGAGCCCACATGCTTCACTCCAGCCTCCATCTCCTCCCACTAGGATCTCTGCTTCCTTTCGTCCATGGTCCCTTAGCCAACTTTGCCTCAAACCTGTGAACTGAGTGCCTAGAAGCTGGGGCTCTTCAGAGCTGGTGGAAGAAAGTAGTCACAGAAGACCTACTTGGTCTGGAAAAATGGAGCTGTGGTCTTTAGGAAGCTCAGAGTTCTCCAGGGCTGGGCTGCTGGGGAGAGACCCGCTGAGATGGGCAGTGGGTTTATTGAGCTCTCGTGAAAGCACAGAGGGTCCATTCTGTGTGGTGAGAAGTCTCTGTGTTCCCCAGGCCAGATATGCCTTCTCAGTGAGAATAGGTTGATTGGACTATGTACGTCTCAAGAGGAAGAAACCGATTCTGGGCAGAGAAAGTTGGGGTCTAAGCTCCTCGGCCTGGGCAGGCATGTGCAGAAATAATCTGTAGAGAAATAAGAGAGGCACTGGGACATTCGAGACATGGCCGGGTGATGGAGCCGATCCTGTGTTCACTAGAGGGGGCTTGGGGGGAGGGGAGGCGGTGGGAAGTTTTCAAATGGGAGTGAATACAAGTCCTGAAAGGTGGGAGGAAGATTGTTAGTTAAACTGTCTTTTGTGCAAGGTTTCTCAGCCTCGGATCTACTAACATTTGGGGTGGGGTGATTTTTGCTGTGTGTGGGGACTGTCCTGTGAAGTGTAGGGGATTTAACAGCATCCCGGGCTTCTCCCGCCACCAAAAATGTCCCTGGACATTGCCAAATGTCCCCTGGGGGGAATTCCATTCATGTCCCCCTCCTCACTTGTTGAAAACCACTTCCTTCCAGCCTAGACACTGGAGTTCAGTTTCCAGGGACTAGGTCTATCTGAGGTGCTGACAGTCTTTCCTCTCTTAGGCTGTGCAATAAGAAGCTTGATATAAAAATTCCTGAAATTTCATCTTTATTTTTTTCCTCCCTTCAACCGTTCATTCTTCCTTCCTTTGCATTGGCTCACCTTCCCCCTCTCTTTTAACATATTATCATCTCTGGGGGAAGAGTATAAGAGGAGACTCTTGTCCTTAGCCCTGGAGAGGGAAAGCGCAACCCCCTCCAGGACTCTTGCCTGAAAAACCCCACACGCAGCCCCGCGGGCTACAGTCCACGAGGCACGAAGAGTCAGACATGACTGAGTGACGGAGCATACTTGTCCTTAGGTCTCTTCAACTTTCTTCACTTCCTATGAAGACAAGGGGCGGGGCTCTAAACCAAAACTACCTATAATCATGTTCTTGCTCCTGATGTGTAGATATTATAGCAAAGTGAAAGAGAAAGTCGCTCAGTCGTGTCCGACTCTTTGCAACCCCGTGGACTATACAGTCCATGGAATTCTCCAGGCCGGGATACTGGAGTGGGTAGCCTTTCCCTTCTCCAGGGGGTCTTCCCAACCCAGGGACTGAACCCAGGTCTCCTGCATTACAGGCAGATTCTTTACCAGCTGAGCCACAGGGGAAGCCCCAAACTTCTCTTATAAACAGAAAACAGAACCTTCATTAGTTAGCTCCCCAACTCAGAGTGTCGGGGTTTCCAAGAGCCCCTTCTTTGCCTCACTCCCGACTCAATATCCTTTCTGTCCTCATTCACACAAAACACGAAGTGAAGGGGAGACACTGGCCTGGGCTCCTGCTGCCCTTCCCTCTGCCTGGGGGAGGCGGGCCCTGTGCTTACCCTGCTTGCAAGCACGGGGCAGCCTTCCGATGGTCGCCTTAATCAGCACATCTCTTGTATTGCTCTTTGTAAAATAAGAGGAAAAAATAATAGTGTAAAAATAAAAGCAGGGGTTTCTTTGGGAGCCTAGTGGTTAAGACTCCGCGCTTTCACTGTGGGAAGTGCAGGTTTGACCCCTGCTCAGAGAACTGAGACCCTGCATGCCCTGTGGTGTGGCCAAAACAACAACAGAAAGATATGAATATGTAAGTAAACAAAAATAGAAGATAATGCTTGTCTGACCAGTACAAGAAAAACACAGGAAAGCAGACTTACAGGTCAAGTTGGCACGTAAAATGTTGAATTAAAATGAAAAACACACACCAGAGTTAGGAATGATTAATGAGAAGTAGATAAAGTAAGAACAAGGTGAAGAATATTCCATTTTTGGAGTCAAACATTAAAAACTGGCTTTCAACTGAAAAAAACCGATAAAATAGTAAAATAAGTAAAGAGCATATAAAAGGGCCAATAATGTAAGTGACCAGGAAATCTAAAGCCCAAAAACCTCGTAAGTGAAAAGATGAGAAGTCAAAATAAGGCTAAAATAATAAGTCACTAGATAAAGTGATCAGAAAAAAAAGGAAGAAATAAAGAATGAGGGGAAAGGAGGACCCCAAAACAATTAATAGAAAGTAAAACGAGGACTTCCCTGGTGGTCCAGCAGCTAAGGCTGCTCTCCCAATGCAGGGACCTGGGTTCAATCCCCGGTCAGGGAACTAGATGCCACATGCCTCAACAAAGAGTTCACATGACTTAATGAAGACCTGGTACTGCCAAATAAATAAATATTTTAAAAAAGAAAGTAAAAAAAAATGAACTAAAAGCAAAGAATGGGGAAGGGATTAAGACAACACATTTTCAAAGGTTCAAGCAATTTAAGAGATGGTAGTGAACTTTAAGAGAAAAAATCAAGTGGGTTGAAAACTTGAAGCCAGGCAGCATCAGGTGACTAGATAGTGGTACCACTGAGTCTGTCAGAGATAGGGTAGCCAGATCAAACATTTGCCAGATAGTTGCTAGATCGGGCAACCAGTCCTCTAGGAGGGCCAGCCAAGGAGAGGTCCCCGACTTGATTTTTCAGCTGCCAAGGCAGAGGCCACTGTGATGCAAGGGAGAGAACTATGTGCCCAGGGACAAGGGCTGTGTAGGCCCCCTAGAAGCCCACACCTCTCAGCTGGAGGGACAGAAGGCACAGCTCTGGGGTGCAGACCAGGGAGGGGGCTTCCTGCACAATGAGCTTGCTGATGCCACAGGACAGCAAGCTCTCCTGACTAAGGGTGACATTGCACACTTTCCTCCCCCTGTTTTCAGCCACTCATTCTCATCTAGAAAGTCAGAGTTGATGTGAACCTAGAACCATGCTTTTCGGTGGGTCCTAACCATTCCTTTGTTGTTTTTAGTCGCTCAGTCAGTCGTGTCTGACTCTTGTGACCCCATGGACTATAGCCCTCCAGGTTCCTCTCTGCATGCGATTTTCCAGGCAAGAATACTGGATTGGGTTTCTATTTCCTTCTTCAGGGGATTTCCTGACCCAGGGAGTGAACATGTGTCTCCTGCTTTGCAGGCTGGTTCTTTACCACTGAGCCACCTGGGAATCCCCAGGGAAGTCACCAATCAAGCAATCTTTTCCAGTCTTTTCCACACTTAAGCTATTCTCAGTCCATCCAGAAGAGGGCGCAGTCAGACATACCTTTATCCCTAAGAAACACTAGCCTACCTCCTTCCCTACTTGGTTGCTTAATAACTGTACTGTCAGAATTTCATGACTAGTTGCAAGTATCTACATAGAGAAACACCTTTAATTACAATCTCATTCACTTGGGCAAATTAAATGAAACATACTCGTTTGGCTATTTTAGCAGTTAATGGCATACAGACATGATGAAAAATTACATTAACTAGGGTAACAGGAGAAGGACTGATTTCTCATCTTTCTTCTGGGGTACTTTCATTTTAGTGTCTTTAAAATGATCATTTCCGTCAGGATTCCTCATACCGTCCCAGTACTAGGAAAATAAAATCATGCTGCATTTATTTGTATGATATTTACCCATCATTTACTGTACATCAGGCAAAGGATAGATTTTGTGTGATGAATGAGATTAAGACTCTACCTTGGGACTTCCCCGGCAGTCCAGTGGTTAAGACTCCGTACTCCCAATGCAGGGAGGGGGCCGGGTTTGATCTCTGGTCAGGGAACTAGATCCCACATGCTGTAACTAAGACCCAGCACAGCCAAAGAAATAAATAAATAACAATAAATATTCAAAAGTCAAATGAATGAAATTTTAAACAAGACTCTATGGAATTTAAAGTCTTCTTGAAGCAAGAAGACACAGAAAAAGAGGCCATTTCAGCCCAGTGTAATAGATGATGTGATAGCATGGCGCATACACGCTCGGGGTGAACACAGCAGGTGAAGATCACAGCCTTGGAGGGGAGGTTTCACCAGGGAGCCGGCAGGTGAGGATATGTAGACTGCAAGTAGGCAAAACTACAGGATGGAGGGGGGAGCTCTGCTGGAGGAGGTGTTTCAGGTCCAGGAACAGCAAATGCAAAGGGCTTGAGATGAAACACAGAAGGGCAAGTGCCTGAGTCCCCAGCAGGAGACAGAAGAGACGCAGTTTCGATCCCTGGTTCGGGTAGATCCCCTGGGGAAGGAGACAGCAACACGCTCCAGCATTCTTGCCTGGAGAGTCCCGTGGACAGCGGAGCCTGGTGGGCTACAGTCCATGGGGTCAGAAAGAGTCGCACACGACTGGAGCGACTTATCACATGCACACAAAAGAGACCCCAGAGGGCTCCCTCACCCCTTCCACCATGCGAGCTTGTTCTGAAAAGACGGCCGTCCTGAGACCTGGGAGCAGGCTTCCACCAGATACGGACTCTGCCAGCACCTTGATCTTGAACTTCCCACCCTCCAAAGCTGTGAGAAATAAATTTCTGTTGTCTTATAAGCCATCCAACCTTGGTATTCTGTTATACAGGGATGAGTGGACTAAGATCGGAGCTAAAATGAACAGAGGAGTTGTGTCTGAGACATTTAGGAAGTAGGCTTGACAGGACAGGGTGGCTTTGTCCTCAAGAATGATTGCTGGCGTTCTAGTTTGGCAAGTGGGCTCTTGGGGTCGCCCACTCACGGAGACAGGGGATGTGGAAATGAGTGGGCAAGCTGAGTTTGGGACCTGCTGAGATCGTGGGGTCCAGGGGATACCGGGCTGAGGGGCACAGGAACATAATGAGGGCTGGAGGAGAGTTTGAGAGACATCGGCTCCCAGCGGGTATTTGGAGATGGGGGGTGGATGGAGCCCCCAGGCAGAGACCCTGCAGAGAGAAGAGAGAAGCGTGGAGGGCCAGGCAGTGAGGAACCGCACGATGCAGGGGGCGTAAGGAGGCACAGGGAGAAACAGAGGACCCCAGAAATGACCAGAGAAATGGGAAGGACGATCCTCAGAGAATGAGGTGGCCTGAAGTTCAGGAAAATGCTGTTTCCGGGGGAGAGTGGTCCACAGCGCTTGATGCACGGGAAAGTCAAGTAGTAAAGACACCACAGTGCCTGCTACATTTTGGAACAAGGACATAAGGGCTCATTTGGGTGGAGAGGACTTAGAGGAATGATAAAGCCCGAAGCCAGACTGAGGATGTAGCTGATGAAGGGGGTAAGTGATGAGGTTTGTAAGGAGGGGACGTGGGCACAGAAAATTAGGTGAAGTGCGTGTGTGTGTGTGTGTGTGTGTGTGTGTGTGTATGTGTCTGTCTGTCTTGGGCAGGGGAAGTTAGGCTGATCGCCCGTGACCTTAGTAATAAGAGGATGGGTGATTGAAGGGGCCTTTATATTTTAGCATAGGAGGGACGGGGCATGTTTAATGCAAATCTTCTAGAAGAAAGGAGTCGAAGGAGAGGTTGTGAACTATTTCCTGAGTCCACTGTGTAGCAAAGGGACACAGAAACCATGGCTGGCATGGCTTTCATCTATCATTCAGTTCAGTTAGATGCTGTTCTCAGAAATGGCTCCTTCAAGAAGAATATACATGACCATCTTGATTTGAGGACTTGTACCTGAATCCAGCTTTTCCACATCTGCTGCTGATCCAAGTGACTCGATTTAGGTGGAATTCACCGTGACAGCGCACTGCTCAGGAAGGCGTAGTGGGGCCTTACAGTTCAACATCAAGAAGCCACCAGTAGAACTTCCTGCTACTTCCCTTTGAATTCTACCCTTAGCCCATAGGAGACAGGCTCAAAACTGACCTTTCCAATTCTCTAGAGTGATCTTCCCATCACTCCCCCAAAACACAAGAGTGGTACTTAAAAGGCAAGAAAGACCTGCAGAGATCAAAACCAACTCTGTAGGAACAAACACATAGAAGGAGCTGTCAGTTTGCTGGAGTTTTTAAAAAAGGAGACTTTTATTCCCTAAAGAAATATGGTTAGAACTGTTTTCGGCACTGAAGAATGTTTCTCTGCTTTTATTTTTAACTATAGTCTCCCAGGGAGTACAGACTACCTCCAATGCTTTGATCTCTTTTTGTCCCAGGGGACTGCCTGGCATTTTGTTCCCCTGTGAAGTGTTAATTGGACCTTGGGTGGAGTGGGGGGTGGGGTAGGTGACCTGGGCCTGCTCAGTTCAGAAAGGGATGCTCAGAAGTCTGGTACAAGTAAAATAAGAACAAATAGTAATCAGGCCAAGAGAATTGTGCAAGGAATATGTGGTCCCTATTTCTAAGGAATCAGAGAGGAGAAACTTCCTCATAAATCTACCAAATGATTCTAAACCAATTACAACATTTGTGCCGCTTGCAGTTTCCAGGGTAATTTCCTCTGCTTTGAGACTGCAGCCTCTGTTAATACTCGTGTCGAGTTACAAGGATAATGTCTGCAGATGGGTGTACTACATTACAGTGGAGAGATACAGTCTAGATCTTTACATACACAAGGATTTTGACTGCTGCACGTGAAGTCACTGTGGTATTGGAGGTTATCTAATACATATTTACTCAACTTGCAATATTAATATTCTGTTAATTCCCTTAAATAGCTCTGAGCGGCTCCAATTAACATGAGGATGTAGAACTTGCTGCATTGTCTCTGAGGAATAATAACGTCACTCCGGGCCGTCTGGGTTCATCTTCAGACACACACTTCCTGAGGGCTACTTTTTATTAGGCCGTCTCCCCTTTCATGAGGGCTCCCTGACATGAACTCTGCAGGTAACTCCATTTAAAGTAGAGTTTTTCTCCACCCTGGCTGCACATTAGAATTACCTTGGAGTTTTGGAACATATATGAGTAAGATCCACCTGAGGCCAATTAAATCACCATCTCTGGGGGCTGGGACCCAGGCATTCTGAGACTTGAAAATCAAGGATTAAAGTTCCAAAGAAGATGCTCTCATGTTGATGGGGAGAGCTGCATGAACACAGACTCTCCTGAACCTGTAGTTCAACAAGGCAACAGTCACCACTGTGATGGAGGCTCCTTGGCTGAAGGACCCTTTTATCACCATGGAGTAAAACTCAAAACTCCACTGCTCTTGCTTATTATAGTTGTGTTCATAATGAAAATAAAAAGAAACATTATCAGATGAGAGTAGATTAAATAAATAGAGGGTAGCCCCAAAGTGGAAGGTTATATAGGTATTAACAATTGTGCAAATTGTTTATTCACTTTCACTTACTTAGCAAGTACTTTTGAGACCCTATTCTGTGTCAAATATTGTTCTAGGCTCTAGCTATTGTAACAAGCAAGAGAGAGGCATTAATAATTTTTAAAAGGAGTATAAAAACATCATGCATGTTATTGTAGCATATATGCATAAAAATACAGGAGATCTACATTAAAATGCTGATTGTGTGATGGGATTAAAGGTGATTTTAATTTTCTTTCAGGTTTTGGATTTTTTCTATGTTGGGTAATTATCTCTTATGTAATTTATGTATATCAGGTATATTCCATTCTGTTTCTCAGCCCACAAACCTAATGGGAGCACCTTAAAATGACTTGTCACATAGCAAGACTTATTCTGTAAAGTCGACAGGGTGGCTGGGCTGAGGTCAGCTAGAGTTTACAGAATTTTGATATCTCTTTAAACCTGGTCATGCAAATCTGACTGCTGAGGTTTAAAGCATATTAAACAATAACTTCAATAATAATCACAGGCTTTCTGACTCTACTTTTATCGGCTTGCTTTTCTGTGCAAATGCCTGAGATATTAGAGGCTTAAAAAGTATCTGTAATTTGCAATATTGAAAGTAGCCACGAGATGGCGATAACATTTAAAAAGTGAAAACTAAAGGGTTTTTCAGTGGAAATTCTGCCAGTCAGGAGTAGGAGACGTGTTCCCAGGCAAATTGCCATTAACATGAGCTAATTGTCCCACATGCTACCTTTCTGTCTGGGGTCTTCCTTCCCTTGCTCCAAGCTGGGCAGAGGGCACAGTTGGCCTCAAGTAACTAGGAAGGTGGGTTCTTGAATCTTCTCTGCCTGGAGCAAGAGGGCAGCTTTGAGGAATCTGGAGGGCCTTGTGACCTGATTCAGAAAGGAGTTTTAGTCTCCAGTGAGCTGCCTGTGTAGAGAGGACCTCAGCTATTTGTCCCCAAGGCTGGAGAAGATGGAAGGGTTTCTCTGATCAGCCTGAGCCTGGAAAAGAGAGGCTGACACTGGGTGGAAAGCTACTGGTGTTGTCATCACACAGGCTGCAGAGGCCCCAGGCATGGCAGGTCACAAGCAGGAGGGATGAGGGGGACCCCAAAACAGTTAAAAATCATGTACATAACGATGAAGGGCTCCAAGGGCCATCTTGACATAACTACAACCTGCTCAGGGATCAGCAGACCAGTTTATGACATATCTCTCTACTTACTAACTTTGAAGCCATTCTGTTGTTCATATCATCCTGGTAGCCATTCCTATGGAGAATCTGGAAAGGTAGGGAGAACTGGAGAACCTAGAAGCAGCCATTTTCTACAGCTGACAAATCCAAGTTTGTTGAAAGATAACAGCAAAGACACTGTATATCCCTGAGATAGACATAGACAGAAATACAGGTGTAGCCTCATCCAGCCAGCAAAATAGGCTACTGAAGGCCTGGGAGTTCAGTAAACCTTCCTTTCCTCCTCCTCCCCTTGCCAGTGGGAAGAGTACATTCCCACCCGCAGATTTTGACCTTGATGTTGCAACCTGCCTTGGACCATGAAGTGATTATGGCACACACCTCGCGGAGGCACTTTCAAGAGGCATCGCACGTTTCTACTGGCCCTCTTACTCTTTCTCTGTCAAAAGATCTGCAAAGCCCAGATACCTTCACCGTGGTTCTCAATCAGAAGACTCAGGGAACAGAGCTACAGCTTACAAGAGAGCCCACACATAGCAAGAGTGAGAAATGATTGTTTCAAGCCACTGAGATCTTGGAATTACTTGTTACTGCAGCCAAACTGACTAGTATAAAGTCATTCTGGAGGAGTTCATTTTCTAGATAGCTAAAAGGTTTATTTCTTAGAGTGAAACCTAACTAAAAACACACGTTTTATTCACAGCCTTCAAAAAGGGTCAAAGGGATGAGTGAAAGAAAACTCCTTTTTTGAAAGCTTTGGGTTTTTAAACTTTATGATTAATTATAATGTGCTAACCTAGATATAGTTGATTAAAATTTTGATTTCTGTTCAAAACTTTTCTATTAAATGAGAGATTTCTTGAGATTAGGAGTAAGGTAACAGCCATCTCTGTCTCTCTGACATCCAGTATAATGCCTGGCACATACCAGACCCCATACATGTTTGTGAAAAGCACATGCAAATGAATGAAAGAATAATAATAAAGAGCTAATATCACGTTTTCAGTGCTGGAGCATTGCTTCTGTTTCGACTAGAAAGGTAACATCAGAAGTTTGGGCAGTTCTGGATGATGAGAGTCAGTGATGTAATGGAGGAGAGAGGGCCTGAGTGCTGAGCTTTGCTGGTGGGTTTTGGATTAACCATAAGACTTGGGGCAAGGAAGAACACAGCATTTAACTGCACCGCACAGTTCTAAGGACTCAGCAGCTTCACTGTCTGCAGGCACTGGGCGTTCTAGCACAGAAGTCGCTTCCCTCTTCCTGTTGGTGCATGCTCAAAGAGCCCAGAAGTCCAGGAGGAGAGGGACAGGTGGGCATGAGCTTGGGGAGCCCAGGAGATGGCTTGATTTCCCAAACTGGGAAGGGAGGAACGATTAAACCACAGGAAAACCCTGGGGAAAAGATTCACAAAACAAACCACTTAGGAAGAGTGGCAAAGAGAGAAGGAAAATGCATCCTGGCCATTTATAAAGCCAGACTACAATTTTAAACCTTCAAGTGAAACAAAAAGGCACAGCCCCAAACACTCCCATCCCAGCTTACTAGGAAACCAATTTCCCAGATAATAGGAACTCTCTGATCAAAGGCAAACAGGCATTTCCCATCAAATGGGTCAAACTGGCTACATGAAACACCCAGGTTCATAATTCCTCAGCATTCTGAGAGGCAGGGAGGGATCTGGACAGCTGGAAGGCAACTGTCCCCAAACTACCCCCCCAAACAGCACCAGATGAAACAGACTACCTGAGAGCGGGATGAAAGCATTCCTTTAGCACAAGGCTGTGTGGTCCTGATGTGAGGAGATTCCAAGGAACCTCCCTGCACTCCACAGGGATGTGTGGTCCCCTCGGCCCACCTGTGACAGTGGTGGTCACCGCAGATTTGCACAGGTGAGTCGAAGGATGCTCCTATTCATCCCTCAGGACCAATGCTTAGTTATCAAGGGAAACCCAGTGGCTCCTTTATCCACCAAATCATCCTGTAATTAATTATGTATGATTAGTCTTTTCTTGGGCTTCCTTGCTAGCTCAGCTGGGAAAGAATCCACCTACAATGCGGGAGACCTGCGTTCGATCCCTGGGTTGGGAAGTTCCCCTGGAGGAGGTTATGGCAACCCACTCCAGTATTCTTGCCTGGAAAATCCCCATGGACAGAGAGCCTGGCGGGTTACAGTCCATGGGGTCACAAAGAGTCAGACATGACTGAAAAGACTAAACACAGCAAAGTCTTTTTTTAAAAAACAAAACCGAGTTACTAGAGAACAGGGATTTGTGTGTGTGTGCGGGGGGTGTGTGTGTGTGTGTGTAGGTGTGTGTCTGTCTGTCTGTACCCGTGTAATGTGTGTAGTGTGCACAGTGCCTGAAGATAAGAGGTACTCAGTGATGTTGAATGAATGAATGAATGAAACATTGGTGTCATTTTGAGGTATATGAATTTCCAAGAATTCAACAGTCTAATTCAGTAACTTTCTGGAATGAGTCATGAGGCTCATCTTTGTGTGCATATGATCCCTTTAATGAATGTTGTGCTAATTCACAAATGTATAAAAAGAAACAGAAATGGAAATAAGATCCATAAAGATTTCTATCTGTCTGGGCATAGCACCGTGCCAGGTCCTGGAAGGTAAGATGTCTGGCATAGGTCCCTGCCTGGAAATGCTCACGATCAGCCATGAGAATGTGTGCAGCTGAAAACAGAGAGAGACAATGACCTTACAAGACAGGGCATGATGGGGCCAAAGGACGTGTACAAATGAAGAGAGAAAGATGAGATTTAGGGGGAAAGCGAAGGGATGAGGAGAAGATATGAAAGCAGAGAGAACGAGTGGGACAGGATCGCCATCAACATGCCCTAATCCATCAGCCCTAAAGCCCCAGCTTCATCAACCTGAGCCAATGCTGTCCTTGTAGGGGGGAGAGGCAGCAAGAAATGGACCACCCTTGTGAGCAGGGAACTCTGAGAACTCAAATCCCTGGGGGCTGGGAGTTTGGGGTACTTTTTTCCTCTGTTGTGCACATTTTTTAAAGATTTTGTACTTAAAAAAAAGAAAAAGCCTGACATTCTTGTTTTGGTTTATCTGAGAATGCAGGCTCTTGAACTGGCTCTCCCTCAGGCAGGGGCTGGCGTGGGTGTCTTCCATCAGGCCCTGTCTCCGTAACTGATCACCTGGGTAACCTGGGAGGACCCTGTCGTGGAGCTGGATCTCTGCCCCAGGGGGCAGCAGCCTCCCGCAGGAGTCATTAATGCTCCCGCTGGTCCAGCGCCTCCTCCAAGCAGGAGGCTGCTGGGGAGCCATCAATCACCTCTCAGAGGGCACTCACAAAGCTGTCCTGGTATATCTGGGATAAGAAATTGCTTCTAAGCTTTCCTGCACCAGCTCTCATCCACTTAGAACATAACGCTGAGGGCCTGACAGTGCCTTATGGCATATTATTTTTCCATTGAACCCATGTAAAAACCTTTCAAGGAAGATAAGAGACCGGAAACCATCCTGCTTTCCAGAGTGGATAGCCACAGCTCCGGGAGCACGAGGAGCTTGCTTCCACCAGGAAATGCTGGCAAGAGTCCTGGTACTTCTCTTCCCTTTCTTTATTTTGACCATTTTCTTCTTTCTCGAATTGTTTTCTCACTCTGTTTCTGAGGCCCTATTTTGCCCTAAATTGATTTTAAGCAGGTGAAAATGTCGCTTTCCATACAGCAAAGGCAGTGGTTAGCATTTGCTTTTATGTATTTTCATATTCCTTTTCAGAGGTCTGACTCTATGGTAACGAGACCAATCTCCACAAGTCACAAACAGGTCACGACGTGGGTTTGGGTAGTCAGTTCCATGGATCTGCTCAGTCTGTCTGCCTCCCCCATGGGGAGACATCCTCTTCTTATCGCTGTCCCTTTCTCTTAAGCATCTTCAGTCTGTCCCTTTTGATGCCTAATTCTCTCCTGTCTAGGAACTTCTGCTTTCTCTTACATTTTTCTCCCACAAAGCTACTATCTATCTTTTCAACCCTGTTTCCCATTCAAGGATTCCCCGGGCTTGGCAGGTAGCAGGACCTGCCTCCCTTCATCACACCTTGTCTCCCCCCCACCCCCCAACTCAGGTGTAAACGCACCAGTCAGCGGAGCCCCAGCCCCCAGGAAATGCCTCATTCTTACAATTCATTTTCCTTAACATCTCTGCAGCACTTGACCATGTTGAATTTTGTATCTATTTGGTGGAGAGGGGGAACATATTGGGTCCTTAGTCTGCAGGACACTTCTGTATCTTGCTTCTTTTCCTCCCTCTCTGATCTTTGACTCTGTTCTGACTTCATCCCTGCCTCCAGCATCGTGAATATTTCCAAGTGATTGGATTGTAACATCTGCTATTCCTTCTCTTCACCCTCTGCCTACACCCAACACTGTAGTTACATGTACTCATTTACTCACATGTTTGAGTTTGTTGCTGTTGTTCAGTCGCTCAGTTGTGTCCGAGGTTTTGTGACCCCATGGACTGCAGCACGCCAGGCTTCCCCATCCTTTACCTTCTCCCGGAGCTTGCTCAAACTCATGTCCATTGAGTTGGTGATGCCATCCAATCATCTCATCCTCTGTCATCCCCTTCTCTTCCTGCCTTCAATCTTTCCCAGCATCAGAGTCTTTTCCAATGAGTTGGCTCTTCGCATCAGGTGGCCAGAGTTTTGGAGCTTCAGCTTCAGCATCAGTCCTTCCAGTGAATGTTTAGGACTGATTTCCTTTAGGATGGACTGGTTGGATCTCCTTGTTGTCCAAAGGACTCTAAAGAGTCTTCTCCAGCACCACAGTTCAAAAGCATCAATTCTTCAGCTCTCAGTCTTCTTTATGGTGCAACCCTCACTTCCATACATGACTACTGCAAAAACCAGAGCTTTGACTATACAGACCTTTGTCAGCAAAGTGAAGTCTCTCCTGTTTAATGTGCTGTCTAGGTTTAACAGTGTTTAATACTATTTACACTCACAATTACACAATTACACTCACAATTACACAATTACACTCACAATTACACAATTGCACTCATCTCACACACCAGCAAAGTAATGCTCAAAATTCTCCAAGCTAGGCTTCAACAGTATGTGAACCGTGAACTTCCAGATGTTCAAGCTGGATTTAAAAAAGACAGAGGAACCAGAGATCAAATTGCCAACATCCATTGGATCATCGAAAAAGCAAGAGAATTCCAGAAAAACATCTATTTCTGCTTTATTGACTATGCCACAGCCTTTGACTGTGTGGATCACAACAAACTATGGAAAATTCTTCAAGAGTTGGGAGTACCAGACCACCTGACCTGTCTCCTGAGAAATCTGTATGCAGGTCAAGAAGCAACAGTTAGAACTGGACATGGAACAACAGATTGGTTCCAAATCGGGAAAGGAGTATGTCAAGGCTGTGTATTGCCACCCTGCTTATTTAACTTATATGCAGAGTACATCATGAGAAACACTGGGCTGGAAGAAACAAGCTGGAATCAAGATTGCCAGGAGAAATATCAATAACCTCAGATATGCAGATGACACCACCCTTATGGCAGAAAGCGAAGAAGAACTAAAGAGCCTCTTGATGAAAGCGAAAGAGGAGAGTGAAAAAGTTGGCTTAAAACTCAACATTCAGAAAACTAAGATCATGGTATCTGGTCCCATCACTTCATGGCAAATAGATGGGGAAACAGTGGAAACAGTGAGATACTTTATTTTTTTGGGCTCCAAAATCACTGCAGATGGTGACTGCAGCCATGAAATTAAAAGAAGCTTGCTCCTTGGAAGAAAATCTATGACCAACCTAGACAGCATATTAAAAAAAGCAGAGACATTACTTTGCCAACAAAGGTCTGTCCGGTCAAAGCTATGGTTTTCCAGTAGTCAGTTTCAGCTAAAACTCCAATATTTAGGCCACCTGATGCGAAGAACTGACTCATTTGAAAAGACCCTGATGCTGGGAAAGATTGAAGGTGGGAGGAGAAAGGGATGACAGAGGATGAGATGGTTGGATGGCATCACCGACTCAATGGACACGAGTTTGAGTAAACTCTGGGAGTTGGTGATACACAGGAAGGCCTGGCATGCTGCAGCCCGTGGGGTTGCAAAGAGTCAGACGTGACTGAGCAACTGAACTGAACTGAACTGAACACAGTTTACTGGGAATCCTGACTCTCGTTGCATCCCAGATTCCGCTCTAGGCCCTGGATGGAATGGGGACAGGACTGAGCCTGCTGCATGGAGCTCACACCCTCCTGGGGGCAGCAGACTGTGAACAAGTAAACAGATACGTGGCAGCTGGTGAGAGTCCTGAACTAAGTAAAGCAGGTAGAAAGAGAAGGGCATGCTCTCCCGCCTTGGGTTGGGGAGGGCTCCTCTGAGGATGTCACATTTGAGCTGAGGCACGAGTGATAAAGAAGCTGTGGGCATCTCCAAGGGAAGGGTATCCGGGAGGTGGAGCAGGGACAGATGACATCCGTAGGGCCACAGTTAGTTCCTCCTTCCCTGCCTCCCGCTGCCTCTCAGCTGTCCTCGCTGTCACTGCAGATACCGCTTGTCTGGGACCAAGTCAACTCTGCACAAGAATGGGCTCTCTCTCTCTCTCCTGATTTCTCTGCCTCTTCTACTAGTGCCAGGCCGGCTGGTCGCTGAGGAGTCACCCAGCAGAGACCACCATCCTCTCTCTAGTATTCAGTGTCGGTAAGCATCCCCAGCGCCCTCTGCTTCCTCACCCTCCACCCTTTCATGCAGTCCCCTGATGCCAGGCTCCTTCCTACACAGCTCGGCCCGCGAGCCACAGGCAGATGGGTAAGTACTGTCTATTGCGAACTCAACACTGCTCCAGGCATGGGCTGAAGCGCTTTGCACACACTGGCTCATACCACTCACAAGGCAGTTTGAACGGCTCTCTTTTACAGATGGAGAAACTGAGGCCTCATAGCCCCTAGATCACGGCCTTCTCTACGTTTTTTCTCTTCTTTTTTTAAAAAAAATCCTCATGGAAAAGACCAAATTTCCTAGCTGACAAATAAAGGCCCCCAAATCCCTATGAACCACAGCTCTCCCACTCTTCTCAATATGAAATATCTGACCCTTCTAATCAATAAATCTATTTCTCTTTCACCTGTCATGTTTTCTTCCCGTGACTTCCCTGTCTGACATGCTTTGCCCTTCACATTTTGCTTGTTCACACCTTGCCTCATCTTCCCTCCTCTCCTCAATGATACTTTCTCCACTCACTTAGGCCACAAAAAGGGGAATCAATTTTATCAGTTCTTGATCGCGCAAAAATTTCCTCACAGCAACTGTGAGCAGACCTGTCAAGACAGAGCATGATGCGTGAAAATGTAAACTCCACAGACAGTCTTGGGGTATGAATCCCAGATCTGTCCCTGCGGGGCCACATGATCTCTGGGTTCCATTTCCTCTTCTATAACCTAGAGCTGATGCTAGCAGTCCTGCCTCGAAGGGCTGTGATCAGGTTAAATCCACAAATGCACAGAACCACGTGGTTATTCTGGCACAGAGTGCATGCTCAGTGTTTGCATCCCTGACTAGCATGGTATTTGGGGAATAACGTGGCCTCAATGAATATTTTTTCAATATTGATTCATTCAAATCAATAAATATATGCTTGTGTGTGTGTTTAGTCACTTAATCGTGTTCGACTGTTTGCAGCCCCACGGACTGTGGCCCTCCAGGCTCCTCCGTCCATGGGATTTCCCAGGCAAGAAGTGGCTTGTCATACCCTCCTCCAAGGGATCTTCCCAACCCAGGGATCGTACCAGCATCTCTTACGTCTTCTGCACTGGCAGGTGGGTTCTTTACCACTAGTGCCACCTGGGGCAGTCTTCTAATGATTAATACTATGAAAATGGAGAGAAGTATAAGAAGAGAAGAACTGACGCAGGGGACCAGAATCATCACCCACTATTCATGGATGAAGCGGGATAGTAACGTGGGCATTGTGGGTTCTAATCCTGATGCTTTACCTCTGTGTCACTGGGTTTACCATCTGAAAATTGGGGACAATAATAGTATCTGCTTCAGAGAGTTCCTGTGAGGACCTGGTGACGATGATAAGTGTAAAACACTTAGTGCTCAGTGATTGCTGGTTCTCAATATCACTGTGGTTGAGTCAGCCCTGCACATGTCTCTGACACAGAGGTCCTGAGGGCAGTGTCATAGGTCAGACTTGATGGAGGTCAGGAGGAAGGAAAGAATTAAAAGCTTCTGGAGGAATCCAGGGGGGTCTGGGCACCTGGGAAAAGTGAGGGGAGGATGCAGAAAGGAGCCTCCCCATCACTTGACTCAGAGGCTTCCTCGCATGGCTTACATTTAAGTGTTCTGAGTAGCCTTGGACAAGGACATTCCTCTCAGCTCTACCCTCCTGCTCAATTTCCACGTTCACCTGATCAAAAGAGACCCAGGCTCTCTCCCCGGAGAACTTAACCCTCCCCAGGTCTCTCCTCTCCCATCTGCCCACTGCTACAGCCTTGTTTCTGATCCATAGTTCAACTTCCTTGTTCAGACGATGACTCCAGATCTCGACACCCTCTATGGCCTCCAGCCATGCCTCTGTAATCCTCTCTGCACCTGAGTAAAGTTAACCTGCACGAAAAACATGACTGCAAGCAAGAACTGTATTAAAATATTGAAAGCATGAACCACCGCATGGCGTCTCCAGACTATTATTAATAACAACCGCCTGCTGCTACTCGTGTCATCTCAATGCTGTTGATACAAGAAGAGGCAGAGGTGAAATTTCAAGTGGATGAAAGACTGATTGCACGGAGCCATAAATTCCAAATGAGTCCATGGAAACACAGTACGTCTGAATCTGTCTCAAAACTCTTTAACCGCCACCTCCTGTTTTAGACAACGGTTCTAAAGGATAATATATAATACTTTCATGACCCAGGGAAGTTAAAAGGGAGACAAGACAGCGAAATGAAGCTGAGCAGTACACGTGTGGTTTAAGTGTTTCAGGAGTGATTCAGTTCTCAGGGGTCTTCTCTAACATCCCCAGGGCAACCACATTACCAGGCTGAACTCCAACTGCACTCATATTTGTTGGCTCCCCACTCAGCCCTTGGTTATACACAGTATTCCACATGTAAATTAGCTTGAATCACGTCCCTGCAAGATGGTAAGTTCCCCAAGGATGGGAGACTTACTGTCTTGTTCTGGCTGTCCTGTCCAGTGCTCTAAGACCCTGGAAATAATTTCAATTTCCCTCTACTTCTTAGACACAGGGGTTGAATTATATCTATAAGCCCCTGGTAAATAGCAGTGCGTGCTAAGTCACTTCAGTCATATGTGACTCTGCAACCCTATGGACTACAGCCTACTAGGCTCCTCTGTCCATGGGATTCTCCAGGCAAGAATACTGGAATGGGTTGCCCTCCTCCAGGGGATCTTCCCAATCTAGGGACTGAACTTGAGTCTCTTATCCAACCTGCATTGGCAGGTGAGTTCCTTACCATTAGCACCACCTGGGAAGCCCATGGTAAATAGCAGAGGCCTATCATAGATCTCTATAATGGCGATTCCCAATGTTAGCCCAGAACACAGAAGAGCAACTGAACAACACTAGGGGCTGTGCTTAAAGGTCAAGTTGGAGCAGGCTGCTCCCATTACTGACCAGTCAAGCACAAGATAAGAAATGGATGGTTTCTATTCCTTGGGAGCAGCACAGAACATTGAAAAAAAGCCCTTGACTTGAGATCAGAAGGCTGAGTTTGACTCTTGGCTCTGTGTGGCTCTGGGTGATCTTGGGTGAATCCACTAAACTCTACTCTTAGAGCTGGACGGGGCCTCGGCAGTCATGGTGCGGGTACTGAGGTAGTGAGTTGAGGTGACTTGCCATTCATGTCACTGAATCAGTGACAGAGTGGGGATTCTCACTCTTGGAAAACCGAGAACCATTTGGAGTCTTGACGAGGGATAAATAACTTTTCCAGATAAACTGTAACATGCACTCTACTGAACACACTAAGTATAAAGTCCATGTGTAAATGTTTGTGGGAATTCAGTCCTTATGCTTCTGAGTCATTTGGTGTTAAATCATCTAAATGCTATTCTTCTGAGAGCAATTGATGTCCAAAGTGTCCTTTAAGCTTGGTTCTTTACTGAAGTCTTTTTTTCTTTCTTTTTTGATGAAAAAATGGGAAGCTCTCTGCCAGGAATAAACACATTTGAATGCCAGATGCTTTAAATTTTTCTTTCAGAGTTAATATCTGCCAAATCTGAGTTAGTTCTAATGCTCTATTTTAAAACAAGAGGAAGGTAGGGGTTGTTCCCAACTTCAACCATCAGAACATCAAGCTGAAATAAGTAAAGCGTCGCTTTAAGTCATTCGAGTAAATGTGCTTATTTTAGTGTAATGTTTATAGGGATTTTGGAAAGGGGCATGCCTGGAGAATCCCCATGGACAGAATAGCCTGGTGGGCTACGGTCCACGGGGTCGCAGAGAGTCGGACACAACTGAGCGGCTAAGCACAGCACAGCATGGTTATTCTGCTTGTTATGGTTCAAAGTAGAGACTCACCCGATTTGCTTTTCTCCTGTTTTACAAGAGGTCCTTTTACTTTGATACTACATTTGGGGAAATGTTTGGGCACCGTATTATTGCAGCTAAAAGAGGGATGTAGATGGGTGGTCCCGGGGGATGAAGTGCATCTGTGGGGTGGGGGGCTTATGTAACCCACAAATGGAAAGATCTTCAGCCAAAAAGGAATAGAAGTGGAAAGAATGAACGCAGGCACAGGGTACTCCAGTGTTACTTTGCTTTCAGCATGAAGAAAGACATGATTAATGACCATTGCTTTCTAAAACTCTTCTCATAGTTTAAACTGTAGTTACTGAAACAGAGCTTTGCATCTCAGTGAACTGCAGTGAGTCAGGTTGTATCCAGAACTGAGGCCAGCTCTGTCCATAGCCTCAACTCTCAGATGCTTTCTGATGGACTGTCCTTCCAGAAGAACAAGCCCTGAGAATCCCGAGTCTCTCTAGACCTTTGCTACTCACAGTATCTCCAAGTGTCTAGCAATGTTGGCATCATTAGAAATTCAGAGTTTTAGGTCCACTTAGTGCTATTGAATCAGAATCTGCATCTAGACAAGATTGCCAAGTGATTTGGGCTTCTCTCATTGGAAAAGACCCTGATGCTGGGAAAGACAGAAGGCAAAAGGAGAAGAGGGTGGCAGAGGATGAGATGGTTAGACAGCATCACTGACTCAATGGATATGAATTTGCAGAAACTCCAGGAGATAGTGAAAGACAGACAGGGAATCCTGGCATGCCGCAGTCCATGGCATTGTATAGTTGGACACGACTTAGCAATTGAACAACAAAACAACTCAAGTGATTTATATGCACAATAAAGTTGGAAAAATATTATCCTGGAAAAGAGGTGGGGGAACTATTTCTGTAAAGGACCAGATAGTAAACATTTCAGGCTTTGCACACCAGAAGGTCTCTGATGCAAATACTCAACTCTGTCATCACAGTACAAAAAAATTGGAGTGGCTGTGCTCCCATCCACGTTATTTACAACACCAGGTGGGGGCTGGATGTGGCCTGGGGGACTGAGAGTCACAGGCATATGTTGTTACAAACAAAACAGATAACCACGTCTCTTCCCTTCTTTGTCTGTTCTTCTCTCTGCCTATGCGTCCTCACTTCCCTCTCCCTAAATAAACCCCTCCTCTTCCTTTGATTCCATTCCCTTTCACTGACTGGGGAATTCCTACCCCTGTTTAAGGCTCGTTTCACATACTACCTCTTCTCTAGGCTTCTATTCTGTGCTTCCTTAGAATTAACCGGTCCTCCTTTATGTTTTATTAGGAGCATCTAATGCTGTGCTTGTACTTAACATAGCAACTTCTTCTCTTCCACTAACTTCCAAGCTACTTAAATACGCTGTGTGCATCTATTGGTTTACTTGCCTTTCCTTCCCCTAAAATGTGCTCTGTTTGAACAGGCACTGTGCTGTGTTGATGTTTGCACATCTAGTGCTCAGCATAGTGATATGTGTGCTCGGTTGCTAAGTCATATCCGACTCTTTGTGACCCATGGACTGTAACATGCCAGGCTCCTCTGTCCATGGGATTCTCCAGGCAAGAATAGTGGAGTGGGTTGCCATGCCCTCCTCCAGGGGATCTTACCCACCCAGGGATAGAACCTGAGTTCTAGGCAGGCAGATTCTTTACCACTAGCAGCACCTTGGAAGCCCACAGTGATATAATGTATACCAAATAAATATGAATTACTTTCTTATCTTTGACCTAAACTAGTTTTATTTTAAGAAATGTATTTAGAATTAAAAAGAAAAACTGACGTAGAAGAACTGCACAATCATGGGAGTGCCAGGCACTGAAGATACAAAGTTGTGGCCCTGCCCACCTCGAGGTGGATATATTGGGATTTTTCTATCAGCTGTTATGGGAAAATCCAAATGAAGTTTTTGGCCAACCCAATACTTGGATCCAGTACATCTAAAGAACCACAGTGAAGAACAAGAAGAACTTGTTGATAAAGAACTTGAGACATCTTCATAGCATCAGGGAAAGAAGTTGAACTAAGAAAGTCACAGGATTGAAACAAACCAGGTTCACAATCCATTGATGTATAATAGGGGCTTCTCCTTTGCAAGGATTAAAATATTCACATCTTGTGTCCCCCTACTTTCTTCCTTGTATCAAGATCCTGGGAGAACTGAGTAACTATGACACGAGTCATGAGTAACTATGGACATGAAATCAGAAAGAAAAGTGAAAAGGTAGGAGTGTAGGAGTGTGTGTGTGTGTGTGTGTGTGTGTGTGTGTGTGTAATATAACCTCTTTACAAAACTTTTTATCATAGAGATGTTCAAACATCCAGTAAAAGTGGAATAAATAGTATAAAAAGCATGCCCATCATTCACTCACAACAGTATTTTCCAAACTTTTTTTCATCCCTCTACTTTTAAAAAGATACAGGATCTTTAAAACAAATCCTAGCTACCATGTCACATATCACTAATATTAATACTACAGTGAGCACCTTTAACAGATAAGTTTTCTCTTATTAATAATGTACCCACAACACCCTTATGTACCTCTTAGCTCTGTCCAATGATAAAACTTAGAAGCAATGAAGATCCAGTAGTAACAAGTACCCCTAGCATCTAGATTGTGGTTTTTAAAATCACTTCTCACTTAAAACGGGGTGAGGGCTCCTTGGAGAGATGGATGATACTGGGCACAAGATGGGAAATATACAAAATGAGCTATGAACATCTTATTGTGCCAGAAAGCAAGGATGCTATCAGACTACTGGAGCCAATTCAAAAAGCAGAGGAGCTAACTTGCAGGGCCTCCTACCAGCCAAACATGACACAGTTTGAGCCTCAAAAGGAATGATGACAACAGTGAATTAAAACACGCTTGGTATGTTAAAACTCATGTGATCATAATGGTACAAAAACTCACTGGTCACCAGCTCATTATTCTGACTACTTCCCTAGTAGCTCAGCTGGTGAAGAATCCACCTGCAATGCAGCGGATCCTGGCTTGACTCCTGGGTTGGGAAGATCTGCTGGAGAAGGGATATGCTACCCACTCCAGTATTCCTGGGCTTCCCTGGTGGCTCAGTTGGTAAAGAATCTGCCTGCAATTCGGGAGATCTGGGTTCGATCCCTGGGTTAGGAAGATCCCCTGGATAAGGGAATGGCTACCCACCCCAGTATTCTGGCCTGGAGAATTCCATGGACTATTCCATGGGGTTGCAAAGAGTCAGACATGACTGAGCAACTTTCACTTTCATAAATAAAGAATGAAAAATAATGAATCATATCACCTGCCTTTCATACATTCTGAAATTATATTTTGGAGTAACCAAATGTTTGATGCGGGAACAAGAATCATTAATGGCTGTTAAAATATTTAGATGTAAGTTTGATGAATAACTTCAGAATGGATGACAATACCTAATAATACCTGACAACACCAGGCTGATAATACCTGAGCCGATTAATCAATCTTAACATCACTAGAAGTGGGACAAGCAAGTATTCTATGACTACCCATGAAGTACTCTTTGGCAAAGGACTGAGCCTAAATCTAATCAAGCCTGTTTACAGGAAATGTGGGGAACAAAGCAACATGTTAAATGATACTACGGGGCTGAAATGGACTAAATCTAGCATGTAGGGAATTCTACCGATGAAATGACCTGATTAGTTCCACAATAAATGCAATGATAAAGAGGGGATCTTATGGATGAAATGGGACTTATACACCAAAGGCAATGCGAGATTTTTTTTTCGATCTTTTTGTTTGTTTGTTTTGGGTGTTTTTTTAAGAACAAATCAACTGCAAAAACAAAATCTGTAAGGCAGTTAGGACATTTAAACACACTGAAGAGTTTGAGGCACTTTGCTGGGGAAGGCCTGAGGCGTGTAAACACCAGAGTTGGGTGGTGTCAGACCTACAGACCCCCGTGCAGAGGTGCGCTCCTCACGGGGCTGAGTGAATGCTCACCAGTTCGTTGTCTGTCCCCTTTGGCTTGAGTCTGGCTCCCCACCCTCGGTCAGGAAGCCTTTCTTCTTTGTCAGGCTTCAGCTGTGGCAGTGGCTGTCACATGTCTTTGACTCCTCTCTGGATTGAGTCAATGTGGGTCTCTGCGTTTATTTACTGACAGTCTCCCGTGACTTTTGGGACCTCTTCACAAACCTAAGTTCATTCCTTATGAATGATAATTACAGTTCTATTCCTAAGGTGGTAATTTTATTTCCTGGGTCTAAGAACTCCTTTTCCTCAGGTACAGATATTAGCAGCGGGTTTGATAGTGAATTGGTAAAGAAAGTCACTTCAGTAAAGATCTTTAGAAGCTGATAAAAGCCACCTTCCAACTCTCCCATCGTGAAATGAACATGTGTTGCTCTTTACCTTCAGACGGAAGGGAATGTGTGTGTTAGGAGGTTTTAGGTGTTATGAGGATGGGGTTCTGAAGCTTTGACGTACTCAGAAGGGGAGACCTTGTACTTCCCCATGCAGAGAAGGAGAAAGAGAAGAATGCGTGTGTGTGAATTACGGATGAACCTGCTGTAGACCCTCCAAGTAAAATTTCCAAGGAATCAGGCTCCAGTGTGTTTTCTGGATGATGATCACTTTAAACGTTTCAAAGCCTGACATTTTCTAATAAAAATCATTCTACCAAGTCCCTCTCCAAAAAGGGGATTGATAAAACCCCATTGATGAAACATGTAATCATACATTAACGAATCTTCCATTTAGATGAACTGAATCAGGCTGAACGGCAACACGCTGAATAAAAAGGGGGAAAAAGAAAGCGCATAGCATTCCAAACAAGATACACATTTCTCTGAAAGCAGTGTTGTCAACGAATGTCTTTGAATTGATAGAGCAATGTGTTATTACACCTACACATGCTGCCACAGTCTCTGACATCTTATTGAAGAAAATGTGTATGTTTTCTCTGAGCCAATTAGGGATGCTGTTGATGCATGGGACATGTTGAAGTTCTTGCTGTGCCTCTCTCCAGCTATGGTGATCATTCAGCCAGCTAATTTGCTTTCCCCCTTTCATTCTATCCAACAAAATGTCCTGAGGGTCTGTTACTGGCATTGGCCAGATGCTCCAGGGGCATATAAATTATCAGACTATAAAATAAGGTAATATATGGCCATGTCTTATTCATCTTATAGCCCCAGCCCCTAGGACAATCCTTAGCACAGAGGAGGAGCTCAGGGACTTTTTGTTAAATGGATCTGAGGCATTGCACCCATGTTCCCCTTTCCAATCCTGTGTATGTGCGGAAGAGATACAAGAATGCATAAAATTATAAAAATAGAATGTACTAAATCCTCCAAGCAGGTAAGTAAGAAGAGCCACAGATAGAGAAGGTGAAAGGAGAAATTTTGATCTGAAAGAACTCATGCACGTGGTAAAATTTCAAGAACAGAAGGTATGAAGGGCACTTTAACAGAGTAAACATTGTTAATAAAGGCACCATAGTTGGCAGGAAGGAGGAGGACAGGTTTGCAAAGAGTCCAGTTTAGTTGTCATGAAGGCATAGGGCTGAAACTCAGGTAGAGTTTCAGGGGACGGGAGATAGGACCAGCTGGTGGAATTGCGGTAGGACCATCACTGTGGTACAAGAGGAGGAGGTGGGGATAAACAAGAAGAGAGAGGAACAGGAGTGGGAAGTGGGCTGGACTCTGAGGCAGAGGTGCAGAGGGCTGCAGAGAGGGCTGGATTATCAGAGAAACGTGCAAAGGACGGAAATAGTGCTGGACTGCCTGGGAGAGGTACAAGGGCTTGAGATGGGGCTGGGACATTAGGGGCAGGAGATAAGGTAAAGGTGTAGGGGGTGGGAAACAGGACTAGGTGATTAGGTAGAGGTCCTGAGGATATGAGACTGGTCTGGACTATTAGGCATATGGCGCAGGGCTGGGAAATAGGGCTGGGAAATTAGTAGTAGTAGTAGTGAAAGCGGAGAAGGCAATGGCACCCCACTCCAGTACTCTTGCCTGGAAAATCCCATGGACAGAGGAGCCTGGTAGGCTGCAGTCCATGGGGTCGCTAAGAGTCAGACACGACTGAGCGACTTCACTTTCACTTTTCACTTTCATGCATTGGAGAAGGAAATGGCAACCTGATCCAGTGTTCTTGCCTGGAGAATCCCAGGGATGGGGGAGCCTGGTGGGCTGCCGTCTATGGGGTCGCACAGAGTCGGGCACGACTGAAGTGACTTAGCAGCAGCAGCAGCAGCAGTAGTGAAAGTCGCTCAGTGGTGTCCGACTCTTTGTAATCCCATGGACTATAGAGTCCATGGAATTCTCCAGGCCAGAATACTGGAGTGGGTAGCCTTTCCCTTTCCAGGGGATCTTCCCAAACCAGGAATCGAACCTGGGTCTCCCGCACTGCAGGCAGATTCTCTACCAACTGAGCCACAAGGGAAGCCTGCTGGGAAATTAGGTGGAGACAAATAAGAGAAGGACCCGAAGGTCACAGGAAACTTGCTCCTCATTCTGAACGCCCTGCGGAAGTGCTGTCAGCTCCAGACCAGGACTAGATCACACCCTGTGAGTCTCTCTCCTGGCTCAGAGTGATGAGAGCTGAAGCACAGTCACGGCTTCAGATCTGAAGGAGGTGGATGTGGATCTGAAGGAGATGTGGGTGGCACAGGGAAGGGGCTTGGATGGAGAAGAGGGTAGGCTGGACCCTTGCTATGAATATATCGTGAATTCATGGCACACGTTACTCAAGACCTGGATCTTAATAGGAGGCACATTCTAGGCTACATTCACTTTAGAGAGGTTCTAGATAGTCTGTGGGTGGGATTGAGGTTCCTGGCTTTCAGTGAGGGACTACTGAAAGCTGTTTATTTCTCACTGTTCTAAATGAACAGAATGCCCGCCTGGGGTCTGGATCCTGGGCACGTCTTACACTGTCCTTATGTTTTCCTCCACTGTTTCTAACTCTCCGCATGGTCCTCTGGGGAAAGACCAGGACGTGTGCTTTTTGCTATTTTTAGGATGGTAAGAAAGAACGTGACAGCTTTCTTCTCTTTTTCCTCCCCTGCTTCTTTTTCTCTCTTTCAAGCTGTATTTCTACTCCGTGCATCCATTATCTGCCCTGGTGCTATTTTGGTGAAAAGTGATGAGAACGTCTTCATCCACACATCTTATTGACTGCAGACTGCCCCCACTTCCTCAGTGTTTCATGGCGCCTCTCCTCCCCCTCTCTATTGAGTTTGCCATCTCCAGAAATGTCTTTTCATACAGAATTCAACTTCAGAATGTAGACTCTGATAGCAGCATGAAAAAAACAGGAAAAAAAAGATGGTTATCATTCTTTGAGGAATTGTAGAGATAAGGAAATGTTCTAGGGGTCCTCTCTTGCACATGGTCAGTATATAAACTTATTCCCAGCAAATCTGTCATCTGAGACGGGAGCATTAGCCGCTGTGGGCTGTGTGGAAATGTTAGTCTGCAAACAAGAGGGCCTGGCATACAGACTCTGCCCTGCCTTCAACTCCATGTGAGTCGTGGCCCAGTTCTTCCTCCTCTTCCTTCTTCTTTAATTCCTCTAATAATCTAGCTACATCAAGCAAGAAGCAAAAGGAGTGGAAGAAATTAAAAAAACAACCTGCAGCTCTGTTTTTCCCTTGTTGCAATGCAGGTCACTATGACTCCAAAGCTCTTACTGTTGGTAACGACCGTGAATTCAGGTTTTGTGAGGAGCTCCTCTGTGCCAGGCATTGGAAAGGGGCTGGGATAACTGACTGGGCATCTTGAGGGACCTTGCTGCGGTTAAAATTCTAACTCCTCCAGTTTCTAGTAGCTTGTTCAAGGACACATTAATTAACCTCTGGTACTGGTCAGTTGCCTTCCTTGTACCTCAATGTCCTCATCTATGAAGTGGGGACAATGACTGAGCTGGAATCATTACTGTTCCTGTGAGGATAAGTGATTTAATGCATGTTAAGCACTTAGAATTGATGCTTTAGAATTGTGGTGCTGGAGAAGACTCTTGAGAGTCCCTTGGACAGCAAGGAGATCAAATTAGCCAATCCTAAAGGAAATAAACCCTGAATATTCTTTGGAAGGACTGATGCTGAAGCTGAAGCTTCAATACTTTGGCCACCTGATGCGAAGAACCGACTCATTGGAAAAGATCCTGATGCTGGAAAAGATTGAAGGCAAAAAAGGAGAAGGGGGCAGCAGAGGATGAGATGGTTAGATAGCATCACTGACTCAATGGACATGAGTTTGAGCAAACTCCAGGAGATAGTAAAGGACAGTGGAGCCTGGCGTGCTGCAGTCCATGGGGTCGCAAAGATTCTGACCCAACTTAGTGACTGAACAACAACAACATGCGTTTAGAAGAGAGCATGGCAAAATGGAAGGCTCAGCAAGTATCTGCTAAATGACTTTTCATTTAATCCTCGGAAGAGCCTGACCAGTTAGGTACTGTTATTTCCAGTTTGCTATGAGCCTGGGGAGGTTTGGCTTTCCTGTGGCCCCTGGAAGTAGCCAGCACAACAGACCCCAGCAGACATATGGGGTAGAGCATGCCTATATGATCAGAGCTGCACATAGGATATGTGACCTACATTGGGATCTTGTCCTCCAAACTGAAGACCAGAGGGCCACCAGTACAAATGTCCAGACTGACGGTCAGAGGGAGCCCTGGACCAAACATGCTGCAAACTGCCCCCTCCTGGGGGTCTGATTGTTTTTCCACCAGTCCCTGAAGCAGCTTAGTAGCCTTGCAGTTGCACTGTTGGTAATATGTGAATCCAGACAAGCCATGAAATCATTCCTAGATTCTCCTCTCATTTCACATATACAAGCTGGTGGTTAAACTAGATTATTGTTGTTTAAGATGTGTCCAACTCTTTGTGACCCCATGGACTATAGTTCACCAGGCTCCTCTGTCCATGAGATTCTCCAGGCAAGAATATTGAGGTAGGTTGCCATTTCAAGAACTCTCCCCCTATAGAATTCTCTCCCAGGGATCTTCCCAGCCCAGGGATTGAACTAGATTACCTACTCCTCATATTCTGTGATCCTTCAGCCTGTTACTTACATAAGTTAAGGTCAGTATCTCCTTCTGGTTTACATCCTGTCTACCCTGCCCAGAAGGGCTGTCCCCACAGAGGTCATCCATCATCCCCAGAAGAGAGGACATTTGTGTCCAGGTCTTACCCTCTCTCCTTTCTTCTCTCTCTTATATTTTTCTCTTTCTATCTCTATGTCTCTTTCTTTCTCTTTATCACTGTCTGTATATTTATTTTTCCTGTCTTTCTGTCTCTACCCCTTTTTCGTTCTCTCTCTGTTTATCTTTCTCTTTTGCTGTTTTCCCTCTCTGTATCTCCATGTTTCTCTCTCTCTCTGTATCTCCTCCCGTGTTCCTCTCTCTTTTTTCTGATATCTCTATATCTGTCTCCTATGTTCTCTCTCTCTCTGCTACCAGTTCCTAACCATTAGCTACACTCAAGATTCATTAAACACAATAGTCAGTGGTGGGGGTGGTGGGGAAAGGAGAAACAATAGCCTTCTGCAAAGTGGGATTGAAGCCCAGGTACCCGTGAAGGGACCACATGTTTCCTTTGAAAGCTCTATTTTAGCTCAACAGCAATGAAAAGCAGGAAGACTAGTTTGGTACCTATGACCACTTGACTCTCGAGCATACAAGGCTGCAGAAAACACCTCCATCTATTGTCGGTGTCTCGTTTCTGTCACCAAAGCACAGAGTCTCTTCTCAGCAAGGCAGCTTGCAGAATATTTTATTTGCAGAGGGAAGTTAGGTGCCCTGCGGGGGCTCCTTAACCTTCATGAACACAAATGGAACATTCTGAATGTGTCTTTTCAATTACCCCAGCTCAACCTGCAGAAACATGGCAGGTGTGTGGGAGGCGAGAAGGCTGAACAGGCTGAGCCTTTTAGGCAGCAATTCTTTCAGCAAGAAAGAATAGCAGTCCTGGGCTATAGGGGGAGGATTCTTGAAACTTTTCCATTCTCTCTTGGGGAGAAAGGAACTGATGAGAGAACTTCAGAGCTGCAGGGAACCAGCCCTTCACTGAGGATGAGGGTGAGGGAGAGTGGAAGAGGTTAAAATAGCCCAGGAGTGGACACTGAAATGCAAGCAAAATATTTTTCTAATTTCTTTCCTTCCTAGGAAAAGCTCAGGTTTTACAACACATGAAACCTGCTGGCCTGACACACCATTTGTTCTAGATGAGAAGAAGTGAAGACTTTGAAGTCTGCGGTCACAAACCCCACCCTCAGCTTGAATTACTCTGGCACAGCAAGTGTACACACTCCTGGTGTATTTATCACAAGGTTTCTTCCCCCAAACTGCTGCTTAGGCTGAAACTTGCTGGGTCCAGTGCCTAGTCACAGATGACATAAAGCAGAATTGAAAGAGCTGTGTATCTCCTTCGTTCAATCGGAACGAGAGTAACTCAGAGCCCCCCACCCCGATCTGCCTCAGTTTTCCTGAGAGTGCCTTTCTTAGGGTGACGGTAGAGGAGAGAAGCGGCAAAAACTAAAGGACGGAAGGAAGGGCCCGGAGTTCAAGTCCTCCCACTGAACTTCATGACTGGGTCATTTGCATTCCTTAGGGAATAGGATCGTAAGATTTTACAGCTGCAGGAAAACAAAATAGCAAACTTCCCACACCCAAAATTGCTCCCCCTCAATCTAACAGGACCAAGGTTATTTGTGGGGACAACTTAACAAGCTCTCTGAAAGTGGAACCATCCTGGGAAATCAGGAGTCAAAAACTTGAATTTTATATCTTTGCAAACTATGATATTTTAATTGTACTGATAATCAGAGAATGAGGACTCGGCTTTCACAATAACGCTTTACAACAGCTAAGACTACCAAGGAACTAGCACAACTGCCTGCGGGAATAGCATGCAAAGGTGCCCACTAGAGAGAGTAAAAAAACCAGGGGACTCAAAGTGAGAAAAACCCAGAGAAGAGAGACTGTCTATTCACACGTGGACCCATTAAGCAACTGCGTGATATTCCAACAATAGCGTCACCCTGGAGTCCAGTCGGAAGGCAGCAGGCATGACCTTGCTGGCATTTGTCGAATCAGTTCATCGGTACTGAAGGATATTGTCCTGCTGCCATGACACCATCATCAATGGGTTTCACCAGTCCACAGCAGCGATACTGGAATGATGGTGGGCTCAGTCGTCATTATCCTCCCTTCTCCCCACCCTCCCCCAGGTCACTGGCAAGCTTCTGTTAGTGTGACCAATCGTCCTAGTCTGCCTGGGCTGAGGGGTTTCCTGGGATGGGAGCCTTTCAGTCTGAAAAGCCTCCAGAACTGTAAGAAGCAAATGTCTGTTGTTTGATGCACCGATCTGTGTGTCAGCCCTGAGATGCTGGACACACATGCAGCCTGCAGACCAGGCTCGTCCTCCTCTGAGGAGAACAGGATGTCCAGTTGTCTTGTAGATACAGCAGAGCCAAAACTGCAAGTGGTAAGTGGGGTACGGCCAGAGGAGGGAAGCTTCAAGTAACACTCAGAATCCACAGTTCACGCCTGTGGAACCAGGAAAACTGGAGCATGACCCCGAACCCTTTCAGAAACTAGGGTCTATTATCCAGAAGATCCAGGGCTGAAATCCACCATCCCATACCTCACTGGCTAAGTTTAAAACCCTCCATTCAAAACTTACCCCGCATTTCTGCATACCAGCCTGTCCTCCCTAACTCATAAACATTTGACTGAATTTCAGATCCAAAAGACAGACTTGAGTCCTGCCTCCTATCTCCTTGCCAGGCTACCTTGCAATAAAACTCCTTCTTTTCCTAAAAGCCAGTGCGATAGTGTTGGCATCTAAGTGCTTCGAATGCAAGCCCTTGCTGGGTAACCCATACAGTATAGGTTACACATTCATAACTTCTCTATCTACACTGTTCAGTTCAGTTCAGTTGCTCAGTCGTGTCCGACTCTTTGCGACCCCTTGAATTGCAGCACGCCAGGCCTCCCTGTCCATCACCAACTCCCAGAGTTTACCCAAACCCATGTCCATTGAGTCAGTGATGCCATCCAACCATCTCATCCTCTGTCGTCCCCTTCTTATTAGTAAATGACACTGCCAGTGTTAAAACGTAGAGTTCATAACACCCTTTCATGAATTATTGGGAGTCTCCATTTAATGGTAAAAATGGGGTTCATAGAGCTGATCAAGGACACAGCTGATAAGGGGTAGCGCTAGGGTGGAACCCATAACTTTAGAAGCAAAGGTCATTGTTCTGTCCACCACAAGAGTTGTTTCAGTTGCATATGGTATAAATTACATATTAGTGTCTATTATATACTAGTATTGATATGAACATGTAAAGTACTATGTATATATATGTGTGTAGCATTTATGTAAAGTATAATTATATATATATTCATATATATTTACAAATGTGTATTTGTATGCACACATTACATATTTATTTCAAAGTGATTTAATCAAAGTTACCTATTATGGTATAGGGCCAGTTTTTGGCTCTAGTCAAAATGTGCATTTGAATTCTGGCTTGCCAGAAAAGATGATATTAGTTCTCATACTTATTATGTGTACATTGAAAAGGATGGTTAATTGTGGGGTTAAAGACAAGGTAAGGAAAACAACTGGTAAGGAAAGCTTGTGTAAATTGCACTTTTATAACTGACTTAATGAAAAAAATAGGACAACTGTATGTATGTCTTTTGCATACAGCACAGATCCCCTATACTCTTTCAATACTCTTATTTCTTTCACAGCAAGATAGCTCATTTGTCCAGAACAGTACAGTGATGGGAACTCACTGGGTAAAATGCTTGCTCAGCTTCTCTGATTTTTCCTTTCATCTCCATGTATATTTCGCTACAAGTGGCTAAAATGCTCCTTTCAACTTGAGGTTTGTGCATCAGCTGTTCTAGGCTCAGGAAGACTGGGAGTTGGTCTTATTATCATTGTTTTCCTATGTTGGTTTAACAGGAGCCGTGAGTAGTCCAAATGAGATACTGACCAGCAGGTCACAAAGCACGCTGCATTTCCTCTCCTGCACACAAGAGCTCAGTGACCATTTTTCAGCCTCTGCAGGAGGAACCCGTCTCTCAAGAAGTCAGAGCCACAGCATTTACTCAACGGGCAGGTACCTGAGGCTCAAGAAGTTCAACGTGAGACAGACAGTGCCCACCAACTCTATTTTCAAACTCCTTGTGGTTTTTCAGTCGCTCAGTCGTGTCTGACTCTTTGCAACCCCGTGGACTGCAGCACGCCAGGCTTCCCTGTCCATCACCATCTCCCGGGGTTTGCTCAAACTCATGTTCATTGAGTCAGTGATGCCATCCAACCATCTCATCCTCTGTCATCCCCTTCTCCTGCCTTCAATCTTTCCCAGCATCAGGGTCTTTTCCAACGAGTTGGTTCTTCACATCGGGTGGCCAAAGTGTTGGAGCTTCAGCATCAGTCCTTCCAATGAATATTCAGGGTTGATTTCCTTTTGTTTTGACTGGTTTGATCTCCTTGCAGTCCAACGGACTCTCAAGAGTCTTCTTCAGCATCACAATTTGAAAGCATCAATTCTTTGGCGCTCAGTCTTCTTTATGGTCTAACTCTCACATCTGTGCATGACTACTGGAAAAACCATGGCTTTGACTTTACACGATCAAAAATGTTGATGTTTTGAAAATTCATGTCAAATAAATTGAGGAGGTAGTTTTCAGTCACCAGCATGACAAAAGTGTGTGTGATGTTTGGGGAAGAGAGGCATGGCCCCCTGTGATGGGTTCTGTTGGCCACATGTGCAGGGCAACTCTTTTTGTGAGTGACCTGGAACTGTAAACGTACTTTATAATGCTACCTTCCTTGTCCAACAAAACTGGTACCGTTTATGTAATACACCAACAACTGATCTTGTGATTGTCAAGCAATCCTTATATCATAACCTTGGGAGAATGGTGCACTTAAGATACCTTTCTTAACCCACAGTCAAGAATTTTTATAGAAAACTCAATGGTGCCTTAGTGATTGTTGATATCTCCTAGCTCTCAAAGCTGGGTCTAAAAATACCAGCAACTTTTAATAGGTTCTGTCCAGAATTACCATCTGTTGTCCTCATGTATTAGACTCTCTGTTAGTTAATAATGGTGAACACATTGGTTCTGGGCAAGGGAGAAATGGTTGACGGGGCACCATCCATAACCAAGAGGAGAGCTCAATCAGCATTCATGGGACAAGCAGGCTACTTGGTGATGCTCTAATTCAAAGCCCTGCTCCCTAAGAATGAACTCTGCACCTATGGTTCTCAAAGTGTGTTTGTTGCTGCTGTAAACCCTAGATTGCTACCGTCTCACTTCCCCTGGACTTTTGCCTACATAAAACCCATCATAGCATTGGATTTAGACACCATTTAGTACAACACTATTGGTACAATACTGAATTCATAAAATATACTTGAATTATACCAGCCATGGCAATGCCTCACCAATATGTATCAAGCAGGAAGGAAAAGCTCTAAATCACTATATAAACAGTGTGTGTACGTGTGTATTCAGTCGTGTCCAACTCTTTGGGACCCCATGGACTGTAGCCTGCCAGGCTCTTCTGTCCATGGGATTCTCCAGGCAAGAATACTAGAGTGGGTTACCATTTCTTTCTCCAATATGAACAGCGTAGATTCACCATATATAATACATACATTGGCTGTAGATACTATTCACTGATGTAAAGCAGGCATGGGACAGCTTTTTAACGATTGTATCTCAAGTGTTATATATTTCCATAGACAAAAAAGTAGGTGCAAGAGGTAAAAAAATAATAGCCCATAACTTGTGAGGGTAGTGTCTAAAACCAGCAATTATTTTGCTTAGCTTTCCCTGTTTGTTGCCACATCCTATTAAGTCATTCTTGTAAAGGTGTTTGTAGTTAATGAAGTTCTTGCAGACATGTTTGTATTATTTCATGGGACACTGTACACTTTGTGTCTAACACCATGGGTTTTAGAGTAGCCAGCCCCAAAAGTTGTCTGTGAGGCTGCTTTGTTGTGTGATCTTGAATTAATTATTTAAATTTTCTAAGCCTTGGTTCCCTCTTTTATGAAATTGGCAAAATAATATCTATATTTTAACACAGAAGAAATGAACGAACTACATAAAGACACTGGATAAAAGGATGCACATCTAGGACTTCCCTGTCAGTCCCGTGGTTAAGATGGTGCGCTTCCAGTGTAAGGAGGATGGGTTCGATCCCTGGTCGGGGAACTAAGATCCCGCATACCTCGCACTGTGGCCCAAAATTTTTTTTTAAAAAGGATGCATAATAAGCACTTAGGACAGTAACTGGTTTAAACACTCAATGAATATTAGATATCTTGATCGCTAGACTTGGATTTCCAAACCTAGCCGCATACTTAAGAGGTATAGAGGGACTGTGTGTCATTATTATTACTGCTATGCTGATGGATAAGAAATTAAGGTGTCAGGTGTGATTATCCAATTCTCTAGGCAGTTACTGGTTTATGTGTAAATTAACAAATTGGTTTTGTGATTACTTCAGCCTTCTCAGAGCACAAACAGCAGGTATTGGTTTCCCAGACTCTGGGAATAGGGACCCTGACCAGAGGCAATTTCTAAGCCTGTAATGAGAACAGTGCATGCAGACTGTGGGAGAATTCATCGATATCACTGTTGCCTTCCAAGGCACTTTAGAAACTCCTCCAGGCTTCCCGAGCTCACTATGTGCCTTCCATGCCAACTTCTATAACCGCTGTTATTTTAACTCTCATATTGCAGGCTAATTGTGTATCTGCTTCTTCACTCTGCATATGTGTATTGAGAACAGCCTATATCTTTTCATCTCTGCCTCTCAAATGCCTAGAACAGCAGCTGGCATGGGGGAAGCACTCAATACTTGTCTGTTGAATGACTCAAATGACCTGACCAAGATTACAGAGAATAAATGGTGAATTCACGACTTAAACCCATATCTTGTAACTACAAATCCCTTATACCATTTCCATAGACTTTAGCTAAAGCAGGGTGATTGAGTCTCATGTCTTAAGAGTGGGAGATTCTACCTACTCCTCATAGAAATTAATCCCAGTAAAGGACAGAAAGATATAGCGATATTAAAAACCCCAAGCTACAAATTCATATTGTTAGCTGCTTCAGTATGATTTGTTTTTAAAATCACCAGCTGAGTACTATTCCTGCCTAGGAAAATGCGAGTGTGTAAGAGAGTGTGTGTGTGTGTGTGTGTGTGTGCGCTTGCAAGTGTGCACATGCACAACTACATTAATCTGGCTCTAAGTGCTTTAAATGTAATTTATAGTTCTTTATCTTATGATAACATTTGACCTAATTTTTGTCTAAGCAATAAATTCCCAACTAACAGTGGCCCTATAGGCAGGAAACGGCTAACAGAGCAAAGAAATACATTTTTTGAATAAAATCAGCATTTCGTCTTCCTCATACACAGAACTACTTATTGAGAATAGGAGACTGTTTTCAGGTTCTGTGTTTCAGAAACATACTTTTCTCAGTTGGCTGCCTAGGTCTGTCTGAAAAACAATATTCCTCAAACAGACTAATTCTCAGTTTCAACGGAGAATGAAATGGCTCAATTTTCATAGGCTGAGAAGGACCGTGAGGTTTCATTACTCCCACAAGGCCTTTTCCTGTGGGTCCACTGCTTAGGAGAGCAAGTTCTCTGGTTACTAGTGAAGAGGAGACTGCTCAGGGCCCTTGGGGTTTATTTCTCATACAAACCCCGCATTCTGCTGAGAGCTTGTCCAACCGTGAGCCCTGCTCTTTCCTAGATGCTCCCATGAACTAGTCGAGGCAAACAGCCAAAGCAGGTGGAAGCTGGGGTTGTTACAATAAAAATCCAGCAGGAGATAGGATTCTTCGTAATCACAGGAACATCTCTTGCATATCTGGTCAATCAGAAAGGAAGACTTGCATTTGGTCGTGCAGTTTTCTTTTTAAGATAATTCAAGAATGAGTGAACTTTGGAATTAAACCTAAGTAGATGGCGACTTTATGAGTTGAAAATACTGAGCAGTTATACTCCCCTGGGGATCCAAGAAGGTAGGGCAGTAGTTGAACTCAGATTAGCTGAGCTTCTCCACTAATAGCTTCACATCAAACCCTCATCATTAAGAATATATATTACCTTTAGTCACACTCTTAATCCAGTTTAGCAGCTTTTGATTGTGACTATTCATCCCAAGCTTTACTAAGTGCTAGTCTGTAAGGCTCTGGAATTCAGAGAAATCAAGAATTTACTGTAAACCCCTCTGCCAGGAGGGAGCCAAAGTGATAAATGTGTAACTTGTATCTTCATTCTCATGTCACCGTTGTTCTCATGTCACTTTCAGATTCCGAGCCAAACTTTAAAAAATTAGGTATTCAGGAAGCCCTTGGACAGATCCCATCCATCACAGAGTGACACTTCCATAGGTACACAACAAAGCACTCTATCAGGATTTGATAGAAACAAGGAAAATGATAACAAGGTACAAATATCCTCTGAGACAAACCGGTCAACCCAAAATACATCCTACTAGCCTGACCCACTACCTTACATCTGCAGAAATGAAATAAAAAAAAAGAAGCATACACTCTTCTGTGGCAAAACTTTAAGTAGATTTTGGAGGATCCTTGCATTTGGTTGCTCTTTGGAGAAATGGGTTATTCTGATATTTATGGTCCTATTTTAAATGAATTGATTAAAGTAATATGTTGTTATTTTCCCTCAAAACACTTCCATTATTTCAGAAAAAAAAAAGTTAAATCTCCTAAGACACTAAAGATCTTCCATGGCATGACTCTAAGTTACTTTTGGGTGTCTACTATATCTTTATATTGGAGAAAGAAATAGCAACCCTCTACAGTATTCTTGCCTGGGAAATCCCATGGACAGAGGAGCTTGGCGGGCTATAGTCCCCAGGTTCACAACAAGTCTGACATGACTTAATGACTAAACAACAACAACATATCTTTATATACACCCAGTCTTATGGAGAAGTCAATGCACCTAGTTCCATACGCATGCCCTATATGCTTTGGTTCCTGATGTTGTCCCAAGCACGAATGTTCATGTACCAAACATCTGTCCACTGACATCATATTCATTCTGGAAAGTCTTACTTAAACATTTTTTCTTATTTGAAATGAATCTCAACTTAGCATTAAAAAAAAGTCATCATGGGGACTTCCCTGATGGTTCAGTGGCTAAGACTCCACCCTACCAATGCAAGGGACCCGGGGTTTGATTCCTGGTCGGGGAACTGATCCCACATGCCACAACTAAGAGTTCACATGCCTCATCTAAAGATCCTGCATGCAGCGATAAAGATCAAAGATCCTGTATGCTGCAACTAAGACCCGAGAAAACTAGGTAAATATCAAAAAAGAAGTCATCATGAGTCATTACCGGTGACACGCAATAGCAGTTAACAGGTAGATCTTATCTCCTATGGCAAATCTATCAATGTCTTTTGCCTGCCTAGATGTTGTGTTGGGGATTCTGAAACGCCCCACCAGTGGGAAAAAACAAAGGTAGTGATTAATTAATAATATCTGCAAGGGACACTGGAGTAGGGGAGCCATAGTCTTGCCATTTCTGCAAGAGACTACTCTTAGTGATGTTGGTATTATTTCTTATCTGATCCTATATGCTCTACAATGCTTTGTTCCTCTACATTTAGTAGGTGCTTAAGGCATGCTCTCTGGATAAAGTGCATTGCAAGGAGAAATGCTGTATTCAGGCTGGAAGCAAGGATAGATTGCTGGATATTCAGGTTGTAATAAGATAGAAAGGTTTCTGATAGAGGCCAAGGATTTCCTGCCTAGAGATTTTAGGACACAGGTTACAACCCTTTTGTGCAGGATGCTTTATGTCCAGTTCTGTTGAAGCAAGGTGATATATTTAGTCATCTCTCGGGTACTTTTCAGATTGAAGAGCCAATGATTCCTAGAGTTTCAGAAAATCATTAAATATTGCACAGACTATAATATTTATGAACACAATGTTGGTGTCAGAGCTGGTGAAATCTGACCTGTCCCAGGCCTCACCACCTCCAGTGCAGCCATGGAAACATAGCAACAGCAGCAATTCAAAATTCCCCAGCTCTTACCCTTCCTTCTCACATGGAGCCTCTGGCCACTTAAGCTTCACTCTATTATTTCTAGGAACCCACAGACTCTCCCTTGGACTGCAAGGAGATCAAACCAGCCAATCCTAAAGGAAATCAGTCCTGAATATTCATTGGAAGGACTGATGCTGAAGCTGAAGCTCCAATACTTTGGACACCTGATGCAAAGAACTGACTCATTGGAAAAGACCTGATGCCGGAAAAGATTGAAGGCGGGAGGAGAAGGAGATGACAGAGGATGAGATAGTTGGATGACATCACTGTCTCAATGGACATGAGGTTGAGCAAGCTCCGGGAGTTGGTGATGGACAGGGAAGCCTGGAGTGGTGCAGTCCATGAAGTCACAGAGTCAGACATGACTGAGCGACTGAGCTGAACTGAACAGACTCTCCTACATTCTTTCTCTTCAGATCTTACCTATAATCCATATCTCCACTGGGTTTTGCCTGCAGCCCTTCTCCACAGGGGATCACAGACCAACTGTCATTATCTTCAACACCACCCTCCCCACCTCAATCTCAGGGCACCTCCTTTTCCTGGCAGGTAGGGGCTTGCGCCCTGACAGAAACATGTCTGTCGGTCTGGATGACCACATCACCTGCATGGGACCTCACTACAGCTAAACCTAAGCCTACAGGGGCTTGTTGTTAAGTCTTCCAGAACCACCAACAATGGGGTGGGGCCCTCCTAACTGGGAGCATCTGTTGTTGTCCACAAGCTGGAGGAACTGTAGCATCTAACTCAGCTGTCTCCTCTGCCAAACCTGGGACTTCCTGCTGGAAGAAGCAGCATCCACCTCACTTTGCAGAGTATTACATTGTAGGATAACGTATATGCAGAGTACATCATGAGAAACACTGGGCTGGATGAAGCACAAGCTGGAATCAAGATTGCTGGGAGAAATATCAATAACCTCAGATATGCAGATGACACCACCCTTATGGCAGAAAGTGAAGAAGAACTAAAGAGCCTCTTGATGAAAGTGAAAGACGAGGGTGAAAAAGTTGGCTTAAAGCTCAACGTTCAGAAAACTAAGATCATAGCATCTGGTCCCATCACTTCATGGCAAATAGATGGAGAAACAGTGGAAACAGTGGAAGACTCTATTTTGGGGGGCTCCAAAATCACTGCAGATGGTGATTGCAGCCATGAAATTAAAAGACACTTGCTCCTTGGAAGAAAATTTATGACCAACCTAGACAGCATATTAAAAAGCAGAGACATTACTTTGCCATCAAATGTCCATCTAGTCAAGGCTATGGTTTTCCAGTAGTCGTGTATGGATGTGAAAGTTGGACTAAAAAAGCTGAGCACCAAAGAATTGACGCTTTTGAATTGTGGTGTGGGAGAAGACTCTTGAGAGTCCCTTGGACTGCAAGGAGATCCAACCAGTCTATCCTTAAGAAGATCAGTCCTGAGTGTTCATTGGAAGGACTGATGGTGAAGCTGAAACTCCAATGCTTTGGCCACCTGATTCGAAGAGCTGACTCATTTGAAAAGACCCTGATGCTGGGAAAGACTGAAGGTAAGAGAAGGGGATGACAGAGGATGAGATGGTTGGAGGGCATCACCAACTCAATGGACATGAATTTGAGTAAACTCTGGGAGTTGGTGATGGACAGGCAGGCCTGGCATGCTGCAGTCCATGGAGTCACAAATAGTCGGACATGACTGAGTGACTGAACTGAACTGAACATTGTAGATACCGTCTGCAAAGTGATGTGAGTTGTAGCAAAGAAGCATATTCTCTGTCTTGGAAATCCTTGCCAGAACAGTCACTGATAATTGTGGGATGATCAGATTAAATGTGCTTTGAGACATATAAAACAAAAAATCTCCATTTCCTTGGGATTTTAGTGGTTTTAGTGAATGTCTTTTGATTTTTCCTTTAGCTATTAATACAGAATCTTATTGCACTTTCTTTACAAAACTTTTTTTTTTTTTTTTTGCTTCCTTCAAATTGAGGTGGATTTCTTTCTCAGGAGAGTTCATATAAGTGTTCTCTGATAGCAAGCAGAAAGCCATTTGAAAATAAGTTCGGAAGCAGAAATCTAGCTATTTTCCTCATTTCTGCTGAACTTCACAGGTCTGGTTTTCAGAGTGATCAGTTACACTGAAATGTTTATAAGGATGTGGAAAAGAAAGCTATTAAATGTCATTTAAAGTAAGATAATCCTCAGGCGTGTGGGAAACCAACTGTCTTAAGAGACCTTTTATTAAACTCCACCATCACTCTCCTTTCTAAATGAACTGCTATTAAATTTCCAAATCAATGTCTCTACCAGTTGCATTACATTTTTAATGGAAATTAATTGACACCTTGATTCAGTCCAATGGAGCCTGAACTAGCTTGGGGAAAGGAGATGGTAGGAGAAAAGAAAAACGAGACTACTGCCCTTATGTGTATTTGTGCAGTAGCTCAGCTGGTAAAGAATCCGCCAGCAATGCAGGAGACCTCGGTTCAATCCCTGAGTTGGGAAGATCCCCTGGAGCAGGGAACAGCTACCCACTCCAGTGTTCCAGCCTGAGGAATTCCATGGACTATATAGTCCACGAGGTCGCAAAGAGTCGGACATGACTGAGCGACTTTCACTTTCAAAATTTTATATGAGATGGTAAGATAGCATCACTGATTCAATGGACACGAATCTGAGCAAACTCTGGGAGATGGTGAAGGACAGGGAAGCCTGGTGTGCTACAGCCCACAGGGTCACAATGAGTTGGACATGACTTAATGACTGAACAACAACAAAATCTTATGTATTTAAAACACATGTATGTACATATATGTATAAGACCACATACAGAAAACGGACACAGCATTATCTTCATCAGTGAGTGATCACAGTTATAGATAAACATGTGAACACACAAGCCAGATATCTGTGTGAGTGGGTAGCTCTACGCTGTTTATAATCAATATGTGCTATTGGTTTAGCTTAAAGTTGAAAGTGAAAGTGAAAGTTGTCCAGTTGTATCTGGCTGTTTGTGACCCCATGGACTATACAGTCCATGGAATTTTCAGGCCAGAATACTGGAGTGGGTAGCCTTTCCCTTCTCCAGGGGATCTTCCCAACCCAGGGATCGAACCCAGGTCTCCTGCATTGCAAGAGGATTCTTTACCAGCTGAGCCACAAGGGAAGACCAGCTTAAAGATATGAGTGGATTAATGAAAATTCAGATATACTGTTTCAAGGATAATAATTATTAAGGATAATTTATTGTAATTTTCTTCCTTTTGTATATAATGTATGTATAATAGCATCACCCAGTGGTTAGCTGTTGTTCCCGGGAAGTGTTCTCCTATCCCCATTAGGATGAAGAGATATATCAAAGTTCAAATAAAAGATAATGTATAGAAAATAGTAAATACTATTTTCAAAACCTCAGATAAATGTTGTCATAGAGGAATACTGAAGAATGTAACTTTGTTCCTTTAAAACCTCACTTCAATTATTTAAAATCAATTTTAGAAGGAAATATCTCCAAATATATTAGCTATTTCCCCGCCTTTGAAAACAGAATACACATCCTGAATATAAAGTAGTGCCTTAAAAACAGTTTCTTACCATGATAATCTGCCACTGAAACATCTTGGGACAGGCTTCGTAATTTTTCCTCTTACACTACATGCTCTCAGATTGATGTTCTCATTGAGGTTTTATGCTTGTTTTCATCATTTTATTGTTTCTTTCTTGCCAGGCTAGTAAACCCTGGCCATTATCAATATCAATATTAATACTAACACTGATACCAATAACCAAGTACGTTAGAACTGTACATAAAATGAGAGTGATATATCATGATGGAGTACTGAGAAGTACTTAATATGACTGAGATACATGAGCTTTGTGTCATCGAGTTTGGCTATTAAAAGCTCTTTATTCTCTTCTCGGTTTTTGACTCATCAATTTGTCATAGATGAGGCTGCTGAATGTTTGATTTCCAAATAGTTGAGGGTCTATTATTTTTTCATATCTCTTTATCTATATTTGTTAATGTACACACATATACATGTATATAGCTGTTAAAAGTGACCTCACTTAATATGATTATACCAGAATTATCTACAACTGTGCAGATTATGCAGCAACATAAAATGCTTATGATGGAACATTATCTTCAAAAAAGAAAGCAAGATGCTGAGTGGTATATAAACTATAAAAGGAATTATCAAAAATTCTCCAAGGCTGTGGAAAAAAGGCCAAAGAGAAGTAAGTGAAAAGAGGCATTCATTATTAGGCTGAGGTGATGGCATTATACTTTTCTATATTTCCAAAATTTCTGCAGGGTTGTATGCTCAGTCACTCAATCATGTTTGCATCTTTGCGGCCCAGTGGACTGTAGCCTGCCAGGCTCCTCTGTCCATGGGATTCTCCAGACAAGAGTACTGGGATTAGCATTGTTAAGTTAATTAAATAAGGTCATCAGCATGGGGTGGTTCTCATACCTTAGCGGCCTATCTAAACAAATGAAACCTAAGCCCAAAATGCATCACTGGGATGACCTTGGGGGATGAGATGGGGAGGGAAGTGGGAGGAAGGTTCAGGGTGGGGAACACATGTACACCCATGGCTGATTCATGTCAATGTATGGCAAAACCACTACAATATTGTAAAGTAATTAGCTTCCAATTAAAATAAATAAATTGAAAAAAAACTTTTAAAAAAAGAAAGAAAGAAAAAAAAAAAGAACTGGAAACCAAAGGACGACCAATCACAAACAGCCAACCAGGCTTTCTCAAACAATGCAACTGCTAAAGCTGTAGCCAATCAAATACTTCCTTGCTTTGCTTCCACCTCTTTTCTATAAAAGTCTTGCCCCTACCTCTGGTCGCAGAGTGGCCAACCACTTCCAGTTTGGCACTTCCCAATTCAAATCAAGTTTTGCTCAAAAATAAACTCTTAAAATTTTTCAGAGGCTTCAATTTATCTTTCAAGAATATCATTTCAAAAGTTAACAAGCAAAAAAGGTATAACAGAAAAGTCCAGTAAGGGGCCCACAGTTCCTTCCACAGTTCCTGCCCCCTTCACTGGACATTTGGTTTTCATCAGTAAGCCTCGCAGCTCTGAATCTTGGACCCAAGGTCTACCCAAGGCTTTGTTAGAGAAAGAGCATCCTCCCACTAGGTTCATTTACCTAGCAACAGGGATCCTTACGATGTGAAAGGAAATTGGGCTTATTAGAGAACAGAGTCCTTAGCACTCCTTTTTTGTTTTTTAATTTTTGGCAGTTAGTGAGGGATCTTAGTTCTCCCACCAGCAATCGAACTCAGGCCACAGCTGTGTAAACACAAAGTCCTAACCACTAGACTGTCAGGGAATTCCCAACTATCACTATTTTTGAATAATATTTGCAATATAATCCCAAGAGGAGTATCTTCAGGCACCAAATTAAAATTTTCCATTTCCATTTTGCATTTAAGATCTTAACCATTTAAGATGTCCATCTCAGCTGTGAACATTTATCAATCCATTCCCTTAGCATGCATTAATTAAGCTCTTACTGTGTGCCAGGCAGTACAGCACACACACTGAGCAATACTCAAATAGCAACATGGGGCTAAATTCATCCTTCCGTATAAAAGTCTTCATTCCACAGTTTAGGCCTCAGTTTTGTTTTGTGAAAAATAGCTTCAACATGGGCTTCGGTCCTCTCCTTTCCATAGTTCTCCCTTTTGCTATCTGCTAACATGTTACATTTAAACTCTTCACCTTGTCGGCTTGATTTTGGAATACAGTAGAAAAGAGAGAGACAGACTTTCCACAGACACATGAGGTCTGCTCACAATTAATTGCTTACTTTGTTAGATGAAATTTTAAGGACAATACAAGTGCTCTCTTAAAGAAGTCAATGTGACTCTTGCAGACTAAGAGAACTCTGCCTTCTGGTGAAACAAATGGCCTTTTAAAAGGAATAAGATAATGTTTATTGCAAGGATGCATGTGAACAATTCCATATCAGAGCCAACAGAAAGAACTCAGTAAGTTGCAAAGATCTAGTATTCAGGCATGTGGAGAGCATGCTAAACAGATGCATTAACCTCAGAAGTTATCTTCCTTTCAGAGCATTTTTTTGGTAAACAGTACACAAAAGCCATATATATGATAATAATCTCAGCACATTAGACCTTCTCCATGCTGAATAGAAATACTAATTCCCAAGGTGAAATAGCTGCTGGGCTGTGGATGACAATACTGCCATCTGATGCTACAAAGCCACAGAAGTGATGCTCAGCATTAAGGGGGGTTTTTCACAATGATAGCTTTTCACTCCACTCCATTTCCCCTGCAAAAGGATGAGCAAGCAGCTGGCAGCAGAGACTCAGATGCGAAGGAGAGGGTGGGGAAGGACTTAGAGAAGATCCGCGGGCATGTGTGATGGGAACACCTATGCGGCACGAGAGCTGGTCAAGAAGAAAGGAGACTAAAATAACTGGGGCACTTCTGCACGTCCCCTCATAGAGATCATGCAAGATGTATAAACACATCAAGCACATAATCAAACTGTAAATAAAAACCCACAGTTTTGAGCAAGACTCCCAGATGCAGCTGTATGTAAATAGGCACAAACACACACACATACGTCACACATACAACATTATGGTTTTATTTAATGTTTTTTCTTAAAAATCTTACCCAGGAGACAATTGAGACAAAGCAGGTGTCCCCTTTTCTGTAACCATTTGTGCTTGCCTGGCAGAGGGGTGCTCAAGTCTTGAGTGTAGTTACTTGTTTCCACCAATAGAGGGCTAACCATTTCCCCTCCTATGCCTTAACTCTGGTCCCAATGCCCTCCTCAAGCCACTTCTCCCCTGATTTTTACCTTCTGCTGCTGTTTGTTTCCCTCTCTTTCACACTGACTTCTTTCCTCAAGTATTTACTGAACCATTTCAGGCTCTAGAAGGCTGATATATAGTACCGCTCTACATTAGTGTTTTGCCTATATTAATAAATTCTATCATTTGTTGAACCTGCTTATCAATATATAAACTAAGAGGAAGGGGCTGGTCTATACGCTTCACCTCTGTCCTCAGTGTTTAGAACAACATCTGGAGCATAGTAAATGCACTAAGACCTGTTGCTTTTGTTGTTGTGTCAATCTCTTGGCAACCTCATGGACTGGACTCTAGCCCACCAGGGTTCCCTGTCCTTCATTATCTGCTCCAGAAATAATGAGGCAGCTGGACCAAAGCAGAAACAACATTCAGCTGTGGATGTGTCTGGTGGTGAAAGTAAGTCCAATGTTATAAAGAACAACATTTCTAATCTGGAATGTTAGGTCTGTGAATCGAGGCAAATTGGATGTGGTCAAGCAGGAGATGGTAAGATTGAACATCAACATTTTAGGAAGCAGTGAACAGGACAGGAATGGGCAAATTTAATTCAGGTGACCATTATATCTACTACTGTGGACAACAATCCCCTAGAAGAAATGGAGTAGCCCCCACAGTCAACAAAAGAATTGGAAATGCAGTACTTGGGTGCAACTTCAAAAACAACAGAAATATCTCGGTTTGTTTCTAAAGCAAACCATTCAACACCACAGTAATCCAAGCCTATGCCCCAACCACTGATGCTGAAGAAGCTAAAGTTGATCAGTTCTATGAAGACCTACATCTTTTAGAATCTAACACACACAAACACAAAAAAAGATGTCCTTTTCATCACAGGGGATTGGAATGCAAAAGTAGGAAGTCAAGAGATAGCTGGAATAACAGGCAGGTTTTGCCCTGGAGCACAGAATAAAGCAGGGCAAAGGCTAGCAGAGTTTGGTTAAGAGAATACACTTGCCATAGCAAACACCCTTTGCCAACAACCCAAGAGACAGCTCTACACATGCATATCACCAGATGGTCAATAGCAAAATCAGATTATGTTCTTTGCAGCCAAAGAAGGAGAAGCTCTATACAGTCAGTAAAAACAAGAGCTGGAGCTGACTGTGGCTCAGTCCTCAGCTCCTTATTGCAAAATTCAGGCTTAAATTGAAGAAAGCAGGGAAAACCAATAGGCCATTCGGGTATGATCTAAGTCAGATCCCTGGTGATTATACAGGGGAGGTGATGAATAGATTCAAGAGATTAGATCTGGTAGACAAGAGTGCCTGAAGAACTATGGATGGAGGTTCATTAACACTGTACAGGAGGTAGTGACCAAAACCATCCCCAAGAAAAAGAAATGCAAGAAGGCAAAGTGATTGAGGAGGCTTTACAAATAGCTGAGAAAAAAAGAGAAGTGAAAGGTAAGGTAGAAAGGAAAAGATACACCCAACTGCATACAGAGTTCCAGAGTATAGCAAGGAGAGATAAGAAGGCCTTCTTAAAAGAACAATGCAAAGAAATAGAGGAAAACAATAGAATGGGAAAGACTAGTGATCTCTTTAAGAAAACTGGAGATACCAAAGGAAGACTTCATCCAAGGATGGGCATGAAAAAGGACAGAAACGTTAAGGACCTAACAGAAGCAAAAGAGATTAAGAGGAGGTGGCAAGAATACCAGAAGAACTATACAAAAGAGTTCTCAATGACCCGGATAACCATGATGGTGTAGTCATTCACCTAGAGCCAGATATTCTGGAGTTGTGAAGTCAAGTGGGTCTTAGGAAACATTACCACAAACAAAGCTAGTGGAGGATAGAATTCCAGCTGAGCTATTTAAAATCCTAAAAGATGATGCTGTTAAAGTGCTGCACTCAAAATGTCAGCAAATTTGGAAAACTCAGCAGTGGCCACAGGACTGGAAAAGATCAGTTTTCATCCCAGTCCCAAAGAAGGGCAATGCCAAAGAATGTTCATACTACCATACAATTGTGCTCATTCACATGCTAGCAAGGTTATGTTCAAAATCCTTCAAGATAGGTTTTAGCAGTATGTGAACCGAGACCTATGCATCTACCTATATGATTGTATGATTACTAATCCTCATAGATGCAGAGTTGATTTTTATAGTCAGATTTTTAATCTCATTTTACATACAAGGAATCTGGGATTCAGAGACACCAACAACTTTGTACAGGGTCATACAGCTAGTGAGGACAGAACCGAATTTCAGACATAACAACTCTTTGACTTTGAAATATATTTAATTTCTACTACAATATACTTATTCAAAGAAAGAGAGGGCTTTTATGACCATATAATATTTTATACAAATATAAATATCAAATTGCCCTCTTAATGAAAGACAAAGGGAACTTTGCTTATTGGTTGTCTTAAAGGTGTCATACCCAGTATGGAATCTGTTACCTATATAACCTCCTCCATTTAATGTCAGGTCTTCGTTAATCATCTTCTGAATGTAAGCAAAGCTCAGTTGCTCATGTAGGACTGAAATCCTTAATCTTATTCTCATTGGCATTGGGAAATAGTTGCAAGTTTATGATGCATGGTTTAAGACATCACTTATAAGGAATCAATGGTTTCCCAGCAACTCCTCAGGCTTCAAAAGATGTAGGTATTTCTAAATAAATCCCACTGTATGTGAGTATATACGTGTGTGTGTGTGTGTGTAAGTAACTTCTGTCCTCCACTCTCCTTGCCCTGCTTTCCCCACCTGCTACCTCCCCACTTTACAGCATCTTCACCAAACTCGATGGCTTTTCATTTGTGCTCCCTCTTTTCTTCTAGGCATCCATAAAATTGTCATTGGAACAAAAGCAGTGAAAAGAAGAACCAAAAGACTAGCAAAATCAAAATTTTCTGTCCAAATTCCCAGAGCTAAAATTCCTGAGAAGAGCTACAGAACAGACTTTTATTTTAATGTCTTCAAAGATTGACTCAAACTAATTATTGCTCTTAGCGAGTAACAGGAAAGTTTTGAATATTCTTTTTGCTATAGGGGATTTTTAACAAAAGAAAGGGTGCCACCAGCTCCAACTTCAAGATATGTGGACCATCAAAACATCACCTTAAACTCTTTCTACATTTCAGTGACAAAAGCCCCTGCAAATGTTTATTTGAGATAGCATGTAAAGAGGAGAAGATAAGTCAAATTGTAATCCAGAAAATATATATAACTATGTGAGAGTTGTACACCTTGTGGTACACTGTGAAAGTGAAAGTTGTTCAGTCATGTCTGACTCTTTACAACCCCATGGACTGTAGCCTGCCAGGCTCCTCTGTCCATGGAATTCTCCAGGCCAGAATACTGGAGTGGGTAGCCATCCCCTTCTCCAGGGGATCTTCCTAACCCAGGGATTGAACCCAGGTCTACATTGCAGGCAGATTCTTTACGGTTTGAGCCACCAGGGAAGCCCTATGGTACACTGAAGTTCCTTAAATTGTCAATAAGTACAGTATATTAATTTGACTTTTGAAAAATTCAGAGAAAATACCTTTACTGTTTAAATGCACTTATTAAAATGTGTTTTACTGTTTAAAATTATCTCAAAGATTTAAAAGGAGATCCCTTCCATTTAACAGATCATCATTAATTTATGGCAATGAACCACGGTCAGCCTCAAAGAGCCCCCTACTTGCAACACTGTCCTCACAAGAAAATGTGACACACTTCTTATAATCGACTTTCCTCAATAACATAGGCAAAGCTGAAGCCTGTTTGTGTAGTATATAATACTAAGAAATGTGATGTTCATATGTCATGACATTATGTTTTAAATAATTAACTAAACCTGAATAAAGAAAATTGATCATCGGCTTGTTTTCAGAAATTTTTCAATTACACGTTTACATTTAAGGGTAGAACACTGAACACACAGCATTTTTCCTAGTCAAACATAATTTTTCTTGCTGTTATTCTACATACGTGTTTTTATTTATTTTATGTGTATATCTCTCTTATTACAGGGTAGAAAAAGAGTTGTCAGACATGATTGAGTGACTTAGCACACAGCCTACACACATGCTTATCATAGAATAAAACTTCTTATTTCTAGTAGCATAAAAATCACCACTCATGATTGCTTAGATGCCAGAAGTATGAAGTAGACTGTCAAGATAATAATGGTGGTGGTGGTTTAGTCGCTAACTTGTGTCTGAGTCTTGTGACCTCAGGGACTGTAGCCTGCTAGGCTCCTCTGTCCATGGGACTTCCCAGGCAAGAATATTGAAGTGGGTGCCGTTACCTTCTCCAAGGGATCTTCCTGACCCAGGGATCAAGTCTGTATCCCACATTGCAGGCAGTTTCTTTACTGACTGAGCCACCAGGAAATAATAAAAGATTCTAAAGAGAACTTTTTATTTCTAAAATAAAGGTTTAAGAAGCCCTCAGGCAACTGAAATAAGCTGCTTAATTAAGTGATAATATCAGAGAAAAGAACACTGTCAGAGTCTAATGACTCCCACAAGAGATTCACCAGGTACAGCCAGATAATTCCCAAAATGAATTTTGGTATAAAATTGAAATGTTTACAGGACTCCTTCTTGGCCATTTCTATTTAATTCTTTAAATGGAGTACTTATTTTTAAAACCGTCATTTTGAATCTCCCTTTTTGGGAGTTGGATGGCTACAGTAAACAATGAAATACTAAATCATTCCATTTGGTTAATATTTCTTCCCAAGCATGATGGAAATTTGATTTTAATCTAGTCATCAGCAAATCAAACTTAATCTTATTAGCCTAGTCATATAACAAAAAAGAGAATTTTGATAGCTGATGCTCTTGTATTTATCATCCTCTGCTTGTAAGGAAAGTGTGTAGAGCTGTGAAACTGTGAAGGCTAGCCTCTTTTAATCTTAACGATAGTCTCCTAGAAGTTGGCAAGCTCAAGGTAAGTAGCCTCTCCTATTATTCTAGGCGAGTACTGCAGGGGCGCCTCCTTGATCTTCAGCAGGATGGCACTGCGCAGCAAAGGAGAACAGCAAGGAAGTAACTCACGGCTCTAACGCAACGTGGGATCGGTGCCTCATCTGACAACATATTACATGTCTGACCTTGACTGTGTCACTTCTCCAAATCTCAGTTTCCTTCTCTCACACCTCAAAGACTTGTTGTAAGGATTAAATGATGTAACTACATCTAAGAGCTTAACACAGAGCCAGCTATGCAACAGACAGTAAAACAACAAAGTTAGTTCTCATCATATTTCTCAGTATAATTCACTCTAGTGAAGTCAGGGTACCCTCGCCTACAGTGTTACCTGTTGAAGGTCTTGCCTGAGCATGGCTGAGAGAAGGACCATGCCATCCACTCAGTAAATTCAGCTGCAGAGCCTGCAGCATTATTTCCTTACCAACTCAATGCAACAGCATTTATTAAATGCTTCCTGCATGCACAGTACTCTTTTCATAGCATAGATAACACCTCTGGAAAAATTTTTTTAAAGGCAAAAAGAAATGGTCGCTGCCTTTGAAGATACACAGACTTGTGAGTGGAGGGTACAGACTTCTGTAGTTTATTTTTTGGCAGAAATAGTGATATAGACAATATAAACATGGGTATAGAATGCCCATGCCTATATTATTCAGTGTGTGTGTGCTAGGTCGCATTACTCGTGCTCAACTCTTTGAGACCCTAGGGGCCATAGCCAACCAGGCTCCTCTGTCCATGTGATTCTCCAGGAAAGAATACTCAAGTGGGATGCCGTGCCCTTCTCCAGGGGATCTTCCTGAAGCAGGGATTGAACCCACATCTCTTACGTCTCCTGCGTTGGCAGGCGGATTCCTTACCACTAGAGCCACCTGGGAAGCCCATATGACTCATTAATATAGAGGATTTCTCTCAACTCTGCATTCTAAGGGAGTCCAGAAAGTTCCCTTGCTGTTGATACACTATTGTTTCTCTCTGTGGCTGAGGAAGCAGGTCCAAGCAACAGTGCGGAGAAGGTCTCTTTGCATGTTCAGCTGTCTGAAAGCTTCTGCTTCTGCAAGGCAGATCCTGGACATAAGCTTCCCTGGCCCCTTTCTCACGCACAAAAGCGTCTTCTCTGTTAGGCTTAGATTGTGAGCATGATGGAGCAAGTGCATGGAATGAACAGCCAGTATTTAAAGAAAACAGATTAGACCTGCCAAAATATCAGCTTGACTAAAATAAGTTATTCTGCATTTTTAGATAAATTTCTATAAAGGTCTATACCATGCATTCGTGAAGGAATTAACATCAAAAAGAACAGAATACAAGTGTTTATAAATAATGTTTTAAGTTAGTGAGACAGAACTGGATCTCCTTGAAGTCTCCCACAGGACACCCACATAGAAACTGTGTGCGTGATTTCTCATCAATATATATACATAACTCCTCTATTTCGGAGCTGGGAGTAAGCTCTGGTAACAAAGGTCTCTAGTAATGATCCCTTGCTCTTGCTTGGTAGTTGAGTTGCACCTACATTCTTGCCAAACACCTTTCATGTCTCCTTTTGCACAGCCTACCCTCACCACGTCTGACTGAGATAAGCCACTTGGGATATTGCCAGCTGGTCTTACTTCTTTAATTTCAGTTTAAAGAGATGTGCATCATGTGATAGGGGTTTCCCTGGTAGCTCAGTGGTAAGTAACCCACCTGCCAATGCAGGAGACACAAGAGGTGAGGATGTGATCCCTGCGTCGGGAAGATCCCCTGGAGAAGGAAATGGTAACCCACTCCAGTACTCTTGCCTGGGAAACCTCATGGACAGAGGGGCCTGGCAGGCTTTTGTCAACTGTACCCGACTTTGGTATCAGGTTGGGAGGCTGAGGTCAGGTCTAAGTGTAACCTGAGTACACAGCCTTTGGGCCACTGGGACAAGGTAGAAGGGCCCATAGGACCCATGAAGTATTCAGTCAGTTCAGTTCAGTCACTCAGTCATGTCTGACTCTTTGCGACCCCATGGACTGAACCATTCCAGGGTTCCCTGTCCATCACCAACTCCCAGAATTTACTCAAACTCATGTCCATCGAGTTGGTGATGTCATCCAACCATCTTATCCTCTGTTGTCCCCTTCTCCTCCCACCTTCAATCCTTCCCAGCTTCAGGGTCTTTTCAAATGAGTCAGTTCTTCACATCAGGTGGCCAAAGTATTGGAGTTTCAGCTTTAGCATCAGTCCTTCCAATGAACATTCAGGACTGATTTCCTTTAGGATGGACTTGTTGGATCTCCTTGCAGTCCAAGGGGTTCTCAAGAGTCTTTTCCAACACCACAGTTCAAAAGCATCAGTTCTTTGGTACTCAGCTTTATTTATTCATGAAGTATTGAGAGGAGCCAAAAAGGGCCCCAGATACTCTGATTGCTGACTCTTACTGAATCCCACTAAGGACTTGGGATGTGGTCCTGACCCATTCCCTACTAGCCAATTCTGACAGAAGGGGTGCCAGCTTGCTGATGCCAGGGCATACATTCTCAGCAGCCAGGATGGGGTGAGAGTCAGAGCAAGGGCTGACATCAGTCCTTGGCCACAGGCACAACTCTTATCCACTTTCAAGAAGACTGTCCTGTAACATTTTGAAGAGAATATTTGGACCCACCTTCAATCTTCTTGATTGTTTCTTAAAGTTCTTGGTTTTTCACAGCCAGTTCTGAGGTTTTGAGATTGGACTTTTCTATGATTAGAATCCAGGCCCTGGCACTTCCTCGTCACGTGATCTTAATCTCTCTAAGGCTCTGTTTCTGCATTTGTGAAATAGGGTTAACGATAGTTCCTTTCTCACAGGGTTGTATTCAGTTGCACGTACAAAGCAATGCAGAATAACTGGCATGTGATCAATACATAGTAAATGTTAGCCATCACTGTCATCAGCAGCAGCAGCAACAGCCTCATAATTATTAAAATCCCTACCATCTGTGGATGACTCTAGTGCCCAGAGACTGCAAAGACAGTAGATGCAGGTAGGCTACACCAAACATGGCCAAACCACCCAGGATTGCTAATCCCTGCACTGATGCCATTCTGCCTCATGCTGGGGTTTGTGGTTATTTTTAATTACATTTAGGAGAATTAAATCCACAGCAGTTTCTAGGCTATTTAGTGGAATTATTTTTCTAGTATCTGTTTCCTGAGTGCTTTTGTATTCATTGATTTAGACTTGCAATTATTTTCTGAATACACTCCAGCAAAATGGCATCAAAAGCATAAACAAACAGGAGAAAACAAAAAGCCTTTTTTAAATGAAATTTTACTTAACTATTAATTTTACTGAATACAATTTCACTTGTTAGAAAACACTGATTTTAATAGTTTCCATTTCAGGTTGTCTTTTTCTATCTTATTTCTATGAAATTCTAAAGTACTGTCTAGTTACTTAGACAAAGAAGATTTTGATGAGCAGCCAGAACTCATGGTCTTCTCACCTAAGAATCAAAAAAAGGAAGAAATGCTGAGATAGGCAAGGAGGAATTGGGTACTGCACACTGTGGTGAGCAAACCCAAGGTGGACTCCTGATTCATGCCTTCTTGTTTTCACACCCTGTGTGATCCCTCCCGCTTGAGTGTGGGCAGGAACTGTGACTTGTTTTTCCTCAATAGAATATAGCTGAGGTGACGAGATGTCATTTCCGTGATTGGGAGACATAGGGAGATTCTCACCCTTTCTGGTTCGATGAAGTATATAAACTTTTTTGGGTTGGCTGTCACGGCAAAGAACTGGGGGTTGCCTCTAGGAACTAGGAACTGAGGATCTTTCCGTCAATAGCTAGTAAAGATCTGAGCCTTTCAGTCGTACGACCATGAGGAACTGAGCTCTGCTAACAACCACATGAGCTCGGAAGTGGATTCTTCCCCAGTCAAGCCTTCAGATGAGACTGTGGCCTTGGCCGACATGTGATTGCAGCTTTGTGAAACCCTGCAGCAGAGGACCCAGCTAAGCCAGGCCTGGACTCCTGGCTACAGAAACTGTGAGATAATAAGTGTGCGGAGTTTTTTAAATTCAGTCTTATTTTCTATGGGCGTATCACTGATTTACAATGTTGTGTTAGTTTCAGATGTATAGCAGTGATTTAGTCATGTCTGACTCTGTGCAACCCTATCAACTGTAGCCCTCCAGGCTCCTCGTCCATAGGATTCTCCAGGCAAGAACACTGGAGTAGGTTGCCAAGCCACTCAATTATACATATACATATATCCACTCTTTTTCAGATTCTTTTCTCATATAGGTTATTACAGAATATTGAGTAGAGTTCCCTGTGCTATACAGTATGTCCTTGTTGATTTTTAATTCACACTAAAAGTTGTGTTACTTTGGCCATCTGAAGCAAAGAACTGACTCCTTAGAAAAGACCCTGATGCTGGGAAGATCGAAGGCAGGAGGAGAAAGGGATGACAGAAGATGAGTTGGTTGGATGGCATCACCGACTCATGGACATGAGTTTGAGCAAGCTCCGGGAGTTGGTGACGGACAGGGAAGCCTGGCGTGCTGCAGACCATGGGGTCACAAAGAGTCGGACATGACTGAGCGACTGAACTGAGAACTCACCAGTGAAACCATCTAGTCCTGGGCTTTTCTTTGTTCAGAAGTTTTAAATTACTGATTCAATCTCTATCTCCTTATTCATTAATGGTCTGTTCAGAGTTTTTATTTCTTCATGATTCAGTCTTGGTAGGCTGCATATTTCTAGGAATGTACCCATTTCTTCTAGGTTTTCCAGTTTGCTAGGAGGATTACATGTAATTACTGTGGGAGCATTAAACACTGATGGTTTTAAATCATAGGTGGTTGCCAATCTTATGTCAAAGGATACAATAGAACATAGAATAATTCCAGACCCTAAGAGATGAGAAACACTTTAAACCACATGTGGAGCATCCAGTGTGAACTTAAACAAGAGGCAGACATCTGATCTATGTCTCTGTACCCAATTATGGATATAAAGTTAGTTTTGAGATGACAGACAAAACTTCCTCCTATTTTAAGGATCTCATCCCTTGCTCTTGATCACCAAAGTGGAAGCCATGTAAATATGTATGTAAACCTCTTTCTGGATGATTCTCCTTATTTTGGTACCATGACACTCTCTATTCACTAACAAACTTCATGTTTATAAATAGCAAAGACTGTATTTCTAAGTGTTCATATAGTTTTAAAAAATGCACCATAACTTTATTTGCTCATTTATCAAGTTATTCCGTGGATATTTGTTGAGCACCTACTATGTGCAGTGTAATCGATTTTTAATCAGAATATATGGAGATACATTTCAACTTTATTTTCTTTCTGTAGAGGAAACTCATATATAACAGTTCTTTTATATCTTCACAAGGTTAGGTTTGAAAATTTTAAACTTTTTAAACTGCTGTTTACGTCTTAGAAGAAGTGAGTGATCAGTTAGTATATACTGCTACTAGGTGATAATATTTGGTGGTCTAAAATCCATGCTTTTCATTTTTTAGTTTTTGTCCTTTCTCTTTGTGTGTCTCTATCTCTGTTTCTCCATCAATTCATTATTTTTATTTACATAGTCAATATAGAAATGATCAGTGTCAGCTTTAAATATGTTGATCCCCAAAAGCAGAAATTTAAAGAAGCAAATATCTTACTATCAATAGCTTTTTCACAGATTCTTTTTTTCTAAGACCGGTGAATTCTGTTTTGAGGGCAATCTACAAAGAGAATAGAGTAAGATTCTAGGAAACCAGGTCAGGTATGTATCAAACTTAGAGTTTTTAGTTTATTTCCAGTTTTTAGATTCAATCAGTTCTGAAATAAATAAATGGTGTGTCTTAGATTGAATGAATTAAAGACACCTTTAATTTTCTTTTGTAATCTTTTATTCATCTTACCCACACCACTCATAAAACTAGAGGCCAAATCAAGATCTCTTCTGGGCCATTGTAAAGAGTCTCTACACCTTAAACTCATTCTTCTGTTACTTCATTCCCCAAGTAATTAACCCAGGCTTGCAGATTAATTTTTCTAAAGTATAGCACTAATATTATCACCCATCTACTCAAACACTTCCAAATTAATTCTCATTACCTCCTAAATCAAGCACAAAACTCCTTGGTCTTGTACTTAAAAGCTATAATGTAGTCCCAAATTCTTCTATTAAACCTGCTAATAGTCTCTCAAAGCTATATTAGGCTGAGATTCAACTGCATGTAAATAGTTCTCTCCACTCCAATAAAGGCACCACCAGAAGAGCTTTTTCTCCAACCCCTAAATTTGTGTTTTTCCTTTTTTTTTTTTCAGAAGCCCATCTGCTAGTTCTTTAAATCAGACATTGCCTTGCCTGGCCTCTGTAATGACTCCCCCTAGCTAAGGGCTCTCATGTAGGTCTTGCCTCTATTCCAAATTGCTTTTTAAAAGGACTTGCACCTTTTACAATAGAGCATTATTTTATCCCCCAAATGAAGTTTCTTTTGTTGCTCTTTTGCTCATTACAAAAGCAATGCATTTCCATTACAGTAAAATTGGAAAACTAAGATAAAGGAACACTGGGAAATAGAAATCACCCATTATCCTACTTTTCCAGAGATAGTTATAGTTGAATTCTCATGTATTTCCTTCTCCTTTTGTAAGAATATTACTCTTTACAAAGTTCTCAAATGTAGATTTAAGGTAATACTAAGACACCAATGGTTACAAATAAAAGAAACAAAAATGAACAGGAACTCCAGCATAGAGTACCCATGATTATCTACTTCTCCTGGCTATTTTCTTATAAAAAGAACACATCCCCATAATTTTACATCTTTTTATACCATCTAAATTTACTTCAATCTCTAGGTTTTCTCAAGTGCAATAGTTTTGTGCTGAATACATACAAATATGCTACAGAAAATGTACAATATCAGTTCTAATAACATGTAAGTAGGTAACTGCAAAAACTCAGTGGCAAATTCTAATTAGTAGGAGAATAGAGAAACATAATGTTCTACTTTAAGCTGAGAATTTCATGATGTTCTATAAATAAATCTTTGGGACTCACTGGCATCATATGTAGCAAAATCACAGAATGACAACTCTATTGCCTACCCACTCAGTCAACTGGGATTGGCTAAGAAGTAACTGAAGCCCACGGCTGGTTACTTCTTTGTATAGATAATTCTAGCTCTGATTAACCTGACAAGCACATTCCAAAATTAAGTTTTCTGCTGGAAAAAAGACATTAAACAATTGTTTGAAACCAAAATGACTAATGAGTACCAAAAACGTCTTAATATTACATTATAATAGAGCCTAACTATTCTATTTATTGCAAGACCTGCTCCCTCACAGAAGACAGAAAATAGAGATCTTCTTTTTACCTTGATATTGTCATACAGTGTGGATGGAAGATTATATTAGAATCTACTTCCACCTCTTTTATATCATTGGTATGTTTGCTGAGGGCTAGTCTTCTCAGGAAGGGTGGACAGTTTTAAGCTGGCTTTTCCTTCCATGAAAATACTGTATTTTGTCAGCTTCAGGATTATTTCAGTTATAAAAATCAGGTTCTGTTAATTCTAGTAAATCGGATCTTCATCTGTGAAGGTAGTTATGTTGCCTTTCATGTGAATGAAAATATCTTTACTGTCTGACTTTTGACACTGACATGTGGTCATTTCCAATTAATTCCAAGAGCAAGATTTTCCATATGGATGCTCTCATTTCTGTGCACATATCTTAAATAATCAGAGCTAAGTTAGAACAAATGGTATCTTTGAGTTAGAGGGCCTGTAGGCTCTAGGAGGATCTACAAAATCTCCGAAATCACAAATAAAATTTAATGTTAAGAATCTTGGTGCGCTGTTCTTGGTCTATAGCTTTCATCAATTTCTCAAGAGTCTGTAACCCCAAAATATCTAAGAACCTTTGCACTACATTAAATATAAGAGACTGAGTCTGCTTTCATGTTTATGCAGTAAAGTTACAGCAGCTATTTGGATAGTACTTTCTAAAGTGATTAATCAAAACATAGGAAAAGTTTTTCAAGAAAAAAGGTAGGAATTTTAGCCTATAACATTATTTCAAGATGTGGCAGTTTCCTACATAACTGATAGCTTAGTTGCCATCAGTTTTATGACCATAAAGAGTTAAGGCAGATGACAAGTGATGAAATGCAGGTGTCCCACAGAACTGCCTTTAAATAGGTGCTTATTAGAATATTATTGGGCTTCCCTGTTGGCTCAATGGTAAAGAGTCTGCCTGCCAATGCAGGAGACGTGAGTTCAATCCCCTAGAGAGGGAGATGGCAACCCACTTCAGTATTCTTGCCTGCGAAATCCCATGGACAGAGGAGCCTGGAGGGTTACAGTCCATGGGGTTGCAAAAGAGTCAGACATGACTTAGCGACTCAGCACAGCACTTATATATTTACATATATAGTGAAATGATCACTGCAGTAAGTCTAGTTAACCTCCATCACTATACATAATTACAATATTTTTTCTTATAATGAGAATTTTTAAGACCTACATTCTTAGCAACTTTCAAACGTACAATACAGTATTGTGAACTACAGTCACCATGATGTACATTATATGCCCAGGCCATATTTATTTATAACTGAAAGGTTATACCTTTTGACTACCTTCACCCACCTCCCATCCCTACCACTGGTAATCTCCAATCTGTTCTCTGTATCTATGAGGTTGGTTTTGTTTTGTTATTTTAGATTCCACCGCATGCCATTTTTAAGGCTGTTAAAATAATCAGTCCAATGGAACTTCTTGATACTTATGTCAGAATGTCATGGAGAAAGCTATTCATTGCATCAGAGTGAGCTCATTTCAATGAAAAGTCCCAGGAGAAATTCCCACTTGACCTTTGTTTCAAGATTAATTTTCCTTAACTGAGTCATTATTTCCTTCATATTGATTTATGAACACTGAGAATTGTGCAAACCTGGAAGTTCTCTAGCATAGTATGTTTAAGATGTATTGCAAGTGATTTTGATTTGTAATATTAATGTAATGAAGTTTATAAATTATGTACTTAATAAATAAATTAGAGAAGATCTAATGATATCCTATATCAGTCATTTAAAATTCCTATATATTTTCTTTTTGAGTGACAGAGAGAATAAATAACAAATACCAAACCAGCTATAACTGGGTCCGTCTTTCCTATAACTGGGGCTTCCCAGGTCATGCTAGTGGTAAAGAACATGGCAGTCAATGCATGCCTGGTATCATGGATACCATGTCAACGCAGAAGACATAAGAGACGTGAGTTCGATCCCTGGGTCAGGAAGATCCGCTGGAGAAGGGCATGGCAACCCACTCCAGTATTCTTCCCTGGAAAATCCCATGGACATTAAGCCTGGCGGGCTACAGTCCACAGGGTTGCAAAGAGTTGACACGACTGAAGCGATTTAGCTTGTCCTGTAAGTTGATGCAGAGAATACATTGGGAATGTTACTAAATCTGATCAATTTTCCATTTTTCTAGCCAAATATGTGGAAGTCACCAGGTGAGATCACAGAGGTAGTAAGTGGGAATGGAGCTCAGATTCAAGCCTCGGTACCCTGGTTCCCGAACGTGTGCTTTCATAATCAGTATGGTATGTGATTTATTGAAATACACATGGACATAGCATGTATATTAATGCTAATACTCTGAAATATCAAAACTCAGGTATGTTAATAGATTCCTTTATTACATGACCAAGAAGGGATTAAGTGTGCAATGAAAATAGAGCCAGGAAATAGGACAGCATTATCTATTTCCTGTCCAGTCTCCATGTCTGCTTTCACTACCCCTCCAAACTTTCTGAATTCCATCCATAAACCTTCTTCTTCCAGAGAAGAAGACTGAGAGTGAAAAGTATTTTATATGGTTTCTTTCTTCTTTAATAGTACGCAAATGTACAATCCCATTAGGGATATAGCAGGCAACAGAATTTTCCTTTCCTTGAAAGGAAAAATGAATAACTTTTGCTCAAGTTATGTTCCTCGGGTTAACTTTTCACTTCCTTTTCCTTGGAAAGAAAATCTGACAAAGGTATTTCAGGAATGCATCAAATGAATAGTCATGCCCCAGTGAAGCAGCCAGTGACCCCAGTAGGTAATGAATTTAGTTTGTATTTGTCTGCAAAATAAGGAAATAAAACAGACATGATGAATGAACATTAAGTAAAAGCTTCTAAAGTGGTAAGAAACGATTTTGACATATTGTAATAGCAGTCAAAAGCCTTGCCAGAACCAAAATAGAGAATGAACCTTGAAGTTTCAGCTGAGAAAGAGATTTTATAAAACTCAATTACTGTAAGTCAATACAACACTGTGATCTGCAAATGAAAGTGGGTCAGTCTGCTTTCAGGATGTCCACACACATCTCCAGTCTTTCAAAAACCAGCAGGATGGATTCGTCCAAATCCAGAGGTGCACTCACCGTGCTCATAGTAACCAACAAAATACAGTTAACTCAATTTTTTTTCCCCAGGTTACTCAAAAACTTCCATGCTTTTTATTGGTATTTGAACTAGTGGAACATTTCTTATATTTTATTATTTTTGAACTCATCACTGACTTAAGGGATGGATGCTTTCAAAATTAACTTCATGGGTTCACTGTGCTGATTTTCAGATTCCCAGGTGGCTCAGTGGTAAAAGTTCACTTGCCAATGCAGGAGACACAGGAGACGTGAATTTGATCCCAGGGTTGGGAAGATCACCTGGAGAAGGAAATGGCAACCCTTTCCAGTATTCTTACTGGAAAAATCTCATGGACAAAGGAGCCTGGCAGGCTACAGTCCATGGGGTCACAGAGTCAGACACAACTGGGCATGCACACAACTTGCTAATTTTAATTAAGTTCACCTAAAATACCAAGTTAAGTGCTTTGTATGTGTCATCAACTCTTCTAAGCACTTTAAATGTATGAACTTAATTGTTCCTCTCCCAAATCTTATGAAAAAGTGACATTATTCCTTCCATTTTGCAGAATGAAGAATCTAAGCATAGAGAACATAAGTAACTTGCCCAAGATCATATCAAAGACAGTAGATGACAGAACCTGTACAATTAGGTAGTGTCCTAATTGTGATCAGATATAAGGTGATCTATATGCAGGTTAGGAAGCAACAGTTAGAACTGGACATGGAACAACAGACTGGTTCCAAATAGGAAAAGGAGTATGTCAAGGCTGTATATTGTCACTCTGCTTATTTAACTTATATGCAGAGTACATCACGAGAAACGCTAGGCTGGATGAAGCACAAGTTGGAATCAAGATTGCTGGGAGAAATATCAATAACCTCAGATATGCAGATGACACCACCCTTATGGCAGAAAGCGAAGAAGAACTAAAGAGCCTCTTGATGAAAGTGAAAGTGGAGAGTGAAAAAGTTGGCTTAAAGCTCAACATTCAGAAAACTAAGATCATGGCATCTGGTCCCATCACTTCATGGCAAATAGATGGGGGCACAGTGGAAACAGTGGCTGACTTTATTTCTTTGGTCTCCAAAATCACTGCAGATGGTGACTGCAGCCATGAAATTAAAAGATGCTTACTCCTTGGAAGGAAAGTTATGACCAACCTAGACAGCATATTAAAAAGCAGAGACATCACTTTGCCAACAAAGGTCTGTCTAGTCAAGTCTGTTTTTTCCAGTAGTCATGTATGAATGTGAGAGCTGGACTATAAAGAAAGCTAAGTGCCAAAGAATTGATGCTTTTGAACTATGGTGTTGGAGAAGACTCTTGAGAGTCCCTTGGACTGCAAGGAGAGCCAGCCAGTCCATCCTACAGGAGATCAGTCCTGAGTGTTCATTGGAAGGACTAGTGCTGAAGCTGAAACTCCAATACTTTGGCCACCTAATGCGAAGAACTGACTCATTGGAGAAGACCCTGATGCTGGGAAAGATTGCAGGCTGGAGGAGAAGGGGACGACAGAGGATGAGATGTTTGGATGGCATCACCGACTCAATGGACACGAGTTTGGGTAAACTCCGGGAGTTGGTGATGGACAGGGAGGCCTGGCGTGCTGCAGTCCATGGGGTCGCAAAGAGTCAGACATGACTGAGTGACTGAACTGAACTGATAAGGTGATCAGATACAAGCCTATCTGATGGGACACAGAGATGCCCATTATCACAATATTGTTCAGTAAATCCACTGCCAAGTCGCCATGAAGTTTATTTGTTGCTAAGCCACTCTTATCCCTGACTAAAAAGTTATTGTTAAAGGAGGACTTGAGGGAGGACTTGAGGATGACATCAAAAGGCATTCCCCTCCCCCTCCCATAATCGCTCTTGCAAACTTCTCCTGTAGACTCATGCTCATCTACCTCCTCAGAGATAACAAAACAAAGCAAACATATCTTTTTCTCACTTAAACCTTGAAATAGTCTCTATTCTATAATTAGAATGTCTGGTCTGGTCTATCATCCACACGCTGAACATTAGTTGAAGTCAGAGCTGTGGGCCAGGGCTGTTGCAGATGAGAAGCCTATCCTGGGGAACAGAGGCTTATCTATTTTTCTTTTCTGAGTTGAGCTTCTTGGTTTTTGGTGATGATAATCATTTTTTTTTATAGACAGTTTATACAGGTAGTTCTCATATTGTAGCATTTCATTTTCGATTCTTAATTGGAAGAAGTACATAAGAATATATTTTTAAGTTTAAAAAAAATAAAGAATTCAAATATTAAATGAAGTGTTTAGATCTTTGAATGGGCTTCCCTCATAGCTCAGTTGGTAAAGAACTGGCCTGCAATGCAGGAGACCCAGTTCAATTCCTGGGTAGGGAAGATCCCTCAGAGAAGTGATAGGCTACCCACTCCAGTATTCTTGGGCTTCCCTTGTGGCTCAGCTGGTAAAGAATCCACCTACAATGCGGGAGACCTGGGTTTGATCCCTGGGTTGGGAAGATCCCCTGGAGACGAGAAAGGCTACCCACTCCAGTATTCTGGCCTGGAGAATTCCATGGACTGTATAGTCAGTCGGAGATGACTGAGTGACTTTCACTTTCACTTTGTAGATCTTTGATCTCAAATTCATTTCTATTTTCCCCTGCCACAGTGGAAGGTGTTCTTTTGTAAATCTCTCTGGCAAGCAACCCTTCTGTAAGGGTGTGGTGCCCAAAGATTGAAGCGGAGGTAGGGAAAGGAGCGGAGAAAAGGAAAAGCACACGTGTGAGGAGAGAGGGATGTGGTATAAAATGTCTCTTGGTTCTGAAACAGGTTTCTATTGTCTTTGGAAACATTAAGAATACTTGTTTGCTGATGACATCATGACAGAGTGAACACTTGATCCTGTGTGCTAACAGGTCAGGGAGATATAACAGGTAATTTACCCTCGCGGGAAATACTCATCCCTACCCCACCCCCTCAAATATTTAGGTTCTCGTTGTTCGCTTTCTTTCCCATCTCTGAAGCAAGTACTGCCAATGTGTAGAGCGGTTACCCAAGAAATGAGCTGCTGAAAATTTAGGCAGCAACTGAAAGCAAGTACTCCATCATCTGGATAATTAGTCTCTAAATAACCGAAAGTTCTGTCACTTTGAAAATCCCAAGAATACACAGAAAATACCAAAAGGCAGTAATGGGGTATCAAAAATCATCATCTTTAGGCCACTACACAAGTGTGACTAGACTTGTACTTCTCTGTCAATAAGGGAAATCACAGTACCACCATATTTTAGGCATACACACATACATACATACATACAAGGACACACACACACAAACATACACACACACATGTGCTTGTCTCACTTCCTTCTCTTCCTTCTTCAATATAAATTATGAGTGTCTTCTGAGTCACTGTGGTTTTTGCTTTTGTATTTTCTTATGGCTAAACCCAGTGGGAACTCCCGAAGTCCTTTGATACTTTGGTAACATATCCTTCTGACTACCCTGGTTTGTTAACAGGATTGGGATGATTTTTAAAAACAGCAACAACAACAAATCAAAGCCTCTTTGGGGGCTTGGCTATTGCGATCTATAAAGACAAAAACAGGTTTATTGCTTTTGAAAAATTATCCAATAGAGCTGTGAGGCTAGAAAAAAAAGCTGTCAGACATGATTTCCCTGGACGGTGACACACAGAGCGATGTCTGTAAATCATGATGTAATATAACGCAAGGACCCAAGACAAAGGTGTCCTGTCTCAGAGTGATCACTCTCCCCTGGGAGTAAGCTTAATCAGGCTTTGTCTCTCCTTGACAGGAAACCCAAGGCACACACCCACAGAGTTTAATTACATAAGTCTAGAAGAAAAAAGGAGAAGGCAATGGCACCCCACTCCATTACTCTTGCCTGGAAAATCCCATGGACGGAGGAGCCTGGTGGGCTGCAGTCCATGGAGTCGCAGCTAAGAGTTGGACATGACTGAGCGACTTCACTTTCACTTTTCCCTTTCATGCATTGGAGAAGGAAATGGCAATCCGATCCAGTGTTCTTGCCTGGAGAATCCCAGGGACGAGGGAGCCTGGTGGGCTGCCGTCTATGGGGTCGCACAGAGTCGGACATGACTGAAGCGACTTAGCAGCAGTAGCAGCAGCAGAAGATGAAAGAGAATGACTGAATTTACCTTAGAGAGAACTTCAGACTAAGAGAGGGATAAAATGTTTAAGAGATGACATCCAGTCTTTGAAAAGAATGGTCTGATGAGACCTTTCTCATAAAACAGTAAGTGTTTCATCTCTCTTTTGAGTACAGCAAGCGCATTCAAGTATATTAAGAAGTTGACAGCTTCTTCATGTAAATGCCAATGTTCATGAATCTCTAAATTAGAAACCATTTAGTTGCAATTCTGCATTGATACAGAGCCATTTAAGGTAGCATTGGTGGAAGGTTCTAGAATATAATAATATTTAGGTTGTTTACATTCCCAATATGGCCCACCCTCAGAGGTGAAGAGATGTACTCACTCAACTTTCTTTTGTCTCAGCCACACTGGAGAGATTCTTCCCCTTGGACATTGAGCACTGGCTCATGACAACTGACATACACAAGGAGAAGGGAACTAACTTGACTCATGGAAACCTCTGATTTCTTGTGGAAAGGCTCTGCATACTGTTAGGTAATAGAAGTAGGCTCGGCCAGAAAAGAGACAAAGGGACAAAGGAGACAAAAAGACAAAAGAAGAAAAATAAATAAATGAAGGGCAATTAAAGGAATTTCTCATTTATTACTTCCCCTAAAGACTGGTATCCTGTTTGGGATGTGAGCTGAAGTTTCTGGAATTTGACTTAATTTGGGAGAAGGTGAAGTTGAGTAGATTGTTTCTGCATCTCTGTCTCCTCCTTCCCATGCAACTACCAACCTATACTCAGCAAAAAGGAGATAATTATTTTCTTTCTTTTCTAAACCACAAGGAGTTAAGGGCAATTTCACTAAACCTGGGAACAGATTAATTTGTCACATTCACTGTTTAGTAGAAGTGACCTGGCTTTAGAGAGAATGATCAGAACAAGTAAGTTCTCTTGAAGTGTAGGAAGATCCAAGTGGAGAAAATTCCAAAATGTACATACAGTTTTCAATTGGTTTCCCTGGTGTCTTAGTGGTAAAGAATCTGCCTGCCAATGCAAGAGATGCAGATTCAACCTATGGGTAAGGAAGATCCCCTGGAGAAGGAAATAGCAACCCACTCCAGTATTGTTGCCTGGGAAATCCCATGGACAGAGGAGCCTGGCAGGCTATAGTCCATGGGGTCGCAAAGAGTTGGACACGACTGTGTGACTAAGCAACAACAACAACAAAACCGTTCTCAGTTGAGGAGGGAATCTTGGACAGCATGAGGGGAGAGGCAACCCTGGGATGTATGAATAGAGAAAAAAGAAATTCTGGTCACTAAGGAAAGCTACTCTTCAAATTTCCCTCGAGAGGCTTTGGAGAGAAAAAGCAGCGTCTGTAGGTTGTTAAAATTTTTCTGACGTTGCAAACGAAGCGTGGTGGCCCTCCTATTGCATGGGTGATGTGTCTGTGTTGAATTATAATTCAAAGCAAGGCAATTAGAACAGAGTCCTTGAGCATGATTTTTAATTGTCTGCATGGGAGACTGTATCATTACAATGACAGTTGGCACCATGACGGATAAACACAAAGTACTGAAGCTCAAAATTAATCTTTTCATTTTGTCACAGAGGAATTTGCAACTGTACTCAATGCATGTTAAGTGTGTTGTGTTTTGAGACAAACTTAATGGAGGGTATCTCACAAAGGACCAAGGATTTGGGCTCTGGGTTACATAAAGCAGCCATGGCAACTCAGAATCACTGACGGAGGGGGATTAGTGTGCTCGGAAGTGGAACAATGAAAGTATATTTGTCTCAAGAGACACCCTTCAAGAGTTTGACTAATTCTGCACAGGATGGCTTTTTTTCACCATTTGTAGACCATCTGGTGGGTGACAGCTTCCTCTGGGAGGCAATACATAAAATGACAGAGTCAAAAAGGATCTTGAAGAGCTCAGTTGTGTCTGTCTTTTTGAGACCCCACGGACTGTAGCCTGCCAGGCTCCACTGTCCATGAGATTTCCCAGGCAAGAATACTGGATTGGGTTGCCACTTTCTTCTCCAGGGGATCTTCCTGACCCAGGGATCAAACCCAGGTCTCCTGCACCTCCTGCATGGGCAGGCAGATTCTTTACCACTGTGCCACTTGGGAAGCCTGTGGTGGTCAAAGACTCATTTTATAGGTTGGGAAACTGAGGGGGAAGGGACTTAACTAAGTTCACACAAAACTGGTCAAAGCCTGAATAGTACAAAAAAACCAAATCCAATAGCTCCCAATTCAGCCCCCTTTCCAGAATTGAATAAGGATACAAAACTTCAGTTACTCAAGATAAATATGATACCTAAGTTCTAGAGATCTACTGTTCAGAATAGTACCCACAGCTATCCATACTGTAACTTTGTATAGTTATTAGTAGAGGAACTCTACAGTGAGAAGAAGAAAAACACATATGAATCTGGTTCATGACCCCAAGGTTAAGAATGCTACCCTTCAACTCTCAGAACTTGTGTTTGGAACCCATATCCCAGAACAAATACAGACAGCACACATCTATAAAAAATAAAAACAAGTTTCACTGAAGTGCAATTTATAACTATTTAGCCATTTATTAAAAAAAAATAATCAGGGCTCTCCTGTCTGTTTTCATCTCTCTGCGCACTGTTAATATCCAAAGTCCACCAAGTTTTACATTTTTTAAATACGTGTCATTATTTTTACTATTTCCTAGTTGACAATGCTTCACAGACAACTAGAGAAATACATCAGCCTAATGAATTAATGATTAAAATCCACCTCAGATACAGTGGGCTTTGTGAAGCTCATGCATATTTAAAGCACCCCCTTTCCGATAGTTTAAAGAGACCATGAAGAGGCATTCTTTGATGATCGCCGGGTGATGACGGAAAATTGCTTCAGGCTTCAACTGGATGAAACTCCAATTACACAGCACTGGAGTGCTATGAGAATTTCTGTAATCTTATCAGTATCTGTAGTGAGACCTAATGCATGTGATTTCAAACAAGCAAAACTACAAGCAAGAATCTGTTTACCCCACTCTACAATGCCAGGCTGTATCACTCATGTCAGCAGGTAATGGAGAGACAGACATGGATGTGAGTAAAGGATCCCGCAGATGGCGGGGTTGGACGAGCTACAGACATGCAGGAGCTGGCAAGAGAGACAGCTTGGGGCAATGAAGGGTCGCTGTGCTTGGGGTCAGGAACTGGGGTCCTAGACCTGGTTAACTGGTTTGCTCACTTTATAAACTCGGGCTGGACAAGACGTCTTTGACCTTTAGCTTCCAGATCTGTAACATAGGGATAATAACACCTATATTTTAGGGCTGTTACAGTGCTAGTTGCTCTGTCGTCTCTGACTCTTTGTGATCCCATGGACGGTAGCCCACCAAGTTCCTCTGTCCATGGGATTCTCCAGGCAAGGATACTGGCATGGGTAGCCATTCCCTTCTCCAAGGGATCTTCCTGACCTGGGAATCAAACCCTGGTCTCCCACACTGCTGTTACAAGGACTCCATAAGATTACATATGGAAAGTAGCTGGCACAGCATCTAGTGCATTATTAGCACTCAAAAATGGTAGCACTTTAGTCATACAAAGGAATGAAGCACTGATCCCTTGTAGATGAAACCTGAAAACATTATACGAAATGAAAGAAGCCAGACACAAAGAGTCACATATTGCATGATTCCATTTATATGAAATGTCCAGAACAGGCAAAGCCATAGAGACAGGAAGCAGAATAGTGGTTATTGAAGGGTGGGGGGATTGCTTAAGGGGTACAAGGTTTTCTCTTAGGGCCATGCAAATGTTTTGGAACTAGATAAAGGTGGTGATTGCATAGCATTGTGAGCGTACTTAATGCTACTGAATTGTGTACTTTGAAATGGTTATTTTTATCTTGTGTGCATATGTGAAAAATAAAACTTATACAAGGTTTATTAATAAAAAAAAATTGGTGATTGCTCATCTGTTCCACCCACATACTGTAGACCAGTTTTCTCTTACAGAAAAAATGGAAGGGCCATGGATCTCTACAGTTCCTTACAGTTCTGGTATTTTCTGACTCAGTGTGTCTTTAATGAAATCCTTCTATGAGTTAAGTCCTGAACTGGCTGCCATGGAGACATAAAGAAGAAATAAAAGATGGTGCCTGCCTTCAGAAAGGGTACTGCTAAGTAGGCAGAAAGAGACAGGATCATGAGTCATTTAAACAAGTGGACCCAATAAAGTCCCTTTACTTTGCCAACAAAGGTTCATATGGTCAAAGCTATGGTTTTTCCAGTAGTCATATATGGATGTGAGAATTAGACCATAAAAAAGACTGAGCACCGAATAATTGATGCTTTTAAGAAATTGGAGAAGACTCTTGAGAGTCCCTTGGACTGCAAAGAGATCAGACTAGTCAATCCTAAAGGAAATCAACCCTGAATATTCACTGGAAGGACTGGTGCTGAAGCTGAAGTTCCAATACTTTGGCCACTTGATGCAAAGAGCCAACTCGTTGGAAAAGACACTGATGCTGGGAGAGACTGAGGGCAGGAGAAGGGGGCAAGGATGGGATGGTTAGATGGCATCACCGACTCAATGGACATGAATTTGAGCAAGCTTGGGGAGATAGTGAAGGACAGGGAAGCCTGGCATGCTGCAGTCCATGGGGTCGCAAAGAGTTGGACATGACTGAGTGACTGAACGACAACAACACCTGATAAAGTCAGAACCAGACCAGGGCTCATTAGAGGAAGTGATCAGTATAGGGTAGGATGACAGGAAGAGAATGGAGGGCAGCGTGGGGAGTATTTAGTCTGGAGCCCCAAACTGGAGATGATTTGGTCCAGACAGGCAGGAGAAGTCAGAAATAAATTATGTGATATTCTTCCAATACTGGGGGCTTCCCTGGTGGCTGAGATGGTAAAGAGTTTGCTTGTAACACGGGAGACCCAGGTTCGATCCCTGGGTTGGGGAGAGTCCCTGGAGAGGGAAATGGCAACCCACTCCAGCACTCTTGCCTAGGAAACCCCATGGACAGAGGAGCCTGGCGGGCTACAGTCCACGGAGTTGCAAAAGAGTCAGACATACTGACTGACTGAGCGCAAGTCCATATCCCCAGGGTGTCAGGTCTTTGGGAAGAGGAATATGAATTATTTTGGGGAAAAACTATGTAGTTGCAGGGACAAGATTAAATTGTCGTAAATCAGGCAGAAGTTTGGCCTTTTTAAAATAAATATCAATGAGGAAAAATGAGTTTAAAAATGCCCAGATTTTGAAATATATGTACCTTATAAAGAGAGAAATAATCTTAGGAAACATTTCATTTTTAACCCAGATAGATTTCATTTGATTAGTCCTAGTCCATACCCTTCAAAACTGAATCTATATAAGACTTCAAAGAATTCTTGAGAAGCAAATATGACTGGTCAAGCAATAGAAGCAGGCTGTCTAGATACAGGTTTTAAGTACATCTAGTTCATTTATTCCATATTTTCATCTCTTAGTATTAGGGTCCCAGACCACTTTCTTTCTGTGGGTGAGGTCTTGGACTTGAATACCAAGAAGATAAGAATTATTTTAAAATATTCTTACCATTAGTCAGAAGAATAATCAAATCATACTGTTGGCTAGCCATGAAAGACAATGTTTGATAAATTTCATTATTTTGTGAGGCTGGAGGAAAAGTTTTAATCCATAGGCCTTTCCATCTGTATCTGATCTTATAAGAACAATTGAGGGATAAAGATTATTTAAAGCATTTTTTTTTTCCCCAGGAAAGACATCTGTCCTCATATCTACCATTTGATTTGTCTATATTACGTCCCTGGAAGTAAAGAGAAGTTTTTACAAATGGAGAAATTTAAATGTTCCAGTGTATAAAAAATGAAATGTAAAGAAGATAAATCTCAGTTCCCGGGAACAGTTTTGTTTCGTTTTGAGTAGAATTGACACACGTGTTTTACGTCTCACGCCAACTTGGATTAATGGACAATGGCCGTCAGGAGTATTGTGTGGAGAAAAACTGGGGTTTCATCAAGGTTACTCAGGCCAAACTGCTGAGATTGGGGAGTGGTACTTGCCTGGGTGTGGAATATATATTGTTCCTGCACAGGGAGGGGGTTTTCCTTCTTTTCATGTGAAAGAATCTAATTATCAATGAAAGCTTTTATTTTCCTTATTGCTAAAGCAATCCCTGTTCATTGTGGAAAGTTGGAAAATACAGACAACTAAGACAGCAGAAATCACCATTCTGTCACCTAGAGATATGACAACAACACAGATAGACATCCTCTCCCCTTTTTCTATCTACTTATTATTTCCTAAAAAAGAGGTTGTGCTCATCTAGTCCTGCAGCCTCTTGTTTTAGCCTTGATCAAACCTCATGAAGGGCTTCCCTTGTGGCTCAGCTGGTAAAGAATCCGCCTGCAATACGGGAGACCTGGGTTTAATCCCTGGGTTGGGAAGATCCACTGGAAAAGGGAAAGCCTACCCACTCCAGTATTCTTGGGCTTCCCTTGTGGCCCAGCTGGTAAAGAATCCGCCTGTAATACGGGAGACCTGGGTTTAATCCCTGGGTTGGGAAGATCTGCTGGAGTAGGGAACGGCTACCCACTCCAGTATTCTGGCCTGGAGAATTCCATGGACTGTATAGTCTATGGGGTCACAGAGCTAGACATGACTGAGTGACTTTCACTTTCACTATACCTCATGAAAATCTTTCTATGTCATTTAAAATATCTTCCCTGTTTTCTATCGTACCAGTTGTTATGCAGTTAACCACTCTTATTTTATATTATGATGGTCTCTGATTTTAATAATCCCAATTCCATGAAACTTGTGTAGCTACATCTTTATTACATCAGGATAAATTTTCATGAATGGAATGACTATATCAAAGAGAGTGCAAATTGGTTTTGATGTATATTGATGAATAGGCTTCTTGAAATGCTACAAAAATGTATTCTCCACCAACATTTTAAAAGCCGAAAGTATAGTTTTAAATGTGCCCAAAGACTGAATAAGAATACTAAGATTTAAGAGGTTGACAAAGAATTGTGTCATATAGCAATTAGCTGTCTAAAAACTGGTTTCTGCACACGCGGTTACAATGAATCATTTTAACGTCATGTTTGAAACTATATGGGTAACAAAATACTTTTTTTAAAAACACAAAGATATAATGGAGGAGTTATCTGCTTGTCATGAATCTTTGGACTCATTAGGTGGGTCAGGACTTGGTACTGAGCTCTACTTTGAAATGTCTCAGAGAAAGTAAGAAAAATTTCCTACAAATAGGAAAGGCAGAGCTCTGTATTGAGATCCCTGCTTTCAATATGACCTAGTATATAAATTAAAACCAAACCAAACCTCCTAAAATTATGGAAACAATTCCGCAGCATCAATGGAAAATTCAGTCACTGAAGATTATACTTGTAGACTATAAATCTCCTTAAAATAACTGAGGCTGAAGTGTAAATATCTACCATATTTACCCTTCCCAGAACAATTCAACAAACTCCACTGGGCATCCAAATTATGCCCAACACAGTGGATGTTCAACCATGTGGACTCTTCAAACACAGGCTCACCCATTAAAGCTTATCACAAGGTTACTGGGAGAACATTCCCTGGTGGCTCAGACGGTAAAGACCTGTCTGCAACGTGAGAGACCTGGATTCAATCCCTGGGTCGGGAAGATCCCCTGTAGAAGGGCATGGCAACCCACTCCAGTATTCCTGCCTGGAGAATTCCATGGACAGAGGAGTCTGGCGGACTCCAGTCCATGGTGTCGCAAAGAGTCAGACACAACCGAGCAACTAACACTTCACATAAATATTTGGGGAATCAGAGAAACAAGTACAAGAACAGATGTAAAATAAAGGACACAGGGATGAATGGAAACAACATGCTAACACCTGTGGATCAAGGCTTTATAAAGGACAGATAGTTTAAGACAGATTCCCAAGGAAGACTGTGTTGGTATGAGATTTTTGATCAGAGTTTTTGCCTGTTCTTTGTAAGGATTTCACATGCCTCTCTTCTAGCCAGTCTGCTGACAAAGTAAAATATCGAAATCACACAGATCAGTGGCATGTGGCTACACAGCATCCATCTTTTCTCAGCTGCTTGTATTTCCTTGGGTTGACACAATAATTAACCTGGAAAATCAAGCTCTCCAATGCACACCAGCATCTTTCTTGGTTTGAAATTCTCCAGAGAAACACTATTCTACCTCTTTCATGTTATCAGCCTGGGAGAAGAAAAGAAACTGGCATCAATAAATATTCTGATTTTTCTTTTCTAGTGGCTATCACACACACACAATCACTTTTAGAAAGATAACGGTTAAATAATCCAAATGTTAAAATTCACTCATCCATTCATGAGCCACTCATTGGGTACCCACTCTGTGTGAGATTTTTTAAAAAGCCAATCTCTACAGGATAATTAAGTTTTGGAAAATCTGTGAGAGCACACATGTGCTACAACATCATCTTTCAGAATCAGACTCTTCATGTTTTGAGAAAAAGAGATTTGTTTGCCAAAATACTGTAGCATAGGAAGAAAAAAACAAGAATCTTTGTGTTTTTAACCACAACAGCTGCTTTGAAAAAAAGTCATCATAAAAATAGTTAAGCAGGGAATGGTAATTACTCAACTTGTCATCTGATTGCTAGATTAAAAACTCCAGATTTGTAATTGCAGTTATCATGCAAACAAATTCACAGTTCTGAAAATATGTCCCACTGGCTATGTTTTTTAAGGACAGTCATGTTGCTCAGGGAATTTGATGTGTGGGAAGTATTTGAGTCATCCTAAAGATTGAATTTATAGCTATTATTTGTTAAAATGTATAATGCAGACCTGACTTACAGGATTTGTTGACTAAATAATACTCTATGAAAATAATTTCTAGTATTAAAATATGGTGTGTATACACACATACACACACACACACACACACACACACACATATACACACAGCACAGGCCATTAAAAAATCCTTTTGGCATGCTGCGCAGCATGTGGGATCTTAGTTCTTCAACCAGGAACCAAACCTGTGGTCCCTGCACTGACAGCACAAAGTCTTACCCCTGGACCATGAGGAAAGTCCCCGCAAGTCATATTTTTAAAAAGACTCATAAAAATCCAATTAGCATCATTTAAAATATTCCATTAGCCACATTTCCGCTATATAACAGACCACATGTCTATATTCCATTACATAAACATTCAGAAGGTGTGAGGTGATGTCTTCCAGGGTCCTCAGTGTTGAGGACCAGTCCTAAGCTTCGAGGATCCGTAAAAAGTGGATAGGAAGAGAGTGCAGTCAACTTTAAGCTGCATCTCAGGAAACTGCTCTCCCTGAAGTGCTGAGATTAGCGTCTTGGATCTAAGAGTGCAGCTCTATTCACTACCCACAGGACCCAGAGGGGAGTAACTCATGGATAAAAGGAGAGCTGAGGATGCTTGCATAAACACTCAGCCACTGCCTACTGGGGACAAGTTCGCATTGTGGTGAGTGTTGACCTGAGCTGTTTCGAGTCTGTGTGTGTGTGTGCTAAGTCACTTCCATTGTGTCCGACTCTGTGTGACCCTATGGGCTGTAGCCCACCAGGCTCCTCTGTCCATGGGATTCTTCAGGCAAGAATACTGGAGAGGGTTGTCATGCCTTCCTCCAGCAGGTCTTCCCGACCCAGGGATTGAACCCACATCTCTTACGTCTCCTGCATTGGCAGGTGGGTTCTTTACCACTGGTGCCACCTGGGAAGCCATTCTGAGTCTTTGAATTTCTTTAAGTGAACTGCCAGCATGTCTAGAATTCAAAAGGGCTGCAAACACAGGAAGGTTGAGCACCACTGGAGCTAATCTTTTAAGGGGGTCACAGGAGGTTTATGTTGAAGTGTGGGTGAGTTTCTTCAGTGCAGCCTGCAGAACCTGAATGAGGGTCTTGACCTCCCTTTGCTCAGGGATCTTCATTTGCTAGATGGTGATTTGTATCCCCTTTCTCAGAACTTTTAAAAATTAAAGTGCCATTTCTGAAGTGCTCGATATAGAGTACATACTCTGACTTTTCTAATTTAGAACTCATTATCTTGAATTCTTTTTGATCAACCATTAGAAAAGCAAATTTGCCACTACTTTAACAGCCCAGTCAATCTTGAACAAAGAAACAAACCAAAGCAAAATTTTCAGTTACCATCACCTGTGTGACACCGCTAGATCCTACTACCTTCTGCCTTTTATTTTTCTATCCCCCCTGTTCTTCTCCCCAGCTGAGAAAACTGGGCCTGTATTAGTTTATATTACGCATGCTTGCACAGTCATAGTGACTCAGCCTTATAAGTGAATAGTACTTTAAGTGAATCAATAAATATTAACTGTGCAAAACGGAATAGTCAGAGTTTGAACCACAGATGTAGGAAAATTGGGTTAATTTAGATGATTTAGCTTTAATATTTAAATTTTCATGCCTGTCATGGAAATTGTTCTATCTCTAGACACCCCTCTGGGTAAAACAACTGTGAAGATAGCAACAGTAGCTGTGGACTTTGTGTGGAATAAGGCACATTCTAAAAACACAACTTCTTGTCTCTGACACAACTGTGCAGTGGAATTTTTTTTCCCAGAGATCAAACAGTCCAAATGGTCTGAAGTCAATACCACAGTATCAGACAGGCCTCTCATAATTGAATGAGCATGTGAGATTAAAGAGTGGATTTATTTTATTGGAAAATTAAAGCTACCCTGCCAAATTTTAAGTGGTATTTTGTTTTTCCTGATAACCTTCCAGATTCTGATGAATTATATCATTCACTAATTAGAAAAGGTTTATTCATTGCTTTCAGTTCTATTTTTTAAAAATAGAAAACAAATGACAAAATAACTAGGCAAGGCAAAGTAGAAAACACACAGACAGACACACACAGGCACACACAGGCACACACACACACACACACACACACACACAAGCTCTCTATCCTTGAGCTTAGACTCTGCCAGAGGAGATCAAACATGTGCATATGACTGAGAAACAAGGAAAGATGTGGAAAATGATACAATAAAGACACAAGAAGTGGTTGTGAGAGCAGGGCAGAGAATCAGAGACAACTTCATAGAAGAGTTCATATTTCAGCAATTTTTTGAAAGACAGAGAAAATTTTAGCCGGGAGAGGAGGAAACAGCATTTCATGTTTAAAAATGTCAGCGGGCATCAGAATCACCTGGAGGGCTTACGAAAGCACAGATTGCTGGGCCTTACCCTCAGAGTTTCTGATCCAGCAAGTGTGAGGTCGGCCTGAGAATCTGCATCTGTAACAGGTTCTCAGGGGCTGCTGGAGCTGCTGGTCCTGACACAACACTGAGGGGACCACAGTGTAAGCAGAAGCACAGTGGTGGCTCAGGTGGAATATACTTGGGGAACGGTGAGCTGTCGGCGTCAGCCGGTGTGCGGCATAGTACATACAGATAGTTGGGGTCCGAAGGCTAAAGGCATTGGGACTTCCCTGGTGGTCCAGTGGCTAAGACTCCAAGCTCCCAATGCAGGGGGCCCAGGTTCCATCCCTGTTAGGAACTAAAGATTCCTGCCCCAACTAAAAATTCCCACATGCCCCAACTAGAGATTCCACATGCTGCAACTAAAGATCTCGCATGCTGCAGCTAAGACCCAGCACAGCCAAATAAATATTTTTAAAAATAAATCTTAAAAAAAAAAAGTAGAAGGCATTGAGTGCTCTGAGGGCCCACTGAAGGTTTTTGAGCATGGGATAGGCATGGCCATCTCCCATTTCTTATAAAGGAAGAAAGAGTCATTCTTTATATATGGTAGGTTCTAGATAGAGCTTGTAGGAGAGATTAAAGGGAGAAGGAGAGGTGCTTACTCCCTAATTGAGGGGACAGGGGCTTGAACTAGGAGCTGGAGACTGAAGGAAAAAGGGAAGGGGTATCAGAGACATGAGAGAGTGTCTCCTTCCTGACTGGCTCCTGATACAATATGTGGCATGAAAGAAAAAAGGGGCGTTAAGACTTCCTTCTGGATGTAGCATCTGAATGACGGCAAGACAATAGAGCTCTCGTGAGACTACAACAGGAGTGTCTATGATAGAGAGGATGGCAGACCTGGTTACCCAGCTGGAGAAGACTGAGTCCCATGTAGCTTATAAAATGCAGACCGGGAACTCAAAAGATATGTTTTTGGGGGACAGGTACTAGAGACTTGAGACTGGACAAAATTGCTAATAAAGAAAATATACAGGGAGAATAGGGCCAAATAAACAACCTGGAGATGTATTTAGAATCCCTGAACAATCCCATGGACAGCGGAGCCTGGCAGGCTATAGTCCATGGGGTCGCAAAGAGTCGGACATGACTGAGTGACTTCATTTTCACTTTCAGATGTATTTGGAAGGAGTGGGGGATAGGAGACTGGGAAACTAGGATTTGGGAAGCAGGAGATGAAGAGGAACACAGCATTACAAAGCCAAGAAGTGGAACTGTAACTCAATAGATGCTGCTAACCTTCAGTTCAGTTCAGTCACTTAGCCGTGTCTGACTCTTTGTGACCCCATGGACTGCAGCACGCCAAGCTTCTCTGTCCATCACCAACTCCTGGAGCTTGCCCAAACTCATGCCCATTGAGTCAGTGATTAGAGAGAAGCAAATAAGAGGCCATTCACATCGACAGTAAGTCACTGGTGTCTTTTAGAGAATGGCACCGTGGGGCAGAAGCTGGGGACTGAGGTATGGATGGGAGGTGACCAGGGGGCACTGCTGAGGGCTGAGGGCTGAGGGCTGTTTTAGAGAATGTGAGCCAGAATTTCAAGTGACACAAGCATTTCATGCTTTCAGAAAAGTGAAATTTTGAGGCCCTTTGACCTCAAGCAGATCAGATCACCTAAGAAGAGATTTATTCAGAAAAGAAGTTGAAGATTCAGACACCCCCAAAAGCACTGTTAAATAACTTCCCTATAATGTGTTAATTGATGAATTCCAAATGTCATAATTTCAAGAGCACAGATGAGTCATTTTCTTCAAGATAAAATTTTCTGACTTAACAAGATAGATTAATAGATTAAAAGGTTAAAAAACCCAAACAATTCATGAGTAACCAAAAAGAAAAATTGTTTTTCCATACATCAGTTGAGGATAAGAGGGGTGATACTGTGAACAGCATATGATGTAGTGATTGTTGTTACTGCCCAATGTTTAAGCAGTAATCGTGTAAATTAGGGTAATATTTTTGGATAAATGTCCTGTGAAGGTGGTGGGCCTGGTCAGAGTTAGTAGCGCACATGTGCAAGGGAAGAAGGGAAGACTTGGGAAAAACAGGCCAACCCTGTAAATCCCACTGCACCCCTCCCAGCTCTGAGGCTCCACTCCTGGCTCCAGGTACCAGAGTTCTGTCATCAAATAATGGGACCCAACAAGATCAACAGAGCACAGATGAGACCGTGCAGCTTGTCAACAGTTCACAATCTAATACAGAAGCTTTGAAAGGACAGTCTGATATTTTAACACGTGTGCTCATCTTTATAACATTAGGGAATGTCTCTACCTCCCTAAAAATAGCCACATACATAAGATACCTTCACATACTTTTATTTTGTCACTCTTATCATCCAAGGGCAGAGAATGGATTTAACTGATTTTCTTTTTGAAAAGGGCGTGGGGGAGGTTGGGCAGGAAATTTGTGGTTATTTAAAAAATTTCTCCTCTCGGAATAAAGAGATGAAAATCTCATGTGGGATGGGGCTTCTCACTGGGAAGGTCATCAAGTTTAGAGAGGTAGTCAATTCTTGTATGGTCAAACATAAGATCTCATATTTCATTGATTTTACTATATGCAGTTAAAAGATAATTTTTAACACTTGAGAAAGTAGGATGCATCTTATAATTGAGCTGATTAAGAAGCTTTGTGTTATGGTTTAATTGTTTTCATTCTTTTTTTTTTTTTTTTTGGTGCACATAAAATAATGGCACACCTACAGCTGATGGCATTGTAGATTGAGTGAAACAAAATAAATGTTTTCCAAATTTCCTGGAATCATCTGGATCAGGCAGATCATTTCTACTATTACTCCTTGTTTGATGCTTGTGGGTACATTTCTTTTAATAATTTTTTTGCTTCTTGTTCAGCTTCTATTTTAGCCTAGTTATATATTCCATTTTCCAGCACATAAAAATGATTAATTTTGTGTGTGCTTTTTGTTCCTAAGACCGTTTATTTTTCATTTATATTATCATAAATTGCTAATGAGGACTACAAACTAATGAGCACTATAAACTAATGAGCACTGAAAATATTTATGTTTTTCAATAAATCAGTTGGCTGGAAATAGAAGAGTAGGGGTAGAAGTTTGTATCTACTCATCAATGTTGGCACTGTATTTATTGTTTAGTCATTCAGTCGTGTCTGACTCTTTTGAGACCCCATGGACTATAGCCCACCAGGCTCCTTCTGTCCATGGGATTTTGTAGGCAAGAATATCAGGGTGGGTTGCCATTCCCTTCTCTAGAGGATCTTCCAGACCCAGACATCGAACCCACATCTCCTTCATTGGCAGGTGGATTCTTTACCTCTGAGCCACCAGGGAATCCCATTAACTGGCTATATACATTTTACCATAATTACATAAAATAATGCATAACTCAATTTTCCTATGATTTTAAGGGTTGTATATATCCAAAGGGTTGCATGAAGTTAGTCATACCAGAACCTAGAAATGCTATTTTCTCTACTCAGTTCCATCAAGTTGAATCCAGTGAGGCTACCAATATGGTGTAAGCAATGCTAAGCTAGGATATCAACAGACTGGATTGACAGTTTATGAAGTCACTTCTTAGAAGCTAGTTCTTGATTTATATAAGTACAGATACTGGCTTAAGTGTGGCAAAAAGAATCTTCTAGTCTAGCATCCTAGGATATTAGGAAAGAACTGAGGCAGACTTTCTACTTTGCTCAATAAGTGAGAGATACTTGGTCGTGTCCGACTCTTTGCGACCCCATGGACTATACAGTCTATGCGATTCTCCAGGCCAGAATACTGGAGTGGGTAGCTGTTCTCTTCTCTAGGGGATCTTCCCAACCCAGGGATTGAATCCAGATCTCACACATTGCAGGTGGTTTCTTTACCAGCTGAGCCACAAGGGAAGCCCCAAAACACTGGAGTGGGTAGCCTATCCCTTCTCCAGCGGATCTTCCCCACCCAGGGTCTCCTGCATTGTAGGCAGATTCTTTACCAACTGAGCTATCAGGGACAATGAAGTTTTATTAAATAGTCTCATTCACAGGAGGTTTTTCTTGCTTTTTTTTTTTTCTCATTTCCCCAGCTTAATTTCGCCTCATTAATTCCAACTGAATCTCCAGATGATCTCTTAGATGCCTTACAGTTTTAAAGTTCCAGCATTCTGCTAAATGCTTCCTTCCTAAACTTCTACAGACTTCTTAGCTCCTTTTTTTGCTATTAATTCCTCCCCCTTCTGCCATCCGTGCCCTGGCACAGCGGTCAGCCAAGCGGTGTGGATACCCTGTTCTCTTGTTTTTTATTCTCATGTGTGAACCCCTGTAGGTACTTTTGTGGCCTCATGCTGAACTCATTCTCCCTTGCCCACATTCCCATCCACACCTGGGAAGGTGAGATCTGTCACCATCTAGTCCAAGTGGGCATCGGCTCCAACCCTGCAGACTAGACCATCAGTCCCTCGGCCCTGCTGACCTTGTCACTAATACAACATGCACAACTGAGTTTTATCACCAAATTAGACTGTGTTTTCCTGTGTTTCATTTGTACCCCTCTTTTTGGGTTTTTGTACATTCTCCCCTCTAGAGTATTATAAGACTATATTAATATGCTGAAACTCCTTCTCCAAATTACTTTACCAATACAAAGTATTAAGTCACACCTTTACACTTATTAATTTAAGTCACACCATCACACTTACTGTTAGCTTCAGTATCTTGCATATAACATTCAAAGGCCCTAACGAATCCCAATACGTAATTACTGTATGTTATCTTCCTAGTAATTTCACCTTATTTTTTAAAACGAATACACTCTAAACTGAATTGTGGTGGAAGGCACCCGAGGAAATGAATTACTCTAATTGACTTTTAAGCTTTAACTCTGTATTTTCTAGATCAAAAAGCACCTTTCATTATGACTTCCCTAATGAGTTACAATATTAAAACTAGGAATCACTCTGTTGATGTTAAGAGAAAAAAAAATGGCATACCATGAGACATAAAGTCAATTTGTTCGTCTTGAACCTAAGAAATGTTTGCACAAAATACCAAAAGGGTCAAGTAAGTCTCCCTGCACGTATTACCCACTTGACAGGGAAGCCATGGGGTTGCAAAGAGTCAGACACAACTTAGTGACTAAACAACAAGGTTGTAGCTTTTTGCTGAGATGTCCAGACTATGAGGTTTTTCTCTTGCACACATTGAATTATGATCTCTGGATTTAAAAAAATTGATGCCAGGAAATTATATCCCTTAAAACTCATTCCAAACAAAGAAAAGAATAAACAACCAACCTGGAGATGGTAAAGTTAAGGAGTTTAAAATTTTTCTTTCTCACTGCTTCTTTCTTCCTTCTCGATGAAGTAATGGAAAGAACATAGGGTTGGAGGTCAGAAGACCCTGGGTTCTAGGAATGTGTCCATTGTTTATTTACTTTGGCATCAAGGTTTTCATCGATTAAATGGAAATAAGAATATTTTAAAACTTGCACATAGTGTTGATGGAAATAATAAAGGAAATATCGTATGTGGAAAATTTTGGTCAACTGCAAAATAGTGTACCATGCTCTATAGCATTAGGACACAATGAGCTCCAAATTATTATTACTATTACTAGAATCATCTTCAGCTACCTTTCTTCTATGCCTTTGACTGTAAATGGCCCCTTGGATAAAAGTCTACCCACAAGCAATTCTATCAAAACCCCCTTTCCTTTATTATTTTCCAGATTATATTAACATCAGGTTAAACTGATGACAAAAACATTGACCCTAGACAGTCATAAAGTCTAACTACACAGCTGTACAGCCTGGCCAGGACCAGCAAGATAACAGACACATCAGAAATTTGTAACATGTCGATTTCTAGTAATGAATCTGAGTTACATGATGGAGGTGCCTTCTTTATGGGTCTCTTTTCCACTCCTAGAAGAAATACAGTTAGGTTTTTTCACTTCCTGTGGAATCCCGCAGAAGTATTAGGGCACGCAGGATTATGAAATGCCTTTTTTTTAATGGGCTTCCCTGGTGGCTTCAGATGGTAGGAAATCTGCCTGTAATGTGGGAGACCGGGGTTCAGTCCCTGGGTTGGAAAGATCCCCTGAAGAAGGGAATGCAACCCACTCCAGCATTCTTCCCTAGAGAATTCCATGGACAGAGGAGCCTGGTAGGCTACAGTCCACGGGGCCGCAAAGAGTTGGACACAACTGAGGCACTAACACTTCCACTTTTTTATATAGCAAGACGACAACACAGTTATTTTTCACCCAGAAAAAAAATTATGAAAAAAATCTAATGTTTTGTATGTCCAGTAACTAGTTCTAGCTTCAAAAGCTGACAATTGTCCCATTTACACCTGTATTTTGATTTTGGTGGTATTACCCAGACATTACATGAAAAGATGTGAAGGTGAATTCTTTCCAGATGAGTGTCATCTACAGTGTAACTCCAGCTTAATGTTTGGCCTCAGCTTTCATCACACTCCAACATTTGGAAAACATGTTTTCCATACATCATGATGAAATACTGCACTGGTGGAGATGCTTTTATGTATCTTTTATGCAATTGACTTAATGAAGTGAATCACATGTACCAAACATGTTCCCAAGAAAGGTCAAATTTAAAAATGGATATTGTTTTCCCCAAAGTAACTATGGTAGAATATGACATTTAGAAGGTGTCACTCAGCCTTTTCACACAATTTGACATAATCTTAAATCAGTGAAATGCTCCAAGTTGCTACCTGGAGACCTTCACAAAGGAAAGAAAAGAGAACAATTTTAGAGCAGAAAGAATTTGAATATTTTTCTGAGTGGGACTGGTGGAAATTTTTTGGAAAGAGGAACCAACCAGAATAAAAGAACAAAGAGACTGAAGACTGCCACTCTACAGATTCAGAAAAGGGTCATCAACTGTTGACATTTTGAGACCACATGAATTTGTTCTAAACACTGTGTATGATACATTTGCTAATCAGGTATCAAAAATTACAATAGAAAGATATCCTTTGAAAATTAGCCCAGCATTAAAAACATCTTCCTTAGTGATACTCTGATCTTTTAGGTGACCACCCAGAGTGTACAGGACAAGTCTCCGTTAGTTAGATAGCAGGATATGTAATCTTTATGAAAAACTTTGAGATGTAAACAGTCAGCGTGGTCACCTCAGCACTGGCTTTAAGTTGGTCATTTGCGATATAATGCTTTATTTGCCTTAGAGTTAAGGAGTGATATGCTTCCCTGTTTGCTCAGTGGTAAAGAACCCAACTGCCAATGCAAGGGATGAGGGTTTGATCCCTGGGTCAGGAAGATCCCCTGGAAAAGGAAATGGCAACCTACTCCGGTATTCTTGCCTGGGAAGTTTCATGGACAGAGGAGCTTGGCAATCTACCATCCATGGGGTCACAAAGAGTCAGACATTTTGTTCAGCCTCTCAGTTGTGTCTGACTCTTTGTGACCCCATGGACTGCAGCATGCCAGGCTTCCCTGTCCTTCACCATCTCCTGGAGTCAGACATGATTTAGCAACTAAACAACAACACCAACGATCTGGAGGGTGACCCAAGCCTTTCCAATATTCAGTAACTTTGTTTTGACCACACTGCTGGCATGTGGGATCTTGGTTACCTGACCAGGATGGAACAATTTTAGAGTGAAAAGAATCCAGAAATTATAGTAGAAAGGTATATTTCTCAAGTAGAAACTTCAACCTCATCTACGTCACTGTATCACTTGCATCCATTATATATGGCAGCTCTCCCTGATCCCCTCGCTTGCTTTATTCAAAAAACATCCACTGAAATCTCACAAAGTTTAACTAAACTATACTTTTTAAATCTTTAGATTCCCAAGGAACAGATGTATATATATTGGAATTCTTCTAATTTAAAATATTAATTCTTTATTGAATTAAGTTTACAGAATGGCCAAGAAGCATTTGGAAATCTTTAATGAATTTTGAAAACAATAATTTATGTTTCTTCATAAGTGTGAAGATTCATTTTTCTGAAATATAAGTTCCCTGAAGAAAATTCTCACTCTTTCACTGAGAAAAGAAAAAATTCAACACAATGGGCTAATTTAGTTTGCCCTTTTTAAAATGGAGGAATAAAAATATATAAAATAAACTTCAGAAATCATGATGTAACTCTTCATACCGACCAACTGACCCCCGTATTATTTAACCTAAAGGGACACAGCAAAAAATTGACAAGCTATCTTGCTACCTCCCCCCTCATCACCCACATCAAATATGAGGACCCATTAATCACACTTCCCACTTTCACACAGGCAATTTTGTTACAGTCCTGTAATTTCCAATTCATTTGTGAATCAAATTGTCCTGCCCCAAGAGTGCTAAATCACAGGCAGTTTGTGCTCAAAATGTCTTTATCCTTTTAACATGAATTAATGAGTTTCCTGGAAAGGTTAAGAAAATTGAAATGCAAGGTAACAGTTGTCATTAGCATCCTTAACTGACACAGCTAGTTACCTGGGAATGGCTGCTGCTAAGTCGCTTCAGTCATGTCCGACTCTGTGCGACCCCATAGATGGCAGCCCACCAGGCTCCCCTGTCCCTGGGATTCTCCAGACAAGAACACTGGAGTGGGTTGCCATTTCCTTCTCCAGTGCATGAAAGTGAAAAGTGAAAGTGAAGTCGCTCAGTCAAGTCTGACTCCTAGTGACCCCATGGACTGCAGCCCACCAGGCTCCTCTGTCCATGGGATTTTCCAGGCAAGAGCACTGGAGTGGGGTGCCATTGCCTTCATCTGGGAATGGAGATCAGGGCTGAGTAGTTAGTTCTGGGCTGTAAAGTACTAGTGTCATTTGTTTACATTTTGATTATTTTTTTAAAGTTTCTTTTTTAATGTGACCATTTTTAAAGTCTTTGTTGAATTTGTTACAACATTACTGCTGTTTCACATTTTGGCCTTTTGGCCAGGAGGCATATGTGATCCTAGTTCCCCAACCAGGGATTAAGCCACACCCCCACATTGGAAGGCGAAATCTTAACCACTGGACCACCAGCCATGTCCCTACATCTTGACTATTAACTAGGGTTTCTCTGTTCTCTCTAAGTAAAATAATCCTTTACATTACTGTCTACTTTGTATTCTTGATCCTTGCTATGCAAAAGAGGAGTTTCAACAGACAGTGGTATTAATATCTCGTAGGAGCTTGTTAGAAATGCAGAATCTCAGGCCCCCCCTCAGACCGAGAAAGTTAGGATCTGCATTTAATCAAGATCTTCAGGTTATCTGTGTGCTTGTGCAAGTTTGAGAAGCAAAAGTCTACCTAGAGCTTTTGTGACAGCTTCCTAAGGGATGGCCCTTCCTTCACAAGCCTCCTGCACAGTGATCTTTGTAAATTACAGGTCTGATTACATAATTCTCCTGCTTAAACATGCCAAGTCCACTTCCATAGCCTGGTTACACTCCTGGTTCCTGCCTTCCTCTCTCATCCTTCATCTCTCTCTCCCCCACCATCCGTCTCCTTCACACCCACACCCAACTGTTCAAGTGTCCAGTAGAGTAGCCACCAGCCACATACGGCTATTGAGAACGAGTGCAAAATGAGAGGTGCTGTAAGTGGGAGATACACACTGATTTCAACAGCTTAGTATGGAGAAAACAATGTCAAATAGCACTTTAAACTTTTACATTGATGACATGTCAACATGATACTATTGTAGATATATATCTACATAAAATACAGCATGAAAATTAATTTCCACTGTTCCTTTCACTTTTTTAAAATGTGGCTTCTAGAAAATTTAAAATGTCACTCACTTCTACTGAACAGCACTGCTCTATGCTCAACACACTCAGGCTTGTGACCTGCACGGACGATTCTCCTGATTTGGAATTTCCTTCCTGACCCTGTCTGCCCTGGAAAATGCCTTCCTGTTTAAATCCTCCTGAGTTCCCTGACACTTCATTTCAGGATAAAGCAAGGACATGCTCAGCACTTCTGCAGTAACTCACTGTAGGGTTTTATCAAATTGTATAATATCACTGACATCTCTTCATGGTGTGGTCTCTCTTACCAGACTGGTTGATTTCTGAATTAAAGGAGAGGGGTGGCTCACATTTGAGGGCCTACTATGTGTGAGGGGAACTAGGCATTTTACAAAGTGTCGTGTTCCATTTTGTCCTCACAAGTAGGCTAAGTGGAGTGAGGTTCAGAGAGGTGAAGTTATTTTTCTAAGGTCACACAGCTGCTAAGTGGCTAAATGAGGATTCAAGCCCAAGGCTTTCAACTTTGAATTGTGCCCCTTCCATCTTATAGCGCTTTGTATCTCCAGGACTTAGGACAGTACACAGCATTTTGTTGGTGCATAGAAAATACTTTTTGGATTAAGTTTATTTCTAGTTCACATGAATTCACACATTCTATCCTTACTTGAACTACTAACAGCGATAGGTTAGTTTGGGAGAAAGCTTTGGGAAAATGATATTGACTAATAGGAAATTTGATGATTCATTAAAGAAAACAGAAATATATTTCTGAGTATACCTTAGAAAAGCTGATTTACACTATTCATTTCTTTTTCCTTTGCTTTTGGAAAATAGAGTATTATGGTTGAAACACCACTAAGTTGGTAATCACAGATCCTGGATTCTGATGTGGCTTTTAATTTAACTTTAAAGTTAAAGTTAGTCGTGTGTGTGTGTGTGTGTGTGTGTGTGTGTGTGTACGCGCACGCGCGCGTGCGCGTGCTCTGTCGTGTCCGATTCTTTGTAACCCCATGGATTGCAGCCCACCAGGATCCTCTGTCCATAGGATTCTCCAGGCAAGAATACTGGAGTGGGTTGCCATTTCCTACTTTGGGAACCTTCCTGACCCAGGGATCGAACCCATGTCTCTTGTGTCTCCTGCATTTGCAGCGGGATTTTTTACCACTAGCTCCCCCTGGGAAGTCCCTTAAGTTGTACACCACTAACTTAACTTTGAAAAGCCACCCACCTTCTGGGTTTGGGTTCTTACATGATACAATCAGAGTTTGGAGCACTAGGTATCTTTCAACTCAAAAGTTCATAAAAATTTTATTTTCCTCGTGATTTTGCATTTTTTTGACTCTTGAAGCATACAAATTACATTATATTGAATTTGCTCACTTGTTCACTTGTTACACAAAAAGGATAGAGAAAAAGATACAAGAACCAAAATCTTGCAGTATCTCATTGAGGTAAGCCTTGTCCCCTTACCAAATAGCTTTCTTCAAAAAGTACCAATGACAGAAAAAAAATTAACTAATCTGAATAATGGAAAAATTATAGGCAAAACCTTGAAGTTACAAGATTTTTTAACTCAACAAAACTCTAGAGTCAGTATTGGTGGGAAAGGATGCCAACTCTCACATAAGAGTTGCCAACTTGACATATGTTCAATTTTGATTATAAAGCACTCATAAAATACTGATTAATAATCTCTTATCAGAGAACTTAAGAAATAGCACAACAAAGAATGAAGCACCCCATGTGAATGATACCTAATAATTGTCCTTTTACTTACTTATTTTTAATATGGGCAAGAGTTCGTTGATAATGACCTTGATAGTGACCTCAGGGTAGAAATACAAGTTTAAAGATAAAATGACAAATCTCACAAATTTGTCTAGGAGCAAGAAAAATCTAAAATCTAAGCAACATCTTTGACTAGGAGGGAGCTTGCCAAAAGTAGCAAACATGTAGGTGTAAAGATAGAAAAGCTTCAGAATTCCTTTGATTACTCCTCGGGAAAAAAAAAGCTTTTTGAGATACAAATAAAGTAGGAATACCAAGCTTTGTGAATGCACAGCTCTATTTAACATCCCTAATTCTTGAATCCCATCTTAATGAAGTCTAAAAAGCCTCAGAGTCCAAAAGAATCCTTGCTTGAGTTACACATTCAGGATACTAAACAGAAACCAAAACAGTAAGATTACAAGAGACTAATTTCTAAGACACAAAAACACTGACACTTTCACAGCCATAGATATAGCTTGAAATATATGGGCACAAATGCCTGCAGTGCTGCATTTAAGTTTTCTTGGTGATAAAAATGATTCCATGTATTTAAATTTTTTCAGGATGATGGCAGAACTCTTCATTCTTCTATTTCTAACCTTAACCTGTGATGCAAATACATTCATACTTGTAGTTAAATGTGTAAATATACACATTTATATGTATGTCTATCTCTACTTTCATATGCATATATACATTTACACATGTATATTAATACCTCCTTTGGATCTCTGTTCAAATGTCACATTATCAGAGAGGCCTTCTTTGACCCCACCCCTTCATTAAATGTTACCCATTTCTACTCCATTACTTTCTTTCTTCTTTTTTATTTTTCAGCAGGAGAAATATTTACTTTAGTAGAAAAGTGCATTGTATTTTTTAAAAATTTTCATTGGAGGATAGCTGACTTACAACGTTGTGTTGGTTTTTGTTGTACACAATAGTGAATCAGTTATATGTACATCTATCCCATTCCTTTCTATACCCCTTGCTTTATTTGTTCATTTATTTATTTATCTTTTCGTGACACTCACCACCACCAGCACAATATGGAACATATTATGCTTTTCCTACTGTGGCGTAAATCCCAGGAGAGGAGCAATTATTTTGGTCTTGGTCATTACTACACCCAGAACAGAAGGTGGACATAGAGGTCTTCAACAAACATCCACTGAAAGAGTGACTACGGAACACTGCTTATTTTGTGTGTGACATTATGCGAGTTGTTCTACACAACAACTTTTGGTTTCATTTAATCTTCTGAAAAGATTATGACCTTGGCATATTATTATCTTCTTCATAGAAGTGATAAAAAGAGAGGCAGGAACTTTCCCAAGCACATCCCACCGGCCAGAGCATTCAACCACTCAACTCTTCTGCCTCATTTCTTGGTCCCTTTGCTAAGGTCACTGCGCATGCACCTTCCACAGGAAAGGATCCAGGACAGGACAAGGACTATGAAGGGAGAGTGGGGTTAAGCCATCAGAGACTTTGGAGGGAAGCCAGATGAGACTGTCCTGCAAGCCAGACACTTGGGGAGAGTTTGCCAATGGAAGGTGGAGAGGGGGAGACGGGTGGAGTCCTAGTGTCTCAGACAGTGCTGACAGGTCTAGAAAAACTAGAGACAGGTACTGACCTGTATTTAGATTTAATAAGATGGAAGGTCTTGGTGGTCTCGGCAAAAGCAAAGTCTAGGAGATGTGAAGGCAAAAATGTTTACCCAGGTGACTCAGGAGGAAATGAGAAGAGAGGAATTGAAGAGTGTGAGCATTAATGAAGAAGAACCAAGGAATGATTGTATCATCCAGAGAACGTCAACAGATAGAAAAGTAACACAGCCATTCAGTTCTCGACTCCTTCATTTCGACTCCAAATACTCACTTGTACACTTAGAATTGTGAACTGTACTATATATAAATCATAACTCAATAAGTCTGACCCCTTACAAACACAAACCATATAAAGTATGAGACTTAACCATCCACACGGCATTTAAAATCTAAACATCTGCTCCGTTCTTACTAACGAAAGCAGAGATGCTCTTGCTGGTGAAAAATACTCAGCTCTAAGGCAGGCCCAGCATTCGAGGGTGTATAATTGAATGTGGAAAATAAAATGATTTGAAAATTACATTACTCATTTTGTGAGGATTAAGAAAAAAGTTCGATTGCAATGTTTCTAAAAATCCAAAGAACTATATAAAAATAACTGCTCTGTATGCATCAAAAATACTAAGATCAAGAAAGGCAAGGAAAAGCAGAAAAAAAATTCAGATTAAAGGAGACTACAGAGACAAGAAAACTAAAAATATGTGGTTCTGAATTGAATGCTAAACAGCAACAAAAAATAGATAGCTGTAAATAACAGTATTGGGATAACTGGCCACATTTGAATTTTCAGTATAGATTAAAGAGTATAGTATCAATGTTATATTTTTCTGGATTTTGATAATTTCATTGTGATGATGTAGGTGAATTTTCTTGTTCTCAGGGAAAAAAAAGTGGAAAAAAGAAATATTTAGTAAAAAAAAAAAAAAAAACTCCGCAGTTTCTATCTTTTTTCAAAGGCCAACTCATGTTGCCCCTCTTGTCCCTGAAGATGTGTTTTTGTATTTTTTCCTATGCCCTCAATGCAGCATTTAATCAAATTTTACCTCACCATTGTTACTTTACTCTTTTCTCATGTGTCTTATCTGTCTTTGAAATTATTAGCTCCTAAAAGACTGAAGGAAGGTTTAAATATTTTGGGTGTGCTTACAAATGAGTACTAGAATATTATCAACACAATGGGCACCTGACAAGGCCTTGGCTGCTGTTCTCTGCCACATTAATTTATATTCCCTGATAAGTTAACCAATTCTTCACTTTATTAGTATTTTGATGGTAAGAATAATAAGCACAGAATTAATATTGGTATCTTATTCCATGTCAAAATCAGAACAGTGTATCAATGTGAAGTAAAATTTCATAAATAATCAGAGCCTGATATATCCTTAGTGTCTTGATGGAATTCTCTCTCTTGTTAAATTTTCTTCCTCTCCTTTGACCATGAAGTTCTTACTAAAAATATGAAATTTCATACATCATTGCTAGGTCACTGAGGGGCTTCCAGGTGGCTCAGTGGTAAAGAATTCACCTGCCAATTGCAGGAGACACAGGAGATGCTGGTTTGGTCTCTGGGTTGGAAGGATCCCCTGGAGAAGGAAATGCAACCCACTCCAGTATTCTTACTTGGAGAATCCCATGGACAGAGGAGCCTGGTGGGCTGCAGTCCATGGGGTGGCAGAGTCGTACACAACTGAGCACATGCACAGGCATGCATGCACACATGTGCGCGCGCACACACACACACACACAATCCCTAACAGTAGCTCTGATAAGATAATAGTCCTCTCTTGCCCATCCTTTCTAGATTTTTCTTCTGAAAACAAGAAGGAGCTTCATTTCTGCAAAGTCCACATCTTGCTAGAGGGTGAAGATTTTAAGAAGAATCACTGGTACTTACACCAGTGGATGTAGTAGGGAAGGTGGGGAGGTAAGACTTGGCTGTAACAGCACGGAGTTTCTCTCATTTGTTTTATCTCATCTGCTGTTAATGGACCCAGACGCCCTCTTGAAACCCCAGGCCAGGCCAGGGCAGAGGTGGCAGTCATGGGCTCTGAACTTTGCCCCCTTACTCATCCTGAGGTTCCGGTCTAGAAAGGTCACTCTGGGTACAGAACTGCAATTGATGAAAGCCCTGGGACCCTCAAAAGGAGCAACAACCCAGCCTTGTTCCTGCCGTGATTTAGCATCTGACCCCAGCCTGATGTGCCATTGAGTCTGAGCAGCATCTGCCGGCCTAGTGATGAATTACAAATAAACTGAGCTTTTGCTCATCGCCTTCTGAATCTTTGTGTAAAGGCAAGTTGGAATAAACTCCTCAAATACCTCTCTGTTCTTTGCTTCAGTATTCTGGGAAACTATTTACTCAGGAAATATTATATCTTTTCCATCTTCATCTTAGATATTTAAGATTCGTTCCACCTAAGACCTTTTTGCTTTCCACATTCAAGTCATGGGAGAATACTGGTGTCTTTTTCAAAGGAAGTCTTTTTTGGGACTTCCCTGGCAGTCCAGTGGTTAAGACTCAGCACTTCACCTGCACGGGGCATGGGTTTTAGCAAACTAAAGATCTTGCATGCTGCACTATGCAATCAAAAAAAGTCTTTTTCTACAAAGTTTAACTGCGCTGAATTTAAGTAAAAATTCAAAATTCTCACACTTTACAACTGCTTGTAATCTTATACCTGAATTCTAAACCATAATGATAATAATGTAATAAGTTCTAACTTAAAAAGTCAAGGTCATTAGTAGAGTGAAACTAACAAGCTGTTCCAGTCCTTCATCTAAAGTTGGCTGAACCCTTGATTCACAGCTTTCCAAGTGGCTCAGTGGTAAAGAATCTGCCTGCCAATGCAAGAGATGCAGGTTTGATTTATGGGTTGGCAAGATCCCTTAGAGGAGGAAATGGCAACCCACTCCAGTATTCTTGCCTGGAAAATTCCATGGACAGAGGAGCTTGGTAGCCTACAGTCCATGGGGCAGCAAAAAGTCAGACATAACTCAGCAACTAAGCACCCAGTCAAGCACAAACTCTTGAGTCAACCTTATGTTTTCTCATACCACAGTCTCCTCATTTGTAAAATGAAGGCATGATCTCTAAGCTCCCTTCTATCCTAATGATCGATAAGGACTCTCCATCAAATTACCTTTTTTTCAGTCAATTGAAAAATCATCCTGACTTTCAATGGTTCAGTTCAGTTCAGTTCAGTCAGTCAGTCATGCCTGACTCTTTGTGACCCCATGGACTGTAGCATGCCAGGCTTCTCTGTCACCGGCTCCCAGAGCTTGCTCAAACTCATGTCCATTGAGTCGGTGATGCCATCCAACTGTCTCATAATGAAATATTTTCCTTGGTAGTGGTACTTCACTCATACCTTAACAGCTGATTTCCTAACTTTTCTGAATTTATATAAAACCTGTAATTTTCCTGCCTTTATAGAAGTTAGGGCATAGTGTCTGTCCCACCCTTTGTTTCCCTAGACTCACTGCCATGGGTGATTTAACTTGACAGTTGCAAAACATGTAATTTCATAGATGGAATGTTTTTATACATGGCCATCATTTCGAGCGTGCTTTTTTCTGTCACTGGGGCTTAGCTAAGTGCTTCTAAAGTAAGAGGAAAAAACAAACAAAATGACTACTTTTATCAAGACTGATGATGGTGGGCACCGATGGGCATGCTCTGTTGCTCTGGAATCAGCTGTTACTTTGAACTCAGCTTCAGAATAGCAATTTCCAGACCAGTAGCTTCCAGGATAGTTCAGTATTCCACATACCATGGCAAGGGAGTCTGACAGCTACCAAACCTGACAACAAGCCTGAAGAACACATACACAACCACTAACAATTGAAACTCTCCAAAAACAGGGAGTTCAGTTTTCCCCTCTTTTTACTCTTCTTTGTACTCAGTCACTAAGTCGTGTCCAACTCTTTGTGACCCCATGGACTGCAGCCCACCAGGCTCCTCTGTCCATGGGATTTCCCAGGCAAGAATACTGGAGTGGGTTGTCATTTCCTCCTCTAGGGGATCTTACTGACCCAGGGACTGAACCCGTGTGTCTCCTGCACTGCAGGTGGATTCTTTACTGCTAAGCCACTGGGACTCTCCTTACTTGAATACTGATTTCTGAACCTTAGACTCGATCTTGTTGCAAACTCACACTCTGGACTGTTTCAAGCCTTATATCTGACACTTTGAAATTGATTATTAACAAACACCAGAATTTATATTAAGAATTATTTCATTATTCAAGAGTCACTTTAACTTGTAACTTATATAATATTGTATATCAACTATACTTCAATTAAAGATATTAATAAAGTAGATTTATAGAACAAAAAGAGACATCTTAGAAAGCTATGAATTTATAATGCTAGCAAACACACACACACAATAGAAGCTCTTGGTTTTGAATGACCATCAGCCTAAAGGTAACATAGAAGATCAGTCACATTCCTTTATGATAGAACCTTGTTTTATAGTTAAGATACTAAAGGCTTGTGCCCAGAACATTATAACAAAGGTCCTATTTATTGGAAGAATATACAGTCTCTCTCTTCACCATGTTGATATATTAATATTTTGAGTTCCCACAGGAAAAGGGGAAAATTGCAATAAGAAGAAAAGGTCTTAATTGCCCTTCAACTAGTGGTTTTAAAGTCTCAAAACTACTATGTTATTATGAGCACAACACAACCCTTGACATTTGAAGGGCTGTTTTGTTAAGAAAGAACTACTTTCAGGAATGTGAAAATAGACATCAGCAACAGAATGAGTACAATCAGTGAAATATACCCCCACTACCTTGCACAGAATAGAAACTCAATAGATACTTGTTGAATGAATGAGTCAATAAATAAAGCCATGAGGAATGATTAGTGGGTAAAAAACATAAATGAAAATGGTATAAATAATATGTTATGTAAACATATGTACTCAGTTGTGTCCAACTCTTTGCAACCCCATGGACTGGGGCCCACCAGGCTCCTCTGTCCACGGAATTTTCCAGGCAAGAATACTGGAGTGGGTTGCCATTTCCTTTTCCATGTATTAAGGTGAGGTGAAGTCGCTCAGTCGTGTCCGACTCTTTGCGACCCCATGGACTTTAGCCCACCAGGCTCCTCCATCCATGGAATTTTCTAGGCAAGAGTACTGGAGTGGGTTGCCATTTCCTTCTCCAGGGGATCTTCCCGACCCAGAGATCGAACCCAGGTCTCCCGCATTGCAGGCAGACACTTTACCGTCTGAGCCACCAGGGAATCCCTTTCCATGTATACATATACATATATGCATATAAAACATAATATAAATGAATAAAACCATATTGGCAAATGTAAAAGCAATTTATTCTGATAAAAAAGTGTATTAAGACCTAGGAGATCAGGCCTGCTTTAAGGACTTTTTCTCTTGACATCCAGATCCTGAAAAACTTCTAAGTGAGTTCTGCAATGTCATGGAGTCTTGGCTCAATAGTAAATGCACTGTTGCTTCAAACACAAGGGAAGAAACCTGAATCTCCCTCCTATTTTTCCACTGCATAGAGAGACCAGCCTGGCAGGTGTGCAGTGATCTGGTCAAGCCTGTACTGCTACTGTATGTTGCTTTGAGAAAGCCAGGAATAAGACATAACTGTGATCAGAGGTTTTCTTCCTGAGCAAAACACAGAAAAAACTACCCTTATATGTCAATGTAATACACACACATATGTATTATGCTGCTTAACACCTCTCTATGGAATAGCAGTTGAGACAAAGGTAGGATCCTACAGCCTCTGCTATTTAATTGCAACATATTCAGTTATAGTTGGTGAGGTTCAGTACTTGTCTCTGTATCAGCTCTGGTTAAAATACATTTTTTTTTCATGGGTATGTACTATATTTCTTACTCCTTGGAAGGAAAGTTATGACCAACCTAGACAGCATATTGAAAAGCAGAGACATTGCTTTGTCAACAAAGGTCCGTCTAGTCAAGGCTATGGTTTTTCCAGTGGTCATGTATAGATGTGAGAGTTGGACTATAAAGAAAGCTGAGAGCAGAAGAATTGATGCTTTTGAACTGTGGTGTTGGAGAAGACTCTTGAGAGTTCCTTGGACTGCAAGGAGATCCAACCAGTCCATCCTAAAGGAAATCAGTCCTGAATATTCACTGGAAGAACTGATGCTGAAGCTGAAACTCCAATACTTTGGCCACCTGATGTGAAGAGCTGACTCATTTGAAAAGACCTTGATGCTGGGAAAGATTGAGGGCAGGAGGAGAAGGGGACGACAGAGGATAAGATGGTTGGATGGCATCACTGACTCGATGGACATGGGTTTGAGTGGACTCTGGGAGTTGGTGATGGACAGGGAGGCCTGGCGTGCTACAGTTCATGGGGTTGCAAAGAGTCGAACACGACTGAGCAGCTAAACTGAACTGTATTTCTTCTTTGAACATAAACTCTAGGAGGAATTTAATTTTTGTTTTCTCTTTCTCTTTATAAATATATGTATTTGTGTATGTTTACATCATGTTAATGGGTATATGTATGTGTCATTTATGTGTGTGTATATATATATATATGCATATATCATCATGTATATGTGTATGTATATGTATGTAAATATGTGTATATATAGCCTTGTGTATGTGTTTGTGTCCTATAAAAGATATCAAGCAAATACAGGACTAATTGAGCTCTTGTGTTGATTTTTCCTTTCTCTGATTTTCTAGGGTAATTACTCATACAACTGCTATTTATTATTAGACCATTTTGTTTATTTAACATGATATAGTAGAAAAAGGTGGACTAAAAGTCAGATAACCTGAATTTGAGTCCTGTGTCTGGCTTTTGGGCTTTTGTCATTTAACTCTGTTGACTCTTAATTTCTTCCTTTGTGAAAAATGAGATAGTAATTTACAATATGTTTGTATACCATTAGAAATACATGGAAAGCATTTAGCATGCAATAAATGTTCATTGCAATGACAACTGTGTTTTTATGATTGCCTTTCTCCACGATTTGATCAAAAGCTCCTTGAGGATTAAAAAATGCAATTTTGAAATCCACCATGGATTTGTTTACCAAAGCAGCAAGCACATGCTGGCACCCTATAAATATATGTGTATTACACTGAACTACAAGGTAAGTGTAAAGATAAAGCACTGTCTTAAGAACACAATCAAAGCCCACTCCCATTCTCTACGACTTTGTTATCTCACCTTTTCACTTTCTGAGCACAAAGAGAGCAAATAAGTGTGTCTTTAACAATGGCAGCCATGAAATTAAAAGATGCTTGCTCCTTGGAAGAAAAGCTATGACCAACCAAGACAGGATATTAAAAAGCAGAGACATTACTTTGCCGACAAAGGTCTGTCTAGTCAAAGGTATGGTTTTTCCAATCGTCATGTATGGATGTGAGAGGTGGACCATAAAGAAAGCTGACTAGTACAGCCACTATGGAGAACAGTGTGGAGATTTCTTAAAAAACTGGGAATAGAACTGCCATATGACCCAGCAATCCCACTGCTGGGCATATACACCGAGGAAACCAGAATTGAAAGAGACGCGTGTACCCCAATGTTCATCGCAGCACTGTTGACAATAGCCAGGACATGGAAGCAACCTAGATGTCCATCAGCAGACGAATGGATAAGGAAGCTGTGGTACATATACACAATGGAATATTACTCAGCCATTAAAAAAATACATTTGAATCGGTTCTACTGAGATGGATGAAACTGGAGCCCATTATACAGAGTGAAGTAAGCCAGAAAGAAAAACAACAATACAGTATACTAATGCATATATATGGAATTTGAAAGATGGTAACGATAACCCTATATGCGAGACAGAATAAGAGACACAGATGCATAGAACAATTTTATGGACTCTGAGGGAGAAGGTGAGGGTGGGACGTTCTGGGAGAATAGCATTGAAACATGTATATTATCATATGTGAAACAGAACACCATTCCATGTTCGATGCATGAGACAAGGGCTCAGGGCCGGGGCAATGGGATGACCCAGAGGGATGGGATGGGGAGGGAGGTGGGTGGGGGGTCCAGGAAGGGGAACACATGTAAACCCATGGCTGATTCATGTCAATGTATGGCAAAAACTATTACAATATTGTAAAGTAATTAGTCCCCAACTAAAATAAATAAATTTATTAAAAAAAAAGAAAAAAAAATACACATATCAAAGAAAGCTAAGTAAAAATGTAAAAAAAAAAACAAAAAGAAAGAAAGCTGAGCACCGAAGAACTGATGCTTTAGAACTATGGTGTTGGAGAAGACTTTTGAGAGTCCCTTGGACAGCAAGGAGACCAAATCAGTCAATCCTAAAGGAAATCAGTCCTGAATATTCATTGGAAGGACTGATGCTGAAGCTGAAGCTCCAATACTTGGCCACCTGATGCAAAGAGCCAATTTGTTGAAAAAGAACCAGATGCTGGGAAAGATTGAAGGCAAGAAGAGAAGGGGACGACAGAGGATAAGATGGTTGGATGGCATCACTGACTTGATGGACATGAGTTTGAGCAAGCTCTGGGAGTTGGTGATGAACAGGGAAGCCTGGCATGCTGCAGTCCATAGGGTCACAAAGAGTTGGACATGACTGAGGCACTGAATTGAGCTGAAGCACACTGAAAAATTATTGTTACTACATATAATTCTCATACTTTGAACCTACACTAACCCAAGGTGGATTTGATCTGTATAAATGTGAGGCATTTGATCCACACACACTCTGATCAGTGTCTTCCTAATTACCTGCCAGGATACACAACACGAAAAAAAAAATCTGCATTTGGTGCAAACCACCAGAGCAATGGATGCAAAGAGATAACAAGACAACATGGTGACCTGAAACTGGCTTCCTGATGTTAAAAAGTAATAATACACAAGTAAAGCAACAGGCTTTAACAGCCTTTGCTGTTCAGGCCACAGCTCAGACATTCTTATAACTCATGTAAACTCTGAGTTTCATCTAGTTCACCTAAATCATGACTTCCCCTGGTGGCTCAGATGGTGAAGAATCCGTCTGTAATGCAGGAGACCCAGATTTGATCCTTGGGTTGGGAAGATCCCCTGGAGAAGGGAATGGCAACCCACTCCACTATTCCTGTCTGGAAAATTCCATAGACAGAGGAGCCTGGCTGGATACAGTCAGTGGGGTCGCAAACAGTTGGACACAACTGAGAGACAGACACTTTAAAACATGGCTACAGTAAGTAGGGGGGAGCCACAATTCATATGAAACATTCAGAGCTGATTTTTTGCAAATATTTACTATGACTTGACTCCAAAAATGACACAAGTTGAGCACAAATATTTATTTATTTTTCCCTCTCTATCTCCCAATTGAGTTTCCAGCTGGCTATACATCTCATAAAAGAATAGACACTAAGATAATTACAATGTCTATTGAATAATTTTTCTTTTGGCTAGCTACATGGCCCCTCATTTCCTATCATCAGGGTGCCATCCAGAATCATTATTTTCTGTTTTTTGATATTCTGCCTGTCTAATTAATAGTACTTCTCTTTGTAAATTCTACTGCTGGCCATTCTCCAGCCTTATGGAACATTCCCTAAAGGCTACACACACCTCCTCTCAGTTCTAGTAAATTGTTATTATTGCTTTTCCTGTAATTATCCCACATGCACCACAGTTCAAGCTCATGAAAAGCAAAATATGCTAGGTTTACAGACTCAGGTGGAAAAAATTTGTGTCTGTCAATATTTTTAGGAAAAACCTTAGCCATATCCTCAAATAGATATCACAAATCCATACGCAAACACTAGAAACAGTCTTAGAAACTGGATTAGACACACATGCTGATTGTATTTCGTCCTCATGAATACAGTCATCCTATGGTTTGACACTTTACTGGAAGGGTCAGTCATGGTACTTGCCACATCTAATGTGCTTTCTGAGGACATCAGTTGCTTCCCTGCCCTGCTGGGGAAAGCAGCCTTAGGCAGTACCCTGTGCAGGAGTTCATGTTTGGTGCCATGTTTCACACCTCCAGATCTAATGAACTGGACCAAGAAGAGGTGCGAGACTGCCAAATCCTAGGTTGACCAGAAATCTATGAGATGGATTAAGTTTGTACTCCAGTACCTCAGAACTTATCCATTTAAATTCATATATCTTTTTAGAGTTTTGGGGATCCCTTTCCGAAACTTTTGCTTAGATGTGTTTAGATGACTTTAAGATAGCTTCAACGAATGCATGCAAACTCCAGGAAGGCAGCAATATAAAACTGCCTTGAGTGTGCAGGAGTGTTTGGTTGTTTATTTGCTTGACCCAAGCAGGTCACTATGCATGCAACTGAAAGTATTCGGGATACAGTCAAGGCTTTGACTCTAGATAGAAGGCAGCTCCTAGTGCTCTATGCTTTTGCAGGGATCTGAAAGATTTACCCTGTGATAAATGGCTATAATCCACTAAGTAAAATTGAGTCCACATAATTCAGCTGGGTCTGAAGCTCAGAGAAGAGAGGATTTACTATATAAACTCACAATCACATAACAGCAATTATCTGTTTCTGTATATCAGGCCCTGATGCTCATATATAAAGCTGCCACTGCAGGATGTTTAAGTACGTGCACGCACACATACAAAATGAAATGGTTTCTTTCTCTCTCTCCTCTCTCTCCCCATCACCCCTCCCCCATTCAAAACGGAATGCTTCAACTGCTCTATCTTCTAGATATTGGGCTCTTATTAGGAATATGCATATTAAATATTTTAAATATTTAAGTAACAATAACAAATTTTTTATTATTTTTAATATTTAAAAAATACTTTTACAGTCAGCTTCTTGAAATCCTTAATCTTCCTAAACCTCCTGATTTCTACCTCCCGGTGTCATTGGCGGGTTCTCTGCCATAGTTTTTTGATACATTTCTCTTTTCCCTCTTCTCTGGGCCAGAGCAGGGTAGGAACACAAGTAGGCTTGCACATTGAGAAATGAGCTGTAAATATCCCTTTAAATATATATATGAGGTTACATATATATATATTTATATATATATTTATATTATATATAGGTTATATATATAACCTATATATAATATAGGTTATATATATATATATAGCAAATGAGGTTATATATTTATATATATATATATATATATATATATAGCAAATGAGAGAAAAGTATATTTACCTGTATTGCTTCTGGGAAACACTGTCATAGAAGACAGTAAAAACATTTGTTTCTAGACCCTATTATATAGTAAATTGGAATGTGTGAAAGGGGGTTCCCCCACACCAGTAAGCAATGCTTGGACACCAGCTGGATGCTGGGTGTCCTACAGTTTACTCCAGTGGAGGAATATCAGATCCCATAAGATAAGGACTCGGACTTACAAGACTGTCCCTCCTCTCCTGTGTCCCACCAACTTCAGAGGGAGTTGCAAGGCCAGGTTGTCACCTGTGTGTTGGATGGACTGGCTAAAAATTGGAGAGTTCAACAACCCCCTCTTTGGGTTCAATTAATTTGCTAGAGAGGGTCACAGAACTTAGAAGTATTTTACTTACTGGATTGCCAGTTTACTATAAAAGGACGTGATAGGGCTTCCCTGGTGGCTCAGTGGTAAAGAATCTGCCTGCCAACGCAGGAGACAAGGGTTCGATCCCTGATCCAGGAAGATCGCACATGCTCGGAGCGACTAAGCTCATGCACCACAACTACTGAGCCTGTGCTCTAGAGCCCGGGAACTGCAACTACCAAAGCCTGTGTGCTCTAGAGCCCCTGCTCTGCAACAAGAGAAGCTATTGGAATGAGAAGACTGAGCACTGCAACTAGAGAACAGCCCTCACAGCAACAAAGACCCCGCACAGCCAAAAATAACCAAATATAATTATAAAATAAAAAAGGACGTGATAAAGGATACAGATGAACATTCAGTTGGAAGAGACTAATGGGCAAGGTATGTGGGAAAAGGTATGGAGCTCCCAAGCTCCATCTGAGTTTGCCAGTCTTCCCAAATCTCCACCCTCCCCAAGTCTCCTCCAACCTGGAAGCTCTCTGACCTCTCTCCTTTTGAATTTTTTTTGTTTTTTGATAGGCAGAGTGAGTTTGTTAGCATAGGATGCTTGTGGGAGAAACAGGTGGGCTAGCATGGAGTACAGCAGCCACAAAAACCAAAGGGGTTATCCTTTTGAGTTTTTATAGAGGCTTCATTGCATAGGCTTGATTGACTAAATTGTTGGCCACTGATGGATTCAGTTCATCTCCAACCCTTCTCTCCTTCCCAGAAATGGGACTGAAAGTTCCAACCCTCTAAATGCATGGTTCTCTTGGCAACCAGCCCTCACCCTTAGGTTAACTAAAGACTTTCCAGAAGTCATCTAATTAATATAACAATATAACAAAAAATATCTTTACTGCTTTTATCATAGGAAATTTCTAGGGTTTTTAGCAGCTACGAACCAGAAATCCTGAACAAAGACTAAATATATATATGAGAAATATATTTTGGCCATCTGAATGGCTGAATATATACTTCTTATAAATCATAAGATAACAGATAGCAAGGAAATAGTCTCGTCAATAAATAAAAAGCAACCATGAAGGTGTGGGGGACTTAAAATTAGGGTTGGACTCCTTGGTCAATTATATCAAAGGGGAAAAAGGGGAAGAATGCAATGAAATTAGAGAAATTAGTGGAAATGAAAATCATGGTTAGACGTGTCTTTTATTTAAGATGAGGTTGTGTGCGTGCTAAGTCTCTTCCGTCACGTCTGACTCTTTGAGACACCATGAACTGTAGCCCACCAGGCTTCTCTGTCCATGGGATTTTCCGCAAGAATACAGGAGTGGGTTGCCATGCCCTTCTCCAGGGGATCTTCCTGACCCAAGGACTGAGCCCATGTCCCTGGCATCTCCTGCATCAGCCGGTGGGTTCTTTACCACCAGCCCCACCTGGGAAGCTAGATGGGGTTACCAGGAATAATTTCCTGAGGGAAACTGCATGGGTTATCTCCAAGGGCATTTGCTTTAATTAACTGAAATACAACATTACAAAGAGGGTTTAGCTTAGCTGATGAGTCAATCTGAAAGTCAGGATTTCTTTCTTTGGAAAAGAAAAAGAAGAAGAGGATTCTTGCTTCCTTAGGTTTTTAATATGCTGGGGCTGCCATGTACAGTTGTGCAGTTGCTGGAGCAGGAAGGCATGGAGCCAGAAGGCAGATCCTGGTGAAATCCTGCCTGGCCCCTGGGGCTAAGGCCCCCCTTGAGGGTGGGAGGGGCACCTAGCTCTAATTTGCACAAAGGAACAATAGGGGTTAGTAGTGAACCCACAGTATACCACATGGAAGAATCAAATTGCATTTAAATGCTTTATTATGTGACACTGAATTTCAAACTTTTATGCTATTTTTATAGAGACGACCCTTTCACACAGTACAGGTTCAAACAAAATTAAAAAAAACAGGCCCAAAGTGGAACCACTTCTGCTAAGCCCCACATCAGCAAACCAAGACTTAACACCTAATCTAACTGCAATTTCAACTTCTCCCAGAAATAGAAGCTTTAACCAGACAATCTTGAATTTTCTGATCTGCACTAGTGAGGTGATCTTTCTGATAGACCCCCTTCTTCTCCCCCAAAGAAAGATGGGGGAATCTACTCTTTCCCTGCCCCTTTGTGCCTATAAAAGTCTCCATTTTTAAACAGCTTTTTAGAGCCCCTTTTGTTTGCTAGATGGGATGTGCCCAACTCACGAATTGTTAAATAAAGCCAATTAGATCTTCAAACTTATTCAGTGGAATTTTGTATTTTTAACACTATCTTCTAGGTTACTGGTTTCAGTCAGGTGTCTGTGCTCATGGGGAATGGGAATTAGGGAGCTCTTGGACATGTGGTGTTGGAGAAGACTCTTGAGAGTCCCTTGGACTGCAAGGAGATCCGACCAGTCCATCCTAAAGGAGATCAGTCCAGGGTGTTCATTGGAAGGACTGATGTTGAAGCTGAAATTCCAATACTTTGGCCACCTGATGCAAAGAGCTGACTCATTGGAAAAGACCCTGATGTTGAGGGCAGGAGGAGAAGGGGACGACAGAGGATGAGATGGCTGGATAGCATCATCGACTCAATGGACATGGGTTTGGGTGGACTCAGGGAGTTGGTGATGGACAGGGAGGCCTGGCGTGCTGTGGTTTATGGGGTCACAAAGAGTCAGACACAACTGAGTGACTGAACTGAATTGAACTGAACTGGACATGTTTTTAAGATTCTGCAAATTTTCTGCAGGAACTGGTTTGATTTGATGGTAGCTCAGACAGTAAAGAATCTGCCTACAATACAGGAGACTGGGTTTCATCCCTGGGTTGGGAAGATCCCCTGGAGAAGGAAATGGCAACCTACTCCAGGATTCTTGCCTGGAAAATCCCATGGACAGAGGAGCCTGGCAGGCTACAGTCCATGAGATCACAAAGAGTCGGACATGACTGAGCGATAATACCTTCACTGTCACACCTTCACTCAGGTGACAGCCTAAAAAATAATATACTCTCTTTTGCAATAGGAACAAATAATACTAAAGAGGACTTTGAGATGAACCCAATAAACCAATGGCTTATGTGCACCAAGTGAATTCAAAGAAGAAATGGAGGTTTTACTTTGTTGTATCAAAAAACTATCACCTGGCACTGGCAATACCTAGGCATGTTGAAATCAAAATTCCCATTTTTTGCCATAAGAGTTGATACCATATTCACATTTTGAGTGGTAATTTAATTTCAGCCCAACAACATGTTTTGCCACATTAAATTAGTTTTGTTAATTTGCTTTTAATTGATTTTGTAACCTCTACTTGATTATTAATTTGTTTTGATTTTATGGTTAGACAAGGGCTCTGAGTGTAAGGAGTTTATAACCAGGTTTGCATTATGTACAGATTTAACATGGTATTATGTTGCACGTGTACATACAAAAATAATTTAAGTCAGTTTCAGAGGTCCAGTAATATTTTTTCTGTTAAAATGATCTATACATTATTCAACCTGGAGAAACCCCTTTACACCTTCAATACTCCTCCCAATGGGAACACAGAGTTATGACAGACAGTCATCCCAACCATGTGTGTGTACCAGTCATTAACTGTAGTCTGAATAAATCTCGGAGATTTCCTTGTTATTATTCCTCAGATGTGTGCAAATACCACTGTTTTGAATGAAGTACAAAAATGTTTGAGTACTACTCAATTCTTCATCATTTCCACTGATCAATGGATACTGAATACAAATCTTATATACATCTTTACAGTGGTGGCAGGGGAGACTTTGAAAATTTCTAACTTTAAAAGTGAGTGTTTCTATTAAAATGAAAATTATTACTTTGGGAGCCCATTGGCTATTTTGTGGAAAGAACATGGGTCATAATTTTATTTTCCAATAAAGGTAATATTTTCCAACAGGTTGTATCATGTAAATGACCCTATGTGGTTTTCTTCCTTTTCTAAAGAATCTACTTCGATATTATTCTACAGTCCAACATCTTATTTCCTTAATCTATGAGTGAGCAGGAAGAAGGAGGTAAAGACCAATTTGATGACATAACTAGTGCTTGACATTTCTTATACTCTTAAGTTAGCAAAGACAGTGTGAATGATTAATGAAAATAAAAACAAACTTTAAAATAATACGTCCACTTTGTTAAAATAACTCTATTTAATGATTGGGCAGGATTTTATTCACACTGTGTGAAAATGGAGTAAAAGAACTGATTTTAATATACACAAAGCATCTCTGATTTTCCCTAGAACCGGAGCCAACACCTGCTCAGTGACAACTGCTGTTTGATGTTTTTCAAAGCTGAGTGCAAATCTTTGCGGGATAGGGGTATGCACATGCCAGGACCACTGGGAGGGTCAGGTGGACAAGATCCAGCACCTGCTTTATCAGAGGCTGCTGAAAGCAGTGTTTCAGGTTTTTCAGAGTAAGCTTTTTCAGCTCAAGTAGAAAGACTGTTTTCTTATTTTGGACTAACTGAAATCTGTAAATGGTAATGAGGCATTTGTTAAAACAACAGAAGAAATTGTCACTTTTTCCTTCAATCTATAAGTAAACAGGAAAAGGAAAATAAAGACAGTGCTGGCTATATAACCAATACTGTCTTCTGTTGATGCGGATATGTATAGCCAAAAAAAAGTAAACATTTATAGCCAAATTTGGAGAAAAATACTCTTTTTTGGTTAAAATACTGCATATGCATTTTAAAGAAAAAGATCTTTAGGCAACAGCCAGCCCTTTTAAAAAACAACTTGCATACATCACTTGAGTGTTTTGACTAAGGTGACCTTTAAGATTTTAAGAGCTATTAGAACAGAGAATATGATTGTCTTTCTACCTTCTAGAATAACACCTGGCATAGACTGAGCATATAATAATAACTGTTGAAGTAATTATTTTTAATTGATTTAACATAAAAATTGATGAACGGTTTCTTGTCCCAAGAATCTATGAAAATAGTTGAAAATCTCTTGTCTTCTATTAGATCTGGAGGTGGGTCAGCCTGGTGATACAGTATATTCTAGTCAAAACCATTGGCAGGAGAAAATCTTAGACTCTGAGATCTTAAAATACCAAGCTTCTAAACAATTTGCTAGAGTAAGAGCAAAAGAAAACCACTTCTCCTGAACTCCCATATGTACAAACTACATCCATGCCGCTTTGCATCTCACACGAATTTGCATATTTTCTCCACCACAAAAGATTAAAAAAACCCCACACATTGAATTTTATTTTAATTTGTCATTTGGCAATCACAAAAAAGCAACATATCCCAGAACTACCCTTTATTATCATAATGCAAATTTATGCTGTGAGTGGTACTATGAAGTCACATTAGGTCACATGCGGTCACATTAATCACCCATGATTAATGAATTCACCGAACAGAAATAGATTTATGTCCTCATATTGTATTTGCTACATTACTAGTTAGCTATGGGGCAACAGATGGCCAACACCAACTTCCTCTAAATAAATGTTGTTTTTTTTTAATTTAAAACAAGACCACTAATTTGGAAAGATTTTGTGCATTCCAATGTTCACAGCAGCATTATTTACAATTACAAGATAAGGAAACAACCTAAATGTCCATCAAAGGATGAATAAAGAAGATATAGTGTGTGTCTGTGTGTATATATATATATATATATATACACACATAGAATGGAATATTACTCAGTTGTAAAAAAAAAAAAGAACAAAATTCTGTCATAGCAACATGGAGAGACCTGGAAGTAATATAAATCAGACAGAGAAAAAGAAATACTGTATGATATCACTTATTGCTTCTCCAGTGGTGGCTCAGATGGTAAATGAATCCACCTGCTTCAATCCTTGGGTGGGGAAGATCCCCTGGAGGAGGGCATGGCAACCCACTCCAGTATTCTTGCCTGGAGAATCCCCATGGACAAAGGAAGCTGGCGGGCTACAGTCCATAGTGTTGCAAAGAGCCAGACATGACTGAACGACTGAGCACACATCACTTATATGTGGAATCTAAAAAATACAGCAAACTAGTGAGCACAATAAAAAAAGAAGCAGACCCACTGATTCAGAGAAAAAAACAGTGGTTACCAGTGAGGGGTTGGGAACAATATAGAGGTGGGGAAGTAGGAGATAAAAACTACTGGATGTAAAACAGGATTAGGGATATACTGTACAACACAGGGATTAGCCAATATTTTGTGATAACTGTAAATGGAAAGTAACCTTTAAAAGTTATATAAAATTTAAAATTTTTTTAAGGTTTTAAAAATTAAGGTATTTATTGTAACTTTTCAAAATAGGAAGCATCGTTTCATTAGGGGTGTTTTTTGGGAGCAGAATATTGATTTACCCTAGGGTTACAAACATTAGGAAACTGGTTTTTGAAAAGTTGAATAAGATGTGATGTATGATAGTATGGGGGTTCCTGGGTAATTAACGTTTCAAAAAGTTTACGAGTCTAGGTTTGTCCTGGAGAGAGAGGACACGGGATGGAATCCCTGAACACTTCTTTTGCTCACTGTTGTTGTTGGGTTTTTTTTGGCCACACCAGCGTGGAGTCCTAACCACTGGACCTCCAGGAAATTCTCTTGTTCATCTTTTTAACAGGCTACTTGGGCTAGTGAGGACCTTAGAGACTCTTGCCTGGTACTCTCATCCCTTCAGCATGCCCTAAGGGGAAAGTCTCCTTGGAGAGACAACAGGAAGTCATAGGCCTTCAGCTGTAGACTGACTCTAACAGTGACTCAGGAACTTAGCAACATCCGCCCTCACTCGACTGGGAAATGACTTTGATTTTGATGCCAAGGCCAGCATCTCTTTCTAGGAGCCTCCACTAAAACCGACTATATGTCTGTGTCTGCAGGTGAGATGTTGCATTTCAATATGCCACAGATACCTAACCTCTCAAAGAACAATAGTTCTGATTATATCCAAATCTCTGTGAAGACAGACATGCCCCAGGGTCTCCAGGAGTTTACAGAGCAGTAGATAAGATGGTAGAATAAAATAGGATAAGATCTGACAGTGCTTTGTAAAGTGTAGGGGGTTATGCTGGCATTCATCATGCATATTACACAGAAAGATAGCTAATAATACCAGATATATAGGTAAATACAAGACAGAGTATTTCCAGTACAAAAATATGTATCCAACCTCATCTGGAAGAAATGATGCTGTCTCAAATATAAAATTTTATTGATTCTCTCACCTTCCAGTTGAATCTTTTTCTTTTTATCCACCACTGCTTTCTCTTGTCCTTTATCTTCTATCTATACTCTTTAATTTCCCAGAGTAATGAAAGTCTTGAGCAAAAATTCTAAGAGGAAAACGGTTTTTGTGTTTAGCACGCAATTATCCAATCAATGCAAAATGAATGACAAGTATGTTCTAGCCTAGAAACGGAAAGAAGAAAAATGAGCTCCCCAAACAAAAAGATATCTGACTCCCAGAACGGGGTAAAATTAGATGTCTTAGTTAAAGTTTGCTATTTTTAAGTATTGTATGAGAAGTAGATATTTTGGCAAAGTGATAAGTCCATGTGGTCTAAAGAGTTTTTAAAATGTCAAGTTGATGCCTGAAGCAAATATTCACAGCTCAGATATTATGAGATCTGTGAGATCTGAGGTTTTATATTAGAATTGAGATAGGAGTTTAACTGGCAGCCTTCTGGTTCTACTGCACATGGTTCTTAGGGCTAGTTTGAAATGTGCTGTTTTTCAAGTATCTGATTTAAACTAGGTAATAGTATTAATCCCTGGGTCGAGAAGATCCGCTGGAGAAGGAACTGGCCATCTACTCCAGTATTCTTGCCTGGGAAACCCCCTGCTCAGAGGAGCCCAGAGGCCTACAATTCAAAGAGTTGCAAAAGTGTTGGATACGACATACTGACTAAAGAACAACACAGAATTAATAAAATTGTATTTCCCGTCCCTCTAAAAAGGTGACAAAATTGTGTAAGTCTGAAAAATACACTAGTGATTGAAATGAGCCTAAATGGCACAAGTTATGTTAACCAGAAGTTAACTGGGAAAAGTAGAACCATTTTTCACAGCACTCAAGTGTTAGCTGATGCAGAGTATACAAATACATATATAAGGGTCAACTCCCAGATACAAAAATACAAAACACCATTAAGAAATCTTAGCATAAAACAGAATTTGGCTGAGATAACCAGTCTTTTTATTTGCAGATTTAAGCACCTTTTAATACCTACCCGCAGCTTCATTTCAGGAAAATGTAAACAGAAACCACCACACATGAAAGACTATGTACTTTCAAAATCTACTAACAAGAGGCTTCCGAGAGGCTTCCGCTGTATTCAGTCAGTTCACCAGATTTTAAAGCTCTTTTTATTACTTTGAAGAGAAACGAAGTCAAGTGAAGTGAAAGTCGCTCAGTCATGTCTGACTCTTTGTGACCCCATGGACTAAACAGTCCATGGAATTCTCCAGGCCAGAATACTGGAGTGGGTGGCCTTTCCCTTCTCCAGGGGATCTTACCAACCCAGGGATCAAACTCAGGTCTCCCACATTGCAGGCAGATTCTTTACCAACTGAGCTATCAGGGAAGCCCAGGGCAGATTTTCTTACTCAAAGGTCTCTTTCTTATCACGTCCATATCGTATCTTTATATAAATGTCTGGAAATCCTACTAGGTTTGGTACAAGTTTAAGTTAAAAATGGGACTTGAAAATAGAGTCCATTTGCTATGACCTGTAATTAGTTCTAACACTTTTCTGAGCTTAAACGACACATCCGATTACATACAGAGCTTTAAATATGTTTGGGGGAGGGGCATGCTTTACCCAATATAAACCAATATATACCTTTTAATTTAAGAGTGAAGGTAGGGTGTTATTTTTGATCAACAAATTGTTACCCGGGAAGAGTTGATTTCATGCTTAAGTCTAATTAGTATATTTGCTTGGTATTTGAGAATGATGAGACCACCCCCAAGCACCATTTACTCCACTGCAAATAAGTCAAAACACTACAGAAGGAGAACATATGGTCCAAGTACCATGGTAGAGAAAATGTTACTTAACAGATGAATGTAGGAGAAAGGCCAGTGAGCAGAGAAAACTGGGCACAAAATACTTGTTACACTTTCAAGTAAATCCAGATAAAAGAAGAGAAAGAATATATCTATTGAACCACAATACTTTTAATAGGTTCATTATTGTTATATTAACTTCACAAAATCTGCTTTCTCCCCTAATGAAATGTGTCTATACCCCTACTTGCAAATGTATTCAGAAATTAGATTTGAAATTGATGCACACATAATTAATGTTGTTTGAATAATTCTGGGACAAAAATCTGCATATGAACCCGCATATCTTGAATTAGCATCTGGACTATGCTCTGGGCTGTGGGAACACAGTCGCTTCTTTGGGGAGCTTGTAACCTAACTAGGGAAATCAGATCAGCTACACTACTATGCATAAATAGAAAATGAAACTGAACCTTTCTGACGTTCACCCCACTCTAGCTAGCTAGGGTACTTGTTCTCACCTTTCTTTCTCGGCTAACACCCTTGAATGACGAATCAGTGTCTAGTGCCTCCAGATTTGTACGCTGTTCACTCTTACACACAGTAACTGGGCTTCAACCTCTTGATCAACAACCTCTGATGAAGGCAGCAAAGGAGAGAACCAGCCAATCTTCCCTGGGTCACTCTGCAGCTGCATGTGAACCTCTTGGCCATTGTGTTTCCCTAGAAAACCCTCTCTCCCCTGGCTTCCCCTGATGCCCCTCTGTCTCGGCCCTACAGTCCTCCTCAGGTGCTAGTCTGGCTCCTATTCTCTCTGCACCCCTTTGAGAATGGATGCTCCTTGGGGGTGTGTTGCCAAGTTTCTCCTGTCTCTCACTGCAGTTTCCCTAGCATAAGGCTCCCTAATGTTCTGCCAGGTCATACAGAAGAGGTATGTTCCGCCAGGTAAACTCAGAAAAGGCTGGTGATGGATGTAACTATACTTATGGTACTGATCAACTCACAATATATACATGTATCAGATCATTATGTTGTACACCTGAAACTAATACAGTGGAGTTGTTGTTCAGTCGCTAAGCCGTGTCCGACCCTCTGTGAGCCCATGGACTGCGGCACACTAGACTTCCCTGTTCACTATCTCCCAGAATTTGCTCAAATTCGTGTGCATTGAGTCAGTGATGCCATCCAACCATCTCGTCCTCTGTCATCCCCCTCTTCTCCTGCCCTCAATCTTTCCCAGCATCAGGGTCTTTTCCAGTGAGTCAGCTCTTTGCATTAGGTGGCCAAAGTACTGGAGCTTCAGCTTCAGTATCAGTCTTTCCAGTGAATATTCAGTCCAGAATGGTGAGGGTACCCAGATTTTGGCACAGTGCAATCACTGAGGAGACACTGAATAAGATTCTTTGACCTGGAAGCTCTTTCCCACCTATGACTTTAGTAAATATGAACACTTCTCTCTAGCTCCTGATCAGTGTATTCACTTCTTAAGGGATCATCCACTAGGGTGTCATACAGGCAACCTCCCCTCTCCCCCGTGTATGCAAAAGCTCCTTAGCCTGTCCCATGAGTGGCTGCCCAACGTATGTTCCCTGCACTGGTAAACAGACCTTAGTAGGTCAAGGGAGAAACTTAAAAGGGTCTCCATTCCTCTTCCTACAGTTCCGTAGTCAATTGGTTACTCAGTCCTGGCTATTCTACACTTTAAATTATCTTGATTGTCAATCAGTGTTCCATCCCTACTATTATTGCCCCAGCTCAGTCCTCTATTATGTTCTGCCAAACTTTTAAGATAAACTAAGTACCTCCCAGCCTCCAGTAGTCACCTTCACCAGCCCATCGTCCTCACTGTGGTTGAGTATCACAGGAAGCGCGTCATTCTTTGACCCTACCCGGGTTCTCCTCAGCAATTTCCTGCTCACACAACATGCTCCAGTCCCATCTGTTTTCTTGCTCTTTGTGGTGTGAGCACACAATTTGCCTTCATGTCTCCACACTCATTCTTTCCTCTGTCTTCCTGGGGGACACCGCTCTTGAGCCCTACTCAAGCACCACCTTCTCCGTGAGCCCCCACTGGGTCCCAAGGCTCTGCCGGCTGAGATCCCTATTCCTGCTGACCGTTAGGGCACTTGTTACATCACAGTCTCCTCCCACAGCTGCCTCCTCTCTAGTCTGCTCTCTCTAATGGCAGAGATACCCAGTTCAATACTGAAAATCATATATCGTCATTTAAGGGTGGAACCTAAAAAGCAAATGCGCTTTGTAAAGATTGATTCCTCTGATTAGAAGCTCTTCAGTTCCTGAAACCTTTCCCCAGATGCCTCCATGCAAGGTTTCATCCATGAAAAATCCTCCTCCTCCTCCGAGGACCAGCCCAAATGATCTCCTCAATAAGGGTTCCCCAACTCTCCCAGGCAGTGCCGGTCTTCACTGTCTGTGTCTAGACTGTGACACTGCCCTTTGCATTGAAACCACCTGTTTACTACTCCTCTACCCAAGCAGACTTGAGCTCCTAAGAGCTAGGGGTTTGTTCCTACCTATTTTTTTGCTCTAAGTGTTCGGCCCAGGGTCCAGGTGTGGGGGATGCTAAACAGGTAGGGGGGAAAATAGCTGTATTAACACCTGGAACACTGGCTGCACTATCACCCCTCTAGAATAATTGTGAAACCAAGTTTAAGAGTCTCCACAGTGGGAGGACACATCAACGAGGCTTTCCAAATGAAAGGGCAAGGGGACTAAGTCGTCACTGACTCATACCCTGCTTCCCACATCTTGTGGCATTTCAAATTGCATAATCATCTCAAGCAGTTAGAATTATAAGTGACTAAACACTGTATCACATTTTTTACCTGCCTACTGAGTTAAATACTTAGCCCCATAAATTGCTTAAGTTACTTAAAAGAGGCTTGAATCTTGAATCTCCTTAGTCATAGCCTGTGCAACGGCTTGGGGCAGGTTGCCTTCGCCAAGAGATTCAAACTAGGGGGTTAAAGAGGTTTTCCTCTGAGCCTCTAAGCAGATCTGCGCAGAACAGGGAGCAAAGCAAAAGCAGCGACTCACAGAGAATCTCACAGCTGAGCCAGCTGGCTCTGTGTGGCTCTCCCAGCAGGGGCTGAGTCTCTCCCAGCAGGCGCAAATCTTATTTGCATCCTGGGCTGACTGGGCCTGCAGGCCCTGCTAATAATACCAGTGAACACTTGCCAAGTGCTTACTAGATGTCAGAAACTCTTTCAGAACTTTACTCCTATTGCCTTACCTAATCCTTACAACTGTAAAAATAAAAGCTATCGTTATCATCTCTGATTTACTGAAAAGCAAGAAAGGCATCGACGGGTTCAGCAACTAACTCAAGTGTTAGTCATTCAGTCGTGTCCAACTCTATATGACCCCAAGGACTGTAGCCTGCCAGGCTCCTCTCTGTCCATGGAATTTTCCAGACAAGAATACTGGAGCCGGTAGCCATTCCCTTCTCCAGGGGATCTTCTCAACCTAGGAATCGAACCTGGGTCTCTTGTACTACAGGCAGATTCTTTACCATCTGAGCCACCAGGGAAGCCCCAACTAACCCAAGGTCCCATACTTAGTAAGCGCTAGAATGGGAGGCACACTCAGGGAGTCCCACTCCACAGCCTATGATCTAAGCCACTGACGCCAACCAAAACCAAGATGGGAACTCATTGCTTTCTCAAAGAGAAGGCGAAAATAAAGTTTTTGGCCATCAATACAAATTCATCCTAGCAAGATAGAAAAATCCTATCTCCTCTCAGGATCTTTTTCCCAAAAGGGTTTGATGGTGATAATTGTTTTTCCCAGGATCTGTTCCCTAAAAGGCATCTGATAGCATTCTAAGTAATTTGTCCGTATAGAAAGAAATTCTGTTGTACCAAGTCACATAAAATTTGTCAAAATCAGGTAATTACAGTTCCCACTTAATGTATGTATTGTTCAAATCCACTGGGTCTTCCTCTTTATATCAAAGAAAAATGCTAAGCCCATTATGTGATAATTTTTGTCCACATAACACTAACATTTTATGCTTGATTTATGTATTCAGCTAGAATATGTTAAAGTAATTCAAATAGGATTTCTTAATGCCTTTTAAGTTTGTCTTATCATTTTTCCTGGAATCTTCCATCCTTTGGCCACTTTCCTAATCAATGACCTCTCATTCCAAATCCCTTTATACATTTTCTTCTATATGTCATAATGCTCAGAAATGACCCAGAGAGCCTTAAAACACACCAAGAGAGCAAATGTTCTCATTTATTACCATATACTGCTTTGATGCATAGATTCCAAGGTTCTGATTTGGTTTCTTAGTGTACGTATGCATATTCCTTTATGATTGTCATTGAAACACATTGTAAAAAGAAGAGTGTAAAGGGGTTTCTCAAATCCCTACCACAGACAGGGGCTCCTCTGGGAGGCTCGTTTCATTTACAGCTGCATTTACTATCCATTAGCAACTATTCCAAAAACAATAAAAAAGCTTTCTCTCCACTGCTTGAAAAACACATGTGAGCTGCAGAAACCAAAATATAATTTTAAAAGTGTCTCTTTGGAAAGCCTGCATGTGATGACTTAAAAAAATTTTTTTGTTGGAGTTTAGAAATTGTGCTAAGGACAGAGAGGCTGGGAGAATTCTAAATAGCTGCTGCCTGTTGCTTCAAGATGCACCTTTCCAGTTGGCAAGGCTAATATGTGGACATTATAACTGATTCACCACTAATTTGATTGAGATTAGATTCCAAATCTAGTTAATGTATTACAGTAACTGTGAAAATGCTGCATTGCTGACCACTTGATCTTACTATTAAGTGCAAAAAGAAATCCACTTTCTCCTTCATAAGTGTCCAAATGACAAAGTGATAAAATATTTTCTATGAAAAACTGTTAAATTGTATCATAAATATATCTATTTTAAAGATGAAAGCATATTTTCAGTAGACATATCTATAGCCCTCATCTTAGCCATATTGATTTTTCTATATTAAAATAACAGTAAACCAATAATATAGTAATTTCACCTATCAACATGTTTCTAGAGCCACTGAAGTAAATAAATATTTGAATGTTAAGTTGTCAGATTAAACTGATCAAGCAAAACCAGCCTGATACTTTTCCTTTGATATTTTAGCATTTAATAAAACATACCTCAACCACTTATATATTACACTTAGATGGTACTTAAAGTATGCCTATCAAATATTAGGCTCAACTCTGTGAATTGAACAGTGGTGTGTTTGTTTAGCAGTGGTGTAAATGTTTAACAACCAGCTGTCTAAAGAAAATTCCTTAGAGAGAATTTTTTCTTAATTAATGTCCTTAGTAATTTGTAGTAATGCTTGCTGATTTCCAATACTCCCCCCAAGGTTGATTTCAAACTATAGATATGATGTCACTGAACATGGAGTTGAGCAGGGTGTCCCCTAGTTGTCTCTCACGACCCTATATGAGCTGGCTCCAACTCACCCCTGGAACTAAGCTACTACTTTTAAATGTCTAGATTTTGATGAATTTCCCTTTCTCTGTCTTTTTTTCTCTTTCTTGGGACCACAGAGTTCTCTAGGACATAATTTCCCCACCTTCAAGATATATTAATTAAAACAAAGAATCTCTAAACTGAGCCCAGTGCTAAACAGCAAGGATTCAGGTGCAAATAAGGGAGACACAGTTCTTCCTCTTAGGAAGCTTGGAGTCTAGGGGATGTCAATGTTCCTACAGACAGATGAAATGTTGATGAAATGGTTCAATCTATATTGAGTCTGTGATGAATGCTTGTCATATTGCTATTTAGCAAAACAAGTTATAATAAACCATAGCAAGCCATCCCTTCTTTTTCTAAAATTTTGTCCAGATTTGAGAAGGGGGCTTTGTAAATCTAATAAAACATTTATCACTGTGATAAAACATAGAGATTTTATGTTAAAAATTAAACTGAGAGTGTTTCTTGTTTGAAATGTTTCAAAGGTGTTTACTGAGTACCTACTATGCCAGGTACTTTGCTTTATATTTCCCTTTCATGTAGTTTTCACAAAATTTCTCAGTCATTCTGAGAAATCAGTATTCCTGCAGTATAGGTGGAAATGGCAAACCACCCCAGCATTCTTGCTTGGGAAGTCCCACGGACAGGAGAGCCTGCAAGGCTACAGTCCCTGGGGTCACAAAGAGCTGAAGTTCATAAACATAATAAATTTGCCCTAAAATTGCCCAACAGAGTCCAAATTCATACCCAGGTCTGTCTGACACAAGTCCATGGTTATTCCTCTATACACAATGTTTCCAGAGCTGTCAGAAGAGTTGTGACCTCTTACCTGACCAGAGATTCCCACAGGAGCCAATATTCCTCAGACATTTTTCTCCTTCTACGTTTGATGATGTGTTACAAATTTGTAGGCCCTTGGGGAGATTTATTCCTGGGAAGATCAGAGCTCTGCCTTTTCCTTGCCACCATATTTCCTCATCTGCTCCTAACTATATGGCCTCTAGACCTTCATCCCAGGGACACATTTTATTCTAACACTAGACAGAGTGAGGAATGTAATGGGTGAAATTATGTGAATCTAAGGCTTGAAACTGTTTTTCTCAGGGGAAGAAGATAATGAACCTCAGCAACAGATTTATGGAAACTGGGGCTTCACAAGAAAAAAAAATGTATGTTTTTATGAACTCATATAAATAACACAATCGTTTTTCCTTTTGCACAAAAGAGCAAGCACGAGAGAGATGAAAGGAGTTATAATTTTAAAAAGACACTAGCATGCATTCAAGATTCACTGCTATCATTGGACCAGAGTTGAGGTTTCTAGAGATTGACAGAGAACAAAGTCCACTAAGAACCAGCACCTGGAAAGAGAATTACACCACCTTTAATATACAACAGTGCTGAGTGTTTTTGCCCAGTTACAGTGAATGCACTACATATTTGATTAGAATCCCAGGGACAGAGGAGCCTGGTGGGGCCGCAGAGAGTCAGACACAGTGGAGCAACTAACACTTTCACTTTTCAGTAGCAACCATAACATGCTTCTCATTTTCCCCCAGTTCTGAATGATGCATCATGGCTGCAGGAAACTTTTCATTTGAATATTTCATCTGTTTCTCTACTTGATCCCTTTCTAGCCTTTATTATAACATACGTGATTTCTTCTCAAAACCAGTATCACCACTTGAACTTGTCTGAGATAATAAATTTAATATGAATCCTTACTGGTTTGAGCCTTGGTATAAAGTTAAAGGGCTTCCCAGGTGGCTCAGTGGTAAAGCATATGCCTGCCAACGCAGGTACTGCAGGAGACACGGGTTTTATACCTAGGTCAGGAAGATACCCTGGAGAAGGAAATGGCAACCCGGTATTCTGGGTAATGCCAGTATTCCTGCCTGGAGAATCCCATGGACAGAGAAGCCTGGTGGGCTGCAGTCCCTGGGGCCTCAAAGAGATGGACACGACTGAGTGGCTGAGCACACACACATGAAGCTAAAAAGAATCACATTTTTCACAACTGGACTTTTTCCCCCCAACAACATATTTTTATCTATTATTAATTAATGAAATATTTTTATGCACTGTATTCTTTTTTTCACTCTCTGGGCCTTGCCACCAAATATCTTAGCTATCAAAGTACTACAATGGTTGAATTTAAATGAAACAGCCAACTAATACTTTTGAATGAATCATGCACAATTTTTGCAAATAAGTCAGTGGTACATTGAAAATGTATTCATATTTGTGTACAAAGTGCCTGCTTAAAGTTTTTCTTTAGACAAATCACCTATGATAAATGAAGTTGGTGACACAGCAGCAAGAGATAACTAACAGTATGCCTGGTTGAGTGATTACACCAGCCTTTCCTGTGTTGGCTAAATTCAGTCATTGTTACTTTCCACTTCACTGTCTTCAATAAGTGGAATCGAGGAGGAGAGAGAATGCAGATCCGAGCAGCTATAACTCTGCTGAGTTGCTCCCGTAATTGGGTTTATGAAAGGACTCTGTAGATGATATATTTCTTTACGAGGTAACTTTACAGCAGAAATTGTTCATACAGATCATATTATACGAGCTGTAACCGAGAGGCCAATGAAGTGAGTTTAAGGCTGATTTGAGCTTACTTTGGCTTGACCTGGTATTATTTTTATGGATGGTTCTAGCTGGTCTGAGGCTTAACACACACTTCCGTTTATGTGGTTTTGCCATTCATGAGACAAGTGGTGACATGGTTTGACTCAGATCTGGGGACGAGAGAAATAAGAGCATCTTTTCTATTTTTAAAAATGTATGTGTTCTTAAGATACCCGAAAGGAATATGATCTGAACTATAGATTCAAGCATATGAATAAACTGAAAAACAAAGAAGAATTTTTGAATTAACTAAACAAACCAAGCGTTAATTACAGTGACTGTTGGTCATGCTGTCTCATGTTTGCCTCATAAAATAGGGAGGGTTTTGTGGTGAGAACTGAGTGGCACATGGGTAATAAGGATCATCTTTGGTTAAAAAATCAGAATCCACATTCATGATTTATTCCTCAATATTTAGAATGAACTACTTACATGAACGTATAAAAGAAAACTATTTTGCAACTTGAAGAAAAGATTTACTCACTGTGAGGTTTTACAGAATTGTAATAGTGTATCAAGCATTTAAAATGCTTAAATTCTATTAGCTAAATATCTTATGTCAAATACAGTAAAATACACTCATGAAAGTCATGTGGTATCAGAAATTATATATAAAGGGACATCTATGATAAACCAAAATTTGATGTGCTCTGCATAACCCATCATAGCTCCAGACCCAGATAATAGCTGAAAAACTTTGCTTCTATATGAATAAAATCCAGAGCTTAGACAGAGCCTCCAAGCTGCAAAAGTTGAAGACAAAAACGAATAAAAAAAAGCCTTGTCACTCCTAATTTTGTTTCTGCCCGTTCTGTTTCCATCGAACAAACTGAACTTGGAGAAATTGTTTCCAGAACAATTTGAGAAGTTTCCTTATATGTAGGGCAGCTCTGAGCCGTATGCCAAAACTGCTGGTAGAAGTCACTTTTCCTATTGAAAATTTGCTTCTTAGCTGATTACCGTCAGCATCATGACCAGATATAGCAAGGATGTTGCTGGAAAGCAGTGTGATGTGAGGTCTGTAGTGAACGCAGGGCAGCTGGCTCCACAGCTGTGCAGACTGTAATTGTACGGTTGGAGTGGGAGGTAGACTTCCACAGATACGCTGGGGACATTTAACCCTCTCTCTCCAAGATGATGGTTCTGCCTTGAAACCTCTGGTTCTGTTTTTTAAGGCCAAAACACATAAGTAGGACATTTAGTTGGGAGAAGAGTGAGAGCGTGAAGAAGAGGGGAGAGGAGATTGTGAAAGAAGAGCTATTTGACTGAGAGTCTGCTGAAGGCTGCGGCTTGCTGAGTGGCTGAGTGGTAAAGAACCCCCCTGCCATGCAGAGGACACAAGTTCGATCCCTGGGTCAGGAAGATCCCTTGGAGGAAGGAATGGCAACCCACTCCATTATTCTTGCCTGGAAAATCCCATGAACAGAGAAGACTGGTGGGCTACAGACCATGGGGTCGCAAAGAGTCAGGCATGACTGAGCAACTGAACAACAACTGCTGAAGGCTGAGTCTGCTGAATACTCCGCCTGGCATTGGCTAGTACAGTTAGTGTGCAGTACAGTTACTTGTAGCCTGAATATGATAAGTACCTTCTCGAGGACTGTGGTCAAGTAGAAAGTTGAAGTTAGCCTCGACCTACACTAAGACGTACTGCATTTCGGACTCTTTCGTTGACTATGATGGCTACTCCATTTCTTCTAAGGGATTCCTGCCCACAGTAGTAGATATGATGGTCATCTAAGTTAAATTCACACGTTCCAGTCCATTTTAGTTCACAGATTCCTAAAATGTCGATGTTCACTCTTGCCATCTCGTTTGATCACTTCCAATTTGCCTTGATTCGTGGACCTAACATTCCAGGTTCCTATGCAATATTGCTCTTCACAGCATCAGACCTTGCTTCTATCACCAGACACATTCACAACTGGGTGGTGTTTTTGCTTTGGCTCCATCTCTTCATTCTTTCTGGAGTTAGTTCTCCACTGATCTCCAGTAGCATATTGAGCACCTACCAACCTGGGGAGTTCATCTTTCAGTGTCCTATCTTTTTGCCTTTTCATACTGTTCATGGGGTTCTCAAGGCAGGAATACTGAGGTGGTTTGCCATTCCCTTCTCCAGTGGACCACATTTTGTCAGAACTCTCCACCATGACACGTCCGTCTTGGGTGGCCCTACACAGCATGGTTCATAGTTTCACTGAGTTAGACAAGGCAGTTTTCTGTGACTGTGGTTTTCAGTCTGTCTGCCCTCTGATGGAGAAGGATAAGAGGCTTTTGAAAGCTTCCTGATGGGATAGACTGATTGAGGGGGATACTGGGTCTTGTTCTGATGGGTGGGGCCATGCTCAGTAAATCTTTAATCCAATTTTCTGTTGATGGGTGGCCCTGCTATTTACCCAGGGCCAAACTGTGGTTGAGGTAATGAAGATAATGGTGACCTCCCTCAAAAGATCCCATGCATGTACTGCTACAGTCCATGCCCCCAACCCTGCAGCAGGCCACCACAGACCCATGGCTTCACCAGATACTCCCGGACACCTACAGGCAAGTCCAGGACAGTCTCCTGTGGGGTCACTGTTCCTTTCTCCTTGGCCCTGGTACACGAGGTTCTGTTGTGCCCTCCAAGAGTCTATTTCCCAGTCCTGTGTAATTTCTGTCAGCTCTATGGTGGGGTTAATGGCGACCTCCTCCAAGACTCTGATGCTGGGAAAGATTGAAGGTGGGAGGAGAAGGGGACGACAGAGGATGAGATGGCTGGATGGCATTACCGACTCAATGGACATGGGTTTGAGTAAACTCTGGGGGTTGGTGATGGACAGGGAGGCCTGGTGTGCTGCAGTCCATGGGGTTGCAAAGAATTGGACACGACTGAGTGACTGAACTGAACTGAACACTAAAAGTGACAAACTCCTGCAATTTACAAATGCTTGTAAAAATTCAAGTGCTTTGTTTCTTATGGATGGATAATAATATCCTAGGGGGACCACATTTCATACAATAGTGAGGTTGACAGTAGAGGCATGAACATAGCCTAAGGTTATAAACAGGTAGATGCTGTATTCAGTCCTTCTAGACCACTAGGCTGTAGTAGTTGAATGTTTGGCCATGACAGAGGCAACATTTTAGATTAGAATTAGTCTATTTCTCGCATTTCTGTTCCTGTGCTAGAGCTAGACATTTAAACTGTCCCATTCACCCAGACTTCATCTGTTTCTTGCCTTTTTATAGCACAGAGCTACTGGCAAGGCATTTTCACATTTGGTCCTCAAAGTAACAATGAAAAGTAGACAAGAGTGTTCACTCCCATCTTACAGGTCTTGACGATTCAGCTCATAAGTAGCAGACAGATACTGAAACAAGCAAATCTTGAAACCCATTACAACCCCTTGTGTTGATTACCCAGAGATGAGAAGGTATTCCTCTTGACTCTCAAAAGTCAAGATTCTACGATTTTTGATGTACTCCCCTGACCTACATGGGTGGCTTTTTCAAACTGAGTAGTTTTGTTTTCTCTCTCTCCCTCTCTGCCTCACTCCTTTTTCCCCATGTATATCTTTCTCTGCTCTTCTTTTTTCTCTTTCCCTCACAACATCTCCTCCAAGTTCAGAGGATTCTTGGAAAGTCCAGTAGGTTTTTCCTGAGGTGACCATTTCCATGTGGTCATTTGTAAAATACATTTCAAAGATGATCTATTCAACTCTATTTTTAATGTAATTTCCTTAACTTTCAGAGTTTGAGGGTGACATTTTTTCTCATCTGGGGCAAGTCCCATTCATTCTGTAGTGTAACCAAGAAGGAATGAACGGGACTAAAATTTAGTTAGGAAAATGTGTTCCTTATGTGAGACTTTCTGAATCTGTAGCTCATCTGGTCTTCTAAGATGTGGTACCTAAAGGGGCATCTGGTCTTGTACAATGTGGTACCTAGAAAGACATCTTTTTTTTTTTGGTAGTATTTTAGAAGAATAGAACACAGATGAGGCAGAACAGAGAAACATATGGAATAAAGGAGCTCATTATTCACTTTGTGCAGTGAATAATCACTATGTGGCAGGAATTATTCTGTTCTTCCACGTTTAATAAGTTAAATACTCTTTAAAACAAACTTCCAATGTGGTCAGCATTATTAGTACCATTTTACAGGTGAGAAAATTGAGGCAGAGTGCAGTTAAATGTCTTGCCCAAGGCCACACAACTAGTAAGTGATAAAGTAGGGATTTGAATCCCAAAATTCTAGTTCCAGAATATATCCCCAGAGCCACTACTCTGCATCAAAAAATAATTTTTTCTCACTGCTTCTCTCTCCACCTTTGTAGAGCTCCATTGTGACTTTCGTAGTTCCTCGATATGAGTTTGAGAAACTCCAGGAGATAGTGAAGGTGAAGAACAGGGAAGCCTGGTGTGCTGCAGTCCATATGGTCACAAAGCGCTGGACACAAGTGAGTGACTGAATAACAAAAGCGTGTTTGTCTTTGTAGGCTCCTTTTACCACAAAAATTTTTTAAACTATATTTTAATAAATATTACAAAATATTTATATGTATTGGTATAAAGAAAGTGGAAGTGAAAGTGAAGTCGCTTAGTAGTGTCTGACTCTTTGCCACCCTATGGACTGTAGCCTTACCAGGCTCCTCCGTCCATGGAAATTTCCAGGCAAGAGTACTGGAGTGGGTTGCCATTTCCTTCTCCACGTGATTTTCCTGACCCAGGGATCGAACCCGGGTCTCTGGCATTGCAGGCAGACATTTTACCATCTGAGCTACCTGGGAATAAAGACATACGTAAAACAGCCTAGATTAAATTTACTTTTTCTTCTGAGTTTAAAAGAAATTAAAACATTTTCAAGGGCCTCTAAATGTATCTTGAGTCTGAGCTCTGTGTCTACAGGTCCAAGAGCTAAGTTGGTCCTGACCTTGGGAGTTTTCTTGTTTACCTTGACTTACCTCCAGGTAAGAGAATGAATTGCCCATACTCTTAACAGGATAGTGGAACTACTAAAGAGAGATTTCCTTGCAAAAGCTTTTTCTGAGTTCAGAGATCACTCCTGGAAAATGATCAATCAAGGAATTTTTTAAAACTGAAGGTTATATTATACAATCATTTAGATGTATTAAAAGGAGTATTTTCATAACAATAATAAGTTAGAATAAAAAGGCATGAGAAGGGATGAAACAGAAAACATCAGAGTACATATGGGACTTATAAGGTACTTTGAGGAACATTTTGGAACTTCCCTGGTGGTTCAGACAGTAAAGACTTTACCTGCAATGCAAGAGATCTGGGATCAATCCCTGGATTGGGAAGATCCCCTGGAAAAGGGAACAGCTACCCACTCTCGTATTCTGGCCTGGAGAATTCCATGGACAGAGGACCATGGTAGGCTACAGTCCATGGGGTCGCAAAGAGTAGGATACAACTGAGTGACTTTCACTTTCTTTCTTTGAGGAACATTTTATTCCAATTTTTGATATGTATGTGAGGCGATATGAAGTGCACTTCTTATAGTGAATCCAGCCAAACATTTTTTAAAATCCTGAGCTAGGATGCATGCCTAGTTCCACTTCTTTCTTTCCCTTAGCCATGTTCAGCTTTCAATGGGACCTCAAAGCAGAGCTGATAACACAAGCTTGCTCTCTTGTAATAAATCATGGCCATTAAAAATATAGATTTTGATGCCATACAAAACACGATTGGAATTCCAATTCTTCCTCTTATTCCCCTTATTAGCTTCATTACCTTTGCTAAGTTGTTTAAGCTCTTTGTGGCTTAGTTCCCACATGGATAAAATAAGAAGAGCAATAATCATGCCAATCTCACGGGGTTATTATAAAAAAATAAATGAGCAAATACTGATAAAGTCCTCTACAAGGGCTCTCTCTATGTGTGTTGACAACTCAATTATTTATTTCTGGACTAGACCTTATTTGAACCTTAGGCTTGTATAACTGCTTATTGGGTACCTCTACTTGGACGTCTGGTTGACATCTCCCACTTGCCAAATTTGTCTCCAAACTCTCGATCACCACCCACTCCCCACCATGCCCCTAAATGGTCCTTCCATCCTTCTGGTTGCTCAAGCCAAACCTTGGGGTACTCTTTGCTCCTCTCCTCTCACAGCCCACATTCAATCCACCATGGAAGCCTAGAGGCTATTCCTTCAAATACACACAGAATCTGACTACCTCTCACTGCTTCTGCTGTACCATGCTGCTGAGACGGCACCATCTCTGGATTGCCCCAGAGCTTCCAAACCAGCTCCCTGCATCCTCCTTGCCCCACTGTAGCCTATCCTTAACACAGCAGCCCCAAGAAGCCTTTTAAAATCTCTTTCAGATCATGTTACTCTTCTGCTCAAATCCCTGCCTTGTACCACATTTCAGCAAGAGAGGGCAGTGGCCCACAGGACCCTCTGTAATCTGGTCACCCTTCATTCCCTCCGACCGCTTGATTCACTCCTCTGCAGCCACACTGGGCCCCTTGCCAGGTCCTAAACACACTTGATTTAGGGCTTTAATACTGTCTTTCCCTCCACTCTCTCTGCCTTGTCTTCTACCCCATATTCACACTGTTCCTTCCCCTCTTCTTCGGAGAACTTTGGTAGCATTTCCTCTTCTCAGTGTTGCCTATCCTGCAATCCATCCCTTTCTTTGCACCCATGTGCCTCATACTCTTTGTTTGCTGTATTTATTTTTTGCCTTGTCAGTTAACCTATGAAATACTATACAATCTACTTAACTATTGTCCACTTTATTGTTCATAACTCACTTTAAGAAGTTAAAATTCGTGAGGATAAGAAGTTTCTGTTTTAATCAATAATGTATCCCAAGGGTCTAAAATATTGTCTTAACTTCTAAATTAATTTCTCAAATGAATGAATACTATATACTATTATTTCATCTCATCTTCCTCCATTCCCCCCCACCTCTAAAATAGGGCCCAGATGGAATAAGGGATAAATTCAAACATAGTAAAGTTTCTTTTATATTTTTAATTAAGCCATGATGACATCTTAAACCAACTTGTTGTCCTCTGACTGATAAACATTCAGAAATAATGAGCTCTCTATGTCTCTGTGTGTGTGCTCAGTTGCTCAGTCATGTCTAACTCTTTTGTGACCCCATGGACTGTAGCCCACCAGACTCCTCTGTCCATAGGATTTTTCAGGCAAGAATACTGGAGTGGGTTGCCATTTTCTACTCCAGGGGATCTTATCAACCCAGGGATTGAATCTGCCTCTCCTGAGTCTCTTGCATTGGCAGGCAGACTCTTTACCACTAGTGCCACCTGAGAAGCCCCTCTATGTCTATAAATGGCAAGTAATCATATTGACAAAATTAAGTATAATTTCAAAAGCAAAATACATTGCCATGATCAGGCTCCTGGAGGGATTGACTCCAGGAACCCCTGTGGATACCAAAACCTGCAGATACTCGAATCCTTTACATGAAATGACCTACTCTAGTCAACCCTCCACATCTGTGGTTGGTTGAATCCATCAGATGCAGAACCATGGATACAAAATGTCAACTATATACTGAATCCTCATGTCTACAATTACAGCCCAGATATTTAGTATTCAAAGATTATGCTACTGTGTTGTAAGTAGAAGGTATACAAATGTGAAAAGATCAATAGGAAACCTACAGGCTTTTACACAAGACTTGCCATCATAAATGTTAAATAACCACTAGCCTGAGATTATTTCTGGTGTCCTTTGATAACATGAGTAGAAAATCATGTGAATGAATCCATCATCATTCAAAAGGCCGTAAAATTTATTTTGTCTTTTATTTTAACCGTCCTTCATTATATAAAAGACTTATAAATTAAAGCAATTAAAATGTCAAAATGGCCCACACACCCCGCCAATCATATTCACTTTATCATTGACTAAAGTGGATGGGGAGAGTTATGAAACAAAATATAAAAATTCTACAATTTTTCTTGTATCTTTCAATGAGGAAAAACTGATATCTATTATTTGTTCCTTCAGGCCCTCTTCCAATGGCTATAATGTATGTCTCCTTTTTCACCTTATTAAGTCAAAGAGGAAAAATAGCTCTATAACTTATCATCTCTCCCTACTTGAATTTTAGTTGTTTTACTTGTACAATAAATAATGATGATGAATTGAAGTTGCATATATCAAAGAATAACTTTATAAGTAACTTTAAAATATCTCTAGTCAGTATGAAAAGCTATGCATAAAAATCTATCTGTGTACTTATTCTGACCAATAGTTTATTTGCTCCTGTCACCTTATATACCTGTGAAGAAAAACAAAACAAAGTTCTTCATAGTTCATGGTCAAGTTTTATAACAATGCCGAGAAGTTAGGAACTCCCAAAGGGTACATTTCACCTTGACTGAATCCTGTCATTTAACTAGTCTGTATATATATTTTCCTTCCCTGGTAATTTAAAACGATAAAGGGAAAATACAGATCTTATAGGTATACTCATTTCATTTTAATTACAAAAGAACAGGCTACAAGACTTAAAATGCCAACTGGAAACTGGGTTAATATTTAGTTTCTTGACTGTCCATTTATTACTAAGATTTCTCTAATTCTATATTCAATCATACAACAAATACTTATAGAGCACCAATTCTGTTAAGGATTCTAATCCCTGGATATTCAAATTAAAAATATTTGATTAATATGGTGCATGTAAATATGCCTTCTAGCAATTCTTAGTTATTACCAAAAAGTTATTTTAAATTTTTATAATATATATTATTCTTTTAGTTAAACTTATTTTAATAACTTGGCTTTGATCAAATGTTTTAATTCGTATTGAAAATTGTGCTATTCTATATGTTTTATACCCTGGAGAAGGAAATAGCAACCTGCTCCAGTATTCTTGCTGGGAAAATACCATGGACAGAGGTGTCTGGTGGGCTACAGTCCATGAGGTTGCAAAGAGTCAGACGTGACTTAGTGACTAAACCATCACTACCGTATGTTTCATATCATAAATAAGACTATACTTAAAATCAGTGGCATAGTATGTATTCATTAGCACAGACAGAAGTACCAGTTAGTACACACACTTTTTTTAGATTGGATGAGACTTTGGAGATTTAAGTCTCAGTTCAGTTCAGTTCAGTTGCTCAGCCGTGTCCAACTCTTTTCGACCCCATGGACTACAGTACGCCATCACCGACTGTCCATCACCAACTCCAGGAGCTTGCTCAAACTCATGTCCATCGAGTCAGTGATAGCATCCAACCATCTCATCCTTTGTCATCCCCTTCTCCTCCTGCTTTCAATCTTTCCCAGCATCAGGGTCTTTTCCAATGAGTCAGTTCTTCGCATCAGGTGGCCAAAGTATTGGAATTTCAGCTTCAGCATTAGTCCTTCCGATGAATATTTAGGTCTGATTTCCTTTAAGATTGACTAGTTTGATCTCCTTGCATTCCAAGGAGTCTATCTTCAAGTCTAGTCTAGTCTAGATTTAAGTCTAGAGTTGAGTGAGTCAAATCCAGAAAGGTTAAATGACTTGCCTACAGTTTTAGAGGAAGAGAAGCAGTAGGATCAAGTTCTTCTGACTCTTGATTCTAATTTTTCATATAAAACACAACTCCATCACCTTCCATGAAATTTAAATAAATGGGCATATACAGATAAACCAAACAAGAAACTTAGCATTCAGTGCTAACAGCAAATACAATACTAAGATGTTTGATGCCCAGACCAAAAGATCCTAAGACAATTTAACCATGCAACTCACATTCTGTATTTGAGTTATCTCATAAATGTATGAATTGCTGTTGAAACAATTACTTGGTAAGCAGCCAAGTTAAATATTTACGGCAAAGAGTTTCCCATTTCCTCTTGGCATTAATTACTCACTTTTCTGTGCTTTGTGTATTTTGTTTATGTTATCTGGAGTGGTCTTCATTAGTACCACCTTAATGCATGACATAGGGAGATTACCAGGTTAGCTAGCTTTTCCAATGACACAGAAAGAGGGAAGACACTCAGAAAGCCCCACAATCGAGACTACTGGTCAGTTATATGGTTAGCCACTTGGATTCTGGCTGTGAAGTGAAGTAAATGTTAGTCGTTCAGTTATGTCCAACTCTTTGCAACTGCATGGACTGCAGACCAGGCTCCTCTGTCCATGGAATTCTCCAGGTAAGAATACTGGAGTGGGTAGCCATTACCTTCTCCAGGGGATCTCCCTGACCCAGGGATGAAACCCTGGTCTGCTTCATTGCAGGTGGACTCTTTACCATCTGACCCACCAGGGAAGCCACTAATGAATGCTAGAAGCAATACTTTAAAGGAGATTTTGGGCCTACCAAATAAAAGTCAGGCCCATATGATCTGCTTTCAATTTGGAATCAGTAAGAGAAATAATGTGAGGGATACATACATTGGCATTCTTCAGGGAAAGCTTGAAGGGGATGTCTACCAAGACCTTTAGACTGGTGAAATAACCTTGGTTCAGCATGGCAATATTCACGATTTTGCCTAGAGACAGTCCTCATGGCTAAAGGATAATAGCACATTCTGGGATGCCACTTCTCAATATCAAGGACATTTATAATTCAGCTAAGGGATAAAGGTTCTTCCTCCTCAAGAAATGTAGGAAAGGGATCTCAGCTTAAACTGTAACATACTGACCCATCCCCTCCTGTAGGTAGTCAGAGCAAGCTAAGTTTGATTGCAGTTTTATTCTGGGCCCGAAAGAGTGGAGGAGACCAATGGAAGTCAAAAACGACTGTCCCTGGCTTTAGTTCCTAACATCAGAAACTAGAACAGATCTCAGCCTTTCAAAGAGGATAAGCATTCTGAGGTTGACTTGCGATTAATTTAAAATCTCCTGCATACATACAAAGCAATTCTGCAATGTCAACAGAGGTTGAACATACTTATGATTAGAGAAGTATTTATTTTCTTAAATAGTGCAAAATACTGGCTTTGTGTTTTAAACAATCCTAAATCACCAGGATGACTAGCTTTCCTTCTTTTGACATCCTTTAAAGAAACTTTAGATGTGGTTAAATCTTTTATTTATCATAACATTTTCATTCATTTTGGTGTGTAATTATGGAGAACCTTTCCATTTCAGTATCTTCTATGTATCAAACATTCTTTTATATATTGTTAATACAGAGATAAATAAATACAGAGATAGAATAAACTGGCCCAAAGAAAAATATTTGCCAGATGAGCTGCAACTCTACGTTGCATTCATTTCAGTGCAGTGACTCAATGCCCTCACAAGGCAGAGCAAGTCCTTATAAGCTAAATGTCAGTAACGTTCATTACTGAGTGAGAACACAATTAGAAATACTTGCTACTAAGAGTGTGAACATACTCTTCTGTTACACGATGTCCTTTTAACACATTTTAATTTCTCAGGAAAAAACTTCTTCCAGGGTTTTAAATGAGGTCTAATGTGTCTGAGTTACTTTCAGCAAATACATTGGCTTAATTTTCTCTAACATACTATCTTCAGCAAACAAGCATCTATCAAGGTTTGTGTAATATACTAAATGCTAAATAGAAGTTAAAACCTACAAAAAGAGCTCTTTTAGAAAATAAAGTCATGGTTCAGAAAAATTTTTGTTCTCTACACTCTCAATTTAGGCTGAATCTTGAAATTAGCATCTTCATAAAGTGCGGAAAGACTCACATTTTGGTGCTATTCTTTGACTGACTTGGGACTGTAGGTGAGGGGTTATATCTTTCACTCGTGCTGTGAAGTTATTTCTGAAATGATATTAGTAAGTACTATCAGGGACAGAGTGTAGTTGAAAGAATGCTTAAGAATTTAGCCAGTATTCAAAATGCCCAGTCTACTTTATCTGGCAAGTGTACACATTAGTTTTAAGGGAGTTGGTCCCCAAACACGATATCCAAGTGAAATGAATGTGTGTATATTTATTTCATCATTACTAAGCCTCTAAATATTAAACATGGACTTATATAAAAAGAGTAGGTGTAAGAAGGTGAATCCTAAAGACAAATAGTTTAAACCAATAAAGAATTTTTCTGGAAAGAGTAAAGAGTAAGTGACTAGGGGTAGGAGAGGAGCAGGAAGAAAGGGCAGATGAAAGCTTCCCTGCTTAATCGTTCATAAAATTGCTGTTAAGAGACAAAATTCTCTCTATGCCCAGATTATGTAATTTATCCAAAGTGTGCAGGCTCTTCTGTTCAGCAGTGCTGATAACGACACTAATAGTTTAATTACAACTTGCTGCTCAAGGAAATAAACAAGGCTGTTTGCTTTTTAAGGCAGGGGTTACAATTACTTTTAAATGTGAGGGAAAGGAGCATCTGAGAGTAGATCTTATTGTGTCAAGAAAGCAACCCCAAACCAGCTGGGAAACAAAGCCCTGGGAGTGAGCAGCCACCACAAAATTAGAGCAAAACCTCCCGATCTGAGCAGTGGAGAAGTAGGCCGGAGGCGTAGTAAACAGGCGGCACACGTAGGTGGGCAGGGATAGAAAAGTTTTCAGAGGCCAGTCAGTGAGCATTCTCCCTGGGATTCCATCACCGAGGGACTGAGCACCCCGCCACCCCACCCACCCACCCACAGCTGTCCAGCTCACTGTCACGTCTCTGTCACACAGCCCTCAGCTTCAGCACCACCAAGAGGACAGCTCCCCTAACCAAAGAACACAGCCCTCAGCAACTGCCCTCCCTCGCTGACAAACATCCTTCCAACCACATTTCTTTCTTACTGTTGTCTTTCTTGACACTGTGCTTTTAAGGGTATTCTAAAGGACATTTGGAGAAGGCAATGGCAACCCATTCCAGTACTCTTGCCTGGAAAATCCCATGGATGGAGGAGCCTGGTAGGCTGCAGTCCATGGGGTTGCTAAGAGTCTGACATGACTGAGCAACTTCACTTTCACTTTTCACTTTCATGCATTGGAGAAGGAAATGGCAACCCACTCCAGTATTCTTGCCTGGAGAATCCCAGGGACGCCGGAGCCTGGTGGGCTGCCGTCTATGGGGTCTCACAGAGTCGGACACAACTGAAGTGACTTAGCAGCAGCAGCAAAGGACATTTGGAAGGGACTGGGAGCTTGTTTGGCTTGTTTATTTCCAGATGAAAATGAGATGAGTCCTCTCTGAAAAGTTCAATCTTTTCATTGGCCTCCAGAGCAATTTAACCAGAATAAAAGACTGCAACTCACTGGCTTGAATCTGGTGGCAGAATGGTTCAGCCTAACCCAGCACTAACAGAAACTTGAAACTCTTTTCATGCTTTATTTTGTTTTGTTGTAAAAACACCAGTAGTAGGTGAAAAACCTTTATTAAGTGCCTCCTTCACCCCTTTCCTTCTCTGCTAAGCTAAAGACATTAAGGGAATATACCGGAGTTTGGTGAAAAAGGAGTGATCCTTAATATCTCTGCATCGGAAACAACCTTGATCCTAAAAGGAACTCTTCTCAGTCCTTTCCAAGAACCCTCACAGTCATATTCTGAATCTAGAACATACAACTGAAGGATTAATAGTTCCAAATGGAGACCACAGGCTATATGACAGCATGCCACAAAAACTGTCAAAGCTTCCTCCAATAAAGTCTTCTTTCCCCCAGTCACAAATCCAGAGGCAAACATTCCAGATGTGACAAGAAAACAAAGGGTTAAAAAAAAAACCCAAAATCGCCAAAATAGGAAAAATTACACTCCAAAGAAGTTGGCTACTTTGGCACACTCAGTTACCATCCCACCAGTGATAAGATATGGTTCTTTAGCAAACACATCTCATTTCTCTATGTAGAGCTTTTCCCTTCATTCAGACTTCTCAGTAGTGAGTAAAATAGTCATTATTTGAAGTTTCTCTTTGCTCCAGCATGCACATACACGCATATACTTTGCATGATTCAGTTCCATTTTCAAGGGTTTAGTTTCCTAAAGAAAAAGGTATCCTCTTCTTCTTAAACTTATTTTGAAGGAGGATTTTAAGGAAAATGCCCTCTGTGAGTTGCTAGAATAGTAAGGAATTCTAGAAAGGAAGAGACACAAGCTTGGCGGGGGAGGGGGGGTAGGCGGGCTTAGCAGTCTTTTAGAAAAGTTAGTGGTGAACAACTTCCTCCTGGTGACAGGGACCCTGTACTAGGAACAGGAGGGGGCGGGGGCGGTCTACTCCTGAATCTGGAGCAACAGCAGCATCAGTGGAGGCAGCGGACACTGGTGCGTCCTTTCAGGTAATCCTGACAGGTCTCAGAGGACACAGTTTGACTCCCTGAATCCCTCTGTCCTTTCTGTGGCTCCTTCCTTCCTTCTTTCCTCCTTCCTCCCTTCCTTTTCCTTCCCATCCTTCCTGCATCCGCCTCTCTTCTCCTCCCCCCCTGCTTCTTTCCCTCCCTCCTCCACCTCAGTTACCCTTTTCACTTAATCCCATCTGGGCCACCTTGGGTACCAGTCCCACTGACAGCTTCCCATCACCCCACGTGTTTCCTACAGACCATCTTATTACTATCATCACGGTGGTTGCTTGCCAACTGCTGGGTCCGGTTCCCAGCTGTTAACCGCCCCCCCCCCTCACTCCAAAGCCGCAGCAGTGGTATCAACCCGGCAGAATCACCAGAGTCTGAATGTCACCAACAAGTTCCACCCGGCGGTAGCAGCCCCACCAGCAAACCGCACCAGCGGAGCCTTGCCAGCCCCCTCCGCCCACAGCCGGCGGCGCTCGGGCATCCTGACTCGCGCTCCAGGCTACGCCTACGATCATTGTTATCGGTGACAGCACTTTCTTCTCTTCAAGGAAGAGGAAAGCCCGGCGTGTGATTCCCCGGCGGATGCAGGGCTCCACGCGCTACCCTCCCCCACCTCCGCAAAACACACACACACACACACACACACACACACCCTCCTCACCCGGCACACAAAGAGAGCGAGCGCGCGCCGGGGACCAGCCGGGTAGGAAGTGGGGCGGGATGGGGGCGGCGGGCGGGGTGGGGTACCGAAGGAGGGGCTGGGGGCTGAGCCAGCCGGGGAGGAGGGAGGGAAGCCGGGTGGGGGAGAGAGCGGGGCACGCGCTCCGTCCTCACCTGCCCCCAGGTTAAAGGAGATCCTGGCCTCAGCGAGGTACGGCGTGTCGCTCTTGGAGCGGACTCTTCTGATGGGCCGCCGGTCTATATCGTCCTCCGAAGATGCCGCCATTAAGGTGGGAGGCAGGAGCAGGGTCGCCCGGCGAGCTGAGAGGGAGAAGGAGATGGAGAGAGAGCGGGAGAGAGGCGGAAAAGGGGAGGAGGGGAAGGAAGAGGCTCGCACACAGGGAAGGGGGAGGGGAAGGGGGATGGGAGAGGGAGGGAAAGGGGACGGGGAGGGAGGGGGGAAGAGGGAAAAAGGAAAAAAGAAAAAAAAGAGGGAGAGAGAAAGAAAGAGAGCAAAGGAGAGAAAAGGGTGAAGGGAGAGAAAGAAAACCCGTTAAGGAGTTGTGGACTGGAGCAGAGATCAGGCTCTGCTTGGCTGGCGCTCGCCCCCACCCCGCCCCCCTCACCCCCAGCTCCTCTCCCAGCCCCAGGGCCAGCAGGTCGGTGCTGCAGACGGATGGCCACTCCGCCTCCTGCCTGCAGCCCCAGGTTGCAGCTCTTGGCCCAGAGAAGCGGATGCGAAAGAGAGGACTTCAAAGATGCCCAGTCAGCACTGTGTCCTCTCCCGCCAAATGCACTTACCCCCGCTTCTCAAGTGCACACGAGGGTCTCCTTAACCCCCAGGATTCTCTGGTCCAAGGATGCCCAACCAGACAGCCCAGCTTCAGCTTCCCTTGCATGCCATTATTAGTCCTGGGGTGCAAGCCTAGTCCCAGCTGGTCAGCGAAGAGAACAGGATAAGCGGGAGTACCCCCTGCGAACCATCTTTCCCAACTCTGAAGCTCAAATAGAGATGGAACCAGATGTGGAAGCATGTACAACTTTAGGGGCAGGTTGCCTGTAAAGTTTCTAGATTTGCGATTTTGAGTGTAGACAAGTATGTGCTTAGTCCCTCAGTGGTGTCCAACTCTTTGCGACCCCATGGACTGCAGTCTGCCAGGCTCCTCTGTCCATGGAGTTCTCCAGGCAAGAATACTGGCGTGGGTTGCCATGCCCTCCTCTAGGGGATCTTCCCAACCCAGGGATCCAACCCAGGTTGCCCACACTACAGGCGAATTCTTTACCATCCGAGCCACCAGGGAAGACTAGGTATGTTCACCCAGAATTGAGTGGCTTTTCTTTTTTTTGATGTGGACCACTTTTAAAGTCTTTATTGAATTTGTTATAATATTGCTTCTGTTTTATGTTTTGGCTTTTTGACTGCTAGGAATTTGGGATCTTAGCCTTCCCACCAGGAATCAAATCTGTACCCCCTACCTTGGTAAGCAAAGTCTTAACCACTGGCTTGCCAGTGAAGTCCCACAGTGGCTTTCTTAGCACTACTGATTTTTATCTCTATGGAAGACAGAAATTCATTTTAATCCATTCATTTCAACCTTCAAGTTTTTATTTGGTGACTTACAGCATGCATAGTGGTCTTTGGATTGGACCTGTAGTCTCTGTAACTCTGTATCATTGTTTCTGAAGGACAGGCTGAAGATCAAGGGCACCTCACATTTCTTTGAATGTCTGCACTGCAACCTTCCCATGTTATACAGTAGGAACAGCTAGAAAGGTTTCTGGAGTGTGAGTCAGAATGGTTTTGATGCTCTTACTGAACCTATTGATGGGCTCAACTATTTGATGTTTGTCTTCTGGCAGCTTCAGTCACTTGGTCTTTTGTGGCCAGATGTTGCCACATTTCTTTCTAACAGGAGCCCACCTGGAGTACACAGATAAATGTTACCTTCCTGCTACAAAGGAAATCTCAGTGTTAAGTCATGCCCTTCAGTCTCAGAGAATGAAGTGCCGCTTCGGCTCTGCAAAACTTCCCTCTCCACTTCAGCTGTCAGTTCTAACTCTCATCCTGTATCGCGTGCCCACCCTAGACTCTTCAGTCTCTTCACACTGGTCTCCTACTTCATACACAGGTAGTAACTCTTCATCTGCCCTCTCCTTGATGCTTCTCCACCATATGATTTCTCTCCCAGTCTGTTTAGCCTTCCCATGGAACTCTTGGCCCCAGAGGCTCCATTTTTCACTCCTAATCCCCTCCTTATATCCCTACCTCTACTTTTTATCCCCACCCCTCAGTCACGATTACTTTAAAGGTCATCAATATCCTTACAACAGTTAGGTCCGTTTCTTTCTTGAGTAACGTATCCTTCTTGAAATAATCCTTTCCTTTGGCCTCCCTGTACCAGACTACCTTCCTAATCACTGAATTTCTCATAGTTAGCCAATTCCCAGCATTTAATTTTAAATTACTTATCCTGGATTTCAGGGCCCTTTACAACCTGATTCCCATCTGTCTTTCGTAACTCATCTCCCATTGTTTCCCTCCAGTCTGTCCAGAGTTGTCCCCACAAGTCTGACTCATCTCTGCATCTGCACCTTTCCTTGTGTTGTACACCACAAATTTCTTTCCAATAAGCTTTCCATGTCCTCCCTCAGGAATGTGAGATGACTGGCCCACTAGTCTTTGGCATGAATCCAGTACAGAGTAAATGCTCAATAGATATTTTTAAATAAAAGAAGACAGGAGAGAGGGAAAGGGAGGGAGGGAGGAAGGAGAGAAGAGGGAAAAAAAGAGTAAAGGAGAGTTATACAACTAATGGGTCAATGAGTAGCTGAAATGGGGACAAAATCCATTTCTACCTGATTTTAAACCCTGTTCTTTAACCAGTATATTGATTTGCTAACTGTATATATATATATTTTGGTTGACTATCCATATTTTAAATTCATTTTTCTATGATATTTGTCTCCTTATTATGTCCCATTTGTCTCTGTTAAACATAGACTAAAAATGGATGCCTCCCATCCAAGGAGGCACAACAGGGGTGTTTGGCTCATGAAATGAACAATGAAGGTTAATGCTTTTAGATGACAAATCAGGCTGCAAACCAATCTTATGATCATAACATTTAGGTTCAAGCTCTTAAGGAAGTGCAAAAGTAAGGAAATACACTATGTAAACTGTACACTGTATAAACTATGCATGCATGCATAGTTGCTTCAGTTGTGTCTGATTCTTTGCGACCCTATGGACTGTAGCCAGCCAGGCTCCTCAACCCATGGAATTCTCCAGGCAAGAATACCGGAGTGGGCTGCCATTTCCTACTTTAGAGGATCTTCCCAACCCATACCTCTCTTTGAATGAATGCAGTGCTATTATTATTATTTATTTATTTATTTATTTTTTTGCCTGCGCCATATGGCATGGGAGGGGCCTTAGTTCCTTAACCAGGGATGGACCCTGTGACCCCTGCAGTGGAAGCCCTGAATCTTAACCACTGGCTGCTGCTGCTAAGTCACTTCAGTCATGTCCGACTCTGTGCGACCCCACAGATGGAAGCCCATCAGGCTCCGCTGTCCCTGGGATTCTCCAGGCAAGAATACTGGAGTGGGTTGCCATTTCCTTCTCCAATGCATGAAAGTGAAAAGTGAAAGTGAAGTCACTCAGTCATGTCCGACTCCTAGCGACCCCATGGACTGCAGCCTACCAGGCTCCTCCATCCATGGGATTTTCCAGGCAAGAGTACTGGAGTGGGGTGCCATTGCCTTCTCTGCTTAACCACTGGACCACCAGGGAAATCCCTAATGCAGTGCTGTTTGATTGTTCGAAAAGTTTGGGATTCCCCACCCTCTCCTCTTTTCATTCATCAGCCTTGCCTTTATCAAAAAACAATAAAGTCACCTGAAGGAATACCTAGTCTTAGCTTTCTCTGTTTCTTTGATATTACTTAATAATGGTTCTTGACATAGAGAAGTACATCTTTGAATTTGTGCTTCTTATTCATTTGATGTTCCAGAGGATAAGGAATGTAATATTGCTGCTATCTTAAGTTTACTTTTCAAAAGAGTTTAAATGTCCTTTTATATTATCTCTGTCATATGGACCAGTATTATTTAAATAATTCTAGGTAGATATACTTTTTACAAAAGGGACATTAAAATACTATATCCACCCGCATGCACATGTTCTTGAATTATTTTATGACATTTCCATTTCTGACTATTATCTTCCATTATTTGGCTTCCAAAATTTGCTGTCTTCTTTGTCTCGTCTATATTTTCCCATTATCTTTTTTCACTCTGCCTCTTTTATTTCCTCCCATCTTTTGTGGGAGGAAATCCTTTTAACAGTTCCCTTACAAAGTCAATCTCAGCTCATGTGTCTCTCTCTCATCCTGTATGAAGGAGTCAGTCCTCTATGAGGGCTCGTTCCAGTGTTTCGGCAGTTTTCATTCTCTGGGAATCCTTTCACAAACATGGCCTCTTGTCATAAAATATCTGACTGACTAACGTCAGGGGAAGAGCCCTGGGGTGTGGAGTAGGGGTGGTGGGTGTTGCTCCCAGTCCTACCACTACCTCACTGAGTACCACTGGGCACTTCACTGTCACCTCAGCTATAAAATGCAAAGGCTGTCTGGCACTAAAACAGAGGCACACAGGTCAATGGAACAGAACAGAGCACCCAGAAATGGACCCACACTTACACAGTCAATTAATCTATGACAAAAGAGGCAAGAATATACAATGGGGGAAAGCCAGCCTTTTAAAGCAGTGCTGCTGAGAAAACTGGAGAGCTACCTGCGAAAGAATCAAACCGGACTACTTTCTCATACTATCTACAATAATAAACTCAAGATGGATTTAAAGGCTTAAATCTAAGACCTGAAACCATAAAATTCCCAGAATAAACACAGGAGGTATGGCCTTTGACATCAGTCTCAGCAATATTTTTGGGGATATGTCTCCTCAGGCAAGGGAATGAAAGCAGAAATAAACAAATGGGATGGCACCAAACCAAAAAGCTTTTGCACAGTGAAGGAAACTGTCAACAAAATGAAAAGGCAGGCTACTGAATGGGAAAAGACATTTGCAAATGATATATCTGATAATGGTCCCAAATATACAAAAAACTCATACATCTCAACATAAAAAATAATCAACTCAATTAAAAAATAATCAGAAGATGTAAATAGATATTTTCCCAAAGTCTTACAAATGGCCAATAGGCCCATGAAAAGATGCTTAGTATCACCAATCATTATGGCAACGCAAGTCCAAATCACAGTGAGATATCACTTCATGCCTGACAGAGTGGTTTTTACTGGGGAGACAACAAATAGCAAGTTTCAGGAGAGGATGTGGAAAACAGTGTGAAGGTTCCTCAGAAAACTGTAAATAGGACCACCATATAACACAGCAATTCTACTCCTGGGTATTTGTCTGAGGAAGACAAAAACATGGATTTGAGGAGATATGTCCAACCCTATGTTCTCTGCAGCATTATTTACAGTGTCAACAATATGCGAACAATCTGGGTGCCCATCAATGGGTGAATGGATAGAAAAATATTTGGTATATATATTTAGTGGAATATCACTCAATCACGAAAAAGAATGAGCTCTTCCCATTTGTGACAACATGGATGGACTCTGGCAGGGATGAAGAAAGATAGATACCATGTGATCTCACTTATATGTGGAATCTAAAAAGCAGAACAAATGAACAAACTTAAGAAAATGGAAGTGGAGATGTGGATGCTGAGAACGGAGAGGTAGTTGCTTATGGAAAGGGATGGGGGGTGAGAGAGATGGGTGAGGAGTTTAAGAGGTACAAACTTCCAGTCACAAAATAAATGAGTCAGAGTGAGAAATGTACATTGTGGGGAATATAGTCAGTAACTGTGCAATACCTTTGTATGGTGACATACTGTGAATAGACTTATCAGTGGTAACTGTTTTGAAATGTATAGAAATGTGGAATCACTATGTTATACACCAGGAACTAATAGTGTTGTGAAAGTGAAGTCATTCAGTCATGTCAGACTCTTTGCGACCCCATGGACTGTAGCCTACCAAGCTTCTCTGTCCAGGGGATTTTCCAGGCAAAAGTACTGGAGTAGGTTGCCATTTCCTTCTCCAACAGTGTTGTAGGTTAATTATATTTCACAAATAAACAAATGAACTTATAGAAAAAGAGATCAGATTTGTGGTTACCAGCGGTGGGAGTGGGAGAGGGAATTGAATGGAGGTAGTCAGAAGGTACACATTTCAAGTCATAAGATAAAAAGTACTAGGGATGTAATATACAACATGAGAAATATAATTAACATTGCTATGCCACTGCTAAGTCACCTCAGTCGTGTCCGACTCTGTGCGACCCCATAGATGGCAGCCCAGCAGGCTCTGCCATCCCTGGGATTCTCCAGGCAAGAACACTGGAGTGGGTTGCCATTTCCTTCTCCAATGCATGAAAGTGAAAAGTGAAAGTGAAGTCGCTCAGTCGTGTCCAACTCTTCTCGACCCCATGGACTGCAGCCTACTAGGCTCCTCCATCCATGAGATTTTCCAGGCAAGAGTACTGGAGTGGGGTGCCATTGCCTTCTCCGAACATTGCTACATCTCATAAATGAAAGTTGTTAAGAAGTAAAGTCTAAGAGTTCTCATCACAAGGAAAAAAATTCTTTTAACATATATACTTTTGTACTCCTCTCTGGATAGAGCAATTGATCCATCTGTCAATAGACAGATAGATAGGTTAGGGAATTTAGAGACAGGACAGCAAATGATAATCAAATGAGGTCAACAGGTGAATCTGCATAAAAGGTGCATAAACATTCTTTGTACTAATATATTTTTGCAAATTTTCCATAAGTTTTACATTATTTCCAATAAAAGTTTAAAAGTACTAGTAAAAATATGTTTCCTTCTTTCTATTTGCAAAAGTTTCCAAGGATTAGAGATGATGTCCCATGATTACTTAAATCTTTCTGAAAAATTATCATGTCAGCCATTCCCACAGGCTGCGGATAAATACAGTAATGATCTTAAAGGTAATCGATTCTACATTTATGCTAGAGGTGTTTGAATTTTTGTTAAAAATTTTATTCTAGAATAGTATTGTCAAACAGATTAAAGAATTGGGGCTGCATAGATCAAGTATACATGTTACACTATTTGCATATCTAACACGAGTTACATGTATAAGAACCTTTACACCTTGCAATTAAGCCCAGTTAAAATCAGTATGATGTCACTAAGTAGAGTGATGGTACTGAAAATCATTTATGTAGAAAATGCAAAATGCCAATAATGAAGATGAATGTTATTAACTACAATATCAAGCCAACTAGATTGCAGCAGTAACTTGTATAGGTTTTAAATAGGCTTAACACAAATGTACCAAAAAGGCTTTTGTGCTTTTTATTGAAACTAAATTTAGTATGTAGCTGCTGAGATATTTTTTCTTTTCTATACATATGTATGCTTTGCTAGATAACCAAGAATCTGAGGAGTTGTTATTGGCACATCTTAGAGCTCTCCACTTAAACTTGTAATTAAAGGAGCTGTCCATTCTGCACAGTTCTGCTATTTATCCCTTTTTCTATGTGGCTAATTTTGTGGGGCCCACAAAGGAGAGGGTGTGGGTGCCTAGTTTTTACCATTGCTTCCCAGCTTCTGTCTTCTCTGTATTCAGTGCCGTGCAACTTCGAGCAGGGGTACACCATTCACATCACAGTCCATATAAGTAGAATTATGGAATTGTGAAGGGCACAACTTGTGCGGCCATACCCCAAAGATGGTGGCTTCCCAAAGGGATGGTTCCATGTCTGGGCATTCAGACCAGCCCTGTTCCTATAGCCATATGGGTCTCACATTGACTTTGTTCTGACATTTCCTTTAGGACTTCAGTACCTAGCTCTGATGTCTGGATAAAGATGAATATGAAACTGTTTAATACTATTGAATAGCTACCATAACATTGCATAGGGATTTCTCCCCCGGAAGGACTAATGTTTTAGTTTATATAAAATTGTGCCTTGTTTTAAAACTACTTAAAAGATATAAGATATACTATTAAAAACTGTTTGAGTATAGGAACCATGTTCTCTGTGTTTTGGAGAAATTTTCTGCTTCCCTGAATACTTGTATGTTGTGATAGCCAACCTCCAGATGGCTCCTAGGGATCCCCAACGCTTGGCATTCACATCCATGCCCTCCCACACTCAATCAGTGCTGGTCTCTGTGACCATTAGAACATGGTGGAAGCAACGGTGTATCAGAAAATACACTGCAGCTTCTTTATTGCTTTCTTTTGAAGTCTTGGGAGAAGCCAGGTGCAATGTCACAGGGACACCCAAAAAGCCAGTGAAGAGGCTCATGTGGCAAGAAACTGAGGCCCCCTGCCAAGTGCCGTCTGCATGAGCCATCTTCAATGCCCCAGAGAAGCCCTGGGGCTGATGATGACTGTAGCCCTGACCAGCATCCTGACTCTGAGCCGCCTCAGACTCTGAGCCACAACAACCCAACCAAGACATTCCTGAATTTCTAACCTACAGAAACTATGAGATAATAAATGTTTGCTGTTTTAAGTCACTACATTTTGGGGTAACTTGATATGCAGCACTAGATAAGTAATACACTGGATTCTCAGTGGACTGAGAGCATCATTCATGAATGCTTAGATACCATCTGTGGCCACCAGAAAACCCAAACCTTAACCATTTTGATGGATTAATTGGCAAATTGTAAGACAGAAGATTCATACAAAAATTAGGGAAACAGTATCAAACGACAGTACAAACTTTTCCACTAGAAAGCCTTTCTTTTCCTTCTCTTCAATCATTGCCTGTCTAAACTCTGCCCATCTTTTTTATGGCTGAAATGTTTTTACTTCCATCCCAAATCTAGCACCAATGTGAGAATGTGGCATTTTCCAATCTCTACCTGTGGCACTTTGTGATTTGTATGAATGTGTAAATAATGTGGATGCTACTTTCCTTTCAGACAATATGAAATAAAAGTTAACTACCTACACAGGCTTTGAGGTTTATACCCCAATTCCATACTTAATAGTTGAATGATTTCATGTAAGTCACTTGTCCCCTCTACATCTGTAAGATGGGCCTTACATAGTACCTACATCTTAGGGTTGCTATGAGTATTTAAACATGTAATCTATATAAAGTCTTTAGCAAAAGAAATTCCCAATAAACATTCATTATATTAAAACTATTATTGCTAGCCAGCTCCAAGTAAAGCTTGTCACTGTGAAATTAAACCTTGGCATAATTCCCAAGCTTAATTCTTATTAGATCGTGGAAAAAAGTTAGTGAGCTCTCCAAGCTTTAGTTTCCTTATATGTAAACTAGAAATAAAATAAACTCTCTCACTGGGCCTTGGGAGGATAAAACATTATATAACAAATGTAAAACACCGAACACGGAGCCTGACAAATGGTAGGCGGGCAACAAATGTTCATTGCTTCCTTTCCTCTCAGTTTCCTAAAGTAGGTACTGTGCAGGGTGGCTGGGGGCTGGCTGCTAAAACATGCTGGATGCAACAAGGAAAATGTGCTTCAGGCTTGGTATGTTGAATTGAGTTGGAAATAAACCTAAACAGCTTTATGTTGTTGAACATGCCTGGTTAAGACATACAAGTCACTTTCCCCATCTTATTTAATAGCACAGGTAATGTTAAACCTTATTTATTTTTATTTTACTTTCATTTATTTATACTTCCTACATGATCAGTTTTTAGTAGTTGCTGTAATTAATGACATAATTTGAGATCTAAAGATTCTAATATTTCTAATTCATGTTCAATGAATAAAAGGGTGACACATACTTGAACATACCTTTGTGTGGCAAACTACTGGGCTTGGTCACTTGCAAAGTGATCTTAGGGGCAAAGACAATGGGTTTGAATTCCATTGAAGCCCCACATACAGTAACAGGATGTAGATATACAGGCATCAGACTAGACAGTAGGAGACCAGGTTCCAGCCCCAATGTGCCACCATCTTGCTGTCTGTTTTAGATAAATCACCTTTTTTCCAGAAGGGCTGGCTGTTGCAGGGGAAAGTGAGTCAATAATCATGTTTGAATCCTCACTCTGCCTCTTCAGAGCTGATAATTCCACTGAGCTTTAGTTTCTAATAAATTGGGGGCAGTCATATCTAACTCATAGTTTTGTGATTTTGAATGAAATAAACACATGTAACTTCTAGTACATGGTAGGTATTTAATAAACAAATGTTTGCTTTTCTTTTCTTCGCTGACCCTCAGTTTCATCATCTGTAAAATGGGCCAGTTGAATTAAGTTACTGCTGGTTCTAATGTTCTGTTACTATAGGAACTATACTATTAAATGGCACTTGCTATTGGAATGCAATGAAGTGCTTTATCTGGCTATAATAAGAACAAAAGCATATTGTGGTGGTGTGGAGAAGGAAAAACACAACAATTCCTAAATGTGTGTGTCTAAGAAGAAGGCCTGTCTGACAGTACAGATTCGGTAATTATTTAATTTGCATTCTGTTGTGTCTACAGATGGGCCGATGATAGCAATCAAATCATAGGGTATTAGTCACAGACTCTGTATAGTAAATAGTAGCAGAACAGATCCAGTAACATCAAACCAGCTGGCAAAGTAACCCTTTGGGCAAAAACAATGTGTGGTTGGTTGACCTTTTCCTCTTTTTTCCCCCCAAATCATGTCCTGATTATTTCCTAAGTTGGTTAGAATCAACTACCCCAAGACATAAATTGTTCACTTATTCTAAATTAAGATAGAGAAAATTAAAGGTAATCAATTCAAGGAGTTTGATTTAGGTTGAAAAAATACGTGTGTGCATGAGTGTGTGTGCCCATGTATATAAAAAGAGTGTAAGAACATTCAATCTTATACAGGTTATAAAGAGGACTTATTTTTATTAATAGATGGTGGGCTAATTGAGTTTTTTGTTTGTGTTTTGTTGTTCACCTAACTTTTCTGTAATTGTTATGTGCTACGGGCTACAATCCATAGGGTGGCAAAGAGTCAGACATGACTGAAGCGATTTAGCATGCGCTCACCTTGATAGTGAGAGGGAAAATGAGTTCTAAATATAAGAAGAAGCTCCTATGGGGACTTAGGCGGGCTCCCCAGGTGGCACTACTGCTAAAGAATCCGCCTCCCAATGCGGGAGACCTAAGAGGTGTAGTTTCGATCCCTGGGTGGGGAAGATCCCCTGGAAAAGTAAATGGCACCCCACTTTAGTATTCTTGCCTAGGAAATCCCATGGACAGAGGAGCCTGGAGGGCTACAGTCCATGGGGTCGCAAAGGGTCAGACACACCTGAAGTGACTTAGCACATGAGGACTTGGACAGATTTCCTCCCTCTCTTCCACCCACCCCTGCAATTCAACCTAAAAGTCAAAGGTCTCACCATCCCCTTGTGACAGTTTGTTTCCCAAGTAAATAAGGCAAAAATTCACTTTAAGAAACTGAACCTAAGGGTCTAGGTACACAGAATGGCTGTGTTGCTGCATTTGTATCTTGTAACACTGATGCATTCTATCACTTGAAATCCATGAACATCTTTGCATCCTTGTACCACTGCTCCTGGAAGTCTTCCCTAGTGCTGCCATGGACACCAGTATCCTACAGGATGTAGTAGGAAGAGTCACAAGGTTCAGGGTTATAATTCTAGCTCCATTCCTAACAGCTGTGTGGGTTTGGGAAATGACTTGATGATTGGAAACATGGATTACTTCACCAGTAGCATGGGGATAACAACAAGTATGTCACAAATTTCCCATTCCAGGACTAACTGAGACCATAAATACCAAGCCCCTGGCACTGAAAACGTGGGTCTTCTTTTCATTCTCATTTCCTTTTGTAAATTATGGGTACATGTGCATCCAGATAACTGAGAAAGCATAGGATATGGGGCTGATGTAAAAATCAGCTTTCCGGGATGATGTGTGAAGTGTGATCTTGCTTTCCAAAGACAAGGATTAAACGGGACTAAGCCAAGCAATTTTTTCTCCACTTGTGACCTATCAAATTTAGTCACCAAATAATGCATAATCAACTAAATGGAACAGAAGATCTTACTGTGTAGGTTCAAAAGAAAAGTAAGGTCTATTTTTAACTACCTGTAGCTGAATCTCTTTTTTTCTTCCTTTGCAACATTCTGTAACAGCCTATATTTCTCTTAAATGATTGAGCTGCATTGAGACATTTTTTTAAAAGACTTGTTTTGTTTAGATGCTCTCATAAGTATTAACTCGGAATTTTCTTCTTATAAAAACACAAGCCTGAATTTGAATAATATTGCTAACTTCAGACATTTGGTTCATGTAAATATTTCAGATGGACTATTAATTTTAAGTACTAGGGAGAAAATATTGTATTTACAGGGAAAACTTCTAATTTAGAAAATAAATGTTTCCTTTAAATAACTTCCCAATCCTTCAAATAATATGAAAGGAAAATTAAAGGCCCAAAGGTACTACATATTCTGAGGCAGTTGTAAAACATGTTAGTGAAATTATTTTAGGAATTACCTAGGTACCTAAAATGTTTTGGATGGTTTTCCAAACTTTATAGAACCACCAGGGAATCCCTCCCTCTCCATCTTTACACTCTTCCCTTATCTTCTTTCTCAGTGAACAGCTTCATTATCCATCCAATGCTGCTGCTGCTGCTAAGTTGCTTCAGTCGTGTCCAACTCTATGCGACCCCATAGACGGCAGTCCACCAGGCTCCCCCGTCCCTGGGATTCTCCAGGCAAGAACACTGGAGTGGGTTGCCATTTCCTTCTCCAGTGCATGAAAATGAAAGTGAAGTTGTTCAGTTGTGTTCGACTCTTAGCAACCCCATGGACTGCAGCCTACCAGTCTCCTCTGTCCATGAGGTTTTCCAGGCAAGACTACTGGAGTGGGGTGCCATTCCCTTCTCCATCCAATGAGGATGACAGTTAATCTGCGTTTGCATGCTTAGGAATTCCAAACCTGATATTGAATCCCTTAGAATATCTAATGCAGAGGAGATCTGTTGTCAGATCTGTTTTTATCTTTTCTTGGACACTAACTTAGAATCACATCTTTCTCCCTAGTGTGTGTGTGTGTGTGCACGCACACACACACACACACACACACACACACACACCCCTCTCATTTGGATACCCTCATCTGTGTTAACAAAACTCCCAGTATGCAGATTCTCCTAGCATTTATCTTTCGGGACTGAAATCATTGCTTTATCCGCCTCTATATTAGATAGCTAACTACATTAGGCCAGAGGATGTGTCTGTTGAGTTTGAATCCCCAGCCTATAGTTAGTGTTCCAAAGTCAGTGAATTTTGGATAAATATAATCGAATTTTTATTGCATTTCATTCATTTACCTCTCTAGGCTCCATTTTCCTTATTTATGAAAGTAAAGAATTAGACTAGTCAAATTCTATACCTCATACTGTTTGTATTAAAAGCATCTGAGAGCTACAAAAATAAAACAAAACCACCTCTTAAAATAGAAAAACTTATATTATCTCACTTGACTCTCAAAGATTCTGATCTGTATACCTGGGCAAGGGCTATAGAATTTGCTTCTGATATGTAACAAGGTTTGGAATCTGGAAGCTCTTTGAGCTCTAGAAATCATTCAAATGTTCTGTGCTTCCTACAGAAGAGATGCTAACTTTCTTAATCTGTTGATTAAGGTCTCTTTCTTTGAACTCTACTTTGTTTCCAATCTCAGGTATCACCTGCACCTTGCATCTTCTGATCCAGTCGTACTGAATTGCTTAAAGAAAGACCTATCCATGCTGGCTTTTTGTGCAAGGAATGAGCCGCTATTGTGCTAACTGCAGCATGAAGTTTAGGTACAAACTCTTCCACAAACAATTGTCTGATTCTTTCTCTTCCCTTTTAGACCATTTATTTTGCTTCTATAAAGGTATTTTTTATTGTACTATATCATCTTTGAGCTTCTTGAAGACACAGAACAGTTATTCAACTAGTGCTCTTTCCTTCTTGTGGCAGATTATTCCTTGAACAAGTATTCACTGAGAATCTTTTATCTAAATTTACATCATTTTATACTCATACTAATAATATTGCAAGCATTGTTAATATCTTGCAAATAGGGAAACAAAGGCTTATAGAGTTTCAGTCGCTTGAATAACCAGCCACATGGCTGTTTACTAGTTGGAATTGAATTAGCTTTCAGGACTTTCTGATGTCACATTACCATGTTTTCTTAAGGGAACAAAAGAATAAAGAGAAATATGATTTGAAGTAGATTCTCTCAAATCCATTTCCTTATTCCTAAGTAAATGCTGACTCATTTTTTAGATTGAGGTGACATTGGTTCATAACATTATATAAGTTTTGTGGGTGCAATATTATATTTCCACTTCTTTATACACTCTAGCGTGCTCACCACGAGAAGTCTGGTTTCCATTTATCACCATATAGTCAACACCCTTTATGCATTTCAACCTCCCTAAAGCTGATTCATTCAAATCACCTCTTGGAAGCCACATTTGGATAAACTAGAGTTTGCTGTAAACTCAAAGGAAATCAGTACAGTTTAGCCAATGTTTTTTTTTTTTTAATTAATTAATTTATTTTAATTGGAGGCTAATTACGTTTTACAATACTGTGGTGGTTTTTGCCATACTTTAACATTAATCAGCCACGGGTGTACATGTGTCCCCCATCCTGAATCCCCCTCCCACCTTCCTCCCTATTTCGTTCTTCTAGCCAATGTTGTAAGAGAGTTTGCAGGAAAATAATTCTCAGTAGTAAAACCATAAAGAGGATTCCTTTGGGATTTGTTAGCGACTTAATTTAAAAATTGATGTGTTGTTGCTTTTCTTGTTCTTATGTTTTAAGGCTGTTCCACCCTGCCAAGGGTGCTTCCCTGGTGGCTCATATGGTAAAGAAACTGCCTGCAATGCAGGCGACCCTGGGTCAGGAATATCCCCTGGAGAAGGGAGTAGCTACTCACTCCAGTCTTCTTGTCTGGAGAAATACATGGACAGAGGAGCCTGGTGGGCTACAGTCCTCGGTGTTGCAAAGAGCTAGGCACAACTGAGCGACTAATATTTTCACTTCATGTCCACCTTGCCAAGGGCGTGGAAATTTGAATTAGGAATAAATGGTGGTAGAGAAGATCAGAGATGGCGCAGGGTGAAGGTTTTTCTTGGGGAGCTCGAGGCCCTGCCACTTTCCTCTGAGGCTTGACAAGACGAAAAGATAATTAACCTAAGAGCTAATATTTATTAAATGCATATTAGGTACTTGACATTTTGCTTAGTGTTTTATATTTACTTGTTGAGGGTTTCCAAATGTTAGTCATTTCTATATCACTTGTATGGATTTTGCAAGCTCTAAGTGTTAGCTGCACTAATATTTACTTAATGTTTTTCCTTCAGTGGACTTTGCTCCTTTTTTTCCCCTTTTGTTCTAAGCCGTGCTATGCTCAGTGACTTAAGTAACGTTTGGCTCTTAGAGACCCCATGGACTGTAACCCACCAGGCTCCTCTGTCCATGGGATTTTTTCAGGCAAGAACACCAGAGTGGGTTGCCATGCCCTCCTCCAGGAGATCTTTCCGACTCAGGGATTGAACACACACTTCCTCTATCTCTGGCATTGCAGGCAGATTCTTTATTGCTGAGACACCTGGGAAGCCCTTTATTCTAAGCAGTAGTCCATAAATATGAAGTCTGGTTACATATTTCTATATTTCAATTAAATAGTTTTCAATTTACATCTTTTCTAAAACACAATAAAATGAATTATTATAAAAAAGTTCAAGTATTACCTGAAAAGCATATTGGACCATAGTTTGGGAAACACTTTGTTTCATTTAAACCTTCAAAAGAATCCTTTGCGTTGAGAACTTATTATAATTTACATTCAAAAGAGAAAACTGAGGCAAAAAGAGTAAATAACTTGCCTAATATTATAAGCTGGAAAGTGAAAATCACAGTCTGAACTCAGATCTTTGTCATTCCAAAACCCAAGCCCTAAAATATTATGACATTCTTCTCTGGCCCTGGGAAAGATTTCAGTCATACCTCCAATTTTGCTTATGCCATAACTGTAATTTTGTAAAAATATGAATGTACTTGAAATTGAAAGTAAAATAAAAAATTAAAATAGATGTGTAGGGTTGATTTTCCTTTCTATTTTCCCCCAAACACCTTAATATTTTACCCGTGCTTTGCTTTTGGTTTTCCCAGGTGGTTCTGGTGGCAAAGAACCCACCTGCCAATGCAGGAGATGCAAGAGACGTGGGTTTGATCTTCCTGTGGGAAGATCCCCTGAAGGAGGAAATGGTAACCCCTTCTAGTATTCTTGCCTAGAGAATCCCATGGACAGAGTAGCCTGACAGGCTACAGTCCACGGGGTCAAAAAGAGTTGGACATGACTGAATGTCAGAGCACGTTTTGCTTTTATGATTGAAAAAAGATACAGAGATCTCTAAGATGATCTCTCTGATCAGTCCTAACATTTCAGAGGTCGGATTTAATACCAATATTCATCCAGTAGTAGTAGTAGTTGCTGAGTCGTGTTGGACTATTTGTGACCCCATGGACTGTAGCCCACCAGGCTCCTCGTTCCATGTATAATTGTGTGGGTCTAATTGTTTATTAAAATATTCTCAAAAATATTAAAAATGGTATTATCTGTGAGCTGATTTCAATACACTAGGCTCTCTCTCCTTGCTTCTGCCAGCTCAGTTAGAGAGGGCAGTACTGAAAGTTTTTAGGAACAGATTTGTTTGAGTAATGAGGAGTGAGAATTTTTTCCAAGCACCTGTGAATTGTTTATGCTAATTGGGTCATAACTGATGCTGCCTGTGTGGGGGCTGCATCTTTAGTCCACTCTCTATATGCTGTATGTGAAAGCAGGCGTTATTAATCGAGCAGAGTTATTTTATTGTGTTTTCATATGATTTTCTTCCTCTCTGTTTCATCCTCTCATCTTTTCTCTCTTGCCTCTTGTCCTTATGCCCTACTTATGAGCCCTGAATCACAGTATGTGACAAAGCAGGTGCTTGCTGGGGGCAAAGGCACAGGAAGCAATGGAAAGCCATGTGCATGTAAATGGACGGCATCAAGAAGGCTACTTTGTGTGCAGAAAAATGTCCTATTCAAGAGCACACTCCAGAATTGGGAGGTTGGGCTTCATGGTCATCTATATACGCACAGAATTGGCATATATAGATGCCAATTGATCTGCCTTCACCCCCTCCTTCACAATGCTCCCTACATTAAACACACGTTTGGAGAGCCTGAATGTGAGCAATTAGAGGTCTAAAATGGAGTGTGTGGGAGGTTAAGAGGGAAGGCTTGGTAGTTAGCTTGTCATCCATGAGTGAAGCACAGCAGGCTGCTTCCTGGCTAGAGCTACAAAGAGAAAAAAACAACCAGAAAAATCCCCCAAAGTGAGTATTTGTTGAGGGCGATGACTTCAGCATCATAAAAACAAGGCTGGAAACTACATGGGAAAAGTGTCACCTGAAGCACATCTCAGAGACAAGGGTCTGAAAAGTAGTCTGATGACATGTTAACTACTTGGTTAAGGACATCGCCACCAAGACACAGAGAAGATATGGCCAGTTTTGCTGTGCTGGTCCCAGCAGAGCTCTGAGAGGCAGATGGGTGAATGGAAAAGATTACAATCCAGTTGGCAACTGTGCCCCAAACGAGGACACAGTTGCTTTAGAATCACTGTTTGTGCCTCAGTCCTTGAAGAGCAAATTATAAGCTACATGTAAGACCACGATATTAAAGTTTGACAGTTGTGGAGAAGGATGCTAACCTGGCACCCGCTAGGCAAGACTCCTAGAAACATGGCCAGGCTTTCAGTGAGTGATCCTCAGGTGTGCGGCTCCTGAGTAGGGCTTAGGTGGGTATCCACAGCCGCCTTCCAGGAGTGTGAACGGTAGCCAGTTTGAGGGTTAATCAGTCCCAAAGTGTAAGGACTTGCCTAGGTAGTAAAGGTCTGAAGAAGGAAGGAGAAAGGAATCTCAACTAAAGGACAGCCCAAAGCTAGTTTCTGGAACGTGTTCAGAGCAGCTTTTGACTTGATCTCAAGTAAGTTTATCAGAGTAAATGTTGAGGGGCTCAAGCCTTCCAGAATTCTACTTTTAGGTAGAATAAAAACTCAGCCTTCACAGACTATTGTATATTAAAAAGTCCTTCTGAGAAGGATGCTATTCAGGAACCCCTGGAAATCTATTTTAAAAGGTTAATTCTTTTCAATAGTGCACCAACTCCCTCCTGCTGTATTTTCTTTTTGCTTTTGCTTTTTTTTTTCTGCTTTATAGAAGGTACATTAGAGTTGATGACTTTCTTCCATTTCCTGCATCTCTATGTATTTGAAAATTAATTTTGCCTGTCCCTCCCCTCAGCCTTAAGCAGAGTCTCTATTTCCAACGAAAGATTTTAATTCTTTCAAGGTCTTAGGGAGTTTTTATTTTCTCTATCATAAATTGTCAAAAGTCCTTTCCTTGAATCCCAAGTTTCTCTTTGTAATGCAGATTTAAGCATTTTCATTCCTTTAGTTCCACAGGACCTTTAGTAAGTCTTAATACTTCTACTGTATATCAAGGATGGTACTAGGCATCCAAAATATGGTATTTAAGATCACTACCATCGATGTAAGTAACAGGCACTAGTAACAAAACATGAGCTTCAGTAACTAATCAATAATAACAGTGTACCAAGCACTTCATAAGCACACCTCCTTCATTCTCAGAAACCCCTGTGAACGTGGATCTAGTATTATATGCATTTTGATTAGGACCCTGAGGCTTAGAGAAGTAGAGCCATTTACATGAACTCATGCATCTAGTAAGTGGTGGAAGCAGAATAATATAATATGCTAGTGGCTAGAATACAAGCTGATCAGAATATTATGGGAGAAAGTCCTGGAAAAGTCAGGCAAGACATCACAGAGGAGGCGACATTAGAGCTGGGTCATAAACACCAGGAAAGAAAATAGCAGGCACTGGGGAATTCCCTGGCTGTCCAGTGGTTATGACTCTGTGCTTTCACTGCCAAGGGTGCATGTTCAATCCCTGGTTGGGGAACTAAGATTCCACAAAAAAAAAAGAAAGAAAGAAAGAAAAGAAAATAGCATGAACACATTCTGTGCAGATAACTGTTTTAACAATTGGCAAACAACTGAGTGCAACCAAATGTCTTTTGTCTCTTGGGGCCGTGTGAAGAAGTCCCAGGGGTTTAGACTCTAGGTTTACAGTACATTAAACTCAAAGCTAAAGACTGAAAAAGACTTCCCTCATGGCTCAGTTGGTAAAGAACCCACCTGCAATGCAGGAGACCTGGGTTTAATCCCTGGGTCAGGAAGATCCCCTGGAGAAGGGAATGGCAACCCACTCCAGTATCCTTGCCTGGAGAATCCCATGGACAGAGGAGCCTGGTGGGCTACAGTCCATGGGGTTGCAAAGGGTCAGACACACTGAGCAACTAAACCACCAAAGACTGGAAAACCAGCTGTTCTGACAGATTTCACAGGGAGGAGAAAAGAGGAGCTGGAAACTAGTTGGGGTGGGGGAACAGGGTGGGAAATTGTGGAGAGAGGGGGCTTTAGATGAGTTTCTAACTTAGCTTCTCACCGGGGCATTCATCAGTTGTCAAAACTGGCATTTTCCTTTGTCAAATAAGACGATGTAGACGACAAAAAAGACACATTAGGATGAAGTAACAACGACTACAGCACCTGATTCCAGTGCCAAGAGTGATTTAAAATGATAAAAGAGGAGGAAATTGTGAGCAGGAGTCATAAATTTGATTGTCTAGTAACATTAGACAAACGGCTGCCTTTTAATGTATTTTCCCTTTTGAATATCATTTAAACACCCAAAGATACTGATGGTCTTGGAGGAAAGAAACTGAACATAGCAGAGAGGGATGATTGGTGTGGTAAGAAGAGACCTACTGCTCCATCCAGGAGATCTTTAGTCTCCACCTTCTCAGGACGAGCTCTGTGATCTGGGCATGTGGCTGAAACACTCTGAGCTTCACCATCTTCAGGTCACAAACGTTATGTTTACTGCCTGTGGGGTTGTTGAAGTCAGATATCCTTGAATTCAACTTCTGACTATGCTATTATTTAAATGTATGGAAATCAAAGTGTTAGTTGCTTAGTCGGGTCCGACTCTTTTCGACCCCATGGATTCTAGGCCCCCAGGCTCCTCTGTCCTTGGGATTCTCCAGCCAAGAATACTGGAGTGGGTAGCCATTCCTTTCTCCAGGGGATTTAAATGTACAATCTTTTCTAATCTGCGAAATGAGCATTATAACCCCTCTTTTGCTAAATTTCTTTGAATATTAACAGATAAAATGAATATGCCGAGTACAGCACTGATGCGTAGCCCAGTCTTTAAAAAAAAAAAAAGTCCACTTGCACCTTTCCAATGGTTTGGATTTCTTTAAAGGGAAAGACATAGAGAAAGATACTCAGGCAAGAATAGCTGCATGATTCTGCTAAAACCTCCTTTCCTGTAAAATGAGAGGCCAGAAGTTCATAGCCCTGGTTGCACATTTGAATCACCCAGCATAATTTGATAGATTCCCAAGTGTGGGACTCACACCAAGGATTCTGACTTAACTGGTTTTGTCCCAGGACTCCAGCCTTGAGGCCACAGAAGCTTAACAGGTGTTTCTAATATGCACTAGGTTCAATCATTGCCTCTCAAACTTTAGCATAAGTTGCCATCTTGTTAACTTTAGATCCCGATTCTCAAGGTCTAGGATGTCTGAGATTCTAGCGTTCTTAACGAGTTCCCTGATGACACAGAGGCTGCTAGTCTGGAGCTGAGCTGAGTGATTAATGCTTCATAATGCTAGTTCTCAACCTTCAGGGTCCACCAGAATAATCCAGCGGCTTATGTAAAATGTAGCACAGGGACCTGGGTCGGGCCCTTCCCAATTCTGGATTACTTGGTTTAGGGAGGGGGTAGAGAAAAATCACTGAACTATAGTGTTCATTTCAACCTAAAATCCTGTGATGCCAATTTTGTGATTTTTATGATTTCCCTCCTAGCTTATGTAAAAAAAATATGACCCTGAAGCTGAGTGTGTGGGAGATCATTGTCAGAAACATGAAAGATGGGTGATCTCAAGTTATGTGATGTCAAGACATGACTGGTCTTTATATCACGTGTATCTTCAGCCTCCACAATTTTCCTTTTGTGTTAATGGGGACTTTTGCAGGACTCTCTGTGTGAGCAGTATTTACTGCTGAAGAAGCATCACAGGTGAACCGGGAGGGCATCCTTCACTGGCAGGATATGAACAGGATGACTCTGGACTTTTTTTTCTGCTCCTTGTTAACACATCACACTTTCTACAGCAGAATCCCTCAGGAGAAACAGGCTCATCTTCCTTACCTTGAGATCAAACCAAGGGAAAATGAAGATGGGGGAAATAACAAGCCTGCTTTACTCAGCAGAGCAGAGGACTGACTTTTTAAAAACTCTTGGGGAATTTCAGCAGAATCTGTCCCAGGACAGATCTTAGATCACTTTTTTCTTTTTCTCATCTTTTTGGATTCCTCTTGCTTTTAGTAGCTCAAAATATCCTCCACCTAGGGTTAGGCTTTTTGCCACTTTCCAAGAGAAAGTGAAAAACAACCATGATAGGGTCACAAACATTGCAATTCTGGCATTGTTGCTTTGGATAACCACTCTGCATGTAATTAATATAGAAGGACTGTTGCCCTCAAAGTTTATGAATTTGTACCTCAACTGATGCAAGGATAGTAATGTGTGGAAAATGAAATTATTTCTTGCTTTCCCCTTTAAAGTACTTACACCTGTCCTTGATCAGTCTATTGACAAGTCTGCATTGCCTCAAGAATGGACAACCCAGTAAAAGGCAATATTCATCCATCAGTTTAGCCAACCAAATCCTAGGTCATCCACATGCCAGGTACTTGATACGATATCTCCATGTGGGCCTTCTTTAAAAAAGAGGGTATCCAGTGGGGAATACTACCTCACTAACATCCCCCTGAGGCTGGGCTGGGCTGGCCGTGGAGAAAGCTGCTGTGTGTTGTGATGAAGGAGCACCACAAGGCCCTGATTGCTTCACACGCCTTTCTCGAGAGCCAGCCACCGTCCTGCCCTCCTTTCCTTGGTCCTGGGGGCCTTGCCATTGGCTTTAGACATCCACTCTACCACCTGTGCATTTGGTTCAGAAAGGGAAGGGTGTAAGCCATGGTCCTCAGCCCTCTGCCCATTCACTGGAGTCCCTTTTTTGGGCTGAGGGGCTTGTGATCCAGGGGAGGTGGTGTCTGTGCTGAGTGGAAGGAAGCTGCTGTGAGGGAGCTGGAAAAATGCAGTGACGTGTCATAGTGGCAGCAAGTCACTCCCCAGCCAGGAGACCCCGGGGGTGACTAGTCCTAGGTGATGGGGCTCTGGGGAAGGTGCTGGTGGGAGAGGGGCTCTCAGTTTTCAAGTGAAAGGAAGGATAGAAGCTTCTCTTGGTACTCCCTGTTTTTCAGTTTTGCCCCAAGTTAGCTTCTGATGTGACAAGAAAATAATCACCGTGTTTTAAAATTTACTTAAAATTAACTTTTTGTGTGTGCTAAAAAATAGGAGGTTCACTCCTATCAGGTAGCACTTTTGTTTGTAAGGCAGTGGCTTCCTTAAATCTCAGAAAAGGGACAGTCTTTTGCAAAGATGTTTATTTTATTGCTTTGCTTTTCCCACGTGGCGGTTGAAAGCATTTTCAAATCTTACCTCATTAGTGCTCTCTCAACAACTCATGAATTAGACACTATGCATGACTGCAGGGCTGAACAACAACATTGTTTCCATTTTTCAGAGGAGGACATAGAAAGTCAAAGAGGTTAGTTTTCCCAGGTTGACTGTGGCAGACCCAGGGTTTGAACCTAGGCAGTCAGGGTCTGGTTGTAACCACTGTGTCATCCTGCCTCTAATGCTGAGGAAAGCGGCCCCGTCTTGGGGTGGAAGGAGAGAAATCAGACAGGATGGACTGGTTCTTAAATGCTGGTCCTCAGAATAGTGAGATATTTCTGGGTAATCATCATTGGAGCTCTTATTTAAAATGCAAACCCCTAGTTCTTATACTCGGATTTCTGATTCAAGAAGTAAGAGGGTCTATGAAAAACCCACCTGTATATTGTTTAGGGAACCCCCACTCTTACTACAGATCCACGACCCCTTCATTGGAACATTATTCTGATTATACCCAAATGAACATCCTATCAGGGAGCCAGGTAGCTTACGCTACCACTTCCCATGCACTTTCCAGCCTTTCCAGCTCTGGTGTCTAAACCACAGTCACCGATGGCGACAGTTCTGACCACTCCACCCCCGGCTCCATCTGCCAACAACCACCAGGCTGCCTTGAGTCCTCTGAGCCTCCCACACCCTGACTACTTTCCTTCCGTCAATGCCTGGAGCCCACGGCTCTTAAAGGCTTAAACCGTGTCTCCTGCAAGGCAAAATGGGCATCTTTAGTATCTGTGATTCGCTCCCTTTCTCTGCACTGTTAACAGAATTGCAGCTCAGGTGCATGACCCCCAAGCACCAGCATTATTCTCTTGTTCAAATGGAGTGGACAGATGCAGCAATGGTTGAACACAGAACCAGTTTCTTCTGGCCTCCGTCTCCATCTGCTCCTAGCAGCCAGTAAATACTTCCAGACCCAGGAGGTGCTGGAGGATCTGGCCAGTGTCTCAGGCTTCTGCAAACTCAGTAACATTCTCATGTCTCTTTCAGTGGCTGAGAGGAGCTATGCTGATTACACACACCCACAGGGATGAGGAGAATTAGCTGTTGCTGATGTATGTACTGACCCAAGCCAATCAACCAGATAACTACCAGTCTCTGTTGCCTTTAAGACTGGATCCTATCCAGGAAAATGGAAGCAGAGAAGGAGGAGGCTTGCAAGCCACTGAAGTTGCCATGAGAATTTGGCGTGAGAGCCAGGTAAAACCAAATCAGAAGAGACAACTGGGAAACCCAAGGCAGAAGTCATCAGAGCCCTGTGTGAAGTGCCCATTACCACATAACAGTGAAGGATGCCAGCTTTATCAAAACAGCATCTATCCCTTTTAGTTCTCCCTCATGACTTCCAAGAATTCAACTACTTCTCTATTTAAGAACATGGACATTGCCTTTCTCTCGTGTTACTTGTACCATTTGGGATATGCCCATGCTCAGGTTTCCTGACTACCTTAAATATTCCACGGAAAAGGGAAAATAGGCTTTAAAAAACTCTCCTGCCTGTCGGGAGAGCCCATGTAATACCCCAGCCTCATTCTGTACTTCAGTGTGCACACACAGCATTCTAAGTGCACCCTGGAACAGAAGAACAAGCAAACTGGAGCCTAACTGACCATCTTAAAATCTATAATTTAAATGTATACATCAGCCACACTTCACAACAGGCGTGTTCCTTTGTGCTCCCTGAGGACACTGCTGATTCCTTGAGGCTGTAACTGAATTCATCTAAAATAGATAAGGCTGCTGTTTGTAGGAGTTCAAAGCCTCTCTTGGGAGCCTCTCATCCAACTGGATTTCAGACAGAGAGGTCAGGGTGCCCTGGATCTTCTCCAGTTCAGAGGCTGAAAACTCCACCTTTTCCTGAGGCTAAAAGCATCCTTGAAATCTTCCAAACTTATATTTTGGTTGCAATGAGGTGGGGGCATCATTTTCTAACAGAGCTTTCCAACGGGCATTTGTACAAAAGCTGGGTAAGTTGCTTTTGAACCAAATCAAGAAATTTAGGTTGATTCATTTTGCTGTATGCCTGCCTCCATGCCACAAACAGCTCGGTAGAGGTTACCAACTGAGAAATCCCAGTTGTTGAACCCCCACAGCAAAGCTTACACTGCTACAGTCCACAGGGCATTGTTAATATAAAACCCACATGCAAATGAGAGGAGTTTCCTCTCTGTCTTTAATTACCTTGAGCTCCTTGGCTGTAGAAGAATCTCTGAGCCGACTCAACATCCAAGAGTCTAGGAGCAGACTCCACATCCAGAAAATAATCCATTTTGGGATAATCCATGCTTGATGTTCCCGAAACAAGAGTTTTAAGACAAAATAGTCACTTGTATTGCCTATGGGAGAGAAAAAAAAACCCACAATACTTTAGACTGTCAAATATGATTTGGGGATAAGAAATATCCCATTAAATACGCCATTATTTGACTGACATTTCCAGTTTTAAGTCCATCTGTCAACAGAGCTTTCCCATTGTATGAGCAAATGAAGCATTTCAGCAACATTTATTAAAAGTAATATATTCTACTCAGAAAATACAGGTGATCCAGGCTAAAGAGAGATAACATACCAGTCTTACTTTGCTGTGTATTAACTGGAAAATAAGCTTTTAAATTTTCATGCTGTTTTCAAAAGGTCATCTGATAAATGACATCATTAAGTATCAGCTGTTCTGAGCATTGATCCTTAATTGATCCAGGGAGTTCCAATCCCCCTTGAGCAGTGAGCACTAACCTGGGAATCAGAGCCTCCACTTACAGATGCCTTGCATTTATGACACATGCTGACATGTTTGCTGTAAAAATGCCTTGCATTCCTTCCTTGTAGTGATTTCCTTCAGCATGTTTTATAAAGTGCTAAGGACCATTACCTGCTTGCCTCTGACACAGGCTGCTTGTGCGAAACAAATCTGGTTTGTCGAGCACCGGCAATTATTTCCGAATTGCAATGATCCCCATAATATTATCATGCCTGTCAGGAAGCTAATATATTTCATTAAAAAAAAAAAAACCAGCCTGTTAGGTTCTTTCTAGCATATGTAGCCTTTCTCAGATACTTGCACAAATGTAGTATCTATTTCTGCAGGATGTTTTTGGAAAGAAGTAACAAGACCATTAAAATCAAACTCAGAAGGATAACCTAATTCGTTTTTCTTTCTAACAGTGCATATTTTAAGAAGCCAAGTCTGGTAGAAGGAAACTTGTAAAAATATCCAAAAGCTACCCCAACAGCAAATCATACTTACTGCAAAAACGAGAAAAAAAAAAAAGCAAATGTTAACTGCCGGCAGTAAGAGCAATTTCAGACAGAGTGTCTTTGATCTCACTAAATATTCCCAGTGAAAGTAAACAATTTTGATTGTTTCATTAGATCGGCAATGAATAACATATACTCGTCTGCTGGACTTCTTTATCAGATAAAATGGCCAGAGCATGTTACCTTAGCAACGGAAGGTGACGCCAGCCCCAGCCTCTTTGTATCCTCCACTGTGAAGGAAGAAAATGACCAGCTTCCCGTGTAAAACTTTGGCAGAAAACCATCACCATCAAAATCTACATGTCACCATCACACGGGTCCAATGCCCCATCTCCCCCTCCATCTCCACCCCCATCCCCACCTCCGGCCGCCACCACTCATCCTCAGGCAGAGAACTGTCATAGTCATTTTAAAAAATGGTTTTGGTTTAATTATTTTTAGAGCTCCAAGCTCCAGTTTTATTTGCAATTACAACAGGAATACACGATTAAACAGTTAATATGGTAGAAAAGTTGTCGGGATACCAGTGCTTACCCTAATGCTGGCTGAGGGTGGTGAGGACAGGCCATCTTAGCTGGCATCTGTTAAACATTCCCCTGTTATAATTAATACACGGATCAGTCACCAGCATCTAGGCTGAAAATAACTCGCTCTTCCTTCTGCGAAACAGTCACTGCAAGAAGCTTGAAAAGCTGTCTGAAATTTCCTAGGTTTTGAAAGCTGCATTGTAACGTAAATCTTTTGGGAGATTTCTCCCCATCAAAAGATAAATGAAACCCCAAAAGATAAATGAAAGGAAAAGTCTTGAAGTTAGCAGCTACTCACCAGCACCTGTTGGCCCCTTTCAACAGGACACGGCTGAGCATAAAACGAAGCTGTGCAACGCCGCTGAGCCCAGAAGCCCAAATGAACAGCTTCTAATTTTCCCTTCAATCTCAATTCAAGAGCACCGAGCAGAGGCAAGTGACGGATCTGCCCGTTTTATATTGTGATGAAATGCAACCCCTAAGAGGAGATCTGAGGGGAGCTGCTCCTTAGAACACATTAGACTGCTAATTTAAGACAACTGAAAGGTTTTGTTTTACTGTCTTTTATGTGTTCTCTCTGCTACCCCCTCAGTTTAATTTGCATTTAAAATTGCGCTTGCTCGTGTCTCCTCGGTTCTCCAAGGTGTGGAGTACTTTCTAATCAGGACAGGCTGCTTGGGTAGGGTTTGGTGCAACGTCACTTTTATTCTGAGCTGCAGAATAAGGTGGGTAATTATAATTGCGGGTTGTTTTCTAGGGTGAAATACAGAGTGAATGCTTGATTTTACCCCCTCCCTCTTCCCTGGCCTTCCCTCTTTCACTTCTGATTGGTCAGATTTCCCAAGGGGATCATGTCAGTTTGCCTAAATGCAATCTTCTCTGTCTGAATGTGACAAAATAAACCTAACAGCAAAAAGAAATTTTGTTTTGATACCTGAGCTTATTCTGGTGATACAGCCTCCCTACCAAACCTCAGTAAGGACTTTTAGGCACAACACTTTGAGATCTACTCATCAAAGCCATAATGATAGTCAAATACAAGATCTCTAGCAGGTTTTCCAAGACCCTCTTGTACCCTTCGTTGACCAAGCAGAATTAGTAATAAGTGTGGTGTGGTATGTGCATATTGGTTGGAGAAAAGAGAAGCTGCATTTAGAAGTTAGTTAAGCTTTAATAAAATGGGTATTCCCATAAATTTAAAACAAACAAAAAAAGAAGCCTTTGGAGGAGGACCACCAGATTCCCTTCTCTCATGCCCACAGCTCCATGGGCTACTCCTGAGACAAATCTGAACATCTCCTACGGTCTGTCTTATGGGTTCTTCCACCCAATGAGAGCAAATCAGACACCAACCTGGTGCTACAGAGTTAAGCCTGATGAGAGAGGAAGCTGAAACTACCAATCATACACCTTACAGAGAAAGCAGACTTTGGACTCAGAATTCTCAGAGCTTTGCCCAGACCGAAAGACTGATTTCTCTAAGGTTATATTTCTGTTCAGTGGAGGCATACTGAATACTTGACATTTACGAGAGGAGAAAGCTGTCTTCTGGCTCTTTAACTCCCAGTGAGATGTGGGCGACAGGTTCTGAACTCTATTGTGATTCTACTGAAATTGCAATGACTCAGAGGTGAGAGAGAGTATGTATGTGTGTGCACAATCCACTGCTGGTGAGCACAAATGAATATGTGATTGAAAAGGAGATGATAAACTGGAAATCTGAAAAACAGAGTTGAACCCCAGGGGTTGGAGGATGGGTTTGGAATCAGTCGTTTCTAGAGAGTTGACCAAGAAAGGGAATTTGAAGTCTTACAAAATGAACATATAGAGTGAAAGGACCATGCTTTAAGAAAACTGAAAATTTTGACTTAAACAAATGTATTTGGGAAGGGATGACTGATTATTCACTTGCAAAAGAAACTTCATTTTACTAGGTTTACTAGAGAACGACTGAGTTCTCTAACATGCCATGACCAGGTTCTGAAATAGATTTTCAAAAAATGATGTTACTCTCTGGGGAGCATAGCTGTAGATCACGTGTAAGAACGTTTGTGCAAGGCATTATTTTTAAAGGTGGGGAACTATTGTAATGTTCAAAAGTCAACGTCAAAATCCGATCAGCTCAGGTCTGTTTTATAACTTTCATCTACTCAAAAGCAGCACTTATAATGCTCCATTGTTCTGAGACATAATAGAACCAGGCAGAGAAGAAGGCAAGGTTAGAGCAAGTATTCAGAATAACTCTTATGTAGCACTGGATGATTCAACCCGAAATATCCTTGAGATGTCCGCTCTAGAAGTTAACTCAGACAATACTAACAAATCTTGGTGAGCTAGAGATAAAAAAAATTATTAAAAAAAAAAGCTAGAGTTGGGACTACCCTGGTGGTCCGGTGGTTAAGAAAACACACTTCTCATGCTAGGAGCGGGGGTCGATCCCTCTTCAGGGAACTAAGATCCCACATGCTGCTTGGTGCAGCCAATAAAAATAAATAAAAAATAAAAAGCCAGAGTTACATCTTTTACACTGATGGCATTGCAATATGAAATTTTGGTACTGTAAGGCTGAAGTAAATAATATAGTATTATTTAAAATACTGATTTGGCAGAGATGTTTATACTTTTCTATTGAGTAGGTGGTTAAGAATAAGTGTGGGCATGTTCTATACACAAAAGGAGGAAGTGTTTGATTAAAAATGGAGGCGTATTTCAAGATGGAGTCTGATCTGTAAAGGTATCAGCTGGTATTAATTTATCTTTGAGGTGTACTTATATATATGATTGGATAGCATAAGACCCAAACAATCTAGGAGAGAAGTTCACATGATTTGCAGTTAGACAGTTTGCTCCTTTCATTCATCCAAATGATGTGCATCATTGTCAGTCTGGGTTTACCCTGTTTTCTAAGAGATAAAGAAGCTTGTGTTATTGACAGTTTTACAATTTTTCATTCTTGTTTTAATTGCTTTACCATATTCCAGAGATCTCTAGAAGACTCTGTTTTTGTTTGTGTTGGGCTGCATGAAATTCTGCCTGCTACCTGCATGAAATCTTGGGGAAGTTTTTCTTTTCCCAACAGACTCGACTAACTTTAAAAATACTAGAAGCTCTGAAAGTGTGGGGATATTTTGGATCTCTTGGGGGTGCTAGTCTGAAGATCTTTGGTTAAGTACTAGCTCACTAAATAAAGGAAGCGTGTTCAGCCGCTTTGATTCTGGCTGACTGCTGCAACCTGTGGACTGTTGTCCACCATGCTCCTCTGTCCATGGGATTCTTCAGGCACGAATCCTGGAGTGGGCTTCCTACAGGAAGGAGATACAGGAGACGAGGGGTCCAATATCTGGGTCAGGAAGATTCCCTGGATGAGGAAATGGCAACACACTCCAGGATTCTTGCCTGGAGAATCCCATGGACAGAGGAGCCTGGCAGGCTACAGTCCATGAGGTCACAAAAGAGTCGGACACAACTAAAGTGACTGAAGTACTTTAGTACTGAAGTACATGCTCACTAAATAAATATATGTAGAAAATAATATATTCACTTATCTTTCAGATAGTTGACCTGAGAATAATATGTTCAATAGCAGTGTTCTCTCTCTGCTTGGCAAGTTACTCTCATCTCCTCATCCAACACTCAAAAGAAATCTTTCCTTCTCTCCTCAATAAAGCTTGTCATTAGATGGTAGGGGTACTGCAAACACTTTATCTGGGGCTTTATTTTTATTCAGGTCTGTCTGGGGAAGGAAGCACTTTCAGCCATCATCAATTACTTTCATTGATACTTTAGAAATCTTTTCTTGTGAGAAGGTTTTGATGATAGTTGGAAAGCTAAAGAAAACTGGGAGGGTTGGAAAAGCAGACCACGGGGAGATAAATAGTCTTACAGGGAGGAGGAGCCTAATTTTATTTCATACAGTCATGTAGTTATGTTTATTTCATGTAGTCATGTTTTGAGGGCTTAATTATGTATAAGATGCCAGGTATTCGGCTGGAAAAAAGGAACATTAAATCTGTAAACATCTCAGTTTGGACCAAGGCTTGAAACTGCCTTAAAGGATCAGAGGCAGACTCTAAGATCCTATTTCAAGAACATTAGGTGAGAGGAGTTTCCCCTTTGGCCCACCCTTGGCTAGCAGGAAAATTCTTAAAAATCCTGCAAGCTTCTGCTTCTGAAACTGCATTCAAGAGAGAGACACTAGGTGAGAGCCTGCACTGGCCAACGAGGTGAAGGCTGGAGCCCAGAGGAGTGAAGGGGCCTTTGGTTCTACTAGCTGCCCTCTTTTGAAAATGTCCTTTCCCCTCTTTTAACACTTTGTAGAAAGGTCAGTTCACAGAGTGAAGAACAAGAGTTCAAAATGTCATCCTTCCCTCTGCCAACTGGATTCTAGTAAGCTGACCTTGCTTATAATGTGGAAATTTCTTGGTTTGGCAGAAAGAATACTCATAAATTATGTCTCTATCTCAGTGTTTACCTAACTGACCTGGAAATAGGAAAATGAAGAAATGCTGAGTTGGGGGATGAGGGGTTCTCAAGCAACTCTCTGCTGAGTATAATTCTCAAAATCCCTAAATATGAAGACAGGAAAATGGCCAACTAATAATGGAGAAATGTGTTGACAGTGGCAGCTCCTTTTTAAAAAAGCTCAACTGTGATGATGTATAATAATGATATTTGACTTCATTCCCTCTGGTGAGAATATCACATCGCCCTCAGTTCTTTATGTGTGTGTATTTGTGTAATTTGTTTCAGCTTTCCTGGAGGGAGCTGAAAAAATTAATCGCAAGTTCAACTGCATTTTCCTAGTCCTAAAAATCCAGATTGTTGTTGTTGTTTAGTCACTAAGTCATGTCTGACTCTTTCTGACCCCATGGACTGCAACCCACCAGGTTCACTGTCCATGGGATTTTCCAGGCAAGAATATTGGAATGGGTTGCCATTTCCTTCTCCAGGGGATCTTTCTCACCCAGGGATTGAACCTGCGTCTTACCAAGTGCCTATTATAAACTGAAATAAACTTTATTTATTGACATGAAGTATCTCCTTGATAAATTATCCAATGAAACAGTAAGCTGGAAAGTCATTGGGTATAGTAGGGTGCCATCAATACAAAACTGTGTATTTACATATGTAATAAGATTGCCCAGAAAGACAGAGCACCAAAGTCCTGGTAGCAGTGATCTCTAAATACTTTCCTCTTCATATATGTTTGAACTCTTTGAATTTTCTATAGGAGTCACATGATATTATCTTAGAAGAAATAACAAACAAAAACAAAAGAAATGAAGACAGGTCCAGCCACCTTCCTCTGCTGGGTATATTGCAACCTGAAAAATATCCAAAAAATGTTCAAGAAAGAAAGAATGATTTCTGAGGGCTATAGGTCTTATAGACCTTACACAGAAGATATGACCCCTGAAATTCCAGAGCATATTAGGAAAATAGGATTGGCTATAGCAGTGGGAACCCTCAGGCAGTGAATTGTATCAAAAGAGTATAAGTTATTTTTAGGCCTTTGTGAGATCATTTTTACAATCCCACATTACTGTGCATAGTGAAGTCTGACAATAGATACATTAGAGAGATAAGTGTAGAGGTAGATGTGAGATCAGAAAGAGACAGATGGGGAAAAGGATAGAGCTAGAGCTTCATAGAAGAAAATGATAAAAATCAATTCAGGCTTAGTGGTGACTTTGAACTACCTTTTTCATGTTCTCAAATGTGAAGGTCAAAAAAACAGTTTTAGTCAAAGGAAATTTGGTAACAGTTTCATTCCTTTCAGGTCTTGAATACACTGACAAATTCTACAGCAAGGTCTATGTGCTTAAATATTAATACTAAATGTTTTCCTTATGCATAGGGTATTTGATATATATCTTTGCATAAAAATATTATTATTCATGATACAGTCTCTGGTTTAATTTCGGAGTTAAATTTCTGAAGTATCTGTATCACCTGAAGGCACTGAGGAGCATCATATTTTATGTGTCAGGTTTCCAAGTTAGCATTCACTGCTGCTCCTAGTGAACTGAGGACAACAGAAACTCACCCGCCCCGTGATGCTCATAAAAGAGGGGTGATGGTGGGTGGGGGTTGCTTCTGAAACAAAGAGAACCTGATTGGTATTCACTGAGTTATAATTTCTCACAGGCATTAATGATATATGGGGAAAATGACATGTTCAGCCTCACAACACTCATTGCTAAATAATAAACACCAAGGAAATATTATACAGGAGATGATGCAGTGAAAGAGCTAAAAGGATTGGCTTGGAAATCCAGGTTTTGCTGCTTTCAAGCAGCAAGCTAACCTTTTTAGTCCTCAGGTTCCAGCTCTGTAGAACCTGGAATAAAAATACGAATCAAAGGAGATAATGTATGTAGACAACACAGCATCTAACACACAAGAAGTATTTAGGTTAGGTGTTATTTTTAAATGTGTTTAACAGCTTACAAATGCAAGGAGTTGTGGGAGTAAGATACTCCACCCAGACTGCATCTGTTGCACATATCGGTTGAAATATTACCTCCATCATTTTGATTGCAGGTAAGATCCTGATCCTATGAGATCCCATGGTATTTTGTCTAGACTTCCAACTTGCATTATAGTTAATTGTGTATACGTGAAGATTGAGCTATTAGTTTTTCATCAATAAATCATCAATAAATAAATTTATTTAAAAGAATATGTTACAATTAATTACACTAAGTGACATTACCAACAGTTTTAGTGTGGTTAGATCTAGAACAAGGAATGAAACACTGTTAGCCATTGTGTGTCTGTGTATTTTCTCTTCACATTTCTTAAATTACAAATAAAAATATACAAGATACCACAGTGAAAATACAATTAGAGTTTCTCTCAAATAAATTAAAAGAGTGCATGGTCTGGGGAAAACTGAAGCCCAGCCTACTGGCTTACAAAGGGGGCATATTATAAAACTGGCATCGAAGTTTAGCAGTTGGCCGGTGTCTCCACCCACTTCACTGCCCTCTTGGATTGTGTTCTTCCCCAGAGCCCTAAGCTTCTCACACAGCCTATTAGTTATTAGGATCAATGTCTAAAATGGCTTAGATTAATGTCGAAAATAGTGCATACCCCCCACCTCCAGAGTCTTAGTTTCTATGATTATTTTCCCTCACAGAGACAGACGGCTCTTAGTGAGCTCTTTAATATGTGTTCCTTTTCTGGACAGTCATGCAAAGTAGGGAGCCTTGAAGACTCATGCCAAGCCAGCTTTCCCCAAAGGGCATTTATTATTCTTTTTACCCCTCTGCTTTCCTTAGAGAAATTTGCAGGAGGAATTACAAACTAGGATAGAATTTTGTCTACTGGTTTTCATAAGCTCATCTTCACGTTCCTCAAACAAATGAAGGGTGGATGCCGGGCGCAGATCAGACACTTTGTCCACTAGGTACTGCGGAGCCCAACAAACGTTTCTGTTCTTTCAGGAATGGGTCACAGTTGTCTGATCCAAGCATTCAGTCACTCTGTGTTTATTCATAGCTGTTTATCAGCACATAATTATTAATCATTCACTACATGCCAGGCATTGCATGAGTCACTGGGGGTACAATAGTGGACTAGACCAACTCCTCAAGGAGATTACAAGTTAGCTGAACTTAAATTCTCCCAACTTTTTTCATATTAAAGTGTGTACTGAAATGATCATGTTCGTAGTTGAGCAGGTGTGTCCAGAGGCAGCATCAGGGGCCCAACATGGTATGCCAGTTGGGAAGCTTTGTGTGAGATGCTCAACTTAAAATAAAGAATTATTGGGGTATAGTTGATTTACAATGTTGTGTTAGTTTCTGCTGTATAGCAAAGTGAACCAGTTATACATATACATATATCCACCTTTTAAAAAAGATTATTTTCCCGTACAAGTCATTACAGAATATTGAATAGAGTTCCCTGTATTATACAGTAGATTCCTATTAGTTTACTATTTTATATATAGTAGTATGTATATTGGGCTTCCCTGGTGGCTCAGCAGTAAAGAATTCGCCTGCAATGCAGGAGACACAGGAGACATGAGCTTGATCCCTGGGTCAGGATGATTGCTTGGAAGAGCAAATGGCAACCCAATCCTGTATTCTTCCCAGGAAATTCCCATGGACAGAGGAGCCTGGTGGGCTACAGTCCAAAGTGTCACAAAGAGTCGGATACAACTGACGACTGAGCGCCCAGTATCAATCTCAATCTTGCAATTTGTCTCCCCCACCATACCCCCTGGTAGCCAGGTTTGTTTTCTATGCCTGTGAGTCTGTTTCTATTTTGTAAATAAGCTCATTTGTAACCTTTTTACTTATGTTCCACATATGTGTAATATCGTATGATATTTGTCTTTCTGTGTCTGACTTACTTCACTCACTGTGATGATCTCTAGTTCCATCCATGTTGCTGCAAATGGCATTCTTTTGCTCTTTTTTAGGGTTGAGTAATCTTTCATTGTGTATATGTACAACATCTTCTTTATCCATCCCTCTGTTGATGGACATTTAGGTGGTTTCCATGTCCTGGCTGTTGTAAACAGTGCTGCAATGAACGTTGGGGTGCATCTATCTTTTTCAATTATGATTTTCCCCAGGTCAACTTTTAATGTATTTAATTTCCCCATAGTTTTTTGACTTAGATGAATAGTACAATATAGTGTCTCATTGGAGGTAGGGGGAAGGGAGGAGTAGATATCTAAACTTGGTGCAGTGTTGAAAGCTGAATTTGCAGGTTGGTACTTGGTGCCAGAACTTTGAATTAGCAAAGAAAAGGATTAGAGGGCTAACTGGTGGAGGAAACATAAGTGGCGGGGATGGGGGCACCATGTTATAAACAATTTCTAAAATGGTTTCAAGACTCACTGGTTTTAAACCAATTATTTGGTTTTTAAATATTCTCCCACAGCAGTTTAATGATAATTAACTCGGTTGAGTTACACCTGTTACAGTCTCTTTTATATATTTCACAAATCCCTTTTGGAGAAGAAAATATCAAAACTACATTGTGTTTCCCTGGTTTGGAAGTTGTGGGGCGCAAGATAATGGAGAAGTCCATGTTCTTTAGCTGTTTGGGCCTTGAAAGTGACATTTTTTTTTTTCAGGTTACTGTAACCTCCTTTGGCAGAGTAAACATTTGGGTTGCATTTTTAAAAGAGCCCTGATTTAAAAAGCTGGTAGTGGTGAACAGCAAGAATCCAGTCACATTTTTTAACGTAGCTCCAGAGGAACTATGGTTTAAAATCAAAAGTCTTCTCATTCCTATGGCAACCACCAGAAGTGTTCAGCTAATGCTACGTGCTATGTACATTAAGCCATGCATTGTGCACCTCCCCCACCTTCTGCTGCCTCCTCCCTTGCGAATTCATCCTGAACTTCACTAAACTGTATACCTTGAACAAGGCTCTTTTCCAGACTCAGAGTTGCTTTCCAACATGCAAGCAATCAAGCCCATGAATCTAAAAGGGAAGGCTCCTCCCAGAGGAAACCTTTACAAACCCAGAGGGGAAATGTACCCCAAAATAGAGACACCGTCTGCTTGCCTGATTTGACAGGTTTGAGAGCTCCTTGTTTGAAAGCCAGACGTGAATCTGTGAAGAGATTCCCTTGAGTTACAACCCTTTTTTGGGAGTAGCTACCATGAAGATAACATATGTGGTGAGACAGAGCCAAAATGCACCCACTGGGCTGCAGCGCAGTTCTGGGAACATTTCTAACACATTCTCAGGAAGCTGGAGTGGTTAGTCATGGGGATGGAGAAAGAGCCCCTCTGTGTCGACTGTCTCATAGAGCAGGGGGCTGACATCATTACTGCCTGCTCTTCAAGGAGGACTCCAGGGATTTTGCTCTCCTGAAGGGCTTATTCTTCTAAAGAGTGAGAACCCAAAGCCTGGAATTCAAAGATGCAAAGGTCAAGTAAAGGCAGGCTGAATCTTGGCCGAGTGTTTTTAAAATTTCCAAAAGAAAAAAAAAAAAACATTTTCAGGTGGAAATGGCCTGGGATGTTTTGCATACAGTCTTGCTTAGAGTCTAAGATATGGACCAAATATGGAGGAGTCATTCACTTCTATCCCTTGAGGAAGGTTCAGAGGAACATTCTGGATCAGAATGAAGCATGAGCCCCCATTGGCTTCTCTCTAAAGGCCACCATTGTCCTTCTGTCCCCCATGTTTCCTCAATTAGGATGCTTGCTTAGTGGGGAGTTGGGTTAAGGCTCTGTGGGACACTCAGATGTTGATACTGGATCGGCTGCTCTGTGATGTCAGATGTGGTGCTTATCAGCTCCAGGCTGTCCTTCGCTCACTTGAAGATGGAGATGCTAAACTATTCAGTCTCGAAGTCTCAAGTATCATATTGCTTAAAAAGTATAGTATTTCCAGAGCTAAAGTCAATAGAACTGGGGTCTGATTAAAGCTTTCTGACTTTTTTGTTTGGTAAAGTGGAACCAAAATATTTAGACGTGGGGACATAACGGTGAGTCTTGCTCCTCAAAGTGTGTCTTTACTGCAGCATCAGCAGTACCTGTGCCTCCGGAAAGTGTAGAATCTTGGCCTCCACTCTAGAGCAACTGTTCCAGCATCTCCTTTTCAACAAGATCTTCATTCGGGGCTATTGAGAACCACTGCCATAGAGTACTTAAGAGGCTGTGTTTCTACTGATAAATATGTTGACAGCAAGGTGAACTGTTTCCAGTTCCATGATCCACCTTCTTCTCAGCCCCTTGATTCTTATTCCCACTTAACAGATGAGAAACCCAAGGTGCAAAGAGATTAGGTAACTTGCCTTTTTTGTTGTTGTTGCTCAGTCACTCAATCATGTCCGACTCTCTGCAACCCCATGGATGGCAGCATGCCAGGCTTCCCTGTCCTTCACCACATCCTAGAGTTTGCTCAAACTCAAGTCCATCAAGTCAGTGATGCCATCCAGCCATCTTGTCCTCTGTCGTCCCCTTCTCCTTCTGCCATCAATCTTTCCCACCATCGGGGTCTTTTCCAACTTCCTACAGTCACACAATAAATAAGTTATTAAGTGATGAAACCAAGACAAATTTAAGGTAGACTTGCCTGTATAGCTAGTCAGCTAAGAAGGGGAAGGTGTGTCCACTAGACCTTCTTCAATGCTCTACCTTAAGTTTCCCTTGTTTATTAACAGATAGACTCTCCTGGTATAGAAACCCTTTGTCAGATCTTACTCATCTTCCAAACTGACAATAGCATTTTTCAGTTTAAAAATCATCACAGATGATTTTCATGACAGCAACACCCAGAAATCAGAGGCGAGATTATTACTTAATTTTAGAGAAGGGATCAGACTCGAAGCCTAGAGAACTGACTTATTTGAGCTAATAAGTCAGAGAGCCCATGGACATTTGGGTGCCATGCCCAGTATTATATTATTGCCTTCAGATCGTGCTTGATTTACATTATTTACTGTCTTGCTTACTTACTTATCTGTGTTTGTGCTAACTTCAAAGATCAGAACAATAGATAGTGCCTTCTTGGTGATGTTCTTTTTAAATTAAATATCAATTGTGATATACATAAAATAGGGCTTCCCTGGTTGGCTCAGACCAGGTAAAGAATCTGCCTGCAATGTAGGAGACCCAGGTTCAATTCCTGGGTCAGGAAGATCCCCTGGAAAAGGGAATGGCTACTCACACCAGTATTCTTGTCTGGAGAATCCCATGGACAGAGGAGCCTGGCAGGCCATAGTCCATGTGTCACAAAGAGTCGGACATGACTGAGCAACTAATACACACACACACAAACATTGTAAAACATGAAATTCATGGAATAAATGCTGGCTTTCTCTTCAAAAATTCCAGCACTCTTGAATGGGATGTTAATGTGAAGTGATCTATTGAGTATTCACTCATTAAATATTGAACCATTATTAGGTTAAACAGTATGAAACTGATATTGAACCTCTTCAGGTCTGTGAAAGCATCAAGCATTGGTGAGTTACCTTGAGAAATGATTAAAAATAAGATCATTGCATTCAAAGAATTCATAGCCTATTGAAGTGAACTGACTAAAAAACGTGATTAATATGATTGTTCTATGGTACAGATGGGTACATGGTACTTTGGGGCCAAAGAGAATGGAGGGATTAACTTTGCTTCAGGAGGAATTTTACTGACTGCTATTCATCAGTAGGGGTACATGTTTTGACAGAATAATCTACATATTCTTTTCTGGGCTCTCAAATTCATTTTGAAGGTGACACCTGATGCAAAGAGCTGACTCATTGGAAAAGACCCTGATGCTGGGAAACATTGAGGGCAGGAGGAGAAGGGGGCAACAGGAGATGAGATGGCTGGAGGGCATCACCGACTCATGAACATGAGTTTGGGTGAACTCGGAGATAGTGAAGGACAGGGAAGCCTGGTGTGCTGCTGTCCATACGGTTGCAAAAAGTCAGAGGTGACTTATCGACTGAACAATAACAACAGAATTCATTTTGAAGATGATATCATCAACAATCTTATGCAGAATGATGGAAGAGAATTACCTAGGAATGTTTTCATCATTCTGTTGTCAGAAATTTTATTCTTCTGTCCTTTTAAAAAAAATCATTCAGAAGTCCTTTAGTTTTCAGCAAGGAGATTGTCATCTAATGGTTCACGCAGAACCAAGCAATGATGTTGCACTGTGGTAATCAGCTTTGTAGAGTCACACCTGGATCCAAGGTGCATAGGCCTCTTCTAATTACCTGGGATTATTATAATAACTCCCAAATTATATTTCTTGGGAGATGACTATAGCCTTTCTTGATGCCCCTATTTTAGCCATGCACACGATTTTACATTTGTTGGTACCAACAGATCTTTTAATCCTTGCAAAGAACTTCCCTCTTTAAAAAATTACATGAAGAAAAATAAGCTGAAGAGAATACGTCCTAAACATTGAAAAGTTTTAAACACCTACTCACCTTTAAAAAAAAAGAAAGCAATTACACAGCAAACCTGCTGATGTCACTTTTCATGAATGTTGACGCATTTAGGTTGTCAATTCTATTTCTGTTCACTTAACCATAGCCTCCGATTTCCACTTATAGAATTTAGCTTGGAAATTGGGCTTTGTTCAAACTGTGATGGCTGAAAAGCCATGGAAAGCATGATACACTAAAAATACTCTTGAAACCACCTCACCTTTTTTGGACAGATCTTGAGTTGCTTTTATGATGATAAACATGGCACTTTTATCTGTGGCTAATTGTGGAATGAAGGCTACAGAGACAAGCAACTACATTACTTAATAAACCCCACCATTTGTGCATTAGAATTCATCCTAATGTACAAGTATTTATTTTTTCTATTTGCTAAACTGATACCTCTTAACTCTGTTGCTCTCTAGGGCAGCTAAGCAATCAATTCAAGTTTAAACAAATGTTTATTGAATGAAGCAAACAAAAACTGAATTCTTTGAGTCAAAGAAGGCAACATTAGCAACCATTTTAATGTTACCCTTTCATTTTACAATTTCTGTAGTTGATTCAAGGATTTGTGCTTAACTAACAAACTAGAGAGTTCTTTTTTTAGTGCAGAGGTGGGTCGGGGGCTCTAAGTCCATTAAAAAAAAGTTTCCTAAAACAATAACAGCAATTCAAAATTTAAAGGGATTTAGCAGAGACATGGAAGAAGAAATGTGACCAACTAACCTTGGTCTTTCTCTCTCTGAGTTACTCAGCTATGTCCAACTCTTTACAACCAGAGGGATTGTAGCCCAGCCAGGCTCCTCTGTTTATGGAGTTCTCCTGACATGAATACTTTTGTGACCCCATGGATTGTAGCCCACCAGGCTCCTCTGTTCATGGAGTTCTCCAGCGAGAATACTGGAATGGGTTACCACTCTCTTCCCCAGGGGCTCTTCCTGACCCAGGAATCGAACCCAGGTCTCCTATAATGCAGGAAGATTCTTTATCATCTGAGCCACAAGGGAAGCTCACCTTGGGCTTTAGAGAGTGTTTCAGAACAGGTGATGTTTGACCTAAGTTAACAACTGAGCAGTAGTTAAGTGGGGAGATAAAGAGAAAAGGGTCGTAAGGCAGAGGGGGAAGCCTGAGAAGGGCCTGGGAACAAGAACGAGCCCAGCGAATTTCAGGAAGAATAAGAGGGAAGAGAGACTTCTCCAGAGGACAGATTCAGGTCTCAGTAGAGAAGGACGAAGAGAGGTAAGCAGGAGCTACACCCTGAAGGGTCTCCTATTCTGGCTTCATTCTCCAGACCAGAGGCAGAGAATCCTGCTAAGAGGCAGCTGACAAAGTCCAGGCAAACTGTGATGAGGACTTGACTTAGGACAGTGGAATTCAGTTGGAATCGCTTTGAAATTCAAACTTGAAATTCAAGAGTAGGCATTTAAAACGGAAAAAAGAAATTTGGATCTAAAGGGAGAGGTCACAGATATAGATATGGATTCTCACTCAGCATCTTTGGAAGATGAAGCAGTGAGAACAAGGGGTTCACTTAGGAGATGAAGTGTTTCACAGCACAGGCCTCATATGCCCCAGCACTAGTTGGAAATGTAGAATCAGGCCCCACCCCAGACCGACTGCATCAGAATCTGCATTTTACTTTGATTCACATATGAGATCTATACACACAAAGTTTAAAATCCTGTTTCGTAAGTTAGTTGACCAAGATCCTGCAATTGCACAGATTGTGGATCATTCTTAGAAGATAATTGGGCAGATCTGGACAAACCTAACCTCAGTATTCCCTGAATTGCACAAACAGGATTTTAAACCCTAACTGCACATTAAAAGAAACCTCATAACTTAAAAATATACTGAAGCTCAGACTTCTGATTCTGATTTGTTCTGGGGTGAAGCCCAGGTACTAGTAGTTTAAAACTCCCCAGGTGGTTCTAACATATAACTAGGGAAAAGCGTACTCATGCTAAGAAGTCTTAAAGGGAAGCAAAAATCTAAATTCAATCAAATATAATAGGATTTTTTAAAATAATGAGATATAATGCTAGGAATGTATTATTAATAGAAGCCTTAGTTGCTCTGCAGCGAGTGGTGTGAAGGTAATTTCTGGAAGGTATCACTAATGACATAAAAGATGGCATATTCTTTAAGAAATCTTTGAGTTCTTATCAAGCTGTTGCGAGTTCACTTAGAAAACTTACACACTTTTTTAAAGTTACTAGAGACAGAATAAAAACTTGTTAATGTTAAAGTAGTTTGGGAGACAGGAAGGGAGTAAGAAATCAGGAGGAGGGGTATTTTTCTCTTGCTGGTAAAGAGCTGTATGCCTTAATTTGCTAAACCTTGAAATGATGGCATTTTGTAAGACTGAAAGACTTTGTGTAGGTGTAAGTAGAATGTCAAGGATGAGTCAAAGATTAATACCTAAATTATAGAGTATGATGTGAATTTTATACCTCTGACTTGGAAATCAAGTTTGGGGAGAAGGAAGTATTGACTGATTTTGAAAGTACTACTTCTCTTGGGTTATAATTTAATCAGATGGATCATACTCAATTCTGAGAATGGAGAAAGACTTAAGCCATGTATTTTTAAATAGTTCTGCAAGTTCTGTCAAGCATATAGCTTATCTATTGGCAGGCTAGCTCCAACTGTGCAAAAAGATTTCAAAAGTTTGGGAGTTCTTTATCTCAGAATGCATTGCTCACTAATCAGGATAAAATTTTTCCAAATTCCCAAATCACGCTTTGATCATAGTGGTAATCTCAAAAGTGACCTACCAGCATAATGATTCTTTATGAAATGCTTTATAGAATGTCTGCAATTTTTTGTTAAGAACTGCTTGTTAAATCCTTCAAATTACCCTGTACCTTTGGATGGTATAAAAGAATTTCAAGAACACTCTCTGTCCTTAAGGAGCTTAAACATTCAATAAAAACTATCAAGACTTGTGCATCTAGGGAAAATAGTTTATTTTCAAGATACAATAAAATTGCACTTAAAAGCTGAGAGAATCTGTAAAGTCATAAAGTACAAGGTTCTAAAAATTGAGTGACAGCAATAATACTGGGAATGCAAAATAGCTCCAGATGGTTTAATATCTGGTGCAATATTTTAAAGAAATCATTATATCAGCTTAAGGACACAGAATACTGGCTTGAGAAGTTATATTATCCTATAATTCTCTTTAACTTAGAACATAGGCATAATTACCTGCTCACTCCAATTCTTGTAATAGGTTAGGTACAAGCATTGCTGTTTTTCTCACCTGAACAGTTTAATTTTGCAAAGATCTAAAGAGATCCAGTTCTGTAATATCAACCCTGTACCCTCTCTGTTCCCTGGTATTTTGTGAGGGTGAATAGGAGTGAATTTATTTAGTTTAGAAGTGAATAGACTATTGCAGATGGAAGAGAGTTAAATGTATCATAGACATACATTCTATCACATGATATGTATGGTAGACTAAAATTGCGTGATCACTCTGTGCTCCACTTTCAGATAAATCCATTTCATTTCATTCTCAGAAAAATCCTTTTGGGTGGTTCACAGGTCAGACTTGACAGGTTAAAAAAAAAAAAAACGAAGCTCACAGAGATAAAGTTACTTGCCTAAAACCACCCAAGGGAGACTTTTAAAACCCATTTTTTAACCTGAATTCCATATAGGACATAACATTTGCTCCCTGGGTTGTAGAACATTGCTACATGATTGAAATGCAAAAAAGTGAACCAACTTTCAAAGCAACCCAAGTGTGGTTCAGGGTTCTCATCTTAGCAACTCTCCTTGGGTCTTCCATCTCAAGTTTTAAGAGTCATGACTGTGGTCCCTGATTCAGATTTTGGCTTGGCCACTTATTAGTTCTGTGACTTTGCTCACGTCAAATAATATTTCTGATTTAACCTCTTTTTACTTTCTTATGAAAAGAATTAATGATATTAATAGCTTCAACCTCATATGAATGTTGTGAGAATTAAGTGGGCAATACACAGGAAGTGCTTAGAACAGTACCAGGCATGTGGCAAATAATAAATATTAGCTGTTTTTATCTTCATGACTCTCAAATTTTGATCTCCAAACCAACTAGCTCTCCTAAGCTGTAGACTCATATATCCTCCTGGTGCTGCCAGTGAGGGTGTTTTCCTGGATAGTCACAGACCTCTCAAACTCACATGTCCAAAATAGAATTCACCTTTGACATAATACAAAGAGGTTGTCACAATGAGTGGTGAATAAGCACTGAATAAATTTTAGTGGTTATCATTATGTATTCCCAAGCTATTCTCTCTCCTGTATTCTTTTTGCAAAGGGCACATCATCATCCAGGGAATCTCATCCAGAAAGTTGAGAGGAATCCTAAATTCCTGAATTATCTCTTTTATACTTTCTGTTCCCAATGCCACATCTTTTTTGCTTCAGTTATTTGAACAGGTTTCTAATGGTCTCTGGGAACTAAGGCATATCTCCCTCAACATTAATTCTTAAAATTCAAACATCAGGCCATACACTTGCTTGAAATCCATCACTAATATGCATCCAATCTGCAGGGTGTGTCTGTCATTCCTTTCTCACCATGGTTAACAAAGCCACCTTCTGCTCCAGCCTCACTTCTCAAATGTACCAGATGTTGTAGCCACATGGTCTTCTTCTGAAATTTTCTGTATATTCTCATTCCTGAGGGCCATTGCAAATGTTTTTCAAACTTAGAATAGGCTTTCCTCATCATGGTGAAGAAATATTTTCATCCAAAAGGTTGAGAAACACAATGATTATTTGAGTACATCTTAAAACATTCAAGAATATGAAATCAAATTCAATATAATGACTCTTTTGGAGGAGCTAAAGATTTGCCAATAGTGGGTGTACATAATTCACATAAGAGATGCTTTGCAAAGAGAGTAGAAATTGTTATTACTAATAGCTTTCTAAGTAGAAACTAGTATAATTCTTTGGATTATAAGAAAACAATAATCAGACAAAGTCTCTTTGTCAAAGAATTATGAACCCTGAAACAAACCCAAACTTTAAGCATTAAACTGATGTCACTACCATGGAAAGGACAAAATATTCATGTATAACTGAAATATGTCAGTCTCTCCTTTTCGCCTAGGTGTCTTGCAAAACCTGATATTAGTTTTTACACTGGTTTCACTGGCATTGATTCAAACTACATGAATGTCATGACCACCCCCCTAGAAAATTACCCCTGGTCTCTAGAGAGGGACCACTTGGATTTGATCCTGAAAGAGACTATTAGGGAAAATGGCAATTGACACATCAACAGAAAAAAAAAGAAAAATTGTTTAAAAAAATCCAGAAAAGGGTGATTATACCAAAAGTTTTGAGGAAAAGAAGAAGCAAAGTTCTAAGCATTCCAGTAAGTGGTTGAATAAAATATTTTGCATGCACAAATTCAGTAACAGGTCATCCGTGCTGGGTCAATCTGTCTTTTCATACACAGCTTGTGAGTGTAAACGTAAGTCATTCAAAATGTGCTTACTTTCAGAATCTACTGTCTTAAACCGCCCCCAAATAAGAAGTTGTCTGAAACCTTCAAAACAAAGATTTGGGCCTTGCTTAGAAACAGTGATCTTTGGTGAGTCCTTCTTTCTTCAGGATGCAATTCACACTTGTTAATATGGCACACAGGACCTCTAGATTATTTCCTTTTAGAGTTTTCCTATGTCATTGCATCTCCACAAACATCACCCTTGTAGTCAGAGCAATATCTCTGGTTTCTACAGCCATATTGTTTTTTACTGCCTGCCTACCTGCCTTTGTATGTGCTTTTCTTCTGCCCAGAGTCCTCTTCTCTCCTCAAATAAATCTCTTTCATCCTTACATACTCTTTTGATTCTTAAAGACTGAGTTAACCTCCTGCTATGTTTCCATCTCTGTTCCCCCTCATAATAATAGTCCATGTTTCCATCGTACATAGACTCTACTGTAATGATGATGAAGAAGACGATGCTGATGGTGATGTTAGCAAGTATTTTGTCCTAAACTGTGGGCTTTTTGCGATAAGGACTGTTTCATTCTTTTCTTTATTCTCAATTTCTAATTCAAGGTCTCAGCCATAATACTGTCTATAGAATGAATGAGTAAAGAAAGCATCATGGTATTTGCTGCATATTTGTCTTTTAGATGGCCTATATTAAGAATTGTCTTTAAGATATGTGGTAGGCTTTCAAGTGTTATTCACTTATCATGGTCATCAATCCAAACACATGTCTGATAGCATAGTTATAGCATGACTGATGCATTATCTTGTCTGCCTTGTGTGCAATTTATGCTTGGTCCCAATGTTTGGCTAAAGCTCCTGTCATCATGGTGCAAGTTTTCCTGTGGTTTGCACCTTTATTTTCCATCTCTCCATCAGCACTGAACATAATGGTATAAAAATGCCTCCTCCTCCACAGCCTGGCTCTGCACAACCTCTGAGGAACCAAGGTTCAGCTGTGTGGGGTCCCTTGTCAAACTTTTAGGGTAGTTTCCTCAGAGGATTGGAAATAAAAGGGACTCATGGACTGCCACCCAACACAGGATTCCCAGATTCCACTGACCTAATATAACTTATATAATCAGATAAACTAGAAAAATATTGATGATAAATTTGTTATTAGAACTATATGGAAAAAATCTTATAGCAAGAAGAAGAATACATACAAAAAGGAAAACAGCTTTGCTGCAGTGATGCAGTAGTTACTCACAGATAACTGTGAAACAGTATATTTGTTTTTAAGCTGGTTAACCTTTAACAGAAAGTAAGAAAGATGTTCACAGTTGTAGCATCACATAATAAACTAGAGCTTCCAAGACGGGAGATGTAGCCTGCTTCCCTTTGGGCCTTATGAAGCACCCTCCCCTTCTCACCTCCCCATCTGAAGCCCAAACAATCTTTGTAGCCATTTAAGTAAGCAAACAAACAAAAAACAGAGTGAAAAGTTTCCCTAGAAGGCAAGGTAATGAGAGATGCAATCATTCTGATCTAATTTTTCAGACATTTTAAGTCTTCCCTGGTGGGTCAGATGGTAAAGAATTTGCCTGCAATGTGGGAGATCTGGGTTCAATCCTTGGGTTGGGAAGATCCCCTAGAGAAGGAAATGGCAACCCACTGCAGTATTCTTGCCTGGAGAATCTCATGGACAGAGGAGTCCTGCAGGCTACAGTCCATGGGATCGCAAGAGTCAGACGTGACTTAGCAACTAAACCACCACCACCATTATAAAGATAAAAGATACCTCTGGAGGCCAAATTTGTGTTTATTTTTAAGTCTTTATAGTGCATCTTGCTATTGATCAAATCATTGCTCTAACAAGCTGAAGAGAAGTAATGGTGAAAATTTTGAGCCATAAGAAGAAAGAAAAATACACTTTTCAGTGAAAGTGCATCACATCTATCCTGTCTACTGGTCTCTTTGGGGCATTTTAGTAGAATATCATGTAAGTAATGCTGTTCTGTACTTACAGTGATGGGTTTATAACTTGAACATTTCACTATTTGTTGTAAAATTTCATCTTTGTGGAAATAGGTTTTAGACTTGAGCAATGACTAAGGCAAATGGATACATTAACAATTTGCAGGTAGATCACATTTTATGTCTTAGTTTAAAAATCACCAAAAGGCTCTTTCTATGAAAACTGTCTTAAGTGGCAATCAGAAGCACAAAGTGGACTGGCATCCTAGCTTGGGCGCTGATTGATGGTTAAGTTACTGTCTTACTACCTTCTGAACCACTCTCTCTTCAGTTACAGGGAGAATGAGGTTCTCTGGCATTATTTGTTCTCTCCTTCCCCTAACCTCTGTCCCATGTACACAAGAGCGAGCTTGTGCCATGGTCTTACATAGACTCAAATCTTCCTTTGTACACCCAAAGATTTATTAAAACCCTCTTCTAAGTAGTGGTCCCTCTGCTCCAGGCTCATTATGCTTGCTCTTTCCTTCAATTTTCAAAAGTGGAACAGAGTAATATTTATTCCCTAGCTAATAAGATTATAAAATCCAACCCTTTCCTTCTTCCACTCAACCGACACAGAAAAATGGATGTCAGAACCCATCTTTTCCCTGTTTCCTCCTTTTACAGGGGATGAAGTGCCTACCCCTCCTCTAATCTAGGCTCTTCTCTCTGCATACTCTCAATCCTATTCCCTTTCATCTCCTCAGTGACCTCAGTCTCTCCATCATCCCTGTTCTCTGCTCTACCTTCTCTTCTGACTTACTCTCAAATTTACAGAAATGTGGTAGGAACAGTATGCAGCTGTTTACATTTTGCCCCATCTGCTCCTCTCTCTCTTTTCATAAGGAATCTCAATTCAACAGGAATCATTTCAGATACACTGGAGCAATACCATACTTCTTTTCTCCTAAATACTGCAGGGTATATTTGCTCAGACATTCTCTGACTTATCACAGTTTGATGATCAAAATCATGAAGTCTAACACTGAGAACAAAACCATTATTTAATCCATGACCCGTGTTCACATTCCATCAGTTTTCCTAATAATATCCTTTATAGCTATATTCTTTTCCTGTTCTAGGATCCAATCTCAGATGACTTTCACATTTAGTCATCATACCTCTTTAGTCTCCTTAACCTGAAACAGTTCCTCACCCATTTTTATCTTTCTTGAGCTTGACAGTTTCATAAAATAAGCATCAGTTTTTAGAATGTCCTTTAATTTGAATTTGTCAGTTATTTCCATATTATTTGAAATCAGATTATCAGGAGGTCCATGATGTTGGTTTGTCTCAATACTGGTAACATTAACTTGGCTAAAGTGGTATCTGCCATATTTCTCCACTGTAAAGGTATTACTTGTCCCTTTGTAATTTATAAGTTATCTGTGGGGAGACAATTTGAGACCAGGCTAATACCCTGTTATTCATCCATATTTGACTCATGAATTGTAGCATCCTGTTATTTCTATTCCATAGAAAATTGCCTATTTTCTCACTCTATTTTCTATCCATGTAGACTTATGGATTTTTACTTTTAAAAAATGGTTTACTATTTCTATCATGATTTATTTTAATGCTCACATTTTCGAGATTTGGTCACTTGCAGTCTCTTTCCTATATCTTTAACCCTTTCTGCTTACCACTTTCCATCAGCATTTAAACGTACTTAACTCTTTCTAGACATACTTCTCTCTTTTTACTGTGTCTGTGTTTGCTTTCCCCATTTCTTTCTCTTTCATTCACTCTTCACCCTACTACAGTCTATCATTCCACTGAAACTGTCTCATTAAGGCAAAAAATGACTAGTTGAGAAAATTTAGAAATACTCATTTTTGATACTACCTCTTCTCCTCTCTCTCTCTCCACCCCTTCTCGCTTTTTTGGCCATGCCATGCAGCATGTGGGATCTTAGTTCCCCGAGCAGGGATCAAGCCTGTACCCCTTGCAGCAGAAGCTTGGAGTAGTAACCACTGGACTTGGTGACTAAACAACAGTAACAAATATAAACAGTAATTTAAACAGTGTTATGGATTATTGTTGACTTCCTGGTGGTTCAGATGGTAAAGAATCTGTCTGCAATGCAGGAGACCCACCAGGTTTGATCCCTGGGTCGGTAAGATCCCTGGGGAATGAAATGGCAACCCACTCCAGTATTCTTGCCTGGTGAAATCCATGGACAGAGGAGCCTTGAGGGCTACAGTCCATTGGGTTGCAAAGTGTTGGATATTACTGAGCAACTAATACTGTTACTGTACCTTTTTAGTGTTCTGAGCTCCTTTTTCTACCAGCCCCTTAAATGTTGGAGTTTCTCATAGCCCTTTCTACTTCTAACTTGATGGATTCCCTAGGTCCCTATAGGAGTTTGTACACAATTTTAGTATATGTGCTGCTGAAGGGAGCACAGGAGCTTGTATACAGTCTCACATCTTTCATTGCCACCTAGATTCTGCTTACTCCAAATTCTGTATTTCCAGCAATGACCTGCTTCTTGAGCCTCAGATGTATGTATATCCAATTTCCAACTGGATAGACCCCTTGGGGCATCTTTCAGGCCCTTCACATTCAAAATATTCAGAATGAAGCTGAATCTGGCCTCTGTACACTGACACCAAATTAAATCTCAGAGACAGAATTTTGTGTAAAGTAGAAAAGAACAGCTTTATTGCTTTGTCAGGCAAAGGGGCCACAGCTGGCTGGTAGTGGTTTGATCACTAAGTCGTGTCTGACTCTTGCGACTCCATGGACTGTAGCCTGCTGGGCTCCTCTGTCCATGGAATTCTCCAGGCAAGAATCCTGGAGTGGGTTGCCATTTCCTTCTCCACAGGATCTTCCTGACCCAGGAATCGAACCCAGATCTCCTGCATTGCAGGCAGATTCTTTACCAACTGAGCTATGAGGGAAGCTATGCCCTCAAAACTGTGTGTCCCAACCTGGAGGGAGTTGTGAGGAACTCTATAGTAATGTTTCAAAGAGGGCATGATCAGCTCGTGGACATTATTCTGACTGGCTGGTGGTGAAGTAAGTTGAAGTCAAGCTCGCCAACCATCCTACTGGTCTGGGGTCTACCTTCTTGTGGGCAGCATACAGTTAACTTCTCCCACCTGGAGGGGGTTTCAGTATCTACAAAACAACTCAAAGAGATTGTTATCATATTCTTTGAGGGGGAACCAGGGCACTGCCCCAAGGCTGCTCTATTGTTTCTTTTGGCTGCTCCTACCTATTCTCCACATCCCCTCCCTTCCCTAGTTAGCAGCTGTTTGAACTTCTGTTGGAGCTCAGGAAAGATCATGAAGGCTGAATGAAGCCTATTTTCCGTAATTAAGAAATGGGAGACACAGAAAGGTTTTTGTGTCCAGGAGCCCCACAGGGTCCTGCTTGGTGTCAAGAATAAAATTAATCATCCCACTGCATAAACAACTTCCTTCTCCTTGTACCCTGGTCAGTTAACAAGTACCATACTCATCGGTTTGCTTAAGCCATAAGTCTCTTGTTTCTTCTCATCTAAAGCAAACTAGTCCTTATCCCCTAAGTACTTCTCAAGTTTTCAATTTCTCTCTGCTCCATTCTCCACCGTAAAACAGACCGTCATCATCTATTTCCTTTTTCACTCAGTCACTTCAGTCGTGTATGACTCTTTGTGACCCTATGGATTGTAGCCTGCCAGGCTCCACTGCCCAACGGAATTTCCTGGGAAGAATACAGGAGTGGGCTGCCATGATCGTCCTGACCCAGGGATTGAACCTGCGTCTCCTGTGTCTCCTGAATTGCAGGCAGATTCTTTACACACTGAGCCACCTGTGAAGGCCATCTGTTTCCTAGAATATTGCACTATCTTCCCCAAGCCATTCCCTGATCTCTAGAATTGCTCTCTACAGACATGTATTGGAATTGTAATAGCTAAGATAGAAGCATTTCTTCCTGTTTCTCTCTTTTCTTCCTTTTATTCTCTGAGACTGAGGACTAGATCCGGGTTGGAAGGAACTTTAAAACACAGGTGGAGCTGCAGTTCTATGAAATTATGTCACCAGAGGAGCACATCTTTAAGTTGAAGTAAGTCAGCTTACCTTAAAGTTTTCAGAAGCTGTGGGAAAAAATTTACAAATGGGCTATATTATATATTGGCTTCATTTGCTCTTAGGACAATAATTAAATCTGTTTCAAGTACATTAACTGTTACTAATAGAAACAGATCAACCGTGGTAGACTTGAACAGCTGGGTGACATTCAGGTCACTGTTACCAAGCCCAAGCTTGGTCTGCTTGCCACACAACAGACCAATAAATCTCGAGTTGTTGGAACAAGAAATAACGACTTCATAATCAGAAAGCTAGCAGGTCGAAAAGATGACGGACTAGTTTCTCAAAAAACCTCTCCGTCAGAATTTGGGCTCCTTTTATATACAAAAGGGGGGAAGGGGCCCACTGTGGCAGAGCAGGACCGTTAACGGTGGCTGGTTGACCGTTGCTCACTAACGGTTGCTCGCTTGGGGGAGGGGCCCCCTGTGGCACCAACCAATGGCTGAGCAGGACCGTTAACGGTGGCTGGTTGACCGTTGCTCACTAACGGTTGCTCGCTTGGCGGGGGGGGGGGGCCCTGTGGCACCAACCAATGGCTGAGCAGGACCGTTAACGGTCGCTGGTTGACCGTTGCTCACTAACGGTTGCTTGCTTGGGGGAGGGGCCCCTGTGGTACCAATCAACGGCAGAGCGGCAGCTCCTGCCTGCATCGCCCCTATTACACCCTGAGTAGAAAGGTGTGACAAGGCTTCCCAGGTGGTGCAGCTGTAAAGGGTCTGCCGGCCAATGCCAGAGGCAGACAAGACTCGGGTTCGATCCCTGGGTTGGGAAGATCCCCTGGAAGAGGAAATGGCAACCCACTCCAGTATTTTTGTCTGGAGAAGCCCATGGACAGAGGAGCCTGGTGGGCTACAGTCCATGGGGTCGCAAAGAGTAGGAAATGACTGAATTTGCATACACACACACGCACTGAAAAGTGTGACACCAGAGAGCTGTGGACTCTAAAGAGGTACTGGGTGCTTTAGCAACTTCATCCTCCAGCTCTTCTTTTCTGCCAGTTACTGCTGTATTTTAAGTTTATATATTTTTTAAGGCAAAGTTACAATTAGCTAACTATTCTCCATCATTAATTCATTCATGAGATTTGACTATCATAAATCAGGGACTTTCTTCTCAAAGTCGTCCTCTGTATTTTTTTTTGTCAACTTAAAAAAATAGTGCACAGCATGAGATTTAGGTTTTATTTGGGGCAAAAATGAAGACCATATCCTGGGAGATAGCATTTCAGAATAGCTCTGAGAACCTGCTCAAAGGAGGTAGTAGTGGTGGGAGGTTAATAATATCTGGTTTTGGTGAAGGGGGAATACATGCAACCAAGCACATATTTTTGCAGAAGGTTTCTGCTAGTCATGGGGAGCAGACGTCACCATGAAGGAATTTAGTGCTTTTCTAGAGATAAGGAGATGTAAGAATTGGACTCATAAAATCAGCTCCTGATAATGTCTAACTATATGAAGACCTGTTCTTCAAGTTTCCCCAAAGCCCAGAGTGCCTCATTTCTGCTCTCCACCCACCCTGAACTCTCTCCAGGGGATGTTGAAGGTCAGCAACTGCAGAAGCTCATGATTTGATCCTTGTAGAGGGAGATGGCAGGTGCCCTCGTGAAAGTGAAAGTCATTCAGTCATGTCCAACTCTTTGTGACCTGTCCATGGAATTCTCCAGGCCAGAATACTGGAACTGGTTGCTATTCCGTTCTCCAGGGGATTTTCCTGACTTGGGGATTGAACTGGGGTCTCCTACATTGCAGGCAGATTCTTGACTATCTGAGCTACCAGGGAAACCTGGCAAATACCCTTGGCAAGTACCAAGTTGCAGTTGACATGTTCCCACTCTTGCTCTTCTTCCACGAATACCACCTTTCTTGCATTTCTCCCTCTTCCTCTTCTTGGTTTTAATTTCTCCTCTTCTGTCCTCTTACCTCAGCTCTCTTTCACCTCACATTCTTCACGATGCATTGGATTGGCCACAAAATTCGTTCGGGTTTCTCTGTCAGCTCTTACGGAAAAACCTGAATGAACTTTTTGGGCAACCCAATATTTCTTGATTTTTTTCCAATTTATCTCCAAACAGAGTACTAGGTTTTCTCATATTTTAAAAATGTTCAGGGCTTCCCTGGTGGCTCCATGCTGAAGAGTCTTCCTGCCAATGCAGGAGACACAGGTTTGATCCTTCACCTGGAAAAATCCCACATGCCACAGAGCAGCTAAGCCCAAACACCACAACTATTGAGCCTGTGCCCTAGAGCCTGGAAGCCACAACCACTGAAGTCTGGAAGTCTGGACCCTATGCTCCACAACAAGAGAAACCACCACAATGAGAAGCCTGTGCATCACCACTAGAGAGTAGCCCCCTGCTCGCCGCAACTAGAGAAAGAAGTCTGCGCATCAATGAAGACCCCACACAGCCAAAAATAAATTTTTAAAAATTATAAAAAATGTTCACCATTCACAGCCCTTTTCTTATTGCCTATCATATCTCTTCCTAATCCCTGCTCCTATTCTTTCCCCTTCTTCATATTTCCACTCAAGTCATTCTCACTAAAATCCCCATAGAAGCGAAATTCATGGCTTGACTGCTTTATAGTCCACTTTAACTCTTTTGCACTTCCACTCCATTTTGGGGGTGTTTCATTGCTGCCACGGCTATTGCTGCTTCCTCTGACAGAACACTCACAGGCAGGCCCATCACCTTCCAGCACTCTGGCTGCCCTTTAACACTTGTGTCAGGAAGAGAAGAAGGCCTTCAAGACAGGGCTACGCTTCCACGTTTTACAGTTGAAGGGAAAGTCACAGTCCTCTTAAACCTTGGTGGAGGATGATACTCCACTCCATCTGCCTTGTTCATCTTTCTTCTGCACACTGTGTTTCCAGCCTCTTTTAAACCACCCGTTGGACCCAGTGCCTGAATTCACCATTGAGCAGAGACCTCCACCTCTTTCCTAGACTGGACACTGGGGGGCCAAGGTCCTGTCACTGCTAATACTGTGGGTTGGCATGGCCTCCTGGCACTTAGTCATCTGATCTGGGCTTCCCACAGTTGGAAGACAGCAGGGACTGGGGTGGAAGTAGAGAGGTGTGTGTGTGGGGAGGGGGGATTATCATGATTTAATTGCTGCCTGGAACACCCTCACTGGTGGTGGGATTGCTCTGAGTCTCTACACAGCTTGATCTTGTTGTGCCAGGAGACCCCACTGGGCACCATGCTGCTCTTTGCTGCACCAGCAAAGAAAACCAGAGGGGTTGGTATTTCTTCTCCTTCTTAACCCACAAGGACCTGAGCCAAGAAAGTGGGGGAAAAAAAAAACAAATTTCAAAACTTTTTTTTTTCTCCCTGGGGACATTCATTTCACATACAAATTTTTCTGCATTTCTTAACCAAGTGACATGTGACATCCATTTAGAGTTGCCTCTTGCTCAGTTTGAGATCTCATGCAATTCCTGACAGGAGAATAAGTCTACAAACCAGATGGAGAAATCAAAGAATGCTGTCCTGAAGCCAAGGGGTGTGCTGAGTATCAGAAGAATAAATTTGGGGACTTCCCTGGTGGTGCAGGGGTTAGGGGTGTGCTGAGTATCAGAAGAATAAATTTGGGGACTTCCCTGGTGGTGCAGGGGTTAGGGGTGTGCTGAGTATCAGAAGAATAAATTTGGGGACTTCCCTGGTGGTGCAGGGGTTAGGGGTGTGCTGAGTATCAGAAGAATAAATTTGGGGACTTCCCTGGTGGTGCAGGGGTTAGGGGTGTGCTGAGTATCAGAAGAATAAATTTGGGGACTTCCCTGGTGGTGCAGGGGTTAGGGGTGTGCTGAGTATCAGAAGAATAAATTTGGGGACTTCCCTGGTGGTGCAGGGGTTAAGACTCCATGCTTCCAATGCAGGGGGCATGAGCTTGATCCCTGATCAGGGAACTAAGATCCCTACATGCCATACGTGGCCAGGAAAAATAAATAAATGCAAATAAAAGAAAATAAATTTCAACATAGGAGCAAAACACTGAGAAGCTGCTTGTGCTTTGTAATTTTGTCACGACTCCCAGAAAGACAGCAAGAGGGGTCCTGGCTGGACTATCCCACACAGTCCTCAGAGTTCACCCTACACTGTCCTGACATCTGAGAAGGGAAAACATTTTTTTTACTCACCAAATTCCTCAAACAGGGTGTTCGCCTTTGTTTCAGGATTTTAAAATCCTGGGTTTCAAGGTCAATAGATTAATAGTCCCAGCTAATGTGCTGCAAATCTGCAATTAAAAAAAAATTCTCCTTTTTCTGTGACTGGCTTCTACTAGCCTATCACTTAGTATCCTTCCCTGCCTTTTTTGCTGGCAATCCAAATGTTTATTTTGAATGCTGCTCAGAAAAAGAGGGACAGAAGTGGAGAAACGGACTCTTACTGTCAAACATCAGTTGGTGCAAGAGCATCTGTAAATCTCCTTCAAAACAGGAAAGTGAAGAAAAATTACAGGAGTATGAGGTGTCCGAATGTATCTTAAGTGTAATATTGACAGAAAAAGGGATGTTCGCTTCTGTTAATTGCTTGTCAAACACACTTCTCTCTCCTCCCTTTTACTCCAGCTTCTTAATTCATGTTTATACAGTATATCTGGGACCATAATCTGAGTTCTTTGCAAGTTCCAAAACATTTGTTGTCCTTATACAGGAAAGGCAGCTTGGGTGGGTCTGTAATTCTTGGGTGATGTTCTTAGGTAGGCAGAGAGTATGCAAAGCCATTAAACACAGCAGGATATGCAGACACCAGGATATAAACCTAAAAGCCTTGTTATATGGCCTGGGTTTTCTTTAACTGCCTCTTTGCCTGGGTTTCATGGAAAACTGTCTGTGGGAGATGTCTTAGTAGAGAACCAAAGCCACTGGCCCAGTGATCTGCTTTATAGCAATGCTGACTGCAGAATGGACACATGGCTGGCCGATGTATTTTAATCAACCTTGTGAGGCACTTGGTTAACCATCCACATCGGTCAGCCAGCTTGATCCATCTTAAGAACACCTGCGACTGGCCGGGTCTCATTATCTGAGGGAAGGTGAAGGTCAGGGATCACGGGATGGCTGTGATGGGGCTGCAGGTGGTTGGCAGACAGGACATTGCCAGCTCTGCAAAGCTGGTTTTACATCAGCTCCCAAGTCTTCTGGTCCTGCTCTAACATCCACACGCTCTCCATCCCCACCAGCCCAGCTCCTTGGAAGAACTAACTATACCCATTGTATGCACTGCTCAGTTCTTTGAAGGTTTGCTTCTAGCTTTCTTCCCCACACGGATGCACTGTCATATTCAGTGAACATTTTCCATTCTTCTGATTGGTCATATCATATACTCCCTCATTTTAAACCTCATACATTTCTGAATGTTTTACCTGGGGTTCCTGTATGTTTTTGTTGTTCAGCCTCTAAGTCGTGTCTGACTGACTCTTTTGTGACCCCATGGACTGTAGCCCTCCAGGTTCCACTGTCCATGGAATTTTCCAGGCAAGAACACTGGAGTGGATTGCCATTTCCTTCTCCAGGGGATCTTCCTGACCCAGGGATCGAACCCACATGCCCTACATTGCAAGTGGATTCTTTACCATTGAGCCACCGGGTGAGCCCTGATGGTCCTGTATACAGCCTTTGTTTGCTTCCCCACCCATTACAATTGGTGTACCCTTCTTCTAGTTTCTGCCCAGTGTTTTCTTCCCATCATATCTTTAACATAATGCCCCAATTCCTAGAAGCACAACCAACTTTGAGGTGCTGATGGGACCCAGACCTGCCCAGCACAGAATCTTCAGGCATTTAACTCTCGATGCTCCTGAGCTTCACCCAGATATTGACTCCATTACAGTTAAACTCAATTGGTCCCACACTGACATCATCTTCTTTGGCACCCTGCATTTTCCCTAGGTTGACACTATCTCCTAGGCAACAAAACGTGGGAGCCTCCTTAACTGCTCCATCCCTCTAAGTCTCCCACAGAAAATAAATCTCTTAACCCGATCAGTTCTTCACTTTATAACTGTTTCTCATGCTATCACATTTTCTGTCACCTGACTAGTCCTATCCTAGGACAGATACACTCTGGCAGGGAATATCATACCAGCCCCACGACCACTTTGCCAGTCTTGGGCATTTTTCCCTCACAAATTCGTCTTTTGCAAAGGCAGTGGGGTGATCTATCCAAAATATTAAGCCGACTGTGTCATTCCACACCTCGGAGTCCTTGGCTGGGTTTCCAGGACCTGCAGATGAATCCAGAACTCCCTAACATGGAACAGGTGTCCCACTGCATCTGGCCGCATGCTCCCTCCAGCATCTGCTTCTGTATTTCATACTGAAATGACATTGGTGGTTTCTGAACTCAGACCACACCTTGCTTTCCTGTGTTTGCTCACGCTATTCATCTGCCTGCAAGATTTTCTTCCTTATTCTCCTCGTTCTTTAAGAGAGGCTTCAAGTCCTATCTCCTTGGGAAGTCTACATAATTTCACCCTCGCTGCTGCCCACATCCACTCTGGTAGGTGATGGGATCTCTTGCATGCGTACGTGCTAAGTTGCTTCAGTCGTGTCTGATTCTGTGCAACCCTGTGGACTGGAACCTGCCAGGCTCCTCTGTCCATGGGATTCTCCAGGCAAGAGTGCTGGAGTGGGTAGCTATGCCCTCCCAACCCAGAATCAGAGCCTGTTAGGTCTCCTGCATTAGCAGACAAGTTCTTTACCACTAGCGTCACCTGGGAAGCCCCATGAGATCTCTTAGGTTCCCATAACTTGTTCTCTCCCCTCTACTTAAACTGACAATAAGGCTTTCGGCTGTTTATGTCTCTCTCCTCCACTAGGCTTTGAGTTCCCTGAGGTCAGATTCTGTTACTTTCATCTTTGCACAACCAAGCACTGTGCCTAAGGGAGCATGCTCTCCGCTACTGATTGTTGAATGACCAACATAGTATTTCTAACTTTTAGTTTTCTTGGGTAAATCAAGATGTAGGAAAGAATAGGAAAGACAGCAAAGAAGAATTTCACTGAAACAGTTTCGTTTTGCCTGACCCACTGCAAGCCAAAATGCTGAGACCCCGAGGCTTACAACAAAGAGTTTGATTCCTAAGGCAGCTAAGCTAGAAGACTTAGCTTATTATTTACCTCATTCTCATTACTTAAGAGAACATTCCTCCAATCCACCTCGTGGAAGGTAAGGGGCTGGGGGTATTTACAGATAAATAATAAAGGAGCAGGGAGGTCTCAGATGTGGACAGCTTGGGGAACGTGGAGAGCATGGGGAAGTGTGATGGCAAAAAGGTGTGATGATCCTAGTTCTATGCAGGCATAACTGGGCCACGGGCCTCTCCACATTCTTAGGGTGGAGTTTTCAGCCCTCTGATGGCAAAAACTTGATCTTCTCGCATGCCCGGTTGGGGAGTCAGTGACCCTATCCTGTCTGAACTGGCTCAGCCTGAACTAGATGCAGCTGACTCCAAGTTCTTAGAAAACACTTGGGGAAAACATGCCGTTTGAAGGTCATGAGAGTCTTAAAAACAACCTTGATTACTCAGGTGAAATGGATTTGACTAATAATTACCCACGGTTTCAAGGACACATCATTTATATTTGCTACACCTGACTGTAAGTGTAATTGCTTAAGAAAAACACAAGTGAGGGGGTAACACAAGATTGAAAGCAGGAGGAAAGGGGACGACAGAGGATGAGATGGTTGGACGGCATCACCGACTGGATGGACATGAGTTTGAGCAGGCTCCGGGAGTTGGTGATGGCCAGGGAGGCCTAGGCGTGCTACAGTCCATGGGGTTGCAACGAGTCAGACACAACTGAGTAACTGAACTGAACACAAGGCGGGGATTGAAGGTAGCAGGGATGGGAGATGGGCAGAAGAGAGGTCAGGAAAAGCGCTAGGAGGATGTGACATTTAAGTGGGGGCTTGAGGAAGGGAGCAAGAGGTCTGGCTAGTAAAAACGGGCTTTGGAGCACCATCTAATGGGTCCTCTTTTGTTTATAATAAACAGCGTGACAAACATAGTTAAAAAAACAACAAAACCCGCTGACTCCTTTGCTCCTTCCAGCAGTGGTCATGTATCAGCCAGTGAAGTACTGGGTTCTTATCTAGGGCAGACAATTTAGAGAGGGAATTACCATGAAAGGAGACAGAAAAATGATAGCAAAGTGCCCTAGGAAAAGAGCCACACTCTTAGATAGAAGGATGTCTCTACCACTCATTACTAGGTAGGGAACAAGCTCACACACTTCAGGCCATAAGCCAGTCCTGCTTGCTCTCTGGATGGTGTCAGTGACTCAGCACCTTGGAATAAGCAAGGAGCCACCACCCATCAAAAGTACAAAATGAGGTTCTCTCCAGGTAATCTATGCAGTCCTCTCACAGCCCATGGACCCTGAGGCCCTCAGCTCCTCTGGCTTAGTTCTGTTAAGGGGAAGTTTTCCAAAAGCAGAAGTCATTGGAAAGGATGGGAAATCTTATCCCAAGCAAGGAATATCAGGGGCTTGAAACGAATGTAGCTATACCTACAAGCCATTTAGTCTGTGGAGCGTAAGAATAATGAGAAATGCAACGGAAACGTTATGTTAAGTGAACTGGTATGATATTTGAACTCTGGGTTTTTCCTCCGATGCTATGTGTGGGTAAAAGCTGTCTGGGTAAAAGGCCAGAACTGGGTGCTGAAGTCTCACTGCAGTTGAGTCAGATAAGGACATGGCTACCATCACCGATAAAACAATCTATGCCACAGTTTAGGTACCTACTGGCCCAGCACTGCTATCGCGTGCCCCTCTGCACATTAGCCACTGTGGTCCCTGCTACCACCACCCGAGGTGCCTTATGTAGACATCTTTTCATCTTTAGCGCCTCATTCCCACTTGAGTGGGTGCCTTTGATGTTCAAAGCCTTAGGTGTATGACAAGTTTTCTGCCAAGGGATCCTGGCAAAACAAACATTGCCCGTTTTCAGCATTTACTTTGCCTCTCAGAGAGTATATATGGTGGGGGTTTCCCCAAACACAGATGGAACTAAGCAGCTTAATTTTTTTTAAAGACAAATTCCAACATACTATTATTTAAGTCAAACTTTTCAGTTGTTATAATTATTCATTTCCTTACTAAAATAAGATTAGAATTTGAAGTAATATATCATATCAGTTACACATTAACTCAATAATATTACAAGCTAATTTTAGTTTTACAGTCAAGGCAATTGCTAACCTCAGAATGGATTTTTTTTTCGTACAAATTTTCACTTAAAAATCAGTTTGGAGCTCTTATTTTCCCCAAAGAAATAATTTTTTTTCACATATAGTTTTCTGGACCAGGAAACAGACTTCAGTTTAACTCCACATGTTTCAAGGGTAACATAAAGAGGGAGGGATGTCCACCAACATGTTCATTATTTTTTCAAATGCACGTTTCATTCTCTTTTGCAATAGCTTCTTAATGCATTTTATGCAATATGCCGGGGGCTAGAATCCCCAAGTTCATTGCATGTTCCAAAATACTTGTCTTTATACAGAAAGACAGCTTAGCAGGGTCTGTAATTCTTGGGTCATATTTTTGTTTCTTTGAGGACTTTAAGGCAGAACTCGGTGTTCTAACCCGGTAGCAAAGTTTGAGGCCAGTCAATTCTTTTTCTCTTAACATTTTTACTTGCATGTTAAAAGATTCTTTATCTCTGAGGTCCAGTAATATTACCAGTTGTTTATCCAGTGTTGGCTACATCAACTTTCTTCCTTCACCTTCAAATTACCTTCCACGTTTTCCTCCTCCTCTTCAGAAGGAAAAACGAAGTTAAGTTGTGGGTATTCAGCCCCATGCCCTTGCACCTACTCTTTTTTTAAAATTTTTTTAAATTAGTTTATTTATCTATTTTTTAACTTTACAATATTGTATTTGTTTTGCCATACATTGACATGAATCCACCATGGGTGTACATGATTTCCCCTTCCAGAAACCCCCTCCCACCTCCCTCCCCATCCCATCCCTCTGGGTCATTCTGGTGCACCAGCCCCGAGCACCCTGTATCATGCATCGAACCTGGACTGTCAATTCATTTCACATATGATAATTTCCATGCTTCAATGCCATTCTCCCATATCATCCTGCCCTCTTGAACCTTGTTCATTTAGTTACTCTCACCTGACTTGTCCATTTCCTCTTCTCTGTGAGGGCCCCTTGCTCCTGAGTCATTAGGCTATCTTCTCCACATCATTAAAAATGATGTTTTCTCTGACCCCGATAAACCTGCAAGCTTCTGCCTTTCCCCCTCCCTTTGCATCACCACCAAACTCATGAGAAGAAAAATGTACAATCATTATCTAAATAATGAGACCTTGCAACTCATTTATCCAATCCATAAATGACAAACATATGAAGAAGGAAAAAACCCAATATGTTGCAGAGGAAGGACTATTTTGCTTCAAAAGCATCCTTCAGTATTTACATTTGTAAAACCTGTTGGAAGACATGGAAGGTAACTCAAAAAATAACCAGCTAAATTAAGGCCGCCAAACACCTTACATTCTACTTTTATACCTTTCTCCCCTGCATGACTGAAAATTTCTTCATTAAACTGGAGGTTCTTAAAGTTCAGGATTCCCCAAGCTCCTAACACACTGCTCGCTCTACTTGTGTAGGATTTTGTGTCTGAATTGTCACAGATATTTATTCAAAATTCAGACCTACCCCAGAATTCTCTGTGGCCAAGTTAGCTGACTTACTAGGTGAAGAATAAACAATGGAAAAAAGCAATATATTGAGGAGGAAAGCCCTGCTTTGCTACAAAAACATACTCCAGTAAATTACATTTGTAAATCTGTTGGGGAATATGGAAGATAAATGAAAAAATGAGCAGTTATTTATTTGGAGTTATCCAACTCCATTCCACCCCATCTCCACTTGCTTTTCCACCTTCCTCCTCCAGGGCGAGTTGCCTCCCAGGGCTTTTGTTGTCACCTTGTTCCAGGCGGAGGTGACTGACTCCCAGAGCCCTGTCTCTGACCTGTCACACAACACCTTCTCTATTTTTCGGCCTGATATCCTTATATGGGGGTCCTAAATTTCAATATGTCAAAATTTCAACCTCAAACTCATACCAAACCAGTTTCTACCTTCCTGTTTCGTTTTTTTTTATATATACTTCTAAGTGAAATATAGTGGAATTACCATGTTTTAATTACTGCTGTACAGGAAAGTGACTCAATTATACATACATATATATCTCTACCTATATATGTATATATTATTTTTCTTTGGGGGCTTTGCAGGTGGCACAATGGTAAACAAACCCACCTGCCAATGCAGGAGATGAAGGAGATGCAGGTTCAACCCCTGGCTCAGGAAGATTCCCTGGAATAGGAAATGGCAACCCACTCCAGTATTCTTGCCTGGAAAATACTATGGACAGAGGAGCCTGGTGGGCTACAGTCCATGAGGTCGCAGAGACTCGGACATGACTGAGCATGCAGGCACTACATCTCTATCCATTCATCTATTGTCTATCTCCCTCTTGACGCCTCTATTTTCATGACCATTTTTACTGGCCTCATGATTACTCAAGCCCCTGCCTTCTTCCAACGTGTCTCTCAATACAATCACTTGCCAGGTTATTTCTTCCACTTTTGTAATAGCCCTCAAATCACTTTCCTCCCTCCTACTCTCATAGACATCATGAGGCTTTAGGTCCTTGTTTCTCCTTGGCTTAGATATTAAAGCAGCATCTCCTGCCAATCCATCTTCCCAACACTGCATATACATTGCTGTCAGAATAATCTTCTCAAAAACACTGTGGCTCTCTATTGCCACCAAATGAAAAAAAGAGAGAGAGAAAAAAGCAGAAAACAAAAGCAACAACAAAATAAAATCTTTCTCTGGTTTCTAAGGGATTCTGCAATATAATATTATTTTATTGTTCTATCTATCATGCACTCTAAACCAAACTATATTCAGTGTTCCTGCTCCTCCCCTGAGCAAAGATCTGTGTCAGGAATGCATTTGATAGAGTGTTTAGAGAGAAAATGCTCTTCAGTGCTCAAAACTAACATCACCTCCTTATCAAAACCTTTCTTGATCTCCTCAGCTAGATGTGTGAGCTTTTCCTTTGAGCTGTCTTAGAACATTATCAAGACTCTTCTTGTGACATTTATCTGTTCAAAATATATTCAGGTAATGAAAGGAACTGTGATATCTCCCACAGGGGGCTGGTATTACTGAACCCAGGAGTCACATCTGATAAATGCCTACATTGGCCACGATACTTCTCCCTGAGCACATGTATGTGTCTGATAGAACCAAAGTGATAAAACACACATCTCTCTTCAAAACATTGTTTTTAAAGAAGCAAAAATACTACATAATCAAGGTCATTTTTAAAAAGATTGTTACCTAGTATTTTAAAGAGATTGTTCCAGACAGTTTCCTTTGAGAGTTACACTTGGACTATTTAAGGATATTTTTTGTTTGTTTCTGTCTTCTCTGCTTGAATTGTGAAATCAAAGACAGGTGTAATGCAGGAAGCCAAAGCAAGCTAACTCAGCCAACACTGGCAGCTGTCTGTCACTGGAGCTTGTTGCCTTGAAAGAGGAAGTTGTTTTTCCGCATTGCACCAGAAAAAAAGCAATGCAAACACACTTGATGGGAGGGCTATCCCAGACACAGGAAATTACTAGAGGGAATATATTTCCTTTGCGTCCTTTCCTGATGGTCGTAAGAATAATGAGGTCATTTGAAAAGAGAATGAAAGAGAAATTAAATTTCTGTAATTATTTGAAAATAAAATATTTTAGAAATGTCTATTCAGCTGCTGAAGGATAGTAATGAAATTCATTAATATTCAGTTATCCCAAACACAAGACATACTTCTCCAATTTCCAGAAGAACAAACCTCAGCTTTCATTTTAGTAAGGTTAAAGTACAATTTGAACAAACCAACATTTTTCCAAGAAATACAATAAAGTTCCAAATGCCTCTTTTTGTTGTTCAGTTGCTAAGTGTTCAGTTGCGACCCTGTGGACTGCAGCACACCAGGCTTCCCTGTCCTTTGTTATCCCCCAGAGTTTGCTCAAATGCCATGTCCATTGAGTCAGTGATGCCATCCAACCATCTCATCCTCTGTCAACCCCTTCTCCTCCTGCCTTCAATCTTTCCCAGCATCAGATCTTTTCCAATGAGTCTGTTCTTCACATCACGTGGCCAAAATATTGGATCTTCAGCTTCAATATCTTCCTTCCAATGAATATTCAGGGTTGATTTGCTGTAGGGTTGTCTCTCTAGAATATAATTTTTATGTACAATCTTTCAGATTGTTTCTCAAGTAGATATAGGCGATTTGTACACTTATACATGGGCTTCTAACATAAATTGGGTTAAAACTCCACTGAAAAGAATTTTTTTTTTTTTGGATACACTTTAGTTTTATAACATGTGGAACATTTTTGAACATTTCAACTTTTTGAAAAAATTGAAAGACTTTTGCAACAAATGCTAATATGCATCAGGATTCTACCATTAACTGTTACTATATTCACTTTATCACCTATCCATTCTTCTGAAAAATGGATCCTTGGAAGAAAAGCTGTGACGAACTTAGCATATTAAAAAGCAGAGGCATTATTTTGCCAACAAAGGCCCATATAGTCAAAGCTGTGATTTTTCCAGTATTCATGTATGGATGTGAGAGTTGGACCATAAAGACGGCTGAATGCCAAAGAATTGATGCTTTTGAACTGAGGTGCTGGAGAAGACTCTTGAGAGTCTCTCGGGCTGCAAGGAGATCCAACCACTCCATCCTAAAAGAAATCAGTCCTGAATATTCATTGGAAGGACTGATGCTGAAGCTCTAATACTTTGGTCACCTGATGTGAAAAGCTGACTCATTAGAAAAGACCCTGTGCTGGGAAAGATTGAAGGCGGGAGGAGAAGGGGACGACAGAGGATGAAATGTTTGGATTGCATCACCGACTCAATAGACATGAGTTTGAGCAAGCTCCAGGAGATGGTGAAGGACAGGGAAGCCTGATGTGCTGCAGTCCATGGGGTCGCAAAGAGTCGGACACAACTGAGCAACTGAACAACAATCCATTCTTCTAACCTTCTAGAGTACCCACCCCCCACTGAAAGCTCCTTCATGCCTTTTCTTGTGCATCCCACCCCCTCTCCACAAAGACAGACTTTAGAGTTTCACCCACCTTAGATTTAAAATTCACATTTAAATGTCTCTTAAGGACTTCTTGACTGCTTACATCATTTTGAAGTAGTTAGAAATTCACATGAGCCCTTTAATTTTAAAGTTAATCTGTATAATGAATATTCTGCTTTCTAGACAAAAAAAATTCAGAGCCTACATTCCATGAAGAATCATGTCTTTAGATAGAACATGTCTGGGTGGCATTTAGGATCATCATTTTGGGTGAGTTCACCTCTTTAGAGGTCAGGTCTTCATTTGTAAAGAGGAGTTATAAATACTAACTCTACACTCATCTCAGAATTGTTGTGAAGGTGAGAAGAAGCAGTTAAAAATTTCCATAGAGATGTACAATATTCATACCTGTGTAATCAGGCTAGTTGTATTTTGCAGGTGCAGCCTTGGAGACCCATACTTTTCTAAATAAACATTGTAAGCGTTATTTCTGGGGAAATTTGGTAGAATCCCATAATTGGCTCAGTGTGCTATAGTTCCATATTTCTCATTAAAGACATTCAAATTCTCACACTGACAAGCATGTCACTATCTTTGGCAGCAGCCTTTGATAATAATATGCTTATTTTTAGTGTACTCTACTAATTCAAGTCAATTTTATTTTTTATTGTTAATTATATGGGGATTTAAGAATAAAAGAACATTAAGGCCTTTTCCGTATATCCTAGTTACAGGCCATTTTTGAATTCTTGCTTCAATGCCAACAAAAAGAATTGACAGCTGATCTTTGTGATTCAAAGCAATTTCCACCCTGCTAAATTATTCTGGGTATCAAGCACATGAAGCACTTCAGATAAAAGTTGTGAGAAAATGAGTAATATAACCATTTTGTGTAAATATCTAAATAAATAGCTTTGATGAATTTTTTATTTCTCAAGTGAATATTCTGTTGGTGGTACATATCTATGTATAATTATGAATTCTACAGCAGTGATTTCAATCTTGAGATATTCAATATGAAAGTTAAATTAACTCAGATTAAAACTTAATGAATTTTACTGTTTGAAGATCATAGTGTTCATTAGGATGGAGAAAATTGAAAACAACCGAAATATCCAGCCACGGAGAAGGATGAAGTAATTTGTGGCATATCACACAATAGGATATTCTATTGCCAGCACATTCAGAGTTACCAACATATGTATGATTTTCTTACAAGTTAGCATAGAAAAAGATAGGGAATATGCATCATAATATTAATACTGATTAGAGCAGGATCATGGTATTATGGTGTATTAAGATATTTGATGAACAAATTTCTTTCTTAAACTGGAAACAGTGACAGACTTTATTTTTTGGGGCTCCAAAATCACTGCAGATGGTGACTGCAGCCATGAAATTAAAGGACACTTACTCCTTGGAAGAAAAGTTATCACCAACCTAGACAGAATATTAAAAAGCAGAGACATTACTTTGCCAACAAAGGTCCATCTAGTCAAAGCTATGCTTTTTTCCAGTAGTCATGTATGGATGTGAGAGTTGGATTACCAATCAAGTTGAGCGCTGAAGAATTGATGCTTATGAACTGTAATGTTGGAGAAGACTCTTGAGAGTCCCTTGGACACAAAGGAGATCCAACCAGTCCATCCTAAAGGAAATCAGTCCTGAATATTCATTGGAAGGACTGATGTTGAAGCTGCAACTCCAATACTTTGGCCACCTGATGCGAAGAGCTGACTCATTTGAAAAGTCCCTGATGCTGGGAAAGATTGAAGGCAGGAGGAGAAGGGGACAATAGAGGATGAGATGATTGGGTGGCATCACCAACTCAATGGACATGAGTCTGAGTAAACTCCGGGAGTTGGTGATGGACAGGGAGGCCTGGTGTGCTGCAGTCCATGGGGTTGCAAAGAGTTGGACACGACTGAGTGACTGAACTGAACTGAACTGAAGATATTTGATGATCGAGTTTCTTTCTTAAAGTACTTTTATTTATTTCTCTCAAGTTAACTACAATGCTTGCAATAAACTGTGCTTTGTACTAGAAATATTCCAGTATTTTTTTCTTAAAGTATGAGCTCTTATTTAAAAATACAAACATTATAGACATGCATAACTTAGAAAATAAAAAATCTTACAATCTGTTATTTCAGAGACAATGGCTATGTTTTTTTTTATACACACACACACACATCACATCACATAAAGTTTAAGAGTATGGAATTAGTCATACCTGAGTTTTATTCCAACTATGCTGTGTGGTCTTAGGAAAATTATGTAATCACTTTAGGCCTAATTTTTTTCATGTGCGAAATAAAGGCAATGAGAGTAAGACATTTCATAAAGTACCTAACATTATTTATTTAACAAAAATTAGTTTGCATATACATATATACATTTTTAAAATAGAGATGGAATATTTTACATGCTGTTTTTTTTTTTAAATCTTCTTTTCCTATAAAATATATCTTGGACAATCAGTTCAGTTGCTCAGTCATGTCTGATTCTTTGTGACCCCATGGACTGCAGCACACCAGGCTTCTCTGTCCACCACTATCTTCCGGAGCTTGCTCAAATTCATGTCCATTGATTCGGTGATACCATCCAACCATCTCGTCCTCTGTCGTCCCCTTCTCCTCCTGACCTCAATCTTTCCCAGCATCAGGATCTTTTCCAATGAGTCTGCTCTTTGCACCAGGTGGCCAAAGTATTGGAACTTCAGCTAGAGGTAGAGGAGAAGATAAAAGAAAATCAAATAGAAAAGCAAGATCAGGTCAGGGAGGAAGAAGAATGGTGAACAGGAATCAAAAGACTTAATGTAAATCCTGGATTTACCTTTAACTAGCATTGGCCTTGGGCTGATCTATCACACTCTGTCTCAATTTTCTTTCAGCTTTAAGATCCTGTAATTTATTCTCTATTGGGTTAAAAACCTAGGATTCACGTATTTATAAATACTTGTGGAGTTGTTATTTTTAAATGTGCCCGGCATTTCTTGGAAATCCCCACCCTCAAGAGGTAACATAGAACTTTCAAGTAAGGTGGTCTTTAGTTTCCAATTTCTCATGTAGATATTACAGTCTTTAGACATCCTAACTAGAGCTGGCTGTTTGCATCTCTGAATTGAAACTTCGTATGTTCTGGAGGATGGATTTGTCCAGGGTATGGTTTGCAGCAAGGAGTTTGGGTTAGTTCTTGCTCTAAGTCACCTCCTTTTCAGCCCCTCATTTCTCCTCTGGAATGGGGATCTTTTCCGTTTAACCTTCTATGATTCTCTAACCTGCATTCGATTCCACATTCGATCAATCAGCAGAGAAATCAGGAACATAGCATTCTCCAGGTCAGTGATTCTCAAGCTTTAATGCCTCTAAAAATCACTGAGATCTCTGTAACAGCAGGTCTGGAGTGGGACCCATACCTCTTCATTTCTAATAAGCCTCAGGTAAGAACTAGGCTGCTGTCGCACAAACCACAGTTTAAGTAACAAGGAGCTAAGTCAGTCTAGAAAAGAAGTGAGAACAAGGTGTTCCTTAAGCAGAATAGCCTACCAGGGCATTCTTGCCACAACTGGTCACATTCAACTAACTGAACAGAAACAGGCCAAAAATATAACCAGTTCCTTTCCTGTCCTTCTCCTTGCCCTGGAGCATTTCTCCCTCCCCAGGCAAGACGACTCAACACTCGAGGTTCCTGCTGTCTTAGATCTCAAGGTGGGTAATCAAGAGTGAGGTTTTAAGCAATCAGCACTAGACAGAAAAAATAGAGGGGAAAAACGAAACACCCACACATTGAGAACAGAGAAATCAGGAAACCACTCTGAGGGACAAAAAACAAATGTATCCTTTGCTTCTACAATCCCCCAATTTTAATTTTTTAATTTCTCCCCAATTTTAGTTAAATTAATACCATGCTTGTCATTAATAATTTGACCAGCAATGAAAACAATAACATAAAAATTACCTAAAATCTTTATTTTCACATATAACTACTGCTAATATATTGGAAAACCATACTTCTATGTCAGTGTGACTGTACACACACACACACACACACACACACACCCTATTTAATTTTACATAATTAAATGCATTTTTCATGTATTACAAATTGTCTATTTTTACAAAATAAGTTTACTTATTAATGTCTTACTGCTAGTGCTTTATTGAATAAATTTGAAGAATAACATTGGGTAAATTTAAGCTGAACACATATTACTTTGATATTTATATATTATAATAATTACTGATGTAGCAATATTTATCATATTATATAATTATAGTACAATATTATTATCTATATTCATTAGAGTGTGCATTAGACCTCTAAAACTTATTCACCACACATTTAAAGTTTGTACCCCTAAATACCACCATTTTACCACTGTCCCCCACCACTCACCATCCCCTAGTAACCACCATTTTACTCTCTGTTTTTCACGGGTTTAACTTTTTGATATTCTCCATGTAAGTAATATCATACAGTACTTGTTTTTCTCTGTCTGAATTATCTTGTTGAGCATAACGTGCACAAGCTTCATCTGTGATGTGACAAATGGGAGAATATCTTCCCTTCTCAAGGCTGAATGATATTCCATTGTATGTACATTCCACATCTTTTTTATCCATTGATTCACTGATAGATTTGGGTTGTTTCATGTTTTTCCTATTGTGAATAATATTGTGATAGACATAGGTGTGCATATATCTCATCGAAATCCTGTTTCCATTTGCTTTGGGTATATACATATGTATATATACACACATATATATACTCAGAAGTGGAATTGCTAAATAGTATAGTAGACCTATTTTTAGTTTTTGAGTAACCTTCACATTGTTTTCCATAGTGATCGGGCCAATTTACATCCCCACCGACAATGTATAAGGGTGTCTGTTTGATCATGTCCTGGACAAGGACCTGTTGTCTCTTGTCTTCTTGATAATAGTCATCCTAATAGTCAGCAGTAGTACTTTAAATCAGTTTAGTTCAGTCGCTCAGTCATGTCTGACTCTTTGCAACCCCATGGACTGCAGCACGCCAGACTTCCCTATCCATCACCAACTCCCAGAACTTGCTCAAACTTATGTCCATCGAGTTGGTGATGCTATCCAACCATCTTACCCTCTGTCATCCCCTTCTTCTCCTGCCTTCAATCTTTCTTTAAATAGCTGCTTTAAATAGTTGTTTAGTACTTTAAATAGCTGTTTTAAAATTCCTAGTATTGGTGCAAGAGAAGCATTTTTTTTTTAATTAGGAGATACTTTAAAAGAGTAATTTATTAATGTTATAACCTTACTAATTGCATATGTTCAAATAATATTGATCATCATAGATCAGATAGCAAACTATCACCCCAAATTTGACTATCTGGAGTACCTTCTCTAATATTAGATGAGCAGCATTCCTGAACATTTTTGTATGTGTACATACACAGTTTAAAACATAGTCAAATAAAAAAATAATTTTTATAAAAATGAGATTATGGTACGTATACTATTTTAATTAAAATGTTTCAAGTTGAATTATAATATGATAGGAGTGAAACAAACTGAAGTCAAAGTTTATGGAACCAGTTCTATAAACTCTGATTTCACAACCCATTGCAGTACTCTTGCCTGGGAAATCCCACGAACAGAGGAGCCTGGTGGGACACAGTCCATGGGGTCAAAAAAGATTTGGACATAACTTAGTGACTAAACAACAATCCAGGATCTACTACTTTCTACAGGAACTTGGGCAAGTTATGTAATATTTCTGTGTCTCAGATTTCTGATCTGTAAAACAAGACTTATAGTCCCAAAATCACATGATGTTATCAGGATAAAAAGAGATAATATAAATAAAACATTTAGAATAATTCCTAAAATATAGTGATTCATAAATGTCAGCTATTTTTATATTAGCTCAATTATATAGATTTATTTTATGAAAAAATAGTTATGAAAAATATTAGAGATAGTAATCATGTTTTTGGGTTAGGTCCATTTTTGGAAAAAAAAAAAAATTCAGAGCTTTTTCCCATGAAAGGTGGAGAAATGTATCATGTTTTTATCTCTCCTTCCAATCACATTCTGACCTCCATTTTATTATAGTTATTTAGCTAATAGTTTTAACATCTGGATTCTGTTCTACACCCATAACTCTAATAGTTGTCTCTCTTTCTGAGAACTTTATTTTGATTCATCTTCTGATTGCATGAATTTCACTTTGGAGTAATTGCTTTCAGCAAAGTCCTATAGGTCCACTGCCCCCTTATGAAAATGGGAGTGTTAGCTGCTCAGTCATGTCCAACTCTTGCGAGCCCATGGACTATAGCCCGCCAAGCTCATCTGTCTATGGAATTCTCCAGGCAAGAATATTGGAGTGGGTAGCCATTCCCCGTTCCAGGGGATCTTGCCGACCCAGGGGTCAAACCTGGTTCTCCTGCTTTGTAGGTGGATTCTATACTGTCTGAAAGAATGCCTGTCTCAGTGTAATTCTTGAGCAAAAATGTAAGCTGAGTATTATATTCTTCAGTAATACTTTTCCTCTGATTTTTAAAAAATATTTCTTTATTTATTTAGGCTGTGCTGGGTCTTCGTTGCTTTGCTCGGGCTTTCTCTAGTTGTGGCAAGTGGGGGCTACTCTTCCTTGCGGTGTTCGGGCTTCTCCTTGTGGTGACCTCACTTGCTGTGGAGCACAGGCTCTAGGGTGCACGAGCTTCAGTAGTGGGGGCATGTGGGGTCAGTAGTTGTGACTTGCGGGCTCTAGAGCCCAGGCTCAGTTGTGGTGCACAGGCTTGGTTGCCATGCGGCACGTGGGATCTTCCCAGATCAGGGATCAAACCCGGGTCCCCTGCATTGGCAGGCAGATTCTTATCTACTGTGCCACCAGAGAAGTCCTCTGATTTTTTTATAAATGTTTTTATATTATCCCCTGGAATTTAATAGCAGTGAAGCCAACAGCTTCCATCTTCCTAGACAGATTTTATGTTTTAAACATATACAGTTTTTCTCGAATCCATTGTTAATGGGTGTTCCTATTACATGCAGACGAAACTGTCCTATACAAGGTTAAATCAGTTTATCTATCCACCAGCATTTTATGAGTGCCCATTTCCCCACACTATTGCTGACACTGAGTATTTGCGGTCTTGTAAATGTTTTTCAATGTAGAGGACAAAATTGATATCTCATTGTGTTAAATTATGTTTTTCATTCTTGGTGTGGTTGATGCACTTTCCATATACTCATATTATTTTTTTGTTTTTGACTTAATGATTGATATCTACTCAAACTCCCCAGGAGATAGGAGAAGGACAGGGAAATCTGGCATGCTGCAGTCCATGGGGTTGCAAAGAGTTGGCCATGGCTGAGCAACTAAACAGTAACAACCAACAATTACATATTTTTTACTGGTTGTCTTTAGGGCCTAGCAAACACTAGGATTTTCAGGAGCAGGCCGTGTTGGTTCTTTTTCTCTTTTTGTGTTTCTTCTGGCTGAAGCAAGCATATGGTAATTTCGGTGTTCATTAACACCTTTACCAGACAGTAGATTGAAGGAAGAAGAGAAGATGAACTGCAGTCCATCCATCTGTGGTCTTGTTGCACGAATCTCACCACCCTCGCATGCATTGCTAGAGAACTTTTGAATTCATAGTGCAAAGTAGAATTGCTTCTCAAATGGTTCTGCAAAATGGTTCTTATGCAATCCGAGTGCAATGCTCAAGGGAAAAGAGTAGAGACCAAAAGTAAAATAACATATCCCTCACACCGAGTAAACACGTGCATGTGTGTGCTTGTTACAGCTACAGGCATATTAAAAAACAATACATATTTTAAAATTTTGCTGCTTTGTAGTACTATGTGCAGTGGACAATACATTTGATGCTAAAGAACATATACAGGCTTTGTTATTCAGTTGCTAAGTCGTGTCTGACTCTTTGTGACCCCATGGACTGTAGCACACCAGGCTCCTTTGTCCTCCACTATCTCCTTGAGTTTGATCGAATTCATGCCCATTGAGTCAGTGATGCTATCTAACCACCTCATCCTCTGCCACCCCCTTCTGTTTTTGCCTTCAATCTTTCCAACCATCAGGGTCTTTTCCAGTGAGTTGGCTCTTGGCATCAAGTGGCCAAAGTATTGGAGCTTCAGCTTCAATGTCAGTCCTTCTAATGAATATTCAGAAATGATTTCCTTTAGGATTGACTAGTTTGATCTCCTTGCAGTCCAAGGGACTCTCAAGAGTCTCCTTGAGCACCACAGTTTGAAAGCAATAATTCTTTGGCACTCAGCCTTCCTTATGGACCAACACTCACAAAGTAATAAATATGGTTCTTTGTATTCTAAATTTCCTATTTATAGTCTAATTTCCTTATTTATGGCCTCTTTCTCCTCCAGCCTTAGCAAGACCTAGTTAATTCAATTTTCGGAGCAAAAAGATACACCTCTTTTCTTCAAGCTGTTATATCTTTTTATTTTTATTATGTTGAACCAGGGGAGGATGGGGAAGGCACTCAGTACTTCAGAGTCTGCGAGGCTGTCTTTTCATTTATAGAAAAAACAAAAAAAGTGAAGTTTTATTCTTTTTTAATTTTGGTATTTAAATTTGTGATAAAGATGGCTATCCATAGGCTATTTTGGCTTTAGAAACTGTGAATTTTTCTATTATGTAAGTTTTCAAATATCTACTGAGTTCTTGCAAGGTTTCTATAGAATCACAGCACTGCAGAGCTGGAAGGGATTTTTACAGTCCCTCTAGAAAAACTCATTACCCATGGTAAGAATCCTTTATGTGTACATACTAAGTCACTTCAGTCAACTCTATGGACTGTAGCCCGCCAGGTTCCTCTGTCCATGGAAATCTCCAGGCATGAATACTGAAATGGGTTGCCATTTCCTTCTCCAGGGGATCTTCCTGACCCAGAGATTGAATCCTTGTCTCTTGCATTTCCTGTATTGGCAGGTGAGTTCTTTACCACTAGCACCACCTGGGAAACCCTTCGAATCCTTTATAGAACATCACTATTAGGTGATGATCTGACTTTGGCTTGAACACCTGCAGTGATGGGAGCTCACTTCAGCTAAAAGCACATGGTTTCACCATCTCACGCCGGTCAGAATGGCTGCTATCAAAAAGTCTACAAACAATAAATGCTGGAGAGGGTGTGGAGAAAAAGGAACCCTCTTAAACTGTCGGTGGGAATGCAAACTAGTATAGCTACAATGGAGAACAGTGTGGAGATTTCATAAACAACTGAAAATAGAACTGCCTTATGACCCAGCAATCCCACTGCTGGGGATACACACTGAGGAAACCAGAATTGAAAGAGACTCGTGTACCCCAATGTTCATCACAGCACTTTTTACAATAGCTAGGACGTGGAAGCAACCTTGATGTCCATTGGAAGATGAATGGATAAGTTGTGGCACATATACACAACGGAATACTACTCAGCTATTAAAAAGAGCACATTTGAATCAGTTCTAATGAGGTGGATGAAACTGGAACCTATTATACACAGTGAAGTAAGTCAGAAAGAAAAACACCAATACAGTATATTAATGCACATATACGGAATTTAGAAAGATGGTAGCGACGACCCTACATGAGAGACAGCAAAAGAGACATAGATATAAAGAACAGACTTTTGGACTCTCTGGGAGAAGGTGAGGGTGGGATGATTTGAGAGAATAGCACTGAAACATGTATATTACCATATGTGAAATAGATGACCAGTCAAAGTTTGATGCATGAAACAGGGCACCCAAAGCTGGTGCACTGGGACAACCCTGAGGGATGGGATGGGCAGGGAGGTGGGAGGGGGTTTCGGGATGGGGGACACATGTATACCTGTGGCTGATTCATGTCAATGTATGGCAAAAACCACCACAAAATTGTAAAGTAATTAGCCTCCAGTTAAAATAAATAATTAAAAAAATAAAAGCAGATGATTTCATAAAATGAACAAATATACATTATAGCAATTTATTTTTCCTTCCAGTAATATTCCTTGTTTGATCCTAATATTACCCTCTGGAGCAACTAATCTGTTCACTCTTTCAACATGTTTCTGTTGTTCAGTCGCTAAGACGTGTCCAACTCTTTGTGGCCTCATGGATTCTAGCCTGCCAAGCTCCTCTGTCCATGTGATTTCTCAAGCACAGATACTGGAGTGGGTTGCTGTGCCATCCTCCAGGGGATCTTCCTGACCCAGGGATCGAACCCATGACTCCTACATTGCAGGCATATTCTTTACTGCTGAGCCACCAGGGAAGCTCCCTTCCAAAATGACAGATGGTCAGAGTTTTGAAGCTCGTTATAGCGTATGCATTCAGTCTTCCATTTCCCAGGTTAATTACTACAAGCTTGTTCTATCAGTCCTCATGAACTCTGGCTTCCAGATTGCACTATTCTGGCAATGATACTTTATATGCACTTCTGTTATTAGTGTCCTCTTATAGAGAACTATCCTATTCTGAGACCCACGCCGCCAGACACAACCTAAAGAGCACAAAATCTTGAAATACTAGGACCTTGTCTTGAATCCTGGTGGTTAGAGATGGAAGATGGAAGTAGCTGTAGAGAATGATTAATGACCTAATGTTTCAAAGGAAGACATTGAGATTCAGAGATATTATATGACTTGTCAAAGGGTCATCAAATATTTAAGTAGCAGAATCAAAGTGATGATCAGATGACTGGAAGTGCAAAATTAAGTGCAAAATTAATGGTAAGTGCATTCTTTTGTTTTTAAATTGAAGTATGGTTGATTTGGGCTTCCCAAGTGGTGCTAGTAGTAAAGAGCCTGCCTGCCAATGCAGGAGACTTTAGAAATGCAGGTTCGATCCCTGGGTTGGGAAGATCCCCTGGAGAAGGGAATGGCTACCCACTCCGGTATTCTTGCCTGGAGAATCTCATGGACAGAGGAGCCTGGCGGGCTACAGTCCAAAGGGTTGCAAAGAGTTGGACATGACTGAGACAGCTTAGCACAGCACACAGTTGATTTACAATGTTTTGTTAGTTTTAGGTGTACAGCAAAGTAATTCAAATATTTATGTACATACATATATATATTCTTTTTCAAATTCTCTTCTTTTATAGGTTGTGCTTCTATAAATTCTGTTCAAGTTCCGTGTCCTTTTTTCTTTTTCTTTTAATATTTTTAATAGACACATACCAGCTCCTTATCACTTAACATCACTTTGGGTAAATCATATTTGTTGTAAATATTTTTCTCAAAAATTTTTCTGATATTTTGGATATTCTAACATTTAAATTTTGTATAGTAACATTTTTCAGTCTTTCCATTTGAATTCTGTTTTTCAAAGTGTCAGCAACCAAACTATAGCGGAGTCAGAAATGTTCCTATATTAAACACAGGTAGAAAGGAGAAGCTTTCACCTGCCTCAGGCTTGCAGTGACAAATATTTCAGTCACCTTTTGAACAAGATATGAGTGATAGTTTTTAAAAAGAGAAATGTGGAAAAGAAAAGATGTTAAATGGTGTTTTGGCATAAGGCACTCCTTATAAACGAGAAATATAGACAAGGAGGTGGGAGGCTAAGGATGGAGCATACCTGTTTAAGATCAGATGCTTGAAAACTCACCTGAATGGGTCCTAGGGAACTATTACCAGTGTATATGGACCTCGTCATCAGAGTGATATTTGGATATTGCTAACATTACTCCTTCCAAGAAGCTAATGTAAGAATAACAGTGAACCTGAATTTCAGAGATTATTGAGCAAATCATGACCTAAGTTTGAGCAAGCAGCCCATGATGTGTTGTTCAGGAATTGAAGATGATATATTAATGGTGCCGAGTGCATTAGAGTGAATGTGACCACAGAGATCTTGCTAATCTGTGTGTGAGCACCGCCTACTGGCCACGGTTGGACAGCTGGACCCTGGAAAAGGATGAAAGCATCAGTCCACACACAAAATATCATAGTCTTTAAAGTAGTTGGGCTTTCTGCGGATTATAGTGATGACTCACTGATGTAAAAGATTTTTTCTTTCAAAGTGTCTTGAAATACAAGGTTTTAGGAATCATTTTTGTAAAGTGGACCAAGTGTAGAGAAAAGTTATTCTCATGAACTGTTTGCAGGAGCATAGATTGGCTCTATCTTTAGGAAGTACACTTTAGTAATGTATATCAAAAATCTAACTCCCAAATTCTATTGTTAGGAATTTATCCTAAATAAGTAATCAGAAAATTTAATAGAGATATATTGCAAGGGTCTTCTTCAGAGTATTCAGAAGTAAAAAATGATGAGGGGAAAAACCAAACTAAACTCCATCTCTGTGAAGAGATCAGTTATAACATCTAATGGAATACTATGCAGCCATAAAAAGAATGTATGCATTTTTACATGTGTTAATATGGAAACATATCTATGATTTTTCACTAGGTGACCAACACTAATCTTTAACAGCACCTAATGTGCTGCAGACTTGGAGTCAGGCCACCTCATTTCACATACTGACTTTGCCACCTCTTAGCATTTGGCTTTGGGAAAGCTGAGGGTTTTTTTGTTGTTGTTTTCAAAATTTCTTCATCTCTAATTTGGAAATAATGACAGTACTTACCTTTTGAATGGCTTTTAGAGTTAGAAAGAATTTCAAATAAAGTTCTGAACCACACTGCACCTAAAATACAGTCAGTTATTCTCATTGTAATTTTGTGTTCATATATATGTTCATGTTTACATGTCTAACTATAAACAGAAGCCCAGAAGAATATACCAACATAATGGTAAAATGTATTTCATAATGTTCAGATTAAGTGTAACTTTTCTATGTTTTCTTTATATCATTTTAAACCTTTTAATTTTTGCTTTGACTATGAATTACATATAAAATAATCAAAGCTATTTCTACACCAAAAAAAAAAATCGTAACCTTCTTATACTGCAAGAACAGTAGGATATTTTTAACAGCATGCTTGTTTACCTGAAAATGATCCAATTGGAAATTTCATGTTGTATTTAGGATATCATATCATAATAGGCTTGGTCAATGGCCTTTGTATTTACTGAAACTCTTACTTTTCTACTGAAATTCTTATTTTTCTAGCATGAAGCAGCCGTAACAATTGGGGAAACAAATTGAATTCTCCAAAGGAATACTTTCCTTGTAATCTGTATGTTTTAAAATAAGAGTAAAACATGTATTGTTGATGTGCATGTGATTATAATAATAATGAAATCTGATCGAACACTATTGATACATGGTGTTCTTCTGTCTTCTGCCATCATGGAGAGGAAGAGATAAAGGAAGAGGAGGAAAGAGGTCATACATGCCTAAATGATTTGATTTTTAAAAAGTTTTTTTTTATTGTGGTAAAAGTCACATAATATAAAACATACTATTTTAACCATACTTAATTGTACAGTTTAGCGGCGCTAAGTACACTCACATTGCTGTGAGTATACTTAAAACTCTCATCCATATCCATCTCCCCAGTTTTTCACTTTCCTAAACTGAAGCTCTGTCCCTATTAAACACCAAGTCCCCATTCCCTCTCCCCTCACCCCTGGCCCCTGGCACCTACCAGTGTATTTTTTCTGACTTTGTGAATTTGACTATTCTAGGTATCTCATAGAAATGAAATCAAACAGTATTTGTCTGCATCTAATGTATATTGAAATTTACACGACTAATTTTTATCCTCAGTGTTATCTCATTTGAATTTTGATGTCAGAGTGTTGACAAAACAAATTATCTTAACATGAAGTTCCCAAGGTTTCATCTCTGTTTCTCTAGAGTGTCCTATTTCACAATACTCACTTAGCAAATCTTACTGTCTGCACATTCCCTCATACTCAAACTTGGCAGCAAGAAGCAATTCCTTTCAAGATTACCCTTTGTAAAAACTGTGTGCTTCTACAACCAGAATGACAATCCATTCATAAAATTATTAACAATCTTATGGATCAGTATCACAATAGGGTTTCTATGATTATTAAAGTTCACGGTGGAACATGAACTTGCCCATTTGACCGTATGCAAGAATTCATTTTGTTTCCCATCAAGCAAATTATCCTGACTACCCAGGTTAGGTGGCAAAACGACTTTATCAGTCATCTAATATTCCCCTTCCCTGAGCCCCTTTAAATAATTAATAGGAACGTGCATGGCCACTGGGAACTATGGATTTGGTACAAGATCTGAAGAATTTATGTGAGAGGTGGTGAACTAGACCCAGATTGATGAGAGTTATAAAGAGTGATCCACACCACTCCTCCCATAAAAGGGTAATGTTCCCAGGTGTGAGTAGAAGAGATCCTGACAAACACTGGCTAGCCTCCAAAAAACTCAGAGAAGCAAGGGTTGGAGACAAGCACGATCTATTTGGCAGGATTTGCATCCCACCAGTTAAGCTCCATTGTAAGATGTCAAATGGACATCATCAACTCATGTGTCAGCTCCATTTATACTGACTACTCCGTTGAGAAAAGCTTAGAGCAGTTATTGGGATGAGCAGTAGGTTTGGCAGATAAAATACAGGAGACAAAATTAAAATCGAATTTCAGATAAACAATGAATGGTTTTTTAGTATAAGTCAGTTCCAAATTTACACAGGACATAGTAATATTGGAAAATTATGTGTTCTTTATTCAAATTTAACTGGGCATCTTCTATTATTTAATTGCCATATCTGGAAACCATATGGAGTAGCAAAGAACACACTAATCATTGGTTTTGTCTGCCATGATTATGGAAAACAAAAATGGCAATTAAGCACTGGTTTTTCCAGTGGTCATGTATGGATGTGAGAGTTGGATGGTGAAGAAAGCTGAGCGTCGCAGAATTGATGCTTTTGAACTGTGGTGTTGGAGAAGACTCTTGAGAGTCCCTTGGACTGCAAGGAGATCCAATCAATCCATCCTAAAAGAGATCACTCCTGGGTGTTCATTGGAAGGACTGATGTTGAAGCTGAAACTCCAATACTTTGGCCACCTCATGCGAAGAGTTGACTCATTGGAAAAGACCCTAATGCTGGGTAGGGTTGGGGGCGGGAGGAGAAGGGGACGACAGAGGATGAGATGGTTGGATGGCATCACCGACTCGATGGACATGGGTTTGGATGGACTCCAGGAGTTGGTGATGGACAGAGAGGCCTGGTGTGCTGCAATTCATGGGGTCGCAAAGAGTTGGACACGACTGAGCGACTGAACTGAACTGAAGGAGATGCAGGGTTTTCTACTGTGTAGTATCTATCCATAACACGTGGAGAAATGACATGGACAAAATTGATGGCTGGGGCTGTTGTGGTGTGCACATTTTGAACCCCCGCCCCCAGCCAGTACTCAGGACAGCTCAACCAACAGTGTAAGTTTATTCTAAGAATGTTACTTACTCTCCCTGTTTACCGGAACCCAAAGAATTATTAACAAGGATACATAACATATCTCTCACAATCTTCACGTTGACCTGACTATAAGTCATATGGGCAGCAATAAGGTGCTTCTGGACAATTTGTATATCACATATCCTGGCAAAGATAAAACATTTATTTTAGGTTAAGCCATGTGAAACTACCAGGTTCATAAATTTCAAAATGGTTAGAATCAGGGTCTTTGTTGGTGGTCCAGTGGCTAAGACTCCAAGCTCCCCATGTGAGGGGCCTGGGTTAGGTCTCTGGTCAGAGAACTGGATTCCACAGGTTGCAGTTAAGTGTTCACATGTGCACAGTCAAATAAATGTCAAATAATAAAGACCTGGCAGTGTCAAATAAATAAATCATTTTTTAAAAAATATGGCTAGAATCCTAGCAATTTTAAATGCTTCAACCTAATACAAGAAACAGCTCTGAAGAATCAAAGCAAATGCTTCCCTCTGAAACAGACTTGCCTCAGAAGACAGTAGGGAAAAAAGTTCAATGGTTCCTACTGTGCTTTGTGTGTCTCAAGATAATTTGGATTATGAATCCAAAACAAGTAGTCATAAAGTTCTAAAATTGGAGTGGTATATATAGAGATGTAAAACACAAGTGTTTAATAAAAACCATGATGTCTACAATGAACAGTAGATTGGATATGAAAAAAATAAGCTTTCTGAACTGGAAGAGAAACTCAAGAATTTTTCCTGAAATTAGATATTAAGACTATTCCTGGAAGTACAGAGAGAAAAATGGAAGGGAGGAGGAAAAGGAAAAGGGGAGCAAGACAAAGTATAATTAGGAGCTCACACTGATGCAGAATTGAATTTCTGAGGGAGAGGCTGCTGCTGATGAACCCGAAGCGGTGATCAAAGAAGAGAAAAGAACATTTTCCAGAACGCTGGAGCCTGCAGATGAGAAGAACTCACCATGTACCGATGATACAAAATGCAGACCCCTACTGGTATTTTATGCACAAAGGTGATGAAAGACGCACTGGAGTCTCCGTCAGGCCAGCCAACTGAGCGAGAAATCAACATAGAGAATTGGAAAATGTGCAAGAAGCAAGAAATGGCAATGTACACATGCACTGAAACTATCTAATCCTAGAGATACCTCTAACTTACAGAAGTATGTGCATACAATGTAATAAAAAATGTCAGAAGTTCCTAACAGGGGAACTATATACTATTAAAGCATTAATAATTAAATAACTTACTGAATAGCAATTGCATAAAAGTAAAGCTGGGTCTAAAATTCCAGATTATGTCAAGGATAGGAGGAGGCAACTCTCATATTTTTCATCTCACACAGGAGTAACTGAAAGATTTTTTTCCTTTTCAATGTTGACTTTACAGTGTAGAGAAAAATAATTGAAAAAAAATGTGATCACTAAGAAAACACATATGAGCAATATAAAAATAAAGTACTAGAGAAAGAGAGAGAGACAGAAATGGTCCATTTGGTAAAAGACTAAAACAGAAAGAAATAGCAATGGGGAAATTTGTTAGAAGGGTAAATGGTTTTAATGCCTTATTAAGTCTCTCAAATTAGAGGGGAAATAAAATCCAGAATCAAATTATGTGGAGCTTTGAAGCCATAGATTTAAAGTAGTAGGCCATGGCTAAGTCAAAAATAAAAGTAATAGACAATAATTTGGAGGGTAAATATAATTAAACTAAATATATGCACATATGGAGCTTCCCAGGTGGCTCAGTGGTTAAGAATCCGCCTGCCAAAGCAAAAGATGCAAGAGATGCAGGTTTGATCCCTGGATGGGAAAGATTGCCTGAAGTAGAAAATGGCAACCTGCTCCAGTATTCTTGCCTGAAGAATCCCATGGAGAGGAGCCTGGTGGGCTACAATCCATAGGGTTGGAAAGAGTCGGGCATGACTGAGTGCACGTGTGCACGCACGTGCACACACACACACACACACACACACACACACCCTTGCACATATAGATACACATATTAGGAAAGATACAAGCCAGGTATTAGTAGTGGTTATCTCAGGGTGTAGATTAATGTGAGCTTTTCTTCTGCAAAGTTTCTTCTTTATATTTATTGATATTTGCTGATTTTTTCCACAGTGATATGTTCTGTTTTATCATTCAAAACAATTATGGTTGCTTCTACTTAAAAAAATAATGAGTTTAAAGAATAAGAATAAGTCAGTCTTAACATTGCCTACTTTCTTTAATATACAAGTTAAGTTTTCAAATCAATCAGAGAGAAAAGAAGATGAATGGTTGTTTTAAAATTTGGGCAAATGAGTAGTTTAAAGCAGAAATGCAAATGTTCATTAATTTTGTGTATCATTATTTTGGTTTTTAAACACATGCATGTCATGGCGGTATAGTCACTAAGTCACGAACGACTCTTGTGACCCCATGGACTGCAGCCAGCCAGGCTCCTCAGTCCATGAGGATTCTCCCGGCAAGAATACTGGAGTGCGTTGCCATTTTCTTCTCCAGGGGAACTTCCTATCCCAGGAATTGAACCTGGGTCTCCTACATTAGAGATGGATTCTTTACCGACTGACCTACAAGGGAACATGCATATATATGCATTGCTAAAAGCCTTGAAAGGAATGTTTTAAGATGTTCACAATGGTTCTGTTAATTAGCCTCTGTATATCTATCTGTGTTCTCCAGAAATGAGCATGTATTATCTGTATAATCATAAAATACTGTGAAAGAAAGTAATCTCTCAAAGGACAAGAGAAAAAAAATAAGAGCGATGTGTCCTACAACTGAAAGTAAGTTTGTGGAATTTGAACAAACTTGCTCAAAGCTGGAGAAAGAGTAGATCTGGGATTGCTCCCATTCCTCTAGGATGTTCATCCGCCTTTCCCATCCCAGCCAAAGCCTCCATGAATGCCAGCTGGGCAGGAGCCTGCCTCCGTCTACCAGCTGAACAATTAACAGTAGAAGTGAGATTAGAGGCCTGATGTGCTCTGAAACTTAAGCAGAATAGATCAGATCGTATTATTTGGAAGAATCTCTAGGAAGGCACACTCAATTTCTGTTGCCTAATGTAGCTTTTCCTGAGAGGTACTCTTCTTGGAGCTTTAAAATGGGCATGCATTTTGCATCTCTTTTTAAAATCTTTTAATAATGTATTTATTCAGAGACACCCTGGAGAAGGAAATGGCAACCCACTCCAGGATTCTTGCCTAGAGAATTCCATAGACAGAGGAGCCTGGCAGACTACAGTCCATGGGGTCACAAAGGGTCAGACACGACTAAGCAACTAACACATTCAGAGATAAGATTGTCATCAGCATCTCTCCATAGGGCTGACTGAAGTTCTCAGGTGTCCACACACCAATGAGAATGCAGTAGCAATCGAAAGGAAAATCATTCCTGTCAAACCATGCACTGGGTCTATCTTTTAGTTGGGGCAGACCCTGCATGACCCTTCTGTGTGAGTACATGCCTTTCGCCATGGGAAGTGGCAGGCCCTATATCCAAACCCACTACCAGGAATTCTAAGTTCAGATGAAGACATTTTTCTGTTTTTATAAATAGCTAATTGAGAGCCTCAAATCTAGAGCTGTATATCTGTCTCTCCCCCAAAAGATTCACCAGCACAGATGGCAAATAAGCCAAAGATAGATATATCTGAGTCCTAAAGAAAGAAACAAGATTTCTCGAGCTACTTCCATTTCTGCAGCAGGCATTACTAGAATCAGTTCTGTATCCCCTGCAAGCTCCTACAGAGCCTGCAGGTAGAGGAAGACATGAACAAAAGTCATGCACAGATTCTTTAAAATGGACACTGCTTTTTTCTAGGTCTCTGTAAAATCTTAATACACAGCACGGATAATTAGGTAATCAAATTCTGACACTCTATCCTAGGCAGTTCTCACTTTAGAGCTCAGATGTCCAGATGTGCCTCTGACCAGAACAGGAGACCAGTTGTCTTTTAGCAGCCAGACAGGACAGCCAGAAGGGACAGAAGGACAACATCCCAGGTTTCAGAGAAGGTCAGGAAACATTCCCACAAAAGCAATAGTTGAGTAAAAAAACAGAAGCAGTCATAACTTAGCATTTAAGGACCATTTTGTAATTCATAATATTTCACAGATATAGTTCAGCTCCACCAGTACTTGTGAAAAATGCTGAACTGGAAGTCCTCATTTCCAATTGCAGATATGAAAATTTACTTGGAGAGGTTAAGTGACTCGCCCAAAGTCACACAGTTAGTAAATGTTGGAACTTCAACTTCTTTCTGTTACCTAAGAGTCATCATTCCCTTGCTAATTTTTTGTCTCTCTCCAGCTGGAAGATACTGAAATTGCTCATTAGGAGTTCATCGCTTTAGCTGGAGACAGTGTTGCTTAAATACCTCTACAGATGCCTATATGATTGCAGCGGGACATGATATCAAATAACAGAAGAATAAGACCTTTTGGGGGCTTTAGCTTAGATATTCTACCATGATTATAAAGATTTCTTTTCAGATTTGTGTTTTGTCCTTACAGTTCTTAGTTTCTTTGCAATCTCAATTTATAAAGCCATGCTTGTTCTAAATATGAATACAAATTCATAATTACATTCAAGAAGATGTATCGTATTTTATCCCAAGACTGCATACTCTGGCAGACAGAATGTGCTCATAGGATTGAAGGTACCCACACATGACAAGCTCAGGCATTGTTTTCTTGTTAAAATTCAGCTATCACTTTGTGGGTACATACACTCAGATAAAAGGAGGTTGGGATTAATACATCAATTTCAGTAGTTATTTCTAAAGCAGACTTGGATGGATTAAATCAGGTAGGTGTATAGACACAGTTCTCTCTGGAAGACTGGAGAGAAGATGGGAGGTGGGATGGGGGATGTTAGGAAACATATTGGGTAACTGGACTCATGATTTTCTCTAAAGCCAACACTGAGTACATGTCCCTGGTAAGCATGACTCAAGAGAAAAAAGTGTTCAAACACTTTGATCTGTGTAAAAATAACTTTACCAACAAGTTATACAAAAATGAAAAAATGAAATCACATCCTCAAGCATTTAAAAGAAATTATAGTTTTAAGATACATAAAACCTGTGCTGCCTTATCTGTAGTAACAGGTGTAACAGACAGACATAAATTAATTCATAATTTATATTCTAACTGTTCCCTTGACTGAAACTGGTTGTTGCTAACATATTTGAAACAATCATGACAACCAAAATGAATAAAAATCAGACTACTTAGACTTTTATCATATAAAGTATATTTTTTTAAAAAATTACAGTCTCAGTATCACTTTGTTGTTGTTTAGTTGCTCAGTTTGTGTCCAATTCTCTGACACCCCATGGACTATAGCACTCCAGGCTTCCCTGTCCTTCACCATCTCCCAGAGCTTGCTCAAACTCATATCCACTGAGCTGGTGATGCCATCCAACAGTCTCATCCTCTGTCATCCCCTTCTTCTATTGCCTTCAATCTTTCCTAGCATCAGGGTCTTTTCCAATGAGCTGGCTCTTCATATCAAGTGGCCAAAGTATTGGAGCTTCAGCTTCAGCATCAGTCCTTCCAATGAACACCCAGGATTGATCTCCTTTAGGATGGACTGGTTTGATCTCTGTGTAGTCCAAGGGACTCTCAAGAGTCTTCTTCAACACCGCAGTTTGAAAGCAAAAATTCTTCTGTGCTCAGCCTTCTTTATGGTCCAACTCTCACATCCATACATGACTACTGGAAAAACCATAGCTTTGAGTATACGGACTTTTGTTGGCAAAGTTATGTCTCTGCCTTTTAATATGCTGTCTAGGTTTGTCATAGCTTTTCTTCCAAGGAGCAAGTGTCTTTTAATTTCATGGCTGCATTCACCATCTGCAGTGATTTTGGAGCCCAAGAAAATAAAGTCTATCATTGTTTCTACTGTTTCCCTATCTATTTCCCATGAAGTAATGGGACTAGATGCCATGATCTTAGTTTTTTGAATGTTGAATTTTAAGTCATCTTTTTCATTCTCCTCTTTCACACTTCATCAAGAGGCTCTTTAGTTCTTCTTCGCTTTCTGCCATTAGGGTGGTGTCACCTGCATATCTGAGATTATTGATATTTCTCCTGGAAATCTTGATTCCAGCTTGTGCTTTATCAAGCCCAGCATTTCTCATTTCTTATGCAGAGTTTCTGATGTACTCTGCATATAAGGTAAATAAGCAATATCGAGTATCAATTAGAAGCCTACGAGAAGCTACTGCAGTTAACTCTGGGGTTTTCTTTTTCTTGTTGGTACCATAGAATTAGAAAAATAAAACATTATTTTATCATTATGCATGGATTTTATATTTGGGTTTTAAAAGTACTAAAAATCTTATCCTTTGGAAGGTGAACATATCTTTTTCTGACAACAGTGATCTGGGACAAAAAATAGTACCACCATTATTGTAACAAAATGCTGCCCCTTTCACTCTTCACAAGTCATCTCCTCTCCTTTCTCATAACTCCCACTGACCTGGGAATCCTCAGAGCAATGATAACCCCTAAAATGCAGTGTCTGATGACCCACCCTAAGACTTGTCTGGTTTGTGAAGAGTGAGGCAGGACACAGACTCCACAGAGTGGGAACACAGCTGGCATCCTCCCATCCCCTGATTTCTTACTCTCTTGCTGCCAATGGCAAAAATGGCACCTGCGCCATAGATTCCAACTCAAGATCCTGTTGGGTTGTTGATTCCTGCCCAAGGTGTCCATCCTGAACCCTGAAACTGCCTTTTCTCAAGAAAGTTGATGCCTGATGGCAGAGGCCACTGATGGACACTCTCAGCCACACGAATGAAGTAAGAGTGGTAACAATAATAATAACAGAGATAACTAGCATTTTTAAAGCATGGGCTGTACTGGGCACTGTTATGCCTGCTTTATATTATCAACTGTTTAGTCTTTGTAATAACCCAATATTGTGGTCCTTGTGTTTCTTGTTTCTCTGCCATCACTGGTTCCAGTACTGCTGATAACTTTCTCCTTCATTTTGGAGGGAAATTTTGCTGCAATCACTCTCTTGGGTTTTGTTGTTCTTTTCATTTCAGACCCTCTGTTCTAAGGGAACAGAGTTGGAAGATAATTTTCTCCCTCTTAGAATCAGAATTTTCTCTCCATTTCCCATGAATCAAAGTTGTTTGCCTGGAATTTAAGAGTGGAATAGTCCCTCCAGGGTTTTTCACAGATCCTGAACCCCAGTACTCCTGCTACATAGTAATAAGGAAGGAAAACTGTAGTACTAGCTGGAGAAGGTGTTGGTGCTTCTTCAGGAACAAGGACCCTCCTATAATTCCCCATCTTGAGATTCATTACATTTTATAGTAATTACTTGCTTAGTGTATATTTTACTGTTGGACTATAAGTATTGCCACATGAACAAAAGAATAGTAATAACATAATAACAGAGATAACTAGCATTTATACAGCATGAGCTGTACTGGATACTGTTATGCCTTCTTTATATTATCAACTTATTTTGTCTTTGCAATAACCCAGTGTTTCCAATTGCAAATGAGGAAACTGAGGCACAGAGCGACTCAATTAGTAAGTGCTAGAGCCAGAGCCAGATTCTCAGTTTTATCAAATGAAAATAAGTTGTTAGCTGGACTTTCCCAGGGTAAAAGTCACATTATTTCTTGATTTCTTACATTCTAAAGAACAACGTAGTAAAAATGTTCACACATAGAGGTCAATTAATTTAAAAATTGCTTAAAAAATAGAAATTCTATAATTCAAACCCTAGTTGATTGGAACTTTTTGTTCATTATTGTTTGATTAAATTAAATATGACATATTTCATTTTCATAAGTGTGTATATGTGTAAATTTCTGAATCCTTCTTTGGGTAGACACAATCCAAATCCATTGTAATTGACCTCATGCTGCTAACATCTTCCTGTTATGGTCACGATGGCAACTATTACAGATTGTCTTATACAGCATGCTTATAGAGAATGGTGTATATTTATGCTATAGAATCACTTCAACATTTTCCCAAATCAAGTCAACATTCATTTGTTGAGAGCTCACTGGGCCCAAGAATTACTGTCAGGCACCTCCTTGTGCAAGGTGCTTGTGTAATGCCAGGATCCGTGCAGGTTGGCTGGCTGCAATTTAAGCTGAATCCTCCCAGAGTCTGCAGGCTGTGTTGCTATTGTCAGGATGCAAAAGGCAAGCTCATTCTCAAATTACTTCTTGGGCCATTTGTCTCGAGTAGATAAAGGTTAAAATGTTCTTACATCTCAGTTGGAAAGCCTCTTTTTCTTTGATTTCCTCAAATGTGGAATAGTTTACTACCAGCCCCCATCTCCTGTTCCCCTGCTGGGGTTCTGAACTCGGTCAGATAATATTTGTAAAGCACTTTGTACTCAGAAGAAAGGCCACACTTAGAAGGGTAAGTATTATCCACCTGACTGCACCCAGGGCAAATGTTGTCACTGGCCAAGCTTTCTTCTGCCTTCATATGCCATGTACCAAAGGCATATGTAATAATGAGAAACTCACTTTTCAAGTTCAAGCACAAATGAATAAAGCAACCCTTGTGCCCAATGGAGCCTTGGAAGGCATGTGAAATAAAGCAGAAAGTAGAGGATAGTTTTGCAAATTGTTAGAAAAAATCATCAGACCACAATATTCATGATCATCAGTAAATCGCATTGGCCTTATCCAGGCTTACAAAGTATGCTTGTAACTCTCCACATGTTGCCTTTGCAAATAGTTTTCCTTTCTCTGCTCTCTTGAACTGGAGATTAAAAGAATCAATAAGATAACTGTTCAACCTCTCTTTGGATTTTAATGAATGACAATCACAAGACCGTCGTATCGCTACATCATTAACCACTTTTGAGAGTTCAACACATTTTTATCATGAACAATATTTTTATTATCATTCATTGCATAGGTTTCTGAGATACAGACATGAATAAAACAATGACTGACTTCATTTATGAAATAAATAGACATCAACTGAGCAATTTAATGACTTCAATTATTTTCATAGCCAAGTAATGTTATCTGTAGCATGAGAAATGGATTTTCAATTGGCCATTAGTACAACTTTAAACCTATGTGCAGAGCTTTCTGTGGTGTCTGGCACATAGAATGTGTTCCACAAATGCTAACTTCTTTGGTTTCTTCTAAAAAATTGGAATCTTTGCAATGAGCTCCCTGAGCAGACTTTCTATTTTTTTTTTTTTAAATCATTCTACCTTCAGCATCCAGCACAACTTCTGGCAAGAGGTAGATGATCCATAATATTTGCAGACCGAGTAAGCCTGTCACACAGTGGTAAATGGACATTCAAATGATTTCTTAGCACAGCTTACAGTGAGAACCTAATCAATAATGTAAAGCACAGGAAAGCAAAATATATGAAATTTCTTTTAGTTCTGAGCCATCTTATTATTTTTCAGTTACTATTTTATGTCTATGTTTGCTAAAGGATATTTCATCTCTTTTTAATGTTGATGAAATAAATCTAAATTTTCTTTAAAATGAGTACCAACAAAGGCATATTGTAACAGCTTTATTGAAATATAATTCATATTGCATACCATTCACACATTTATAGTGCACAATTCAATGTCTTTTAGTGTATTTAAAGCATTCTGTAGCCATCACCACAGTCAATTGTGAAACATTGTCATCACTCCAAAAAAGACATCACAGGCCTCTTAGCCATCACTGCAAGGCTTCCTGCCCATCTCCCCTAGCTCTATGCACCCATGATTCTGCTTTCGTATCTATAGATTTGACTCTTCTAGACATTTCATATACATGGAATTATTCTGTGCCTGACTTCTTCTATTAATACTTAGCATAATATTTTCAAGGTTCATTCTTGTGGTAGCATGTGCCAGTACCTCATTTCTTTTTATTGCTGAATAATATTCCATTGCATGAATACACCACATTTTTTTTTTAAGTTTATCCATTCATCAACTGATGGGCAGTTGGATGGTTTCCACTTTTTAGTTATTAGTATAGACCACGCTGCTGTGAACATTAGTGTATGAGTGTTGTGTGGATATACTTGATCTTCTCACCCAGGAGTGGAAGATACTTATAAGTATGGAAAAAGGAAAACAAGTGAAACAAATACCACATCCATTCATTTACTAGAGGAAATGGCGGGAGAATTTTTGGCAGAGGAGAAGGTGCGTTGACTAGGAGTCTCTCAGGAGCCCAGGCACTAATTCTAGAGCCCTCGGTTCTGTCACTAATGAGGCGGGTGACCTGAAGGAAAGATGTCACCTCTGCTTTCTTGTGCATAAGTGGTTGGGCCCTTCCCCTCATCTCAAAGGTCAGCTTGCATTGCAGGTATTCAAAAAATCTCATGTAATAGTGGCCCGGAGTTAGATTTAGTTGAAATTTAAGCCAAAAATCCAAAAGTACTAGGTCAAGAAAAATGAAAAAAAAATCTAATGACTATGAAGAACAACGTAACAGATAAAAATACTCCCTCCTTGCCGTTAGGAATAAATAAAAGTTATATCAGAAAGAAGGAGGAAAGTATATTCTGATCATCTTAATAAGGGCTGCCCAAGTGGGTTAGGGCTAAAGAATCCACCTGCAATGCAGGAGACACAGGTTCAATCCCTGGGTCAGGAAGATCCTCTGGAATAGGAAATGGCAACCCATTCCTGTGTCCTTGCCTGGGAAATCCCATGGACATGGGAACCTGGCAGGCTACAGTCCATGGGGTCACAAAGAGTTGAACATGACTGAGTGACAGCATGCATGCATGCATCTTTATAAAGCAGTGATAAATGACTAAAGAGAGATTAAGTAAATATTGATGCATAAAAATAAAACAGTCTTGCTTGTTAAACAGCACTATAAGAAATGCAGATAAAAATTGTATTTGCAAACTTATCTTTTTTTAATCTAACAAAACTCTTTCTTTAATTACAAAGAAAAAAGAACATTTTATGAAAACAATTGAATATATAATAACTATCTCTAAGAAGGGGCTATTCAAGAAGTGTCTTACACTTTTATGAGGAAATGTCGAAAATTTAAAAATATCCACGTGTAATATTTCCTTTGTTCACATTATCTAGTGACTATATCCAAGATCCCAGCAAAAGATGGCAAACCAATGGACTATCCATGCCTTTCTTACTCTTTCCTTAATCGAAAGCTGTCTTCACCCAGGGGTTTCCCTCACCCTTTCTATTCTTCAATTTCACTTAATAATTTTTAACTTATTAAAATGTGGATAAGCAGAAATATAATAGAACCTGTGTTTATTAGATGAGAATGTGGAAAAGTGGTTAGATTCCTGTTTAAAAAAATTATGCTTAGTCAATGGCATAAATTAATGTCCTCATGCCTACAACATATGCCTTTTCCTTCCCATGTGCTCAGAAATAGGCCATCTTTGGAAGGTATGGGGGTGCTTTTCTTTCCCATATAGGTTCCAGGCATCGCCTAAGTGACTTGCCTATCACTCTAGTAAGAAGAGAGTGAGACGTTCTCACTGTCATATTTATCAAAGCCTTAATGCTTCCCTGTCTTTAACAGACACACACACATACACACACACACACACACACACACACACACACACACACACATGCACCCTCTGGGTAAAAAGAAGTGGCAGATGAGGGACGTGAAAGACGAGGGTTGAAGAGGGTAAAGGTAATTCCACCCCACTGCCTGTGTGCTCTGCTTACCCCAGATCAGCTCACTCTTGATTTTCATAGTTGATGAGTCTCACCTTCTTTGCTTTCACTCTTCCCTCTCCCATTACCCGACAGCCTCCATGGGTCATTGCCTCAAGCTGTCTGGTCACTTGAGACAGTCAGAGTCAAGGTGGATGGGAAGTGGGGCTGGGAAAGTTGACCCAAATCCAGAGTGTTTTAAGCATAATTTTGGGGACTACTTTTTTTCATTTTTTAACACCAAAACATATGGCATTAGTTTTCTGAGAAACCAGGCATTTGGAAAGAATGATTTTGATATGAGGTTCTTGGCCTATCCAGAATAAATTTCAATCTTTTTCAAATTTTCTTTCTGTTCAAAACACAAATTTTTTTAAAACTGAAAAAAAGTGAAAAATATTCATGTTAATCAACAGTGGGATGGATAGATGATGGTATATTTTTGTAATTGACAGCTATTGCAATGAAAATGTGACATTGAGTCAAAGAATTCAGACACAAAATAACACACACTGATGATTGTACTTAAATAAAATTCAAAAGAAAAAAATCTTGTAATGCATACTTAGATGGTTAAGCTATAATGAAAAACCAGGAAAGTGATTACCATAAAACCCAGGATGACAGTTTCCTTTGCAGAAGAGAAAGTGGACAGTGATTGGAAAGTGGTATGAAGGTGCTTTCCAGGGTTTTAAAATCTTCTCTATTTTGACTTAGGAGGTAGTAACATAGGTATTTGTTGTGATAATTCCTTGAAGGTATAAGGAAGTTATAATTCCTGGGGGGTATAAAATAAGAAAGAAAACAAAACATACATTCACTACTATTTGGAATAGTGTGTGTGTGTGTGTGTGTGTGTGTGCGTGTGCATGCGTGTGTGTGCTCACATGCTCTCACTCAGTTGTGTTCGACTCCTTGTGACGCCATGGACTGCAGCCCGCCAGGCTCCTCTGTCCAAGGGATTTTCCAGGTGAGAATACTGGAGTGGCTTGCCGTTTCCTCCTCCAGGGGATCTTCACCACCCAAGAATCAAATTGTATCTCCTGCATTGGCCAGGTAGATTCTTTACCACTGAGCCACTTGAGAAGTCCATTTGGAGTAGAGGAAACTCAATTAAATATTCAATCAATCTAGGCAATATCCCTCTGGCTCAATCCTCTGTGTTGTGGCCAATGATCTCGTTGGTGGTTCAAAGAAAGTTGCACAGGGTGGGAGGTCTACCAGTGTTCCAGCCTTGGAAGTTCATCTAGGCCAGAGATATGAAGATGGTGTCCAGAGTTTACAAACTAGATGCTATTCAGGCTATTAAACTAGACTGGAGTGCAAAACATTCTCTGGCTGTATGTGATTTTGTTATGAATGTTGTGTTTCCCAATAAAAAATCTTAACCCTTTATGTAAACAAGTACAGGCATCATCATGCACAGAGATGCAAGTTCCTAGTTACCTTTGCCCACATAGCACTATTCTAAAATCACTATGATTTACTATGTGGAACCTTCTAAAGTGTGTTCCTTTTGACATCTACCCCACAGGTTTATCCAATAATCCTGAGAAAATATATTTAAAGATTTTCTTTACTGCAGATCCTTGGGAAATGAAGGAATGCATTTTTGTGAGTCTCTGTTTTGCTAAATGAATTCATTCATTTTATTTTTTAGATTCCACATGTAAGTGATATCATATAGTATTTCTCTTTCTAAGAGACTTTTAGCTAAGACTGCCCTAAAGTCTACCACGTAAGGCAGTGTGATACCATAAGAAAGCGAATTGAAGAAGAGATGCTCTTTCACAATAAAGGACACATAGCAAAATCTCCTAATTTTATACATTAAAAAAAAATTGAAGTTCCAGACCAGTTAAGGAGCTTGATTAACATAGAAAGCTAGTAAATGACAGAGCTGAACCTCTACTGAAATTTATTTCTAGTGCCCTAACAGAATGCTTAGCCAAGAAATGGTTCTCAGTGTCTGTTGATGAGATGTTCTTTTCATTGCAGTTATGCTAATTTATAAAATTATAGGTTTTAAGGGGCAGAATAGCTTTAAAAAAATCTTGTCTAAAGATGTCAGTTTAAACCTAAGAGATTAAAACCCAGATATGTGACTGAGGCAAAGTCATATCCTTGCTAATGGGTGGTCTATAATTTTGATTTTTTAACTTCTCATTTATTAGTACTTTGCCTGTAAAATACAGACATAGAGAAGACCCCAAGCAGAGTGTTACCACAAATTAGAACCTGACCTTTGAAGCAAACTGCTATTCTTGAGTTTTCATTCAAGTGATAAACATATTAAGTACCTGTTTAGTGCAATGCTTTGTGCTTGATGCCAAGGAGAATATGGTTCTTGGCCTGAAGAAGTCTTCATTCTTTTATTTATCAAGAATAGAGTCGGACACGACTGAGCGACTTCACTTTCACTTTTCCCTTTCATGCACTGGAGAAGGAAATGGCAACCCACTCCAGTATTCTTGCCTGGAGAATCCCAGGGACGGCAGAGCCTGGTGGGCTGCCATCTATGGGGTCACACAGAGTCGGACACGACTGAAGCGACTTACTGAATATATGTGCTGTGAAAAGCACTGTGGGGGACAGAATAATAAAACAAACACAACCTTGACCTTGAGGGCTTAGGGCATTTAGAAGCCACCATAAAATATATACAGAAAGAATTAAAATTCAGTGAGAATGCAGTAAAGAGAGTGGGGGAAAGTACTGTAGGTATTTATAATAAGGAGAAGTTACATCACCATGTGGATACTGTGAGGTACTTTTTAAAAAACTGAAGTATATTTGCTGGACAAGATTATATAAATTATTGCTATTATCTAGTCGCTAAGCCTTGTCTGACTTATTTGAGACTCCGTGGACTGTAGCCCGCCAGGCTCCTCTGTCCATGGGATTTCCCAGGCAAGAACACTGGAGTGGGTTGTCATTTCCTTCTCCAGGGGATCTTCCTGATCCAGGGATCTAACCTGCGTCTCTTCCGTTGCAGGCAGATTCTCTATCCCTGAGCCACCAGGGAAGCCCATTTTATATGTTACAGGTATACAAATAATGATTCACAATTTTGAAAAGTTATACTTCATTTATTATTATTAGAAAATGTTGGCTGTATTCCGTGTGTTGTAAAATATATCCTTATTGTATACCTAATTCTTATTTTATACTTATTTTATCCTAATCCTAATTTTATCCTTATTTTATACCTAATAGCTGGTACCCTTGAAAGAGAAGTTGAGATTGCCTTTGAAAATTGGTAGGTTTTCAAAATGAGGTGATAGAGAACAAAAGAGACTTCTAGCTAATGGAACAGAATGAGGAAAAGCCTGAAATAGGGAAACTTGAGTTGTATCTTGGGTCAAAGTGATAGTGCAGCTTATGTGGAACACAGGTTAGGAAGCAGTAGGAGATAAGTGGGAAGGAAGGCTGGAAACGATTGAATACCTGTACACAGAGTTCGGAGTTTATTCTGTAGACCGAGGTTCTCACATGGTAAGGTGCATGAGAATCCCCAGCAGGACTGTTACAACACAGATTCCTGGGCCCGAGCTCCTGAGTGTTGGATTCAGTAGGTCTGGGGTAGGGCCTGATAACCTGCATCTCTAACAAGGTCTCAGGTTGTGCTGAGCTGCTGGTCCAGGGACTGAATCCCGGGAGGACAATGAGGAGCTGAAACTAGACCCAGCGTGAGCAAATAAGGCTAAACAAGGGGATGGGAGCAAACACGCAAAGGACAAAACCGACAGAAGATACTTCATGGGGGTGAGATGAACGCAAGGTGACCGAGAAAACTGATGTACAGTGTGGGATACTGTTTCCAGCTCATTTCTTCTCTGGCTGTTTCCTCCATCCCTTCCCTAATTCTCTCTGTGTTTCTATTTCTCTCGTATTTATTGGTTAAGTCATTGTCACCTTTCTAAGCCCTCTAGCTGAACTACCTCACAACAGGTGATTGCATGTCTTTGGGCCTCAATTTTCTTGACTTTAAAATGTGGGAGTTGGATTAAACCCATGCTTTCCATTCCTTTTGTTTTTTAAAAGAAACAGAATAAGTTGGACTGTTTGCCTAAATCGGCTTAGGCCCTCGCTGTATCTGTTTAAGATGTAAAGGGCTTCTAGGAGCAGAGTTTGGAAACCACTGTCTTTTTCAGGCCTCACATAAACATAGTTTCTGAATTATATTTATGAACTGATAGAACTTTTACCTAAAAAAAACCTATAAGTCAGAGATACTGGGTGCTCAGACAAAAGCTTCAGAAAAAACTGGCCTAGTGTATTAATTATAAAATAAACAGATTTCAGCGTTTCCTAAAATAGATATTGCTTTGGTGTTATTTATACCTATGGAGAGTTAGAAAGAAAGGGAGGATATCTAGGTCAGAGCCACACTGATAGTTAATTTCCAAAAGGTTAAGTAACTGATCATCAGTTCATCTCTACTTAATCAGAAAATCAGTCTAAACTAGGTTTTATCTTTTTAAAATGGAGATTTAGGTTAACTTTTAGATTTACTTTGAAAACAACTCTCTGCACCTTGACTTAGGAAATGAGAGACTTTTTCAAAACTTTTATTTATGTTTAACTGAAGGATAATTGCTTCACAATATTGTGTTGAGAGCCTCTTAATAGTTACTTGTATGTTTTAATTAGCAATTGAATATTTGACTCTCTTTACCAGTGTCTTGATCTTTGCTTTTTTTCCTGCCATCATGGCTTGATATAATTTAGCTCCTTGTCTTCAAAAAATATTGAAAAATTAGTGTTATATTTTTTACTTTATTTTTGATTAATAGAAAGCACTGCTCTCCTGGGCACACTGACAACAGTTATTGTATTAAATGCCCAGGAAAGCAATTACCAAGCACAATTTAATTGCCTCTAACACCAAAGCTGAATTTGGGTGCCAATCGTCTCTTTTAGAACTGTAGCTCTTTTCATGATAGAAAAGTACTTTAGCAATAACAAGTTTCAACAGAAGCAGTGGATGCGTGGGAGGAAATTGAAAACAGGGCGAGGCATAACATTTTATTGTGGGTGGTTTTTTTCCCTTTCCCCCTACATGATGTCAGTTCTGTAGGAACTTAATGGCAGCACATTACCTTTCCTTTGCGGGTTTTCATATCTTTTAAAACCCACCTGCTTGCTAATGTCAGTTCTCCTTTTTTAAAAAAGAACACTTGTGAAGACTTTGTGATGCTTATTTGAAAATGTTCAAGTCCGCTAAGTTCATGTGGGGACAACTGAAACCTGATGCTAGACTTTGGCCAAAGAGATCATCTCAAACTGGGTACATCTTGCATCATGAGAGAATTCTTAGAAATACAGGATTATTATCCTTTTCAAAAGAGCCCAGTGATGACAACAACTATTAGCCAGAAAGGGGATTTGAAGGAGCAGTTCTTTACTTAAACTGTTCATGTTGTAAAGAAGAAGCTGAGTGTTGAGTAGCCTTTAGGGGTCACTTACAGTCACACAACTAATTAATGACAGGAGCAGAACACTAACCTTCTAACCAGCATTCTCTGTCATCATACGCCCAAATGCAGCTGAAAGATGGGGCACCCTGCTGTACCTTTTAACATGTGCTCTTGCTGATAAAACACAGATCACCCAGACAAGACAGGGAAGGACTCTGTCGTGTGTGGCACCGTGTTTCACAAATATGACATTTACCCAGTTCTGTTTCCTCTGTCCAAGTGTCATCCATCTTCCAGTATCTGTCCGACTTCATTGCTCTCTAATGCCTTCAGGGAGTTGCTTTTTACATTTTGTTCAGGGTTGATAGTTACTGTCTGTGCGTGGAACGGTCTGGTAGGAGCCACTTGGCTGTTACCAGAAGTGGAGCCCTCTCAGTCCCTGAGGTTTTGCATTGTGTACACCCTTGTTACCATTCATCCAAAACAAGATACAGAGAATTTCCAACTCCACAGAGCTTTTCTTTCTGTTCTGGGCAAGTTCACTCTTCCTCTCCAGCACTATCTCATTTCTACAGCCGTTGAATAGTTACGTCTGAATATGAATCTCTTACACATGGAGACACAGCACCCGTGGTCATTTCTGCCCAGCTTCTCTCATTCAGTGAAACACTGACATTCATCCAGGCTGTTGTGTGCATCAGTAGTTCTTTTCTTTTTGTTCCTAATTACTGTTCTATTATACGGGTATGCCACAATCTGGGTATCCATTTCCCTGTTAAGGAGCAGTTGGGTTGTTTTCAGTTTTTGGATTTTATGAGTAAAACTGCTATGATTATTCTTATACAAGTCAGTCTTTAGGCATAGTTATCATTTCTCTTATGTAAATACATAGGATAGGAGTGACTGTTTTTCAAAGTATCATTTATTAAACACTCCATCAGCACTCGATGAGTAGTTCAGAGGCTCCACAACCTCGCCAGCACCTCGTGTTATCTTAGTTTAATTTTAGCTATTCTAATGAATGTGAAGTGATACTCTATTGATTCTAAACTACTTCTTACTGATGGCTAATGATGATGGCAATCTTTTCACGTGCTTACTGTCTACTTGTATATCTTCTTGGGGAAGGTGTCTATTCAAAACTTTTGCCGATATTCATTGCATTTTTAAAATTAGTTATTTGTAGTCATTTTAAAACATATTTTGTATATATGTCCTTGGTCAGATGTGTTTTACAAACACTTTTCCCTCAGTCTGTGGTGTGTCTATTTATTTTCTTAATGGAGTTTTCAAGTAATAAAATATTCTTAATTTTAATAAAAAGGCCAATTAATCAGTTTTTTTCTTTCATGGTAATGCTTTTTAAATTCTATTAAAAATTTTGCCTAAGATTCATTTCTAATCATACCATTGAAGATTGGTAGGCTTTAAAATATTTTTTCCTTCCTTGAAGCTTTGAAACTTTGCATGTTGTCTTTTTAACAAGTGAAAATATTTTTTGAGGTAAAATAAAATATGTTTTTTGCAGATTTTTAGGGTTTTGGGTGAGACAACTGAAAACTTAAATGATGTTTATGCAGTGACTTGCATGAAAAGATATTTAATAGATGTTTGCAAAAGTAAATCAACTTACACTCCCAGTAGCAAACTTCATCCAGTGGATTTAAAATTTTTGACTTATCGCTGCACAACTAGGTGTTGATGTGCTTAGAATAATCCAGGAGCACTGATGTGTGCAGCTCTTGCGCCAAGGCATGCAGGGCTTAGCACTGAATCTTACAGACATACCAACTCTGCCAAAACATATGGAGAGATACCTCATGTTTGCTCTTGCTTAAAAGATAAAAACACTATTGCATCAATGACAATAGTGTCAAATTAAAATACCAGTCCCTAATTGCTGAATAATTAGTCTCTTAACTCAATAAAGTAGCCAAGCAATGTCCAATTAAAATTACCTTAAGGGATAAGCAGTGAAAAAAAAAGTACCTTATGGGATAGTTAGGGAGTTTGGGAAGGACATGTACACACTGCTGTATTTAAAATGAATAATCAACAAGGACCTACTGTATAGTGCATGGAACTCTACTCAATGCCAGCCTGACTGGAAGGGAGGTTTGGGGGGGAATAGATACATGTGTATGTATGGCTGAGTCCCTTCACTGTTCACCTGAAACTACCACAACATTGTCAGTTGGCTATATCCCAACACAAGATAAAAAGTTTAAAGTTTGAAAAAAAAAGTACCTCATGTAGATTGAATAATAGATGAGATTCTAAATGTGCCAAATTGGGATATGCCCAGTGGGTGATGCAAATTCACATTTGCTAAAACTGCACTGTAGTTCACAAGGTTGATTTCAAGCACGATTATTGCAGACTGACTTTGTTCCCATGAGCTCTGCTTTCTACAGTGCCTATATCACACACACACACACACACACACACACACACACACACACACACACACACACACACTCACTCCACCAGGGCCCTTTGGAAATATACCTAAGATGTAATGGGCTACAGCAGAGGAACTCCAGTTTAGGACAGTGTCTACCTTCACAAAGTCTCAGTCACATAGTTTCCCAGCCTCATTGTGCCAGCTGGATTTTAAAGAAGCATTTTGCTCTTGAAGTGTTTGATTCATCATAATTCCCAGTCTTTTCCTACTTGTGTTTTCAGCAAAATCTTCTTCTCCTATTCTATCTCCTGTAGTCTCGTAACACTCTCAGTAATGGTTCAAGATGTAGTCTCGGTACTTCTTGCAAATTATCTCTAGATTCCCATGCAGTAATGCTAGGTATAGATTCTTATACCCATTTTACAATTAAGAAGTTCAGATTCAATATTCTATAATAACCTAAATGGAAAAGAATTTGAAAAAGGATGGATATATGTATTTGTATAACTGAGTCACCTTGCTGTGAACCTGAAACTATTAATAATACAACGTTGTTAATCAACTATGTGTATGGGTGCTCGTTTGCTAAATCATGTCTGACCCTTTGCGACCCCATGGACGGTAGCCTGCCAGGCTCGTCTGTCCAGGGGATTTCCCAGGCAAGAATACTGGAGTGGGTTGCATTTCCTCTTCCAGTGTAAAATAAAAATTTAAAAAAGAAATTACCAAAGCCACCCTGCTGTTAAGTGGCTGTTTGGGGGTACACACTTCAGTTTGTCTGTCTGCAAAGCATGTGTCTTTCCCACTGCACATCATGCTATTTCCCTGGTTCAAGGGCAGCATAACATTTACTACAGTGGAAGGAAATTCCAGAGTTTCAACTATTGTCAAGATAAGTCACTTATGTAGTCTTATATTAGTCAACTTGACAAGTCGTAAACAGCTTCATAGATACTTCCTGTTGTTTCTCTATGGTAAACTTTGACATACAGATTTATAATTTGTCTTTCTGGACAATACCATTTCTCTTCTCCAGGGGGAGGTTTAGATATGTCACTAAGTCCTTTCCAGTGAAACAATGAAGAAAGTAATTTTTAGTTTGATTTATGCAGGGTTGGATTGAAAATATTGGGCAAAGGGCTGGATTTTCTTTGTTTAGGCTATCTTTGGTTGAGCACGTAGGGACAGAAATTTAAACACACACACACCTATACACACACACAAACACACACCCAGAAATGGTTAGAAGAAACAAGAATGTCATCTAGTTTGGTTTATTTTCTCAAGTTGATTATTTGTGACTAGCAGTCTACAAATGAAGAATTTTAATGATCAGAACCTATAAGTAAGTATTATGCTATTTTGAGCCTATTTTATTAAAATATAAGCTTGCTGGAGGTATGAAGAAAAAGTTTTTGTTGTTTAAAATAGCATACAATATTGATCATCCCTTCAAAGGTGCTCAAAATTACCATTTAACTCAGGGAATTTTATATCCTGATACCAGAAGATATGGTGATGCTTTTCTCTTTTATTTTAATTTTTTACAGATAAAACACAACAATACACACTGCCTGTGTGTCCTTTCATTATGCGCCATGGCAGGAAATTAGCTAACGTTCTTGGAATGTGCAGTCTTTCACTGCTCAAGGTTTTTGTTTTCTATCCTTTTACAGAAAGGATTGTTCTTAACATCCTACCAGAGGCACATCAATAGAGTCACCGGCACAACTGGTGGATATTTTCTGTTATGTTGACAGAACAGTGTGCCAAAAAATTCTCCAGCTTCTTCGTGTAATACTGCAGGTGTCAATATATACATATTTTAAACATGAAATAGATATTTCATTATCATCAAGCTTATGATGAATACCAGCAACTGGTAACTCAAGTTCTGCACCAGAAAACTATTTCAGGATGACTTTCTCACACAAAGTGTTTTTCTTTGCTTAATATTTAAATCAAGATTCTTGCTCCTGGCTTTAGTACCTCTGTAATATATATTTGGGTATCTCCTGCACATGAAATTTGCATTATTGTTTATCATTTAAGTATTTAAAGAATCCACCTGCAATGCAGGAGACCCCGGTTCTATCCCTAGGTCGGGAAGATTCCCTGGAGAAGGGATAGGCTACCCACTCCAGTTTTCTTGGGCTTGCCTGGTGGCTCAGATGTTAAAGAATCTGCCTGCAATGTGGGAGACCTGGGTTCAATCCCTGGGTTGGGAAGCTCCCCTGGAGAAGGGAACGGCTACCCACTCCAGTGTTCTTACCTGGAGAATTCCATGGACAGAGGAGCCGGCCAGGTTACAGTCCATGGGGTCACAAAGAGTTAGACATGACTGAGCGACTTTCACTTTTCACATCATGGGTTTAGCAAGCTATCTTTATTGAGAATGTCATCAGGCACCTAGGGACATAAAAGAGCCGGTAGATGAGAATAAATTCTTCATCCAAAATCCAGCCTTGCTTCAGCTAGCCCAGTACTTAACGATCCTTCTCTTTCCTAGGAGTGAAACTTGGTGAGGCGGTTAAGTAAAAATATTCAAAATTATGAAAATAAACGTATATTTTATGTTTGTTCTATTCACAGATCATCTGTGCTACACTCCAGCATTTTAAGTCTATATCCATGTAGGAAATGGGTGAGGAATATGGGCAGTCAACTGGGAAATTTAATGAATAGAAATAAAATGTACAACTGTAGCTTTAAAAATAAATTCAGTGGTTCTGCTACCAGGAGAATGATTCTGGGACATATATTTCTTTTTTTAAAAATAATAAAGTGTCCCTCACTTTCTCCCTTCACTCTTCAGAGATGACCCCCATTACCTGATCAACCTGTATTTGAATTCTGTTTTTAGGGAAGAAGCTTTCTGCTGTGTATCTATCCTGTTGATGTAAAGAGGATCAAAAGCTTGGCAACTGGACACACAAGGCAAGGACAAATTGATGAAGGCTCTGATGGAGAAGGTGTGTTGGAATGCATTCTCTTCTTTGTGGAGTCACAAGATGCTCCTTTGTCCTTTGCCTAAACCAGTGGGGCGTATATTTCTTGCGGAAAATAAAGAGGAGAAGTAAATATGTTTATTTATTTCTGTATCTGTGTATAAATGGATATGTATATGAACTGTGACAGAATCAGGAGAAAGGGGGCTTCCACTGGTGGCTCAGCGATAAAGAATCTGCCCGCCATATTTAGAAGGTCAGGGTGCGATCCCTGGGTTGGGAAGATCCCCTGGAGAAGGAAATGGCAACCCACTCCAGTATTCTAGCTTGGAGAGTCCCCATGGACAGAGGAGCCTTGTGGGCTACAGTCCATGGGGTTGCAAAGAGTTGGATATGACTGAAGTGGCTAAGCAGCAGCAGCAGCAGGAGAGACGAAAGGGCCAGATGAGAAGGGAGAGAGGTGTTAGTATGACCAGAGTGATGAGGCTGAATTTTTTCTTTCTCTTTCTCGTTGCCTTAGCTTGTTCTTGGCTCTGAGTTGCTGAGGCCCTTCTTTTGTGAGTTCTAATATCGTGATATTTCAGTCGAGTGTGGCATAGGACAAACACGTCTTTGCTTGTGACTAGACGGATTGCTGAAGAGGACTTCTGACGAGGGGCTTTCACATACTCTGAGAAAGTCAACACTGCCCATCAGCATAGCCAAGGTTCTCAAGGACACTGGCCTCGGTTCTTGGGATCTACAGTAGAGGCTGGTGCTTCCAACCCATCCTTAGTCAGCACGCAATTCTGTCCTCCCACCTTTTTTTTACTGATAATACATTCCTTCCGTTTCAAACACTTCATCTTCAGATTTTGAGAACTTCTGCCTACTTTAACTCCCATCAATCAGATGTTACATAACAGCATTGTGTTCTCTTCCCAAAATGAAATCTGTTCTTCAGAACAGCTATAAGTGGATCAGGCTCAGAAAGAAAGTGGATGTTAAATGAGGTTTGTCATATCCTAGGAACAACTAGACTTTCCGAAGGAATAATTGTAGCTGGATGTAAATGGAAGATTGAAGTGGAGGAAGTCTACAATTACGTAGAAAAAAGAAAGAGAAAGCGCCCTTCTTCTGGGAACTCATATTCAAAAGGATCCCTAAAAATGGAAGACCTCATGAAAAAATGCAAATCCCTCCAAAATTCTACCAGATCTTTTGTAGTTCTGTTAATTAAACTCATGTGGTAGGGCTGAGGCTATGAGAATTCTCATAATTAACTTCAAGCGCTTTGAAATTCGGATGCTTGAAAATGTGCAAGGTGGTTTTCTAAGTTAATTTGAAAATGGAACTGTCCCCCTCCTCTACCCCCGAATTCCTATTGTGAGACATGTATTAATGAGAGTTGAATCTTAAATGATGGCATTATTGGGTCATCCCAGATGGCGCTAGTGGTAAAGAACCCACCTGCCAATGCTGAAGATATAAGAGATGCAGGTTCAATCCCTGGGTCGGGACGATCCCCTGGAGGAGGAAAATTGCAACCCACTCCAGGATTCTTGCCTGGGAAATCCCATGGAAGAGGAGCCTGGCGGGTGACAGTCTATGGGGTCCCAAAGAGTCACATGCGACTGAAGCAACTTAGCATGACTGTGGGAAACATTATCATGTGACTCATGCATGTTGGTTTTTGCGAGGTGTGCCCTCTGGTAAGTAGTGTCCAGTCTGTCCTTTGGTCACCAAACCTGATTGAATAGAAGACACTTTTTACTGGACACTAGGTGGCAGCAAACTGCTGAGATAAACAATTAGCCAAAGGACAAAGAAGCTCAAACCTCTTCATAGTTTTCAAAGGTAGATGATGCAAATGAGTATGGATGAAACTGAATGGTATGAAATAACAAGCTTGCTTGCAAGTTTCAAAGGCATAGCTATAACTGTTGTCTCTCCCAATATTTTCTGAAGTTTCTTGAAGCTTCATCTACTTACCTTCACACTATATGTGTGTATGTAAGTGTTAGTATGTAAAGTGTTAGTCACTGAGTCATGTCCCACTTTCTGCGACCCCATGGGCTGTAGCCCACAAGGCTGTCCATGGAATTCTCCAGGCAAGAATACTGGAGTGGGTAGCCATTCCCTTCTCCAGGGGTCACACTATATGGGGCAGAATTATACACCCAAAAAACTAACCCTAATGAAGGCCACATTCAGTTTCATTATTTCTCTGGAGTCAAAAATAGATATCCATGAAATTAAAAGAGACTTGCTCCTTGGAAGAAAAGCTATGACCAACCTAGACAGCATATTAAAAAGCAGAGACATTACTTTGCCAACAAAGGTCCGTCTAATCAAAGCTGTGGTTTTTCCAGTAGTCATGTGGATGTGAGAATTGGACTATAAAGAAAGCTGAGTGTCGAAAAATTATTGCTTTTGAACTGTGGTGTTGGAGAAGACTCTTGAGAATCCTTTAGACTGCAAGGAGATCCAACCAGTCCATCCTAAAGGAAATCAGTCCAAATATTCATTGGAAGGACTGATGCTGAAGCTGAAACTCCAATACTTTGGCCACCTGATGTGAAGAGCTGACTCATTGGAAAAGACCCTGATGCTGGGAAAGATTGAAGACAGGAGGAGAGGGAGATGACAGAGGATGAGATGGTTGGATGACATCACCGACTTGATGGACATGACTTTGAGCAAGCTTCAAGAGTTGGTGATGAACAGGGAAGACTGGTGTGCTGCAGTCCATAGGGTCACAGAGTCAGACACGACTGAGTGACTGAACTGAACTGAACTGTAATATCTTAGTTTCTGTCTGTCATGAGAGGTTGTCTTTAAACCTGTGTCACCAATTAATCTCTTTTAGTTGTTTTAAATGGTAATATTTAAGTAATTAATAGCAATATAGAAAAAAATACATATCAGCCCAATGCTTAATACAAATGCTTAAAAAAATATAACCTGTTCAACTGTGTACAAATCACCACTCAATGATGGCTAAGAATATTAATTGCCTGTGAAAGGTGATTAGATTGTCAATAGAGTTTTAAATGTAAAACAAATAAAAATTGAATCGATACAATTTGACAATAAGAAATCAAACTCTACAGAAGCAGATAACATTCTAATTTTCAACTTGTGTTTTAACCTATAGATCATTTTTGTAATATTTCTTTGTAAATTGTCCCATCCTATTTTATATGTTCATAATTGGCTTCTAATGGTCCATTCTGTACTACAAGAACAAGAATGGACATAAATGATGCTAAATATAAACCCTAAAAAGAAACAAAATTCTCAATGATGGAACTCAATATTTCAGGAAAATTCCAGTGACACTGTATTTATAGCGATTCCTCTACATACTATTACCAAAGAAAGTTGTTATAAAAAGAAATTTGAAGTTTTGTGAATTGATTTTGAGGCTTTTAGATTGAATTAGGCTTGAGGAATTTCTAAATTTCTGCCAGTATAAATAGTTCTTTGTGGTAAGGTCATTAGCTTGGCAACTAGACACCATTAAAAGTCTTCATGAGAAGATAAACAAGAGATAATTACACTTTGCATGGTAAGCTAGATGTTTTCTTTAGTTTCATATAGTCATGAAATAAAAATGATCAAAGGATGGATGTTGTATCAGAGCGCTAACATTCTCTTTGGGAATCTTCCTTCTTTAGACTAGACTTACATTGCCAATCTTCTACAAGATAAAATGGGATCTGACAAAATATTTTTCTGACTTGTGAACTTAGTTATATGAAAATTTATGTAAAGGCATAAAAATTATCATTTGACTTGCTTATTTAATGCCTTGCTTTCTAGAAAGCAGTAAGTTTGAGAGTTGAATTACCCAGAAAATGAGTGAGATACGACTGTTGAATTAAACAAAGCAAATCTTAAATGACTGCTTTAGACGATTTTGAAGTCTGAAATTTGCTTTAACATTGATTTTTTTTTTAATCATAGGAGAGTACTTTTCTCTTTCAATACTGCGATCTACTCTTGGCTAATATCTTCCAGCCCACGAGAGAGAATTCTTTTGTATCTTAAGAGATACACATGCGTTATTCTGCTTTAGTGTAAGAGGGTCTGTTTCTTCTTTATCAGAAAAGGAAAGGTTATCTATAAAGCCAGGAAGCATCAAATGGTGGAAATTCTTTGTACTCACATCTACTTTAGTATTTGTTTTAGTACATTTGTCCCTCCTCAAATTCCCAACCGAGTAAGAAGCTCCTTGAGGGCAGGGACCTGGCTGTTCTCCATCTTGCCATGTCCCTTTCTGTTTAGCACAGTGTCTGACACTCAAACCATTTTAATTAAATGTGAATGAATGATTCCCATGGCTCAGTAGTAACAAACAGAAACCCAGTCAGAAGTGAGAGTGTGTTGGTATTCATAAGGGATTATTGAAATCATCAGGAGGTTAAGTTTCTATTGGGCTCCCCAGATGGCCCAGTGATAAAGGATCCACCTGAGATGCAAGCAACATGTGTCCGATATCTGGGCTGGGAAGATCCCCAGGAATAGGGAATGGCAACCTGCTCCAAAATGCTTGCCTGGAGAATCCCACGGACAGAGAAGCCTGGCAGGCTACAGTCCGGGGGGTCACAAGCAGGGTCAGATACAACTTGACAATTGAACAACAACAAAAACAACAAAGTTCCCAGTTATCAATCAGTCGGTTCAATTAAACTCTACATTTTTTTCCATTTAGTCAACTTCTGAATTTTGAGTTTACAAGCAAAATAGTAAGATGGTGCTAGTAGTGGCCTTAAATTTGGTTTTATTCCCCCCAGTATGGAAAATTTGATGCCACTAGAGGTCACTCCAGACATTAGCAACAGAATGATTAGCATGGTCTTTGTTTACGGGTAAGGCAGCTCTTGTAAAGCCCTTAAAATTTACCGTCAGCAGGAGTAGGATAAAAATTAAACACTCAAAAATGGTCAGGGCAAACATAATGATTTGTTCTGTCTCTCTTCACCATCACAGTTTACCTTCCTCTGTATCATTTCTTTTGGCTCCAGCTGGAGACCGGCTCGCCAATGATAACCAGGGTGTTTATTGTGTGCTTATTACACGTCAGGCAATGTTTTAAGCCCGCTGCAGCACTTAACAGCATTCCCATGAGGTCCGTACTGTTACTGTCACCAATTTACAGAAGACAAAATGGGGACTGAGAGATGTCACTTGTCTCATGAGGGGCAGAGCTGGGATTCAAACCCAGTGACCATACATTTAACACTAATCTGATACCACTGGCAACAGTGGAGTGTGTTTGCCTCTCCTTTCCACTTAAACAGCAGGTTTCAGTGTCATAACAGGAGAAAAGTCGGGGGATGCATATATGTGGCAGCAAAAATATATTGACAGGATAGTAGCATATATTCTGGCATCCCTCAAATTACTGTATAGGTCAGGCAAATAACCAGTGTGAGGAGGTATTGTGTGTGTGTGTGTGTGTGTGTGTGCTTGGGAGGGGAGTTGATTTAGGGGAGAGTATGAGAAATAAATCTAGCAAGTTAATGGTAGGATTTGCTGTTCAACATAGTAGAAAAGGCCAGCCCAGCAGATCCATGAGTTTATCATTTCAGAGTGATTTATCAAAAGGAAAAATAGGGATTTCCCTGGTGGTTCAGTGGCTAAGACTCCACACCCCCAATGCAGGGGTTCAATTCCTGATTGGGGAACTGAGATCCAGCTGCAACTAAGATCTGATGCAGTTAAATAGGTAAATAAATAATGTTTTAAAAAGGAAAAAGAAAACAGGTTTTTTTCAATCCTGCCATTGAAGAAATACCCCTGGTTCTGAGCTGCAGCTGGGAATGCATTAAAAGCTAAAGAAAGCACCTTTTCAGAATATCTTTGACAATTTGCAGTGAGACCTAGGACTCTGATTTACACCCTATCCTACCCAAGAGTGCCCTATTGTCTAAACGAGGCATTTAATTGTCAAGAATGATGGTATCTATGTGTTTATATAATACCTGTCCCCATGGCATACCCACCTCAATAGATGAAGACATGGAGGCAGAGGGAGTTTAAAGACATTTTCCTCAGCTCCCCAAGCAAGTGAACACAGACTGAGTGTAGAATCCCCAGCCCTTGAATTTCCACTCAATTCTTGGGTTAATGGGACCCTGTTTTATGCTTCTTTGCACTGAGCTTGGAAATCTTCCTTGTTGAATTTTCTTACAGGATCCCTTTTTACCCAAGGTGACAAAGGCTTCCAGCTTACCCTAACCAGGCAGATATCTTAACTTCATAATGCAATCTTCAGGAAACCCCCCTCTGCTTTCACTCGGAGCCCCATAAAAATCAGTAATCAGGAATACTCCTCATCTAGGCAGTCGCCACAGTTGGCACCTGTACTGGCGTGTGCCTTTGGAATGGAAAGTCAGGATGGTTTCAAAGTTCCATATACAATAACAGGAAAAAAATTAAACAAAGGAACATTTTAAGCAGCAGTCCCCACCTCTGAGCTGTTTCTTTCCTATCTCAGCCAAAGCGCTGCATACTTAAATTCCCCGGAGAATAGACAAGACTATAAAACCGACATTTGAGGTTTTCTTTGCCCCACAGCTGAGGAAATACAAATTGTTATAAACTTTCTCTTCTAGCATAACTTGCTGCCTTTCAAAACATCCTAGAACAGCAAGTAGAGACAGTTGAAAAGGAGGAAAAAACTGAGCTCCAATCTATTTATCTCACACCCTTTAGTATGAGAAGTGATGTTTTCTGGAAATATGTTAAAACAGCATTTGCATTTCTGGTCAGCCATCACATTTTAGCTTAACACATAAGGGATAGTAAAAGTAGCAGGTTAAAAACTATTTCTAACTTCATGGATGGGGAAGTAGGATTTCAGGAGAAAGAAGCCTGGTAATACATTGTGTCATGAAGTGTTAGTCACTCAGTCGTGTGCGGCTCTTCGTGATCCCACGGACTGTAGCCCACCAGGTTCCTCTGTCCATGGAATTTTCCAGGCAAGAATACTGGGGTGGGTTGCCATTTCCTCCTCCAGGGAATCTTCCCGACCCTGGAATCGATCTCAGGTCTCTTGCATTGCAAGCTGATTATAGCAATCTATTAGATGAGTGGTTTATTTGTTGTTAAAACTCAAGAGCCTTTCTATATAAAATCACTACTCTTATTATGAAAGTAACATGGCTGGGGCTTAATGTGGTCAAAGAGGCAGTGTTTATGAGAGAAATTTCTCTGGAGAAGAAATTGTAAAGACCTGAACTTAGCTACATGGCAATTTCTCCAGGCATTGGTTTCTTCATTTGTAAAACCTAGGTAATAAGACCATATTGATTGTTCCTTTCTCATAAAACATTTCATCTCATAGCTACATTCTTCGGTTTGCCCCAGCAAAAGCCACGCTCTTAACTTTGACTCCTTTCTTTCTCTCACCACCCAAGTTCATGCCAGTAGGAAATCCTGTGGGCGCTCCTTACAAAATGTGCCCAGAGTCCTACCACCTCTCACTGCCTCCATTGCTACCTGCTTAAGGCACTACCTGCATTACTGCACCTTTTAAATAATAACTGCAAACCTATAGAAAAATCACATGTGCATTGCAAAGACTTTTGTTCCCTGGCGCTATTTGAGAATCTGTTGCTGAACTCATGCCTGACAACCCTAGAATAATTTAGTGTATCTTTTCTACAAACAATACATTCTCCTATGTAACCAGAATATAACCATCCAAACCAGAAGATAACCCTTGGTACATTACTGCCACCGTTGGTTCTAAATGCTTCTACATGGGTAGATTCTCTACTGACTGAGCTACAAGGGAAGCCCCTCTGTATGGGCATGTCCTCAAAAATCTATCCTCAACAACAGCCAGAGGGATACCTTTAAGATGGAAGTCTGATCACGTTCCTCTTCTGCTTGAAGTTCCCCAGTCCCTCCCCAACACCCTCAAAGAAACAGATCTTTTCAGTGGGTTGGTTACAAGGCTCTGTGCATCTGGCTTCCTGCTAACTCCATGACCTTCTTCTGCCCGCTGGCCTCCCTGGCCTTTTGCTGTTCCTTGAATGCACAGTTGTGCTCCCACCTCATGTCCTTCACAATGTGAGCCCTCTGCCTGGATGTTCTTCCTCCAAGCATCCTCATGTTCACATCTCATCTCTTTCACCTTCTCAAGTGTTTTTCCAAATGCCACTCCCTATGTGAAGTCTTCTCTGAGCATCATCTTCGAAATAGGACTCCAACTCTAACCTGACTTTCTTCTCTGTTTTATTTATTTTCACTACTAGCCTACTGTCTTCTCATCTTCTAATATACCCTTTACTTCTTTCTTTTGTTTGTTTGCTTGCTTTTCTCTCCCTGCCATTGAATGTCAGCTCTTAAAAGGAAGAAATTTTTTTCTCTGCGCTCTCTGCTCACCCTCATACTTAGAATAGTGCTCCCCTCACAGTAGGTATTCAATCACAGTTTGCTGAATGAATTAATAATACAGTAGCGATGCAAATACCTTGACGTCATAGTGGGGTGGCTTCTCCTAAGAACCAAAGCAACTACTGTTTCACTTACCATACTTAATCCACAGTCTCTTTGTGGGGCAGATGTTTTTACCCTGCTTTACTGGAGAATATGAAGTGCCAGGTGGCTGTCTTCCTCTAAGTCACATAAATAGTTAGAGAGGAACTCTAGTGAGAGACCTAAGCTCCTTTCAACTTTTTCACATCCTTCATTCTACCATCTCCCCCAAAGGACAGGGTAATTTTTCAGGTTGAGTTGGTGCCTTTTTGTGTGCCTCACATTCTTTTCCCATGAAAGCTACAGCTTCCATGCTACGTTATGGAACAAGTGCTTGAAAGAATTTTATCCAGAATTTACCCAGGAAATTTAAATTCTTTATAAACAGTGTTATTTGCACAGGCACATGTCTTACTATATTTTTCTTAACTGACACATAGTAAATGCTCAGTTGGGTTTTCCAATGCCTGCAATTAGAGCAAAATAGATCTCACTGGGTTTGTAGCTATATCTTCATTTCCATTTTAGAAAAGAGAAAGTTCTTTAGATCTCATAAGAACCTTCATATTTGGATCGATCTTCAGAAAGATCTTTTGATTGAACAAGTCCATGAAGCACAATGAATTCATTAGTATTCTGTATGCCACAATAAATCATCTCTCAGGAAGCCAACCACTCAGGTAACTGTGACCCTTTTTAAAATGTTTCAGTTTATGGGACAGCCCTAAAGATATTCTGTTTATCCAGCTTTGAGAATGATAGGAAGACTGAACACTGTGAAGACGTCTCCTTCAGGAATGGTGCCTATCATGTGGTAAAAGAGATGCTGTTTTTTCTTGCTGCAATTCCCAGGGCAGCTTTTAGAAAACAAAGGCATCCGCTGTGTGGATTCTGCGGTGAACCAATGGTGAAAGAAATTATTCACAGAGTCGTGGTGGTACAGACAGAGACTTTCAGAGTTTGTTAGATTTATTTCTTTCCCTTCCTGCAGGATGATAACAATCCTTACTACCTGGTATAGAAGATGGCTCACTGGCTTTCAGTGTTCTAGGTCATTGTTTTTCCAGCTGTGACATGAACTATGCATGCCATGCAGGGTTAGGGCCTTAATTTCCCAGGAGGAACACAGCTATCATATGACCATGAAACAATCTGGTATGGGCTGTAGGTAGTGGAATGAATTAAGTATTGCAGAGAAGGAACTGTAATTAACTTGTCTAGAGGTGAGTTTTTATAGGGCAAGGATCTGGGGGAATATCAGGAAATCTTTCTGAGAGGATGTAATTTTTTTTGTATTTTGCAGAGTAAGTATAATTTTTCGAGGTTGAGAAATTCAAGACAGATATTCTAGGTTCAAATTTAAGCAGAAGCAAAGGCATGAGGTGTGAAAATCATGGCATGGTTGAAAAATTTCACCAAGTTTTTGGAAGATAAAGAAGGGGAAGAGACATTAGAAAAATAGATTGGGACAGATTTCAAAAGATTTTCTGCATGACAAGGAGAACTTTTAAGGGGAACAAAATAAGACGTATCACTTAGAAAGCTCACTCAGGCAAAGTGTGGAAGAAGAATTAGAGGGTCGTAAGAAGAGAGGCAAAGAGATGCATTAAGAGGTTTTCATTCTAACTCAGGTGAGAAACAAGGCTGGCATACACTGAACAGTGACAATCAGTTGGATGTTGAGAGGTTAGAATTGATAAATACCAAGAAGGAAGATTTAACAGGGACTTCACTGGTGGTCCAGGGATTAAGACTTCACTTCCAATGCAGGGGAAAAAGGTTTGATCCCTGGTCAGGGAACTAAGATTCCACATGCCTCCAGGCCAAGAAATCACAACATAAAACAGAAGCAATATTGTAACAAATTCAATAAAGACTGAAAAAAAAAAAAGATCTAACAACTTTCTGTTGCTTGAGCATGGGAATTCAGAGACAATAAACCCTAGAAGTCAATAAAATTACTTGGAAAGCTAATGGAATTAGAAACAATTCAAAAGCTGAACTCCGGAGTCTACAAACTTTTAAAGGGACAGAGAATGATAATATTCCTAAAGAAGGAATATTTAGATGGAGAAGAGAACTGGTAAGGAATTAATATTTTAGAAGAGAGAGCATTGCGAGAGGGAAGAGATGATTGCACTTTGAGAAGAGTTCATAGACTCATCAGTGAGGAGATCAATAAAACAGTTTAAGAAGAAGTAGAGGCTGCAGTCCATGGGGTCACAGAGAGTTGGACACGACTGAGTGACTGAACTGAACTGAGAGGATCAACGGACTGGATTGCTTTTGAAATGTGTGTGTGTGTGTTTGCTTTCTAAGAGGGGGAAGAGCTGAACTTTTTTCATGCTAAACTAGGATGCGGGAGGATGATGTAGACACAGGAGAAAATAGTATCTATCATGTGTTCCGGATGAGGTATGAAGGGTCCAAGTCTCAGTGATTTAAAGAAAGCTTTGGAGAGATTAATACCATTTTAAATAAGACAACCTGACAGGGTGGAAGTGGGAAGAAATTGATAGTAATAGACAGAAACTGAAGAATTTCCTGAATGATGGCCTTTCTTTCTTCAGAAAAAGCAGACGAGGTCATCTCCTGACGATCAGTAGTTATGGCGCAGTGTTGAAAGCTCCAGGAGACCAAAAGCAAGGAGTTATTCTCAGGAAGAGTGAAAGAACTGCAAGCAGTTCTTGAGCATCTACTGGGCTGGACTGACCACAAATAACCATAGTTGGCTACACACTGCTGCTGCTCTTGTGAATTCTCATTTATTCCTCAAAGCTCAATTTTGATGTAATTTCCTCTGGGATATCATTTGTATTAAAAGCCATCCATATGTCTTGTCGTGTCCGACTCTGTGCGACCCCATAGACGGCAGCCCACCAGGCTCCCCCGTCCCTGGGATTCTCCAGGCAAGAACACTGGAGTGGGTTGCCATTTCCTTTTCCAATGCATGAAAGTGAAAAGTGAAAGGGAAGTCGCTCAGTTGTGTCCAACTCTTCGCGACCCCATGGACTGCAGCCTACCGGGCTCCTCTGTCCATGGGATTTTCCAGGCAAGAGTACTGGAGTAGGGTGCCATTGCCTTCTCCTAACATATGTCTTGTTCACTTTTGAATCCCTAGATTTAAGTTGAGTGCTTGGAACATAATAGGTGTTTAATACAGGTTTGTCAGATGAATGGGTATTGTGTGGCATTGCATGAGCTAATTCCAAGAATGGCCAGAGCCAGTTCAGATCAAAGTTATTTATTTATTTATTTATTTTTTAAATTAGTACTTATTGGCGTACGATTGCTTTACAATGTTGTGTTAGTTTCTACTGTACAGCCAAGTGGATTGTTTGGGTGTATACATATATCCCCTCTTTTTTGGATTTCCTTCTCATTTAGGTCACCACAGAGTGCTGAGTAGGGTTCCTTGAGCTATACAATAGGTTCTGATTAATTATCTATCTTATACATAGTATTAATAGATCAAATATCAGATCAAAGTTTTAGATCAGTGAAATGAATCTTCATGTTCTCATCTTCTCACTGCTCTTTTGTCATTTTCTGTCTTCTGATGTCTTTGCCATCTCTCTTCCTTCTCTACCTCTCACACTCATCAGTAGCTGTCTACTCTTCTGAAAAAGTCACCCTTGCTCTCAGCTGACTATATACTCATTTCTACCAAGACACTGCTTCAAAATTAATTCAAATGTCAACAACACTTAAAATGAATACTCCTCCCAAGTGCATTTGCTTTACAAAGGGGAAACAGTGACTGTTGTCTAGAGAAGCAAATAAGTTTGAATATTAAAGAGAAAACCCTGCCCCAATGCTTGGACACGTTGGCTTCCCTTTGGCATTTCTGCTAATAGGCTCAGCTAGTTTCTTCAGAGGAAAGTCACCATCACCACCTTTTCCATTCTGGGAATGAGCCAACCTCACCCATCATTTGGGAAAGGAATTGGAAAAGATAGACACTTGGCACACTGCCCTAATAAAGGTTGAACAAGTATGTGTATGGTGGACATCCATGCTATAAAACACAGATTGCACACCTCTCTTCTCTGGTCCAGGTTAAACTCTGTCATTACCTTCCACCTTACTGAGAAGTTTCCACTTCCCAAGTTATTAACAATTACTATGACATTTATTGGAGTCTGTGTGACAGGGAGAAATTCTTGTAGGTTTCCCTGTTATTCTCCTTTATGTTCATAAGTTTGAATACTGGTAAATATTCTTTTGTCATGAAATAGCCAGGTGTAGCCTAATATATGCTAGACTGGGATTAAAAGGAAAAACTGAATTCCCTATGAAGAAAAATGACAGCCTTAAAACCAAGAAAAATGAAGACATCATTGATAATGTTTAGAGTCATTAGAGTTGGCAAGAATTTGCTTGAACTAGGGTGGTATGAGTCTTTTTGCTGCCAAGGATGTTTCTTGAATATAAAGCAGAATTTTAGAATATTTGAGTGATCCTCCTATGCCCAGAGTTTAGAATACCTGGAGCCAGTAAATAAATTCTCCCTTTTATAGCCAAACCATAATTTCATTGCAGTTATTCTTTTTGATGCCCATGAATAAATTAGCAAATACCGTTTTTTTTTTCTCTCCTAGGACTGTCTGATTCCAAAGTTGGGACACTGAGCATTTCTTCCTATTTATTATCTTGAGTGAAGTTAGACTGCTTCTGTCCTAGTGACTCCCCAATTCATGCTTCTCCTAGGAGGCTGAGATATACCCAAGGTTGGGTTTGCCTGAGCAACACAGAAACCAGATCATTTGAATCCCATTTTTTCCCCAAGCGTTTCCTACCTGGTCCCATTCCTCACCTCCTCATCCACAAACCCACAAAGATACTGAGTCTGTGGATCCCAGTCAGATCTTACCCATCCCAATTCAGGCACTATTTGGAAAGAAAAGATGCAAGAAGAAAAATGAAACAACCACCTTAATAACTTGCAGTTTTCCAGTTTCTGTGTGATCCTTCTTCCTCTATTTCTCTGTCCTTTCCCTATTTTTCTATAAGCTATTATTTACTACATGGTTATATGCAAACTGAGATTTTTGAAAGAAAAAGATAAACAAAAGCTTTGTCACTTTGTCCTCTTAGGACAAGGTTTGCAAAACAATGACTTAAGAGCTGAGACCACGTAGGACAAAGAGCCTCTCAGGACCACTTTGCAGAACTGCAACATGCTGGGGATGGTCTGGGTTTTGCCTTCTGTGATCATCACACCTAAAAATAGTTTTCTTTTGTTAATAAAATTGGAGGATGTTGATAAATTCAGCTGAAAGTGTCAAAAGAGGAAGGCTCATGAATTATAGCATTCCATTAACCACCAAAGCCACAAGAATGAGTATTGGGAAATAGCAAGAATTGCAAGCCCTTAAGGTCTGTGATGAGAAAGGAAGCTTCCAACCTCTTCTCCATAGATAAGACAGAGGGCTCAACATGAACCCCTCTTAATGTCCAAATTAACCCTGATAATCCGGGTCCCAGGTCTCTTTCTTTTACTCAAATAGGATGAAAAGGGAACTGAGGTGAAAGAAATCCCAGGTGCACACTTTAGAAGCTCAAAACAGAAGAAAAATCGGCAAGGAAATAATTGCTACTCACATTATATTTCTTTTTTGATCTAAACAAACACACAAATCATTCTCCTCCTCCTGCTTTTTCACTTCTCCTCCTTCCCCTTCCTTCTTCTCCTCCTCCTCCTTTGTCTATTTCTGTCTGTCTCTCTCTGATGGGTTAATATTTCCCTTCATTCATCTAAGCTCCAGAGTCTTCATTTTCACAGTGTCTTTCTGGATGAGCCCTTCAACTCTCACAGCACCATGACATCTTTTCCTTTATGTATAGAGTGACTATATATTTTATTGTCAAATTGGGCCACTTCTGAGAGCAAAAGGGGGCGCCACTAATAGTTATTCTGGAACACAAGACTTGGCTGAGGCTCTAGCCGGCCACCCTACTTTCAGGTGTCTATTTGGGTGGCGTGCTGTTTTACATTTGCTGACGGGCTGCTTTTGGAATCTTTCTCAAGTTGCTTCTTGTGGGCCAACTGGTAGCAAACTCGGTGGCTCTTCTTCTGCTACTATTCCTTTCCCTTCTCGCCGAACTCATAGCATCACAGCCAAGGCATGTTATTTGTCCAGGTCAGGGGAAAGCATTTAAAACATCTCTCCTGAAAGATGTGTATGCAGAAAGGCTGAAATCTGAAAAAAAAAAAAAAAGGACAGGTGTACATTAAAAAAATCTCTCACACACTGGCCTGCTTGATTCTGGTACCTGCTTTTTTTGGTGGGGTGGGGGGCATCCTCTGAAATTGGAGGATCCTCTCTGCTTTTCTATGTATCTAGATAGAACTTTAGGTAAAATAAATCGATTGAAGCTGCATTGTGGTGGCTCTAGTGGTAAAGAATCTACCTGCTAATGCTAATGCAGGAGACACAAGAGACGCAGGTACGATCCCTGGGTCGGGAAGATCCCTGGGAGGAGGAAATGGCAACCCACTCCAGCATTCTTGCCTGGAGAATTCCATAGACAGAGGACTCAGTCTACGGGGTTGCAGTTAGTCAGACATGACTGAGCACATGTGAAATATACAGCATGTACAAAAGGGGTATGAAAGCTTTAGGTACAGCTTGAAGAATAACAAAAGGAGTGGCCATGTACCTATCAACCATAGCATGAAATAAAATACCACCAGTATTTGAAAACTACCGCCTTCACCCAGTATATCTCAGTGATCATGTCTTCCCCCATCCCCTTGTCAGAGACAACTGTGCTCTTCGCTTTCCTGTTAATTATTTCCAGCTTCGTTTTATAGTTTTACACATATGTATGCATCTCGAAACAAAATCTCGTTTGTTTGGTGTCAGATGGTACTTTCATGTCATAAGGAAAGAAAACACTGTCATTCTTCCTAGTATGGGAACAAACTGTTTTTTTTAGGGGGAAAAACTGAAATATGATGTGCTTTCCAAATACTTAACTGAGGAGAACACCAGCACATGTGTAAGGGAAGACGTTTAGGGAGAAACCCCAGCGCTCGCCTTCCCCTTCCCAGGCTGCCTTTGTTTTCCATTTCCTTCTATTTTGTGATTAAAATCCAGCCTTCCATTATTCAGAATTTACATGAACAACTAATGTCACCAGGGAAGTGGTGACTGTTGTGGAATTTCCAACCTGTGGCAATTTTGCAGGCAGGGACAGGACCTGGAGAAATTACCAAACGTGTGAAGCATGTCGACATTGGTGCCCACTAAATTTCTGTCCTCTTACCCCCAAGACTCTGTTTAAAAGCAGAGACATTACTTTGCCAACAAAAGTCCGTCTAGTCAAGACTATGGTTTTTCCAGTGGTCATGTATGGACGTGAGAGTTGGACGGTGAAGAAAGCTGAGCGCCGCAGAATTGATGCTTTTGAACTGTGGTGTTGGAGAAGACTCTTGAGAGTTTCTTGGACTGCAAGGAGAACCAATCAATCCATCCTAAAAGAGATCAATCCTGGGTGTTCATTGGAAGGTCTGATGTTGAAGCTGAAGCTCCAATACTTTGGCCACCTCATGCGAAGGGTTGACTCATTGGAAAAGACCCTAATGCTGGATAGGATTGGGGGTGGGAGGAGAAGGGGACGACAGAGGATGAGATGGTTGGATGGTATCACCGACTCGATGAACATGGGTTTGGGTAGACTCCGGGAGTTGGTGATGGACAGAGAGGCCTGGCGTGCTGCAATTCATGGGGTCGCAGAGAGTCGGACACGACTGAGCGACTGAACTGAACTGAACCCCCAAGACCTCCCTGGGCAGCCAATGGCCTCTGTCAGTCTGTATCATCTCATCATACCAAAACTTAAAACTCATCATTTTCATTGATTAACTTTAAGACAGGGCTTTTAACCATTTCCTACCAAAATGGTCCAGTGGCTAAGAATAAGGTATCTGGGGAGTCTTTGGACATGAACAAGCTGAAGTAAGCATAGACTTACTTACTTTTATTGTGAAGAGTATCTCATATACACAGAAGTGTCTCAAATACATCTGTACGATAGCGGATATCAATAAAATGAATTTCTGCCTACATACCACTCAGCTTTAAAAATAGAGCATAACCTATAGCTTAAATCTTTCTATAGAGACCTCAGCGATTGCTTCTGCAACACTTTATCCTGAATCTGCTGCTTCTGTTCATAGTTTTGCCTGCGTATGTGCACGGTTGCTAGTTGTGTCTGACTCTTTGCAACCCCCTGGACTATAGCCCAGGCTCCTCTGTTCATGGGATTTCCCAGGCAAGAATACTAGAGTGGGTTGCCATTGCCTTTACCAGAGAATCTTCCCAACCAGGGATCAAACCTGCATCTTCTGCATTGGCAGATGGATTCTTTACCCCTGTGCCATTCCTAAGCAAACTATAGTTTGATTTTACTTTGGGGGGAGTTTATATAAATTAGCTATTATATTTTCCTAGAATTTAATCCTTTTGCTCAAAATTATGTTTTAAGAATTTATCCACAGTAATGTTGTGTCTGTAGCTCACTATTTTTGATTGACACAGGTTTTTTGTTTTTTTTTTTCTAGTGTGGGACTACTGCAAAGAGCACTGATATGATTATGGGAACTTGTCTTCTGGTGCACGTGTGCGTGAGTCTCTGAACTAGAATTCCATCTAGAAATGGAATTGCAGAGTCATAAATCATGAGTATTCAAATTTCTAAGCAATTTCAAAATGTTTCCCAAAGTAGTGGTACACATTTGAATCCCGACCGGATGTGGATGAGAGTTCTCATTGCTCAACATCCTCTTTTAACCTGCGATTTCCCCATTTTTCCCCCAATCTGACGCATTGTGATCTTATCTTCTTATTTCAGTAATTACTGAAGAAAATGAGCATCCTCTCATATATTATTATAAGCTTTATGTGTTTCCTTTTCTTTGTAATTCCTTTTTGGGTCTTTTGTCTATTTCTCTATTGGGTTGTTTCTCTTTTTCTTATTAATTGATTGGAGTTCTTAAATATCAAAGTTGGTATAATGATAAGCAATAATTTTAGCTATTAATGTGCACAGTTTAGTTTTATAAATTATATGTAAGGTAATTATCTTTCCTCACTCCATGTCTAATTATTTCATTCTTTTTGGTGGGCTCATTTGACAAAGAAAAGTTCTTAATTTTAAAGTCACTAAATTCTTCAACCTTTCTCTTTAGAGTTTGTGCATTTTAAGTTTTGTTTCTAGATAACTCCTACGGTCTCTTCTTGGAATTGCGTAGTTCTGACTCCCACATTTATTTACTTATTCCTCTTTCAATTTGAGTTTTGCATATAGTGTAAAGAGGGAATGAATTTCAGTTTGTAAAATTTGAATGTAGCAGTTATTGAACAGTTCATCTTTTCCTCATTTATTTCAAATACAGTCTCTGTCATAAATCAAGTACCCAAATCTAAGTGGCTGTATTTCTAAATTCTCTATTCTATCCTTTTGTCTATTTATCAATTAATGTGAAGTATCACATTAACCACATGATTAGTATGTCAATTATTATAGTAAAATAAGTCTTGATATCTAATAAGACAAGTTCCTTCTTACTTTGTTTTCTTCAGAGTATATTGGCTATCCATTACCTTTTTATTCTTTTGTATGAATTTTGAAATCAGCTTGCCAAATTTCATGAAAAACATTTTGAAATTGGTATTCTATTTACCTCTTAGATCTATGTGAGTAGAATTGACAACTTTATGATATGACTCTTCTTATCCAAGAACATAGTGTATTTTTCCATTAGTCGAGTTCTTTAATGAACTTAAAAAGTATTCTAATTATGCATGCCTTGTATAACTTTTGTTAGATGTATTCCCATGTGTTTATGCACTTTATACACTTTGTTGCTTTTGCAAGAGACATTTTAAATTAGATTTTATACCTGAACTTTTTCAATAGTAGAAATGCAGTGGATTTTGTTTGCCAATTGATTTGTTGTTAATTTTTAGAATAAATGTAAATAATGCATCTTTTGATATTTTGGATTTCTCTGTAGATAATATCATCTGTAAATAATGAGAGATTGGCTCCAGTCTTTGAAATTCTTGAAATATTTATTTGTTTTCATTTTATTCTGATGATTGGGACTTCTACTACAATGTGGAAAAAATGTGACAATAGAGCTCATTCTTGTCTTGTCCATGATTTAAAACAAAATATTTTCAAGCTTATACTATTTTGAATGTTGTTTGCTCTAGAGGTTTATAGGTCTTCTTTATCAAGTTGAAAACATTCTATTCTTACTTTGCCAAAAGTTTTATCATGAATGGTTATTGAATTTTACTGAATATCATTTTGCTATCATGGGTATAATTATGTGGTTTGTCTCCTTTTATTTGGTAATGTGGTGAATTACGACAGCTCTGACCTGTAATTTTCCTATTTTATTTTGCCCTTAGCTAAATTTTATATTGAGGCTGTGTAGTCTTGTGAAATATTTTGGGAATTATTCCATCTTTTTCTATTCCCTAGAAAAGTTTGTGTGAGAAATTGTTGGTAGAATTCACAAGTAAAATAATCTTGCATGTTATTTCTTTTGTACTACAGATTTAATTACATTTTTTCATTTGTAGGGAATTTCTATTTCATCTTGAGTCATTTTTATACTTTATGTTTCTTAGAAATTTATATATTTCATCAATTTATAAACTTATTGGCCTAAAGTTGTTCATAGTATTTTCTCATTTCTTTTTACATGTCTGTGGGAAGAGTATTTATTTCCCCCTTTTAATGCTATCTGTTTGCATATTCTCTTATGTTTTTTGATAAACCTGTCTTTTTAAACAACTTTTATCTTTTTGAATATTTATGTGAAATTTTACCTTCTGTTCTGTTTCTGTACTTATTTTATCTGTTTTTCTCCTTTCTTTGAGTTTATTCTGTTGTTTCTTTTCTGATTTCTAAGAATGGATAGTGAGCTCATTTAATTTTAAGCCTTCTTCTTTTTTAAAAAAAATAAAATCCTTTTCCTCTTTCTAATGTAAGAATTGTAGACTATATTTTTCCTTGTAAAAACTTTTTTGCACTCCACATATTTTGTATTAGTTTCTATAATACATAGTGTTTTTGTTAACTGCATAAATATTGAATAAATAGAGAAATTACCTGACATTTTATTTATATAATCTGACAATGTGTTGAGAGCATTTAGGGCACAGAACATGGCTTTCATAATTTCTTAATTATGATAATTTCATAATTTCATAATTAATTAATTAAATTAATAATTATTAATAATTTAACTAATTTCATAATTTCTTGGTTTGTCTTAACCAAGATAAATAAGATAACCAACCCCAAATAAATCACTCTGTAATCTCCTTCCTCTTTTAAGTATGCATATCTTCACAGGGTGAAAAATAAAATTAGCCCAGTTAAAAGCAGAAAATGTTTCTACAAAGGGCCAGTGATCTTTTGCACTTTTTCCACCTAAAATGAAGGAAACTGAAAGTTTTCTTCCCCATTAGGCACCGCTACCCTGGACTTCAGGCTCTTCAAGGAGTCATATTCTTAGAGCCCAAGAGCTTGATTTGTTATTTTGTCCTTTTAAAGTTTGTTTTAATTCTTAAGCTTTCATTGCTCTGTATCTTCAGCAAACCTCAGTTTCCTTGTGTGTGAAATGAACATCATAATATCAGTCCCAGTATTTTTCTGAGGATTTAATGAATGTGGAAGCACGTTTTAAAAAGTGCTGAGCAAATGTCAGTCACTATTTCTCTTCCTATGGCAGGAGGAATCTTCAAATTTTTATCCCTCAGTTCTTTTCTCATCTGTGCCTTTTCTACTTCCTCTAGGAAGCCTTCAAGCTCTCTCTTTATAGAATCTTCTGTTCTAGAAGCCACATGTTACAGAGCTTATCTTTAAAGATGTGAAAGCCCTTAGAGGCCATATATTCAAAGCTCCTCCATTTTCAGATGAAAGAACAAAGGTTTTTTAGTCCAGGGAATGCTTATCTCAATGTCTGTAAACAGCAGAGGTGAAATTCCCTAGTGATTCGTGCCAGAACCAAAACCAGAATGAAGATCTCAAGACTTCTGGTCTTGTGTTTCCTATTATATTCTTACCTGATGAGTGGCACTTCTCATTTTTATTTAGTTTTGAGTGTTTCCACCAGTAATTAGCCACCACTTATGAGGCAGTTATGCTCTCACCACTACATCTGATAATGGCCCTCTAGCAACTACTTGAAAAAAATCAGTTTTACCGAAAGACTTAAAGATAGCTGTGTGTGATTTTTGCCCAAAGAATACTCATTTATTTAAAGATGAATCTCAAGATGCCTATTTAAAAATAAAGTAAAATTTATTCAACAAAGTACAACTCTCCATTGGGAAACCAGATATCTAAAACGAGTATCGTCATCCATAATGTGGGCCTGGATGAGAAGTGCCTCAGTGCAGTCCATTTATTTTTCTACCCTGGATGAAAAAAGCCCTGTGGCAAGTCACTTAATGTATACACTTCGATGCCACATAAATTGGCTTCCCAGGTGGCTTAGGGGTAACGAACCCTCCTGCCAAAGCAGGAGATGCAGGACATGCAGGTTCGGATCCCTGGGTCTGGAAGATCCTTGGAGGAGGAAATGGCAGCGCACTCCAGTATTCTTGCCTGGAAAATCCCATAGACAGAGGAGCTGGCAGGCTACAGTCCATGAGGGTTACAGAATTGGACACAACTTAGTGACTTAGCAAACACTCAGGTTTCATTACGTTCATACTGATTGGTTTCACAGCAACAATCACCCACCAAGGCTTATTCAGTCCTTGTGTGTAAGAACATCAGTGCTGTCATGTTTCCCCTTAAGGTGCCATGACATTGGTGCACAGCATGTGACCAGCTCCAGAAAGTTCATCTAGCCTGGAGAGCAGTGAGTGCTTCTAGTTGAAAGGATGCAGTCCAGACAATCCTTAACAATGAGGGGCTATGGATTATCACGTATTCAACTGGCTTCAGCATCCTACACCGAGAGGGAGCTAGAGGTAGTCTGGTCAGTCCTGTCTAGTTGGGCGGCTGCAATGAGATGTGGTGGGGTTGCAGAGTGAGGGCGACCAGCCACACGGTTGCCTCTGCACTGGAGCAGCTTGGGTGTCCTCTGTCCCCTCCTGCAGCCCTGAGCCCAGCGGCACCAGGAATCTCTATTTGCTGCAGAGAAATCAAAGAATTCCAGAGCGAGGCCCTGGAATGCCTGGCTGCCTCCCAGCTCTCTCACGAAAAAGTAAATCCCATTGTTGTCTCCCTCTCCTTTCCGCACTCTGGGAATCAGCACTACCCTGGCCCAGCACCTTTCTCCCTCCAAGAAGACTGCTCGGCTGTATCAGGAAGCACAGCAATCTTATAACATCAACTCAGAGCGCTGCCCACATTTATCTTCCACCCTCGCACCCGTCTCTCCCATCGGGGGGCTATGGGCTTCGTGACTTTCTCCATGCGCTGGCCTGTCGCGTGCTCCCTGTTGTCGGGGACTCTTTGAACCGAGCCCAAGCCCGTGTCAGACAAGGGCTTGTGATGGATCCCCGGTGCCGTCCTGAGCAGACCGGGATATCACACCTCTAACTGGAGGGCCTGGTAAACAATACAGCGTGTACTCAGCTTCATAAACACTCGGCGTTGTTACAAAGGGCCTTGCAAACTCTGTGTGATAGGACTTGACCTTAAAAGCTATAGACAATCTCGCGGAGCACAGACGGTTTCATAAAGTACAATCACTTCCTGGAATTCTTGGGCCAGTGCAGTCGGAGCCGTGCAAATCCTGTTTTCCTTGCATTGTTTCCTGCATGTGAATATCATCAGTCTAGCAGGACCGTAACCATGGCACTTGTAAATAGCCGAGGGGCGACTTCTGATAAAGGCCGTACAGTTTTAAGGGTTTGTTTTTTTTTTTTTTTTTTTAAAGACAAGCCTGAATCGTACCTCACAAATGCCATATGGCAACAACAAAGTTGACAAATTGCCGTTTCAAAAATGTGCGCGTTCAGACCCAGGTATGTGTTTAAATCACCAAAGGAAGCAAACTAGCTCCCATAGTATTGAGAGTAGCATGGGTTGTTTTCATTTGTTATAATGTGTGCTAAATCACTGCAGTCGTGTCCGACTCTTGGTGACCCCATGGACCATAGCCAGCAGGCGCCTCTCTCCGTGGGATTCTCCAGGCAAAAATACTGGAGTGGGTCACCATTTCCTCCTCCAGGGGGTCTTCCCGACCCAAGGATTGAACCCAAGCCTTTTAACGTCTCTTGCATTGGCAAGTGGGTTCTTTACCACTAGTGCCAGCTGGGAAGCCCTTTGTTACAATGTAAATTTATATAAATTCTTACAGGGTGAGCAGAGATGGACACTGACCGGAATCATAACTGATTCTTTCCATAGTAGGGTTCCTTTTCTAATAAACAGGTTTGTAAATTTTAACTGGCCCTTAGTTTCTCAAATCAGTAATAAGAAGGAAAAACATTAATGCTACCCCTTGAAATACTCATTTTAAAACTCTAACTCTTCAGAAATTTGACATCACTGCTGGGCTATCCTGCTCCGATTTTCTTTGGCATTGATGTGTGTGTGCGCATGTGCGCGTGCACACGCATGCTCAGTCGTGTCCAACTCTTCGTGACCCCATAGGCTGCAGCCCGGCAGGCTCCTCTGTCCGTGGGATTTTCCAGGTAAGAATACTGGAGTGGGGCGATGCCATTTCGTTTTCCAGGGGCTCTTTCCCACCCAGGGATGGAATGTCTCTTGTGTCCTCTGCATCGGCAGGCAGATTCTTTACTATTGCACCACTTGTGAAGCCCACTTTTATACCGTCTCAGTCCACTGAGACGGTATAAAAGTAGAGAGAGAGACCAAAGCAGGCTACTTTAACCTCCACAGAAAATCCAAAGTTGTATCTTCCAGATTTGCTATAAATGCCTCAGTATTTAAAATGTGGAACTGCTGAACCAATCTTGATTCTTTAGCCTTTGTTACATGATTGAAATGTTTATTGAGCTAACATTGTAAGTTAAATTTTTAACAGATAAAAAAAATGATAGGTGTTGGACAAATGTTGACAGAAGTGTTTAAGTTTCCAAGAAAGATTTCCTTAGAGAGAAATAAAGAGAAGAGGAGCTTGTAAGACTCTCAGTTATGTTTTCATAGATGCTTATGTTTTTTTTTAATATCTAAAATTCTAAATTATTTCTAAAATAAGTCATGAATGTAATCTACAACATGGGGACTATAGTTGAGAATATGGTGTTGTACAATACAGCTGAAAGTTGCTAAGAGAGCAGGTCTTAAAAGGTTTCATCACAAGAAAAAAAAAGCTTTAGTAATGATGTGTAGTGATGGATATTAATTAAATTTACCATGAGGATGATTTCACAAAATATATAAATATCATTATGTTGTGCACCTGAAACTAATGTAATGTCGTGTGTCGATTAACCTCATAGAGGAGCAACAAAAATTTTAATTATTTCTATTTCTAAATTTCAAATTAAAATCAGTGATATCTGACCAATATTTTCACGTTAAGTATTAAGGATTGTTTGACGTCTTTAGATAAAAATCAAATCTTTATTTTTCTTATGCATTATACATAGTAAGTGCTAAAAATCTTAGGATGGTAATTAACAAAATACTTCCATTTTAATCCTTCATCTTAAAAAAAATTAGCACGAGTATTTTCAATGTGTTGATTTGCTCAAGATATATCTTAGAATAATGATCTGCTTTCATACCCTCAGGTTCTCTGAAGTTATTTTGGATTTCTGGTGCTATCTTATAAAATCTTTCATAAATTGCTTCTATAAAGTAAACAAAACTCAGAAAGCTCTTGTCTAAAGCCACACAGCTCACAAGCAGCAGAGTCAGGATTTGAGTCCAGGTGTTCATGGCTTCAAAGCAATTTTATTTAACCCAACAATGCAACTGCACTGACGACAGTCATCAGACAAAAATATTCTGAAGAATTTTGGAGAAATAGGAAAGAGTCAGACAAAACTGATGCACGTGGGGGGAAGAGGCTGTGAATTAGGAGCAGGAAATACATGGGATGCTTTCGTCATGAAGCAATACAATTTCAGCTTGACTTTCCTTCTTCATTGTCCTTTCTCATTGTCTAGCTTGTAATGTGGTCATGGTTATGTCAAGTGGCTACATTCCTGAATATGTATTTGGTTTCCTCATGGGAGGCAAGTCATTCCTGATTGATTTAGATGGAGAAATAAATGCCAGTTCTCCAAACGTCAGTGCCATGGAGGCAAGAACCCATTTTTATTCATTTTTATTTTGGAGCATAGCCAATTAACAATGTTGTGATACTTAAGAATAGGGGGTTAGTTTTAGGTGATACATTGTGATGTATTACAATAATTATATTGTAACAGTTTTAGGTGGACAGCAAAGGGACTCAGCCATACATAAACATCTATCCATTCTCCCCCAAACTCCCCTCCCATCCAGGCTGCCACATAATGTTGAGCAGAGTTCCCTGTGCTACACAGTAGGACCTCGTTGGTTATCCACTTTAAATGTAGCAGGGTGTACATGTCAATCCCAAACTCCCCTAAACTATCCTTTGCCCTCTTCTCCCCGCCCCCCAGGCAACTGTAAGTTCATTCTCTAAGTTTGTGAGTCTGTTTCAAAACATTTTAAAATTGATTTATCTAACGGTGTCACCTACATGAGCTAGCGATCTGACGCTAGTTCTCAAAGGATCTGACTTCTCTTTAAGCTATTAGAAGTTCCCCCTGCCTTACGGACAAGGTAAAGAACACTTTCCCAGCAGCCAGTAGGCTGGGACACCGTGTCTAGGCACACCCTGTTGGTAAAAACCACTTAATGGAGTCTTGTTACCATATTGCCTGCCACCTAATAATGGCACACCAAATTTGGTCCTCTGATAAGCATGAGTAACTTCCTCTATGGCCAAAGGGAGGTACATAACATGACTTTGGAGCCAGGCTTGGCTTTATATATTGTATTTACTTTGCAGAATTCATTTACGGGCACAGGCAGGGAGACAAAATACCTCCTTTTCATGAGGGTCCCAGAGGGAGAGCAGGCGTACAATGTCTCTTCATACCACACAAACAATACAGCACAGAAGACTCCTTCTAGCATAATAAACAACCCACAGTCTACAGTCTCCGTGTTTTTGGTATTGACAACGCTTTGTAAAGTTAGATCAAAAAGGTACTTGAGCTTTTTTTTTTTTAAGCTTGGTGTCTGTCTGAACAGGGCAAAAATTCTGTCCAACTGTTGGATGCAACAGACCTGAAAAATCTGATGATCAAAAGGAATTGTACTTCCAGCATTTTGAGGGCAATTCTCCTTGAGAGCTGTGAGGTAGAAAGAAATTTTAGGTTTTCATTGTATCCATTGGGTTATATGACACCACTTTTCTTTTGGCAATTTCACTATGCTTGGTAAGAATAGAGACCAATTCAACAAAGAAACAAAGAAACCAATTCAACAAACAAACAAATTCAACAAAGATTTCTCCAGTATCCCTGGAGAGATCTTAGATTTGCAGTCTCAATTAACTATTAACTCATAATAAACTATACATAGTACTTTTGATAGGATTTTTAAGATTTGTTTTTTGGAAGATGAGAAGTGACTGGCTCTTCTCTTTGAAAAGAAAACAAGCATCAACAGGAAATGAAAGCCAGATATGAGAGAAATATCAAAATGTTTTAAAAAGTCAGCCTATCTCACTTTTTTTGTCTGTCCCTCTTTATGAAATTTTTTGAAAACCTAGGATAGAAAATTTTCCCTAAAATTTAAATATCATTGAATTCAGAAATAGGAACAAGGGCCAGTCCTAAGGTTTCATCTACAATTGTCAATGTGTAGACATTTGTCTTTCTATTTAGAAAAAAAGGAAACATTCTTAAAACAGGATCTATTTATACTCATTAAAAATTCATTTACCAAAAGTATGCGCTATTACTCCTAGAGTAGTAATGAGTAAGGGAAAGTAATTTAGGTCTGTGTACAGTCAACATGGCGATCACTGTCTGGAAAAAAAGTTAGGACATAAGCACATGCATGACCTGGACACAAATCCAAAGAGATAAGTTCCAAATGACATATATGAAGTGCTAAGGGAGGTCACATTTGAATATTAATAGACTTAAATGAGGCTACCAACACACAGTTTCCTCAAATGTCAAAGTGTTTCAATCCATCAGTATCTCTTGAACTATGTCTTGCACAGAATTCCTGAGATACTTGCTTTAGTAAGTTACCTGCTTGCAAAAACAACCAAAATTCATGTTAAGTATGGCTTCTTTCCTTATTCATAACTGGCAATGGAGCTTTTTACATAGACTTCTTCTGAGAAAGCCATTTTGCCCCAATTCAAGGAAGATGGATTCCATGCTGTAGGCAAATTTTGTCTGGATAAGCTCATGAGTTTTCATGCAAATACATTGTTCCAAAAAGGCTCATAATAAGAAATCTCTTACTTCAACCATCACAAATACTTCATTGATGTCATGGTTATTAAAGAACCATTTGCACAGCTGTGAGCCTGACCCATAAAGGTCAATAATATCCAGGTACCTTGCAAGAGTCATTTCCAGCCACCCCTATGATCAGCCAGAGCATCATCACAGTTCCCCGAGATGGATGACTGAAGTTCAGAGGCAGACCCCGGCCCTCTGAGAAAAGCTAACCTCAGCAGGGTGTTTCTGCTAAGGTAGGTGGGGAAGAAGCATTGTCTGGTTTTCCCACAACATTGACCAACTCAACCCACACAGAAACAGAAAGTTTTCACTGTTTACAAGTTGTGGCATATTTTATCAATGTCTCTGCCCTGGAAGGACTGATGTTGAAGCTGAAACTCCAATACTTTGGCCACTTGATGCGAAGAGCTGACGCATTTGAAAAGACCCTGATGCTGGGGAAGATTGAGGGCAGGAGAAGGGGACGACAAAGGATGAGATGGTTGCATGGCATCACTGACTCAATGGACATGAGTTTGGGTGAACTCCGGGAGTTGGTAATGGACAGGGAGGCCTGGCGTGCTGCAGTTCATGGGGTCGCAAAGAGTCGGACACGACTGAAAAACTGAACTGAACTGAACTGCCCTCAGTAATTCTTTCCAAGGGGTAAGGAAAAAACACAAAGAGAGTTTCTTTCTTCCTTCTTTCCTTCTTCCCTCCCTCCTTCCCCTCTCTCTTTCTTCCTTTTAAAATGTTTCTGAAGGCAAAGGCAAACACAAACACTCTTTGAAAATCATAGGTGGGCCTTATTAACATCATTTCACTGCAGAAATAGAGACTGTTACCTTCCAAGGTGAGGGGCAGTCAGCATGAAGCAGCTCCTCCACCACCTGTCTTCTAAGAGGTTTCATCCCCTCGGGGGCAAGATCTTTCTTAGAAAGTCAAAGAGTTAGAATTTTAGAAAAAAAAAAATAGTAGTTGGACCTCAAAACATATGTGTAAATTTTAATTCTGAGATTTTGAAGAAGAAAGGGAATGTCTCCAAATTTTCAACATTTATTGCTCCCCAAATGGCAATTATAGAATAAGTGATGATTTATCAGTGCTAAGATTAGAATCACCCCAAGCGAGTGCAAAAAATTAGATGGAGATTCATAAGACAGATGTTATTTGAGATAATTCCTGCCAATGACCACAGATTTGGGCTTAATCCAAAGGACAGTCATAAACAGACTTGGAATTAGATAACTGAAACTGGCGACAATGGAAGGATTATGAATATTCTGGTGTATCATCTTTTATCTGAAAGGCTTTAGATATTACTTATTTTTTCTTTAAGAACAATAGATAATGGTGACTCACTTGATTCTCTTGGTCACTTCAAATAAATGTAGAAGTCAAAAATAGCTCTTGTAATTTCATGGTGACCAAGTCTATTCTATATGGTTTCATTAATGCAATTACTATTTGCAGGCTAACATATTGTACCCAGCTCCCCTGGGCTTTGTTTTTCTTTGAACAACATTCAGAACAAGAAAAAACAAATATTACTGCTGAGTGATGGACTGGATTTAGTCTTGGCTGATTTAGGCCTGGGCAATGGCTCTAAAATTCTTGCCTATGAGTCTGAACCTGTGAGTCACTGAAAATCAGCATTGCTAGGGTGCTATATGCTGGCATAGTGCAAACTCAAAGCCATTCTAGGACCCAGAGCAAGAAAATATTATGCTCTAGGTTGCCTGGGAAATGAGTACACTTCAAAATGCCTAGACATGTACCTAAAAATGGGAGGGGTCTTCAAGCTTCTTAATACCACCAACTCTTCCGCTGCTGTTTTTAAACATTTAATGGAAGTTGTGTTTTATATTTTCAACTTTTTATTTTGTACTGGAGTATAGCCAAGTAACTGGAGAAGGAAATGGCAACCCACTCCAGTATTCTTGCCTAGAGAATCCCAGGGATGGCGGAGCCTGGTGGGCTGCTGTCTATGGGGTCGCACAGAGTCGGACACGACTGAAGTGACTTAGCAGCATAGCCAAGTTAACATTGTTTGATAGTTTCAGGTGGATAGCAAAGGGACCCAGCCGTACGCATACACGTATCCATTCTCTCCCAAACTCCCTTCCTATCCAGGCTGCCACATTGAGCAGAGTTCCCTGTGCTATACAATAGGTCCAAATTGGTTACCCATTTAAAATATTGAAGTGTGTGCATTTACTGCTGGTGAGAAATGAAAATTGATGGATATTTCTGTTTGTTTGTTTTTTTAAATCAAATTGACAGTTGATTTGCTGGCTCTTAGCTTACTAGCAATAGAGTGAGAATTGCCACAAAGATAAAATATTGGACTCAAAGTATAGTTTAGGTAATTAATTTAAATTCTCTTGACTTCATTTTTCAAAATCTGATGTAATTTTGTCATTTTTACTTAATAGACGTCTTAGAAGTTTGTGGTATATGGTATAAGTTATACTTGAATAACCTTACCTACACCATCAAAATCTTGCATGTACATATTTCAGAAATTTTCAAGAGTTTGGTGTCAACTCTGTTTTTTGTTTGTTTGTTTGTTTGGCAGCAGTTCTTACCAAGAAACGTATCAAGCATGAAATTTACTTCTAAAAAGTTTAATTCCTTGTTCAGTCAATGACTTATCAGATTAAGTCACCTGTATGAGGCAAATATGCTCAGAAATGACTTACTCCACAGGGTCTTGGAGAAGGAAGCATAACATAGGTTTGCCTTGAAGAAAGGATGCATCTCAATTTGTCAGCCTAAAATCCTGCACAGATTTTACACTAAATGAATATGCACATGGATAAGGTTTCATTCTTTCTCTGTTGAATCCGTTTCCCCTGTATTGTACTTAGCCGCTCAATTGTGTCTGAGTCTTTGTGACCCCATGGACTGTAGCCCGCCAGGCTCCTCTGTCCATGGGGATTTTCCAGGCAAGAATACTGGAGTGGATTGTCATGCCCTCCTCCAGGGAACCTTCCCAACCGGTTGATTGAACCCAGGTCTCCCACGTTGCAGGCAGATTCTTTACCATCTGAGCCACCAGGGAAGCCCAGCATTAAAAACCAACCCTGAATATCCAGGAGGACCTAACAGCCTATGTTACTCAGTGCCACCTCTCATTATAGAATATACAGTATTTTGTGACCTTAGGGAGATTACAGAGCTATTTTTTTGTCCTCCTTCTCCTCTTCCTCCTTCCTTTAGTTTTTGGGGGGTGGTGGGGGTAGTTAACCGAATGGTGATATAAAGATGGGGCAATATTAAGACATTTTCAGATCCTTTTTCTTAGTATCTGAGGGAAAGAAGCAGCCCTGTTTTTGTCTAAAGAGCGTGGGTTAGCATCTCCAACCTGCCCCTGGGCAAGGAGTGAAGGACGAGAGACTGGCAGCTGCAGAGAGCACTTGGACTCACCAAGGAGGGGCAAAATGCTTCTGTGAATTCCTTCAGATCACTGAAGCTGCCTGTCAGATTGAATCTGAGTGTTCTGGCTCATCAATCAGAGCCTCGGGGCAGCCCCTGCTGCCAGGGTCCTGCGTCACCCAGAGCCACAGTGCCAGGGAGGCAAGGCCCCCGACTGTGAGGAGTGTCAGTGGGTCTCAGTCCCCAGAAGTCACACATGCCCTGCGGTGGACAGCCTCCTGGAAGGGGAGATTCTGGGAGGTAATGGGCATTAGATGAAGAGAAAGAAAGGAAGGAAAGAGGCAGCAAAGAAAGGAGGAAGAGAGGGGCGTGAGCAGAGGAGATTAAAGAAAATAACAGGACATTTTGTCTTAGGAATGAAACCCATTCTCATACCAGCCTTCTAAGATTTTTTTTTCAAACTTTAAACTTTTTATTTTGTATTGGGATGGAGAAGAAAACCTCAACCCACTCCAGTATTCCTGCCTGGAGAATCCCATGGACAGAGGAACCTAGTGGGCTACAGTCCATGGGGTCACAAAGACTCAGACATGGCTTAGCAACTAAGCAGCAGCATAGTTGATCAACAATGTTGTGGTAGTTTCAGGTAAACAGCGAAGGCACTCAGCCATACATATACATGTATCCGTTCTCCTCCAAACCCCTCTCCCTACCAGGCTGACACATAACACTGAGCAAAGTTCCATGTGCCATGCAATAGGTCCTTGTTGGTTAACTGTTTTACATATAGCAGGGTGTACATGACCTTCGCAAACTCTCTGACTGTCCCTTTCCCCCAGCAACCATAAGTTTGTTTTCTAAGTCTGTGAGTCTCTTTCTGTTTTGTAAGTAAGTTCATTTGTATCATATCTTTTTAGATTCCACATATAAGGGATGTCATGTGACATTTCTCCTTCTCTGTCTGGCCAGTCCCCTAAGATTCATTCATCCACGTATCACAGTATTTCTGCCGCCAAAGCAGAGCTTCTGCAAGCAGTTACATAATGTATGTCTTGATCTGGGGATCTGCACTGGAGGGCAGGGGGTGTATCACCCACAGTAATTCTCCCCATGAGTTGCCCATGAAAGTGCTTGTTCTTAAAATTTTCATCTTGAACAAGTGCTCCTGAGGATTAAAGAAGTACTTTTATGTCTCCTGAGGACTGGGATGGCCATTCCCATGGGAAAGGAGCGCAGCACACACAAGCTTGTTTTTAAAAAGAACTTAATAATTTTAGGGGCTTCCCTGGAGGTCCAGTGGTTAAGAATCTGCCTTACAATCCAGGAACTAAGATCCCACATGTAGTAAGGCAACAATTAGAGGAGCATCACAAAGAAGACGCAGCCAAATGAATAATAATTAAAGTTCATTTGTTTTAAAAAAAAATTTCATTTGTTTAAAATAACAGAAAGTAATGAGTGATATTTATTTTAAAAAATAGAACTTAATAATTTTAAAAAGGGTAAAGATCTCAGTCAAGGTTAGTCATCTAAATAGTGGGAGCCTGAAACCAACACCAACAATGTAATGTTGATAATGATTTATTAGCATAATGTTGATAATGATCCACACTTATATCTACACACTCACGTACATATACATATGAACACATATACATATACACATGTGTATATACATATGCACATGTAGTATATATGGATATACTACATACATATATATTGTATCCACATCTACCTATACACCTACATGCATATATATACACATATGTATATAATACACATAATCTACTTACTTAACCAGAATCATGACATTTTTCTTCTTATTAAAATCTTTAAGATAGATGAAAAATTGAGTAATATTATTTGAAGAGCTCCAGGTCTAGTACTTCTTGAAACTAGTGTGTAAAAATATGTAATCAGGCATGTTTTTTCAATCACACATGCCTTTTATCCCCATTTAATAGTAAAAATAGATCAGGACTAAATTCTATTAGCAAATCATAGTTACTTATTTTCATTTGTGTGTTACATGTACTAGTCAGAAGAATAATCAGATTTCAGGAGATTTAGTAGAATATTCTTCAAAATTTTTGAAATCACCGATTCAGTTAGAGAATTCCACAAGCATGAGTTCTTACACGAACTTGAAAGTACAAAGATTAATGACCTAAGCATTTCAGTTTTAGTTTTAAATCTAAAAGTGGAAAGAGACCCACCCATAATTAATGAAGTAATGGTGACTTAGAGAGAAGAACTTCATCAGTTTTAAAAACATAACTCAGGATTCACCTATTCAAGAAAACTTGGTATACGAAATCCAAATGTTAAAAACAAAACAAAACATCAGAGCTTGATGTTTCACCAATCAAATTCCTAAACTTTATAAATAGTTTCACCGTGGGATTAAAATAAATATTAACTGATCTCACTCATTTACTTAGAAAATGATTCAATTTTCAAAAGTGACCTACTCTCAAACCCGAGGAATATCACAACTCTATAGTACAAGTTCTATCCAGAGATGCTGAAAATTCAGTTTTCCAAAAGATGCAATATAATTAGTCTTTGAAGTTATCCTAGAATAGAAGATAGCAAAACTTTCAAAATTTAAAATGGAAGCAAATTTCTAACCCCTTTTATATAACAAATATGGAATTAGGGCAGGGAAGAATTATATCAGCTTTTTTTTTATAGAAGAGGCAAGAGGGAATAATTTGAATCTTATTTTACTTCTGTGCCATCTATGTGCTGACGCCCGCCATTTAAATATTTTTGGCCATTATTTTTTCTGAGTTTGACCTTGTACATACAAAGACCAACTTTTATCTATCTCTACTTGGATGTCTCATAGGAATTTCACATGTAATATACCCAAATTACTGAATTCTTACTTATCCAGAATGCTGCAAGAGCTTCCTAAGTAGTGTTCTTATTTTTAATTTGACTCTCTCATTTTCTATTTTCCAGGTAGCAACCAGAGAGATCTCAAAAATCCTTGAATAACTTCCTATTTTACTTGACGTAAAACCTTATCACCTTCCGTGTTCAATCCCTTCAGCCATGTCTGACTCTTTGTGACCCTATGGACTATAGCCAGCTATGCTCCTCTGTCCATGGGATTCTCCAGACAAGAATAATAGAATGGGTTGCCATGCCCTCTTCCAGGGGATCTTCCTAACCCAGGGATTGAACCTGTGTTCCCTGCATCTCCCCATTGCAGGCAGATTCTTTACCCACTGAGACACCTAGGACGCCCTTATCACCTTAAAATGACTTATAATGTATAGGGTGACCATCTGTCTTGGTTTGCCAAACACAATTCCGTTCATATCAGTTGACTATGTTTTTGTAAAGACCATTCACTTTCATTCCAAAGTGTCCCTGTTTGGATGATAAGTTTTGATGACTTTACTTATAAGGTCCTGCATGATTTGGCATCTGCCCCCTCTTCAACTTTAAGTCAGACCATCCTGGCCCTTGCTCATGCTACTCCAGGCACATGAATTATCATCTTTCAGCTCCTCAAATATGGCAAGGTCCTCACTAACTCAAGGGCTTCCCAGGTGGTGCTAGTGGTAAAGAACCTACCTGCCAATGCAGGAGACATAGGAGGTGTGGGTTTGATCCTTGGGTCGGGAATATCCTCTGGATCCACTCCAATATTCTTGCCTGGAGAGTCCCATGGACAGAGGAGCCTGGTGGGCTACAGTCCATGGGGTTGCAAAAGAGTTGGACATGACTGAAGAGACTTAGCATGTTTTTACTAACTCAAGGTCTACACACCACTTTTTTTCATTTTTTCTGTTTCAGCTTAAACACCATACTTGAAGGGACTCTTTTCCTGATTATCCAATCTATCAAAAGAAGATTTGTCCCCTCCTAAACCCCTCTGACCTCTGTTCTTTTCCCCAGCAACACACATGATTATTTACAAGTATACATTTTTCTGCATATTTTTTCTGTCTTTTTCAGTACAACAGAGTTTTCTTTATAGAAAAGTTTCTCCAAATGGAAAGAGAACATGTATGTTTTCTTTCATCTTTGAAAACTGTATCTAGTCCAATGCTTGAGATGAAGTGAGCTCTCAGCATTTGTTTTAATGGATGATTGGGTGAATAAGTACATAAAATGGATGATCTGTGATCATCACTTAGGAGAAGTTAAGACTGATTCAACTTTGGGGGCAATAGGAAGAAAACCAGACACAGAAAATGAAAGCTTCTTAAAAATCAGTCATAGACTTACCTTTGATTTGTGAACAATTACCATTATCTTGAAGCACTGAGCTAGGGACTGAGGTTACAAAAGTGAATAAAATACAGCACCTTCTTCAGGAGTTGACAATCCTTTGAAGAGATATACATAACAAGTTAGTTCAGCACAGTTTGGAGCACAGAAAAGAAATAACCTAATACTGACTAGAATTTGAGGAATCCTTTCTCATGGAGGTGGCTCCAGAATTGATTGGGTCAGATGTAGATCAAATGTAACACTACGATTTTTAAAATAAATCATGAATGAATAAATGCATTAAAATAGGTGAGTGAACAGCTGTGTGGTAAGGAGATGGCATTATAACCGTTAGGTGGAAAGTTTACAAAATTTCTGGTCTCAGGACCACTTTACACTGTTAAAACTGATTGTGGGTCCCAAAGAACTTTAGATTGTACAGGGTACTTCAATCTGTATCTTCTATTAGAAATTACAGCTCAGGCATCTAAAATAGTCACCCATTCACTTAAGAAAAACAATAAATGTATGATATGTCAACACAGATAACTTATTTTTATGAAAAACAACTATATGTGCCAAAACAAGAATCAAATTTGCTAAGAACAAGGGCATTGCTTTACATTTTTGCAGGTTTTTTCTCTGGCTTAAGAGAAGACAGCTGGGTTCTCATAGATGTTTCTGCATTCCATCTGCTGGATTATGTTGATTTTTTGAAGTGTATGAAGAAATTCCAGCCTCACAGAGATAAATCTTTGAAAAAGTGAGGAATTCACAAACCACCTGAATGAGAACTGGTTCTGAGACTATCGCCTCCCTTTGGATTTTGACTGGTGAGTGTTAAGCAAAGAAATGACTTGACCTGATTTGTGTTTAGATAGATTAGTTTAGAAGCTATGTGGTCAATAAATTGGAATGAGTGAGGCCAGAAATTCGGAGACTAGTCCATGAAATAATGTAATGGAAATGAAAGGGTCAAATCACTCTTAGTTGTTGCAAGTGAGGGAAAGAAGAGGCTGGGCGTGTGGAGGTGGAGCACAGATTTCTTTGGGAAATGACAGATTATAATGTTGCCACCAACTGACTAAAGATGATGTTTGGAAGATTAACTCTTTGTGAAGTGGAGGAAGGAGTGAAAGGGGGCATGGGAGGAATAGGGAAACAGGGATTGACACATATTCATTGACTGATCCTATGGATAAAATAGATAACTTTGAGAACATACAGTATAGCACAGGTATAGCACTATGTATAAAATAGATAACTATGAAAAAATATGGTATTACATAGGAAAGCCCACTTAATACCCTGTGGTGACTTGAATGGGAAGGAAGTCCAAAAGGCAGAGGATGTAGGTGCAAGGATAACTCATTCGTTTCATTGTAAGCAGAAACTTACACAACAATGTGAAGCAACTATTCTCCAATAAATATTAATTTACAGAAGTACTTTGTGAATGTGTTGAGTGGAAGGTTGTGTGGAGCATCCAGATAAAGGTGTCGGGAAGACATTTTATCATGTGAGTCTGAGATACAAGCTAAATGCTCCTGGTGGAGACCAGTTAATAAGTGAAGGCTAAGTATTAGAGAATGGAGTGATTTTTCTAGGGAAAAAAAAAAACAGTGGGAGGAGTGAACAAGAACGGACACCAGGAAATTAGCAAAGTTAGGGTTGGTTGGGCATAGAGAATCTCACAAAGTGTCCAAGAATGAGAGTCACCAAGCAGGTGTGGTGTAACTAAAACTGTGAGAGTGGACAGTTCATGAAAGCCCTGACAACGGGCCAACTACAGTGGAGAGATTGAGATAATAACAGAGACATGGTTACTAGTGTTCTTAGGACAGAGCTAGTGGAGTGGGTTGGAGAACAATGTCATTTTAGATCTCAGCTGTTTGAAGAGCAAATTGGGGTGCAAGCAGAATGAGCATATGTAACCTTTCTTAAGACTTTGGTTGAGAATAGAATGAAGAACAATGCTATCAAACAGAGAGCCGAGAGAGTCTGTCTGATTAGTATAGAAGAGATTGCATTTGCTTATGGGGTGAGGCAACGAAGCTAGTTGAGGCAAAATGTTGCAGACATGTGCCATTAATCATTATAGAATATTCAGGAGGAAAAAGGAAAATATATTATCAAGAGAACAAGGAGAATATCTTTCCATTTCTCGCTTTCTCTCAGACATCACAGAATATGGGTGTTTCAGAGAAAATACAAAGTCGTGAGGACTAAGAAATGCAGCAATAAGTTATTTGTGTAGTTACCAATGGTTACTAACTTTTCTACATTTACTAACATGGGATGAGAAACAAGAAACATATACTCCACCCCAAAAAGGATGGACAAGACCGGTGAGAAGAATAGAGAAGCAAAGATAAAGATAGGATAGATTAGAAACTCTTTCCATGCGCCACTGATTATAAGGCACTTCTTAGAAAGGAGAAGTTAGCCATGATACAAGGTGGTGCTAGTGGTAAAGAATCTGCCTGCCAGTTCAGGAGATGCAAGAGATGCAGGTTCGATCCCTGGATTGGGAAGATCCCCTGGAGGAGGAAATGGTAACCCACTCCAATAGTCTTGCCTGGAAAATTCCACTGACAGAGGAGCCTGGCAGGCTGCAGTCCATGGAGCCGCAAAGAGTTGGACATGACTGAGCACAAAACAGCACAGCCGTAATACAATGCACCTATGTAGAGTCAACTGCATATAGTTCGCATGACAGAAAGCAAGTGTGATTTTTCTCAACAAATCCTTTCATTGTCCTCAAAAAGATCTGAGTTAAAAAAAAAAAAAACTTTTTAGGGAATTTTTCTATATTGTGTTCCTTGGAACACTAGTGTTGTTTGAAATGTTAATAAATCATTAAAAATAAAAGAGGGTGGTGGTCTTCAGGCAAATCAGTTTGGAAAACATGGAGTTAAAGCCAAGCAGATTTCTTAACAGAAAGACTTCTCAGAATCATTGCTATAGTTACATGCATTGGGAGTTATTCAAGTGAGTGATACAGTAGACACCATTTCCCAAATGTAATCATTGTTTTCATTGAACTATTGTTTTCATTGAACATTTACTGACTTCTTGCCAGAAACTGGTGTGTTTGGGAAACACTGCTCCAAGGTATTGTTAAACTCAGTAGTGTGTATCTGATTAATTAGGATCATGATTCTTGTGTCTGGAATAGTTAAATTGATAAGATACCTTTTTTAAACTTTTTATTTTATATTCAAGCATAGCCAGTTAACCATGTTGTGATAATTTCAGATGGACAGCAGAGGGACTTAGCCATACAAAGATTTGGAGAAGGAAATGGCAACCCACTCCAGTATTCTTGCCTGGAGAATCACATGGACAGAGGAGCCTGGCAGGCCATGGTCCATGGGGTCGCAGAGAGTCAGACACGACTGAGGCGACTGAGCATGCATGCATACATGTACACGCTGCTGTATTTAAAAGGGATAATTGACAAGGGTCTGCTGTATAGCACAGGGAACTCTGCTCAGTGTTATGTAGAATGGATACCCCTTTTTAAAAAAGCCATTAACACACCCCTATGATTTCTAGATTTGGTGTTATTGATGTTCTGTTTTTGATTTTATAACACCTACCCACTTCTGAAAAATAGTCCATGGACAGAGTGGGCTCCCAAAAACAATGTTTAGATTGATGGCTTTATATTTTAGAGTTTTAAAGTAATTTTGCTTTTGACATCCAATAGGAAGAGAAAACCAGAAGAAGGCATCATCAGTGTTTATGCCCCAGGAAGAAACATATGTCCATGAAGACTCACGGACAGACCAACAATTGGATTGCTCATCCAATAAGTGTTTTGTCATTTGATTCCAATAAGAACCAGATGAGCTTGTAGAAAATGCTGCATCTTGATTTTTCTTAAGCTCATGATAGCCCTTTATAAGAAGAATATCACATGGGCTTTTGTTCATTCAGAATGTTTTTTGAATTCCAATTCAATCTAGATATTGTGGAAATTACTGAGTAAAAGGCATGGTCCCGACTTGCATAAGGTTACATCTGGCTTCAGTAGGTGATAGAATAAATGAAAAAAAGTAAAATCATATAAAAATTAAAATGTGTTGCACTTTAAATATAAAGAATCATAGGATAGCATATGATTAGTTAAAATCAAAAGATAGTAGACAAGAAGACAAGGTAGTATGTCACATGTAAGTGCATATATGTGCATGAATTGAATTATCACCCACACATATATGTCTTCCTAGGAACATGTGATACCCAGTATGAGAGTCAGCTTCTACTGTTCTGGGATGCTAAAGAGAGTGTTGAAATGCATCTTCTCCTTCCACAAGTCAAGTAACGGCTGAGAGCACAGCAGTACATGTGCGTCTCTGGAACACCCCAACCTCCACCTCCATTGACCTGAATCTCAAAAAGTTTAAGTTCAGGTCTGGACTGCTAAAGGAGAGGCTCCATCCTACAACCTGGATCTCAAGAATCTGATCTGACACCCAAACCAGACATCTGGTAAGAGCCAGGCATTCCTGACATGATTGCTTGATGAATCATTTTCAGAACTCTCAGATTTGTGAAGGGCACTGCTTTATTTTCATTCTCATTTTTTTTCCAGCTAGAAAAGCTTCCTGGCATTGCTCTTCCTGTAAAAACATGATTAATATTCAGACCTAGATTAGATCCGAATTTCTATAGAGGGCAATGAACAGGTTGTTTTGTTCTTTCTCTCCAGCTGAGAACTCAGGGAATAAACATCATTTAATGTCTTTTCTACCTCAGGGAGATTCTTAGTGGCTTTGTCCACTGTGTTACAGACTTCACAGGGATGTGCCCTATGCTTTCAATGCAAATTTGCACTCTAAATCCCTTATGAAATGAGCCAGTAAGAATATGTATTAAAGAAATGGTAGGCTAGTGAGAGTTGAAAGATTGTAGTTTTCAACCAGCAGCTCAATTTGATAGCTCTTCACCCTACACAAGCTGCTAGCATTTATTAAAATGTGTAAAAATTTGAGATGGAGAGTTTCTAATTGGGCTAGAATTCCTAGATATATTAGAATTAGATATGCAGGGTATCAAGGCATATTCAGGACATGATGAATCTAGACAAAAGTGAAAAAACTAAAAGGAACTGATATACGAAAGATTACTGTTCATTGATGTGTATTTCAGGCGTCCACTTTCAATAAAATATAATCTATTGTGATTTTAGTAGCAAATATCATTCCCTCCTGAGAAAGCTGTATGCAGGTCAAGAAACAACAGTTAGAACTGGAGATGGAACAACAGGCTGGTTCCAAATCAGGAAAGAAGTACGTCAAGGCTGTATATTGTCACCCTGCTTATTTAATTTATATGCAGAGTACATCATGAGAAATGCTGGATGAAGCACACGCTAGAATCAAGATTGCTGGGAGAAATATCAATAACCTCAGATATGCAGATGACACCATCCTTATGGCAGAAAGTGAAGAAGAACTAAAGAGCCTCTTGATGAAAGTGAAAGAGGAGAGTGAAAAAGGTGGCTTAAAATTCAACATTCAGAGAACTAAGATCACGGCATACAGTCCCATCACTTCATGGCAAGTAGATGGGGAAACAACAGAAACAGTGAGAGATTTTATTTTCTTGGGCTCCAAAATCACTGCAGATGGTGACTGCAGCCATGAAATTAAAAGAGGCTTGCTTCTTGGAAGAAAAGCTATGACCAACCTAGAGAGCATATTAAAAAGCAGAGACATTACTTTGCCAACAAAGGTCTGTCTAATCAAAGCTGTGGTTTTTCCAGTAGTCATGTATGGATGTGAGCGTTGGACTACAAGGAAAGCTGAGCACTGAAGAATTGATGCTTTTGAACTGTGGTGTTGGAGAAGACTCTTGAGAGTCCCTTGGACTGCAAGGAAATCCAACCAGTCCATCCAAAGGAAATCAGTCCTGAATATTCATTGGAAGAACTGATGCTGAAGCCTCTCCAATACTTTGGTCACCTGATGAGAATAACTGACTCATTTGAAAAGACCCTGATGCTGGGAAAGATTGAAGGAAGGAGGAGAAGGGACGACAGAGGGTGAGATGGTTGGATGGCATCACTGACTCTATGGACATGAGTTTGAGTAAGCTCCGGGAGTTGGTGATGGACAGGAAAGCTTGGCATGCTGAAGTCCATGGGGTTGCAAAGAGTCGGACATGGTTGAGCGACTGAACTGAACTGAAATGATCATTCCCTGACCACAGTGAAGCTATATCCTATAGATATATGGCACTTTATTGTGATTCATATTTTATTTCTTGGGTTTATTTTCATGTACTCTTGCCTGGAAAATTCCACGGACAGAGGAGGCTGGCGGGTTAGAGTCCACGAGGCGGCAACGAGTCAGACATGACTGAGCCTACAGGCACGCACAATCAGGATAGATTGCCCACCAACTACACAGCTGCCTTCTTAATTATTAGCTTGTCAAAAACCAGATCCATTTTACCATTACTGGAAGGAAGATAATTTGGGACTGGGGATTAGGAAAATTCAATTGCAGAACATTAGCTGCTTCTAATATTAAGTACCCTGCTTTAAACAATGTAATCAAACAATGATTTCTTGACTTTTAAGGTTGTCCATTATTTATTGACAATTTTTTCTCTGGAAATAAAGGTTTAACATTTTAACATGCTTCTTACCTTTTTATTTTACTTTGCCAACAAAGGTCTGCATAATCAAAGCTATGGTTTTTCCAATAGTCATATATGGATGTGGGAGTTGGACCATAAAGAAGGCTGAGAGCTGAAGAATTGATGCTTTTGAACTGTGGTGTTGGAGAAGACTCTTGAGAGTCCTTTGGGCTGGAAAGAGATCAAACCAGTCAATCCTGAAGGAAATGAGTCCTGAATATTCATTGGAAGGACTGATGCTGAAGCTGAAGCTCCAATACTTTGGGCACCTGGTGCGAAGAGCCGACTCATTAGAAAGCAACCTGGTGCTGGAAAAAATTGAAATCAGGAGGAGAAGGGGATGATAGAGGACAAGATGGTTGGGTGGCATCACTGATTCAATGGACGTGAGTTTGAGCAAACTCCGGGAGATGGTGATGGACAGGGAAGCCTGGTGTGCTGCTGTCCATGGGGTCCCAAGGAGTTGGACAAAACTGAGCAACTGAACAACAACCACCCTTTTAATATGCTGTCTAGGTTTGTCATAGCTTTTCTTCCACAGCATATTAATTCCTGCACTCTTCCTACTTATCAGTAACTGAACTACGTAGAGTATTATGATTGTACTTTTGGTTTTTGTATATCTGATCATTTTTCCTGGAGTTCATTATTGCTTTACTTGTTGGTTATCTAAGGCAATGGCACCCCACTCCAGTACTCTTTTGTCTGGAAAATCCCATGGACGGAGGAGCCTGGTAGGCTTCAGTCCATGAGGTCACTAAGAGTTGGACACGACTGAGCAACTTCACTTTCACTTTTCCCTTTCATGCACTGGAGAAGGAAATGGCAACCCACTCCAGTATTCTTGTCTGGAGAATCCCAGGGACGGTGGAGCCTGGTGGGCTGCCGTCTATGGGGTCACACAGAGTCGGACACGACTGAAGTGACTTAGCAGCACGCAGGTAATACAAATTCATCCCCAAACACACCCAATAAAAGAGTAAAACCCCTTTTCATGTACTCAGATATGTCAGTTGAGCCTCTCAGTTCCATCTTTTTCTTGGAGTCAGTTCTTTTGGAACCTTCTTGTTTTTGCTTCATTCTGGACAGATTGCCCTCCAGGTCTGCTGCACAACTGTCTTCTTGAAATATTCCTCGTCTGTGATGGGAATATCTTTCATTTCTCTTATATGTTGGAATCCCTGTATCCTAGATCCCACAACTTCCTCCCTCCTGGGATACCTGCTTCTTTAGTAATTCCTCTAATGAGTTTATGTGAATCACTCTAGAAAGTTCAGCCTAGAATAGAACCTGGCATACTATATCCTGTAGACCAAATTCATGGCCTGTTTTGTATAATCCATGAGCTAAAAGTGTTTTTTTGCATATAAAAATGTGGCTAAAAATTAAAAAACCAACAAAGAATAGTATATGGCAGAGATGACATATGAGCCATAGAGTCTAAAATGTTTACTATCTTGTCCTTTGTAAGCGTGGGTGGGCATCATTCAGTTCACTGATGGCCCAGATGTATCAACGATGCAGAGAAAGGGTGAATTTTTGCTCTCTCTGTTGGAGCAGAGACCTCCATCTTCTTTTGCCCTTGGACAAGAACACACCTTAGTTTCAAGCCTTAAGACTCAAACTGAGACTTACGCCATCAGCTCCTTTGGTTTCCAGGACTTTGGACTTGGACTGAATGATGCCACTGACTCTTCTGGTTCTCCAGTTTGCAGACAGCAGTTTGGAAACTTCTCATCTTTCATAATGGTGTAAGCCAGTTCCCATAATAAATATCCTCTTGGGTCTGTTTCTCAAGAACCCTAACAGATATGTAAAGTTACTCACTGCTTTTGCCCTGTTACCTAACATTATAGAACCTTGTCCTCTGTAATTCCAAACTACCCCTCCTTGCTTATATACCGTTTACCCTCATTGCATTATATTTTTGTTCTTTCTTGTGTATTTTAACAAAATTAGAAATTATTATTGTCATTTCATGCAAGATCACTGCGTGTGTAAGTTGCTCATATACTTTATCAGTTTCTTTACTCGTCCTTTCTCTCTTCCATATATGATTGCTTACTCTTGCCTAGCACTTTCTTGATATTTTATTAAATATTATTAATGGAAAATGCTCGGTTTAGTTTTGCCTAAAAATATCATTACTAGATAGTTTTTCTGGGTATAGAGTTTTAGATCAATAATTGTTTTTGCATAGCACTTCGATACCATTCAAGCTGATTAGGCTCCTATCATTGCCAATGAGATATCAATTAATCAAATTGTTAATTTGTCAATATTGTGTTTTTCTCTTAGACAAAATTTCAGATTATTACTTAGTCTTTAGTGTTTGTCAGTTTTACTATGCTAAGTATAATTGCAGATGTTTTTATTTATCTTATATAGGATTCTTTGAACTAAGCTGGAAGCACAAAATTGGATAGCAAACATACATATGTGCCAGAATGTGGTTATGAATTCTTCAGGGAGATTTTTTTTTTGCCTTCCATCCAATGGGAAGTTCAGAACAGACACATTTCCTCAATGTCTCCTTTTATATGTGAATGAATATGCCTTGGTATGTCAGGTTCCAGTACTTGTTAGCTTACTATTGGCTATTTCATTTATGTATAAAAGTCATCTTTTTCTTAAGTGTTGGTACGTGCACTCCAGTACCAGAAATGGTTGTTTTGTTGTTAGCAGCAAGCGTCTTGAAAATTAGAGCCGAAAACCTTTGAAAGCTGATCTGAGGCACTTGTAGCTCAGGAAAGTATCAGCTTTGCCGGACGACATTCAGTCACATCCTTCCCCATGGAAATGACCTTCCTTTTTTTCATTAGATGTTTTATGAAACATGAAACAACCGGGTCACAAGGACAGTTCTGGAGAGCATTGTCATCAGTTTGAGCTATCGCTATTGAAACAGCCTCCAACCACCAACATCTTTGAGGTGAGACGTGTGAGGGACAGTGGGCCAGGCTTTCCTTTTTTCCTGCTGGTATTTGTTTTTGCCTCTGATGGTATTCCCTGCTCAGTAATATATGCTTTGACTTTATGACCTGTCTTCCTGCAATAATTCTTCGGTGGAAAAATCCAGTAATACAGCCAAGAGTTAGTTCTTCCTCTGGCCCCACGTGCCTGGCCCAGAGATTACAGTTTTTTGGGTTAACAAACACGTCTAGCTGGGTTACTGTGTTAGTCATTCAGGACGTTTTTCGGTGGGGCATCATCCTGTTTCCAAGTTCAAGATTTTGGTTAATTTATGGATAGTGGAGGATGAATATAACCTGACATGAATAGCAACCAAAGAGCTGGTATATCAACTTCTACCTTTTTGCAGTACAAGGCAAGGTAGTGGTGCTGTGAAAAAGCAAAAGCAGAATTGAAGAACCTGAGAAGATTTACTCTTTCAAGGGGTAGAGAAATCTTTTGGCTAAAATTATCACAGAGACTCTAACAGAGATGATCAAATATTGCGAAGACGAAAAAATAGCACTTGCTTGTTTGCTTTACTTGGGACTTTTGATGTAGTATATAGAATGATATAAGGCGTTAGACTGTGACAAGAAGATCCATGGGCATGTTTCTATTTGGTTTTGTATTATCTATGAGTCTTCAGCATATGTCTTGGTTTCTGCATATATAATATTATCAATTTTAGAGTATTTAAGAATTAAGTTTGACCTTCATGCACTGACACCTTTATGGGAATCTAAAACGTCAAATGGTGCAACCATGATTAAAAACAATACAGTAGTTCTTTAAAAATGAAAAATAAACTGCCGTATGATCCAATACTCTTACTTCTGGTTGTAAGAATAGTTGAATGAATCCAGAATAATTGAATGAAAAATCTTGGAGAGATAGATGTCTACCCATGTTATAGTATCACTATTGACAATAGCTCAGAATGGAAGTAACCCAGTGCTTACCAATGAATGAATAGAAAAACACAATGGGAGGGACTTCCCTGGTGATCCAGCATCAGCGTTTGTTGTGTGTCAGTCAAGGTTAGGCAGGACTAGGACATTTGACATTCCAGTAGAGGTTAAAATGTTCTTTCTAGTTTCCAATTCATCTTCCATCTTTGGATTTAACTGGATGTGGAGCAAGTTTTAAGTATGGAAGCTCTTATGTTTCCCCTAACCTCCAGAGGTTGAAAGAGTGCACGTGCTTTATAGAACTTTGGGGACTCTGGCTCCTAACTCACTGCCCTTAGTAACTCCTAAAACACCCCACAGCAGCTGGCTGCTATGCCTACCCCATGGTTGTCCCAGAAACGTTAACTCTCTTGCACAATAGACGTGTTCCTGAAAAGTTGTGTGTAATCTAAACCACATTTACATGCTAGACCAAAATTTATAGGAATCTTATGGTGAATCTATCATTACTGCCAAGAATTGGCCTCTCCTGCAATGTATTTATTTTGAAAACAGATTTTCTGATATCAGAATTTACATATAGTGAGGTTTACCTGCCAATGGCTTATAGTACTCTAAACTTCCTTTTACTAAATGATAAGGTAAAAGAGTTCCCACAGTCTGGGGAATGGCAATACTTTTTATAAATAGTAAAGGGAGGGCTTCCCAGGTGGTGCTAGTGGTAAAGAATCTGCCTGCCAATATAGGGGATACAGGAGACTAAGTTTCCATCTCTGAGTCTGGAAAATTCCCTGGAGGAAGAAAGGGCAACCCATGCCAGTATTCTTGCCTGAGAAATTCTGTGGACAGAGAGCCTGGCCTTCTCAGTCTATGGGGTTGCAAAGAGTTGGACACGACTGAGCACTCACAGTGGTGAAACCTAAAAATCAAAACACCAAAAATTTTGTAAGATGATGCTTTGTCATTAACAAAAGGCTGAATCTGGCGATCACAATAGAGCATCTGCGAAGGGCTCATTTAGCCATACTTTTTTGTGTGTGAAAACAGAATTAAGTCAAACCACATCACTGCATACTAGAAATTTTTGAAAACACAGTGGAACATTCCAAGATAAAATATTAGGTCATTTCAGGGCTTGAGGTGGGGTGCAGTGAGCTACATTGGTCCTCAAATTTTTTTTTTTTTGAGGGCTAAAATATGTGTTTGAGTGGGAAGAACATGAGAAATTGTATCAGGAATCATAGATCAGTCATTCAAAAAGTATTATGTGCCTATTGTATGCTTGGCACTGTGTTAAATCTGGAGATAATAGTAGAAAAAAAAACAGACGAATATCCTGCCTGCATGGAGCCCGCAATCTTGACTGTAAACCTTGGTCTGATCTACTAAGTGAAGTGAAGTGAAAGTCGCTCAGTGGTGTCCGACTTTTTGCAACCCCATGGACTATGCAGTCAATGGGATTCTCCAGGCCAGAGTACTGGAGTGGGAAGCCTTTCCCTTCTCCAGGGGATCTTCGCAACCCAGGGATTGAACCCAGGTCTCCTGCACTGCAGGCAGATTCTTTACCAGCTGAGCCACAAGGGAACTGATCTAAACTAGGGGAGGGTGATTTTGGTCTAGTCATTTATCTGTCTGGTGCTTAGTTTTTGCTCATTTGTAAAATGAAGTGGTTAGATTAGATGACCTTTCTCTGTCTTTTATAGCTCAAGATTCTTTGTCTTCGATTATTTAATCACAGACTCTTTGATACTGCAAAAGATCTAGAAGGTCCAGAGCTTCTAGTTTTAGGGTACCAAACTGATTGCAAGGGGGAGACTGAGAAATTGATGGTAGCACTACATTTCTACAGGCAAGATGGTGTTTAATTGCGATCGAGTGCCATTAAAGATGATACACAAGCAGAAATCAAACCAAGGCTCTCGTCCCCAGCCACCTTCTTAGCACTGCTGCTTCTTTCTACCCTCTTTTTCTTTATTCCCACTTAGTATGTGAAACAACTATATTTGAGAAGATTAACACTAGCAAAGTCAGAGCTACTTCAAAGCAGGAGAAAAATGAACTCGTTCAGCTCCATTTTGGGGGATAGAGTGGGAAGAAACAGGGGTGTGCTCCAACTTCAGAGTCTATTAGCGAAGAGAGAGGGAAAGCCAACACACCCCGACTCTGTGTGTTCTTGAGAACTGTCCGGACCCAGGACGAGAGCAGGAGGCCCAGGGAAATTTCAGACAGGGACTGCACTTTTCCTTCCTGAGGTCTACAGTAACATCAGGCCAAAGAGACCTGAGAGAATCTTCTGAACCTAGACGCCATTTATGTTGGTAGTCATAATGCCATCCAGTTTTATCCTAGTTGGAGGAGAACTTCTCTGGTTTTTTAAAGACTGCAGGAAGGTGATAATGAGGATGGTAATTACATCCTTAACCATTTATTTTTGGTATTGGGAAAGGCTCCCTATTTCAAATCTCCTCCTCTTTTGTTGATCCCCATTCTGTAATTCCCTTCTGTTTTCTCCTTCTGCCATTTGCTTTACTGCCTGAAGAAAAAGAACCCACCATACCCTTCCTTTCTAGTTAAGCATTGTACATGGCTCTTTGGAAAAAGTTCCACAGCTGTGCATTGTTAATCTAGAGAAGGCGTAGAATTCATTGTAAACTCCGAATGATTTTCTCCTGTCCTGTGATTTTCTGTTTGTGTGCATTGCCTGGAACATGTCTGTAAATTCTTCACTAAATTCCTCTCCCACGTTGAATAAAGTCATTCTGAATTTTAATTTTCTCTGGGTCAGCCTGGGGTCATCTATTAACTTAATGAACTCAAATATGTTCTTGGTGCCATCCCTGAGTTGTTGCTGAAAATATGAAACCCCTACAGACCTAGGACCTACCCAATAGATATCACTCCTTCACATTATCACATTTCCTTCCTGGACTCATTTGCACTTTATAGCTCTCTTGTTTAGGAATTGCATTGCTAGTCCCTAAGGCTGCGGACATCTGTTTTCTTAACATTAATTTCATGTTCCTTTCCATGTCCCCCAGGTCCTTCTTGCAAAGGATACGCCTTGACACCAGGGAGCACAGTCCTTAGGATGGACGTGATGGTTGGAAAACGCTTATTTTTAATTCTTTCAAAGGTTTGTGCAAACTTCTTTAAATCTGTGCAAATATCACTGGTTTGCAGAGATTCGCTTGGGACTTTTTATGGAGCCTGCTAACAGTTTCTGCATAGAAAAAGAACATTGCGTTATGTTTGTGTCTCTTAAAATCCAAAAGGATGAATCAGCTCTACATAATATTTAATAAAAACAGCAACTCATTAAAGAGCGGTTACTTCTAGGCAATACTGTCTGGAAAATCATTTTGCCTTTGCCAGTTGAAACAGAATGCTTTGTTTTAGACAGTGGCTCCATTCTGTCCCTTTGGTCAAAGCTTAGCAAGCTGACAAGTATCAGACAGGGTCAAAAGAGAACAGTAAATTATCTAGGGTTCCCAGTTGGGCAGATGGTGCTTTGGATGACTTGAATGGGCTCCCTAACCTGTGAATACCTGCTGCCCATTTTGATAGCAATGAAGATATTTCTGATAAATTCCTCTCAATTTAGCACCAGACTTAGAACTCAAATAGAAGTCCTACATTTACTTCAGCTGGTACTTCATTAGAGGTTGCTCAAAACCAGTTAATAGTAAGCTTGCATGCAGACTTGAAGGTATGGGAACCAAGGCTCAAAGAAACTAAACAATGATTTAAGTACATCCAGTGAGTTATCAGGCAACCTAGGAAATGATGGGCTTGCCTGGTGGCTCAGATAGTAAAGAATCTGCCTGCAGTGTGAGAGACCCAGGTTCACTCCCTGGGTTGGGAAGATCCCCCGGAGAAGGGAATAGCTATCCGCTGCAGTACTCTTGCCTGGAGAATCCCATGGACAGAGGAGCCTGGCCAGCTGTATATAGTCCATGAGGTCGCAGAGAGTCGGACACGACTGACTGACTGACACTAGGGAATAAACACAAGTTTCTTGCCTCTTAACACCCAGGTCACCATCTCGCTGGCTTAGGGTGTCGGTGAGACAGGTTTATCAGGGTTCGGATCCCAGCTATCACTTGACGATAACGTGACCTCAGGTAAGACATCTCTCTGAATTTCTGTTTCCCTACCAATTAAATTGTAGTTAACCCTCTCTCAGGGAGTTGGCATGGAGACCAACAAAGAAATGATGTACCTTGAGGACAGTGTGTGGAACACAGCTGGGTACACAATAAACAGTAGCGATTCCATCAACACTCCTTTTTACATATTTTCTTCAGTGATTTCCTTTAAAGGTGAAATATATAAATAAACAAACTCCAAGCATCACTAATTTCCAGGTGTCTAATTCTACATACACCAAAGAGACAGGGGCTATTGAGCTGGGGACCTTGCAGTGAGAACAATCTACCTTGATCTTGGACCCAAATGCAAGCCTGATTCAGAGTCGATGTGAGAAAGCATAGCTTCTGGGGTCTCCCTCTTTCTCTGTCTTTCTCTTTTTGTCTTTTCCCTCATGTTCTCATGTCCTAAGTTTCCAGTCACTACTCACTGCTGATATTATATTGTCATACTTAGTTTTCTTTATTTTTTTCTCCCATGATATACATTCATTATATATGCTTTTCATGTCTGAACTCTTTTCCAGTTTTTGTTCACTCTCTGTAAATATATTAAGCCATAAATGGTGAGGTCATGATGTTGGGGTTCCATATCCTAGAGAAACATTTCACACTTGGTATAAAGAATCATCTTATTAGCAATTTATATTCTTGGGCTCTAATCCGTATCTAATAAGTCAATCTGAAGTGAGGGGTAGGTGAGCAAGTGTGAGAGTTTATACTTTAAAAAAATGCCCCCAAATAATCCTTCTGATCTAATATACTTGTGGCCAGGTGACTTTACACAGTTTCCTGGACCCAGGCAGCCATCACTAACATCATAAGTCAGAAAGAGCTGAGTGAGAAAGTGTGTTCTTTAATGCATATCCTATGGATTTCTGTTTGGAGGAATCATCTTATTTTTTGTACAGTATGTTATGGAAGCTTTACAATATACACCTGGTAATACTCAAAAGATTTTTATTTTTTACACTTGAAATTTTTTTAGATTCTTATTAAAGAAGGTGCATTTAAACCATAAAAACCAACCAACCATTTTTCTTACATTCTAATTGGTCCTTTACTTGTTGCTGTTGTTCAATTTAAGATGGTTTTTCCAATTGCTGGCTTCCATCTTGGTCGCCATCTCCTCTAGAGAAGACACAAGTTAAAACACGGTGGGTCCCAGTAGAATTTAAAACTTCATTGTCCTTTAGCTTTGTGCCTAAAAATCCACTGGATAATGATGATTTTCATAAAGAGACACTATCTCCTTAGAGGTGTATTTAAAGTTCTTTTGAGAAGTTGTCCGTCACCTTTTTTTTCACGTACATAAAATATCCTGAATATTTTGTAAAGTTAGTTTCCTTGCTTCATGTCAGATTCAAAATTTTCACACCCAGCTTTGAGGGGGAAAAGATATAACTCCAATTTAAATCAGTTAGAGTGGATTTTGAGAGACAGCCTGCACTATGTGAAACCTGTTTTCACCCTAAATAAGCTACCTCAATGGTTGACTAAAGCTCATCTTGTCAGTGAGAGGTACTGAACCTCAAAAAGGAAGCCCCCACTCAGCTGCTTTTGATGATGGATAATTAAGAAGAGTGCATTAAAGGCCATTGTCAGTAAATTGATAAGGGTCAGTGCAGAGAAGCAGAAGCACATGGAAGCAAGCCAGTCTGTTTAGCCAACATGAGCTATGTTAACCAAATACTGTTCTGCTGGGAGAGCCAGAACAATAGAGGCGCTCGCCCTGTGGGGCCGACCACACACACCTGGGATGCCGTGTCGGCAGCTCAAGGAGATTCCGTTCACACGTGTCACCAAATAAAGAGCTTTAATTTCTGAACATTTCTAGGAGTCAGCTCATGCCGTTTACTCCAGCGGGAATGGCAATCAGCCATACTGGAGAATATTAAACAGTTCTTTCCAGTCTCAACAGTGCCTTATTGTCTCAGCATAAAAACATTCGTTTAAATATTAAACAGTGAAATCTCGCCTGGTCATTAAAACCCGTAAAGAAAAAGAACACAGCGGAAATTGGTTAATATAATAATCTTAGACTTTGGCCAAGTGAGTGGCTAGAATGCCATTTGTCTTGGTGGCATGTCACCCACCCAGAGGAAGCTCTGAACATCACAATCCCAGTTTCATTCTCAGACAATGTTTACAGCGCTCTTGTGATACGTGCTTTTCTTCGCATAAAACGTGCAGATCTGAGCACAATCATTTTCAGCTTTCTCAAAGGCTGCCTTAAGGAACAGTGAGACAGGATTCTTAATTTCTCTTTCTTTTGAACAACATTGTGACCTCTAATGCAATTAATTATTGAGTAAATTGCTACCAACTTTATTTTTTTTAACTATTTTTTATTGGAGTATAGGGCTCCCCTGGTGACTCAGATGGTAAAGAATCTGCCTACAGTGCAGGAGATCAGGGTTTGATCCTTCAGTCGAGAATAGCCCCTGGAGAAGGAAATGGAAACCCACTCCAGTATTCTTGCCTGGAGAATTCTATGGACAGAGGAGCCTGGCAGGCTGCAGTCCATGGGGTGGCAAAGAGTCAGACACAACTGAGCGACTGACACACACAAGTCGCTTAACGATGTTGTGTTAGGTTCTACTGTACAGCAAAATGAATCAGCTACACGTATGTGTATAGCCCCTCTTTTTGGGATTTTCTTCCCCTTCAGGTCATCACAGAGTATCGAATAGAGTCTCCTGTGTTATACAGTAGGTTCTCATTAGTTGGGATTCTTAATTTCCATTGACCAGGCACAGCGTTTGATCTGGGAAAGACAGAATAAAAATAATCGTTAAATCATATGTAACTCAGTCAAAAGTTATCAGGATGCTTTAACAAAAAATTCAGTTCCATTCCAAAGTATCAGCAGATATCCACAACGAGCTTAGCTTCTGCTTAACAGGGAGTAGGGAAGGGAAGGTATGGAAGAAGTCTTCTCTAACACACATGCCACACATTATCTGCCCAGATGAGATGACACCTCGGTTACTGTGTCATCCTGATCCTAATGAGTTTTTCCTGAAATGGCTTTACTAATATGGCTTTCCACCCCTGCACCCGTCCCTATACGTCCCCGAGAGTCTTTCAACCACTTCTGTCAAATACAATGTTGGAAAGAAAGATGTCAGGCTGCGCTTTTCAGCCAGTGACTTCCCCAGATTTCTAACTCTTTCCCCCAAATTCGTGGTAGTCTCTGTAGAATGAAATACTGTCACCAGTTTCCTCATAAAAACTTGATGGTTTCTTTAAACACCTTAAAAGTAGTCATTCAATAGATAGTATATAGAAGGATGGTTATTTTGTTAAAAGCACTTGATATTTTTGCATTGTAATCTGATTATTTGGATTTAATATGAACATATTTTTCTAGCAAGCTGTCAAATTACATTTGATAATATCCTGTTAGCAGTGGTGTGAATTTATTTTGTGATGCAGATGAGGTTTGATGCCCCAGTCTCCTTCATTTAAATGGTGATTTACTGAGCACCTGCCATGTGACAGGCACAGTCCCAGGGATTAACTATGACAAAACCAAAGGTCTCAGGAGACTGTGGCATCATGGAAACCAAAGGAAGAAGGAATGTCAAAGAGACTAGAGCAAGTATCAGTACACCAGATGCTGCTGCTAGTAAGTCATGGAGTGTGAGGATTAAGAGTTGAATATGGATTTAATGACAAGGTTATTGCTGTTCCTTTGAGAACAATTTTAGTAGAGCAGTTGGAGTGGCAGTTGGGAGGGTGAAGACCTGATTTGAAAAATTTTAAAGGGAACAGAAAAGAGAAATTGGAGAAAGTTCTGAAGGCATTTTACTTTAAGGACCTATTAAGAAGCAGGGCCGTAAAGAGAAAGTTTAGTCAAGAGAAAGATTTTTTTTGTGTGTGTTTGTTTTGTTTGTTTTAAGATGAGAGAAAATAAAAGCATGTTTGTAAAGCTGATGGAAATTAATCAGTTTTGGAAAAAGAAAGATGGTGCAGAAAATAGAGGAACAATTGACTTTTATTCCTTGTATGATTGCTTGTAGATTCAGATGGAGAAAAATGCAAAAGTGATCTAATAAACTAAGAAGGAGAGATACAGTGCTTATCATAAAACCATAGCAAGTAACTGAAGTTGTACGAACAGAGGATTGTAAAGCAAAATTAAAACGTAAACCATGTTTTATTATGAATAAATCTACTGAGTGCATAACCAGTATGAAGCTTTTAACTGCAACAAATGGAGCTATACTCTAGAGATTGTATTGAATACAATACAATACAATACAATATTCTCACAAGATTTTATTTATCCAGGATGTTTGGGGAATGGGATGTTTTGGCTAAGAGAATTGTACTAAGTTTACCCAAAGTGGATGTGAATGGTGTGAAAGATACTTAATTCTAACACTTCATCAAATAGACTTGAATCTTTTACGGTTTAGATGATACGTTAAGAAGTTGCAGTGGGTCTCAGGGTTACTATTATGAACACCTTGAAATATAGAGTGTGTATAATACAAAGGCAGACAGATTCATTTAACACTAACACTTTTATACTAATCTGTAAAAGGCCAGATAGTAGATAATTTCAGCTTTGCATGACATGTGGTCTCCATCATTATAGCTTGAATGTAACCATAGACAATACACAAAGGAATGAGTGTATTCTGATAAAATTTTATATACAAAGGCAGACAAAGACTGGATTTGGACCATGGGCTGTAGTTTTCCAATCCCTACTCTGGAAAATGACAAAGAGATTCCTTAATGTTAGATAATGTTATATTATGGTTAAAGCTTCACATCCTTGGGGAGCCTTTGGTGTCACACCTTTTTGGAAGTTGTACATCTGACATAAGTAAATCCCTGACGTGAAAGACTGAGTGAGTGAAAGCGTTAGTCACTCAGTAGTGTCCAACTCTTTGAGACTCCATGGACTATAGCCCACCAGGCTCCTCTGTTCATGGAATTCTTAAGAATACTGGAGAGGTAGCCATTTCCTTCGCCAGGAGATCTTCCTGACCCGGGAATCGAACCTGGATCTCCCACATGGCAGGCAGATTTTTTTACTGTCTGAGACACCAAGGAAGTATTATAGCATTAAGTTCTCAGGTTTTAGAGCTAGTGAAAGGTGATTTGGGATGATCTCAAGTAAGTTGCTTAATCTCTTTAGGTCTTAGGTTTCTCATCTGTAAAATGGGGATTAAGATCTATTTCATGAGGTGTTGTGAAGAGTTATGAGGGTTTTTTGTCATTATTGAATGTTTATTTTACTTACATCACCTTGTTTCCCTGGATGCTGGCTCTTTGTCATTCATGTTGAACACAAAGTTTTTCTCTTAGAATTTTTCTGTCTGTTACTTGGATGCCACATAGGTGGAGGTTCATTGCAGATCTCTTAGAAAAGATATATCACTCCCAACTCCACCTTCCATCTCCCCAGATCTCTTCTTTTTATCTTGATCTTCTAGATCTAATGAAAAATTTTAGTCTTAGTGTGGAAGTTTCTCACAGTTAGTGACAATGTCTCTGAAAGAGTTCTTTGGTTCACTTGCATGACAAACTATTAAAATCAAAATCCACATTCAGAGTCTTCCTTTGTCTAAGCCACTGTATTGAGATGTGGCAACTTGAGATGGAGCTAAGGGGTAGAGGAGACTGTTTGTAAAAGTGACACTGGTAGGTTGTATGAATTACAGCTGCCTTCTTTGCACTTGGATCTGTCTGGACATAAAACACTAGATAAATGAATGTTCACATTTTCATGGCTTCTAGAGTGTCTGGAGATTTGGTGAGCCACATGTTGCCCAGCTGGAGAGGACTTGGCACATCTTGGTCTAACTTAACCCTATCAAGTGCTGGAGGCTATGGGGAGAATCAGTTCCAATAAGTGAAGAAAACCCAACTCCCCTTGCCTTTCTATGTCAGGTACCCACCCCATTCAGCACTGGGAGTCCTTGCCACTCAGGGAGCAAACGGGCAATCCCTCTGAACTCACTGGGCCCATAATGAGTCACATCTAGAAAACCGTTACTTTAAGCCAGGATACAATTCATAAGATGCTATAGAAAATGCTATTTTTGTCCCCATGTTACAGATAAGGAAACTGAAGTACAGAGACATTCATGATCTTAACATGTTAAGGAAGCCTTTGATTACCTCCTTCCTGTTCAAGATCATACCTTTGAGGTCATTACACCTAATGGGTCAGTTGCTTCCTCTTGAATTCTGTTGTGCTTGCAGATTTCATTATAACTGACTGTTACCTTGGGCTTAGTATAGTGTCTGGCGCTTGTTAAGGGTTCTGTCAAGTTTTGATGAGTACATGTAAGAATTGATTAGTCGCTAAGTCATGTCTGACACTTTTTTGACCCCGTGGACTGTAGCCCACCAGGCTCCTCTGTCCATGGGATTTCCCAGGCAAGAATACTAAAGTAGGTTGCCATTTCCTTCTCCAGGGGAATCTTCCCAACTCAGGGATTGAACTTGCATCTTCTGCATTGGCAGGCAGATTCTTTACCACTGGGCCACCTGGGAACCTCCATATATAAGAATAAATGGCATCAATGATATTAAGTAAAAGTACCCATGCAAGAAGAGGTGGCTGAGGTCATATTTAAAATAAAGAAGAATACTTGTCTTAAACTCATTGACATACATACATTAAATGTGTACAGATTTTTGGCATGCCTGCCATACCTCAATAAAAATAAAGAGCCATTTCCCCAAGGAGACTCATTGGTAAACAGTACATTTTATTTCGATTGTGTTCAGTACTTCCCAATCCCACCCATGGCAAAACTCTATTACAAAATAAACAAACTCAGAAAATGGCAAAAAAACAGCAAGAAGAGGGGCTAGTAGGGACAGAGGGAAGAAATTACCCCAAGCCTTTTTGTGTTGTTCTTTCCTCTTTAATTCACTCATTTTTTCCAAGTTATTTCTCCTTCTAAGCAAACGAACGAAGAGGCTCATCGCATTTCCCTCCTGTTGTTACTTATCTAGATGGGTGGTAAGTCCATTGGGTAGAGGTCACGTCTACACTATACAAACCTTTCAAAAATATTTACATTATAAGTGGAGGCCAATCCCTGTTCACAAGCCTGACCCCCCAGAGAAAAAAATGCAGAGTCTGTAAGAACCAACCAGCCTCCTCCACATGTGCTCAGGTTAAACTTTTCATCCTGAAGCCAGACCACAAAGAGGAGAGTGCCCAGAAGCTTCCTGGAAATTGGGCAGCACTGAGATGACCTTGAGTCAGCGTTGCCTTGGAGACCGTTGCAATGTGTTGGAATCAGCTGTGGGGCTGTGTCTCTGCTGGGGGTTGACCTTGCCAAAGGGAAGGGAAAGGTCAAGAGGCTTCAGAAGAAACATTTCTGTGTGGCATATTAATTTGGGAAAATATGTTTACACATTAAACCTCTTCTTTTGGTGTTTCCATTTTGCAACTAAATGATCTCTTCTAAGTTACAGCACAGTTAACTTCTGTTCTCAGAGAAGTCTTACATTATGCCAGATGGGAAGGGCAGCTGTGACTGAAAACGATATTTCCATATCTGTGAGTTAGGCGTTAGGGATATGATCAGATGTCAAGGAGAGAGCTTAGCTTGCCTTTCATGCCAAGCCAAGACTGGTGCTCTCTATCCTTTCCTTCTACACCATGGAAAGAAGCCTGGGGACTTCCTTGGTGGTCCAGTTGTTAAGACTTCATCTTCCAGTGCAGGGGATGCAGGTTCAATCCCTGGTCAGGGAGTTCTAAGATCCCACATGCCAAAAAGACCAAAACATAAAACAGAAACAATATTTTAACAAATTCAGTAAAGAACTTCAAAAATTGTCTACATCAAAACAAACAAACAAACTGAATCTCAGCACAGTCATACTTCTGTTGGATCTAAAATTCTACTTCCTTTTCCCCTGCCTCAAATGAAACCTTGGAAATCACAGCCTCGCTGGCTGTAAGTGGACACTTGGATGCTTATTATTTATTTTTAAACATCATTTTTACTCTAAGGGGAGCACTTTCCCTCCCAGTCATTTCAGATAGGATTCCTGAAGGGGATATGCTTTCATTCTTCTCTTCCTACAGGCGTAAACATTCAGTATTTTAAACTTGAAACATACAATGTTATCTACTTCTGGTGTCTTATGTAACTTTTCAGGAATGTTGCAAGACTTTCCCGGCTTCAGTGAGGTTGGGATGGGGAAAGGGGAGAAAGGGGGCTGAAGGTATGGGGGGAGAAAAAAAAAATCAAATGTTTCCATATATCATGGCATTGGCTGTTTGTGACAAGAAGTTATTGCAATTAAGATACAAGCCGGATGTGTGGGCTAAACACTCAGCTGATATCACAGGCATTTATTGATAATGAAGACTTGGAGGAAGGGAACTGGAAAATTGCTGTCTTTAGTGGTTTCCGAGGCAAGAGGACAACAAACCATATGGATTAATCAAAAAAAAAATTACTTCACCTTATCTAGGAGAAGAGAAAACTGTTTATTTTTCCGCAAAAGGAATGTTTCTGTCAAGTTTGAAGTGTCAGTCTTCTAGGTTTGGGCTTTACATTGTACAGTTCACTGCATAAGCACATTGTCTAGCTTTAAACAATTTGGAGTTGCTGAATGACCTGGCCAACAGCCCCAGCTATAAGCAACAGGAGAAAAACATTCCAGTGAGATTACATCCAGAAAGTCTTGGCTATCTGGGCCACTTTAACCCAACTAAACCTGAATTTACCTATCAGGAGAATAGGTAAATATCTCCAGAGACTTAACTTTGAGTTAAGTTAAGCAAAATGGGTTTCACTTGAAATCATGCTACTTTCAAGCAAGACATTGTCAGGGAAAAGCCTAAAGAAAAACGTTCCAGAATGTCCTTTGGAAATGCAGTCCTAAGTTAATGGAATAATTAGTGAAAATCAGAACCCTTAGGAGACTAATTTAAAAGTGAAATATAAGAATAGAGTATCTTAGATAAACGCTAAGCAGAGAGTAAAAAAAATCTGGAAATATTAACATCACGTACAGAAAAGCATAATGACAGAGTCGAGAAAGAGCGTGAAACTTTCTGGAGGGCTAAACTTCAAGATCTTGTATAAAAAATACTAAATGGTGCATGTGAAATGAGCTTTCATAATTAAACCATATCTTCTTTGCCTTCCTAAAGAAGGCACTTAGGAAATTTCCACATTTCATATTTTTCTTGGCTGAGTATGTTGGTCAGTACTATGTATGTTCAGTATATTATCATTTATGGCATGAATAAGAAAATCAGGTTGCTTATCACCAATACAACAAAAATGAAGATGCTTCCTTCAAGGGTGCTGACGTTTATGAAAAATGTTGGTCTTCTGGGTTATTGAATTATTCCACACATGGTTTCATGATTAGAACAATGGGGCAATATCTCATTGGGATTTTTATCAAACTCTAAATAGCCCAAATCTAGTATGCATCAGCTCAAATACTCTTTAGAAATCACTCAAGTAACTTGTTTGGGTTAGAACAAATCCAAAGTAACAGATAGAATTTCAGGAAGACCTTCCAAACTAACTGAAGGTTAGGGAATTTAGATGAGTGGTGTCAGCTCTAAAGATTTATAAAATTTTAATATCAATTCTGGGGCTTCTCTGGTAGTAAAGAATCTACCTGCAATGTAGGAGCCCTGGGTTCAATCCCTGGGTCAGGAAGATCCCCTGGAGAAGGAAATGGCACCCCACTCCTGTATTCTTGCCTAGAGATTTCCAGGGACAGAGGAATGTCAATTCTACTTGCAGTGAAGCCTATGTTGAATTTACCTGAGTCATAGAAAAGTATGATGCCCACTTAGAATATGAAGTGCATATCTATCAGAAATAAATAAGCTCCCTAGGTATCTGGAGAACTCCTCACAGGAAGGCACTCAGGAGAGAGGACCTGTTGATACCCCGTGCTCTTTGTGAAGGGTGGATTGTTTTCCTCTAGCATTGCTTTCCCTCTTTCCATCAACAAGTTCTAATCAGGTAACCAGATATGGTATTTTATATCTGACAATCAGCTGACAAACAGGTTTATGCAATAGACGCATATGAAGAAAATAACTTTCTTGGATATAAAGAGATTCATGTGTGTTGTAGACCAATCAAAAGACCCGATAAGTGGGACACAGAATCTTAATGCAGCTGCATTCTGATGAGGCCCTCTGTTTCCCTGGCAACAGCAGCTCTGCAGATACCAACCTTAGGTTCCCTCTAACGTTACAGAGAAGAACACATAAGCGACCGTAGAGGGCCTTTTATCTGAGTGTTTACAAAAATCTTCCTATAGTTCCCCTCTTTCAGGGGAAGAAAGAGAAGATTGATAACATTTCCTAGGTATGGAACACACAATGACACAGTTTAGAGGCTCTTATCCCACCGTGTCTCTTCTAGTATTCCTCGAGTGTCTTCAGAGGATTCTTATGGAAGTTTCCAAAGCCAAATTACCATTAAATGGGCTAACTCATTAGTGAAACCCATGCCGCTGGCCATTTACACATGTGTATGTGGTAAAGAATCTGCCTGCAAATGCAGGAGATGAAGGAGATGTGGGTTCAATCCCTGGATCAGGAAGATCCCCTGGAGGAGGAAATGGCAACCCACTCCAGGATTCTTGCCTGGAGAATCCCACGGACAAAGGAGCCTGGCGGGCTACAGTCTGTGGGATCACAAAGAGTCAGACATGACTGAGCATGCATGCATGTATGCAGACTGGCCCAGAGGTAGGAACTTACGGACCTCTTGGGTGGCTCTAGCGGCAAAGAATCCTTCTGCCAATGCAGAAGACATGAGACGTGGGTTCAATCACTGAGTCAGAAAGATCCTCTGGAGGAGGGTATGGGAACCCACTCCAGTGTTCTTGCCTGGAGAATCCCATGGACAGAGAAGCCTGGTGGGCTACCGTCTGTGCGGTCACAAAAGTGTCGGACGTGATAGAGACTGAGCACAGGACACGCTCTTCAGGAAACAGAGGGCGGGGAAGACCCCACAGCGGTCCGATCAGTGTGTTACTTCCTCTTTCATACCTAACACGATTTCCGGAAAAAAAACAGAGAGTGGGGAAGACGCCACAGCGGTCCGATCAGTGTGTTACTTCCTCTTTCATACCTAACACGATTTCCGGGAAAAAAACAGAGAGCGGGGAGACCCCACAGCGGTCCGATCAGTGTGTTACTTCCTCTTTTATACCTAACACGATTTCCAGAAAAAAACAGATGGTGGGAAGACCCCAGAGCGGTCCGATCAGTGTGTTACTTCCTCTTTTATACCTAACACGATTTCCAGAAAAAACAGAGAGCGGGGAAGACCCCACAGTGGTCCGATCAGTGTGTTACTTCCTCTTTTATACCTAACACGATTTCCAGAAAAAACAGAGAGCGGGGAGACCCCACAGCGGTCCGATCAGTGTGTTACTTCCTCTTTTATACCTAACACGATTTCCGGAAAAAAACAGAGGGCAGGGAAGACCCCACAGTGGTCCGATCAGTGTGTTACTTCCTCTTTTATACCTAACACGATTTCCAGAACAGAAGCGAATGTCATTAATGTACTGCTGTTCAATTCTTCCCGCTCAACCTTACTTTACTGGGGAGATGACACTACTCAGAATTACACCAGTTTCATGTGCTTTGCTTGCCTTCTTGGAAAAGGCAATGGCAACCCACTCCAGTACTCTTGCCTGGAAAATCCCATGGACGGAGGAGCCTAGTAGGCTGCAGTCTATGGGGTCGCTAGGGGGTCGGACACGACTGAGCGGCTTCACTTTCACTTTTCACTTTCATGCATTGGAGAAGGAAATGGCAACCCACTCCAGTATTCTTGCCTGGAGGATCCCAGGGACGGGGGAGCCCGGTGGGCTGCCGTCTATGGGGTCGCACAGAGTCGGACACGACTGAAGCGACTTAGCAGCAGCAGCAGCTTGCCTTCTTAAACCCTAGTCTGGGGTAATCTGTCATCTTGCCTTTCATTTATTCTCTGCAGAATAAATTACACCTGTGGATATTTATTTTTTTGTGTGTGGCTCACAGAATAGCAGAATTAGGAAGTAGCCTTAGATACTATCTACTCTAATCTTGTAACCTAACTAAGGTATAACTCCTTTACCATCCGTCACTCTGGGTAGACATAGAACTGTAGCATGTTCCTACCAGTGACAGGGAGCCCGCTTCCACGTTTAGCAATTTTAATTTTAAGAGAGGTCTTCCGTGTATCTAAGCTTGATCCTCCAAAACTAGTTTACTCTTTCTTTCAGAGAAGATTTTAAAAAATTAATTTTTATTGGAGTATAGTTGATTTACAGTGTTGTGTTATTTTCTGCTATACAGCACAGTGAATCAGTTATACATATATCCATTCTGTTTTAGATTCTTTTCCCATATAGGCTATTATAGAGTTTGAGTACAGTTCTCTGTGCTATGCAGTAGATTTTTATTATCTATAACAGTGTGTATATGTCAGTCCCAGTCTCCCAATTTATCCCTCCCTCCTCTCTTTCCCCCTTGGTAATCTTGTTTTCTACATCTGTGACTTTATTTCTGATTTGTAGATAGGTTCATTTGTACAATATTTTTAGTATTACATGTAAGTGATATCATATGATGTTTGTCTTTCTCTGTCTGACTTACTTCACTCAACATGACAATCTCTAGGTTCACCTGTGAAAAGTGAAAGTGTTAGTCACTTTGTAGTGGGACTAACTGCTGGACCCCATGGATTGTAGCCTGCCAGGCTCCTCTGTCCATGGGATTTCCCAGGAAAGAATAGTGGAGTGGGCTGACATTTCCTTCTGCAGGGGATCTTCCTGACCCAGGGACCGAACCCGTGTCTCCTGTGTTGGCAGTTGAATTCTTTACCACTGAGCAACCTGGGAAGCCCTGTGTACAGTTAGTAGCATTCTAATGTTTACATTGTTTAACATGCCTTGAAAGAGGGGGGTAATGGATCAACATCTTGTTTTTTTCTCCATATGAAATACATCAGGAGGAAAAACAAAGGTTGATATCTACAAAGGGTGAAATCCTTAGTAACAAACATTTCATACTAAGAATATATGGACTTCTGATGTGGAGATACAGTTAAGAACTAAAAGGTCAAATGTATAAGAAAGAGCTCACTCCCTAAAGTAGAGCAGAAAAACCGAAACCTCAGCAGATATCCAAGATTGGAATCAGAGTGATTCTACTCCACTTCTGTGCAGTCTGGGCTTGAAGCCAAACTCAAAACAATTGTAATCTCAGAAAGTCCCACCCTGAAAGACAGGTCAAATTTTCCTCTGGAAAATGACTAAGTCTGAAGACATGGGAGGATTGACAGGTCATTTAAAAAATAGATCTTGTTGGTTTGGTCACCCCATCTTCATAGGCATCAATTGTCTTTGTAATTCCAATGAAAATTACACATAGTAGCCAAACTGGACAATGTATTGTCCAAAAAAGCTTCCAGAAATGAGCTTGGGTATGCAATCTCTCCCACGTCTTATGGGAAAGTTTAACAACGTTATCTTTGCATCTTTACCTGAGTCACTGACTCAAGCAGAGAGGCCCCCCCAATGAGGACATACATACACAAAGATACACACAGGAAGACACACATTTCTATTCATGTCCAAAACAGAAGACAGCATAATGGAAAACAATGCCTGCTATAAGAGTCTACATTTTGTTTTTGGAGATGCCTGTTTTTGATTTTGTATTTATCTTTACCTGCATTTATTATTATTTTCATTTCTGGTTATACTTTATGAGAATTTTTTTTTTCATTTAAGCATTTGTTATGCAGGATTGCATAGGGAGCTTCCCAGGTGGCAGTAGTGGTAATGAACCTGCCTGCCTGAAGTTTAGATCCCTGGATTGGGAAGATCCCCTGGAGTAGAAAATGGCAACCCACTCCAGTATTTTTGCCTGGAAAATTTCTTGGACAGAGGAGCCTGGTGGGCTATACATCATGAGACTTCAAAGAGTCGGACATGGCTGAGCGATTGAGCACATGGAGAATTGCTATGTACCAAAGATAAAAGAAAAAAATGGAAGCATTCATTTAAAAAAATATCTTTATGATGACCTTAGATTGGAGGATTTATTTTTGATGATTTTAAGAATAGACAGTGCACCAATCTTGGTTTGGTTTCTAAGTAACCAAATCTACAAAATCATGAGAGAGAAGCCAGAAGAACAGTTAGGTGGGTATTCTTACTTTGTGAAATTGTGGTTATTTATTTAGTAGTTAACATCTGTCCTACAATTTTCTCAGGATGGTTGTCAATATGAAATCCGATGACATATGAAAAGCACCTTTGCAAATTAAAAGTGCTATAAAAATATGCTATTGTGGAAGCTTCCCTATAACAGACTCTTAATTTGACATGGTATAAAAGTGAAGTTTACTACAAAACAGAAATCTGAATAGCAATCTTTGAAATCAATTTCCAGAATGATCTTGAGACCAGACTTTCAAAATCCTTTCAGGTGGAAATGTATTAAAGAAAAAAATGTTCTATTATGTTCTTCTTTCCCATCCTTATTTCATGAGCGAAGTTGGAATATTTCTGAAGGTTTACCAGTACAAAAGTCACTAATGGGTAGCTGCCAAAATTGAGTTTATAAAGACCAAACTCTCTAAGAATGATAGCATTAGTGTGGATTTCCAACCTATTCCCCTCTCCATTTGTCATTCATTCATTCAGAAATATTTTTATTTCATAGAATTGACTTCCTCGTAAGTCCTCGAGAAATCAACATTAAATATTATCCCCTTTCACTTAGGAAAGAGGAAATACAGTGTCCTCTGCCAACAGATAGTTACACAATAAAAATTTAACTTAAAAATCAACAAGGCATTGGTAACAGGGGGAAAAATGGATCTCTAGATGTTTTGAGAATGTAATGGGATAAAATGAAGGAAACATTTTTTTCCTGTGTCATTTTTTACTTTTTAAAGCTATTTTAAAGAAAAATTGAACTTAAAGAACAGAGAATTTCAATAACCTCCCTCTCCCCTGTACTCATTTCCCATTATTATTCACATTTTCCATTATTGTGGTACATTTGTTATAACTGATGAACAATATTGATACATTCTTATTAAGTCCACTGCTTACATTAGGGTCACTCTTTGTGTTCATGTTGACAAATGTACACTGACGTATACCCACCATTACAATATGACACAGAGTAGACTTGCTGCCCCCAGATTTTCTCCATGCTCCAACTTTTCATCCTTCTTGCCCCACCAACCCCTGGCAACCATGCATCTTTATATCATTGCCATAGTTTCTTATTTTCCATAATGTCATAGAGTTGGAATTGTGCAGTATGTAGCCTTTTTAGACTGACTTTTTCACTTAGCAATATGCATTTAAATTTCCACTGTGTCTACCCAGGGTTTGATAACATGAATTTTCATCACTGAATAATATTCCATTATATGGATATAACGTGGTTTATTTTTCCATTTGCCTACTGAATGACATCTTAGCTATTTCCAATTTTTAGCAATTATGAATAAAGTTACTATAGACATTTATAAACAGGTTTTTATGTGGACATAGTTTTCAATTCATTTGAGTAAATTACCTAGGAGTAAGATTGCTGAATCATGTGATAAGACTATGTTTAGATTTGTGAGATACTGTCAAACTGTCTTCTGAAGTGGCTATATGGGGGAAATATTTTTAAACTATGTTTGGAAGCAGGAAAATAACATATATCACATGATAGGAATTCATTCATCATTAATATATTATAAGATATTAGAGAAAATGATAGAAAAGAGTTGATTTTTTTCTTAAATTAAAGGAAAGCCTAGTACTATTCACAGGTGAAAAAGAGACAAATATATATTATCTTAATTTGTTACATAATCTTCAATTCAACCCACAAATTCCATTGCATTTCTAGTCCTAAAATGGTGCCTAACACAAAACTAGTAAATGATAAGTGACACTATTTGCAATACACATATATTAATATATACATTTATATATATATATACATATATATAATCCTATGTCCTTCCTGAATCTCAAAGCCCTTTAGCCTCAAATAAAAGCCTCCCAAAGAGCTCCCTGCCATTGTCATGGCATCAGCACTATCTCTGCCAAAAAGCCAGGAGAATGCTAAGTATACAGGTGATGCACATTATGCTATTCATCTATGGTTTGGCTGGATCCAGATGCTTGACCTAAGGTCAAATGACTCATGTGACTGATTCCATTGTTGCTGTGGGGATCAATCTTTTAGGTTGTCACAGTAGGTAGCAGCCTCTGCTGCTTTCTAAACTCAACTACTATACTATCCCCTCTACAACCCTCCATCCCTTCGACACTTCTTGGGAGTAGAACTTCCTTTCTTTCTCCATTTCTTCCATCTTGCCTTCTTTCTTAATCAGTTGAATGGAGCTTAGTCGGATGAGAGACATAAATAAGACACTGCTGTGTCTAGAACATCCTGAGTTTCATAGAGAAGGACAAACACCTAGCTAGAAAGGTGCAGGACCATGTGTGAAGTGAGATGTGTGAACAAAATACATTCAGATCACACATGAAGGTGGGGCAAGATGGAGTTGAGCCTGGGGCTGTGGAAGGTAGATCAGTTCAGTGCAGTTGCTCAGTCGTGTCCGACTCTTTGCGACCCCATGAATTGCAGCACGCCAGGCCTCCCTGTCCATCACCAACTCCCGGAGTTTACCCAAACCCATGTCCATCGAGTCGGTGATGCCATCCAACCATCTCATCCTCTGTCGTCCCCTTCTCCTCCTGCCCCCAATCCTTCCCAGCATTAGGGTCTTTTCCAATGAGTCAACCCTTCGCATGAGGTGGCCAAAGTATTGGAGTTTCAGCTTCAACATCAGTCCTTCCAATGAACACCCAGGATTGATCTCCTTTAGGATGGACTGGTTGGATCTCCTTGCAGTCCAAGGGACTCTCAAGAGTCTTCTCCAACACTACAGTTCAAAAGCATCAATTCTTCAGCACTCAGCTATCTTCACCATCCAACTCTCACATCCATACATGACCACTGGAAAAACCGTAGCCTTGACTAGACAGACCTTTGTCGGTAAAGTAATGTCTCTGCTTTTAAATATGTTATCTAGGTTGGTCATAACCTTCCTTCCAAGGAGTAAGCGTCTTTTAATTTCATGGCTGCATTCACCATCAGCAGTGATTTTGGAGCCCCCCAAAATAAAGTCTGACACTGTTTCCACTGTTTCCCCATCTATTTCCCATGAAGTGATGGGACCAGATGCCATGATCTTAGTTTTCTGAATGTTGAGCTTTAAGCCAACTTTTTCACTCTCCTCTTTCACCTTCATCAAGAGGCTCTTTAGTTCTTCTTCACTTTCTGCCATAAGGATGGTGTCATCTGCATATCTTAGGTTATTGATGTTTCTCCCAGCAATCCTGATTCCAGCCTGTGTTTCTTCCAGCCCAGCGTTTCTCATGATGTACTCTGCATATAAGTTAAATAAGCAGGGTGACAATATGCAGCCTTGACGTACTCCTTTTCCTATTTGGAACCAGTCTGTTGTTCCATGTCCAGTTCTAACTGTTGCTCCCTGACCTGCATACAGGTTTCTCAAGAGACAGGTCAGATGGTCTGGTATTCCCATCTCTTTCAGAATTTTCCAGTTTATTGTGATCCACACAGTCAAAGGCTTTGGCATAGTCAATAAAGCAGAAATAGATGTTTTTCTGGAACTCTCTTGCTTTTTCGATGATCCAGCAGATGTTGGCAATTTGATCTCTGGTTCCTCTGCCTTTTCTAAAACCAGCTTGAACATCTGGAAGTTCATGGTTCACGTATTGCTGAAGCCTGGCTTGGAGAATTTTGAGCATTACTTTACTAGCATGTGAGATGAGTGCTATTGTGCGGTAGTTTGAGCATTCGTTGGCATTGCCTTTCTTTGGGATTGGAATGAAAACTGACCTTTTCCAGTCCTGTAGCCACTGCTGAGTTTTCCAGATTTGTGGAAGATAAGAGTGAGTGAAACGTGAGTCCTCCTGATTAACGTATACTGCAGCAGAAGTTAAAAGTAGCCAAAAGATGTAGTGATGTGGAGGAAGCAAAGAACATTTTAGAATGTTCTCACACGCCCTTCCCAAAGTAGGAGAGACCCAGTGTAGACGGAACCCACTGAGTGAGACTGGCAGGATGTCTGCTGGTGACCCCCATACCTTGAGATATGTAATTGTCAATGTGTGAGGGTAACTTACTCTCTAACTTTCTCAATAGCTATTCAGCTATTCTGAATACCTCAGAATATGGGATTGTGGCAATCAATGGCTGGAAATCTAAACTAACAAGAAATAGTCTTGGTTCTTCAGATGGAAGAATCAAATCAGTGCTTTAGATTCCTGGACCAGCACGAACAGCATCACTAGGACCTTGTTCTAAATGCAAGTAGCTGGGCTCCACCCCGGATTTTCTGGATCTGAGACTTGGAGGTAGGGCCCAGCAACCTGTTTTAACAAGTTCCCCAGGGACTCCTGACACCTGCTAAAGTTTTGGAATTGCTGCCTTAGACAACTGTAGTTGTCCATGTGAGGAAGACTGAAATTTTAATCAAGGCTTTGTTTATAAGTTTAATAAACCAGATTCTAGCTAATGAAGAAACATATATAAATCTATGCATGCACAGTTTCAGGATTTGGACTCAACTGGTGCTAAGTAATATATTGATAGTTAAACTAAACTAATGCTAAGACTTCCCTTTGTTGAGATAAAGCAAATCCTCTGGACCTATGCAAGAGTATAAAAAGCATGATAAAGGTGACTGATCTGTAAAAATTTACAGTGCTTTAGTTACCCATGCTGACATGTCAGTTGTAAATGTTTATAGCTCTTTAAAGACCTCATGAGAAAACACACTGATCTGCGTGAAAGACATAACAGTCATCAAGGCTCTAGAAAGGCTGGCAGGGGCTGGGGGCTCATCGCAATTAAGGCAGTCGGGGCGGGGGGTGAGGGGAAAGGCTCAAGGCCAGGCTGTATTGATAAATATTTACAAGCAAATCACTGAAGAATGAGAGGGGGTCTATTATAGCCACAAGGCGACAGGTCGCTTTTGAATAGTGGCATCTGAAACTGGAAACAAATTTGTTGCTGAAATACAAATTGGAGGAAATTGCTTTTGTGGGAAAACATTTCCTCTCCTCAGTGGGTTTCTCTTTTGTGTTCTGCCTGTTCTGCTCGTGGAATTTCAGAGGCAACTGGAATCTCCTGATAGGGGACTGGCTACTGTTCAAGCTCCACACTGTGGCCTTAAGAGAGGTGCCTTGCCCCCCAGGTCTGATTTTTCCCATTAGAGATTGTTACTTTACCACCCAACTCTCTCTCAAGATCTTCAGTAAGGGATCTGTAAGATTCAGTAAGAGAGCTCTCTCTCCCTCAAGACCTGTTGTAAGATCTTCAGCTGATTGTTTCTAAACCCAGAGCACTAGAAAAAAATTCAGCCCGACGAGTTCATGATAGTCCTCCCAATCTTCTCCTTCTCCCTTCACGATGAGTTCAAAATTCTGAGGATTTTAAACCCTGTCTCTGAACTTGGTGAGGTCAGGAATTTTTTTCATCATGTGAAAGAGTTTGTGTCTCTGAAAAGTATGAACAACAGGAAACAAAGACAGCTGTCCTTTTCTTGAAATAATAATACTGAGCACAGGTTGGTATCTTGCATGGGGACTTTTGAAAAAACACCCTCTGAGTTCACCTCCTTGGAAGTTATCATTCGAGGTCACTAGAGCAGAGCTTGGAGTGACATCTCAGAGTGGGGAGGAATGGAAGAGTGGGAGGACCATTGTCTTCACCCTGGATCCAGGGCGGTGACTGTCTGCAGAGGTAGACCGTGTTCCACCATTGCAGTCAACGCCCTGGGGGACCTCAGCACACACACATGGAAGGTTGGGGTCTTTGCGGAGGGACAAGAGAGCAGAGTTCACTGCCCAGGGCTGACAGTGACACGTCACGTTGTTAGGAGATGGCAGGAGCCAGGTGCCCATCCTGTACCAGCATGGAGGTTGCAACCCCTTGGAGACTGTCCATCAGCTCTGGGTTGGAGAAGTGGGAAGGAGAGATTGATCTCCCCACCCTAGTCCAGGCTCACATTTTCATTTTGTCCTGGTTTCCAAAAGTTATGCAACCTGCGTGCACAGGACTAGTAAGTGACAGATTAGACTTTGAATCCAAGTCTGTCTTACTCCAAGTATTAGTCACTCAGTCGTGTCTGACTCTTTGTGACCCCATGGACTGTAACCCACCAGCCTCCTCTGTCTGTGGGATTTCCCAGGCAAGAATACTAGAGTGGGTAGCCATTTCCTTCTCCAGGGGATCTTCCCAACCCAGGGATTGAACCCAGATCTCCTGAAGTGCAGGCAGGCTTTTTACCATCTGAGCCACTAGGGAAGCCCTGCCTTACTCCAAAGCTCCTGCTTTTAACAACAGTTACGTTTAAGGCATTGTCTTGGATTCTAGAAACTATACAGGTAAGAACAAATCGCAGTTCCTTACAGTAGAGAGCTTAGAATGATGAACAAATTACAGCCTCTGCCCATCACATAAAATAAAGGTGGAAGAGGTAAAAATAAGTAAAAAGCAATACTGTGTGACAAAAGCAAGTAAATTTCCATGCAGTGTGGCAAATGCACAGACAGAAATAAGAATAGACGTGGGGACATCTAAGCTTTTGGAAGTCAGGGAAGGCTACTTGGAAGAGTTGACTTGTTAGCTCTAATCTCATTGATAAAATGGATAAAACTAACTAGTATAAGGGATAACAAAAACAAGGACTGACGACCTAGAGTGTGTTTGGGGAACGCAAGTAGTTCAGCATGTGTCCAGCTTGGAAAGGAGATCTGGGTTTTGAGGAAAGGATAAGAAAAGCTGGACACAGCATGAATGGCCCTAGAGAGTGTCATACTGAATGAAGTGAGTCACACAGAGAAGGAGAAATGTTGTATGACATCCCTTACATGTGCAATCTAAAAAGAAATGATACAAATGCACTTACTTACAAAGCAGAAAGAGACTCACAGACTTAGAAAATGAATTTATGGTTACCAGAGTGGGGGATGGGAAGGGATAGTTAGAGTTTGGGATGGACATGGACACACTGCTATATTTAAAGTGGATAACCAAAAAGGACTTATTGTACAGCACATGGAACTCTGCTCAATGTTATATGGCAGCCTGAATAAGAGGGGAGTTGGGGGGAGAATAGGTACATGTGTATGTATGGCTGAGTCCCATCATGTTCACTTGAAACTACTACATTGTTAATCGGCGACAGCTCAATGAAAATAAAAAGTTTAACGTTTGGAAATGAAAGAAAAGCTGGACAAGTGGCAGTCACTTTGAAACAGAGGAAAGAGAATCACTGAGACATTTTAAGGAGGAAAATCATATAATAAGATTTACATCTGGAGGAAATCATTCTGATGATCAGGATAGCAAACTGAATTCAGCTTCTATTTATCTGCCAGTCTCCAAATCCATGAACCAGCCAGAAAGATGATAGAAGGAGAATAAATCAATAATAACATTGGGAAACAAATAACAGTATCACTGGTAGACCTGAGATTTTGAGGAATTCATAGAGAATAGAAAGTGTCGAGAAAATGTACTTTCCTAGAGAAGTTGGAGCAGCTTTGGGGAACTCCTGAGTCAAAGGACCCAGGGAGACAGCCTCATGGAGCTCACCTAAGAGTTGTGATCAAGGCCTCTGAGACTTTGTCCCACATCTGGTCCTTCCTCATTTGGGCAGCAGGTGAGTAGTCAGCGTGTTTGCTATGCTGAGCCAGTGGAGGTAGTCACTGTAGCCAGGAGGATGGAGACCTTGACCTCTCAAAGGGACAGGACTCTTTCTCTTCCTGGCTTACTTCACTTAGCAAAATGGCCTCCAGATTCATCCATACTGTCACAAATGGCAAGATTTCTTTCTTTTTTATGGCTGCATAATGTTCCTGTGTGTGTGTATGTATTTACGGCTGAACAATATTTCACTGTACACACACACACACATATGTATACATACATACATACCGCATTTTCTTTATCTGCTCATCCATTAAAGACAGGTTGTTTCCATATCTAGGTTTTATGAAAAATCCCACAATGAACATAGGGATGCAGATATTTCTTCAAGATTCTGACTTCAATTCTTTCAGATATATATTCAACAGTGGGATTGCTAGATCGTATGGTAGTTCAATTTTAATTTTTTTTGAAGGACCACCATACTTCTTTTCATAGTGACTATAGTTAATTATCTGATGTAGAGTACTTGAAAGTTGTTAAGATTACATCTTAAGCATTCTCATCACAAAAAAATGTGTTACAAAAAAGTAATAAAGTAAATAAATTTAAAAAAATTATGATGTTAACTATTGAGGTGATGGCTATGTTAATTATTTTGATCTTGGTAATCATTTTACAATGTACATGTATCAAATCATCACACCATACATTTTAAATATAGACAATTTTATTTGTGAATTATTCCTCAAGAAAAGATAGGATTCTTTAACAGGTTTTGTAGTTAACATTCTTTTTCCCCCTTTTCCCTTTCTTAATTTATTTTTCCTTCATTTATTTTTTCAGCACACTTTAACCGTGATGCACTTTTTGCCACCATCCTGTCCTCACCAAAATCAGCTGCTGATAACTCAAAAGGAGCCAAGCAGGGATTCTCAAACACAAAGCATAAAACATTAAACTATTTGGAAAGAAACAATAAAGATCTAAGATTAAAAAATAGACTAAATATTAAAACATAAACTTAAAAACTTTCCAAAACAGCAAAAATGACTAATTAGAAAATGTTTTGGAAGAAAAAAATTCCATTTGTAATAGCAAAAACAAAACCAGAAGACTGAGTAATATATCTAAGAAATGTCCAAGAGACCATATAAAACAAAATCATAAAAATGTAGTAAGGGGCATTTAAAAAGACCTAAATAAAGTCAAATCATGTTTGAAAAAGTGGACAATTTTACGTTAGAAGCCAATACATAATGTTTGTCTCCCAGAGAAGCCCTGAATATGAAATAACTTTTAGTTACTTTGTCTTTTATTAGCAATGTTTGGGCACTTTCATTTTATCTTTTTTTAATGCTATTTTTAAAGCAACAACAGAGATAAGAAAATATCCTTTACTCTTGCAAATATTTTTAGCATGGTCTTGTTTAGTTACTAAGTCTGACTCTTTGTCACCCCATGAACTGTAGCCCACAAGGCTCCTCTGCCCAAGGGATTTTCCAGGCAAGAATACTGGAGTGGGTTGCCATTTCCTTCTCCAGGGGACCTTTCCAAACCAAGGCTCGAACCTACCTCTTCTGCATTGGCAGGCAGATTCTCTACCACTGAACCACCTGGGAAGCCCTAAAGAATCTTAAAATGGACAAAAAAAGTATGTATTGTCCAAATACAGAAATAGAGATACTGTCAATAATATAGCATGTTTAATGTCTCTGAAATTACTAGTTAGAACAATAAATGTCATATTTTACCATCATAAGTAAAAGCACTTAAAAGATAAATGGGCTTCTCGGGTGGTGCTAGTGGTAAAGAACATGCCTGCCAATGCAGGAGACATGAGATGTGGGTTCCATCCCTGGGTCAGGAAGATCCCCTAGAGAAGACATAGCAACCCATTCCAGTATTCTTGTCTGGTGAACCCTATGGGCAAAGGAGCCTCATGGGCTACAGTCCTTAGGGTTGCAAAAAGTCTCACATGACTGAAGCGACTTAGCATGCACATATGCAAAATATAAACAAAATTGGTTGCAGAAACAGGCAGTTTTGGTGAAATTGATAACAGGTAAAGAATTTTATAATGTTGTTGTTCAGTTGCTCAGTCATGTCCAACTCTATGCAACCCCATGGACTGCAGCATACCAGGCTTCCCTGTCTTTCACTATCTCCAGGAGTTTGCTCAAACTCATGTCCATTGAATTGATAATGTCATCCAACCATCTCATCCTCTGTTGCCCCCTTCTCCTTCTGCCCTCAATCTTTCCCAGCATTAGGGTCTTTTCCAGTGAGTCAGCTCTTTGCAGCAGGTGACCAAAGTGTTGGAGCTTTAGCTTCAGCATCAGTCCTTCCAATGAATATTCAGGGTTGATTTCCTTTTGGATTGACTAGTTTGATCTCCTTGCTGTCCAAGGGACTTTCAAGAATCTCCTATCAAAAATGAGAGGATTCATACTCTTATCTCAGCATTCCACTTTTAGGCAGTCTACTCTATAGAAATAGGTCAGCTACACAAATGCAGCACTTTTAAATTTTAATTTAAAATTTTATCTGTTTATTTTTTGGCTATGCCACACACTTGTGAGATCTTAGTTCCCCAATCAGAGATTGAACCTGGGCCTATGCAGTGAAAGCATGGAGTCCTAACCACTGGATTACCAAGGAATTCCCGCTGCAACATTTTTTAAAATAGCAAAGAACTATAATAAGCTTTAATGTCTATTGATAAGTGAATCACAGTATATTCCTTCTAAGAAATATTTTACAATAGTTAAACAAGATAAGGTAGACTTTACATACCTAAACGGAAAATTCTCCAGAACAGATTTTTAGGGGGAAAACAAAGCTGCAGGATAATACACGTGGTATAATCATGTTTTTGTGAGCACTAACAAAGGAAGAGATGTATGGAGGTGTGTGTGTCTGTGTGTGTTAGGAGACTAGAGGGAAAATAGAAATTTAGTCTAGAGAAAATGTAGGGAAGTGATATGGGAGGGAGGGCAGGAAGGGGATGTTTGGATAATTTGATACCTGAATTTTCTACATTAAAATATACATTTATATGTAATATTGGATTGGCCAAAAGTTTTGTTCGGGTTTTTCCATAACATCTTAAAGAAAAACTCAAACGAGAATTTTGGCCAACCCAATATATAATACCTAATTGTAAAACTAAATGATGTTAATGAAGAATCATAGTTAAGGCGTTTGTAGGAATTGGGGGCTGCAGTGGGGTGACATGGGTAAGCGAAACCAGAAGCAAGGAGACCATTTAGAAGAGTAGCTCAAAGCTGAATTGAGAGAGAGTTTCCCCTAGGCTGGGGAGGTTGGTTGGGAAAGGTCATTTCTCAAAACAGACACATTCTAAAGTCAGGAGGAAGGCAATATTGAAAGGCAGAGGTGGCTGAGGATGAGACGGTTAGATAACATCACAGACTCAGTGGATGTGAATTTGAGCAAACTCCAGGCAATATCCAAGGACAAAAGAGCCTGGCATGCTGCAGTCCATGGGGTCCCAAAGAGTCAGATATGACTTAGCGACTGAAGAGCAACAACAATATTGAAAGGACTTGGTGATAATTATATCCAGGTGGACTTGGGGTCAAGTTTGATCCCAGCTTTCTTGAACCTCCCTCTATGCCGCCTGACGACCTCACACATTCCCCATCCTAAGTTCCCTCCCCAGGGGTGATACTGTTAAAGGTTTATTATGAACCTCTGCAGTCTTTCACTTCAATTTCTCTGCATTTTTACACAAACACACACAATTTTATTCCCTTCTTTCTTCCCTCCTTATTTTTCCTTCCTCCCTTCCTCTGTCTCTCTACTTTCTCTATCTCTTTATTTTCTCTCTTTTTTCTTAATGAGGTTTATACTTTGTGTGTTACTCTGTAAACTGATTTTTCGCTTAACAAGATGTGTTGGAAAATGCTGTCTATCCATCCATCCATCCATCCATCCATCCATCCATCCATTTATGCTTTGAGCTCAGAGAAGAAGGCCAAAACGACAACCACCACCACCTATGAATACTTGCTGCCATGGTTCCAGCAAGGACTCTTGCCTTGGAATTTACTGTAAAGCCAGGAAGGGAGGAGCAGCTAAAACTCACAAATATGATTAAGTGACCACACTAAGAAGCCTGTGTGAAACAGTTGTGGGAAATTTTGAATGTGGTTTATCATTTGTTGTCAGGGGATTATTTTCACTGTCAGAAAATGCAAAACATTCAACAAATGTGCCCCCACACCACCCAATCTTCTAAGCTGTCTGGAGAAGTACTTTCATTATTTCCCATTTACTCAATTAGAGAATTATTACACAGGATTTTTTAGTGTTAGTTCAGCTTCCCTGATGATGGTGGGAAGAAGATACATGTGATTCTCTCTGTGAGTGTTCATTTGCTTTAAGGGTGATCTATTTTAATTTTAAGGAAATCACAGTACTTCACTGATCTCAGGCCATTTGTGGAGTAAGTATTTTTTCATCTCATTGCATCATATACTTTTGATCTCCAAAATAATAGCAATTTTTATATTATATGTTTGAACATAGTTGTCTTTCTTTGACTGTCTCTGCATTTATAATTTGAATGTTATTAAGGGTAGTATGACGTCATATACCCTTCTGATTTCTTTCCATTTGTGGTGTTTCAATCTTCTAAATTTTTGTGCTTGCCTTTATCAGTCTTTCCTACATATTTCTAGTTTCTGATCAAGTTGATGAGAAATTATAATTTCCAGTTTGTTTCAATTTCATATTAATGAGCTGTCAATACCCTGAGCAGTTAACCAAATGAGAGCGCAACAAATGAGACCTTATGAAAATGATTTGGGTGCTGTTCAAAGACTCTTTTATCTCCTAAATCCTGAAATGAGGAGCTATAGGCAGGACAGTTGATGATAAGAAGGAGTTGACCATTGAATAGTGGAATTGGCTGTATTTACTAATACTGATGTAATATATATAAATTTCATGCCTAATGTACACTGATAATGATAAGAAAGTGAAAGTCACTCAGTCATGTCTGACTCTTTATGACCCCATTGTCTGTACAGTGTGTGGAATTCTCCAGGCCAGAATACTGGAGTGGGTAGCCTTTCCTTTCTCCAGGGGATCTTCCCAACCCAAGGATCGAACCCAGGTCTCCTGCATTGCAGGCAGATTCTTTACCAGATGAGCCACAAGGGAAGCCCAAGAATACTGGAGTGGGCAGCCTATCCTTTCTCTAGCGGATCTTCCTGACCCAGCAATCAAATTGGTGTCTCCTGCATCGCAGGCAGATTCTTTACCAGCTGAGCCACAAGGGAAGCCCAAGAATACTGGAGTGGGCAGCCTATCCTTTCTCTAGCGGATCTTCCTGACCCAGCAATCAAATTGGTGTCTCCTGCATCGCAGGCAGATTCTTTACCAGCTGAGCCACAAGGGAAGCCCAAGAATACTGGAGTGGGCAGCCTATCCTTTCTCTAGCGGATCTTCCTGACCCAGCAATCAAATTGGTGTCTCCTGCATTGCAGGCAGATTCTTTACCAGATGAGCCACCAGGGAAGCCCCAGTAATGATGAAGTGAAGTTGTATTTCCTAAGAAGTCACTTCTGAATATTCTCTCATGAACTGGTTGGGGGGAAGGGCCTATGAATTATGCAAATACCGAAGAACAAAATCATCATGTAGATTTTGAGTTGAGAAGCCCTATCATATCGTCCTTTTCCTTGTATGTCATATCTTTTTATAAAATCTTCTTACCAATGGAATTGATATGCACTAGAATCTAAAGAAGTGTTAAGTATTATATGATTGAGAAAATAATATTATTAAAGCATATTCAATCTAATATCTTTGATAATGGGTATAATGAATATATTTATATTTTTCATGAGTAGCTTAAATAATCATCCTTTGATGATTAAATCCACTAATAATAGGTAAAACTGGTAACAAAGAAGCTTAAAATCTAGTTGGGATTGAATGGGTTTGGGGGAACTAATATTGAACATCTACTCTAATCTAGGCACCACAAATCTATATAATTTATCCAAATTAGCCCTCATGGCTGCCTTGGATGGTAGGAAGCAGTAGCCTTCTTTGTATATATGAAGAAACTAAAGTTAGAGAATTGAAATACCATCCCCGAGATTACATAGCTATGAGGAGAGGTCAGCCCTGGGCTTACATCACTTGAGAAACTGAAGTCATCCTTTTCTTAGCATCCTAGAAAATTATTAGGGATAAATTTTATATCAAAGATATTTTAGCATCTTAGTTATCAGGAGAGCATTTCTCAGAGTAAATTCTAATCTAGTCTAGTTAATTCTATTTCACACAAAAACATGTACTTTTTGTAAATAATGTGGAAATAAAGTCTTGAGGGGAGGGAAAGGAAGACAGTTATCTGCCTTGAAATGTTGATGAAGCCAATATTTTGTAGCCCTAAAACAATGTGTATCTAGCTACTCAATTAATTTAGTTGCTTCATATTATACAATCCCTCCATAAAGCTCTATCTTAGTACACTTAAGAGACTCAATCTGGAAGTCACAGGTTTGCTTTTAAAATTAGAGTGTAGAATTCCTCCACAAGGGTTTAGGGAAAACTGGGTGTGTGACATTCTTTACTGAGGTGTCCATCCCTTCTCCCTAATCTTTTCATCCCACCCCTGCGGTAACATGTGAAATGACTAAACACTATCTGAGCTCTCAATACCATAAATCTTCAGATAAATAGCACCAAGCTTAGCAAAAATAGCAGGGTTCTTGAGTAGGTTTTTAGTAATGGTGCTACTATTGCTAAACCATTTGCTTTTCATTCATTTTGCTCAAAGGCATAATTTAATTGAAATACCGAGTCAACGAGTGAACTTAGTGAAAGCATCTTTAACTGGAAGAATTGTAGTCCTATAACTAGCTTCCTATGTCCCGCTGGGCAAGAATTTTACAGTCTTTTGTAACTCACTCAGTGTTCTTGATAATGGCCTTATTTCATTGCTGTAGGAATCAAGGGTTCTTAAGGAACAATGACTCACTATTTGAAGGACATAAAAAAGCAACTTTGTGATATCTATATGAGTAAATGTGAATGTCTCTTGTAGACTGTAAGCTATACAATTAGATTTACTCCAAGGAAAGCACCTTTCCACTGTGTTTCCAATTTATCAATTATGACCTCTAATAATATTCTTTCTTAAAAGGATGTGTCCTTGAATCCTTGAATAGTCACCATCTGTATCTCAAAAATGCATATATGTGGAATCTAGAATAATGGTACAGATGAACCTATTTGCAGGGCAGGAGTAGAGACACAGACATAGAGAACAGACTAGTGGACACACTTGAGGGGGAGGGGGGGCCGGATGAATTGGGAGACTGAGATAGACGTATATACACACAGCTCAGTTCAGTTCCATCACTCAGTCACGTCTGACTCTGCAACCCCATGGACTACAGGACGCCAGGCCACCTTGTCCATCACCAACTCCCAGAGTCCACCCAAACCTATGTCCATTGAGTCGGTGATGCCATCCAACCATCTCATCCTCTGTCGTCCCCTTCTCCTCCTGCCCTCAATCTTTCCCAGCATCAGGGTCTTTTCAAATGAATCAGCTCTTCGCATCAGGTGGCCAAAGTATTGGAGTTTCAGCTTCAACATCAGTCCTTCCAATGAACACTCAGGACTGATCTCCTTTAGGATGGACTGGTTAGATCTCCTTGCAGTCCAAGGGACTCTCAAGAGTCTTCTCCAACACCACAGTTCAAAAGCATCAATTCTTCGGCGCTCAGCTTTCTTTATAGTTCAACTCTCACATCCATACATGACTACTGGAAAAACCATAGCCTTGACTAGACAGACCTTTGTTGGCAAAGTAATGTCTCTGCTTTTTAATATGCTGTCTAGGTTGGTCATAACTTTCCTTCCAAGGAGTAAGCGTCTTTTAATTTCATGGCTGCAGTCACCATATGCAGTGATTTTGGAGCCCAGAAAAATAAAGTCAGCCACTGTTTCCACTGTTTCCCCATCTATTTCCCATGAAGTGATGGGACTGGATGCCATGACCTTGGTTTTCTGAATGTTGAGCTTTAAGCCAACTTTTTCACTGTCCTCTTTCACTTTCATCAAGAGGCTCTTTATATACACACTACCCTGTGTAAAATAGATAGCTAGTGGGACGCTGCTATATAGCACAGGGGGCTCAGTTCCGTGGTGACCTAGAGGGGATGAGATGGGCTGGGTGGGTGGGAGGGAGGTACAAGAAAGAGGAGGTGTATGTACACATGTAGCAGAATCATATTCTGCTGATTCACTTTATTGTACAGCAGAAACTAACACAGTATTGTAAAGCAACTATACCACAGCCAAAAATTAAAAAAATGAAAACAAATAAATTAAAAAAAAAAACTCTCCTGTAAACAATTTGGGTTTAAAAATATAATAAAGCTCCATGGATGTTCATTACTGTGTGTAACTATAAATGTCCACTGAGGCCTCCTGAGCAAGAAGTTCATGGCAGCATACAGGAAAGAAGTTAGATTTTAGGAGCTTTCTTTTTTTTTCTCCTAAGTGTGTGTGAATATGCTTTAATAGTCCATCATCCTGGCGGGCAGGGCTTATAACGTTCATGACATCCCTGAGTGAACTCAGCTCACACAGATATTATACATTCCACAAGCAGCTAGGAAGTGGCAGTCCCATTGATAAGCTTCCCCAGTTCACAGAAATCAAGCCATAACATTCCCATTAACTTTGTTTGGAGCAATGATTAATGATAAAGGATAGAGACAAATCCAAGTTAATATAGATAGGGAACTGTTATTTTCCTCATCCTCCGAAATTTGGCTATCATTGGATAAACATTCCTCTGTGGAAGCTTTGCTTCTTCCCTCACACTGGCATGCCAGCAATGTGGTGGACACTCGATAGAAGGATCAACTGGGTGTTTGGGATTAACACATACACCACTACATATAAAATAATCAACAAGGACCTAATGTAGAGCAGAGGGAACTGTACTCAATATTCTGTAATAACTTAATTGGGAAAAGAATCTGAAAGAGAATGGATATATGTATTTGTACAACAGAATCACTTCACTGTATACCTGAAATTAATGCAGCTTCATGGGCTTCCCAGGTGGCGCTTGTGGTAAAGAACCTGCCAGCACAGGAGACGTAAGAGATGTAGTAGGTTCGATCCCTGGGTGGGGAAGATCCTCTGGAGGAGGGCATGGCAACCCACTTCAGTTTTCATGCCTGGAGAATCCCATGGACAGAGGAGCCTGGCGGGCTACAGTCCATGGGGTCACAAAGAGTCGGACATGATTGAAGTGACTTAGCACACACCTAGCGCAATGTTATAAATCAACTATACTCCAATATGAAATAAAAATTTAATTCAACATTTTAAAAAGAATGATAAATAAAATAATAGTATGATGGCAGTTATTAAGAGATGGATATAGAATCTATCTTTGCCTGACTTGATGCTCTCAACCCTCCAAAACAGTTTCCCCTCTGCAAAATGATCACTTTAATTTCCCCAACATCCACCTTCAATTTCAAATACTTTGGCTCACACAGTTTCTTAGCTTCCCTAGAATAAAACTACAAAGAGGATGGTATGAATTTACAACAGTTCACACAAGGTGATATCTGAAAATTACCTCTAGGGAAGCGGGCCAGCCAAATGACTGGCCAGGAGTGCCCCAGAAAAACCACCTACCAGGGACCCCAGCCTGACTTTCAGCCATGAGGACTCTGAAGTCAGATTTTGTTAATGCAGCGACAGCAGGCAGATTTGGACAAACCAAGACAGAATATCATTCATATGTTTTCAATGTGTTAATTTGCAGTGAGAAATAGTCTGTCATAGACCTGAAATACTCATGCTGGCATCTTTAGTGAAATTGTAGCCTGAAGTCAGACCTACATGGGGAGACAAATCACAATCAGAATTCTCTTGGACTCAGAACATGAGGAGCTCAAAGAACTGTGGGTCAAAATATATCAAGCTTTCAATAAGGTGTGTGGGGGGTAGGTCTGAGCTTAGTAAGGACTTCAGCATTTAATGATACAGTTATTGAGAAGACACCCTAGTTTTGCTGAGGCATAAAACTTGAATTATATTTAATTGGGCAATTGTTTTCTAGTTGGTATAACATATAGAATATTGTCAAGACTCAGTTTCAACTAAAAGATAATTCCTGTGCAAATAGAAAGATTTTCAAATTGTTCACGGTTAGATAGGAAAAAAAAATACAAATATAAATCAAATCTACGAGGCTCCAACAAATCAGAAGTTAACCCCAAAAGGTAGGTCATACCAGTTGTTTGAGCACTGCCCTCACAAGAGCAGAGCATCGAGTGTAATTCCCTACTTTGTAGCCTCCTGACTCTGCATAAAGGAGAGACAATATCATCAGATCTCCATTCCCCTGTCGACTGGAGACACCGAGTCCTAGAAATGCCATGGGCCAGTGCAAACAAATATAATAGTAAATAAAAATCATGGTTTTCATGCTCTCTGGGTTCTTTCCCCACCTACTCTCACCATTATGGGATTTGATGGGTGCGTGTGTGCTCAGTTCCTCAGCTGTATCTGACTCTTTGCGACCCCATGGACTGCAGCCCGCCAGACTCCTCTGTCCATGGGATTTTCCAGGCAGGAATACTGGGTTGGGTTGTCACTTCCTTCCCTGGGGGGTCTTCCCAACCCAGTAATCAAAATTGAGTCTCCTGTGTCTCCTGCATCGGCAGGTGGGTTCTTTACCACAGAGCCACCTGGGAAGCCCCATGGGATTTGATGGATGGTCTCAATAAGCATATTCATCTTGCCAAATAATATAGGGAAATAACAGAAAATGTTTAGCCTAAAGGGCGCTTCCCCAGAAAGTAATGATCTAAAAAAATGGACTTAGAAATATACCTCCTAGAGATAAACTTTAGCATTGTTCTTGCACTTTACATCATGTGTAATTCATGTTAAAATAAAAAAGTTTGCTCCCTGAAAATGTTGTGTAGAACAAGTCACTGCAGGCAGCCCAATCATGGGTACTTCTTTCTAAGGTAAGATCAGGCACACAAAGTGTCAGAAGTTGGAAATGGGTTTTAGGCTCACTCTCTCCACATGCTTATTCACATATATGGAAAATTCTTAGCCACTGCCAAAAGACTTTTCTAAAATGTTTAGTAATGCCTGGTTGCTTAGAGACATTTTATTTCAAAATAAATACTGCTGCCTTGTCCAAAATGTATACACACTGCACTCAGCATAGATTTTTGGCATCCTACAAACCTCCAAGGTTGACATTGCAAGGTCTGCTTCAAATGCACTTTTGGCAAAACCACGTCCTTAATTATTTCTGAAAGAGTGACACGTCAGAAATGCACATTCTATTATATCTAAAATATACCCTAAGAATATAAAGACCTTTCTCCTGATTGTATTCTAAGACTGCTAGTTTGAATTGTAAGGAGGTGTGTAAGAACTCTCAACTATACATTGCAATGAACCACCCTTCAAGCAAGGTCTCACTCCCTCTGTTGCTTACGGGACTTGTCCAACGTGTATACACACTGCACTCATATGACGAAGGAGGAAAATTTCATGTTCTTTCTTGTAATCAGTGTTGCCACTGATAATAACCTGGGATTATTGTGCCCCTCTGTCACTGTATGAAAATGTGCCCGAGGAGCCCTGCATAGAACTGACAAGTCTTGTGTCTTAACAACCAGAAACAGATTTTAAAGTCAACACAGAATGTCTGAAGAGAAGCCATATAAGTCAGTCTGGGGATGGCACAGTGTCTGGGAACATTTATCATGGTTTGGACACAAGAAAATACCAGCTTGAATATTTCTACCAATTCCTGTTTTGGTTCAGTGTCCTTTTGGAAGGACACTGTGGGGCATTAAAGTGGCACAGTTATGCACAGCAAACTGAGCTAGATGGACTCACAGTTCAGTCTTTAAGTCACCCCTGCCACTCCTGTTTATCTCACATACCATGCCAAATGAAAAGCAGAGAGGCTGTTTACAACTTATCCAAGTTGAGATAATTTGTCTTGACACCAAATGCAATTTTACAATTGTGATGCTTCTCAGGCATCTCCTCTGGGTTTTTTCATCACTTTTGCCCATCCCTTTTTGGAAATCTTTTTTTGGGGATTGAGAATAAAGATCTCATTAGCTTCAAACATGATTTCTCTGTTTGCTTCAGTCTTTTTTTCTTCTTTCACTTCCAATGAAATATAAATTTCAAGGATAGCAAAAATCTGAGTACTCTCTGTTCATCTCTGAGCCCCATGGTCTCATTTTGTTAGACTTCAAATAGCCTAAATGATTACATAATGTGAAATCTCTGGCTGATTCAGAAACCAAATAAGTTTATCTCCCAAACAGACAAGGCACATCAATTTGTGAGCACGGATGGTTGCCTGCCTTCCTGGGGTTTCTACCTTCAAGGCTCACGCCTGGTTAACTAACAGTGGAGACCTATAATTTGTCTGAAGCTCAATTTTTTTTTTCTCTTCTTCTGTTCTGAAAGTTTCCTGGTTTTCTTTTTGACAAAAAGAGAAGAGTTTTAGAGTTTATGCTTGTATCAATGTGTTTCTAATTTACTGATTTTAATTTGAGTCTCTCTTTTTTAACCTTTGTAACTTAAGCATGCCATTTCTATGTTTTAAATAATAGCCTTCCTTTTATTTGCTTGCTTATATCACAAATGTCAGAAAGAAAAAGTCACTGGTAACACCGAGCCATGGGTAAACAGAGTTCATGTAACCAGTTTCTTTCACATTCACAAAACGCAGACTTATCTCAAATTTATTTTCCACTTGAGTTTGAGTGTTCAACAATTCTGGAAGTGTTGCTGTGTTATGGTCTTGTCATCTCTGTTTGCAATAATTATAATCAAGTGATGGGGGAATGTTTGAAGTGAGGTGGTGATCAGATTAGCCTCCTGAATCGGGCTGGCCAGAATTAGGGTACCTGCACTTCTATTTATCCTCTATGTGACCTTGTGTAACTCACTGAACTCTGAGCCTCAGCTTCCTCCTCTGTTAAATGGATAAAATCCTGTGTTCTGTATCTGTTAAAGAGCACTGACAGGAATCATCATCTTTACATAGTGACACTTTGTGTTAATGTAAAAGGATAAAGGCATCTTTTCAGTAATGATTGATGAAACTCAAATACATGATTAAGGTCAAATTAAAGTTGAACAGCCTTCTTTATTGCATAACTTCTTGCTATGTTGATACAATAACATCAATCTCCAGTGGAGGCGTGGAGAACACAGCATTATCCTGACTTAAGGCTTCCCTGGTGACTTAGACGGTAAAGAATCCGCCTGCAATGCAGGAGACATGGGTTTGATCCTTGGGTTGGGAAGATCCCCTGGAGAAGGAAATGGCAACCCACTCCAGTATTCTTACCTGGAGAATCCCACAGACAGAGGAGCCTGGTAGGCTACAGTCCATGAGGTCATAAAGAGTCAGATACGACTGAGCGACTAACACTTTCACTTTTCATCCTGACTTACATGGAGACCCACAGGGCGTATATTCAGAAGAGTGTATCCCCCTTCCTAATGTGGCTGTGATAATGAACCATAATCATGTACATCAAATATTTAGCTCAGTGTCTCCTGCATAATGAGGGCTAACAATGAACTGACCACAGCTGTCTGTGTTGCTATGTTGAATTGTCATCACAGCAATCCTTAGAGGTAGGAGGTATCTCATTTTTCTCTAGAAACTAGAGATATTGACCAACTGCCCAGGGTTATATGCCAAGAAATTGACAAACGTGGGATTTTTTGACACTGAAGATTCTGTCCGACCACACTTGAATACACACTGCTTTCCTGGCTCATCTGTCTCCTTAGCTGGCCCTGTGACCAACACTGTGCTATCATTTGAGCTTTTGTCAGGGTTGGCATCAAAGTCAAGGTCCCCCTGAAGAGCACGGTCTTTTTTTAGACCTTATCCAGAAACGTTGTTAGACAACTCCAGGCCCCACATTCACTCAGCCATCTTTTCCCCTTCAACAAATACATATTAAGTGCTTACTGGATACCAGTGCTCTAGGTAACGTGGATACACACAGCGGTGAATAAAGACAAAACCCCTGAGCTCGTGGAGCTTATACTCTACTCTGAGCAGACACAAACAAGTAGTAAGCAAAACACACAAAGATCATGGTAATAGGTGCCATGTAGAAAAGGGAAGAGGGGAAAAGGTACAGAGTGCTTTTTGTTTTTGGATAGTTGTGGTTGTCATTCTAAGTAGGATTGTAACAGGGAGGCCTGGTGAGACTTGTGCAAAGATCTGCAGGGACAGAGGGAGGGGCCATGATATCATTTAGGGACGGAACTCAGGGCTGAGGGAACCGTCAGTGGAAAGATTCTGAGGTGGGGGACAAGTACAGTGTGTTCAGGAAGCTGCAAATTTCTCTCCTTAATTTGATTTCAAAGTGATGCAAAAACATGTGGTCAGGCAGATACTGTTCAGCCCAGCTCATAGACATACCTTCTGCTTGAAAGTGAAAGAACCACGCCATCACATTTATTCTTTACCTAGAGGAGGGATCTTGCTTCAGTTCAGTTCGGTTCAGTCTCTCAGTTGTGTCTGATTCTTTGCAACCCCATGAACCGCAGCACACCAGGCCTCTCTGTCCATCACCAACTCCTGGAGTTTACCCAACTCGTGTCCATTGAATCGGTGATGCCATCCAACCATCTCATCCTCTGTCGTCCCCTTCTCCTCCTGCCCCAACCTTTCCCAGCATCAGGGTCTTTTCCAATGAGTCAGCCCTTCGCATCAGGTGGCCAAAGTATTGCAGTTTCAGCTTCAACACCAGTCCTTCCAATGAACACCCAGGACTGATCTCCCTTGGGATGGACTGGTTGGATCTCCTTGCAGTCCAAGGGACTCTCAAGAGTCTTCTCCAACACCACAGTTGAAAAGCTCCAATTCTTTGGTGCTCAGCTTTCTTTATAATCCAACTCTCACATCCGTAGAGATCTTGCTTAGAAACACAAATTTTACAACTAATGAAAAAACGTCTAAATGTGGAACAATTGTGGTATTTTCTTATGTGGTTGTATTTCTGGGTTTCTGGTATGCTCAAATACTGCAGAAGTCTCCAAAGTTCATGGTGATTAATATCATTTATGAAAGTATTTGCAAACTGTTATGTAAATGTTAAATATAAGGGATTATTTTTATTGTTAAAGAATGAACTCTAAAAAATTGCCTGCAATGTTACAATGGCTATAAATTTGAACATATTTTTAAAGTCCTAGCATTTGTTAGTAAAGATGTCATTCTCCATTTTGTCTTACAAATATATCTCAATAGTTTGTCTTTAACACATAGTCTCTTTCAGTTCAGTTCAGTTCAGTCACTCAGTCGTGTCCATCTCTTTGTGACCCCATGGACCGCAGCACACCAGGCCTCCTTGTCCATCACCAACTCCTGGAGTTTACCCAAACTCATGTCCATTGAGTCGGTGATGCCATCCAACCATCTCATCTTCTGTCGTCCCCTTCTCCTCCTGCCTTCAATCTTTCCCAGCATCAGGGTCTTTTCAAATGAGTCAGCTCTTCGCATCAGGTGGCCAAAGTATTTACCATAGTATAAATTTTCATAGGACAATGTTCTGATTAAAGAAAACTAAGTACATTCTCTTGTTTAATTTCATAAACTTCTGTTGGGGTATAAATGGGTACAACTTTCTATTAAACACTTTGGCAATATGTATTAAGAATTCTCAAAAAATGTATTTCTTTGACCTTGTAATTTCACTCCTAAGGATCTTGAGAATATCATAAGTCTAATAAGGAGAGATACATTTGCAAGGGCATTTTATCCAGAATCATTTATTTATAAAAATGCTGCAAACAACCTTGATGGGCCAATTATGATATATTCATATAAAATGGATCCATTTGTGAAAATAATCTTTGCATAGTATTTTAATAGCATAGGAACTTTGCTTATGACAAAGTTAAGAGGAATAAAAACAGGATGCAAAATTGTGGATAATGTTGTCTGATGTAGGTAAAACATAAAATGCAAATAGAGCTAAATGTTAGCAGTGGCTGAACCTGAGTTTGGGAATTTGAGGGCACTACTTTGCATCTTTGCAGTTCCCTAATGTTTGTAACAATAATACATTCAGCAATTTCACCCTCTGGTATTTGGTCTCAGTAACATTTCACAACTGTTGACATAACCACATATTAAAAATTCTTTTCTCTGTGCCTGGTCAACAATGGATGACATCAGTGATGTCTTAGCAAACAAGGAAACTTCTAATCGCTTGTCATTATTAAAAAGATGAAAACCATCCCCAGAAAAGAACCTTCACATTACAACCTAAAGAATACCTCAATATACTTATTTCGATGCCAGTATGTGCTTTGAAGATGTGTTTGAGACATTTGTGTTTTAAATGACCTACTGGCTTTCTGACCTCACTCGCCTGTCTCTTTCAAAGCTAGTACTGAAGATCAACTTTAAAATGAAACATATGCACTCTGTATGTTTGATGTTACAACATAACTTGAGAAAGTTTGGGGAAGTATATTGAAATAGGTCAGCTAGCTCTTGTAATTGAACTATAAAATATGTGATAAGCAAATACGCCTTGGATTAAACTGAATAAGGCATCTCCTTGCAATTTCAATGGAAAGATCCCATAGAAGGCTACTGGGTGCTCTTCTATCTTCTAGTCTTTGAGAGCATCTGAACTGCAGTATCTCAGTGTCTGCTGGAAATTACCTCCAACTGCTTGTAGACTGGCCCTTGCCTTGTTTCAAATTCACTCTCTAGAATGTTCTTAGAGTGAAGTGTCTCCACATGACCAAGGCTGAATGGCTACACTCTTAGCAATAATGTGTCTTCTGTTAACTTGTCATTTTTTACCATTTTCTGGAATAATGACAAATTATTGCCTCCCTTGCCAGAAATAGAAGCAACAATGAAAGTCACTCAGTCAAGACCATGCAATAGACAGTAATTTATGTGTCTTTAACAGTATGTGCTACATGCCTTCAAAAAAATCTACTATTCAGTTCTTATCTGGCAAACTACAGAAATAGGACTTTCGTTTCCTGTTATTGCAGTACTTGTGGAGTTGGAGAAATGCTCTTGATTTCCTTTCATAAAGTTTTCTTTCTGAAACAATCAGGATTGTAGTAAACACTGACCCAGAAAAGAGGGTTCATTTCATGGATTTCCAGTAATGCCCATACTCTGAGTATTGTTTTTGTCATACAAGGTATGAAATTTTAATTATTAATGTCACAGGGGTGTTTCATTTGTTTCTAATATTTTCATCGAATATTTCCCATATCCCAAGCACTGCTGTGTTCTCGGAGAAACAGGTGGGCAATGCCACACTTTCTGAGGCCACTGCATCCACGATGAAGTTAATCGGTTTAGAAAAGACTTAACTAAATTGCTTCACACTGTGAAGTAATCCTGAGGTACAGCTTCCTACAATCTGAAAGCGCTGAAGAGTTTTAGGCTTTCCCTACTAAGCACAAGCATTGTGTTTATTCTCGATGGGGTTACGCCCACCTGATCATTGTTTGTTTTCCCTGGCACTCAGACTGAGTTTTTTCTTTTAGTCTCTTAAGTCTCTCAAAAAGTTATAGGAATCCTACTGGAAGGCTCAAGCCATCTCTTGGTTTTAGTCCTAACATCCTTGATGTCTCTTAGTAGACACAGCAGGTTTCCACGGTTCTATGAGATTTCAGATCTGTTAACTAGCTGCAAAGGCTGAAACTCCTTTGTGATCTACCTGATCTGGTTTGGAGTTTTATCATCCTCAATTGCATTTCTCCCTCTGCTTGTGCTTTTTAAAAAAAAAAAAAAAAATTATTTATTTATGTTTTGACTGCGCTGGGGTCTCTATTGCTTCCAGTGGGCTATCTCTACTTGCAGAGAGTGAGGGCAGCTCTCTAGTTGTGGCATGAGGGCTTCTCACTGTGGTGGCTTCTCTTGCTGCAGAGCCTGGGCCTAGGATGCACAGGCTTTAGTCATTGTGGTTCGTGGACTCGGTAGTTGTGGATCCCGGACTCCAGAGCACAGGCTCAATGGTGGTGGCACAAGGGCTTAGTTGCATGTGGGATCTTCCCGGACCAGGGATCAAACCCGTGCCTCCTGTATTGGCAGGCAGATTCTTCCCCACTGAGCCACCAGAGAAACCCTCTGCTTGTGCTTAATGTCGAGATTTTTGTGAGTACCTTGTCAAAGCTTTGCCACTCTGCCTTCAGCTAATTTCTCTTTTCCTTTTTACGTTCCTTACAATTTCTCCATCTTATACAAATGTCCCTTCAGCCAAGGGACCACACCTTTTCTAACACCATGTTTAGTGTGCGTTCCCTCTGACGGCAGTGGAGCTCAGGTAACAGGAAAATATTAAAGATAATAGTTATTTTACTGGGGGAGAAATGTCCATAAGATTTCTTCCCTCCAAATCACACATTTACAATGTAAAACCTCCCTTTTGCTGCTAATGTTACAATCGTCATATCAGAATTAGTCCCATCCACTGGTTTGAAATTCAAGCCAGTCACATCTGTCTTGCTACTGCTTCTGTTCCCCTAACCCTTGTTTCCTAGGCTCCAGTCCTGACTTTCCTTCGGGGGCGCAGTGGAGCGGGGTGGGTAATCAAATCCCCATCTTGATAACCAGTCTGGTAATCCTAGGGTTTCTGAGAGTAGGGTCTTATCTAGACTTCATGGGTCCTGACAGGAAATAGCCAAGTCCAAAATATCTGAGTCCTTTTCACGGCCTCAAGCCCCAGACACAACCACACAAACGGGTCCCAGGTGGCCAGCCTGGGATCCTTGCCTGAATGGCATCCTCTTTTACTGCAAGGCTCCACCTGCTGGTCGGCATTGCTTCCTGTCACCTGTGCCCATCACTGCCCACTTTCCACTTGGGCTCATCCGCGGACACGTCCAGTCTTCAGGTTCAGATCCTTCTCTCAGAGTGGCAGCTGAGTCTGGATTTGTGAAAGCCCTGCTGTGGCTATGGAATTCACTCTCAGAGTGTGGTGGTGGTTCAGTCACTGAGCGGTGTCCAGCTCTTGTGACCGCATGGACTGTAGCCTGCCAGGCTCCTCTGTCCATGGGGTTTTCCAGGCAAGAATACTGGGGTGGGTTGCCATTTCCTTCTCCAGGGGATCTTCCCCACCCGGGGATCGAACCTGCGTCTCCTGCTCCACTGCAGGCAGATTCCGGAGCTACTGGGGAGAAAGTACTACCAGGAAGAAAGAACCACCAGGGAAGCCCGAAGTACATGATTTCTCTTTGTGGTACGAAGGTGCGCTTGGCCCTAAAACTCTCCCACTGATGAACCACTGCCCCCAAACTCCCACCATTAAAGGCTTTGGGGGTAACACATGCATGCTCAGTCACGTTGGACTTTTTGCAACTCCATGGACCATAGCCTGCAGGCTCCTCTGTCCATGGGATTTTTCAGGCAAGAATACTGGAGTGGGTTGCCATTTTCTTCTCCAGGGGATCTTCCCGACCCGGGGATCGAGCTGGTTTCCTCTGAGTCTCCTGCTTTGGAAGGACATGTTCTTTATCCCTGAGCCACCTGGGAAGCTGAGATCCTCAAACAATCTTTAGAAAAGGCTGCTTTGGGATAAAGTATTAAATGAGATCTGATTAATTCAGGCCATTACAGTGAGTTTTCAGAAAAAAATGTACTTTTTAAAATTTAAAGAATTGTCTTTGAATATGAAACTAAAACCTTTCCAATTTTTATCTTAATACATCCTTTTTGTAAAATTTTGGTGATACTAAATTAAATAGTAGTTGTGTCATGACTATTTTTAAGGGTTCTTAACCTACCAAAATAAAACGTTTAAAAACCCTATACCAGCCTTTATTTTTCTCTTCTCTTTTTCCTCTTCTCTTCCCCTCTCCCCTCCACTCCCTTCATCACTCACACCTTCCACTCCCCTTTCCTCTCTCAAGCGTCTGCTCTTTCACTCAACAGTCTATGAAAACCTCAAAGTCTGAAAGCCACAAGATTAAGGGATATCTTTTTTGAAACATCATTAGGGTCTTGTCTGGTAACAAATAATGCTCAGATTAGTTCATATTAGTCATCAGTTCTCCTGAAGGTCTTTAGAGTTTAAAGCATAGTGTAGACCGTTTTGGAAAGGAGAGAGGGAAAGACTCTTCATGTCATTACTCAGGTGCAGAACATCAGGGCCGGATGGCTTGGGATGCATACATGCTTCGGTGGACAGTGGGTAGAAAGGGAAAGAAAACAGGACCACAGAAAAAGGAGATAAAGCCCTCAAATGCAATGAACCTGAATTCACAGTCTTATCCAGGACCAGACCAACTGGAAAAGTACAATGAAATTACTTGAAATTGAGTGTGTTCAAAATCCAATCCACAGCTCCTCTCTCCAGTTCACATTATGACTCGTGCCAGCCTCATTCAGGACTGTCTGCTTCGCTTTAGAGAAGCTAATGTCTCCTTCAGTGAAGTCCCCATGAAAGGTTTCCCATGTACAGTGAATGTCCATCTCTCTGTATCTCTAATATCCCCGTAAGGAGTCACCGCCTACCATCCCCCCAATCTTTAATGATACCTTTAAGTCCAAGGGATTTAGGGGAGCCCCAAGTCTCTATCTTTGCCCAGCTACCCACAAGCCATAGAACTGGACGCTTGACTCAGTTCTGACCACACAGAAGCAATCAATCTTGCTGGCCACAAAGACTGACGGGTGTGTGATCCAATCTGAGCGCTTCTGAGCCCTCCCTTGAGCCTTCCAGAACTCTTGAAAGAGATGGTATCTCTTTCTCTGAGATCATGAGTTCAGAGGTCTGTGTAGACTCAGGCTTGCTGGGGACCGGTCTGTGACCGTATGCGTAGACCAGGGTGCTGTGCTGGTGAGGACAGCTTTCAAATCCAGAGTTCAGTCATGTCTAGACTTCTAGGAAATTCTTTTTCTTTTATTAAGCCAGATTGAGTTAGGCTTCTATCCCTTGTTACCAAAGGCCACAGAGGAATGTCCACTTTTGGTATGAGGACCTTTCCTCTGAGAGAAAGGGAAGTGTGACTGAGATCTTTGGGATCCCAGGGAAGACTGTCAATTCAGATTCTTTTATCTGTGTCTTCAGCACACTCACCTCCTTGGAGTCCCATGAGGAAAGAGACTAGGGAGCAGGGTGGAGAGAAACAGGTCTCTCCCTAGGGACACCTCCGTCTTCACTGGTGTCTGGTTTAATCATAATGGAGAATCGTATTAGGGCCAGTATCTCAGAGGACCTGTTAGAAAGCTGGCCATGTACAAAACTCATGACAAAAACTAGACAGGGACTGTTATTGTTTTCTTCTGCTCCTCTCTAGATTATTTATATTTCACTGAGGGCTGACAGGCTATACTCTCCTTGCTGATTTCCAAATCCTGTACTGGAATGTGCCCAGCCCGCTCACTGGAGATTTCCCTGGGAAGGCTGAGGAGCCATCGTTAGAGACAAGACCCTGTTCTAATAGAATTCAGAGTTGGAACAGTTCTCTTCCCACTGACAGTGGTCTCTCAGTAAACAGGCAGGGCGGCTCCAGACTGCAGACGCCTTGGTGGCTTGACACTTGGAATGCATGTTACTGCTGCTTGACTGAAACATTCCAGTGAATCTTTATGGGCTCTACCATCCCCAGAAAGAGTAAGTCTTAACCATGATAAAATGTATCCTCACATCAAAAATTTCTCAAGTGCTTTATCCAAGATCAAAAGTGAAAACAGGGCTTCCCTGGTGACTCAGTGGTAAAGAATCCGCCTGCCAATGCAGGAGACATGGGTTCGATCCTTGGTCCAGGAAGATCCCACATGCCACAGAGCACGTGAGCCTGAGAATCACAACTATTGAGCCTGTGCTCTTTAGCCCGGGAGCCACAACTCTTGATGCCTATACATCCTAGAGCCTGTGCTCCTCAACAAGAAAAGCCACGGCAATGAGAAGCCCGAGCATCACAACTAGAGAGTGACCCCCACTTTCTGCAACTAGAGAAAAGCACATTAACAGAGACCTAGCACAGCCAAAAATAAATAATAAATTTTTTTTAAAAAGTGGAAACAAAAAGACAGCCCTGAAGGAAAAGGTGAATCATATGGCATAACATTAGGATATTGTTTCTTGGTGTCCACCTCCAACATATGGTAATTTTCAATGACTGACAGATGAAATGACTAAGAGGGAGAAGGAAAATTGTTTACTCCCGGTAGCAGGGGACAGAACTCTGTTTACTAAAATTCTTTAAAAAGGACATCAGGCTGTTTTCTCAATGAGAAAAACTTCACTTGGAAAGGAAAACAGCTACAGTCCTGAAATCTAGAGCATAAACACAAATGCACAATCAAAACGGAACATTAGAATAAAATGTGTAAAGGGAACATTAGAATAAAATGTGTAAAGGGCCTCCCAAAGAGAATCTAGGCTTCTACTCATTCATGCAAGAAAATCTTTCCTTGTATCGAACATTATTTAGGGGCCTGATAACAAAGTGGTGGTGGGAAGAGGAAGAGCTGGAGAGGAAGATAAAAATGAGGACAAACTTCAGAACTCTTAGTATTATTGACTACGGAGAGCATTTTTATTAGCACAAGGTAATACGTTTATCTAGAAATTAAAAGCATGAAAGCATAATCCTCAAAATATTATCCTGATTCACTCTGCTGCTAATAATGCCTAGAAAATATGTCAATGATAGAAATAAATTAGAAGTATTAATAACAGACGTGGACTGATTTGGACTCAGGGATTTTTTTGTTTTGTTTTGTTTATTTGGCTATACAATGTTTTTTCTATTTATAAGTTTCAGGTGTACAGCATTATAATTCAGCATCTGTATATGCAACAAAGTAACCACTCCCACAAGTCTCGTTACCATCCACACAGTACAACTGACTCCCTTCACCCATTTTGTTCACCCCTCAACCCCCTCCCCATGTCGTAACCACTAATCTGTTCTCTGTGTCTGTGAATTTGCTTTTGTTTTATGTTGTTTCTTCTTTATGTTTCACATGTGAGTGAAATCATAATGGTATTTGTCTTTCTCTGACTTATCTCACTAAATGTAATACCTTCACTATCCATTCATGTTGTTGCAAATGGCAGGATTTCGTCTTTTTTATGGTTGAGTAATATTCCCTGGTGTATATACCACATCTTCTTGATCCGTTGATGAATGTTTAGGTTGTTTCTATATCTTGGCTCTTTTCGATAGTATTACAATGAACGTAGGGTTGCGCATGTCTTTTCAAATTAGTGTTTTCAAGTTCTTTGGGCAAATACCCAGAAAGAGAATAGCAGGGTCATATGGTATTTCTAAATTTTCTGACTCATCTCCATACTGTTTTCCATAACACTTGTACCAATTTACAGTTTCACCAATAGTGTTTTAGGGGTTCCTTTTCTCCACTTCCTCTCTAATACTTACTATTTCTTGTCTTTTTGATAATAGCCATTTTAACAAGTGGGAGGTGATATCTCATTGCAGTTTTGATCTACATTTCCCTAATAATTAGTGATGTTCAAACATCTTTTCATGTTCCTGTTGGCCATTTGTATGTCTTCTTTGGAAAAATAGCTATTCAGATTCTGCCAATTTTTAATCCAGTTGCTTACTTTCTTGTTGCTATTGAGTTTGTGCATTCTTTATTCATTCTTGATATTAACCCACATCAGGAATATATTTGCAAATATCTTCTCCTCTTCCATAGGTTATCTTTTTGTTTTGATGATGGCTTCTTTCACTGAAACCAGAAAGAAAAAAAACAAACTAAAAAGCAGGAGCTTTTTAGTCCTGGGTCTCCCAGGGCTCCCTCTAACTTGAATTGCATCTTTGGTAAATAAGACCAGTATTGAAATCCAACATCTAGGCCTTGAAAAGTACAAATCTTCATACTGAACGTCTGACTTCAGTACATACGTATTTTCATTTCACAGGCTTCACCTTTAACATTATAGACAGCATCTCACACTTATCTCTTCTACCAATCTTCTTTTTTCCAAACCAAATATTTTTTCCAAGCCCTTTTTCATGAGCAGCTCATTTTCTGCTGAAGCTCCTAAAAAAGACAGGGTTGTGTCTTGTCATCATGGAACCACCACCTTGATAGGAGAAAACAGAAAATTCAGTCATTGTGTTTCCCTTGTCAGATTTCTTCCTGTGCTACATTTGTTAAAACTCTGGGAGTGAGTAACCATTCCCTTTCCCAACAAACGGCTCCTTTAAAATACAACAAAACAAAGCTATAATTCAAGCTAAGACAGTTACAGAGATGAAAATTAGAGAGGATGTTTGAGGATTGATATAAAGAGTTACTCTATTTCTTAAGCTCTCAGAGGAGAGATGTATGCATGTGCCTCCTTATTTCTTTTTCCCTTTGCCACAGAATTTGCAATGTCTGTACAAAGTCTAGAAATATTTTTCTTCAATTCTCAATCATCTTGCGCTTCTGATTCTTCAAAATCTGTTGCCCCTGACTGCTCTGCAGGCATCAGAATTGTGCCCCTGGCTATGAGAGTGTATCTACATAAACCAAATTCAAGATTGCGATTAGAGGAAAATGAAAGACTCTGAAGAGTCCTCCAGCACTGCCGACAGATTTTGAAGGAAGGAGGTGGTTGGTGTGTACAGGTAGAGGTAGTCTTCTTTATTTAATCATGCATTTTCATGGCTGTCACTCTGTCGGGAAAGAGAATCTGTTGATGTTGCCTTTGACGGTAGGGGAAATGGAAATACAGAAAGATAAAGTTATTTGGCTCAGTTTCATAAAGCAGATTTACCATGGCATCCTTCTCAGCTAAACCTGTTTTCAAAGTCCCCACATTCTTTTTTTTTACCTGCATCAATAGAAAATGATCATATGTTCCTTTCGACTTGGGAAATGTAGTGGAATTTGATGAGGGAGAAAGCTGACATAATTATGCATGGTTATCAAGCTTCCAAAGTAAATGAAACCCTGCAAGTAAATGAAAAATTAACTCAGAACGAACTTAAAAGGACTTGGGTCTTATAACTTCACTGACTAGCTTGGACGGCCCAAAGAACTGTTTACTTTGTGGAATATTTTCATACTTGTAAAAATTGATAATGTATCACTGTTGGGTCTAATTTTCTTTCCTGTTCTAAGAGGAAAGGTCAGTCCCCTCCTTCTTATTAAATCTGAAAAATAAATAACCACAGCAGTATCTCAACAGATTTAATATGTTTACTCGACACTAAAGAATGTGAAATAATTGAGCAACACTTCATGGTTGGGGGGGGAGCAGAAGGGGGAGACCAGTTTGTTTTGTTTGATAAACTAACTTCTACTCGATCTGCTGAAAAGATGGTTATTGACAGTTGTATATCTTGGTCATGAGCACAGACCTAAAACTTTATCAGGAGGAAATAGAACTACTTAAAGTTGTAGTTGATGAAATAACTTTTACCTACGTAGGGCAGTTGCTTCAAAGAAAAAGTCAAATGTTTGAACTTCCCATCCTTTTGTTATTGGACAGGGAAGAAGGAAACATTTCACAGAGAGAAACTGCTCTGTTGAATATTGAAAGAATTTAAAACAAAAATACTAGTATTAACATAATTATAGATACAGAATTATAGATTAGAAAATATTTACCCCTTTTTTTCATAGTTTAAGGAAATCATTTTTCCAATATCAGTGATTCAAATGCATTAAACATAAGATAGGAAAAGTTCTTTCTATTCCCTTCAAAAGCTAAGAATATTTTCTGTAAAATGTAACCTAGGATAGTGGCTGCCAGGGCCTGGAGAGTGTGGGAAATAGGGAGATTTGGAGCAAAAAAATGCAATAAAAAGTTGTAGTTATGCAAAATCAGTAAGTTCTGGAGACCTAAGGTATAGCATGGTGACTGTCATTAACAATGTTATATTCTTGAATTGGTTGCCATTTCCTTCTCTGGGATATCTTCCTGACCCAGGGACTGAACCCATATCTCTTACATTTCCTGCATTGGCAGGTGGGTTCTTTACCACTAGCGACACCTGGGGAGCCCCTGAAATTTGCTGAGTGATCATAAATGTTCTCACCACACACACACCACACACCACACACACACACACACCCCACACACACCACACACACACACACACACCACACACACGCATACAAATGGTAACTATGTGAGGTGATGGATATGTTAGTTAGCTTGATTGCAATGTCTACATATGGCAAAACATGACATTGTCCACATTAAATATATACAAATTTGTTTGTCAGTTTGAAAAAGCTGAAAAAATTAAAAATAGTAAAAAATAAGATGCAACTTAACCTTTTTTGATGAATGAGACTGAGCAAGGAAATGTTAAGGGAGAACTTTGAAACAAATTATCCCTGAATTTCTAATGTATAGATGACTCATCTGTGATGAAAGTTAATTACTATTATTAATTATAATTATGACTTTGAGGCAGTGTTTTGAGAATCTTCCAGGGCTTTCTGATTCTGACAGCACCTGTCAGAGGGAAGTAATGGGGAGGAACTTGTCTCCACGGCAGGAAGAATTTCTGGGATTTGTCATAGGTCACACAGCCCCTGAGGGAACTGGAAGGTCATCCATAACTTCTCTCCAAGCTGCCCTCAACTCATCTGTGGATGTAGATTCAGTCACAGAGGAGAGGTGAGGTCAGCAGACTAGAGCCGCAATAGGATTCCTACAGATACCAGACCCATGACCCAGAATATTTTCTGCCAAAAATATCAGCTTGTAGACACATTATCTCAAAGGAGAGCTGGTGTCTGTGGGTGACCTGTGGCTTGATGATGAAACTGGAAAGATGAACTATTGCATTAAGAAAAAGAACTCAAGAACTCATGTGGGATTCCCTGACAAGGAAGCTCCCTGATTTCAGTCCAAATCCATGAAACACATGGAAGCCTGAATATGTTGTGTTTTTTTTTTCCCCACTCTGTCATGATTGATTATTATGAGGTTCAAGTTCTGTGAATTAAAGAACAACCAACTGTAGTGTTGACGGTGGTCTTGGTCCACCACCAATCACTGCATTCTCAATAAAATGCTCTTATCAAAAGACTGTTGCACTTAAAGCATTTTCACCAAAATAAAACTGTTCCTTTCTCAGTCTCCCATAAAGACAAATTGACATGAAGTTACAACAGGCTAAACCAAAGACAAGCCTGAGACTCCACCTCCTTCCACCTTCACCCAGGAAAGGGGTAAGAAAAATCACATGCCCATGCTCATGGCAGAGCAGTGATGTGATAATAAGAATAACAGCAAAAGCAATAACAGTAATAACATCTGTCATTTAGTATCAATACTGAGACCAGAGTGGAAGCTTTCTTGTAAGCCTCACAAATAGAGTCTCATTTGTAAATAGGTGGAAGGTGTGCACCACCCTTATGGCAGAAAGCAATGAAGAACTAAAGAGCCTCTTGATGAAAGTGAAAGTGGAGAGTGAAAAAGTTGGCTTAAAGCTCAGCATTCAGAAAACTAAGATTATGGCATCTGGTCCCATCACTTCATGGGAAACAGATGGGGAAACAGTGCAAACAGTGTCAAACTTTATTTTGGGGGGCTCCAAAATCACTGCTGTTGGTGATTACAGCCATGAAATTAAAAGATGCTTACTCCTTGGAAGGAAGGTTATGACCAACCTAGATAGCATATTGAAAAGCAAAGACATTACTCTGCCAACAAAGGTCCATCTAGTCAAGGCTATGGTTTTTCCAGTAGTCATGTATGGATATGAGAGTTGGACGGTGAAGAAAGCTGAGTGCCAAAGAATTGATGCTTTTGAACTGTGGTGTTGGAGAAGACTCTTGAGAATCCCTTGGACTGCAAGAAGATCCAACCAGTCCATCTTAAAGGAGATCAGTCCTGGGTGTTCATTGGAAGGACTGATGTTGAAGCTGAAACTCCAATACTTTGGCCACCTCATGCGAAGAGTTGACTCATTGAAAAAGACCCTAATGCTGGGAAGGATTGGGGGCAGGAGGAGAAGGGGACAACAGAGGATGAGATGGTTGGATGGCATCACCGACTCGATGGACATGGGTTGGTTTGGGTAGACTCCAGGAGTTGGTGATGGACAGGGAGGCCTGGTGTGCTGCGATTCATGGGGTCACAAAGAGTCGGACACAACTGAGCGACTGAACTGAACTGAACTGGAAGATGTGCAGCTTTCCTAAGCTACAAAATTGTAAAGCTCAGAACATGACTCACCCAGGTCTTCTGTATCTAATTGGTCCGCTTTCTCTTTTCATCCTGTAGACTGTCTGATACTGGGACCAAACCCTTAGAGAGAAGAGGAATCTTTGTAATTCTTGTCTGGATATGAAAAGTTGAGGAAATATACTGCTGATGCTTGAACAGCAAGGGTTTGAATTGCATAGGTTCAAAAATCCACTTATATGTGGATTTTTTTCAATAAATATATTAGAACATTTTTTGGAGATTTGTGACAACTTTAAAAAAAACACAGTTGAATGGAATAGCCTAGAAATATAAAAAAAATTAAGATAAAGTTGGATATTACATAAATACATAAAATATCTATACTAGACGCTAGTATAGTCTACCTTCTTACTTGTTCCCTTGAGACACATTCTGAAGACATCTGCTAAAATAATTTTCAGCAAATGTAATTTGTGTCTTATCAGATTCTTACTCCAAGGACACCACTGGCCTCCTACTACCCAGAAGAATAAAGCCAAGGTCTAGATCGTGAAACTTTCTCTTTCCCTGCCCTTCTCCCAGTTCCCACTTCCCTCTATGATCTGTGTACTTCTTCCAACAAAGCTTCCTTCGAAAGCCATTCTCATGAAACTCTAGTCCAATGACCAATAAGAAGCAAAATGTTAATAATTAGACTTTAATTCTCACTATCCCTTCCTACCCCTAATCTGTTAACATGCTAATGATCAGCAGAGCTTCCCCATGAAACACCATCCCCAATAAACCTATGACTTGCTCTCTTTCATCTTCTTCAAAATTCAAACATCTCCATCAGTTCTTACTTCAATTAAAGTGAAATGTTTACCAATTGCCAGAGTTTTGGAGCCCTCCATGGTTTTAATGGGCTTCCCTGATGGCTCAGATGGTAAAGAATCTGCCTGCAATGCAGGAAAAGCAGGTTCAACCCCTGAGTGGGGAAGATTCGCTGGAGAAGGGCATGGCAACTCACTTCAGTATTCTTGCCTGAAGAATTCCATGGACAGGGGAACCTGGCAGGTAACAGTCCATGGACTTGCAAAAAGTTGTACATGACTGAGCAACTAACACTTCCACTTTTACTCTTGATTTCCTACTTTTGTATTCTAATCCCCTATTATGAAAAGGACATCTTTCTGTTTGTGTTAGTTCTAGAAGGTCTTGTAGGTATTCATAGAAACGTTTAACTTCAGCTTCTTCAGCATTAATGGTTGGGGCATAGACTTGTATTACTGTGATGCTGAATGGTTTGCTTTGGAATGAACCCAGATCATTCTGTAATAGAATGGATTACATAGGCCTAAGGGCAATGCCAAATGGCAATCCACTGGATTTTTATTTTGATGAAAAGATTAAAAGGATGTGGTATTAGAATACTACTTAGAATGGAATTGGTATTTTAAAGCTCTGAAAGCATTCCTTTTGGAGCATTGTTTATTCTGTCCACTTTGGCAGATATTTTCTTCTAAGAGGAAGCAAAATTGTCTGCAGTATAGTCCTTGTCCACATAACCCCAAGTGTCAATGGGGGTGGAAGAGAACAGTGAGATTTCCTTATCTAGGTCGGAAAGACTAGAAAACTTCTTCAGTTGGGTAAAGCGTTCACCCATTGTGATAGAATTCTTAGTAACCCTGATTGATTTTCACAGTCAAGACAAATTCCTTCTGCCTCCAGCAACTAGTCAAATTACCTTATTATTTTTTAAGTTCATGGCTCTAAAGAATTAACCTATAACAGGAACAACCAAAGGTGTTTTCTCCAATGTGCAAAGGGCTCCACTTTTGCAAACTGTTACTCTTATTGGTCCTAATACATATACTGCATTCTCTACCTCTTTGCTCTTATCTGAGATGTGGTGGTGGTGGTGGTGGTTTAGTCGCTAAGTCATGTCCAACTCTTGTGATCCCTGGATGGTAGCCTGCCAGGCTCCTCTGTCCATGGGATTCTCCAGGCAAGAATACTGGAGCGGGTTGCCATTTCCTTCTCCAGGGGATCTTCCTGACCTGTATCTGTCTTTTATGCATATCTAGTCTTCACTCAACTTTCCAAGAGAAAATTGATCTTACCTCCTTCCATGACCATTCCACGTTCAGGGGTCTCTCCTTCTGGAAGTTTTACAGCCCTCATTCTTTTGAATATTCACCATTTACTCACCTCCTGGTTGTATTTCTGTGTGTATTCCATGAACCTCCCTCCAAGTATCTGTAAGCTCCTTCAGGAAGGAGAACTCCTTTGCTTTCTTTTTCTGGAATCACTAAGTACTTATTAGAATTTTTTTCTGTGGGCTAGATTCGTATTTTTAAAAGATGGAAAAGTCCCGCTGGTGGCCCCAAGGACCTAACAGTCCGTTTTAGAGATGAATAAATCGAAGCTCAGAAAGATTAAGTATGTGGACTATGATCATGCAAAATTCAATACAAGAGTCTTGAGTGTGCAAACGTTGCCCTACTCATTTTTATCCTAACTTTCCACCCTCCGCATGACCCTCAAGACAGTTTGAGTCACTGTCCTTCTGCCTCTAAATATCTTTAGTCTCTGGTCTCTATATTAGTTTGCTAAATCCACTGGAACTAATTACTACAAATGTAACTAATTACTACAAAACTGTATTTTGTAACTAATTACTACAAAATGTAACTAATTACTACAAAACAACAGAAACTTATATTCTCAGTTCTGGAGGCTAGAAGTCCAAGATCACCGTGCTGGCAGGGTTGCCTTCTTCCGAGGCCTCTCTCCCGTTTGTAAACGACGGCGTTCTCTCTCTGTTTTCTCATCCCCCGTCTTTAAGCGTCACATGTCTGATTTTCCTCCTCTTATAAGGACACTTGGGCTTCCCTTGTGGCTCAGTGGGTAAAGAATCCACCTGCATTGCAGGAGACCTGGGTTCGATCCCTGGGTTGGGAAGATCCTCTGGAGATGGGAAAAGCAACCCACTTCAGTATTCTGGCCTGGAGAATTCCATGAACTGTATAGTCCATGGGGCCATAAAGAGTCAGACACGACTGAGCGACTTTCACTATAAGAACACCAGTAGTATTGGATTAGCTTCCCTCTCCCCACCCCCCATAGCCTCATTTTAACTTAATTACTTCTGGGAAGATCCTGTCTCCTAATATGGTCACATTCTGAGATACTGGGCTTCCTGGTGGCTCAGATGGTAAAGAATCTGCCTGTCATGCAGGAGACCCAGGTTCAGTCCCGGGGTCGGGAAGATCCCCTGGAGAAGGGAATGGCTACCCACTCTAGTATTCTTGCCTGGAGAATCCCAGGGACAGAGGAGCCTGGCGGGCTACAGTCCATGGGGTCACAAAGAATCGGACACGACTGAGCAACTAACACTTTCTGAGATACTAACCTCAGGGCTGCAGTGCGTGAATTGAGAAGTGGGACTGGGAGCCGCTGTGTTCATAATAGTCCCCTTTCTTTCTTTCGTTTTTTCCTTCCACTTATTCTGTGGTACAGGCTTCCTACAGCTATTAAAAATTAATCTGAACACACGTGTTAGGCCCTCTCCTTTGAAATTAGATCAGAATCAATACTCAATACTCTGTTATAATGTATATGTGACAAGAATCTAAAAAGGAGTGGATATATGTATCTGCATAACTGATTCACTTTGCTGTACAGCAGAAAGTAACTATGGAAATCAACTATATGCCAATCAAAAGTAATTAAGAAAAACCCACCTGTGAGAGTTCTGCCTGTGTAATTGTCCTGTGTCTCTTCTGTCTGGCTAAAACCCATTTAGACATTTATATTGACTAAAAATTTGTTTAAATCATTCGAGCCTAGAACCTAATGCTCTTTCACAGAGAAACCAGTTTTTTTGCGAGATTTGAACGAACCATTTTTAGAAAAAAAAAAAAAAGACAGAGAAAGAGAGAGAGAAATAAACAGGAAAAAAAGGAGTTAACTTTCCCAACAAATCGATTGTTAAAAAAAGAGAGAAAGAAAATGGGTTCTTCACAATCTAATAGAAGTAGCAGTGCCATGACAGCTTTGGAAAGTTCTCTGACATTTTTTGCTTCTACTGAGGCTCCACCCACCCTCTTATTCACAGAGTTCTTGATGCCAAGGAGCTACGCCACTGCCGTTCCCAATACTGGGTCTGCCCCCAAAGGAGACCAAGTTACACTTGGTTTTTCTTCATAGCTAAGTTTTTGGTGAGGCAGCAGGCAATTGCCAAGACATGTCAGAAAATATCTGTCTGGTTACCTAAGTCCACACTTGATCAAGCAGTGAAATAGAACATCTAGAGTGGATATGTGGAATTAAAAATAAAACACACCCTGGAGACAGCCCTTTCTATTCAAGAGCTTTCTGATGAAATGACGCAACAAATAGATTTCACCCAAAGGTGACAGAGGGTAAAATCTGTGGATCAAAATAGCTGGAACGCATGACTCTGAGTCTTAAGTATTAGACTTTAGAGCAATTAAGTTGCGTGCAGTCATATTTTTCATCCTGTATCATCTCAAAGAACATTATTGTAACTGGGTGCATTTTACTTTCCATCTTAATTATCCATCCTTGCTTAGGACATGGAGCTGTCTTGTTCTATCCAGAAGGCCACCATGACAGTTCCGTATCATAAGAGAGAAAGAGGCAGGCAGTTTTTGACACATGGAACACATTAAATAATTTTACTTTGAATGGGTACTCTTAGTAATGGATCAAACAAAAAAATATTTCCTCTGAAATCTTATCTGTAAGTGAGACCTATTATTTTTTTTCAAATCGTATTTCCAGGAAAAATGAATTACGGCAGTTTCACAGCTGACTTTTCATCCTAAAAGATCACTAGTGAAATATTATTGAAACTATGAAAAGTTATTTTTGGAGGCAATAGAGGGAAGCAGGGAGATGACACACGTTCTGAAAATTCCTTCTGCATGTTGGCTTTCATCTTCGTATGATGAATGTTTCCTAAGCAAGTAACCTGCCAGCAGAAGACCAATCCAGGCATTCTCAAGCCTGAGAAAGTGGTGCAAAACAAGAGTAGACTAGCTGTCGATCTTTTTTCAGGTTTCTGATCATTGTATTAACACAAGGAGGCTTGGGATCCAGCATCAGATAATAGAAAAGGGTGGAGATTGCAAGTCTGCATATTAAGGAGGTGAAACCGTTCTTCGCTTGGTGATCTCTTGCTTGGGAGAAGTACCCTTCATGGCAGTGCTCATAGTTACATGTGAGGGACTTCCCTGGGGGTCCCGTGGTTAAGAGTTCGCCTTCCAATGCAGAAGGTGCATGTTTGACCTCTGGTAGGGGACCTAAGATCCCATAGGCCACACGGCCAGAAAACCAAAACATGAAAGAGAAGCAATACTGTAACAAGTTCAGTAAAGACTAAAAATGGTGCACATCAAAAAAAGTAAAATAAAGTAAAATTGTTATGAGTGGCCAGTATTAACTGAGCCTCTACTTTGACACTTGTGTTGCTCATATAGCCATCAACCAGTTCCCCTTTGCCTTCCTGAGCCAGCAGGAGAGAGAGGCGGTAAACAGAGGGTATGTGTGGTTGTGTGGAGAGTCCCCTCCGATTAAATACACGGCTTCATGTGGGAGCCGTATTCCACTTGACCAATGTCAATACGGCTTCCCAAGTGGCGAAGTGGTAAAGAATCCGCCTGTCTATGCAGAAGACGTGGGTTCGATCCCTGGGTCGGGAAGATTCCCTGGAGGAGGAAACGGCAACCCACACCGGTACTCTTGCCTGGAGAATCCCATAGACAGAGAAGCCTGGAGGGCTACAGTCCACGGGGTCGCCAAGAGTCAGATATGACTGAGCACAGCGCAGCAGCAGTGATGTTACCGAACCTCCATTAGAATCCTTCCTTCTGCTCCGATTTATCTATGCTCCGAAGTCCTATGTACAACCCTCTGCAGTTGTTTTGTGAGCAAAATCTTCTAATGAGGGGAGAGAGGGGAAAAATGGCATTCACATAATTCACTGCACTTTTCAGGACTGAACGGGACTCTCTTTCTACCCAGCCTGCTTCTCTGAATTGCCTTAAGAACTGTCTCACCAATGCTCTCTTCATCCATGTGGGAGAAGCTCTAAAAAACCAGGTCAGGAAAATAGCCTCCGACGTGTGGCTGCAAATAAGGTCACGATGCCATACTCATGCCTGTGGCATACATATGCCACAGGCCATACTTCTGGCTCAGCGCGCTGACTTTCCCAAGGAGGCCCTCACCCCCACGCCCCTAAGCCCTTCACAGTTACTTCTGGGATTCCCTTGGTGCTTCTGCTGTGTGCTCAACCGCCGAGGGACCGCTTCTGTGTGTCCACACAGGCCCGGGCGATGTCTACACTTCCCTCTGCGTTCGGATCCATCGCCAGGGTATAAATCCTGAGCCCCCCGAGCTGTGGCCTGTGGGCACCTGGACCGTGCTGTGTCTGGCCTGTAAACTAGGAGAGGACTCTCCTCCCTCTGTGCTGTGTTCTGTGCTGTGCTCAGTCGCTTCAGTCGTGTCCGGCTCTTTTCGACCCTGTGGACTATAGCCCGCCCCATGGACTGTAGGCCATCAGGCTCTTCTGTCCATGAGATTCTTCAGGCAAGAATACAGGAGTGGGTCTCCCTGCCCTCCTCCAGGGAATCTTCCAGACCCAGGGATAGAACCTGCATCTCTTATGTCTCCTGCTTTGGCAGGTAGGTTCTTTACCACTGGGGCCACCTGGGAAGACCCTTCCTTATTCTGTTTCTGTCCTATATGTGCTGTCCTTTGTCACTGAGGGGCTTCCCTTGTGGATCAGCTGGTAAAGGATCCTCCTGCAATGCAGGAGACCTGGGTTCGATCCCTGGGTTGGGAAGATCCCCTGGAGAAGGGAAAGGCTACCCGCTTCAGTATTCTGGCCTGGACCATTGCATAGACTACAGTCCACAGGGCCACGAAGAGCTGGACACAACTGAGCAGCTTTTACTTTGTCACTGAGGCCTCGAAGGACTTCTATAAGAGCATCCATTTCTCTCAATTTCCCTCTTTCAGTTTCTGTCTTCAGTTCCTCTTTTTTTAAGTAATAAATTGATAAATAAAATTCAGTTCCTTTTGTGAGAACATGCTTACCTAGTCCTCAGGCCCCAGGCTCTTGCCACCAGCTTTTCCCCACCTCTAACTCCAAGGTTTTTTGTGCAAATCTCCCTCAAATGTCCTTCCTTTTCATGCAAATCAATACGCAAACAGGCCTGGAGGCTTCTCTACCAGCAGTTCAACATTCCTGATGGTAATCATTTGAGCACAGCATCCCTGAAACACGAAATGCTATTTGGTAATTAATTCTTGTGTGTCTTTCACAACCACCACCACAGAGCTGAGAATGGCAGTCAAACAGGAGACCTAGAAAATGCCTGTTGACTGATGGTGGGTCATAGTCACTCAGTCGTGCCTGACTCTTTGCGACCCCATGGACTAGCCTGCCAGGCTTCTCTGTCCATGGAATTCTCCAGGCAAGGATACTGGAATGGGTTGCCATCCCCTTCTCCAGGGGAACTTCCCAACCCAAGGATCAAACCCAGGTATCCTGCATTGCAGATGGATTCTTTACCATCTGAGCCTCCAGGGAAGCCGTATGTTTGTCTGTTAATGCCTCTCTTGCTATGAATGACCAGCTGTGGAAGCTGGAGGCCAGATCTCAGTTATAAAACTCTACACACCTAACGTAAACACTGATGGAACAAAAACGTCTTAGGTCATTTCACTGTTTCTGGAGAACAGAATGAACTTGCCTGAATAATGTGACACAGAAGAGCTCTCAGTCACTGATATGAATACTGGGCTGCTGGCTGATGTATAAAATCTTAGCTAGTGTTTGTCCTCCAGTCCAAGTCATATGAGTCATTGCGGTTGTACTGGGTATGGCATCCTGATTTGGAGATGCCTGCTTGCCTCTTCGTGTACAAGCAAGCAGTCACTGGTTGTCTCATCTCCCTCAGAAAAAGCATTTCAGTTGGGCGTTGGGAGTAAATAAGGGCCAGAGGGAGCATTCTGATAGCAGTTACATGGGCTTAAGCTGTCTAAGGACTTTGGGAGCAGCTAATTGTCAATGAGTCAGGAGGTTGCCAGGGCAACCAGCAGACTGCTCTTTCTGGTAAGTTAGCTCTGCCTCAGATCCAAGAAGGGTTATGAAAGAGTTGCAGGTTAGAGAAGGAAGGTTTTCCCCTTTCTCTGATGTTTATAGAAAAGCTTTATGATGTTAAAGCTTTTCTACTCATCCGAGGAGAGAAATCTGAGATAGCTAAAGAGTTCTACTCTGAATTATTTGGAAATAGGAGAAATGGAAGCAGAACATTGTAAACAAGATGATACAGGATAGGAAAAAGTTAGGACAAAGACAAAAAGAAACATTCCCTTCATGTGGAGCCTTCAGAAACATATGGCCGTGAATTTATAGGAGTGAGAAGAATTTATTTGAAAGGCTTTTGTAGCTAGTTCGTTCAGTCTAGGAGATGACTACAATTCTGTTGAATAAGTGCAATACAGTAAAGAATATTAGAATTAAGTATGAAGACATCTCTTGAGTCTCCATTTGATTGTGTAAACAGAATGCTAAGAGGAAATCCAACTTTCCCAACAGTCATGCAAAGAATGTCATCCAATGATAGGCATCAAAAGAATCAGTGCAATGTGTAGCTTTTGAATACTTTGTTTTGTTTGTCAGTGTATGGAAAGATACAAAATATATGTAAGAATGAGGTTCCTTTTTAAAAATGTTTTAGAACTATGCTGCTTAAGATTGTTGAATATTAAGTCACAGTCTATGGCATTTAACAAACCAGGAAGCCTGTCTTATTGCTAAGGTGTTAACTAAACATGTAGGTTATTTATTTACTGTCATTGACAACATGCATACTCAGAGATGATACTCTGAGTTATTATGAATGGGCCATGACTTCTTTTGCTTCTCCTTCTTCATCCCACGTTTGACCATTTGGATCTCAGCAGTCCCCTTCCTGAGGCAGAGGCCAATGGGCAAGTCTGCACAGACAGATATGAGAGGCAGGAGGCATCTTCCACAGATGGAGCTTCCATTGACAACTTCCCCTGAAGGAGGTGCTGGCTTTTCTGTCAATTGTGTGTCTTCCCTCACTTCTATTCTCTGGTTTGATTATTTCACCTCTGAGCTCCTTAGTCAGTTGAAGCAAAAGATGCAACCTAAAAGAGTTCGACAGTAATTTATAAAGTAATTTATTAATTTATAAAGTAATTTATAAAGCACAACCTAGAAGAGTTTGACAGTCCGTGGTGTCTGCTATGCACACAATTGCTGATCCTGGGGATACACTAATGAACAACACAGCTTAGATACCACTTATCAAATATCTTAATTTATTACCTATTTAGCCATACAATTAAAATTATACATGTGTATAAAAATGAGTGTATATTTAGCAAATTGCAAGGCAGAAAAAATTCACTAAGCTTAGGATGATAGAAAAAAAATTAGAAAGGACAAGATTGATCTGACTATATAAAAATTTAAAGTTCTCTTTGTACAAAAATTAATCAAAATTCAGCTGTATTTCAAATTCAGTTATTCAATAAATAAATGGTGAATTTCATTATTTTATAAAGAGTTCACATAAATTGTATAAGAAATATCAATGAAAATTCAATGAAAACATGCAAAGAATATGAACAACATTTTAAAAGGTAGAACTGTAAGCAGTTCACAAATGTGGAAAAGCATTTCCTTTCACTGTAAAGAGAGGAATTAAAAAAAGAAAGAAATTAAATATTTTTTCACATATAAAACTAAGTCTTTTATGGTAATACTGACAAATACTAGCAAGGATGCCTAAGAAAAAACAGTTTAACTTTTGTCATTGTTGTTAGTTATGCAGCTTATTATTGTCTATATTCCAGCTATAATTGCTCCTTGGCAAAGGCTTCTGCTTTTGCATTAAATGGAATTCAAAGTGGCTGTTTTTGTATCCGAGACTTTTGGCTGTGCATGGCGAAATCAGCACGGTGTAATGAAGTACACCTGGAGCTCCTGGAAGGCCTTTTACGGCCTTTCGGTTACTTTTGAACAGGCTTATTTCCTCTCCACAGAAATGTACACGCACATGGAAGAGATCCCAAGATAATGCATTCCTGAAGATAATAGCAAACAATATATTCACAATCCACATTTTGTGTTTCTGAAGATTTCTATTTCATGTTCAGCTGGAGACGGAAGAAGGAAGGTCCTCTAACCTGTCACTGATGGTCAGGAATTTCTAAGTAGGGGGATCCCAATCTCGATGTCTGTAAGAGCTCTGCTACCAGTGCCTGGGTGCTCCTCAGTCTGCACATGTGTGACTTTCCTGCTCATTCAGCCTCCCCCTGGTCTAGAGAGTGGTGCCTTGGAAGATCATATGGCATGTTCCAACCAGGATGTGTCCTGAAAGTCCCATAGGAAATACCATCCCCCTCACCCCGCCAAAAGACTTTTTTCCTTTATAAGATCTGCTGTATGTTTCTCATTTGCACATAAGAAGGATTTTTTAAGAGTGGTTTTGAAATGTCATTTGCAATATCTGCCTTATTCTGATGAAAGTTGTTAGAGTTTTGCTGGATACCATTTAGTGAGAGGCAAGTTGACTTTGGCAAACAGTTAGGATTGGACTCGTTGGGAAGTGATATTTCCTGGAAACTTCTACAAGGATCCATTTGGTCTTCATAATAAACAAGAGAGACCAATTTACTTTACCTAAGAAGAGTTTACAGTGCCTTATAAAATACATATTCAGCATATGGAGAACAATTCTTTTATTAGGAAACAAAAATACCTACCAGATGTAAAGTTCCATCATTTCCCTTTCGGATTTCTCTTTCCATCTGCCATCAAACTTGGATGGCCAATGATCTTTGCATTTTCAGCCAGGGAAACAATGTCTGTATGTGATGTGAATGTGTTGTCCCTTGAGGGAAATTTATATGTTGAGCAGTTATTCCTAGAGAGAAAAGACAAAGCTGCTTCTGGATAGTCAGTTCAAGCATCATGTGTACCATTTCTAGCCATGGGACTTGCGTTAAGTCATTTAACTTCTCTGAACCACGCACTTTCAGTTGCAAATTGGGAAGAATCGTCTCTGCCTTGCAGAGTTATCATAAAGGTTAGAGATAGCACATTGAAAGCGAAAGAATAGCTCTTATGGGAAATGGCACAATATCATGATATGTTCATGAGGGAGATGCTTTGGGGCAGGTAACATCTCAAGTTTCTTCCAATTCTGCTGCACAGTCAGGTTTGTTGTCAGGAATCTGAGATCTACAGTCCCTAGTTTTTCAGGTGTAGGACCCTGGATAAGTCATTTACTCTCTTTGAGCCTCAATTTCCTTGGCTACAACAACAGAAACCAGTGTTACAAAAGCTGTGTAAACCATGAAATAGAATGATGACCATGAGCGGGAGAAGATTACAGCAAGTTTATGAAGAATTGACATCTAGCGTCAGGGATCACCTGTGTCCTTCTAATTCCTGAAGCATCTTACATAGTGACTTTGCACACAAGAGATGAAATTATTACTGAAGATGTCCTCCAAATGAACCTATCTGATCATTCAGGGACAGCTCCGAATGAGCATTATCTTTAGATCCTTGGATTTTATCAGTCAGTCAGTTGTCCCTGCCTGAAGAGAATGTTCCATCTTATTCTTTTGCTGACCGTGTATAACTTTTTTTTTTTTAGATAAAGAGAATACTGTACATATTTCAAATTCACATACTTTCACTGTTTTAGCTGTAGGGCATTTGGCTAATGTTTTGCAGCACTGCTTATGGTGTGTAAGCAACTTCACTTGCCCTTATCTTTTGAGTTTCCATGACTAACACTAGGTATGTGTTAAAACTTGGCATTTTTCACCAGAACTGGTGCTGCCAATATTTAGTAACAGGCCAGTTCTGTTCACAGAAGTGTCTGTATCTGCAGAGCGCAAAACCAATTCAGCTGGCATGGACACTGGAAAAGCAAACACTATACCTTTCCACTAAGTTGAATTTTATATTTCAAATAATCTTTATTTTTCTGCAACCTGAGATTTTTGTCTACTCTAGTTGAATTACTCACAGAAAATACTCCTTTAAAAAGTAGCCCTGAGCACTTAAGTTCTGGTCTCTCAGCACACCTTAAGCATAGTGTAAGCCTAAGGCACTCACAGGGAATTGGGAAGTTAATTCAAGTGGAAAAAAGAATTTGAAGATGGAACAGATAAAGTGGGTGAAAAAGTACCATGAAGAACTTGGCGTATCTAGTGAAGACAGTAAATTCTTGAAGGTTATTTACTTCCCAGTAAGGAGCAGACATATTCTTTTATTCTCTTTTCTTATTAACATAAATTTCTAAGACACTTTAATGTGGTTTTTGCATGTTTTTCTCTAATTTTGCATGTTTGTGAAATCTTTGGCTCTCATTTGAGAGAACCATATTAATACTTTCAGTTTCTAAAAATCACCCCTATGAAGTGAAAGCAACCTAAGAGGAAATAATTCAGTACATAATGGTATTTTGGTGAGACAAAGTGTTGCCTCGTCATTTAAAATGATGTTTACAAATAATAAACGATTACATCAGAAAATGTTTATATTGAATAAAAATAGGTGGATGGGAAAAGATTAGTATAAAATTATCTGAATTTTCTCTCTATATATGTATGTATATATACACACAGAGAGAGTGCATATTCTACATACATGTATACATTCGTGTATATATGTGCATGTGTAATAGGAATACGTATATAGAAAGAAGTTTAGAGGACAATCAGTACAAATAACATTACAGTTGTTTTTGCTGAGCTGTATTAGGTCTGTGTTTATCTACACATTTCTAGATGGTTAAGCCTATGTAGAGATTGTAAATGTGTTATTTCAACTCATTTATATGTGAGTGCATTTATTCTGCTTTACTGAGAAAAGGATTCAAAGTGGCTAGTTTTAGGTCACTAAAAGAATCTAAAATTGAGCACCAAAAAACTAAAATGTTTCACAAACTAAAAAAAAAATTTTTTCAGAGTTTCAATGACCACGATCTAAATCCCCTCCTTCAGCACACACACACACACACATGCACATACACACACGTGTGTGTGCACATGTACACACACATGTACATGTACACACAGCATACACAACTACATGTGCTTTCAAGGAACAAGCCATCCTCCATTCTAACACTGATAGATGGAGAATTAAACAATATAAGTTCAAATATGAATTAGAGAGACATTTTCCTGCTCTATGGTGACCTAAATGGAAAGGAAATCCAAAAAAGAGGACATACATATGTATTAGCTGGGTTTCCCTGGTGGCTCAGCAGGAAAGAATCCACCTGCAAAACAGGAGATGTGGGTTCTATCCTTGGGTTGGGAAGATCCCCTGGAGAAAGAAATGGCAACCCATTTCAGTGTTCTTGCCTGGGAAATCCCATGGACAGAGGAACCTGGGCGGGCTACCGTCCGTGGGGTTGCAAGTGTCGGACACAACTTGACAACTAAACTACCAACCATAGCTGATTCACTCTGCTGTATAGTAGAAACTACACAACATTGCAAAGCAACTATACTCCAATAAAAAAGTAAAAAAAAAAAAAATTAATAAAAAAATTTAAAAACAAGCTAACAGCAAAAACGAAACAAAACAAAGAAACCCTAAAATGTATTTTATTATTTTCATGTACATAAAGAAATGCAGGCAAATTTACCAAAATATTTCCAGGTAGAAGTTTTATTCTTGATGAAAGAAAATCAGACCAGTTTAGCAGGATTTATTCGTTTTCAAACAACAGCTGTGTCTTCAAAATTCTTCCTTTAAGTAAATTCACTATTTCTTTATCTTATTCTTAAAGTTTATTTAGCAAACCTTCTATTCATGGAGTGCAAAGTTAAACTCCAGCCAGACCTGAATTTCCATAATTGCCAAATAACTGAAATTCAACACAGAAACCCACATAGAAAATATTGTACAAAGAAACAGACAACTAATCACATCTATGAGTGAGAAGAAAGAAAACACACATGGCACACGAAGTCCTGCGGTGACAATTTGAATTACAAAATTGTACTATAGATTAAAAACGTAAATGGCAAAACAAACAAGCAGGCATCACTCTTTTCAGTGTGAGGAACATTTGGCTCTGAGCTAGAAGTGGGAAACCCACAGCAGAGAGAGATTATCTGTAATGTATTAAGAAGACTGAGATGTCTTCATTGACTCCTGCCCTGAAATGACAGAAGAGAACATAGCCTATGTACAAATGATGAAACGTCCTTAATCCTTGTCTCGCAAAACAATCACCTCACTACAGCTGCCAGGTTGACAGACAAGGCCTTGGACTTCCCTAGAGAAAGAAAACTTTCCCAACCCACAGCCGAGGAAAAGAAAACCACAGATACTAGTCCTCTAAATACTCACAGGAAACTATGGAAAACTTAAACAAGAACAGAGGCTAATTAATTAATGGAATCCAAAGGTATCCAGGAATATGTCGGCATGATTCTTTGTGACCCCATGGTCTTTCCATGAGATTCTTTAGGCAAGAATACTGGAGTGGGTTGCCATTCCCTTCTCCAGCGGATCTTCCCGACCCAAGGATCGAACCTGGGTCTTCTGCATTGAAGGCAGATTCTTTACCATCCGAACCACCAGGGAAGCCCATGATTAAGCAACAGTATTGGAAAAAGCAAAATCATACATTAGGAAATGCAACGGGTCCTCCTGACAGTACTCTACCATGGAGACCCTTGTGTGTGTTAGTTACTCAGTCACGTCTGATTCCTCGTGACCCCACGGGCTGTAGCCTGCCAGGCTCCTCTGTTCATGGGATTCTTCAGGCAAGAAGAGCAGAGTGGGTTGCCATTCTCTTCTCCAGTGGATTCATCATGACCCAGGGATCAGATCCAGGTCTCCTGCATTGCAGGCAAATTCTTCACGATCTGAGCCACGGGGCTAGGTCTGCGTATAATACACCATCATTTATCACTTTGAATTCCGATCCATGCTCTTGTTTGTTTAACATATGCGTGCATGAGTGCAGTGGCAAACTGATCGGAGATTGATTAATCATTCATCTAGCCGACTGTTCGGTGGAAATGCATTTACTTATTTACTTACACATTTCTGACAATTCTAATTGCATACTTTTAATCGTACAAGATGATGAGTTGATATACATTAGGGAAAGATTACCAAGATCAATATAATTAACACACCCGTCATATCACATACCTAGATTTTTTTGTGTGTGTGTATTTGATGAGAATGCTTAAGATCTATTCTCAGCAACTTTCCTTTTCTTTTTTGGCCTTGCAGCATGCAGAATCTTCCCCAACTAGGGACTGAACCTGTGCCTCCTGCATTGGGAGTGGAGAGTCTTAACCCTTGGACCACTAGGGAAGTCCCAACTCTCAGAAACTTTCAGGGTTTCATTCCTGGGTCAGGGAACTAGATACCACATGCTGGAATTAAGAACCCAATGCAGCCAAAAAAATAAATAAATGTGCTGTGCTGTGCTCAGTCACTCAGTCGTGTGGACTTGGTGTGTCTTCATGGTCTGCAACCTCCAGGCGCCTCTGTCCATGGGGATTCTCAGGGGAGAATACTGGAGTGGGTAGCCTATCCCTTCTCCAGGGGACCTTCCCCACCCAGAAATCAAACTGGGGTCCCCTGCATTGCAGGCAGATTCTTTACCAGCTAAGCCAGGGAAGCCCAAATTAAAAAAAAAATTAAAAGTAAATATTAAAAAAAAGAACTTTCATGTTTACAGCATCATGTTAACTATAATCACCATACTGTACATTAGATCCTCAGAACTTATTATTATAACTGGAAATGTGTGTTCTTTGACCTGTATCACTCCGTGTCCCCATCCCCAAGTCTTTATCTTTCTGGCTTATTTCACTGAGCATGTGAGCATAGTATGGCAAGATTCCTTTTCTGTGACTGAATAATATTCCACTGTGTGGGTGTGTGCTCATGTTTTCTTTATCATTTAGGTTGTTTCCATATCTTGGCTGTTGTGAATAATGTTGCAGTGAACATAGATGTGCAGATATCTTTTCAAGGTACTGATTTCAGTTTATCCAGATATATGCCCAGGAGTGAGATTTCCGGATCACATGGTAGTTCAATATTTAATTTTTTGAGGACCTATCCTGCTGTTTGCTATAATGGCTATACGAATTTACATCCCCACCAACAGTATATAAGAGCTTCCTCTTTTCCACATCCTAACTGATGTTTGCTATCTTTTTTCTTCTTGATAATAGCCAGCCTAAGAGGTGTGAGGTAATATCTCATTATGGTTTGATTTGCACTTCCCTCTTGATTAATGATGGTGAGCTCCTCTCTCTATATATATAGTTTTATATATATTTTTTATATATTATTGTTATATATACTTTATATATATATATAATTTTATATATATTGTTGGCCATTTGTATGTCAGTTCAATTCAGTCACTCAGTCGTGTCCGATTCTTTGCGACCCCATGGACTTCAGCATGCCAGGCTTCCCTATCTATCACCAACTCCCAGAGCCTACCCAAACTCATGTCCATTGAGTCAGTGATGCCATCCAACCATCTCATCCTCTGTCGTCCCCTTCTTCTCCTGCCCTCAATCTTTCCCAGCATCAGGGTCTTTTCCAATGAGTCAGCCCTTCGCATCAGGTGGCCAAAGTATTGCAGTTTCAGCTTCAACATCAGTCCTTCCAATGAACACCCAGGACTAATCTCCTTTAGGATGGACTGGTTGGATCTCCTTGCACTCCAAGGGACTCTCAAAAGTCTTCTCCAACACCACATTTCAAAAGCATCAATTCTTCTGTGCTTAGCTTTCTTTATAGTCCAACTCTCACATCCATACATGACTACTGGAAAAACCATAGCCTTGACTAGAAGGATCTTTGTTGGCAAAGTAATGTCTCTGCTTTTTAATATGCTATCTAGGTTGTTAATAACTTTCCTTCCAAGGGGTAAGCACCTTTTAATTTCATGGCTGCAATCACCATCTCCAGTGATTTTGGAGCCCCCCCCCCAAAAAATAAAGTCAGCCACTGTTTCCAGTGTGTCCCCATCTATCTGCCATGAAATGATGGGACCAGATGCCATGATCTTAGTTTTCTGAATGTTGAGGTTTAAGCCAACTTTTTCACTCTCCTCTTTCACTTTCATCAAAGGCTCTTTAGTTCTTCTTCACTTTCTTGCATAAGGGTGTTGTCATCTGCATATCTGAGGTTATTGATATTTCTCCCGGCAATCTTGATTCCAGGATGTATGTCAGTGGACATCTATTCAGGGTCTCCCACATTCTAGGCACTATGCGAAGTCCTGGGACCACAGAGATGACTAAGAAGAGCACTTTCTTCTAAGGAGTTCACGGTATGATGGGGAGAAGGTTCTGTATACAAAGAGCTACCGTCCAGTATAGAAGTATCTCAAAATATACCACGTGCAACATGCTTGCGGGACAAGGGGAGCAGAACCACCTATTTGGAGATGAAATCTAAGGGAAATATCCTACAGTAGTTGATTAGGTCACTAAGTACTGGAGGTTTCTCTGATGAACAAGTGTGAACTGAAAGAGCATCACAGGAGAAGATGGTGAGGTATCAGGACTCATATATTTCTTAGGAAGACTTGAAACAAATCTGTCTACACAGTGAGGTTTGGGAAAGCAGACTCGGCAGTGTTTAAAACTTGAAGTTCAATTTCAGAGAAACCTTGGTTGAAATTTAAATGGTTATTTTGAGGATAATCCTTGTATTTCACTGCTGCAGTTACATAAGTGAAGTGAAGTGAAGTGAAAGTCGCTCAGACGTGTCCTACTCTTTGTGACTCTGTACAGTCCATGTAATTCTCCAGGCAAGAATACTGGAGTGGGTTGCCATTCCCTTCTCCAGAGGATCTTCCCTACCCAGGGATCAAACGCAGGTCTCCCATATTGTAAGCAGATTCCTTACCAGCTGAGCCACCAGGGAAGTCCACAGTTATATAGGTTTATGTGTAAAAGAGTGTTGTGGAGTGTGTGTTCCACATTTACAGTGGTGTATTGTGTGTGTGTTTTACTATGTGTGTTTGTAGGGATATTTGTGTGCCTAAAAAGTAAAGATCACAGCTTCTTGCCCTAGGATCTGGGGCAATATTTTACCCAACGAGAGAATGGAGTGTTATTCCATTATCCATTCCCATCATAATGGCTTTCCAAACTAAACTGAATTAAAGCTTATCAAAATAAGGATCTATGCATGAGTGTTGTCCCATAGCAGGCAAGAAAGAGCACAAGCGTTCTGCTGTAGAGCCAGTTAGCAGACCAGGTTCCATGGAAGAGTCTGTGTATCTGGCTTTGGAGAAGCATTTGAAAAATCAGGACCAGGAAAAGTCTCTAGAGTGAGACCCTATGCTTCCCTGGAGAGTAAGTCTTCATGCTACGAGAATCGATTTCTTTCTGCTCAGAACCACAGGACAAGACAAAGAGCCCTTCTAGCTTACTGAGAGCAGTCGAAGGAGCCACAGAAAAGACCACAGAGATCTGAACATCAGCACGTGGCTGCCAGGTACCTGAGGTCAAGCTGCTTAGTACAGACTCTGCTCAGGCAGCCTGTGGAGCCAGGGTCTGCTCAGTGGCGCTGGGGACTCGGAAGGAAAAAAACAAAAGCACACTAAAAGTAATGAGGATAGACCTGGAGAGAATTAGGAATTTGATGAGCGAAGTCATTGGCTGTGTCCCAGGGTGGAATTCCTCAGAGGCTGTTAAGTTAGGAACCTTCCTTTTCAGGGTCCAAAAAATAAGAGTAGCCTTCAGTGAGGACTGGGATGCTGTGTGTGGCAGAATCAGGACTAACACAGAACAACACAGGGCTCGCAGAATGGCACTGTTCCCGGAGAGGAGACTGCATGATAACACTGAAAACATCACATTTCCAGCCTGTTCAGAGGGTGCAGAGAGCTTTGACATCAAGACGGTAAGAACAAGACAAGTACCCCAGGGGTTCAGTTCAGTTCAGTCGTGTATGACTCTTTGTGACCCCATGGACTGCAGCACACCAGGCTTCCCTGTCCATCACCAACTCCCAGAGCTTGCTCAAACTCATGTCCATCAAGTCGGTGATGCCATCCAACCATCTTGTCCTCTGTTGTCCCCTTCTCCTCCTGCCTTCAATCTTTCTCAGCATCAGGGTCTTTTCAAATGAGTCAGGTCTTTTCATCAGGTAGCCAAACTATTGGAGCTTCAGCTTTAGCATCAGTCCTCTCAATGAATATTCAGGACTGATTTTCTTTAGGATGGACTGGTTTGATCTTCTTGCAGTAGAAGGAACTCTCAAGAGTCTTCTCCAACACCACAGTTCAAAAGCATCAATTCTCAAAGAGGACACAAACAGATGGAGAAATATACCGTGTTCATGGATTGGAAGAATTAATATAGTGAAAATGAGTATACTACCCAAAGCAATCTATAGATTCAATGCAATCCCTATCAAGCTACCAATGGTATTTTTCACAGAACTAGAACAAATCATCTCACAATTTGTATGGAAATATAAGAAACCTCGAATAGCCAAAGCAATCTTGAGGAAGAAGAATGGAACTGGAGGAATCAACCTGCCTGACTTCAGGCTCTACTACAAAGCCACAGTCATCAAGACAGTATGGTACTGGCACAAAGATAGAAATATAGATCAATGGAACAAAATAGAAAGCCCAGAGATAAACCCACGCACATATGGACACCTTATCTTCGACAAAGGAGGCAAGAATATACAATGGAGAAAAGACAACCTCTTTAACAAGTGGTGCTGGGAAAACTGGTCAACCACTTGTAAAAGAATGAAACTAGAACACTTCCTAACACCGTACACAAAAATAAACTCAAAATGGATTAAAGATCTAAACGTAAGACCAGAAACTATAAAACTCCTAGAGGAAAACATAGGCAAAACACTCTCCGACATAAATCACAGCAGGATCCTCCATGACCCACCTCCCAGAATATTGGAAATAAAAGCAAAAATAAACAAATGGGACCTAATTAAAATTAAAAGCTTTTGCACAACAAAGGAAACTATAAGCAAGGTGAAAAGACAGCCTTCAGAATGGGAGAAAATAATAGCAAATGAAGCAACAGACAAACAATTAATCTCAAAAATATACAAGCAACTTCTGCAGCCGAATTCCAGAAAAATAAACGACCCAATCAAAAAATGGGCCAAAGAACTAAACAGACATTTCTCCAAAGAAGACATACAGATGGCTAACAAACACATGAAAAGATGCTCAACATCACTCATTATTAGAGAAATGCAAATCAAAACCACAATGAGGTATCATTTCACACCAGTCAGAATGGCTGCTATCCAAAAGTCTACAAGCAATAAATGCTGGAGAGGGTGTGGAGAAAAGGGAACCCTCTTACACTGTTGGTGGGAATGCAAACTAGTACAGCCACTATGGAGAACAGTGTGGAGATTCCTTAAAAAACTGGGAATAGAACTGCCATATGACCCAGCAATCCCACTGCTGGGCATATACACCGAGGAAACCAGAATTGAAAGAGACGCGTGTACCCCAATGTTCATCGCAGCACTGTTTACAATAGCCAGGACATGGAAGCAACCTAGATGTCCATCAGCAGACGAATGGATAAGGAAGCTGTGGTACATATACACAATGGAATATTACTCAGCCATTAAAAAAAATACATTTGAATCGGTTCTACTGAGATGGATGAAACTGGAGCCCATTATACAGAGTGAAGTAAGCCAGAAAGAAAAACACCAATACAGTATACTAATGCATATATATGGAATTTGAAAGATGGTAACGATAACCCTATATGCGAGACAGAATAAGAGACACAGATGCGTAGAACAATTTTATGGACTCTGAGGGAAAAGGTGAGGGTGGGACGTTCTGGGAGAATAGCACTGAAACATGTATATTATCATATGTGAAACAGAACACCATTCCATGTTCGATGCATGAGACAAGGGCTCAGGGCCGGGGCAATGGGATGACCCAGAGGGATGGGATGGGGAGGGAGGTGGGTGGGGGGTCCAGGAAGGGGAACACATGTAAACCCATGGCTGATTCATGTCAATGTATGGCAAAAACTATTACAATATTGTAAAGTAATTAGCCCCCAACTAAAATAAATAAATTTATTAAAAAAAAAAAAAAGCATCAATTCTTCGGCATTCAGCTTTTTTTATAGTCCAACTCTCACATCCACACATGACTACTGGAAAAACCGCAGCTTTGATTAAATGGACCTCTGTTGGCAAAGCAATGTCTCTGCTTTTTAATATGTTGTCTAGGTTTGTCATAGCTTTTCTTCCAAGGAGCAAGCGTCTTTTAATTTCAATGGCTGCAGTCACCATCTGCAGTGATTTTGGAGCCGTAGAAAATAAAGTAGAGGTATGGAGGCAAAATCAAAGCACTGTCATCAAAGTAGCAGATTAGTGACTCCAACATCTTGGTGCCCTTGCAAGAAGGACTCCCTTCCTTAGTCAGAAGAGATGGGATGTGGGAAGGAGAAAAGAAGGAACAGGAGGAATATGAGATGAAAGTCACATGTAAGTAGCTGGCATTATATACAATGAATATAACCCAGCACTGTAAGAGGAAAGGTTCCTGAGTTGAGAACACCCTATGCGGTCCAGCAGTTAGAGCATTGATGCTCCCTGGCCGATTGCCATGGTAACAACACCTGATAGGATGAGACACATGGAACCCAGGCAGATGCTACCACTGATCTGGGATTTCCAGTTCCACATACCAGAAACCTTCAAATCCCATTCCAGAGCTACTGTTCCCTAAAATTACACTCGACGCTCACCCTCTCAGGATCTCACCTTCTTCTTTATGAAAAACACAAATCCAGGGTAATGGTGAGACTCACACAAGCAATGGGGTTTCGTTAAGAGGAACATTAAAGCATACAACCTTTATAATCGGGTTAGTATTTAAAGAAAACCTCTTGAAACGGGTCAATATATACACTGATCTATTATAATCCAGGGAGGCCAAAGACATTTTATTTCCTACAAGTCCGATTTGGTCCAATGCTTCAAGTGCAGAGATTCTAATGTAAGAATCTCCTTACTTTAAACTAATTTACTCGGAAGATTGAATGCTATATTTTTCATTTCCAATCCACAATTCACGTTGGCTCCTCATTACATCTAATCATGCAACAAATTAAGTAAGGAAAAGAGTCTTCAAGCACGGACGACAGCTGATGGGAGGGATAATTGAGTTAGAGACCAGAAAGGCAGCTTCGGTGAGGGTAGGAGTTTTAGTCTTTTCCAAATCTGTCAGCCTCACAATAACGGTTGAGTCATGACTCCACTTCAATTACTTCACAAAAGAAAGAGAATTGTACGTGACAGTCGACCATGAACACCCTAGAGCTGCTAAATCTGCAAAAACAAAGGGCAGGGGTTGTACACTTTATCTGTAATGTGGTGAAGAGCACCCCGTTGCTTGAAAGGCAGGTGTGAGGTGTGTTTTCTCTCTCTGCGTGTGTGTGAGAGAGAGAGAGAAAAAGAGAAAGAGAGAGACAGACAGAGACAGAGAGAGAGAGAAGACATGGAAAGAGAGAGAAGAGACCAAAGGGATAAACAGAACAGGTAGAACCAAGAGAGGGACACAGAAGTAAAAACAGTCAATTCTAGTGATATCGAAATGCTCAGATTGTCACTGATGGTTGCTATGTCATCCTGCTAATTCAGGGGAAATGTTAGTGACAATGATAATTATTATTATATGAACAGACAAGTGGCTGGACATCAGATAAATAGAAGTCTGAGACAGGAGGTGTTTGCCTCTCTGGCAAGGTGAACAAAGTGCTGAAGGAATTCGGGTGTCCATAGTCTGCAAACTATGGAGCAGTTAAGTTTTCCTTTGGGAAGAATGAATGTCTAGTTCAGGCAAACTCAGTTACACAAGCAAGAGTTCCCATTTCTGTGACAATGCCTGCTACCAACTAGTGGCTCGATAAATACCTTCTATTTCATGAATTCCTAAACTAGAGGGAGGCTTCAGTCTGATTCTTCCCAATCTGGTGGGAGGGCTCCTATCCCAGTGACATGCTGGATGCTTACTCACTTGGCTCTGTTCTTTCTTTAGCATCCAGCTTACAATCACCCAAGGGCAGACTTGCTCTTCCCAAGCCAGGTCTGACAGAGTTCATGTTAGTTAGGTGAAGTGAAATGTGTCAAGGGCCTTATTCAGGCTCCAGGAAAATCCCTGGAGAGCCTCTCAAATTTTAAGAGCAAAATATCCTTCCAGCTCAGGAATGCTCACTGGGACTGGCAGGGGGTGGAGGTGGGGGGCAGTTCTCCTCTTGATCGCTAAGTTTCTCCCAAGGCTTTTGTCTCTCTGCTCCAGGCATCGGACAGCCAGCTCCTGTGGTGAAAATAGACAAATCTTCACTCATTCACTGTATGTAGTTTCCTTTCATTTACTGCTTGACATTTTTTTTTTTTTTTTTTGCCAATTATGGACTCAATTGACTCAACTGAAAAATAAAGGAATTCATATGAGAGAGCTGAATATTCAATTATAGGAAAAGTAAAGAGCTTAAAATACTTGATTACTAATTTGATGTTGGGCAATGTGTCTTTTCTACACTCTTCAAGTGTACAACCCTGTGTCACACAGATATAAACTGCCTCATAGTCAGTTGTAGACATGGACGAAGGTTAGGACCATGATGAACATCACAGTAGACAAGAGGATTCTAATTTAGGGACATCTTAGAAATGATGACAAGCTAACCTGAAGGAAAGACAGCTATAATGCTCTTCTAAAGGAAGGAATTTCTTTGCCTAGAAATAATGGGAAAAGTCACAAAGAAGGTTGAGATCTGACAACGTGAAAATTTTGAAAAAATAAAATCCATAAACACACAGTAGACTGTGAAAAGTGTAATGGCATGACAAGGAGCTAATATCAATATCCTTAATCCATAAAATATGCTCACAATAAATTTTAATAAGTAACTGAGAAAGCACAGAGGCATGTGAGTATGTGTGTGTTTGTGTGTGTATGTAACTATCATTGGTTGGTAACAGGGAATTCAGAATGGAAGCTATTGTATTTATTGACAGGCCTTTAGTATTTTCATTCTCCCACTCTGAAAATTTCCTTTCCCACCTGCACCTCTCTATTCATGTCATCTACACTCCTGTTCTTGCCTCACTCTCATGAATGGCTTTGCCTCACACATTACAGAGGAAATTCAGAATCTTCAATTAACCCCGTTAGCAAATTCTAACGTATTTGTTTTCCAGAAAGGAATTTAAATATTTTCTCCTTTAGGTTTCAATGACTTCTAACCTCAGCTATGTTTTATTTTTTATTTTTAAATCAATTTTTATTGAAGTATAGTTGCTTTACAGGGTTATGTTAGTTTCTACTGTACAACAAAAATGAATCAACTATGTTTTAGAATCTTCCTTCCTATTGCATTTTAAGAGCTGAGAAAGAATCTTAAAAAAGCACCATGTTGCCTCTTTCTAGTCGATTAGTTAGAAACATGCTTTAATTTATTAATATGTATTGAATAATAATATGAGCTGCCAACAGTGGATGATATATGCACATTAATTTTTATACACAGAATCTCAATTCTCATGATAGTTCTCATTATGCACCCAGGATGGTTTTCAAAAGCCAGCAAAAAATATAGTTTATCTACATAGAGACAGCAGCAATTTACTTTTTCATATTAATGAAATTCATATAAGTATCATTAGTGATGAATAAATTATACCGGCATGTCTTCACGGTGCCATAACTAAAATCCAGTGTTCCACTGGGACTCTGTGCTTTATAGAGGGTCATTTATCTATTTTTTTCAGGGACTTTATATGTAAGCTGAGGGTTCATCTTGTCTCTGAAAATAGAAAATGATGCGCATTCTTGCATTTCAGTTTTATTCCCTTTAGAGATGATAATCCCCCACTGGAAAACAGTGTGTGTTTGGTTTGGAGCAATTAAAACTGATTTCTGAGTTCCAAGTTTAAGAGAATGAACAATTTTTTAAGCCTATAGTCATTTGAATTGGTGGAAGTAACTGGCATTGTGTTAAAAGATATAATTTTTCAGGTATAACTGGCTAAAGTAAATGAACACAGCCAAGTTAGAAATAAATGAAAAAATTCTTTTGAGAAGATTGAACGACAAACCCACGAAGTAGATCGGAAGTAGGGGTTCTTTTCTTTAAATGAACCTCCCTTTTGTGAGATTTCTTACTCACTCGTGCCTTGACTCTCCAGGAGACCGCACAGGTGGAACCACTGCAGGATGGGTGGCAAGGTTACACAGATCAGCCAGGTTACCATACAGATTGCATACTTCAGCCAGAAGGAATTCACTCACCTGCTATCTTGTTAGGATGCTCTGATACAAGAAAGTTCTTCTTCATAGTGAGACAAAGCTACCACCCAGGACCTTCTAGATAGTCGCTCAAATTCTCTGAAATAATGGTACCTATTCTCTTAGCTCAGGCTGCTGTGAAAAAATACCATAGACTGGGTGGTTTAAACAACAGACTTTTATTTTCTCACAGTTCTGGGATTTAAGACATCCAAGGTCAAGGCACCAGCAGATTGGGTTCTCAGTGAGGACTTTCTTCCTGGCTTACGACGGCCAGCTTCTCACCCTGTCCTCACGTGACCTTTCCTTGGCGTGCACTTGGGGAAAGAGAGCTCACGTGTCTTCCTCTTTCTGTTTATTGTTTAGTTGCTCAGTCGTCTTCAGTCTTTTGTGACCCCATGGACGTACACCGGGCTGCTCTGTCCACGAGATTTCCCAGGGAAGAATACTGGAGTGGGTTGCCATTTCCTTCTCCAGGGGATCTTCCCGATCCAGGGATCAAACCCACATCTCCTGAATCTCCTTCATTGGCAGGCAGATTCTTTACTGCTGTGCCACCAGGGAAGCCTTTCTTTCTCTTTTTATAAAGGCTCTAATCCCATGACGAGAGTGCCACACTCATGACCTCATCGAACCCAATTACCAAAAAGGTGTACTTCCCCAGTGGTCCAGTGGTTGAGAATTCATCCCTAGTTGGGGAATTAAGATTACGTGGACAGCTAACCCTGCACACCACAGCTACTGAGCCCTGGTACTCAAGAACCCACTCTCTGCAACATGACAAAGCCAGCGAATCACAACGAAGAGCCCGTGCACCGCAATGAAGACCCAGCACAGCCAAAATAAATAAACCCAATTACCTCCTGAAGGTCCCACCTCCCAATACCATCACATTCACATCAACTTATGAATTTGAGGCCACATAAACATTTAGTCCATAAACCTATCATCTGCCAGATAATTTTCATACCAGTCTGTTAATCCCCTTAGGGCATGGGATTATTATTATTTTATATACACTGTAAATGATTATTCTCCCTTTACATATCATGAAATTAAAATTCCAATAAGGTAAAAAATTATCCAGCTCCACACAGCTAGAAAATGATGTGACAAATCCAGTTCTGATTGCTAAACTAAATATTCTAAATTAACTTAAAACTTCACCATTCCAGTGTTTCTTCTCTAAATACACTTCATGTTGTCAACATCCTCTTAAACATTGTACCAGGAACTGAGCACACAATTCCAAGAAAGCTCTGAGTAAGATCCTCATGGGACCAAAATGGACATTGTTACAAATGTTATATCTGTTTTAACAGAGGATAAATGTGACTGGCTAAGAGGGCATCAGAGAATGAGATGGCTGGATGGCATCACTGACATAATGGACATGAACTTGGGCAAACTTCAGGAAATGGTGAGGGACAGAGAGATCTGGTGTGCTGCAGTCCTTGGATTTGCAAAGAGTCGGACATGACGACTGAACAACAACAACAAAATGTGAATGAGTTGTGCAGCAGGCACTATGCATCTGTCCATGAGCATATTATATGATTTTGCCAAATGCCTTGCTAAAATTTGATATCCAAATTTTACGAGAATCTTCTAGGTATCTATACTAAGCTTATTATCTAACTCTATCATTATCAACGCTTCCCTGCTGGTTCAGTGGTAAAGAATCCGTCTGCCAATGCAGGAGATTCAGGAGATGTGGATTTGATCCCTGGGTCAGGGAGATCCCCTGGAGAAGGAAATGGCAACCCACTCCAATATTCTTGTCCATGAGAAATCCCATGGACAGAGAAGCCTAGTGGTGCAGTCTATGGGATCACAAGAGTCGGATATGACTTAGCGAATAAAACAACATCATTATCAAACAAAGTTAAGTTATTCACTTTTTTGGTAGTTAGACAAGATTCATTTTATTATCTGTTTCATCCCAGAACCCAAACTGTGTCACTATACGTAAATTGTTTTCACCCTGGGAAGAGTCATCTTTCTAACACTCGAGATGGTATACATTCTGCTGCTTGTTTTCATAGACAGGAGTGATCAAACATGGAGAGATGAAGGTGACAAAACATTTCAATAGTTGAGTCAACAATGCAAAGGTTTTTGAGCATAAAAAAAAATGTCATGGTGTTTTGTTTTAGAAAGACGACTGATAAAAACAATAATTACTGCTTTTAAGTTGTCATGACATTTTGGTCTAATCCAAAAGCTACAATCCTACATCAGTAGAATAACTTCATACTCAAACAAGAACCATAAGGATCATTTTCTTAAATAAGTCATTTGTTCACTGGAAAACTATTTTGGCAAGAAAACAGAAATTATTGCACTTATTCACAGAGGCCTGAAGAAAACTAACATCTCACAAGTTAAAACCAGTGTCTGCAAGATACTCCCTATCTCAATTAGTGACAATGAAAATAATCTTGACATAAAGTTCACAGGTTCAACATAGATATTCGCAAATTATCAAAACAAAATAAATGAATCCTACAGGAGTTCTCAGTGTGTATCAGAGCCTAATAAATTAGTGCTATGACGTGAGAGCCACTCCAGTGAAGTCAATCTGTCTATATAATGTAATTACACCAAAAAAGAAAAAATGTATTGTACTTACGTGCCAATCCCAAAATTCACTCCAGAAAATCCATCTCACAAAGTTAACCCCAGAGACATCTTCTGCATTTACGTGGGATACACAATGTGCTTTGAAATCTACAAGAAGATGACAATGGGATAAAGATCAGTCCCTTAAAAAGAGAATGAAAACAATCCAAGAATTAGATGTCATGTTGCCAATCGTGCAAAGGACTCCTTCGGAGTTAACGTGCCGCCTGTCAGCATCATTGACCCAGAGTGCATTGTCTGAAATTCAGTCTGGCTGTTCTGTTCTGAAGGAACAGGAAACTCTTCAACAGTTTGCCCTATAGGGTATCTTGATAACATCAGCACACAGAACATTGAGCACACGCCTCCTGGTCACATACACACACCCTAGATGAAAAGGTGACGAAGGCAGGCATTCTTCTGTGTTCTCATCAGCAACAAAGAGACATGCATAAGCAGCAGCAGCAGAAGGATAACTTTGGCCATGGAATTTTACATGGCAGTAGGAGAAAGCAGCCTGTTTTCACTACAGTCAGAAGAAACCAAGTCATGAGGAGCCTTGACAAGTTGCAAAGCCTGGTCTGTCCACCATGCCACCCTCTTTCCCTGGCTGCTTCTTCACAATTCTTCCCTCTAGTGAAAAAGAAAGCCAGGAAAATAGACATTTGAGGGATAATTCCCATTCTTTCTCTAATAAAATAGTAAGGAGACACTGCGAATGTTCAGAGAAACACACAAGAAGTGAAGATCAAAAAAGAAAAGCATGAAATAAAAATCTCTATAAATTACCTACAAATCACCACTAACTTTGAATAATATGGAGCTGTCTATTGTATTCCTTTAAGTGAAAGATACCCTTGCCCTGCTGCCTGAACTGGAGCAGAAACAGAGCGCTGCCGTGGGAGGCAGACCCTTTGTGTTCCTTCAACTGCAGATGCATTATACACTCTCTGATTCTGTTTTCACATGAAATTCCCCATGTTTGTGTTCAAATTTTCCTCTTGCTTCAATGATATCGGTTAAGCCAGTATTAGCTTATCTTAACTTGATTACATCTGCAAAGACCCTATTTCCAAATAACGTCATGTTCATAGGTTCTAGAGGTTAGGACTTCAATATACCCTTGGGGGTGCACACAATTCAACCCATAACAGTATTCATTTAAATCAGTCAAAAGACAGTTAGCAGTATTGATATAACTCTTCACAAGCTTACCAGAGTACGTATTTTTGTATCAGGACCATGGACAGTAGTTCATGTTCCTTCCACCACCTCCCCTATCCCACCCCAATATTAGTTGTACATATACCTATGGAAGAAATGCCTTGCACTAAGCAAGCTTTATCAAGGGACTATTATATTGCTCATTTAACTACTTCTCAACTTGTATTCTGTAAATCAATTTATCCCACTGTAACTTTGCCTGGTATGGTGTAAAGATTATAGTCGTGGAGAACAGTTCGTTGGCTTATAAAGGCTGCTACTATCTTTCTTTAATCTTTACAGTTCTATCTTCACTGTAAAATGAACCTAAATGCTCAGCTTAGTGAATGCTGATATGATAGGGAAAAATGGCACTTACGATGTAACTTATTCAGAACATGCTTGTTCCAGAAAAATCATGAAATTATCATATGACACCTAAGCAATAAAACTTACATTTATGTTGCTTTTCTAGGCTGAAGTGTGCTAAAGCAATGTATAAAGAAATGTAAAGGGATCAGAATCAATATCGCATTAAAGCAGAATTAGAGAATGGGAATAGGAATGGAAAAGGAAGTGGGTAGAATGGCCATATCGAAGGGGGCTAGGCCTCTTCTAAGGAGCCTAGACTTTGAAGAAACTGAAGAGCTATGTAGATCCTTCAGGCAGAAGAGTGATCTGGTTAAATTTGCATTTTACTGAGATAATCCGTTGACTGTGAAAAAGATGAATACGAGGTTGGTAAGATGAGAGGCAGACAGAGACATGTAACTAGGACAATGTTTATAAAAACAGGAGAATGAAATGGATTTTTTAAAAAATGTTTAGAAGATGGAATCAGTGAGTCCTAGTTACTGGTTAGGTACCAGAGCTTCCAATATGACTTGAGTGACTTAAAATAGGAATGGGCTTCGCTGGGGGAGAGGGGAGCAGCAATCGTGCTCCTGATAAGTTAAATTTGAATTGCCTTTAGGAATTGAAAGTCTGTATCCCTGTAGGTTGGGATGCAAAAGCATTGCCCTCTTTCCTAAATCCCTCGTATCACTGCTTCACACTGTTCTTTCACTGCTACATCATGAACTCTGTGAAGGTTATCTGTCCAAGTCCAACCTTGGATTACTTAGAGCCTGAGAAAGTGCTTGCTTGCAAACCATTTCTGGTGCCATCCCCCATCCCTAACTGCTTTAGGTGGAAGGGTTGAAGAGTTCATTTTTAACACTGGTGGATTCTTACTGTTTTCATTAAGAGGAACTTGCAGATCTAGGACAAGGACTTTCTTCTAAGGGCTGCAGACAAAGAGAAAGGCTGAGGGCACTGGGGTTCCTACAGTTACTAAGTTACTGTTACTGACAGCATTTAAAGGCATGTTTCCTTGACACACTCTGTATGCATGTTGTGACTTCAGGTTGTTTGGTTTCTTCTGAATGTCGAAGATTAGGGTGCCCCTGACAGAGTAGGGCAAGGTCTGGTGCCTCACTAAGGAGGATGTAACAGTTTAAAATGGCAACCTACCCATTATGAGATTTACATTTGACAGTCGCGTGTTATCCTGGAAATGCCCACCCAGGCAGACACCTAACACTCAGATAGAAACAATCAAGGTTGCCATGACAAGACAGATGGCTGTGTAGGTGGAGATCAGCCTTCCTGGTGATTCATATCCCCACCCTCTCATCTCCACATATTGGTGGGGAGAATGGAAATTATAAGTAGAGACCATCTCTATTTTTAGATCTTCCCATTCTAAGATATGAAAGCAAAAAATGGTCTTTCATGCATTTCACTATTAGAAGATATGACGGAAACCATCTGGTTTTATATCTTTATTTTAAATATGAAGAAACTGAACCAGAAAAACAGAAAGAAGTTCAAGGTAGAAACAAAATTCTAATCAGAATCCAATTCCTTTGGTTTATAGAGCATATCTCTTTCCACTCTACCTTATTATTGATACTTCTTATGGCTTCTATCCTCTTATAGTTGGATACAGGGCAATATTAGTCAGGAGGACCTCATCTGGTTATTTTAATAAGCAATTACATGCTATATTAAGGAAGATCATTGCAATGAATACTTAGTTTAGGGAATTCCTCAATGACTTAACTTTTTATTATTAAAATCCAGTTTTCCAGATAACTAAGGCTATACCTCATTTTAACACTTCAACATTTTCCTTTTTGATCATTTTAATATGGAAATCTAGATTCAATTTAATTGTAATACATATTTTCATGTCTTCTTATTGGATTTAAAACATTATTCCCTGTAAAATACTTAGTTTATGAAGCACTTACCCATATATGGCTTTTTTATCACTGGTATTGCACAAATAATTTTACTCTCAAGATAACAAAAAAAACAAATACTTAAGAGTTTAAGTGGCTTGTCCCAAGTGATATTGTTAGAACTTAAACTCCCAACTGTCATTCTTTGAGAAAGTCCTGCTTCTATATGATGGATACGTTGGTTTTTTTCCCCTCAGTGAGTCAGTTATAATTGATAATTGATGTGCGTGCATTTTAAGTTGCTTCAGTTGTGTCCAACTCTATGTGACCCATTAGACTGTAGCCTGAGAGGTTCCTCCATCCATGGGATTCTCCAAACAACAATACTGGAGTGGGTTGCTCTGTCCCTCTCCAGGGAATTTTCCTGACCCAGGGATCAAGCTCACATTTCTTATGTCTCCTGCATTGGCAGGCATATTCTTTACCACCAGCACCACCTAGGAAGCCCTGATAATTGATACAACTTGATAAAATTCAGCAGTTATATCAAGATGATCCAGGATGTGCTTGGAGATACAAGGATGTTTACACCAGACTTTTGTGCTTTTTTATATACTTATATGCACTTTCAAAATAAATTTGCTGTCTTCTTACCTTTCAGTGCAGTTCAGTTCAGTTCAGTCACTCAGTCATGTCCAACTCTTTGCGACACCATGAACCACAGCACGCCAGGCCTCCCTGTCCATCACCATCTCCCTGAGTCCACCCAAACCCATGTCCATCGAGTCGGTGATGCCATCCAACCATCTCATCCTCTGTCGTGCCCTTCTCCTCCTGCCCTCAATCTTTCCCAGCATCAGGGTCTTTTCCAATGAGCCAGCTCTTTGCATCAGGTGGCCAAAGTATTGGAGTTTCAGCTTCAACATCAGTCTTTCCAATGAACACCCAGGACTGATCTCCTTTAGGATGGACTGGTTGGATCTCCTTGCAGTCCAAGGGACTCTCAAGAGTCTTATCCAACACCACAGTTCAAAAGCATCAATTCTTCTGCACTCAGCTTTCTTTATAGTCCAACTCTCACATCCATACATGACCACTGGAAAAACCATAGCCTTGACTAGATGGACCTTTGTTGGCAAAGTAATGTCTCTGCTTTTTAATATGCTATCTAGGTTGGTCATAACTTTCCTTCCAAGGAATAAGCGTCTTTTAATTTCATGGCTGCAATCACCATCAGCAGTGATTTTGGAGACCCCAAAATAAAGTCAGCCACTGTTTCCACTGTTTCCCCATCTATCTGCCATGAAGTGATGGGACCAGATGCCATAATCTTAGTTTTCTGAATGTTGAGCTTTAAGCCAACTTTTTCACTCTCCACTTTCACTTTCATCAAGAGGCTCTTTAGTTCTTCACTTTCTGCCATAAGGGTGGTGTCATCTGCATATCTGAGGTTATTGATATTTCTTCCAGCAATCTTGATTCCAGCTTGTGCTGCATCAAGCCCAGCATTTCTCATGATGTACTCTGCATATAAGTTAAATAAGCAGGGTGACAATATACAGCCTTGACGTACTCCTTTTCCTATTTGGAACCAGTCTGTTGTTCCATGTCCAGTTCTAACTGTTGCTTCCTGACCTGCATACAGGTTTTTCAAGAGGCAGATCGGGTGGTCTGGTGTTCCCATCTCTTTCAGGATTTTCCACAGTTTATTGTGATCCACACAGTCAAAGGCTTTGGCATAGTCAATAAAGCAGAAATAGATGTTTTTCTGGAACTCTCTTGATTTTTCAATGATCTAGTGGATGTTGGCGATTTGATCTCTGGTTCCTCTGCCTTTTCTAAAACCAGCTTGAACATCTGGAAGTTCATGGTTCACCTATTGTTGAAGTGTGGCTTGGAGAATTTTGAGCATTACTTTACTAGCGTGTGAGACGAGTGCAATTGTGCGGTAGTTTGAGCATTCTTTGGCATTGCCTTTCTTTGGGATTGGAATGAAAACTGACCTTTTACAGTCCTGTGGCCCCTGCTCAGTTTTCCATATTTGCTGGCATATTGAGTGCAGCACTTTCACAGCATCATCTTTCAGGATTTGAAATAGCTCAACTGGAATTCCATCACCTCCACTAGCTTTGTTGGTAGTGATGCTTCCTAAGACCCACTTGACTTCACATTCCAGGATGTCTGGCTCTAGGTGAGTGATCACACCATTGTGATTTTCTGGGTCTTACCTTTGGGTATTGCTTATGGTATACCCAAGCAATCAATGGTAAAGAATCTGCTTGCCAATGCAAGAGATATGGTTCAATCTCCCTGCTTCACAGCTGCTGTGAATAATGTTATGGGTTGAATTATAGCACCTAAAATTTATATATTGAAATTCCTACCCCCAGTATCTCAGAACATGATTATATTTGAAAATAAGGTCTTTAAAGAGGTGATTAGCTTAAATGAGGTCCTAAGGATGAGCTCTAATCCATTATGACTGGTGTTCTTATAAAAAGAGGAAATTTACCCAGGCATGCACACATACACACACTGAGGAAAGACCATGTATGGACAAAGAGAAAAGACAGCCATCTGCAAGCCAAAGGAAAAATTTTCAGAATGAATGAAATCAGCTCTGATCTTGGACTGTACAGCTTCCAGAATCATGCAAATACATTTGTTTTGCTTAATTCATCTTTCGTTTAATCAGTTGGTGGTACTTGCTATGGCAGCCCTGGCTCACTAATATAAACAAGAAACAGAAAATCGTTAATTTTTAGAATGAACTACAAACAACTAGATCTTGAAGGGTGGCTTGTCACTGAGTGGTACTGTTGAGTTTAGTGCATGAGCATGGTGATATCGATTTTTAGCAGGAGGTTACACATTTGTCTTGTGAATTCAAGTTATGTTCTTGAGTGGGAGGAGTTATAGGAGACGTGAACCTCAAATAGGTGAGTTCATAGTTCCACAAACAAGGAGTTATAAAATGTATACCAACTGGTTCTTTTTTTTTCAAAAACTCTCCATTTAATTTTCAGAGACATACAGAACAAAATGCAATTATTGGAGGACAATTGCCCTACAATATTGTGTTGGCCTCTGCCATACATCAACATGAGTCAGCCTCAGGTTTACATGAGTCCTGTCTCTCCTAAATACCCCTCCCATTCCCCACCCCTTAAGGTTGTCGCGGAGCACTGGGTTGAGCTCCTTGTGTTGTACAGCAAATTCCCACTGGTTATCTATTTTCCATATGGTTGTGTATATGTTTCTATGCTGTTCTCTCAACTTCTCCCACTCTCTCCTTCCCCCACAGTGTCCACAAGTCTGTTCTCTGTGTCTGCGTCTCCACTGCTGCCCTGCAAATAGGTTCATTGGTGCCATCTTTCTAGATTCCATACACATGCGTTAATATACAATATTTGTCTTTCTCTTTCTGACTTACTTCACTTTGTATAATAGGCTCTTAGATTCATCCACCTCATTAGGACTGACTCAAATGCACTCTTTTTTTTTTTTTATAGCTGAGTAGTATTCCATTGTCCAAATAGTTCTTTAAATAAAAAAGATTTTTAGCTTAATTAGACTGTTGGTTTGATATGATCTCCTGGTCCCTTTAAAACACAGTTTAACATCCCAAACCTTAACCTTCCCACACTCTTTCCAGAACATAGCAGTGGTAGATAGAGCACATGCATAGATTTTATTTTTTCTTTCCTTCTCCCAAACTTCACAGGTAGTTGCAAGCATCACCCTCTCACGATTCCTAATGCCTGAGGTTCCAGTGATTGTAGAAATGAAATCTTCGGAAGTGCAGAAATGCTGACTAAAGTTCACTTGCCAGGGAGCTCACGCTTGGTTTCCGCCCCGGGACTGCTTCGGTATTTTGGATGGAAATCAGAACCATTTATGCAGCAAGGGAAGAACAAATGCAGTAAGTGTATTTCTGTAGTAGTAACGTCGACCATTAAATAGACCCTAGCAGACAGGAAAGCCTATATGGATTTCAAAAATAGCACCCATCTGTCAGTGAGCTGCTAAAAAAAAATGGATGTTAGACCTTGGAACCTAGCCCTGAAAGCAAAATCTGACTTAAATTCTGGAAAAGTTATAGAGGAGCTCCGCAGAGAATTACAAAAACATGTACCTTTTGCATTCCAAGAATAATAACCGGGACAGAGAGACACTCAATGCCAAGTTTCACATTTAAAACAAGCAGCAAACATAGAGTTGAACTTTGGCCCTTCCCAGGTGGAATGCTGGTAAAACATCGTTCGTAGGTTCAAAGGGCAGCGCTTACAAAGGCATCTTGACAAGACAAGCCAGGCACACAAACATCTGTTCAGGATAAATAAATTAAGCATAAATGAATAAAGAAAATAGTTTATATGTCTCTATCTATATATCTATCTATCTCAGCATATTGATATACATGCATATGCATTGTGGAATATGAAAATCAAAACCCTAAGAAAACATATTGGCTGGGTTTGACTAAGTCAAAGGCATTCTTTGGGGGGAAATAGATAACCCCGTGATGTTTTATCAGAAATGAATTGCCATCATATTCCTATTCCTGGCAATTTAGAAAAAAGATTTCATTTAATGTCTGTTTTGTAAAGGACATGTGGCAAAAAATATAGTGTTCAAGATGTGGGTCCAAGTAATTTGCAAATCCAAACTTCCTTCAATTTTGTTATCTCTCACCTCCATATACAGAAAAAGGAAGCACTGTATCTATTTTATGAAGTGTAAAGATGGCTGAGGATAAAATATCAGAATTTGCATGCTATGCCTAATTATTCAAAGCTTTTTGCTGTGGCAGACATCCAGGTAAAAATTATTTGGCTGTTTTACCATGCAGTGGAAAACTAGGATGAAGTATTAATATCATTTTCTAATGGAATAACATGTCAGGTTGAGAGAATACCTTTAAAGGCAAATTCACAAAAGAAATTCTCATGTGTCCCATGTGGTCATAACATGTATGAGAAGTTACAGCAGAGTGGAGCATAATATATACAGTTCTTGCTTTTAAAAACTTCACAGATAGGTATGAACATTCCATACAGGGGCACACATAATAGAAAAGGGACAACGATCAGGCCTAAGATGTAAGACAATCAAGTATTATGGTCTGACTATCTAAACTCTCTCATCACAGGCAGTCTGGACTATTGGGACTTTGTATGTCTCGTTAAAAATCCAATTATGATATTTATCAGCTGAGAGAAATCAGACCATATTTATTCTGTTCACTATAGTGTCTTCCACTCTCGGCACATATCCTGGCACTGGAAAGATTCACAATAAATATCATTGAAATGAATGGAAATAGATCCTGGGACACAATATATACAGCTGAATTACTGATACCATTGCTTAGAAAGTGTGGACTGAAAAAGTAAACTAGCTCATGAGATGCTATGTCTGCTGGGAGACAATTTTCTATAGGTCTCTCACATGAGAACAGTGGCCTTCATTCTAAACTCTCTCTTCAAGAATCTACACAACAAAAGAGAAAGAAATAGTATTTCCCTCCACAGAAAAAGGCAAATATACTTACTGCTCAGGATAAAAGTTTTGGTTTTCTTAAGCTCAGGGTTGGCCTAAAACAGAACCCACTGCTTGTGTAGATATCATCAGGACCTGTTTATTGTCCTATAAGAATTGATGTGTGGAGGACTTCTTTGGTGGTCCAGAGGTTGAGAATCTGCCTGCTAATGCAGGGAATGCTGGTTCAGTGCCTGGTCTGGGAAGATAACACATGCCGTGGAGCGACTAAACCCCTGCGCCACAGCTATGGAGCCTGTGTGCTGCAACTGCAGAAGCAGTCACTAAAGCCTGTGTGCCCAGAAGCCACAGAAATGAGAAGCCCATGCACCACAACTAGAGAGTAGCCCTCAATTGCTGCAACTAGAGAAAGCCCGTGCACAGCAACAAAGACCCAGTGCCGCCAATAAAAAATTTTTTTCAATTTAAAAAAGAATTGGTGTGTGGCGAATGAGCACAAAAAGGATGATCCCTTAGGAGTAGCAAATTAACCTTTGTCTGACTCAGAAGTCTCAGATCTCCGGTCAGCATCCATGAAATAAACGCAGACTACCTACCAATTAACCTGCAAGTAGGGTAAAATCTCAAACTCTTCATAGTTTTGACAGTTTCCTACACAAAGAAGATAATGATCTGAAGTTTCCTATTCACAGAAAGAGGATTTCACTTCCTTCTAGGAAACAATGACAATAAGAAAAAACTCTGACAATAAGAAGAAAAAAAAAACTGGATAAACTGTAATATCAGAAATTTCCTTGTGGTCCCGAGGGAGCTGAAGTTTCAAGGCAACCTGACATCTAAGTAGAAACAGACCCTCCAAAGAGACAGAATATGGACATTGGCTAAGAAAATTATGGCTGAAAAATTTTCAAACATACAAGAAGTTATAAACCACAAATCCAGGAATCTCAAAGAACCTTAAGCAAAATAGTCACTGAGCATCCCACACATAGACACGTACCTAAATACATCAGATGCAAACTTCTGGAAGCCAAGGCGAGCAACAAGCCAGAGAAAAAGACGCATTCCAAACAGATGAACAAGGATGAGAAACACCAGATATTTCTTGTCAGAAACAGAGCAAGCCCAAGATGTGGAGTAAAATCTCTGAATGCTCGAAAGAAAAAAAGCAAAAAAACCCTGTCAATCTAGAATTCTTTACCAAGTGAAAATGTCTTTCAGAAATGAAGGCAAAGTGAAGATTTTTCAGGCAAACAAAAACCGAGAGAATTCATTTTCAGCAAACCTGGATAACAAGACATGTTAAAAAATGCTATTCTATAACCTATATGAGAAAAGAATCTGAAAAACAATATATATATATATGCTTCCCAGGTGGTGCTAGTGGTAAAGAACCCGCCTGCCAATGCAGGGGATTATAAGGACACAGGTTCAATCCCTGGATCAAGAAGATCCCCTGGAAGAGGGCATGGCAATCCACTCCAGTATTCTTACCTGGAGAATGCCATGACAGAGGAGTCTGGTGGGCTACAGTCAATGGCATCACAAAGAATCAGACATGACTGAAGCAACTTAGCATGCACACATATATATACATATGTGTATATATATACACATATATATATACACATATGTATACATATTGCTCACTTTGCTTACACCTGAAACTAACAAAACATTGTAAATCAACTATACTTCAATAAAATTTTTAAAAGGAATGTTATTCAAGCAAAATAAATATGATAGAAGACAGAAATTTAGGTTAAAATAAAGACTTTAAGATTCCCAGGAATTGTTAAAATGAAAGCTAATGTCAGCCAATCTAATCTAATTGACATCTATAGGACATCCTATCCAACAACAGAAGAATGTAAATTATTTTCAAAGACATAAATATAGGTCATATTATAAGCTATAAAACACATTTAAAGGAAAAGAAGGTGTACTGAATATGGTTTTTGATACAATGGAATTAAACTAGAAATTAAAAATAGAAAACTTCCCAATTATTTGAAAGTTAAACAATACCAGTAGGCAGCTAATGGGTCAATGAAGAATTTATGAAAGAAAATAGAAAATATTTTGAATTGAATGAATTATAAACAACACAATATATCAAAATATAGGTATTACAACTAAAGCAGTGTTTAAGGGAAATTTGAGGTGTATTCTATCCCTATTAGAAAAGAAGAAAAGTTTTAAAATCTATAATCTAAGCTTTCATCAAATAACAATGAAGTTAGAGTATTTTAAGGCATTTTAATTTTTAATGGTTACAAGTCTTTATTGAGGTGTAACTTACAAATAGAGCATACCAATCTTAAATATACATACAGCTCAACAAAACTTTTATGTAAATATTCACCCATGTAAATGCTGCCAACATCAAGAGATAGCCTCCACACTTAGATACTGACAGACACAGAAATGTAATCAGTGCAAAGTCAGAACATTTAAACATCAATTTGAAAAGATTTATATAGTCATTTCAGCATGTGTCTAAATTCTTCAGTTTTATTAGGTAGTACTGAAATATTTTCTTCAAAGTAAACACACTATTTGAAGTTATATGGAGTCATTTGTTGTCAAAGACTCAGCTACCAAAACATTGACCATTTCAAGAAACATCCTCATTTAGGCAATACAATATTTGTCCTAAGAAACTTTGGAGCTAGTGAAACCTGGGTTCAAATAACGTCCCTGACTGAGTGATAGTCCGTTGTATATATGTACCACATCTTCTTTATCCATTTTTCTGTTGATGGACATTTAGGTTGCTTCCATGTCCTGGCTATTGTAAATGTGTTGCTTTGGACACTGGGGTACATGTGTCATTTGGAACTATGCTTTTCTCTGTGTGTGCCCAGGAGTGGTATTGTTGGGTCATATGGTAGTTGTGGGCTGGGTTTGATCCCTGGGTCAGGAAGATGCCCTGGAGAAGGGAATGGCAAACCACTTCAGTAGTCTTGCCTGGAGAATCCCATGGTAGTTCTTTAAGGGACCTCTATATTGCTTTCCATAGTGGCTGGACAGTAGAAACTAACACAGTATGGTAAAGCAACTATACTCCAAGAAAAAATAATTCAAAAAATAACATCCCTGACATTTAATTACTAGGTCTCTTACCCAAGCCTCTGATGGTCTTCCACCTACCTGGTAGACTTGCTATGAAAATAGAATGAGACAGCAGATACAAAATGTCCATGGAGTGTTCCACACATACAGCTGTTACTAGCATTAATATAAACCCTATTTTTATGGAGTTATTGATCCATCAGTGTTATTTTTGTTGCTTCTCCAACTAGCAGGTACTTACTGATCATATGCCTGCACGCTCAGTTGTGTCTGACTCTTCTGCCATCCCATGGACTATAGCCCACTAGACTCCTATCCATGGAATTCTCCAGACAAGAATACTGGAATGGGTTGCCATTTCCTTCTCCAGGGGATCTTCCTGACCCAGCGATAGAGTCCGCATCATCTGCACTGGCAGGCGGATTCTTTACCACTGAACCACTGGAGAAGCCCAGTACTGATCATGAGTCTATGCTAAAATCAAGGCATGGGTGTTAGGAATCTAAGACTTGATCAGGCTGAATAGCATGGCCTTGGAAGCAGGGGGAGAAGCCTTTCTGTTCAAGTTCTTTAGTATACGCATCAAAATTTCCTCAGATGGCCTTGGGCTCTTTGAAATGACTGTAGAATCTCATTATGGAACAAATCTCCAAAGCATGTCAAGAATGGCCTCCTTTATTCCTGGTGGGCTATGCTGAGACCGACCCAGGGCACCACCGTCAGCACTGAAGCATTGGACGAGGAAGGGGTTTCTGTAATGTGTTTGGACAGAAAGCTTCAGTTAGTGCAGGCCACCTACACCTTACAATAGGGTTACTTATAATACATTAAAATGGAAATAAATAATGAGGCAAGTTAAGGCTCTTCTAGGAATGCATCTCTCTGTGTCTCTTTGTTTTCAGCCAGTCCATGCAGCATGTGGGATCTTAGTTCCCCAACCAGGGATCGAACCCACACCCTCTGCATTGGAAGCACAGAGTTTTAACCACTGGACTACCAGGGAAGTCTCTGCATCTCATTTTAAACTAATAAAATCTATGTAGACTCAAATCAAATTTGCCAGTTGAGGAAAAATCAGGCAGTTTCTAGGGATTGTTTAGAATATATTTTATGTATTATTCCAAGTGAGACTTGCTCTTGCTAGATCTTGTTTTCTTCTACGCCCACTCTGAGTGCTTCCGCCAAAAAGAACGCAGTTGCAAGTTGTGAACATAGCAACCAGATTTCACATCCTCTATGTTGATCTACATCAGACTTACTCAGAGGAGCATGGTGTTGGTAACGGTTTGATGGGTGCATTTTTGACATGGCCTCAAGGGGCCCAGTTGGCTGGAGGGGGGCGTGATGTTTATACAGAGAAGGAGAGATACCCATGACCTCATGGTGTTCATATAACACAACAGTCAGCATGGCAACGGTCCCTGGTCCCTTTTCCACACTGCAAGTTAAATTAAAAACATAAACCCGGTGGGCTGCTATTTGCAAAATTCTGTTCTACATGCTCAAGGAATATGAAGACATATTTGTGCTCAAGAAGCCCAAACAGTTTGGCCTAGTAGACTGAACATGTAAACATAAAAAACTCAACTAACAAGGCAGAGCAGTTTATAGTAAACCCTAAATTTGCAGTCAAGACAATAGAAGTTGTAGATATCATCAGAAGGAAAGAGAACTCTGAGTTGGAAAAAGACATTCCCAAATATCAAGACTAGAGTTGGGCTTTATAGATGAAATGACAGAGAGAGTTAAGATGAGTATTCAGAAGGAAGTAGCAGTTTTAATTAAGGCAAAGGTTAGGAATGAACTAGCCTGATTTATGTCCACTTCACATACATTCCATAAACTTGCATAGCTTCCAGGTGCTTTGCATATATTCCATTTGTTTGCACACATTCCAAGCTCATTTTTAACATTCCATTCACAAGACTTCATTTAATTGATGTATTTTATTTACATCCAGACTCATTCCAATAGGGACTTGAAGTAGCTAACATTCATTTTATATGAATAACAGCACTAGACAGAACTGTTACTCTCTAGTTCCTAAAGATGAAGAAAGGATACGTTACTTGTTCCAGGTCACGCAGAGCTGGGATTGGAAACTAGACCTTAAGGTGAACTGGATCTGTGAAAGTAAGACCGTTTCCTTTTTTTGCACTCCTCTCATCTCCCCACACTAAACTTCAAATGGAAGCTAGAGAACAGATCAAGTTTTCCCTCCCAAGGTGACACCGGGCTGTGGAGGATCTTAACAGACAAGTAGAGCACTTCTTCTTGTAAATGAAAGGAAATAGCAACCGTCATAGACCTTCAGCAGGAGGGACATGATTAAAGTGTTTAGGAAGATGATGAGGATGTACTGGAAGGCTGTAAAAAAGAATAATTGGCAGGCAGATGGAAGAATCAGAGGGCCACGAAAAGGCTGATAATAATAATAATGTCCAATGCTGATAACATTGTAAATGTGATGGGACAATTCTAAGTGTTTACATGTGTCAACTGTAATTCTCTAACAAGTCTGTAAGATGCATACATCTCTACCTGACTGATGAGGTAAAGGAGACACAGAGAGATGGTGTGAGTTAGTCAAAGTCACATAGTAAAGAGTAGAACTCGAATCGAAACACAGGTGGCCCAGGTCCAGAGCCTGTACTCTCATCTCTACTGTGTCCTAACACACAATATTGACTATTAAAGGCCTGGCCAAAGTGCCAGCAATGGAAATAAAAAAGAAGTAGACATGAGAGGCATTGCAAAAAGGAGGTTTGCAGTTGGTTGTATAAATAATAGTAGTTGAGAGAAAGAATGAAAACTTAAAGATAGTGCTGTGGTTCAGCACGTTTCCCAATGACAAAAACGCTAAGTCCAGAAAAGGAGCCAGGATTGTGAACAAAGACGGTGAGCTCAGTTTCAGAATACGTCCAGGGTCACAGTGGTGAAGTATGACATCCAAGCGGAACTATCCGGAAGGCTGTTGGAAACCATGTAAGCTCAGAATACCAGCGGGGATAGCGGAAGGAGAAACATGGTCAGACATGGTCACAGATTTGGGGATTGTGAGGCTGTGGATGTTTGACTGAGATCCCAGAGAGAAAGCATAAAACAGAACGACTGAAGACCGAGGTTTAAAATATGGAAAGAGCCCATAGGGAAGATGCAGAACCAGGGAAAGAAAAAAATGACCAAAATTAACTTCCTGCAGACAGGAGAGAGCTTTATAACAAAAGGTGTCACCAGCAGTCAAATGTCAGAAACGGCAAAGAGGAGGAGAGGGGGGCAAGTGCACAAAGTGTATTATGTCTGCGTTACTAAAGGCCTCGGAATAATAGCTCCTGAGAGTGGTAGAATCTGAAGTCACATATTAAGGGGATTACAGAAGTGAAGGGGCAAGAATGAAACAGAGAAATTGTCATAATAATAATGACTGATCAAGACTTAGAGAATGCACTTGTGGTTGCCGGGGGAAGGATGGGGGCAAAGGATAGTTAGGGAGTTTGGGATGGACATGTACACACTGCTATATTTAAAATGGATAACCAACAAGGACCTACTGTGTAGTGCAGGGAACTCTGCTCAATATTATGTGGCAGCCTGGATGGGAGGGGAGTTTGGGGGAGAACGGATACATGTGTATGTATGACAGAGTCCCTTTGCTGTTCACCTGACTATCGCAACATTGTTAATCAGCTATACCTCAATACACAATAAAAATTTTTTAATTGTTAAAAAAATGAGTAATTGTTCTCTTATGCATCGCAATGTAAAATAGAGTACTTGGCCATCATGTCAGGTGGAAAGAAGCGCAAATGTGAGGGTTTTCTGAGGATACACAGGTTATGAGATAATTCTAAAGGTAAAAGGTAACCTGCTACCACCGCCAAATAACTCAAAGTGAACCTGCGTTCATGCCCTTACGTCCGGCTCGGCGCGAGATTGATGCCAACACTGAGAACTACCCAAAGAAGCAGGGATGGGTGTCACTTCAAGCCTCTGATGTAGCTATTGCCTTTTCCCATCTCACTCCTGGGCTGCCTACAGAATGAACCCATTTTCTTTCATGACTTCAGCTACTACCTGTAATCATCCAGCTCTCAAATCCCCTCTCCCCCGGTCCAGGTACCTGTTCTCACGCGCTTATCAGACACCTCAAACTGGAGGCACCATCGGCACCTCAAATTCAAAATGTCCAGAACTGAACTAACCGTTTTACCTCTGAACCTGCTCCCCTGCGCCCCCTGTTATTTCTCCCATCAAATGGAAGGGCAGTCAGCAGTCCCCCAGGCAGAAAGCATCCTCTTCCCCACATCCAGTGATCACCACGTCCTGAGCCTCAGATCCTGCTCCTGCCATTCGTCCCCACGGCCTCTTCTTTGGTCCCGCCATTGCTCATGCCCTGCCCATGTCTATTCAGTCAGCCATTCATTCAGTCTCTAGGCACATCCTTATTGAGCACTTACTATGCCAGGCACTCTGCTATGACTTAAGAGATACAGGGAAGAAAAAAACCAAAGCCCCTGACTTCATGGAGTTTACATTCTAATAAGGAAACAGATACTAAACAAAATAATACAATATATTATTTATTATATATATTAAATATATATAATAATATTAAGTAGGACTTCCCTGGTGGTCTAGTGGTTGAGAATCCACCTGCCAATGCAGGAGACGTGGGTTCAACCTCTGGTCCAGGAAAGGTTCCACAGGCTGTGGGGCAGCTAAGCCCATGGGCCACACCTACCAAGTCTGTGGTCTACAGCCCATGAGCTGCAGCTACTGAGCTCATGTGATGCAACTACTGAAGCCTGTGCACCCTTGGGCCCATGCTCTGCAACAAGCAAAGCCACTGAAATGAGAAGCCCGCTTGGTGTGACTAGCGAAAGGCCATGGGCAACAATGAAGACCAGTGCAGCCAGGAAGTGAAGTGAGTGAAAGTCACTCAGTCCTTCCTGACTCTTTGCAACCCTATGGACCATACAGTCCATGAAATTCTCCAGGCCAGAATACTGGAGTGGGTTGCCATTCCCTTCTCCAGGGGATTTTCCTAACCCAGGGATTGAACCCAGGTCTCCCGCATTGCAGGCGGATTCTTTACCAGCTGAACCACAAGGAGAGCCCAAGAATACTGGAGTGGGGTATCCTATCCCTTCTCCAGGGGATCTTCCTGACCCAAGAATTGAACTAGAGTCTCCTGCATTGCAGGCAGATTCTTTACCAGCTGAGCTATCAGGCAAGCCCATGGCAGCCATAAATAAGATTTTAAAAAAAAATAAAACATTAGTGCTTAAGAGACAAAACAGGGGGTAGTAAGAGGGAAAAAGAATGGCCAGGGAAATACTGGAGCCTGAATAAAATAAAGAGAAAGACATGTTACTGACTGGTGGTAAAGCATTATAACCAGAAGGTAAGCAACGTGGATGTCCTGAGGCAGGGACCCATTGAGTGAGTTCAAGACCAACAAGAAGGTCAGTGTGGACAGAGGAGAGGGGGAGGAGAGAAGGGTCAGAAAGAATTCAGAAGGCAGTCGTTGTGGATAGCCTTGGGCCATGATGGGGAATTAGAGCATGAAGGAAAGCCATCAGAATATCTTAAGAAAAATAAATCACCTGATTAAATGTAGAGTTTTAAAGGGCTACTCTAGATGCCAAGTGTAAAACAGACTCCAGAAAGGCAGGTAGCACGGGATAATCAGTTAGGAAGCTATTCTAACAGTCAAGGCAAAAGATACGGGGCTTTTGACTAAAGGTACAGGTTGTAAGAAGTGCTCTGATTCTGGCTGTTTGGAAAGCAGAATTAGTAGGATTTGCAGATGGAGTGGACGGAGAGTGGGAGAGGAAGAAGGTTCTAGAATAATTCCTAGGTTCACAGTCTGAGCCTCTAGGCGAAGTGGGTGCTCTTTACTGTGATGGGAGTTTAGGAGGATGAAGATGAAGCACTCATGGTTAGGTGTGGTGGCGGTGAAGACACTGAGAACCTGGCAGGTGTCGTTTCAGTGGAGCAGAAGGAGGAAAGCCTAGTTGGGATTGAATGAACAGAGCCCAGGCGTCTCTTCCTCTGGAAAGCTCTGCCAACATCAGAAATGTCACTTCTCCCTCCACCAGGTACACAAGGAGTGCACACACCTAACACACTCATACACAGCTATATCACACCCACTCATTCCATACCCACACACTTCACTCACACACACACACAACTCATAACACAAACCCCAATCACACATACATGGACATCACGTACATACTTACATATATATCATATACAACCACACCATGCACACACAAATACACACACATACACTCACATTTCACTCCCTATGAATTAGACCCCCTTCTACCATGCTACCTGAGCTCTTGGTTATTTTTTTTTTACCTTGTAGTTGCTGTTCAGTTGCTAAGTCGTGTCTGACTTTGCAACCCCATAGACTGCAGCACGCCAGGTTTCCCTGTCCTTCACCATCTCCTGGAGTTTGCTCAGACTCATGTCCATTGAGTCAGTGACGCCATCCAAGCATTTTTGCCTTAAGTCACTTAATTTACTATTGGTCGCCCACCCCAAGGTGGCTGTGGTGTTTCGCTCTAGGAAGCTCCATTCACACCAACTGGAGTATGGCTGGTATCTTTGGGGCCAGCAGGGCAAGCCTCTGCCTCCGTATTCCCATCTGCAAATCGAAGAGAGAGACTGCGTGTTATTCATTGATATGCTCACCTTCTGGCCAATGTGGGAACCTAGGAGACATTTGTAAATAATTGTTAAAGAAAAGATTATTAGACAAACTTGCCACAGTCCATATTCCTCCCTCCACCCCTTCAACATTCTCTAAATGTGGATCCTAAAGTGAAAACAATAATATCATATTAATGAAAGTGAATGTTGCTCAGTCATGTCCAACTCTTTGCGACCCCATGGACTATACAGCCCATGGAATTCTCCAGGCCAGAATACTGGAATGAGTAGCCTTTCCCTTCTCCAGGGCATCATCCCAACCCAGGGATCGAACCCAGGTCTCCCATATTGCGAACGGATTCTTTACCAGCTGAGCCACAATAGAAATCCAAGAATACTGGAATGGGTAGCCTATCCCTTCTCCGGGGTATCTTCCTGACCAAGGGATCAAACTCAGGTCTCCTGCATTGCAGGTGGATCATATTGATGTGTACACTGCTATATTTAAAATAAAATGCCTTTCCATAAAAACCAATAATATAAAATTCAAGAAACAAAAATACTCATAACATCATTTTTTTTTGCATATTGTAGGCATCAAAAAACATACTTTCACATAGTTCATTCAATTGACTTTACAAGTTGGAGTGGTACTTGAGGATCAATAAGATTTTAGAAATTCAGTTATAAATTTCAATCCAAATCTAATCAGAGAGGACAAATAATTCAGTGAAATATCCACCAGTGCTCAAAGTGAATGCATTTAAATATATTCACTATAAATCCAGTATTAGTAGACCAACCTACACTTTAAAAAATATATTTATTTATTTATTTTTGGCTGTGTTGGGTCTTAGTTGCCCAGGGGCATGTGGGATCTTAGTTCCCTGACCAAGGATTGAACTAGTGTTCTCTGCATTGGGAGGCGGATTCTTAACTACTGGACCACCAGGGAAGTCCTCGACCCACACTTTTGAATAATAAAAAAGTGGGGTTGGGGGAGTGCATTTTTGGTCACTGAAATTCTACAGGCACTTCATTCCCAGTATAAAAGAGATGGCAAGAACATATACTCTGGCAAAGAATGATTTAAGAGTACCCATAACAGACGTGACTATGTGATAGACCATAACAGATGTGACTATGTGATAGATGGCTGTTCCCAGTAATCTTCTAAAGTTTCAACAAACATACACATCTCCAGAGGCTCTTGTTAAAATTCAGATTTCCATTCAGTAGGTCTGGAGTGGAGCCTGAGATTCTGCATTTTTAACAAATTCCAAGGTGATGTTGATAATGCTGGTCTACAGGCCACAAGACTTCACAGAAAAAGTTCTAAGTAAAGTTCGTTCTTACTCCCTATCTACACTGAATTGCCATGTTTATTACACACAGAATCTGCTTTAACAAACTGGTGTTAGTTTTTACACGTGACATCACTTTACAACCACTAACTTGAAGGGGGGGGTGGTGTGTGCAAGGGGCAGATCTCACCGAGTTAGCACCAATGAGGCAAAGCGATCTCCTCTAAGTAAGCACATTTGTTAGGGAAAAGTGACTCCAGTTCCTCCAGAGTCAGAGGCACTGTCTTTGTAAAAGTTGTCCCTGGCCGGTAACGACTCTAATCACATTTCATGCCTAACACTATAAGCATTTTTTCCTTAATAAGTGAACTTGGCAATGAAGACAGCATCCTCGGTGTGATTTCCAGAGCTCTGTGGCTTAAGCCAAGCTAAAGTCAGCTCTGATGTGTTGTTACATTCCCTACTGAATTAAAATAGAATTTTACAAGGGATGGGTAGAGATCGACTAAGGCAGAAACATGAAGCAAAGAAAGAAACTGAACCTATCAAAAAAGAATTGTAAGTAAGAACTATTAGTCCATGATGGCAGAATTGCAGGGCCAAGTAGCAGTAGTGGTTGAGAAAGAAGTGAAGGGAAATGGCAGTAACTCTACCATAGAGATACCTTACTGAGCTTCTCTGAGAATCAAGCTTGATGAAGTTATTGAAAAATGCATGAACCATTTTAAAGAACCAGACAAATGTTTACAGGTTTTGTAAGATCATCATCATTTACAAATTGTTCTTTTATGTTCAGGGTACTTCAAGGCATAAAGCTTGATCATAGACATGCAGTTGGGCTTCCCAGGTGGCTCAGTGGTAAAGACTCCACCTGCCAATGCAGGAGATGAGGTTCGATCCCTAGGTTGGGAAGATCCCCTGGAGGAGGAAATGGCAACCTGCTCCAGTTTCTTGCCTGGGAAATCCCTTGGACAGAGGAGCCTGGTGGGCTACAGCCCATGGGGTTGCAAAAAGTTGGATACGACTAAGCACACGCATGCATGGCTCTTATAAACTTCATTCTAGCTCCTCCTGGAATACCTGCCTGCATAGCTGACTGCAGCGGGGCTAGTGTTTGGGAAGTGGTAGCAGCTACTATGCTAAGAGTTAAATTGACTGAAATTAACCACAATTTACCATCCAAGTCTTCCTCTGTAAGTTCCAAGCCTTCAGTAGACTTCACAGTTCCAAAACAGTTACATCAGACTGATTCTGCCAGTACAGCTATTGTCTAGCTGGGGAGAGAATGTCCTCCCAGAACTCCAGGAATAACGATTCTTACAACCACAGAGTCCAAATCTCCTTTTCAAAGTTCCCATATATATTTCCTGGCGAGTGAAGGCCTTACTTTATGGAAAAGGGGACTGAGAAACAAACTGAATTAAGGTTAGCCACTGAGAGAAAATATTCAAAATCTTCCCTTAAAACGACTAATTTTTCTTCCTCGTTAATAAGAAAAGTTGCTATACATTCTTCAAGAGATAACTGCAGTTTACATTAATCACAGGCATTTTAAAAGCCTGGCCCTGAGATAACATATCTGCACAGGTAAAATAAAAAGAAAATATGCTTGCATTTTCATCAAGTGTTAAACCATTATGGGGAATGGTTTTCATAACATTCACTTTAAAACTTGATCACTATAAGACAAATGTTTTGATCCAACTGGGCATATTAAGTAGGTAGAGTGGCTGTGAATCTTGTTATAGGAAACACACCCAAGCTACCAATACGAGTTATTAAAGTACGTCTTTCTCCACTGTAAAGTTCAACTTGATCTCCTCTTTATATGTCAAACTAGGGACTACTTGTACAAAATAGGATGACTTTGATTATGTCATTAAAAAAAAAGAATCTTTATTGTGTGAAAAATTATACCCGTTGTCCACCATGGTGCGGTGGCAGTCAATGTGCTCTGAGCGTCTTAGATGTGCCCACTCAGGCTCTGCTGACATTCAGTCCCTGTCACCTCCCAGGTACTGGGCGGCTTGAGCATCTGTCATTGCTATGTATTAATCTTTTGTTTTTGTGATTTATTATTTGGTAGCAAAATTTTATAAACTCTCCTAATTGTAAGTTCTTCAAGGATAAGAATTATGACTTCCACTTCCTGTACAAAAGTCCCACAATGCCAAATAACAATCAACATAAAAGATGGTGTTGACCAAATTACTCATCTGGGGATGAAATTAGATACCAGTTTACTGCATCTATGAAAATAATATTTATTCCAGCTTCTTGACAATAGTTCATTATAACTTTCTTGCACTTTATTTCTTCCTCTTTCTGATGACTTAAATCAAGCATCTATAATTAAAATGTTAGTAAAGAAAAAGAAAGCATTCCAAGTAACAGAGCATACAGCATTATGTAGATAAATATATTGGAATAACCGACTAGAATTTATTTAGTTTTTATTAGGTGATTTGTATCATTTCAACACATCTTTGGCTCAGTCTGATTAATATGATCGGCTGTCCTTTCCCTTCATTCTAAGAAAGAGAGGTTATAAAACAGAGACACCTAACTAGTTTTCTTAAGGGACATATAAGAAAATAGTTATTAGAGTCCTAATGGCCCATTTGGCTTGCTTTCAAGTCCATACATTCTCCTTTTACGTTCTTACTTTTTTCTTATTTCCACAAGTCAGTTGCCATATTCATCATGGGTTATATGGGAAACTAATGTTGTCACAGTTTTGTGCTCATGTTCGCAAGTCAGTTTTGAGAGACTTGATAAAAGGTACCATCACAAGCTCAAAATATTTTTCTTTTGTTACTAGGCAGCACAAATAAAAATTGTTCCACAGAGTCACAAAGATTGTAACATAAAGGTATCAATAAGCTGCTCAATAGGAGGAGAAAGGAATCAATGGCAGGGCAAATCTATTGCCTTCAGGTTTCATTGAGAGTCTCACATTCAATTTCAAAAGGGATTTGGGTCTTAAAAACAAGCAGGAAGTCACGTTTTTGGCAAATGTGAAGAAATTCAAATCCCGAACAGTGGTCAAAATTCTGCATTCACAAAAGCTGAGTGGGCTCTCAACTTGACAAACATATGATTTCAGCCCCTTTCAAAGAGAGAAAAAAAATGCTTTAAAAGGCTAAAAAGCAAAAACATCTTGGACATTGAATAGTCTTTTTTCCCCAAAATAAAGACTCTGATGAGTTATGTGTAAAGGAATCAGAAACACATGGATAAAGCTTTACTTAAAACAAACATAGGTTTAAGCATGGAGAGAAAGCCATGAGCCTTAAAGTCTGCTAAGAGCTTCTTTCAATCACAAATATTTGCAAACAGGGTTGACTTTTCCAGCACATCACAGATTTTCTATATCTAGTGTGATGGCATCATTCACTGGAAATTGCCATTTACCTTGTATTTTTCTGGCCCCAGTATGGCTGCCTTTGCTCTCTATTGCTCATCTTCTCCAAATTGCAATTGTCTAGGCCACACAAATGCAGCCTCACACAGAGCAGGCAGGCAGCCCCATGCTTTTGAATTTGAGGCATGTTCTGTGCCCGAACAATACCTAGAAACTTTACCAGGTGCATCTGAATAAGCACCGTTTCCAGAATGGCCATCTCACGATGCTTTCTGATCCTTCTCCAGACACTTTGGCTAAACTGGTTTCATGTGCCATTCACTCTAGATTTGTGGCAGGCTGGTTTTTCTCTGGCCGTGGGTGACATTTTCCTGGCCCGGCAATCACATGCCTAGGAGGTTTCTACTCTTGCATGAAGGCAAATTCCGGCCAAAGGAGCCTGGCTGACGTGCTGGAGGCTCAAATCCTGCAGACATGCAGGGTGTAGATGGGGAACAACTGGCGCCATGCTTCGCGTTCCCACCCATCTGCAGCATTTCCAGCACAGGAGGGTGAGTCAAAGGTCTTCCCTCTGTTTTCAACAAGTGAAATTGGGTCTCCAGCATCTAAATGCTGTTGTTGGAGCTCAACTCATGGAGAAAATGGGAAAAATTGGAATATAATAATCTAAGTTAAATAATTAAAGCAGTGGGTCTCTAACTTGACTGTGTGTTAATATAGCCTAGGAAGCTTAAAAAAAAAAATTCTCATGCCTGAGTCCCATGAACCACAGATTCAGATAGAATTGGCCCAGTATGTAACCTGAAGGTCTCGATTCTTTAAAATTCTCCAGATGATTCTTAGACATGCAGCCAAAGTAGAGAATCTCTCAACTAGGGCTTCAGGGTTGATTATCATGATGAAACTAATTATTGGTGTAGAAGCACGGTACTCAAACCTGGCTGCATATTAGAATTACCTGAGGTGATTTCTGGGGTTCCCAGGTGGCACTGGGACAAAAACTAAGATCATGGCATCCCATCCCATCACTTCATAGCAAATAGATGGGGAAACAATGGAAACAGTGACAGACTTTATTTTCTTGAGCTTCAGAATCACTGCAGATGGTGACTGCAGCCATGAAATCAAAAGACGCTTGCTCATTGGAAGAAAAGCTATGACCAACCTAGACAGCATATTAAAAAGCAGAAACATTACTTTGCCAACAAAGGTCCATCTAGTCAAAGCTATGGTTTTCCCAGTAGTCATGTATGGATGTGAGAGTTGGACTATAAAGAAAACCGAGCTCCAAAGAATTGATGCTTTTGAACTGTGGTGTTGAAGACTCTTGAGAGTCCCTTGGACTGCAAGGAGATCCAACCAGTCCATCCCAAAGGAAATCAGTCCTGAATATTCATTGAAAGGACTGATGCTGAAGCTGAAACTCCAATACTTTGGCCACCTGATGGGAAGAACTGACTCATTGGAAAAGACCCTGACGCTGGGAAAGATTGACGGCAGGAGGAGAAGGGGATGACAGAGGATGAGATGGTTGGATGGCATCACTGACTCAATGGACACGAGTCTGAGTAAACTCCAGGAGTTGGTGATGGACAGGGAAGACTGACATACTGCAGTGCATGGGGTCACAAAGAGTTGGACACAACTGAGCAACTGAGCTGACTGAACTAAGGTGGCACTAGTGGTAAAGAACCCACCTCCCAATGCAGGAGACCTAAGAGACCTGGGTTCAATCCCTGGATCGGGAAGGTCCCCTGGAGGAGGGCACAGCAACCTACTCTAGTATTCTTGCCTGGAGAATCCCATGGACAGAAGAACCTGGCGAGCTACAGTCCATAGGGTTGCAAAGAGTTGGACACGACTGAAGCAACTTAGCAAGTGGTGATTTTTAAACTATAATAGTAATGGCTACTCCTGAAATTTCTGTTTAGTTATATAATATTTACTATGGTCTAAACTCTGTTGTGGGCTTCTCAGGTGGTGTAGTGGTAAAGAATCTGCCTGCCAATGCAGGTGACACAAGAGATGCAGGTTTGATCCCTGGGCTAGGAAGATTCCCCTGGAGAAGGAAATGGCAGCCCCCTCCAGCATTCTTGCCTAGAAAATCCCATGGACAGAGGAGCCTGATGGGCTGTAGTCCGTGGGGTCAGGAAGAGTTGGACATGCCTGAACAACTGAGCACACAGGCGCGTGCGCGCGCACACACACACACACACACACACACACACACACACACACACACAAGCTCTCTTCTAAATGTGAGGTATATACACACATAACATATTATGCTCTACCTAAGTGTTTTCTTAGCTGTTGCTCTGAGCTCTGTTCTAAGTGGATACATAGATATCTTTGCAAAAAGCCTGTGAAGTAGGTGCTTACAGTATCTACCTCCAGAATGGTCCCCAGTGATCTTTACTTCCTGACAGAAGGGTGTAATCTCCTTCCAAACTGAATCAGGGTTGGTCTGTGTGACCCACAGAATACTGTCGGAGGGGTGGTGTATGACCTTAAGGCTAGGTCATAAAATGCATGGCAAGTTCCACCTTGGTCTCTTGGGTCGTTTTCTTTGGAGGAAGTCAGATAGCAAGCCATGTGGACTCTCAAGCAGTTCATAGAAAGGAATTTGTGCAGAAAAGCTGAAGCTTCCTGCCGACAGTAAGCACCATTTTGTGATTCATGTGAGCAAACCACTTTGGAAGTAGATCTTCCAGCCCTAACCAAGCCATCACAAGATTGTTGGCTAAACTCAGGCTTAGAGAAACCCTGAGCTGAAACTGCCCAACCAAGCTTCTCCTGCATTCCTACCCAGAAAAACTGTGAGAGATCTTAAGCCATGAGTGTTTCGGGTGACTCATGCAGCACTGATATGATACCATGATTATTCCTATTTTATAGTTGAAGAGACTGAGTCAGGGAGAAGTGAAGTACTTATTTAAGAGTATACAGCTAGAGAGAGTATATTTGGAAACTAAATTAGGTAATTTATCCCAAAAATCTATGTTCTTGAAAATGATGCAAGGAAGTCACCCATGCATTTGTTAGGTAATACCTGTAGGAAAAGAAGTTAAAATGGCAATGATAAGCCAAGAAAGTTGACTCATGTGAATATCTAACGTATTTTGTATGCTTTGTCCACTGTTTCAAAATTATTAGACCATCGAAATCCTATCCTTCCCATAGTCATCCTACACTTCCATTATTTCTTTCAGCACACGGCTTTGAAGGAGCTCTCAGAGCATCGTCCACTCCAGCCCTTTGAACTTTTGACCAGTGCTCCAAAATACAGACTGTGGAGTCTTTGTTCAAATGGATCAACAAATATTTCCTCATATCTAAATTCTTTTCTACTTTAAGTTAAATCTTCATTTAAGTTTTTGCAATCTTTGAGAACTAAGCAGTTGTTTATATTTTAAAGAAATATTTTCCATGTGGTTGAGGAAAAGTCCAGAAACTGTGGACTTTGGATGGTAACAGCACATCAATGTAATGATGAACTGTAACAGATGTACCACTCTGGTGAGGATGGTTGATAATGGGGAAGGCTATTACAGTAAGTGATGAGGACAAGAGGCACATGGGAAATCTCTATGCCCTCTGCTCAATTTGGCTGGGAACTTAAAACAGCTCTAAAAAAATTAAGTTTACTTGAGGAAAAAATAGATGGATTAGAAAGTAGATTTAGAATTGCTTGAAGTTTAAAGATGAAACATTAGACTTAAGTAGAACATCGGACATCTGATGAGCTTCTTGGGATTATACTCCCTGATCATGAATAAATAATTTACTTTTCTCTCCATTTGAGGTGCCTTCGTGGAGATATAAATTTTATATTCCAGATTATTTGCATTTGGGAATCAGGAGACATGTATTCATGTCCTAGGGGATGTCATTAAAAACTACCATAAATTGGGAAATCTATTCTCTCACAGTTCTTGGGGTTTTTTTTTAAGACTTTTTTTATGTTAATCATTTTCAAAGTCTTTATTGAATTTGTGACAATATTGTTTCTGTTTTATGTTTTGGTTTTTGGCCTTGAGGCATGTGGGATCCTACCTCCCTGATCGGGGATCAAACACACACCCTCTGCATTGCAAGGCAAAGTCTTAACCACTGACTGCCAGGGAAGTCCCTCTCTCACAGTTCTTGAGGCTTGAAGTCTACAACCAGTGTGTCAACCAAGTCACGCTCTGAGGGGAGGATCTTTCCTTGCCTCTTCCATCTTCCTTAGCCTTAGGCTTTCCTTGGCTGGTGGCTACATAGTTCCCTCTTCACATGGCTGTCTTCTTACAAGGATACAGGTCATATTGAATTAGGAACATGTTATACTCCAGTATGACTTCCACTTAATTACATCTGCACCAACCCTAATTCCAAATAAGATAACATTCTGAGAAACTAGGGGTTAAGACTGCAGGGGCGTCAGGCATGGGGCACGATTCAGCCCATCATGAGAAGAAAGATACAGAACACAAGATACGCTCATGGATCTTGGTTGACCGAAGAGACGTGGTAATAGGTGTCTGTCCAGAGATGGTCTCAATTGTTTCCAATCAGGGCAGTAGTTAGCCCAGCTATTAAAAGGTATCCAATTCCTTTCATAAGAGCATGATATAAATAGTTGTAAGCCAACATCACGAATATCTAGGCTAATATCACTTTGGATTTTTGGCATCTTTGAATCCTCACTTAATTAGATGAGAAAGTGGGACCACACATCCACTTTAACTGCAAATCAAACAAAGAAAATCCCTACCCCGATGCTATCTATTTAAAAACACGAGGGATTGACACATATCGCTAGTGTCTCTGGCACGTTGCAAACTCTCTTTCTGTACTACACAGCCTCCTAGCAAGCCTGAAAGCTTTCATACAGATGAAGCCACTTTCGTAAATTATTATCTGGTTTAAAAGGAAAGTTTTTCAATACACAAGTCCTTCTCTAGTCTCCTTCCAGAGAATAGAGAAGCTTTGAACTTGTTCCTAGTCTGAAGGACCCATCAGACCAGCACAAAATGGGTATTATTTTTGGCTACTGTGGTATGGATGTTTATCTATCACATACAAAGTTAAAATGACCTGCATATACTTTTGAGAATGCCAAGAATGATTGTCTGGCTGAATGAGAGTGAGGGCAATGTTTCAGAAAACACATTGAAACTCAGGAAGTTTTAAAAGCTCCTTTCTTCAGATGTCAGTAGAGGCTTTTAGATACATAGTCTTACTGGATCTTCTCAAGATACTATTGTGCCAACACAATCAACAGATATTTAGGAACTAGGAAGAAAGGAGATGTAAAAAATGATTTAAGAAGAAGAAAAGAAGGAAGAGGAAAAGGAGGGAGAGGTTGAGGAGACAAAATATAAACAGCATACAATAGATGTAGACTCATGGGGTTCAGAAATAGTTATGAGACATAAACTTTAAAATAGTCATGCTTACTACGTTCAAGTGACTAAAAGACAAGATCGAGAATTTCAGCAAAAAAGTAGAAAATACTGTTGATTATAAAATATTCTTTTGCAAAGTATTGCAAAATACTGTTTACTATAAAACCAACAAGCGTGACTGGAGATAAAATACACTCTATGCCTTTAAGCTGTGTCACTCAAATAGAAAATATCACAAGAGCAAGAATAAATGAAACCTCTTTCTTTCACCATATATGTGAATTTGTCACCGCCCTTGAATTCTTCCAAACCATGGCAGGTGTTTGTTTGCTTCATAATTAGATTATAGTTAGTTTATAAAAATGTAGGTTTTTCTTGTAGTTTCTGTCAAGCTTTTTGTTTTGTTTTTACTGGAAAAAGAAATGTAAACCACCTTTATTATTGATATATGAATGAGATGGCCCAATTTCTTAATTACATCATCCTGTTAAATGTATAATATTTTCATTTTGAAAATTGCTTTCTCTGAAGAACAGCTACTCATGTTCAGACTTGGACTTAGTGTTTTCTTTGCTGCGTGGTTACTTCCCAGTAATTCTACCATGTACTGACTTAGCTCCCTTCTCTCTTCAACTCCATGTTCTTTTTTATATTCTTCTCTCGTTTTGCTACTTTATTCTCATTACAACAGTGGTGCCTGGGAGATAAACTTCCTAAATCTGTGCATTTCTGAAAATGCAGGATGCGTACATCCATGATCATCTTATTATTTATACTATTCTGATTTTGGTTTTGCTTTTTTCCCCCTATTTATACACTGAATGTGAAGACTGATAATATTACAACTTTTTCCTCTTAGGTTATTTCTTTCCTTCATTTTCTCTTTTTTCCATTTTTGGAATTTTTATCAAACAGATGTTAGATATATTAAATTCATTTTTCAAATCTTCTAATCTTCTAACTATAATTGCTTCCTATTTTTGACCATGTGGTTCTCAACTTTTTAATCTAATATCTTATAGTATTCTTTATAGATATAATAAAATGTTAGTACATTTAGGGATTCCCTGGTAGCTCAGCTGGTAAGGAATTTGCCTGCAATGCAGGAGACCCCGGTTCGAATGCTGGGTTGGGAAGATCCCTTGGAGAAGGGAATGGGTACCCACTCTAGTATTCTGACCTGGAGAATTCCATGGCTTTGTAGTCCATGGGGTCACAAAGAATTGGACATGACTGAGTGACCTGTCTCTTGAGACAACTGTATGCAGGTCAGGAAGCAACAGTTAGAACTGGACATGGAACAATAGACTGCTTCCAAATAGGAAAAGGAGTACGTCAAGGCTGTATATTGTCACCCTGCTTATTTAACTTATATGCAGAGTACATCATGAGAAATGCTGGGCTGGAAGAAACACAAGCTGGAATCAAGATTGCCAGGAGAAATATCAATAACCTCAGAAATGCAGATGACACCACCCTTATGGCAGAAAGTGAAGAAGAACTAAAAAGCCTCCTGATGAAAGTGAAAGAGGAGAGTGAAAAAGTTGGCTTAAAGCTCAACCTTCAGAAAACTAAGATTATGGCATCTGGTCCCATCACTTCATGGGAAATAGATGGGAAACAGTGGAAACAGTGACAGATTTTATTTTTGGGGGCTCCAAAATCACTGCTGATGGTGATTGCGGCCATGAAATTAAAAGGTGCTTACTCCTTGGAAGGAAGGTTATGACCAACCTAGATAGCATATTGAAAAGCAGAGACATTACTCTGCCAACAAAGGTCCATCTAGTCAAGGCTATGGTTTTTCCAGTGGTCATGTATGGATGTGAGAGTTGGACAGTGAAGAAAGCTGAGCGCTGCAGAATTGATGCTTTTGAACTGTGGTGTTGGAAAAGACTCTTGAGAGTCCCTTGGACTGCAAGAAGATTCAACCAGTCCATCCTAAAGGAGATCAGTCCTGAGTGTTCATTGGAAGGACTGATGTTGAAGCTGAAACTCCAATACTTTGGCCACCTCATGCAAAGAGCTGACTCATTGGAAAAGACCCTAATGCTGGGAAGGATTGGGGGCAGGAGGAGAAGGGGACGACAGAGGATGAGGTGGTTGGGTGGCATCACTGACTTGATGGACATGGGTTTGGGTAAACTCCGGGAGTTGTTGATGGACAGGGAGGCCTGGCGTGGTTCGATTCATGGGGTCGCAAAGAGTTGGACACGACTGAGCGACAGAACTGAACTGAGTGACTTCCACTCACTAGTACATTTAATTATGGTATAATGTGAGGGACACTTTTGCTACAATAAAATAATCACAGCTAATACCTATTGATGGCTTCTGTGCCAAGGATCATTCAATAAACTATATATATATATATATATAATATACATATATATATATATATAGAGAGAGAGAGAGAGAGAGAGATCCACACATACACACAGGCTTCCCTGGTGGCTCAGACAGTAAAGCATCTGCCTGCAATGTGAGAGACCCAGGTTTGATCCCTGGGTCAGGAAGATCCCTTGGAGAAGGAAAAGGCAACCCACTCCAATATTCTTGCCTGGAAAATCCCATGCACAGAGAAGCCTGGTGGGCTACAGTCCATGGGGTCCCAGAGTTGGACAAGACTGAGTGACTTCACTTCCACTTTCATATATATATACACACACAATATGCATATTATACTACAGATATACATTTAATTCTGTGGGATAGGTATTATTACCACCACCACCATCATCATCTTCTTGTTCATTTTGTATTGGAGAAGACTGAGGTACAGGTAAATAAAATAGCTTCTTGAAGGTCTGTATTGTTAAGCGGTGGAGCTGGGATCCGATGCCGTCTTACTCTGACTCTGTTTTTCAGTTATTACACTGAACAGCTGCCCTATCTGACTGTAATAAATATATGTGACTGAAAAACTAGAGCCCCAAGCACAGGTCTTTTTTTAAAAACAAAGCAAAATGCAAGCTGTCAGATTCCTAGTGATTGAATGGTTCTTTTACTCCTTACACCTTTTAGAATTAAGCTAGCAAACAATCAACAGCAGTCACCCCAAGTTTAAGGAAATTTTGTGTTAAATATAAGACAACACCACTGAGGATGAGATAATTTTATCTCCCTACTTCCTTCTCTTATGGAATTGAAAGAAAATATCCTCTTACACTAGGAGTGAAAGGCCTTATCCAGCTGGGGCTTCTCCAGCTTTCTTCAGGACTGTGTGGGAGTCAGGCATCCATCTTGTCTTTATAGATTCTTCTCTCTAAATGTCAAAGCCATCACCTGGCCACATCTTAGCTACTGATTTGCTATTGATCTGCTTGTGTCTGCTAGTCTCCACTCTACTCCAGTTAGGAAGGGTTTTTTGTTTGCTTGCTTCCTTTGAATGTTGCTTTCTGCTTCTTTATTTGATTAAGTGACTGTTTCTCACTGGCCATGAACAGATTGGCCCCTTTTCCACGTTTGTTGCCATCAAGCTCTTCCAGAATGGAGTCCACCTCAAAGATCACATCTTTGCTACTTTCTCCCGAACATTCCCCCATGGTTCTGATTCCCATCTGTGTATCTCCTACCCTAAGTGTTATGATTCCGAATCACTCAAGTTCCATCTTTTGCTTTATTAAGGTTTACTTGCTTTATTAAGTCACTAGTAAGAGTCTTCTTTCCCTACCAAGATGGAAAGGTCTTTGAGGGTCTGGAAAAAACTTATTTCCTAATATAAAAAAGAGTAATTTAATTAACACTAGTCTGAGTACATGCTCTACAAATAATTTTAAACTTTTAAAATTTTCCCCAAGTGGGTGAAGCTGGGTGCTTCTTGTGCATTAATTTTGCTTCCTTCTGCCTCCTTCAAAATGTAAAGACAAAAAAAGTGATTGAAACTCATCTACCTAGAGAACAAATTAAGTGGGAAGTTTATCTTTTCAATTTTAATAAAACGTTTAAAATAATTAATATGCCAAGCAAACACTATTATTCTGTCATGAAACTAGTTTATAATATTTGGTTTCTAAACAATACTTTTTAATATTAAAAATGTTTGCAAGAAAAAGAAATCTTGTACCAAAAATGTATATAAGTATCATAGAGAAGCTATTTTACTTTCAAAATAAGAGACTAAGTACAATTTTGCTCATCTATTTGATTTTAACAGAATGTCAGTCATGTTCTGTCACTGAATCTGGATTATTTAAGAGTCACTGAAATTTTATGCTAGTAGAAAATATGCCACATATGGTGAACAGAAAATGGAGGAACTTTATGTTTACCAAATGTTACAAAATGCAGAAATGCAGTCCAATCCCTTAAACCCTGCTTTATTGTTCACATTGTATTAGAAGGAATCACACTAGCTATTCTCAACAATTTCAAAATGTCGCAATCATCATCCCTTTGATGATACTGACCTAGAGTTTCTAAGGCATTCATTTGCCTCCAGCTGTTTCTTCTTATTTGGTGGCTGTTAGGTTGAAAATACTTAAGCTTAAATTGAGTGAGTTACACCAAGATGTTGAAACACCACTATGATTCTTGGAGATATGTGTTGTCAATAAACAAGTCTGTCCTTTCCCCATCAAGTTTATCTTTCGGAATTCTAGCTGTTCTGTAAATCTACTTCTGGGTTGTCTTCTATGTTTTTGTCCACTTTTGTGACCTTCTGAGAGACATAGGAAACAATAAAGGACTTACTATTCCAAGCTGATTTCTGATTAACCACAAATACATAATTAAATGGAAGCAGTGAAAACACATAGGTCAAAAATTTCTTCAATAGGACAGTTCAAATCCCACTTATTTAATGAAAACTTTCTTTAACCTCACAACCTGGGGTGTTCTCTGCTAGATCTTAAGCCCCACATCTCCAGCAAAGAGTTTTGGGCAGCATTTTGGTATTTAAAAACTAATTTTCTATCTTCCTGTGACTTGTTTGTTCAATAAATATTTCAATTCATTGACGGTATGGGAGATGCCTTTAGTTTCCTGCTATAATAAAATGCTTAGTATAGTACTTGATACATTGTACACACATAATATAAAGCTGTGGGGGGGTTTTGTAAGATTTTTTTATGAGGACCATTTTTAAAGTCTTTATTGAATTTGTTACAACATTGTTTCTGCTTCATGTTTTGGCTTTTTGGCCAGGAGGCATGTGGGATCTTAGCTTCCTGACCAGGGATCGAACCTGTACTTTCTGCATCGGAAGATAGAGTCTTAACACTGGACTGCCAGGGAAGTCATTATACACATGTAATTAATATGGTTGAGTAGAGGGTCAAAAAGAAGAGTTTTGTTTCAGCCAATAGACATTCCTACAGATGGACATGTAACTTGAAATTTTTTAAATTTAATTATATGTTAAATAAATAGGAGTTGCTCTTATTTAAAGAAGTAATAGAAAAATTGATCTTAGAGTTGGCATTTAAAAGCCATATAGTGTAGTTTCCAACCCACATAAACATACCCCTCAAGAATGTTCTTAAAAATGGGCATTGAGTCTCTTGAAAATCTCCAGTGAAAGAAAAAAAGCTATGATATCAGAGTCTGATACATTTCTAAGAGTTCATAAAGCAAAGTATCATTTTTAATCAACCTTTTAGAAAAGAATGAGGCTTCCCTTGTGGCTCAGCTGGTAAAGAATCCGCCTGCAATGCGGGAGACCTGGGTTCAATCCCTGGGTTGCGAAGATCCCCTGGAGAAGGGAAAGGCTACCCACTCCAGTGTTCTGGCCTGGAGAATTCCATGGACTGTATAGTCCATGGGGTCGCAAAGAGTCGAACACGACTGAATGACTTTCACTTTCACTTAGAAAAGAATTTGACGGACTTCCCTGGAGGTCCAGGGATTTAAGACTTCACCTTCTAATGTAGGGTGTATAGGTTCGATCCCTGGTCCGGGAGCTAGAATGCCACATGCCTCGTGGCCAAGAAACCAAAGCATAAAACAGAAGCAATACTGTAGCAAACTCAATAAAGACTTTAAAAAAAATGATCCACAGAAAAACAAATCATTTAAAAAAACAAAAGAATTTGAATTTCTAACACCTCTATTTAAATCCACCCCTTCTTGAATCACAGACAACATTGTACTTGCCCACGTGATTCTCAAATAGATTTCCCTTAAACACTGAGATAGTTCAAAAGTCTTTTTGAGCAACCAGAGATTTACAGCCGCCAGTCAGTCGTGTGAGAATTAGCTCTAAGGTAATATCCACAACAGCCCACTAAGTGCTCGTGGCCTCCAGAAACCAAGGAACAATGTCCTCTCTTGGCGAGGAGTCTTGAGGAGCTCCGTGGAGCCACAGGTAGAATGCAAATCTGGAAAATTGTGCTGCCAACATGCTTCAGCTGGAGAAAACTCTGTCGTAAGATGCTTATCAGACATCCTTTTATTGTCTCCGTAACAATGGAGAGCAGCTCCACAAGCAGTCATTTTGCATGCCCTTCTGAGCAGAACAGAGATTGCCAAATAATAAAAAGAAGAAGAATATAGTAATGCACAATGGGAGGGTCCCCAGCAGGAAGGCGATGGGGAGGTACCAGGGTCAGGATGAAACTGGGTGGGGTGGGAGGGATCAGTGATAAAGATGCTATCTAGTGTGCACCCACCTTACTTCCTCTCTCCGTCTTAAATCACTTGAAATAAGATCCATTTTAAATGTGCTGCATTGAGGACAATGATTCAGCCCGAAAGGCTTTTTTTCATTGGTATTATTGTTTTGGCTAACAATCTGCTTACAGGAATATTGTTCCAACCATAACTATTTTTATGACAGCTTGTCAGGAAAGCTGAAAGAGGAAAAGTGGAGCCTGAGGAGGGTACAAAGGAAAATCTCTCAAACTGGGGTGAGTTTTGGTTTTGATACCTGTGTGCTGCTAATGCTTCAGGACCCCTCTTCCCATTTTGTCCTGATGCTGTCAGTGACTGGATTCCCTCGCAGCTCATTTATAACAAGATGCTCTCCAGGCTTCTTGTGTGGCTCCCTGGGGGTCCTCAGATCATTCTGACCGGTCAGCCAGCTTCAAATCTCATCCTACCAAGTGAAGGACAGGCTCAGGCACAATAATAATGTGCTTCGGTATGATACTTCATTGCCAGTATTGTCTACGTAGGCATTTCAGAAATATCAATATTTCCTGCTCCCTTGTCACTAAGACAGTCACTTACTCTCAATGGTCACAGGAATAGAAAGCAGGTAACACATGGCTACCAATTTAAGGATTTTTTAATCAATTGGGCAAGTAGCAAAATTATTTGTTTTTACTGTGTTTTATCAGAGGAAATTCTTCAGCTGTTTTCAAGTAATATTCCTTAAGCACGCTAAGGGCTGGGCCCTGAAGTAAAAAGATTAATAAGTTGATCTCATGCCCGAGTGGACTAATGTGTTTCCCTCAGAAAGAGCCAACTTCACTGTCATGGGGCAAGTGCTGAGAAGCTGGATTCTCACTGGGGGTTGCAGGAGAGACAGGTATGCAGCCAGGTTGTGCTGGACTTAGGGATGACTTCCTATGCTGATGGCCCCTCTTCCTCCAGCCCCGTAGACACAGGATTAAGGACAAAGGGAACAGAGGTTCTAACAGGAGATACAGTAATTTTTTTTTCACTTAGTAAAATATTATTTCATATCTTAGCCCTCATTTTTATTCATTTATGTTTTAACATTAATTGTATATGGTATTTTTTCATTTTGTTGTGTTTCTTTTTTTTGCTTTACGATGTTGAGTAGGTTTCGGCTGTACAACAAAGTGAAATAGCTCCATGTGTAAACATTTCCCCTCTCTCCTGCGCCTCCCTCCCAGCCCTGACCCTCTAGGTCATTCACAGAGCACCAAGCTGAGCTCCCTGCGCTATAGAGCAACTTCCTGCTAGTTATCTATTTTATCTATGGTAGTGTATCAGCTGCTTATCATCCTGATCATAACTTCTCTCCTTCCTCTTGGGTCTCTTTCCGTGTGGATGCCTTATTGCTTTCTTCTCTCCTCATCTGACTCTGAATCACAAGGGCTGAGATGAAATAAAACAGCAAAAGTACCATGTTCCATCCAGGTCACTTCGGACAGCTCAGATTTGTGCCTTAGGAGGTTTCCTTTCCTTTCAGGTGTTCATGTCTGTCCTTTTCTCACCAAGGACAGTGTGCAGCGGCTTAGAGATTTATTGTGGATGAGAAAGATGAGTGCAGCCACAGCTGGGGTAGGACAGAGTCACAGAATTTGGAATATCGACTGGTTCCTCTTAGAAACGTGAATTTCCATGTCCCAGGTATTGTCATATCTACTGATGGTTTGTCCCAAAGGTGAGAATCCAAACAACTGTGTTGCAAATTCTGCTTCTAATGCTACTTAACAAGCACATGGGACACGGTCCCTTTGGGACCATCTTGGGAAATGGTTTGTTGATTTACTTCCATCTTTTTCAGGTGCAAGTGAGAACTGAAAGAATGCCAGGGCTCCTGCGATGCTCAGGGGTGCTGCCAAGATGTCAGGAGTAGATATGACAGTCCTTCTCCCTGCACAGCCCTTCCCGTGTCCTACTTGGCTAGTGTGAGTGGAGGAAGCAGGTGTGGAAAGGTGTTGGTAGCACTGGAAGTTGATGTCTCAAAGAGTGGAATGGATCGAATGTTTGTGTCCCTCCCAAAATGAATGTTCATTGGAAAAGACCCTGATCCTGGGAAGGATTGAGGGCAGGAGGAGAAGGTGACAGAGGATGAGATGGTTGGGACATCACTGACTCAATGGACATGAGTTTGAGCAAACTCCTGGAAATAGTGAAGGACAGGGAAGCCTGGTGTGCTGCAGTCCATAGGATCACAAAGAATTGGACATGACTCAGGGACTGAACAAACAAAAAGTGTATGTTGAAAGCCTAATCCCATTGTGATGGTATTAATACTTGGAGGTAGGACCTTTGGGGTAATTAGATCACGATGGAGCCCCCATGAATGGTATTAATACCCTTATAAGAAGAGGCCACAGGGCTGACTAGCATTCTTTCCACTATGTGAGGATGCAACAAGGAGTGGGCAGTCAGCAACCAGGAATCAGGCTCTTTTGAGACCAGGATCTGCCAACACCTTGGTCTTGGACCTCCTAACCTCTAGGACTATGAGAAATAAATTCTGTTGCTTAAAAGCCACTCTGTCTATGGTATTCTGTTAGAGCAGCCGGAATAAGACAGAGACAGACAGGGAAATGGGAGCATCAATGTCATACATCAAGTGGAGACCCACGAAGCCTGAGGTCCATGCTGTCCTGACCTCCAGAAGGCACCGCCATACCTGGCCTCTTTCTTGGATGCCATGTGATCCTGCCTCTCCTAATACCGTACGCATCCCTAAAATTAAACCATCATCTCATCCGTGACTAGTCTCAGTGACCAAAGGTGAGGTAACGGGCTTAAGAGGATGAAATATACCTAGATGGTCCCACGTTGACTTTGGGGCCACACATAACACTCCAGAAATAACCAGGAACTGAGTCTAGCAGGAAAGACAGATGCATAAACACATAGTTGTAATATTAACATATGATCTGGACTAAGACACCCCTTAGCCAATGGAGCTGTGACTGGAATGTATGTTGCCTTTGTAGGATTTTGCAGATTAACTTTATATTAGCTGATTGATTATGTCCTCAAGGTTTTTCATTCCTTTTCTCTTTCTTTTTCTTTCTTTTTTTGTTTTTAGTATTGCATGCTGGGGGTTTCCTTCCCTGGTGACTCAGGGTAAAGAATCTGCCTGCCATCGCAGGAGATACAAGAGACATGGGTTCGATCCCGGGGTTGGGACGCTCCCCTGGGGGAGGGCAGGACAATCCACTTCAGTATTCTTGCTGAGATAAGCCTATGAACATAGGAGCCTGGTGGGCTATAGTCCATGGCGTTGCAAAAAGTCAGACACAACTGAGCGCATACACACACACACATACACTTTGTGTTCTAAGAGAGAATTTGGTTTCTGGCTTGGGGCACTGGTTGACATAGGACACAAACCCAAATTAATAGCTAGGGTACATGGTGAACCAAGCCAGACATCAAATAATTGTGTTAGAAGAGCAGCCGAAGGAAGGAAATGCAGCCGAAGGAAGGAGAACCACGTAAGACCTAGGAGGGATCCTAGAGAAAAGCCCCTTTCCTGGGGTCCCTAAATGCCCAAAGTGAGAAAAGATGGCCTGCTCTTACTTCATTGTGCTTCATTGTTATCATTTCAATTTATAAACAAACAAACAAAACCTGAAGCCTCACCTATGGACAGTATTCAAAGTTCAGCCCTAATCCTTTGCTCCTCAGGCCTCAGAGAGGAGCAGTTGTAGGACTCAAGAGTGATTTCTGTGTGTCAAGCACTCTTCTAAATGTCTTTGTACAGTACTTTTACCTGGGACATTCCTGAAAGATGGTACCATTTTTATTACACCCATTTTATAGATGAGGAAAACTGAGGCATGGCTCTTTTAGGCCACTTGCCCAAGGACTTTCTTATAGCCAGGAGAATATAAGACACGGCAGAGGCCTAACTTCTTGGCCTAACTTCTTCCCTGGGGAAAAAATCAGAATTCTTTGTTGGAAGTCCTCTGGCAGACAGCTGGCAGTAGCCATGGATGGTTTCCAGCTTGAATTCACACCTTTCAACCATTGCCCCTGCAGTGGGTCTTATCTGAGGAAGGAGCAACTGTGTGATTTGAGAGAATCTGGAAAATCCCTCCAGTCCCCAAAGTATTGCTCCCTCTCTGCCAGGGGTCACTACCTTCTCTGTGTCAGTTGAGGGAAGCAGGAGAGTGACAATTCCATTCAGAAAGGTAGCAGTCATCCTCAGTCTAGACTCAAATGTCAGGCAGCGATTGGCACACTTTCTAAAGCAAGCTTGTGGGCTAAGTCGCTTCAGTTGTGTCCGACTTTGTGACCCCATGAACTGTAGTCTGCAAGGCTCCTCTGTCCATGGGATTCTCTCGGCAAGGAGACTGAAGTGGGTAGCCATGCCCTCTTCCAAGGGATCTCCCCAAACCAGGGATTGAACCCACATCTCTTGCATCTCTTGCTTTGGCAGGCGGGTTCTTTATCACTAGCTCCATCTGAGAAGCCCAACGCTAGTTTGGGTACAAAGAATTAAGAAGACTTAAGAAGCTCAAAAGGGTGTAGAAAATACAGCTGGAAGGCAGGAGCCAGAAGACAAACCTCACCGATGCCCAAGGGTTCCAAGGCCTGATTCATGCTCACCAGATGGCCTCAGAAATTGAGGGGCCCCTGCAGAGGCAGGAGTGACCAGGGGCGTCTGCAAGTCTGGTACCCTATTTAGCCTCAGGGCCTGGCCCAGCCACACAGCTAGAGCCTCAGCCTATTGCAGCCTCAGCGCCTGTAAGATCCTGAGGCTGCCAGACCACTGCTACCATTCCACTGTCCTCTGTCCCTGGAGGGAGCCATCTGAATTGTCAGGGCCAGATGACATCTGACAAGCCAAACCATTTTTAAGGGGAGGGGGTCATGCAAAGCCCTTTCAGATGTTGGAATTAATACCCTCCACCCCACTGCATAAATCACAGCTAATTCTCAAACACTGTGAAGGCCCAGGCATCACTGTGCCTGTTTACTGGTTAAGATTCCTAGGTTTTTCTTCTTGGGCCTATTTAGGAATTTTCTCACAATCACTAATTCCCTGAAGATAGAGGCTATCAGAGAGATTCCAACATCTTCTCTTTGTTTCTAAAACTCTAAAGCTCCCCCTTTATTTCTTTGGCATACAGATGCAGAGCAACTGAAAAAGGAAATTAATTTCTTGGAGATGAGAGATGGCTGTTAAGAAACCAATAAAATGAAAAATCACGAGGAAGAAAAAAATAATTAAAACATTGGCATGGAATATTCTCCACAACCAGTCTTCTATTTCTGTCACTACTCTTCCCTGAGCAGGAAGAGGGCGATAGAAACAGAGGAAAGAGAAGAAAAAAGAAGAAGAAAAGAAAAAGAAAAGGAGAAAAGCTTTCTAGATTTTTGGATATTCCAAAAAAGCTCTTGATCCACCCTCTGGTCCCTGCAGAGGCCCTGGGTAAACCAGTTAACCAGATTCTTACTCATTTCCTCAGTTTATATTGATTAAGACTTCCCTAGAGATTTCCCTGGCGGTCCAGTGGTTAAGACTTTGCTTTCTAATGTAGGTGGTACCAGTTTGATCCCTGGTCAGGGAACTAAGATTCCACATCCCATGTTTTGTTGGCCAAAAAATAAAACAGAAGTAATACTGTAACAAATTCAATGAAGACTTTAAAAAAATATGGCCTACATTAAAAAAAAGCTTTTTTTAAAGAATCCCCTAAACCCACAGTGATCAAAAGGGTTAACCTGGGACATGGGTGGCCCTCAGACAGAATGCTGATTCTAAATGTTATTGGTTGTTGTTTAGTTGCTAAGTCATGTCCGACTCTTCTGCGAGCTGATGGACTGTAGCTGCCAGGCTTCTCTGTCCATGAGTTTCTCAGGCAAGAATATTGGAATGGTTGCCATTTCCTCCTCCAGGAGATCTTCCCAACCCAGAGGTTGAATGTGCATCTCCTGTGGCTTCCGGATTGTAGACGAAGTCTTTACTGCTGAGCTACCAGGGAAGCCCCGATTCTAAATGAGTCCTTCCCTGAATTCTTACAAGCAGGCGACAAACAGGCAGCAGTACAAGGCCATAGATTTCCATTTTGCATAGAGCCAATCTGCTAAGTTAATGATCAAAAGTTATACAAACTTCACAATCATAATCCGAGAATAGCCTATTATTGGATTTTACTGAAAATTCTGACCTCACATTCCACACACACACAAAAAATAGAGCCTTGTGGCAGCACTGCCCAGGCCCTGTGACACAGGCGTACATGCTGCTCTCTGAAATCCCAGTTTCTGAGAAGGTGACTTTCACAACAGTGCCTCATCATTTTTGTTTTGGTTGGTTGGAGTTTCTAATGGCTATCAATCTTGCTCTTCAGTGATAAATTACTCTTGCTCCAGCGATATTATTATCCTAGCTTGATGAAATTTATTTGATTAACCCTGTAATGTGGGGTGATGCATTTTTGCATGAAGTTTATTTTTGCCCTATAATTTCCTAGTTACTAAACTAAGATACATGTGGGTTCTGGTTCAAATATGACTCTCCCACACCCGTGTGTGAGAGCAAATGTAAGCCCATTCAGACTCTACTTGAATGGTATCATCTCCAGGTATTATGTGCCTTCTATGCATTTATTCTAAGTCATTTGCAACTTACTAACAAGATACATGTAATAACAGTACTGGGTTAGTTTAGGTTTACTTGACATGATTTATAACTTTCAGTCATGCATATAAGCTCACGTGATTTTCACATACAGTAAGTACTTTCTACGTACTGCCAGCAATTATTTTACTGCAATGTATTTCATTTGGCTTCTCTCTAAATTGATACAACCAGTGGAAAGTGGAGAGGGTGGGTCATAGAGATTTTCCCTGCTTAACTGGGCTTTCATCTTAAGAATGTTTGAGACTTATTGCCTTCCGGTAGTCTAGAAGAAAACATAAAAAAAAAAAAAAATCTTGTGCTTGATGAAGTTTACAATAAACCCAAAGGACTGTAAACACTACATGTAACAAATCTTCAGAGTATGGTCCTCTCTGTTCTCACCATTGCGCCCCACTCGTAAGATCTAGAGTGCCGCTCTATACCTTCAGCTTTCTGGGGCTACTTCAGAAGCACAGTGAGGAAAGAAATCCAACTTTAAATAGTGCTTCTGACTCATGACAAAAGCAATGTATGTCCTTCTTCAAATTTTTCAAAAGTACAGTAAAATCCAAAGACAAAAGTACCAACAGCCCAAGGACTTCCCCAGCAGTCCAGTGGTTAAGACTGTGCATCCCCTGCAGAGGGTGTGGGTTTGATGCTTGGTTGGGGAACTAAGATCCTGCATGCTTTGTGGTGTGGTAAAAAAAAAATATATATATATGTATATATCTCAATGGCCCCATCGTTTTGCCACCCACCCTTGATATATTGGAATATTTAATCTGTCTTCATTTTAAGCAAATATAGGTATAAATGCAGATTCTTATTACAAACTTAGAATCATTCTGTATAGTTTTCCTGAGCAGTGTATCAAGAACATTTTCCAGGTTTATCGTTTTTTTCTTTTTTCCTAAAACACCATTTTAGTCATTCTGAAATAAACATATTTTAGAAAAATATTTATATATATAAATATACTGCCATTTATTTAAACAGTTCCCCAGGTCCAGGATCGTGTTGTTATAAAAACAATGCTGTGCCATCATTGTAGCTAAATCTTTGCCCTTATCCAGATTTTCTTCATGATTAATTTCTACAACCTGGGATCATTGAGTTAAAGGTCATGAATATTCACTAGCTTTTGAAACCTGTAGTCAAATGCCTTCAGAAAAGGAACCAGTCCTTTTCTGTACTTTAGAGAGAAATATGGGATTTCGAGTGGCAGAAAGCCCAGTTTCCGGGCTCCCTTGGAAAGTTTGTCCTATGGCTGGGCTGAGGGAGAACTTGCCAGCCTGCTTTGTGAAGGCGACTCTAAATAGTCGTACCATGACCTTGAACTATGGAAGGACTGCCTTTGCTTCAGACCCATTGTTGGGAATCTAGAAGGCAGTGGGAAAGGTACCCGGCCTGGAGACAGGATGTCTGAGTTCAGGTTCTGAGCCACACATTAAACAGGTGACAAAACTGAGCAAATAATCCAGCGTCCTTTACCTGTAAAATGAAGGATTTGTTCTAAATGATCTCTGTAATGTCTTATAACTCAAAAAGTACAAAATTCTGTCATATGTTTTAGACAAACCATCAATCTCTTCACTAGCTCGTGGAAACTGTGAACTGTGGACTTGGTCTCTGGGAAAGTTCCAAGTCAGGGTCCTCTAAGATTGTTGACCATAAGAGAGGGCACACAATGACCTTCAGGATAAAAGATGTTTCATGTTTCATGAACATCACATGAATTTTATCACCTCCAATTGGTGATATTGAGAAATAACCAGATTTTGGATCCTTATTAAAAAACAGCTGTGTAACCTGTGTGGAATCCCTCTATTATGGGACACTCTGAAAGCTACTGCTTGTAAACACTTTATGCCACAGGATAATGACCTGAAGCAGAGGTGGAAAGAGAAATCCCATTCAGGCCAGTGAGTTGTCCCAAGGGAGCAGCCAACTTACTCACCCTAAACAGAGACACTGCGTTCTTCGGTTTTTCACTGGAAAACAGCCCAGAAATGGTACAGCCTCTTAGCCAGATTGGAGTGGAAGTCAGAAGGAGGTGAATGTGAGTTGAGATCAACTTTTATTCTTTGCTATCTGTGCTAACTTACCATTCTCATCAAATACCTAGGTTCTAAGGACAAAGATGCAACCTGCCAAGAGGTGGAGCTACAGGTTGGCTTGTCATCCATCGCTTGGCTTACTCTGGACTTCAGCTTTCCAAATTACGAAGGAGGGAAAACTGTTTAATTGTCTCTAACCGTGAGAGCTATCATTTATTGCAAGCTTACTATGTCCTACAGCCTGGGCTAACTGCTTTCCAACATTAGCTGATACAGTGAAAACAACTCTGTGCAAAGCCCAACTGCCCTAATTTTAAAGACAAGGCAACTGGGCAGAAGGATGCTAAATAATTTTCCCAAAGTCCTACGTGTAGGGAATGGTGGATTTTGGATCCGGATGCAGGTCTGACTTCAAAGTCAATAATAGTTTATGAAGGATTTAAATAGAGAAGAAAAGGGATTTATAAGAGAGGAGAGTTTTGCCAATTTCAAGGCAAAAGATATTGGTGTCCATGAATGAAACAGAATATATTCTAATCAGTTCTGTAATACTTATTATTCTGGTTTATCTGTGTGAATCTTGTTGTGCTTCAGCCAGACATTAAATTTATTTTATATTAAATAAAATTTTCACTTTAAATAAATATGAGAATAATTTTCATGTCAGTATATATTATAAACATTTAACCCTTAAGGTAACATTTTATCCCTTCGGGCAATATTTCTCAAAATGTTCAAGCTCTATGCACAGTTAGGAATAAATTTTATATTGTGATTCAGTACATATCCTCACCTATACATATACAAAGCAAAATTTCATGAATAGATATGTCCTTTTATTACACAAAATACACCATGTTTTCTATTTTGTTTTATTTTATTTTTTACTGCTATTTGTGATGTAATAAACCTATTCATGACCTACCAAAGGGACCTGTGTTTGACACACTTCCCTACACACTAAACATTCAATTAATAGTGAACATTTGCTCTAGGCTGAGTGGCTGATTCTTTCATTATCTCCTTTGCCCTCCATTTCCTCCTTCTCTGATGCTCACCCTCCAAGAGAAGAATCCAACGCTTCATATCAAATATTTTAATTTCTCAAGACTCTCCTTTGCTTTCTACTCCAAGGGAAGTCTGCCCTCTAATGATACAAAAGCACTACTGATCTCAAAGACTCATCTAGCAAGTGAACAACCAAAAAGGAAATTCTGAATGTAAGATGGTTGAAAAGGACCTTAGTGTTCACTTAGTTGCCACTTCTTGTTTGGAACTGAGAGAAACTGGGAGGCCCAGAGGCATCTGCCCCGTAGACTCAGGCGCAGTGGCTGCACCTACATCCCAGTGTGGATGAAGAGGATGTTCTCTGGACCCCAGAACTGTCTGAAAGCCAGGAGCATCAAATGAGGAGAAGTAAGGACAGTTACATACCAAGGTCCATACTTGATGGAAAACAAAATCTAATCCATACTTCAAGAAAGATCTCTTAATTTGGACTTACGGGAGCAAAACAGGAGGATGCATTTAGATTTAATGCTGAATCTTTTGATCAAAACTATTAATATATCTGATAATTCTCCTAAGGGACTCCAAGAAATAGTTTGCTTTGTTGCTGTGGAAACAATAACAAGAGAAGACTCACTCTTCCCCTCACTGAGAAGGGCCAGAGTGGAGGCAGCATGGAAGCTGGGGCCTAATTTTCCTCATCTTTCTACTTGTGTTTTGTGCTTGTACTTAGTCACTCAGCCGGGTCTGACTCTTTGTGACCCTGTGGCCTGTAGCCTGCCAGGCTCCTCTGTCCATGGGATTTTCCAGGCAAGAATACTGGAGTGTGTTGCCGTTTCCTCTTCCAGGAATCTTCCTGACACAGGGATTGCACCTGTATCTCCTGTTTCTCCCGCATTGCAGGTAAATTCTTTATCCGCTGCTAAAGTACACTGTCCCTCTTCTTTTTGCCGGATTCAGTCAGTCAGTTCAGTCACTCAGTCATGTCTGACTCTTTACGACCCCATGGACTGCAGCGTGCCATCACCAACTCCTGCAGCTTGCTCAAACTCATGTCCGTCGAGTCAGTGATGCCATCCAACCATCTCATCTTCTGTCATTCCCTTTTCCTTCTGCCCTCAGTCTTTCCCAGTATCAGGGTGTTTTCCAATGAGTCAGTTCTTTGCATCAGGTGGTCAAAGGATTGGAGCTTCAGCTTCAGCATCAGTCAGATTATAATCTTTTTACTTGTCTGTTGTTCTTAAACAACTACATCACCGTATTCAAAGAACACAACCAGCTCCATCTTATTAATCATTATATTCCCAGTGCTCAAGCAGGTTTTTCTGGGAATGAATGAATGAATATTTAAGCAGGCCAACACTGTGCCATATGTATTTGGACATGGTGGTGGTGGCTTAGCCTCTGAGTCCTGTCTGACTCTTGTGACATCATGAACTGTAGCCTGTCAGGCTCCTCTGTCCATGGGATTTCCCAGGCAAGAATACTGGAGTGGGTTGCCATTTCCTACTCCAGGGGATCTTCCTGACCCAGGGATTGAACTCTTATCTCTTTCTTGGCAGGCAGATTCTTTACCTCTGAGCCATCAGGGAAGTCCTGTATTTGGAAATAGCCACCTGCTTATTTCCTACTTGTCCTTCACGGTTCAACTTAAATATCATCTTTTGTATAAAAAAATCCTCAACTTGCTCAGAAAGAATCAGAAATTGCTCTTCTGGGCTCCTTTTTCACTTTGTATTAATATAAGCCATGCTTATAGCCACTAGATTATTCAGGCATCTTTGTTCTACAATTTAACATTGAGAAGAACAGAATAAAAGTGTAATTTGATCTGACAATAAAGAAATGATGCAATAATACAAGTGGAGTGCAGAAGGGCAGAAGAAATGGCTTGGAGCTATTGCAAGCAAAAAACCCAATAAAACAAGAAAATACAGTGTGTAAAGATTTAAAAAAAAGAATAATTGTCAAATATAGGCCATGATAAGTCTGAATGCAGAATTCAGAAGTCACCCTATAAACCTAGTAAGCTAGCAATTCAGGTCCAGCCCCGGTTTCTAACATATTCAACCTGTTTTTCTCTGGAGTCACTGAGTTGCATGGTATCTGAGAATGACTCTGAGGAGAATCACTTTCACGTTTGTGTCGATGTATGCATATGTGTACAGCGGGCAGTACCCTTTAGGTGGAACAGCCAGGAACTATCCCCTCAAAAACATTTTCAAAAAAATCATAAAAACTCTCCTGGGATCCACTCAGCTGTTCTTATTTGTGACTGGAACAATGGACCTTCTCAAAACAGATTTTATCAGCTGCCATTCTCACAGCAGGTATGGGGACATGTCTAAATTATTTGGGGGGGAAGTAGGAGCTACCCAGTCCAATCCCGGTAGGACTGGCAAAACTGAGAAATAGTCCATTGTGAGCACCTACAGTAAAGCTCACCTCCCTCAGCCCTGGCAGAGCAAGGACTTGCCCATCCCCCTTCCAGACAGCGTCTTAGAAAGGCGAAAGGAATTCGGTATTATCAATGTGCTGGTTTATCAGATATGAATTCATTTGTTTTTCTCGAAATGACTTATCAGCCTGAGCAGAGCTGGCTGACCAACGTGTGAATTGTGCTCCAACCTCGGGCTTCTGAGTTCCTCAGAGCCCAAGAATGTTTTATCTCTCGGTTTGGTTCCCCTGTTTGTTTGTGTTTTTTTTAACTTCTTACCTATTGAGGTGCATTTCTGGGTCAGGATTCCTGTAAAGACACTGTGCTGCTGCAGGAAATGCCCAGCGTAGGCTGACCGGGGGCCAGGGTGTCGGGTGGCAAGTCAGCTCTCATGGGAAAAGACCAGACAGTAGGAAGTAAGATGGATTGCCTGGAGATGGCTCCTGGGCTGAGCCTCGGGGTCCCTCTTTGTGGGACCATTTCCCCTCCTCCCCCTCTCTGTGCACAATGGAAAATATCTAACAGAAAAGGCAGCAGCCTGTGTGCTAAACCAACACACCAGGGGAAAAAGAGCTTCCTTCAGCCTAATCCCAATACCTGCCTCACCTTACCTCTGGGGGTCCTGCAAGTCCCACAGGGCTTGACACGGAGCAGTCTGACCAGGGCTTGTCCCTCCCAGACTCTTCGATGTCTGTCATCGGTTCGCCTTGTTCTGTGTTTCCAAGACCTGCTCTCACCTTACACCTTTCTGGGCCCCAAGGTCAATCTGTAGAACTCTTCACCACGATCTGCACATAGATGTGTGAGGAGAGGCTTCATTCAGAAAAGCCTGACTTGTTTCCAACCCCTTGAACAAGGGTTTCCCAGGTGGCGCCAGTGGTAAAGAACCCGCCTGCCATGCAGGAGACATAAGAGACGCAGGTTCAATTCCTGAGTCGGGAAGGTCCCCTGGAGGAGAAAATGGCAACCCACTCCAGTATTCTTGCCTGGAGAATCCCATGGACAGAGAGGAGCCTGGTGGGCTACAGTCCACGGGATTGCAAAGAGTTGGGCACAACTGAAGCAACTTAGCATGCAAGCACAATTTAAAGTTCCAGAAATCTCTCTAAAGGTGAAATAAATGATAAGGGCTGCCAATTTAGATTTCTTACTAGAAACACTTAGTGGTTAGAGGCAAAATAGAAGTCCTTCATTTTTGTGGTTCTTGCTTTAGTCTACATCGTTGTAATTCTACATTCCTTTTTGTATTTCTAAGACTTACATTTACACAAACATGACACATCTCCTGTGAGGGAGACCTGAAATTGAACCTGAGAGGAGATTGTCAGAAATTTTTGTTACCCACAGAAATTCTTTCTTTCCAGCGTGGCCCCTGTGGTTTGCAGCAACAATGTTGGTGAGGGTCATAGAATTACAAGGACGCCTCTGAGGCCAAGGCTAGACACGCACTATCTAAGCAAGTTTATTCAGCCTTTCTTATGAAAACTTCCCAAGGAAGTGACTCCACAGACCTCCATAATGAGGTCTTACTGGAGTGTGGGGTCTGAGAATGGCAGTGAAGCAAGAATTCAGAGTCAAGGTCAGGACTAGAGAGTGGGACACCTGGGTGGGAGTGTCCTCCTGGTTTAATGCCAGCAGGAGCCAGGTGTGGGAACTCAGGTGGTCAAGGTCAAAGGCCTACAGCAGTTTCGAGAGGTCAGAGCAGAAAAGAAAGGCAGGGATCCAAGGTGATCAGTCACAGGTTATTGGGAGGGAGCTGAGGTTCAGGCAGGGGAAATGCTGAAAAGCTAAGAAGAAAGTCAGGTAAGACCACCTGCCTGTAGATAATGCCGATATAACTCTGATGCTTAGACAAGGTCGAGCACAAACAGGGGTTGCCCGTATGGGCCAAGGTGTGGGACTCTGGTTAGCATGTTCAGGGGGGCTATTTCCCCTGAACTACCTGGTGAGGATGAGGACCCTAACTTTAGGCATCCTTACAAGCACCAAACATCTCCAGAAATACAAAAACCGCCTCACCTCCTTCAGCCTCAGTTTCCTTTTCTCTAAACTACCGAAGTCATTAACACCAAATCCTGTCCTGATTAGATTTTTCTAGAATGGCTGCTATCCAAGTTCATGACAGCCTCTTAGTCCATGAAGCTGTGAGACCGAAAAAGTCAACAGGGAAGATACCAAGTTCTCTTAGCTAAAGCCAAGCTCCCCACCCCCACCTTAAAATTCTGCATCGATTTGTTTTCTTGAAGTTCATTTTTAAAACAAGCTACATTTCTAGGAAGGGCAAGGTGCTTCCTCTGCAAATCCAGCCAAACTTAAGTAGTCTCTTCTGACTTGGAGGTTGAAAAACCATCAGTGTAGATTTAGGAAAAAGCATGGGCCTTTATAAACCATATTTTAAAAATACATTTTAACATTGTGATAATTCTCTACACAGCCAAAAATTAAATTTGTTGTTGGATTTTGCTACTCCCTAAAAAGGGGTAAAAATGAAGAAAAAAATTCTGCGTGTGGCTTTCAGTCACTAAAATATAAAGAAATCTCGGTTATTTTTTATATGTTTTGATCAAAGGAGAGATATGTGTTGTGTTAAAGAATTCAATGACTTTTTCCTTTGATTTTTTAAAGTCCTTGAAAATAATTTAGAGGTTTTTCTACATGACTCAGGATAGATTTGGAGACCTTGGAAAACACTGGTAATTAGTGCTGCCGGAGGCTGTCCAGGGGCCAGTGTGTCGGGCAGGATTTCTGGTCTCATAGGAAAACACCAGACAATTAGAAGTGAGATGAATTGCCTGAAGATGGCTCCCGAGGCTGAGTGTCTGGGGCCCTTCCTCCTGAAGCCATTGTCTCATTGTTTTTTTGCTCTCTCTGGGCACCAACTTGAAGACAGGGCCCGGGCCAGCTGTCTTGCATGCTAAGCCAACATAGAATCAATCGCTATACCCTAATTCTCACGTTCATTGGAGCATTCGTCACTCTTACAGCACTTCTTTCTATGTCTGTCCTTAACTTGTGTCTTTCACATCACCCCGTGATTCTAGAAGTACCTGGTGACTGGGTTAGTTCTATTACTGTAGAGTTCAATGTTGTCTACAGGATAAAACTGAAACCTCTTCCTTTGGTATTCTAGGCCTGCTTTCTCTGATAAACTAATCTCACTGTGTGTACCACACGAACTAATTGCTATCCCCAGAACACATCCAATATACTGCCATACCTGGGTCTTTACTCCTAACACTACCCAGCTAGGAAGACCCTAAAGTCTTCTCCAGTTACTGAAATCCCACTCATTTCTCAATACATAGATCAAATCCAAATTCCACCAGGAAGTCTATTCAGAAGTTCATGAGAACTTATCATCTATGTCCCACCTGCTGGGCACTTATTATACCATATTAATGCTTCGACTAAATTGTATATTGTTTCCTCACCTACATATTAAGGTTCTTAGGGACAGAGACTAGGTCTGAACTTTTAAATCAATCTTTCATTTATCAGTTGAGCTATTCACCTATCTAAGAAGCTTTTACTGAGCATCTAATATGGGCAAGTACCATGTTGTAAGGAAAGAAAGGTGCATTTGATATAGCCCTTTATTTCAAGGATCTTCAAATGAACAAGAGAGCTCTTTCCATATAACAGAGTTAAAAACCTAACAAAGATTATTGTTTGATGACCATTAAAAGAAGTCATACTTCACAATTAACAAAGAATGTAGAAGTATATTGCATCAGAATCATAGAGACAAGATCCCATTTTTGAAATTTAATACATGCACGACATCAGAAAAGATGAATTTCGGCCAACCCAAGACTATCAAAAGAGACTGTATATCTTATAACTAGTGTCTCTACCTGGGAAAAGTCAGAAATAAGTGAGACCTGTTATTCAGCAGGACATTGAGAACTTGACATACTTGTTCTATAAGAGCTGCTGAAAGATGAGGTGCTTGGCAGGAACCTCTTTAGGGCAGAAGGAAAGCAACTGCTTGGCTCCTGTTTGCAGTATCTCAGTTGTGTCCTGGAAATGTGTGACCTCAGGAATGTCCTGTGAGGTGATAACTGGGGCACGACCTCTGTCCTGAAGGCCTTCCTTGCTGATAAAAAAGTGGTACGAACAGAGCAGAGGAAATAACTCAGAGGCACCATCGGCCCCGTGGGTTCTTATTTCCTCCGTTACCTTGAGGCCAGAATTAGCTTGATTCCTAAGAGAAGAGAATATCTGTGCTGTCAGTTCCCTTAAAAATGAACATTTTCTGTGAAGACTGGTAATCACTCTGATTGTATTTCTGCAGATGGTCTTTACTTATGATAAAACCCTGCTTTTTGATCATCCCCTTCCAAAAGATAGATTTTTCCATAGGAATGAAATTGTTGCCAATGCTCACAGCTTTCTGAAGTCGATATTACCGTAACACTGCATCTCTTCGCTACTGCTTTCCCTAACATGTCTTTTTCCCTCAGTGGGTTCACCCAGTCATATTGCTTCCTAGATTATCCCATGGCACCTCTAGAATTCAATTTTTCCAAAAATCTAGTGTCCTGATGATGCTTCAGGTATTTTCCTTCTAGTTCCTTTACTTGGGCAATAGAAAATCAATGAAATCATTCCTTTGAATTCCAATTCTGCATCCGTGAACTTACCTTCTGTAAGGACTCTAAATAGAAAATGCTTTGAGAGGATCTGAGCATTTTTTAAATAAATATTCTAAGAAACAAATATATTGAAAGAGAATTCTTCTAAATATATTTCTTGGAATTTTAAAAATACCTAGGTCTCCCAAGTTAAATATTGTATTTGTTGAAAGCCCAAATTATTGCTGGTGAAATCCTTTGTTCTCATCTCAAATATGATGCATCAAAACAATAGTATTGATCCCTTCCAAGAAGCCCTTGTCCTTGAGTGAACCAAACCTCCCTTTCCATATATTATAAAACTATAATAGTTATATTGTACTATAGTTAAATAATCTCCTGGAGGAGGGCATGGTAACACACTCCAGTATTCTTGCCTGGGGAATCCCATGGAGAGAGGAGCCTGGTGGGCTACAGTCCATAGGGTCACAAAGAGTCTGACATGGCTGAAGCTACTTAGGGTACACGCACAGTTAAATGATAGTTAAAATGTCATTGAACTAACTTTAAGGGCAAAAGAATATATATATATATATATATATATATATATATATATATATATATATATGTATGTATGTATTCAACAAACATTTATTAAGACTCAGTATGTGCCAGACAGTGTCTAGGCATTTGAGATAAATTAAAAGTTCTGCCCTTATGGAGTTTACTTTGCACAAGAGGAGGATAGACATAAAACAGATAAATAAGATAGTATTTTGGATGGTGATAAGTGTCTAGGAGATAAATAAAGCAAAGAGAAAAGGATGGGAGCAAATCTGGTTGGTCGATGAAGGCCTCAGTAAGAAGGTGATAACTGACCAAAGACCCAACTAGGTCAATGCATTAACGATGTGAAAATCCTGAAGTGATGAAAGCCTGCGGGAGGAGCTGCCTGCCACGAGTGAAGAGCGAGGGGCCAGTGAGGGTGCGGCCGAGTCCATGACGGCGAGAACTATAGTTGATGAAGCGGGAAGTTAGAGCGGTGGGATGTAATCGGCACGGCTTTGATGGCCACTGGGGGTGTCAAGCTGGGAAGGCAGCACAAAGTGTGGAATAGAGGTGTCATGTGCTCGGCCTTTGTTGTGTTCAGTCTCCCAGTTGTGTCCGACTCTTCGTTTCACGATATTGCAAGGCTGAGATGAAGTTGGCCTGACTGGCATTTCCCACTTAGAGAGGAGAAACAAAATGGAGATGCCACTGAAATTAGAAGACATTCTAAAGAGAAAATCATGGGAGAGAAGACAAAGAAAATTCCTTTTTACTAATTGTACATCAATGTTTAAATGTTCCTAATATAAGTTTGTGTGAGAGCATCCTGCTATTTCTTGTTCATCTCAAAGACCCCATTTCTAGCATCTATTTTGGCCATTTATTCCTATCAATACAAAACATACTAAATAAATCCACCTGTATATGCACAGATCATTATTTTAAAATTATACATTTATATCTACATCATTATAACTATAAAGTATAAATTTTAAAGGAATATGATTAAAATCAAATATGTTCTTAAAGTAATTTTTATTTCTTATTGGTACCACTTTGTTGTAAGTTATGTTCTCTGTTTATTAATAGTACCAAATAATTTTTGGTTGTCTTTTAGTCACTAAGTCTTGTCTGACTCTTTTGTGATCCCCATGGACTGTAGGCCTCCAGGCTCCTCTGTCCATGGGATTTCCCCAACAAGAATATTGGATTGTGTTGCCATTTCCTTCTCTGGGGCAGGGTGTGGGGGGAGTAGGGAGGTGGGAGGGTGGGTAATCTTCTTGACCCAGGGATCCAACCTGCATCTCCTGCATTGGCAGGTAGGTTCTTTACCACTGAGCTGCCAGGGAAGCCCCTACCAAATAATTTTTAGCTCCCACTTAAAATATTATTAATAATGTTTGAATTCTTTTAAAACATCTTTATAATTGCAATGGTTGATACAAACTGAGGTTGAGGGCTGAAGTCCAGAAGCAGAGCTGGCCTAGAATGGAGGCCAGTCCTTAACATCCAGGCCTGGCTCCCAGTGGGGTGAGAGGTATGGTGACTGAGGTTGGCAGGGTGGGGTGAGGGGGGTGCTGTTTAGGCAGTGTCAGGCGAGACACTCCAATTACCTTTCAGACTGCTCTGTGCGAGAATGTACTTGACTAGAGAACTAAAAGGGACCATTTAAAAAAAAGACAAAACTGGGAATTACAGTGCCAACTGCTGAGAGAACAAGGAGAAACTAAGACCTCAAAACAACTTGGTGTCCCAGGAACAAAATATGAGGGTGTTACCCATCCAGTTCAGTGAGCTGAACAGAAAAGCAGTGAGGGTCACGGCGACATGGCTGAGAGAGAATGTCAGGAGTGAGGGAGCCCTAGGGCAAGCTGAAAACCAGAGACCAACAGGAAGGGCCAGGGGGGAGGCGGCCATCTTTAAAGGTAGACGGACATGGAAACCCCTCCGAGGAAAGTTCTCTAAGGAATCTGGGCTTCCAGTGATCTGCTAGTGGGCACTAAACTGTAGATTTCTGTTCTATGGCTGCTATTTATCGCCTGAGGTTCACCCTCAGGCTGTGGTGACTTAGGAAACTTTTTCAATAAGGGTGTTCTGTGACAGAAGTTACTCTGGCTTTTCTGAAGAACTTGTAGAGAAAATTAATGAATCTGTAAACTTCTCTCTCTTTCCTTCTTACTTTAAATGTAGCATGGAAACAGATACCACCTTTAGTCTAGCCTAGATTTCGAAACTCTGGAGACAGTCTAGCATAGGGGTTAGAAGCATGCATGTATCTTGGGGCCAGCAGACCCAAGTTCAAACTATTCACCAGACCTGAGATTGAGGCCAGGGTGATCTCTCTAATCTTCAGTTTTCTCAACAGTAGAATGGAAGTTGTAATGGTATATAACACTTAAAATAATTGGAAACTATAGATGATAAGATACCCTCAGTAAACCTAGTATATTAACCATGTGGAGCATACAAAACACCAGTAAGTTGAAAGGAGGCAGCCCAGCTAAGGAATAAATGTACAAATATGGCAAAACAGACTTTAAACAGTGCCAAGTAAGGACAGCCTCAGAAAGTGCATGACGCACACTGAGTGAGCTAGGAACCTGGGAAGTCTATGCTGCTGGTTCGCTATACACAAAAAAAGATCTGCTGTACTCATCAAGCATCCATCTTAACCGTCTTCAGGGCAGACTCCTACAATGCTCTTCCTCTTTTCAACACTTCAACTAAAGCAGTCACAAATAGGCTCTAGGATAAGGAGGAGGCATAGAGCACAAACTATGTTTGGGGAAGAACAGAATTCGCCTACTGCCAGCCCCTGAAATAGTGCACGCTGAGTGTGCCCACAGGTGCCTGTGCCTATATGTGCTCTTAAGTACATAACCTTCGTGTGTGTGTGTGTGTGTGTGTGTGTGTTTGTGTGTGTGTGTTGGTGGGAGGTAAGCATATTTCAGAGAGCATCTTTAATAGTATTGTTTTATAACCTAAAATAATCCAGGTAAACTTAATCCCTGATGAAGGTAAAATAGGATTTTATAATCTCCACAGGACAATCTTAGATTCCCTCTGATAGGTTAAAAATTAGTAACTAGGGGACTTTCCTGGTGGTCCAGTCGTTAAGAATCTGCCTGCCAATGCAGGGGACATCTGCCAATGCAGGTTCGATTGCCAGTCCGGGAAGATTCCACATGCTGCCCATGCGCCACAACTACCAAAGCCCATGCACCTAGAACCTGTGCTCCACAATAAGAGAAGCCCACGCACCGCAACTGGAGAGCAACTCCCACTTGCTGCAACTAGAGAAATCCTGCAAGCAGCAATGAAGAACCAGGCAGCCATAAATAAATTAATTACTAAAAAATAAATTTAAATGATGGATCTTTAAAAACATAATAACTCAGATAGTGGATAAGAATAGCTGTGGACTTTCAGGGAATGGATGAAATGCCAGCAAGTAGATGAATTCCCTATAATTTATGAATTCAAGACAGAAATCTGAGCTATTAATAGTTTCCATTAGTGCTCCATTTTCCACAGTTCTTTAAACTTTGAAGAATTTACAATGCTGGTTTCATAATGTTTCATTTCGCTGTTATTACCATCGATTTACATTTGTGTTTTGTTCTGAGTATGTTTATTTTCTGAGCCCCTACTTAGAGTGAATGTGGCATTAATAATTTCCCCAAGACTTGTCCTCTCATGGAGCAGTGTGTGTGTGTGAAAGAAGGATGAGGTGCTGGCCGTTTTTTTAAGACTCCAGTCCAACTCAGTATGCATAGGTTATAATGAATATACAAAGCTGTGTGCACTTTGTTAGACTAAATTTGAAGGGGATCAATGGAAAAACACTTCGAGTTTTATTGGAGTCTTAAAAATACATATTAGTTTACATTGTACAAGGAGTCCATGCTTCTTATTATCTGCTTTTCTTGTGAATTCTCAAACCTGATAAAAATCAGAAGCTTGTGATTCTCAAGGGTGCCCCGGGACAAATGGACAGGTCCTGAAAGAAACCAAGAAAGGATTTTTATAAAAGTCAGAGTAAATTTAAAATAATTAAAAATAGGCTTTTTGGAGAACTAGACGTGTAGAGAATTATTATTTTGCTCAATGGTAGAGACAGCGACCAAGACAAGGCTTAAACATGTCATTGTGTTTGGTCCAACACTACAGATCATAAACATCTGCTTCTTGCAGAAAACATGAGATGAACTCCTCACATGTTGGTACAATTTACAATAGCTCCCTTCCTATTTATCATTTCTAAAAAAGGATTATATTGACCAAAGTGAAAAGTAGGTGGTGCCACAAAAGTTAAAGAGGGGATTAAGATTATTTGAAACTTAGATGCCTAGAATTTTTATATTCTATACAAATTTAAATAAAAATAAGAGTCACCACACTTGGAGCTCCATGAAACACTGGTGCTGAGGATGAAAACGAAAGTAGCGTTGTGTTGTTTCCGATTCTAGCATATGAACATCTACAATATTATTGTCTCTACTTACAGTGGACACCATTAAAATTCTGACCTCAGCAACCAAGCACCCAGGAAAAGGCATGGTTGAATAAAGGCTTTTTTTGTGAAAATACAGGAATTTCCTAATTATGTTGGTTATTTTATCTCAACACCTGGGAAATGACCCTAGCTAAACAAGTTGGTAAAAGGAGCCAGGAAGCAACTGCTGTGTGACAGGAAAGTGACGCTGATTACCAGGAAGATAACAAAATTCAGACCTGGATTTTGGCCGGTGAATTTGGACACACCCACAAGGAAAGTAGGGCTTCCCTTGTGGCTCAGCTGGTAAAGAATCCTCCTGCAATGCGGGAGACCTGGGTTCGATCCCTGGGTTGGGAAAATAACCTGGAGAAGGGACAAGTACCCACTCTGGTATCCTGGCCTGGAGAATTCTATGGACTGTATAGTCCATGTGGTTGCAAAGAGTCAGACACGACTGAGCGACTTTCAGTTTTCACAAGGAAACTGGGCAGAGGAAGGGAGATGGACATCACCACCAGAGATCTGGCTCCCGGAATGACTCAGGTGTCCCGTCCCCAGTCCAGACCAGCCTGGTGAACCGCATGAAGAGAAGGATGCCCCGGTCGTGGACAAACCTCCATCAGCTGGATGGAATGAAGCCACAGCCGCTGCTACAGCCAACTCAGCACTTCTCCAGGAAAGGTTCTGCAACGTGCGGTGATGCTGAGAGCGGCAGAGCCAGGGTACATTGGTCTTCCTCCAGCTTTGTTCAAAGAGACTGGGGAAGCTTTCCAGATGTGCGGGAGGCTAGTTATGCTTCACACAGAGAACTCTTCATGTCTTCCTAACACATTCATGAAGACCCCCTCAGAGAGAGGAGGAAGGCCTGGATGCTTCAACACTCTACGCCCATGTCTTATATGGACACTATGTGTCTGTATCTTGTAAGCAACCCCAGCAGCCTCTTTTGATGTCTGTCTGGCATGATGACGAGTTTAAGAGAGACAGAAAGCACTTCAAATGTTGGATCTGAAAGGACACTTGTCCTGAAAGACAAGAGAAGAATGGAGACCATGGTGTTGACCCACCTCTTTCACAGGGTCCTTTCCTAAAGGCACAGGGGAAATGTTGGTGGACAAAATGCCCAGGAGCTTTTGGTGGAGGAGGAGGGGGGGAATCCCTGAAAGAGGTAGAAGCTGGCTGGCGTGGAAAGAAGACAATGATGCCATCAGTTTTGCATTTTGGAACCTCTCCCTCAGCAAGCAGAAGTGTGTGCGTCCTTTTGCAGAATATGCATGAAAAAATGGCAACTGAACACGTGAAGACAGAAACCACCAATCTCAGCCCCACGATACCGTCTCCATTTGGCAAGGGTCTGCATCAGGGTGCCTGCCCGGCTATGCTGAAGGCTCACAACCTGCTTTGCAAATCAGTGACTTTCCCAGCATTTTTTCAGCCAAGTGGAGTCCTACATTCTCTTTCCTAGGCAACAAATCATCTCCAAATTTTTGCTAACCTTAAAGAGCTTACAGTTTACTTAAGAGTACAAACATGCACCCAAATCCGGCAGACTATCACAGATGCTATGACAGAGAACCGTGGCTCTTTAACACAGATCCTAATGTGAACCCCAGACTTCGATATTCAGCCTTCTACATTAGACCTTCACTGAGACACTGAGTGTGCAGCTCAAGTTTACTACGTTCCTCATTCCCTCCCAGAGCTGCTCCTCCTGCTGGATTCCACATGGCAGGAAATAGCAACCCCAACCTCCCCTGTCGCTCAACCTAAAACTTTGAAATCATTTTTAATTTGCTCTCTCTCTCACCCTTTCCACTTCCCTCACAGCTAATCCCTCAATAGGTCTGTGGACTCTATTTTCAGAATGCATCCTAAATTCCATCACTTCTCAGCATGTCCACTGCTAGAATCCAGGTAGACATCACCATGATCTTTTTCTGGTTCCTGCAACACCCCATATCTGGTTTCTTTGTTTCTACCCTAGCTCTCAGCACAGATCCACGGTGATCCTCTTAAAACATGTCAGATCACGTTAGTGTTACACTTGAAACCCCGAAATTCTCACCATCAGGTCCAGTTTTTCATAGACCATCTCCATACAATGGAGAGAGAATACTAACATTCAGTGGATTAGGTAATACTCGGTTCATTAAAAGACCCGCATAACCATTTCATCTCCCATGATCAGGCATAAACTGGAATTGCTTTTTAAATGGAGATTTGTTGGCAGAAAAGGACATATGCATGTTCATTCAGCCCCTTCAGTTGTGTCCGACTGTGTGCGACCCCATGGACTGTAGCCCACCAGGCTCCTCTGTCCATGGGATTCTCCAGGCTAGAATACTGGAGTGGGTTGCCATTTCCTCCTCTACAGGATCTGAAGTGAGGGAAAATCTCCAATGTACTTAAGAGAAAAAAATTTACAAAATGTGACCTTGGACCACCTTGGGGCTTCCTTGGTGGTCCAGTGGTTAAGAATGCGCCTTGTAGTGCGAGGGACACCTATTTGATCCCTGGTCATGGAAGATCCCACGTAGCGGGGAGCAACTAAGCCCGTCCACCACAAGTGCTGAGCTCACCCTCTGCAGCTACTGAAGCCCACGAGCCTAGAGCCCGTGCTCTGCAATAAGAGAGGCCACCACATTGAGAAGCCCACACACTGCAATTAAAGAGTGGCTCCCACTCTCTGAAACTAGAGAAAAACTGCGTGCTGCAACAAAGTCCCACCACAGCCAATAAATAAACAAATAAACCTTAAAAAAGAAGTTATCCTAGATTTCCAGACTGCATTAAACTATGATTTGAAAGCAAAAGAAAAATGAAGATATCTTCTTTGGTAAGTAGATACAGTGACTAAGGGAGGATTGACCCTTGTTCATCAAACAAGGAAAGAAAAGAGTGAACACTAAAGGAAATAGTAAGCTCCAAAGAAAACAAAGTGGTATAAAATCATGGCAAGTATAAGGAAATGCTCAACGGAAACATAAATAATGTTGGCAACACTTTTTTCTTTTGTATTTAAAATGCACTGAACCTAAGACATATATCAGACCTCCCTGGTGGCTCAGATGGTAAAGAATCTGCCTGCAGTGTGGGAGACCCAGATTCAATTCCTGGGTCAGGAAGATCCCCTGGTGAAGGGAATGGCTACCTACTCCAGTATTCTTGCCCGGAGAATTCCATGGACAGTGGAGCCTGGCAAGCTACAGTCCATGTGGTCGAAAAGAGATGTACATGACTGAGTGACTAAACAGTTGAGGGGAAAAAGTTAGAGCATGCCTCAGAAGCTTCTCTTCTTTAGGGAGGAGTATAAGGATACTGATTAATGGTTTGTTTTGCCTTGTGTGGCCTTTTTTGCATACATGACAATGTTTATTTTATTCATGAAAATTGCATGTATTTAAGATGTACAACATGATTTGATACACATATGCATAATGAAATAATTGTCAAGGTAATTAACATTGGTATCTTTTTTGTATGTGATGAGAGCACCTGAGAGCCACTCTCAGTAAATTTTCGACATTCAATGCAATATTATTAACTATAATCTCCAGGCTGTACATGATATCTCCAGACTTATTCCTCCTACATAAGTGCCACCTTATTTCCCCCACTTCCCAGTCTCTGCTAACCACCATTCTACTCTCTGCTTCTATGTATTAAGTTTCTTTAGACTGCACACACAGATGAGATAATGCAGCCTTTTGTCTTTCTGTGTCTGGTTAATTTCATTTAGCCTAACATCTTCCAGATTCATCCATGTTGTTGCAAATGGCAGAATATCCATTTTGAAGGGTGAATAATATTCCATGGTGTAATTTATCTGTCAATGGACACAGACTATTTCCCAATCTCGGCTATTGTGAATAATGCTGCAATGAACATGAGGGCATGAGAGTGGAGATGTCTCTTTCAGATGCTAATTTCATTTCCTTTTGGTATATATCCAGAAGAGGGACTGCTGGACCATATCGTAGTTCTATATTTAGCTTTCTAAGGAATCTCCATTGTTTTCCATAATTGCTACAAACAATTTAAATTCCTACCCAGTGGACAATGTTCCATTTTCCTTCACATACTCACCAATACTTTTTTTTTACTTCATTAGAAAAATAAGCATGTAGGTAAAATTTAAAAATGACTGTTGACAGGATCAGATTATAAAAATTAAAATATCTCTCCTTTATGCTGATGAATAGTTATGGAGAGAAAAGCTACTTGGAGGTAGTTAGAATGGTTCTTGTTGTAACAATTAACAATAAAAGCATTACTATAACAAAGATCAAAGTAAATTTAAAAATTAAAGGGAGAAAATGAAGTAATAGAGGTAAAACTGTAATGACAGTTTGTAAATAAGATAAAAACAAAACCAAAACTAAAAACAGATCAAATAGATAAAATGTCATAAGTAAGTAAAAATAATAATTAAAAGGGATATAGTATAGAGTTAGCTGAAAGACTGTAACTAGAGAGTTGTAAAAATTGCTAGGTATTTAACATTTATTGAGTACCTGTTTTATCTCCATCACCATATAACAACTTTACATGTTATTACAAAAACATTGTCATTTTATTCTTCATCTCAAGGGGAAAGGGTTTAATATTATGATATTCAGTATAATGTCTGCTATAGGCTTTTTTTCCTGTAGACATTTTTTATCAGATTAAAGAAATTCTTTTTTATTTCTTGTTTTTTAGAGTTTTTGTTGGATGCTTTTTTCTTGTATGTGTTATGATAATCATTGATTTTCTCAGTGTTAATATGGTGAAAAATCCAACTTGGTATGGTATATTATCCTTTACAATATCGCTGAGTTTGTTTCACTAAATTTTTAAAGGAACATTACATATATGTTCCTGAGAGCAATTGGTCTGTAATAATCCTTTCTTGTAATGTCCTGGTCAGGTTTTAAAACCAATGCTATGCCACCTCTTGAAGAGTGTAAGTGTTCCTTTTCGTGCTTTCATCTTTTTTAAATGGGATGTAATTTCATAGAGTGATATGTATAGACATTGAATATCGTTTGATAAGTTTTGACAATTGTATGTACCCAAAACAAGATATAAACATTGCCATCAGTCTAGTAATTCCTCTCCATTTACTCCCACCCAGATGAAGGTTATTTTGTACCCTCAGCATTTGTTATTCTTTATTTCTTCTAACATTTCCATGTTTCCATCTGGAATCACTTTTTGTTTTTAGGTCTGAAGGATTGGGCTTAATGTCCTTTAGTTTTTCCTTTGGTGCAGCCTGTTTTTCACTAATTATCCAATTCTTTGTCTGAAAACATATGTATTTCACCTTCATTTTTGAAGAAAGTTCTTTCTGCATGTTAATTTTTTTTCTCAATTTAAATTGGCTATTATTTTCTTTCAATGCTTGAAAAAATATTGTAGTTTTTAAATCATGATGGAACTGTTGCATCAGTAGACAAATCAATAGAACATAATAGAAAATCTAGATATAAATGCAAAGAGACAGCTACTGGTAATATGTAATAAAATCAGCATTTTAAATTCATGAGAAAAAAATACAGGTCATTGAGTAATGAGGAAATGGCAACCCACTCCAGGGTTCTTGCCTGGAGAATCCCAGGGACGGTGGAGCCTGCTGGGCTGCCATCTATGCGGTCGCACAGAGTCGGACACGACTGAGGTGACTTAGCAGTAGCAGTTGAACAACTAGAGAAATTTGGTAAAAGTGTAACAGTTCATCCATGCCTTTTACATTATATCAAAATTAATTCCAGGCTTATCACAGATTTAAACATAAAAAATAGAAAGAAAATACTAAAAGAAAAGAAAACAGGAGATTTAAAATACATACTCCTTAGAGTAAAGAGGGCTAAGCTCAAGTCACTCAGTCTTGTCTGACTTTTTGCGACCCCATGGACTATACAATTCATGGAATTCTCCAGGCCAGAATACTGGAGTGGGCAGCCTTTCCCTTCTCCAGGGTATCTTCCCAACCCAGGGATCGAATCCAGGTCTCTCACATTGCGGGCGGATTCTTTACCAACTGAGCCACAAGCGAATCCCAAAGAGGGCTAAGTATAGTATACATCAAATTCCATATTGAATTAGAAGCCATAAAAGAAAATATTGACAAGTTTGAAAAGTTTTGCCTGGCAAAATGATGATAAGCTGAAAGTCTCAAAATTACTAAATTAAGAAATTCAGGGACTTCCCTGGAGGTCCAGTAGTTAAGGCTCCTCATGTCCAATGCAGGGAGTGTGTGGGTTTGATCCCAGGTTGGGGAGCTAAGATCCCACATGTTTTGCAGTGTAACCAAAAAATAAAAATGAAAGAAAGAAAGAGTATTCATAACTTACATGAAGTAAAGAGCTAATTCTCCTGACATAAGTTTCCCTGGTGGTCCAGTGGTTAAGACTATGCTTCCAATGCAGGGGTCAGGGGTTTGATCCCTGGTCAGGGAACTAAAATCCAACATGCCACAGAGCCAGGAAAAAAAATGAGTATGACAAAAACCAATAGCTAAATGAAAAAAAATGGAAAAAATATACAAATAATCAGTCACTGCAGATTCTTAAACATATGTTGTTTAGAGACTAGGTCATGTCCTACTCTTTGTGACCCCATGGACTGCAGCACACCGGGCTTCCCTGTCCTTCACCACCTCCCGGAGCTTCCTCAAACTCACGTCCATTGAGTCAGTGATGCCATACAACCATCTCATACTCTGTTGCCATCTTCTCCTCCTGCCTTCAATCTTTCCCAGCATCGGGGTCTTTTCCAATGAGTTGGCTTAAAAAATGTTTATCTTCACTTGTAATAAAAGGAATGCAAACATAAACTTCACTGACATACCATTTTCAACTTTCTTGTTTACAAGGACCAATTAGTTTACTTACACACAAGCTGGTGAAAATGTCAAGAAATAAGCACTTTTATTGTTTTGGGGAGTATAAACTGGTACAACTTCCATGGAGGGAATGACTAAGATCATTTTCTCATTCCACAGATATTTATTATGAATATCATTATGCTGTTGGGACCAGGAATGTTCTTAGAGATCTTACATTTAGCTCTGAAAATACTAATTAAGTGAGCACCTATAATAAAAAGTAATACATATAATGAGAGAGCCGTAACTGAATGTCAGGAAGAGTATTCCAAGAGAAACAATAGTTAAGTTGAATCCTGAAAAGAAGGTATTAGTTGAAAATACAGATTACTTCTCTACCCTTCTCTGCCTTGCTGTGTGTCAGACACAGTCACATCTTCCACACCTCATCCTGCGGCTGCAATAAGAAGCCAGGTGGGAAGCCAAAGGCAGTTCAGTTCAGTCGCTCAGTCGTGGCAGATGCTTTGCAACCCCATGGACTGCAGCATGCCAGGCTTCCCTGTCCATCGCCAACTCCCAAAGCGTGCTTAAACTCATGTCCATCGAGTCGGTGATGCCATCCAACCATCTCATCCTCTGTCGTACCCTTTTCCTCCCGCCTTCAATCTTTCCCAGCATCAGGGTCCTTTCCAAGGAGTCAGTTCTTCACAACAGGTGGCCAAATTATTAGAGTTTCAGCTTCAGTATCAGTTCTTCCAATGAATATTCAGGACTGATTTTCTTTAGGGTTGACTAGTTTGATCTCCTTGCAGTCCAAGGGACTCTTAAGAGTCTTCTCCAACACCACAGTTCAAAAGCATCAATTCTTTGGCACTCAGCTTTCTTTATAGTCCAACTCTCACATTCATACATGACTACTGGAAAAACCACAGCTTTGACTAGATGGACCTTTGTCGGTAAAGTAATGTTTCTGCTTTTTAATATGCTGTCTAGGTTAGTCATAACTTTTCTTCCAAGGAGCAAGTGTCTTTTCATTTCATGCCTGCAGTCACCATCTGCAGTGATTTTGGAGCCCCCAAAAATAAAGTCTCTCACTATTTCCACTGTTTCCCCATCTATATGCCATGAAGTGATGAGACCAGATGCCATGACCTTAGTTTTCTGAATGTTGAGTTTTAAGCCAACCTTTTCACTCTCCTTTTTCACTTTCATCAAGAGGCTCTTTAGTTCTTCTTCGTTTTCTGCCATAAGGATGGTGTCATCTGCGTATCTGAGGTTATTGATATTTCTCCCGGCAAATCTTGATTCCAGCTTGTGCTTTATCCAGCCCAGTGTTTCTCATGATGTACTCTGCATATAAGTTAAATAAGCAGGGTGACAATATACAGCCTTGATGTACTCCTTTCCCGACTTGGAACCAGTCTGTTGTTCCATGTCCAGTTCTAACTGTTGCTTCCTGATCTGCATACAGGTTTCTCAAAAGGCATGTCAGGTGGTCTAGTATTCCCATCTTTTGAAAAATTTTCCACAATTTGTTGTGATCTGCACAGTCTTTGTGTTCGCCAAAGGCTAAAACAGAAGTAGATGTTTTACCAGAACTCTCTAGCTTTTTCAATTATCCAACGGATGTTAGCAATTTGATCTCTGGTTCCTCTGCCTTTTCTAAAACCAGCTTGAACATCTGGAAGTTCATGGATCATGTACTATTGAAGCCTGGCTTGGAGAATTTTGAGCATTACTTTACTAGCGTGTGAGACGAGTGCAATTGTGCGGTAGTTTGAACATTCTTTGGCATTGCCTTTCTTTGGGATTGGAATGAAAACTGACCTTTTCCAGTTCTGTGGCCACTGCTGAGTTTTCCAAATTTGCTGGCATATTGAGTGCAGCACTTTCACAACATCATCTTTTAGGATTTGAAATAGCTCAACTGGAATTCCATCACCTCCACTAGCTTTGTTCGTAGTGATGCTTCCTAAGGCCCACTTGACTTCATATTCCAGGATGTCTGGTTCTAGGTGAGTGATTACACCATCACGGTTATCTAGGTCATGAAGATCTTTTTTATATAGTTCTTCTGTTTATTCTTGCTACCTCTTCTTAATATCTTGTGCTTCTGTTAGATCCATACCATTTCTGTCCTTTATTGTGCCCATCTTTGCATGAAATGTCCCTGTGGTATCTCTAATTTTCTTGAAGAGATCTCTAATCTTTCCCATTCTATTATTTTCCTCTATTTCTTTGCACTGATCACTGAAGAAGGCTTTCTTATCTCTCCTTGTTATTCTTTGGAACTCTGCATTCAGATGGGTATACCTTTCCTTTTCTCCTTTGCCTTCAGCTTCTCTTCTTTTCTCAGCTATTTGTAAGGCCTCCTCAGATAACCATTTGGCCTTTTTTCATTTCTTTTTCTTGGGGATGGTCTTGATCACTGCCTCCTGTACAATGTCATGAACCTCCACCCATAGTTCTTCAGGAACTCTGTTTATCAGATCTAATCCCGTGAATCTATTTGTCACTTCCACTGTATAATTGTAAGGGATTTGATTGAGGTCACACCTGAATGGTCTAGTGGTTTTCCCTACTTTCTTCAAGTCTGAATTTTGCAATAAGGAGTTCACGATCTGAGCCACAGTCAGCTTCCAGTCTTATTTTTGCTGACTGCATAAAGCTTCTCCATCTTTGGCTGCAAAGAATAGAACCTATCTGATTTTGGTATTGACCATCTGGTGATGTCCATGTGTAGAGTCTTCTCTTGTGTTGTTGGAAGAGGGTGTTTGCTATGACCAGTGTGTTCTCTTGGCAAAACTCTGTTAGCCTTTGCCCCACTTTATTTTGTACTCCAAGGTCAAATTTGCCTGTTACTCCAGGTATCTCTTGAATTCCTACTTTTGCATTCCAGTCCTCAGATGGTGAGGAAAGGGAAAAAAAAGCTTGGTATTTGCCCCCACCTCCTTTTTCTTTCAGTAAGTTCCCAAACAAGAGCTGCATCTCCTCCATAGCTCCAGGTCTCACAAGATGTCTCCTCTCTCAGCTTCTGCTCATATTTTAGCATCTGCTTGGTTTCTGAGATCAAAGAGTACCATCTTCTCCTTTGGCTGCCTCCAGGCATAAGGATGGTAATTATTTCTTCTTGGCAGCCTCTGAATTGTGTCACCTCCTCTGCTTGCTTCTTCAGTTCTTCCATCATCTCTGTGACCAGTTCCCTATATTAAATTTCTTTTTGTCTGAAACTACAGTGGTTTTCATGTCCCCAAGTGGACCTTGACTAGTATACAAGAGAAGGAGGGCTAAGGCTACAGAGAGAATACACCACGCCATAAAAATAAGTCTAGCTAGAGGAATAGAAAAAAAAAAAAATAGGGTGGAGGGAGGGGTGGGAAAAGAGAAGTGATATGATTCAAAGTCAAGTTTTTCAGGTGGGATTTTTTTTTCAGGAGTATCACCCTAGGGGGCAGACTAGAAGACAGGGTCCAGTCAGCAGACTGCAGTGGTCATTTAGGCAAATGATAATGGTACTGTGAATGGAGATGGTAGCAGTGGAGATAGAGCGTGAATGGACCTGAAGGACACAGTAAGCCCCCTACATACGAACCTTCAGGTTTCGAACTATCAAAGATACAAATGTGCATTCGCACGTCCGGTCATGTAAGTTCATGTGTCTGGTGTACACTGTCAAGCGCGTGCATCCTCTACAAGTGTTTGTGCTTTTGTGTACTTCACCATACAGTGTTGTATATAGTAACGGTAGTGCAGTATCTTTATTTCAAGCCCAGGATGTCCAGAAGCAAGGGAAAAAGCAGCTGTGATGTAGCTGGTACCAGTGTACTTTTTCAAGATACTGTACTGTTAGATTTAAAATGTCTTCTTTAATGTGTTTGTTTTCTATGTATTATTTGTGTGCAAAGTATTATAAACCTATTACAGCACAGTAGTTTGTAGCCAATTGTGTTAGTTGGGAACTTTGTTGGATTTATAAACAAACTGATGCTGAAGCTCCAATACTTTGGCCACCTAATGAGAAGAGCCAACTCTTGGGAAAAGGCCCAGATGCTGGGAAAGATTGAGGGCAGGAGAAGGGGATGATAGAGGAGGAGGTGGTTGGATGGCAGCATCCACACAGTGGACATGAGTTTGAGCAAGCTCCAGGAGCTAGTGAAGGACAGGGAAGCCTGGCGTGCTGCCATCCATGGGGTTGCTGAGCGTCAGACACGACTGAGTGACTGAACAACAGTGAACTAGTTGGACTTCCGAACATGCTGTCAGAATGGAACTCATTTGTATGTAGAAGACTTATTGTTTTTTAGGAATAAGAATGAGTACAATTTGGCGGTTAATTGAATAGATGAACAGAGAGAAAGGAATGCAAAACCACTCCCTTTTCCCTCCATTCTCTCCTCATCTGATTGCATAGAGAGTGTTACAGAACAAGCATTTTTTTCAGAACTTTTATTTGGGGATTCCTCATTGAGTTATTTGTAACCTGCCCTAATAAATCAGGTGAAACATTAGGGTATTTCCACATGCATTTTCAAGTCTTTTATACCTGGGATCCTGCGAGAGATTATCAACCTAATACCTGTTGGACACCTGAGGTAGGTTGGTGCTACCTTGCTAGAGATAAATGAAGCCTCTGTTTGGGCCATTGGTTTATTGAGGTTATTCATACAAAGGGATCCTTGTAGAAGCCAGACATATCCATAATAAGGAAAATGCCAAAGTCACTACTACAAAGTTCAACTTAAAAAAATTTATTGCCGCCTGTCCTAACCTGCTTCTAATCATTTATTGAAATTATTCTGGGAAATTGGAGTAAGTAAAAAAAATTTTTTTTAATAAAAAAATAAACAAAAGTAGATAAGAGTGATTCACATCGCAGTCAAGAAAGGAAGGAAAGGGTCACTCTAAAGAGAATAGGCTATAAATCTTCATCAAGCGTCTAAAGTTTGAAAGCTGAAGGTTTGTTGTTTACAATTTGTCTCCCTTTCATAATGAACTGTTGGAAAGAAGTCATTTGGAAGGTGAAGCAAGGACGGGGAGGGGTGGTCAGAAACCACAGAAATCCCCGTTTTCCACTGTGAAGCAGCGAGAACATTTCACCATCCTGAAGGCTCTGAGAGTCCTCAGTCCACTCCCTGCAGTGATAATGAAGCGGGATATTCAAGAACAACTCTGGGGTCATGCTGCCGGAGTTCAAATCCTGACTCCAAAGTCTGGGAGTAGCATTAAGCTACTACTACTACTAATGGGTCAATTTCCTTAACATCTCTCTTCCTCAGCATCCTCATCTATAAAATAATTCCATATCCAATAGCATCAAAAAGAATCAAATAATAGGAATAAACTTAATCAAGGAGGCAAGGACTTGTACACTGAAAACTACAAAATATTGCTGAAAGAAATTAAAGATAAAAATAAATCAATGACATTCTGTGTTCAAGGCTTGGAAGACAATATTGTTACCACATCAGTACTACCCAAAGTGACCTACAAACTCAGTGCAATTCCTATCTAACTCCCTGTTACCTTTTTTTTTTGCAGACTTAGAAAAATTCATCCTAGACTTCATATGGACTCTCAAGGAACCCCTGAATAACCAACCAAAACCATCTTGAGAAAAGAATGAAGTTTGGGATCTCATACTTCCCATATAAAGACAAACATTTGAAAGTGAAAGTACTAGCTCAGTTGTGTCCAACTCTTTGTGACCCCATGGACTATAGTCCGCCAAGCTCCTCTGTCCATGGGATTTTCCAGGCTAGAATACTGGAGTGGTACTAACAACAGTGTGGTAGTAGCATAAAGACAAACATTTAGAGCAACACAATTGAGTAGAAAACCTAGAAATCAACCATGGAATACAGGGTCAAATGATTTTTGACAAGGATTCCAAGAACATTCAATGGAGAAAGGACTGTCTCTTCAATAACTGGTATTGGGAAAACTGGATGTTTGCACGCAAAAGGATGAAGCTGCACCCTTACCTTACATCCTAAACAAAAATTAACACAAATGAATCAAAGACCTAAATGTAAGAGCTAAAACTATTAGAAGAATAGCAAGATTAAATGCTTCTGAAGCCTGGAACCGAACAAATGGTGCAATCTCTGCAAAAATCAAGCATGCACAGCTCCATCAGGCACAGAGTTCTGTTTGCTCTATTCAGCCATGCAGTGCAGAGAAGGGCTTGTCAGAAACCAAACCAAAAAACTGAAAAAATAAAGTGGAGAAGGATAAGGACAAAGAGGCCACTAAAGTTATACACCCTAAGAATTGAATCAAATATTATAGTTCATGAAGAGTTGGAAGTCCTTCTAAACATGGAATAAATTCCAGTGAAGGGACATTTGAACCCCACGAGACAATCCCAGATCTCTTTTAAACTCTAGTTCCTTCTCTATGTTTCCTCATAGGTATCTGCCTGTCTACAGCATCTACTATTTGGTAGAGTTCCACCCTCCCTCAAGACTACTTTAATATGTATTTGGAGATATCTATCATGAATCTTTGGACAGACATCTCCCCAGTCTTAGCCAGGAGGTGGACTCAGCTCAAAGCAGATGAGGACTGTGTGACAAAGCTGCTAAAAAGAAAGTTAACACACAATGAACCTACTTCATTGAAGGTACAAGGAAAATAAGAGTCCTCCTGCACTCTGTATATCTCAGAAAATAGAGCTTGGTGTGAATAATTGATTGCCTGATAAATCAAAGAATGTGAGAAGGACAACCAGCGTAAGGAGTGTAGACCCATACAGAAAATAGTCATTTACATTCCAAGGGAAGAAAAAAATTAAGTTAGACAGGTCTTAATATCCTTGTTTAAGTGTCCAAAGGATTGTTGTGGAAAAGAAGGAGTCTTTCATTTTTAAACTTACAAATTGAACCATAAAGGATATGAAATGGCCAAAAGAAGGATCGATGATATACATTGTTTTAGAGATGACAACTAAGATAAACTGTGTAGAAGCTAGAGTAGTATAGACGAAGGCTCAAATTAAGGAAGATCTGTTTTAAAATTAGAACCAAGAAAGAAAAATTTTCCCTGAGGATCAAGCTCTCCATTCTTTGCAAGGCCTGTAGCCCTGTTCTCTAAATAGCCTGTGTCAGGTGAGACCATCCACGTAGTATCCAGCACTGAGATGCTAGGACCATTACTGTGTCTCAAGGCAGCTTCTTCAGTTTTCAGAGCAATATGAGAGACATTGTATCCTTTTTTAAACTGAAGTAGAGTTGATTTACAAAGTGCTAGTTTCAGGTGTACAGCCAAGTGATTCAGTTATGCATATATTCTTTTTCAGATTCTTTTGCCATATTATTACAAAATATTGAGTACAGTTTCCTGTGCTATACAGTAGGTCCTTGTTGGTTATATACTTTATCTACAGTAGTGTGTATAGTGAAAGTGAAGTTGCTCAGTTGTATCCGACTCTTTGTGACCCCTATGGACTGTAGCTTGCCAGGCTCCTCCATCCATGGGATTTTCCAGGCAAGAATACTGGAGGGGGTTGCCATTTCCTTCCCCAGGGGATCTTCCCAACCCAGGGATTTAACCCGGGTCTCCCACACTGCAGGCAGATTCTTAATGAGACGGCTTAGACTGTAAAGATTCTGCCTGCAATGTGGGAGACCTGGGTTCAATCCCTGGGTCGGGAAGATCCCCTGGAGAAGAGAAAGGGTACCCATTCCAATATTCTGGCCTGAAGAATTCCATGGACTGCATAGTCCTTGGGGTCGCATAGAGTCGGACAGGACTGAACGACTTTCAGTGTGTATAAGTTACTCCCAAATTCCTAATTTATCCCCCTCACCCCCACCACCTTTCCCCTTCTGTACCCATATGTTTGTTTTCTATGCCTGTGAGTCTACTTCTGTTTTGTAAATAAGTTCATTGGTATCATTGTATTCTGATGAAACTCTTTTCCGTTAAAGATTATCTTGAATCATATACATTGATTATACAAAGATTATCCTGGATCCCACAGGGAATGAATTTCATCCCCTTCTCCTAGGATTCAGAAACAAATGGCTGAAGGAGAAATAAAGAAACTTCCTTTGGCATACTTCTACTCTTATCAATTTGTATTTTTGCTGTATAGATTTCTAGTCACTAATCACATAGAACAACTCAGCTCCAGACATCACTTCATGGCAAATAGCTGGGGAAACAATGGAAACAGTGACAGACTTTATTTTCTTGGGCTCCAAAATCACTGCAGATGGTGATTGCAGCCATGAATTGCATGAAAGATGCTTGTTCCTTGGAAGAAAAGCTATGACCAACCTAGACAGCACATTAAAAAAACAGACATTACTTTGCCAACAAAGGTCCATCTAGTCAAAGCTATGGTTTTTCCAGTAGTGATATATGGATGTGAGAATTGGGCCATAAAGAAAGCTGAGAGCTGAAGAATTGATGCTTTTGAACTGTGGTGTTGGAGAAGACTCTTGACAGTCCCTTGGACTGCCAGGAGATCCAACCAGTCCATCCTAAAGGATATCAGTCCTGAATATTCATTGGAAGTATTGATGCTGAAGCTGAAACTCCAATACTTTGGCCACCTGATGTGAAGAACTGTCTCATTGGAAAAGACCTTGATTCTGGGAAAGACTGAAGGTGGGAGGAGAAGGGGACGACAGAGGATGAGATGGTTGGATGGCATCAGCGACTTGAAGGACATGAGTTTGAGCAAGCTCCAGGAGTTGGTGATGAACAGGGAAGCCTGGCGTGCTGCAGTCCATGGGGTCCCAAAGAGCCAGACATGAGTGAGCGGCTGAACTGAACTGACTGAGACATGAGACCTCCAGACCTTGGAAATGTGAGTGAGAGATGGACAATCTTACCAAAAGTTTCCTTTTCCACATGTGGAGCAAATTAAATAATATTGTACTACCGATTCAAGGAATGCCACAAAATTCATAAATGGTCTGCGTCCTGTGCCTTAATCACCCCAACACTGTGTCCCTGTTTAATGTTCTGAAATGTGGAATGTGGAAAAGGTGGCATCACTAACCCTTCTCAGCGCACACAGCCCATGGGCATTCTTGGCACCAAGGAGAAGGTCAAAGATAATCTCCAATTTTTCAAAATGAAAAACTAAATAAGCACTTAGGACAAATCCAACAGTTCATTACCCTCAGAATATATATGCCTGAAACAGACTGCTGATTCTCTCACGTCTCATTTAGAAAAATTAAGGAAAACATAATACGTAAGTTCATTGCCGTGAGTCTAGGAAGAGGGAAACCACGTTGCTGGGTAGACTGTGGTCTCAGGTGGAATCAGAGATGCTCTGGTCCTTTTCCCCTACCCCACCTTCCCAAGCCAAGGTTGCTCAGTGACTGTAGGCAACTACTCCCCCTTTGCCTTAGTTTTTCTCAAGGATAACAGAGAAAATAATAGCCCTCGCCTCCTGTGGATGTCCCCTTGCAGTATTTGTTAACCAGTCAAATCTTTAGGTGATGGGATCTTTAATTCCTCTGGTTAAAGCTAACTTATAGAACTGGCACATTTTCCCCCATTTTTGTGGTACAAGACTAGAATATTAAGGCCTTAACTCATCTGTGCTTTGCCCAGCCCTCTGTAACTCTGTAGGGCCTCAAGTTCAAATTATAGGAAATATTACTAATGCTGAAAACACGGGCTTGAGTAGAGTTCATGCCAAATGGTGATGCTACTGATTTCTTCTGGAAGCTCTCAACAGAAACTGGTTGGTTTTAAGAAAGTAGTTGGAAGAAGTTAAATTGTACTCTTTGTAGATAGTGTTATTACTTTACTCTGATTGGGTTACTGTTATAAGCATTTTAGCTATATCCTTTCTATTGTAACCGTCAGTAATACATTAAAAAGATATATGTGTTAGACCATAAAAAAAAAAGGAGAGAGAGACTGGATACATTTTCTATCTCTTCAGTTCAGTTCAGTCGCTCGGTCGTGTCCGACTCTTTGCGACCCCATGAATCGCAGCACACCAGGCCTCCCTGTCCATCATCAACTCCTGGAGTCTACCCAAACCCATGTCCATCGAGTCGGTGATACCATCCAGCCATCTCATCCTCTGTCATCCCCTTCTCCTCCTGCCCCCAATCCTTCCCAGTATCAGGATCTTTTCCAATGAGTCAACTCTTCGCATGAGGTGGCCAAAGTATTGGAGTTAATCCCACCGAATGGCTTTAGGTGGGCTTCCCGGAGTCCTTTACCTGGTGTACACACAGCCTTAGTATTACCTCTAACCTCTGCACCACCCATGAGAAATCAATATGCCTTTCTGTGTTTCCACGAATTAAACTGAAAGCGAGGGTTTCAACAGGATTCTTGGTGTGCTTGCCGTCTAAGTCTCAGATTTGGCAAAAGACAACATGCTGCCGCCCTTAGTGAGCTGAGGCCTCTGATATGGTATCAGGTTGGTAATGAACTAGCTCCAAGGTCACCTCAATTTCTGAGACATTTATGGCATTTCCCTGTTGATTATTTACCCTGGGCGCTATCTTAAGAGCTGCAATGACCTGCAGAGGTAATATTGGCAAACTGATGATTCAACCTTTTGTCGGAATAAGGTGATCTAGGCAATGCAGTAGATTTTCCTAGTGTTTTCACTCGAGCTCGGTTTTTAAGAAGGGATCTGAGTTTCTTAAGTGAGATACTGCTTCTTCAGTCAAAGTGAAACATGCTCATAGATACACTCTACTCACTCATGGAAAACTCTGGGCAATTCTCACTTCTGCTTTTTGTGTCACTGGAAATAGAAAAAGGGATCTAACTGGGCAGGCTCCCCTGCCATCATTCATTCAATCAACAAGCATCCATCAGCTCCCTTCTCTGTGCTGAACACTGTGCTACTGGCTGAGTTAAATTCCTGGCTTCTTGGCACCGACACCCCTCGGAGTGCACGTGTGCTAAGCTGCTTCAGTTATGTCCAACTCTTTGCGACCCTCAGGACTGTAGCCCTCCAGGCTCCTCTGTCCATGGGATTTCCCAGTCATGAATACTGGAATGGGTTGCAATGCCCTCCTTGAGGCGATCTTCCCAACCCAGGGATTGAACCCACATCACTTGCATCTGCTGCATTGGCAGGCGGGTTCTTTACCACTAGGGCCACCTGGGAAGCACCCCCACTACACCACTGGGAGGGACCTTTGTGAAAACAGGGCAACAACTATTAACTGTGATAATTCTAAGAGGTAAGCAAGCAGAATATAGTGCTAGAGAATTATAGAGAAATAAGGTAGAGTTTACTCTGTGTTAGGTGGTCAGTGAAAACCTGAAGGAACTTTAATGCTTGCTACTCAAAGTGTGATCTGCAGACAAGCACAATGACATTCCCTGGGAACTTTAGGAAAATGTAGACTCTTAGCCCCCAACCTCAGACCCACTGAACCAAAATCTGCATTTTTAACAATCAGGGTACTTGTTTTCATATTAAAGTTGAGGACATTGTCAAAGCACTGATTCCAACCTTGAGAGCACACTGGAATCTGCTGGGGAACTTTAGAAAATTATGATATCTGGGTCTCTCTTCCCCAGAGAAGACTTTGGTGTGAGCTGTAACATGGGCCTCAGGATTATTTTTAAGTTCCCCAGAAGATTCTGAAATGCAGCAAAATTTCTAAATCAAATGACTCAATCAAATGTGCTTCAGCAAAATTTCAGAATCAAATGACTCAATCAAATGTGCTTTAGCACGGTGCTTGGCCCACTGTAGGTACTTGATAAATGCTTGTGAATCAATGCTTGATTCTTTAGTTTTCTCAGAGATTCCCTCCAGAGCCTGCAAGTAAGCACAAATGTTACCATCCTCGGACTTTGTCCTTAAGAAGAGCCACTGTCCCCAGATACATGAAGCCAGTCCCCTAAACCAGTTGGAAGAATGAATTCAAGGACAAGTATACCAGAGGCATCAAACTCTTCCCAATGCTGCATAACCATTCATTCTGGGCATTTTTGGGTGAAATTACAGGAGTTATAAGGGATCATCTCTCTAGTGGGGGAACGAACACAAGTGAGGACATGCAATCCTGGGTAGCACTGAGCATGATTTTCCAATTCTCTGCACAAATAGGGAGAGAGCCCACACCAGAGAAAAACCTCTTCAGGCCAGTCTGGTAACATTCTTGGCTAATGAGCTCGGAACAGCATGTCCCTACCCTGGCATTATCAGGGAAGACTTGAGGGAGGGGAGGTGTGAAGAGGGTACAGACTGTGATCAAACCAAAGATGTACATGATACAGAGCTGTGGGGAAGTCCCTGGGTACTTTCTGCACCTTTGGGAGGTAAGACGTACCCAGCCGGCAATGCGTATGTTGGTGAGCACAGCAGAATCCCCCCATGTCAAGGACAATTTAGTGACGTGGGAGAGCACAATGCGACCCCCATGTCAAGGACGATTTGGGGACCAGGGACACAATCAGCTTTCCATTGTCCAAGAGTGGCCCAGACACCAGGGAGACTTGAGAACGCACAGAGCAACCCCTGAACTTGCCACAGGAGGTTGCAAAAGGTTTTCTAGCAAACAAACTTGATTCATTTCCTCCCTGTGGGTGTCCTAGGCTTTCAAGATCTCTTCTGAATAATGCCCTTCCAGGCAAAGGACAGGCAGGCAAGTTGGGTAACAGTATCAGTTGACAGCGCGGAGGAAAGGGACAAGAAGGAAATTTCGGTGACACACACCTGTCTCTAAGGACTTCCTCACCCTTATGGGGGAGACAAAAGGTTTCGACTCCAAACATAAAATCAGCAAAATCCTGACACAGAGGAGACACCACAAATAATTGGTTTAACCCTTTCAGGCCTTTCAACAAACTACAGAGTCAGCAAAATAAACACATTTCCAGCTGGGGGAGGCCCACTGTAACGGTATGCACTAGATAAGGTCCCCATGCTTTCGGGAACATGAAAATGCTTAAACTCTGGGTCTAAGCAGAGTTGAAAATGACATAGGCAAAGAAATATGTGAATATGTTACTTCCTCAGAGATAAATGTCTTTGAAAACAGGAATGTAGAAATCTAATGTGCACAGAGTAATACCAAGGAAACGGCATATTCTTTGAGAGTAAATCATTTCCTGTAATGTAAATAATTCCTATCCAGTGAACTTAGTTTGTGAGTTTCCTAATGAACTGGCATATCTAGTCTTTCCAGTGGCTGTGTGCACATGGTACCAAACCGCAAGTTCAACCTCACGGGCTACAGCTCTTGGCCCATTCCACACCTGCAGCTGCACCTGGGTAGCTAAGAGACCGAAAAAAAAAAAAAAGAAAGAAAAAGAAAGAAAGAAACTCTAATATTCTGCCTGGTCCCACATTGCGGTCCTGACCACAAACCCCCAGTTGGATCTCACTGCTGCCTGGCAGGCATTCTATATGCTCACACCTCGTTTCCTCTCCATTATGCTTGCTGACTATTTCCTACCTTCTCTCCCCTGAATCTTTCCTCTCTCTCCCTTATTCATCACCCTAAGCTGATACCTACTTTGCTTCTTTTTCAAAGTTAATTTTTATTGGAGTACAGTAGCTTTATAGTGTACATCTGTGTTAGTGTCTACTGTACAGCGAAGTGAGTCAGCTATATGTAGCCATACTTCCCCTCTTTTTTGAATATTCTTCCCGTTTAGGTCACCACAGCACGCTGAGTAGAGATCCCTGCGCTATACGGTGGGTTCTTGCTAGTTATCTATTTTACACGTAGTCTCAATTATATACATGTCAATCTCAATCTCCCAGTCTGTCACACCTCCCACCTTACCCCCTTGATCGCCATACATTTCTTCTCTATGTCTGGATCTATTTAATAAGATTGTCTATACCATTTTTCTACACTCCACACATATGCATTAATTATATATGTATTTCTCTCTTTCTGACTTCCTTAACTCTATAAGACAATCCCCAGGTCCATCCACATCTCGACAAATGACCCAGTTTTGTTCCTTTTTATGGCTGAATAACATTCCATCATATCTAAGTACCCCATCTTCTTTATCCATTCCTTTGTGAGGGACATTTAGGTGACTGTTACGTCCCAGCTATTGTAAATAGCTACTTTGCTTCTTGTTTCGGTTTTTCAAAAGGAGCACTCAGAAGAGAAACTCCCATTTTCTCATCGTCACTCTACCCGACGGCTGGCATCTGTGCCCTTCCCTGTGTTCTGCTTCCTCTCCTTTCTGCCACTGGATAAGCTGCCATTGCTGCCAACCAAGACCAACCACAGCACTGAAGCAAGAGATTCCATCTTCTCATGTTGTTATCTCAAGGAGCGGGCCAACCCTTCCCCCTCCCTTATCGTCTTGTCTGGATGCCCACGAGTATGCAAACATTCAGGAATAGCCTCCATCTTCTCAACCTTCTATTGACACCCCATCCCCCAGTCTCCCCCTATAACCACCGAATTTCTCTGCTTCTCTTTAGAATAAACGTTTATTCTCTTTAGAATAAAAACTTCAAAGGATTTTCAAATGAGTTGTTCCTGCTGTATATTCAGCACCTAGGACAGAATCTGGAACAGAGTAGGTGAAAAACTTTTTCAAATGAGGGGATGGACAAACCTATGACTACAGCCATTTTATTCATTGCAGCACTGGGAACATATCAAGCAAGTCAAATCAAGCTTAACTATCAAAATTGTTGTGACCATAGAGAATTCCACAATACTAAGAATTCATTGTATGCGAGGTGTTGTGCTAGATAAATGACATTATGAGAAGACAGGAGTTGTTTGTTACTCTCCCTTCTTAAGAGAACTAAAGATCAATAGAGAAGGTGGTACACAGATGCAAACCAAGTAATATATTTAAGAAAAATATAGCAAATCTTACCTGGAGAGAGTTTAATAACAAAAGTATTTGTGGAGGCTCTGCTGTGTTTTTAGCTAACATTTTTTTAATGATTTTTTTTTAATGTGAATCACTTTTAAAGACTTCATTGAATTTGTTACAATGTTGCTTCTGTTTTATGTTTTGGTTTTTTGGCTGCGAGACATGTGAGATCTTAGCTCCCCAACCAGAGACCGAACCTGCATCCCCTGCTCCTCTAGGCAATGACTTAACTACTAGACCCCCAGGGAAATCCCCTAACTAACATTTACAGAGCTCTTAAAATATGCCAGGAACAATATGCCAATATGAGTGTTTCACATTTGTCAACTCATTTAAATCTTACAGGTTTCCCTTGTGGTTCAGCTGGTAAAGAATCTGCCTACAGTGTGGGAGATCTGGGTTCTATCCCTGGGTTGGGAAGATCCCCTGGAGAACGGAAAGGCTATCCACTCTCTGGCTTTGAGAATTCCATGGACTGTATAGTCCATGGGGTTGCAAAGAGTCAGACATGACTGAGCGACCTTCACTTTCACACTTTCAACTTCTTTAAAGCTTACAAGAGTGTTATGAGAAAAATACTACTTAAAACCCCATTTTACAGAAGACAAAACTGAGTCACAGAGAGTCAAGTAACTGACCCATGATAGCACAGCATAGAATTAGTGTAATTAGATAAATAATAAACTGGAAATGTTCAAACTAAAGAACAAGAATTTAGACCTATCAATCATCGAAACACACCTATTTGTTCATCAGCTACTCAACACATGTACTACACAAAAACAATCTCTAATAGAGTATCATACTTTTGTACATAGACTCTACCTTCCAGAAAAATCACTAATGAAGTGGTAGGGCCTTAGACCACGGCTTCTCAGACCTTATTATTAATAGAGATCAACTGGGGATCTTGTTAAAATACAGACTCTAGAGTGTTCCTAGTGGTCCGGTGGTTAAGAATCTGCCTGCAAATGTAGGGGACACGGGTTCCATCCCTGGTCTGGGAAGATCCTACAGGCTGCTGGGCAACTAATGCCATGCACCACAGCTACTGAAGCCCACTCGCCCTAGAGTCCGTTCTCCGCAACAAGAGAAGCCACCGCAGTGAGAAGCTGGAGCACTGCAACCAGAGAAAAGCCTTCGAGCAGCAACAAAGACCCAGCAGAGCCAAAACAAATAAATAAATTTTTAAAAATTAAAAAAGTATTACAGATTCTAATTTGGCAGATCTGGGTGGGTCCTGAAGCTCTGGCTTTCTCACAAACTGAAAGGAGAGTTGGATCTGCTGGTCTAGGCTTGGTGCTTTAAGTCGCATGCACTTAGACAAATTAGTACCTACATGCAGTCTTTATTTAATCAGCCACCCTGTAACTGACAAGTAGGGAACTCACCTCCAATGAGGAAAGTATGAGCTATAGTGAAAGATAAGCCCCTTCTGCCTATTTTGACCGTATATCAAGGGAAAAGTCAAGATTTCTTGAAAAATCTCTTTTCAAGTGAACAGATGTTGCCAACTTTTATGTCATTTATAGTTTCTTTAGAAAAAAATTACTCAGCGATGAAATTGGCTTCATCCCCAGACCTTTAACTTATCTATTGTCCCCACTAGACCAACAGCCAGCTCTTAAAATACCTTCTCAGTTTATCTTTAACCCAGAAGCATGGGGCTTTTCCTGGTCTTTGGCTGGCCCCTTGCTTCCCCAGCCTAAACAGAAGTCTGCCCTGCTGCAGTCACCTTTCCTGCTGGCTGCAAAGGGAACTTCAGGGAAACAAAAGCACAGAGGCCCCGGCTCCCTGCGTCCCCCAGCCAGGGGGCCTTTATGCTTTGAGATTCCGCTGAGAGGCTCCTAAGGTGAAGTTGCCCCAGGAGCTGAGTGCCTCCCCTCCTGCTTCACAGGCACAGGGAGGTTAGAAGGTTAAGGTAGCCTGCCCTTCAAAGTGTTTCGCAAAGATTAACTAATCCAGACAACACCCAGCCTCTGGCAGAGCAGAGCAATAGGTGATCTACACTTACAAGGGGAAGCTAGCCCCAGGCAGTCAGGGGACTGGGATTTCTACAGACAGGAGGAAATTTCAAGCACAAATTGAACAGCATCCCAGAACCATGTGTATATGTCTAACCATACAAATAGAATATATTACATACAATAATATGATTACAAAAGAGTATATTTTATTTTACAGATTTATTCTATATGTATTTTATCCCATACAGGGGCTTCCCTGGTAGCTCAGTGGTAAAGAATCCACCTGCTAATGGAGGAAATGAAGGTTTGATCCCTTGGTTGGGAAGATCCGCTGGAGAAGGGAATGGCTACCCACTCCAATATTCTTGCCTGGAAAATCCCATGGACAGAGGAGCCTGGTGGGCTACAGTCCATAGGGCTGCAAATAGTCAGACATGATTTAGCAACTAAACAACAACAATCATATATATACTTGTGTGTGTATATATGCATGCATGCTCAGTCATGAAGTAATGCCTGACGCTTTGCTACACCATGGACTATTGCCCACCGGGTTCCTCTGTCCCTGGGATTTCCCAGGCAAGAATACTTGAGTGGGTAGCCATTCCCTTCTCCAGGGGATCTTCCTGACCCAAGGATCGAAATTGGATCTCTTGCATCGCAGGCAGGTTCTTTACCATCTGAGCCATCAGGGAAGTCCATGAGTGTATATATACATACAAACATACATAATATTATGGGCTGAACTGTGTCACTCCAAGACTCACATTAAAGTCCTAAGATTCAGTACCTTAGAATATAACCAATTAAAATAAATTGAGGTCAATTGGATAGGCTCTAACTCAATATGATTGGTGTTCTTATAAGAAGTGGAAACTAGGATACAGATGATGCACAGTGGAAACACCATATGAGAACAAAGGGAGACCACCATCTGCAAGCCAAAGAGAGAGATTTCAGAAGAAATCAACCATGTTGACAACTTGATCTTAAACTTGTAACCTTCAGGATTGTAAAAAAAACACATTTTTGTCATCAGTTCAGTTCAGTTCAGTCGCTCAGTCATGTCCCACTCTTTGGGACCCCATGGACTGCAGCACTCCAGGCCTCCCTGTCCATTGCCAACTCCCAGAGTTTACTCAAACTCATGTCCATTGATTCGGTGATGCCATCCAACCGTCTCATCCTCAGTTGTCCCCTTCTCTTCCCACCTTCAATCTTTCCCAGCATCAGGGTCTTTTCCAATGAGTCAGTTCTTCGCATCAGGTGGCCAAAGTGCTTCAACATCAGTCCTTCCAATGAACACCCAGGACTGATCTCCTTAGGATGGACTGGTTGGATCTCCTTGCAGTCCAAGAGACTCTCAACAGTCTTCTCCAACACCACAGTTCAAAAGCAACCATTCTTCAGCACTCAGCTTTCTTTATAGTCCAACTCTCACATTCATACATGACTACTGGAAAAACCATATCTTTGACTAGATGGACATTTGTTGGCAGTGTAATGTCTCTGCTTTTTAATATGCTGTCTAGGTTGATCACAATTTTTCTTCCAAGGAGCAAGCGTCTTTTAATTTCATAGCTGCAGTCACCATCTGCAGTGATTTTGGAGCCCCCAAAATAAAGTCTGTCACTGTTTCCACTGTTTCCCCATCTATTTGCCATGAAGTGATGGGACCAGATGCCATGATCTTAGTTTTCTGACTGTTAAGCTTTAAGCCAACTTTTTCACTCTCCTCTTTCACCTTCATCAAGAGGCTCTTTAGTTCTTCTTCACTTTCTGCCATAAGGGTGGTGTCATCTGCATAGCTGAGGTTATGGATATTTCTCCCGGCAATCTTGATTCCAGCTTGTTCTTCATCCAGCCCAGTGTTTCTCATGATGTACTCTGCATATAAGTTAAATAAGCAGGGTGACAATATACAGCCTTGATGTACTCCTTTCCCTATTTGGAAGCAGTCTGTTGTTCCATGTCCAGTTCTAACTGTTGCTTCCTGACCTGCATACTGATTTCTCAAAAGGCAGGTCAGTGGTCTGGTATTCCTATCTCTTTCAGAATTTTCCACAGTTTGTTGTGATCCACACAGTCAAACGCTTTGGCATAGTCAATAAAGCAGAAGTAGATATTTTTCGGGAACTCTCTTGCTTTTTCGATGATCCAATGAATGTTGGCAATTTGATCTCTGGTTCCTCTGCCTTTTCTAAATCCAGATTAAACATCTGCAAGTTCATGGTTCATGTACTGTTGAAACCTGGCTTGGAGAATTTTGAACATTACTTTGCTAGCGTGTGAGATGAGTACAATTGTGCAGTAGTTTGAACATTCTTTGGCCTTGCCTTTCTTTGGGATTGGAATGAAAACTGTCCTTTTCCAGTCTTGTGGCCATTGCTGAGTTTTCCAAATTTGCTGGCATATTGAGTGCAACACTTTCACAGCATCATCTTTTAGGGTTTGAAACAGCTCAACTGGAATTCCATCACTTTCACTAGCTTTGTTTATAGTGATGCTTCCTAAGGCCCACTTGACTTCACATTCCAGGATGTCTGGCTCTAGGTGAGTGATCACACCATTGTGATTAACTGGGTCGTGAAGATCTTTTTTGTATAGTTCTTCTGTGTATTCTTGCCACCTCTTCTTAATATCTTCTGCTTCTGTTAGGTCCACACCATTTCTGTCCTTTATCTAGCCCATCTTTGCATGAAATGTTCCCTTCATATCTCTAATTTTCTTGAAGAGATCTCTAGTCTTGCCCATTCTATTTTTTTCCTTTATTTCTTTGCATTGATTGCTGAGGAAGTCTTTCTTATGTCTCCTTGCTATTCTTTGGAACTCTGCATTTAAATGGGTATACCTTTCCTTTTCTCCTTTGCCTTTTGCTTCTCTTCTATTCACAACTATTTGTAATGGAAGCCCCCCAATCTATTGTATTTTTGTTATGGCAGCCCAAGCAAACTATCACACTTGCACACACACACTCTTGTCCTTTGTTGTTTAGTTACTCAGTCATGTCCAACTCTTTTGCAATCCCATGGACTGTAGTCTGCCATGCTCCTCTGGCCATGGGATTTCTCAGGCAAGAATACTGGAGTGAGTTGCCATCTCCTGCTCCAGGGGATCTTTCACAGGGATCAAACCTGAGAGTCCTGCATTGGCAGGTAGTTCTTTACCACTGAACCACCTGGGTAGCACACACACATATGGTGACCACAAAGTCTGGAAAAAGAGACAAACATATGTCAAAAGATTTATTGCCATCACATTACCATAAATGATAAAATAATATTATCTAAGAGTCAAGACTTTATGGCCACCCTCTACAGGTATGAACTCTCACACACATCTTGCCTTGTCCTTGCTCTAGGAGAGAGAATGGAGTTTTAAATAAAAAGTCAACTGATGAGGTGAAAAAGGACTCAAGGATGCTACCACATTGCTTTCTGCCAACTTGGGAATGGGGAGGAGTGTTCTCAGTCCTGGACGACAACTTCTTTGGAGTTATCTTTCCTCTGTTGGCCCTTGGGTTCTCTTTGATGTTATTCCATTAAGTGGCCCAAACACACACCTTCACTTTAACTAGATAGGCTCCTTGCCTTGGGCTTCTTTGTTCTTTGCCAACATCCTTCCTAGACTCTCTCCAGTGAAGCCTTTGGTTGCGGGAGACTTACCTTGTTTGGGGATGGTTAATCATTCCCAAGAATTTGTAAATACTTTGACCATCATTATGTACAGAAACTGAAACATAAAAATTAAAACAAAATCCCAGAGACAAGAAGACAGATGACAGGAAGGAGAATAACCAGCTTGACCGACCCAGTTGTGGAAAATGTGTGACTTTAGAGGAAAAGAAAAAACTTCTTCTTTTCTGTCATAGTAATGATTGTAAAAACAGTACTGTCATCAGTTTGCTAAATGAGGAAGTCTAAAAATAAGTATTTTAGACTGAGTTAACAACTTACCATGAGATCTCACTTCACTGAAAGCAAAATTAAGGGAACTCAGATATTTAAAGAACATGTTATGTAAACCAGGGACATTCTGTAGCTTACCTCATGTAATTTTCATCATAATCACGTGAAGTAGATTTCGTTATCCTCAATTTGTACATAAAGAACTACAGAGAAATTAAATAGAGACATTACCAGTTGAGTGACTCAACAGACAGTGTTTTCTCTCTTGCTGCCATTCATCATGGAATATGGAAAAGGTAAACATTTGTTTTCTCTCTTATTGTCTCTAGAGATAGCCTGACTGTATGACAAAGTTGTAGTTAATGATATGTAAGCATATGCAGAAGATTACCAAATTGATATTGATAGTTTAGACTTCTAGCCTAAATCCAGATTTTTGTATCCAACTTCCTGCTCAATATCCTTGTGTAAGAACCTCGGCCTAACAGGTTCTATCTGTCCTGAGCTTCCTAGCTGTATCTGCCATCCAAGTAAATGCCAACTCTGTTTTCCCATGTGCACACACCTAAAAATGTGGTCATCCTTGTCTCCCTTTCTTTCGCCCTCCACCCATATCCAATCAACCTTCAGGTTCAGTAGCTCTATTGCTTCTCACTGCCCTCACTGCTGCTGTCTGCTCCAAGTCACCAATATCTCTTACTCAGAAACCTCCTTGTTGTTGTTCAGTTGCTACGTTGTGTCCACCTCTTTGTGACCCCATGGACTGTAGCAAGTCAGGCTCCCCTGTTCTCCACTGTCTCTCAGAGTTTACTCAAATTCACGTCCATCGAGTCGGTGATGCTACCTAAACAACTCATCCTCTGCCACAATTTTCTCCTTTTGTGTTCAGTCTTTCCCAGCATCAGGGTCTTTTCCAACAAGTTGGCTCTTCACATCAGGTGGCCAAAGTATTGGAGCTTCAGCTTTAGCAACAGTCCTTCCAATGAATATTCAGGGTTGATTTTCTTTAGGATTGACTGATTTGATCTTGTTGTCCAAGGGACTCTCAAGAGTCTTCTCCAGCACCACTCTTCAAAAGTATCAATTCTTTGGTGCTCAGACTTCTTTATGGTCCAACTCCCATATCCTTACATGATTACTGAAAAAAACCATAGCTTTGATGATATTGACTGTGTGTTTGTTTGCATCCTGTCTCCTCCTTGAGTGCCGTCTCAACACAGTACCCAGAATGAGTCTGTTACATTGTAAATCAGACCACATCCTTCCTCTGCTCACAATGGTTCCATAGCTTCTCATCTCATTCAGAGTAGAAGCCAAAGTCATCAGAGAAGTTCAGAAGTCTCATATAACATGGCTCCCTTACCTACTTGATTTCCTGTTGCACCCTCTCCCCTTGGCTCTGATTCAGCCACAGTGATCTTGCATCAGAACTTTGCACTTAATAAATTCCTTCTCTGGAAAAATTTTCCACAATCTAGTTGCATGATTCACTCCTTAAATACCTTCTTGTCTTTATTCAAATGTCACCCTCTCAGTGGCTCCTTTTCTCACTCATTCTATTTAGGTTGTATTTTTCAGGGGCGAGGCGGGGGGCAGGGCACAACCATGAGAGATCTTTAGTTCCCTGTCCAGGGACTGAACCTGTGCCCCTCACAAGGAAAGCTCAGAGTCTTCACTGGACTGTCAGTGAAGTCCTTCCCTCCATTTAAAGTGCAACTGCTCACCACTACCACCAACCAGAACACGCTACCCTCTTCCTGGTTTTATTTTGTCTATAGCATTTACCATCATCAAGTACTATATATTTAACTTATTTGTCTTGTTTACTGTCTGTCTCTCCCCAGTAAAGTGTCAGCTCCATTTGGACAAAGATTTGTTTTATTATCTATAGGGTCACCTAGAATAATGCCTGATCTGAAATAGCTGCTCAATAAATATATGATTAATTGACTAATTAGTTCATTAATGCTGGAGGATTAGGCGGAAATAACTGTCTCCTTTATGTAAAGGTTAGGTAACAGAAAGTCATTGCCAGCTTTTAAAATGCTGAGAATAAATGGAAAGATGTTAGGTGGTGTTGTGCCACACAAGCATCACCTGCAATCTATTATCTCTAAACACGTCATCATGTGAGGAAACTGTCATCTTATTCATGTAAACCAAGCGCTGGGAAACTAAGCCCCACAGGCAAACTTTGGTTTCCAGCCTGTTCTGTGTAAATTAGATTTTATTGGAATATAGTCACATATATTTACATAATGTCTACGGCAGAGTTATATGGCTCACAAAGCCTAAAAGATTTACTATCTGCCCCTTTACAGAAAAAGGTTTTCAATTCTTGATGTAAGCTAGAGTTAGCAGAGTTTTATTTTCAGTCAACTGCATTTTGGGTCCATGTGCTGTTCAGCTGTGCTGCCATGGGGAGCAAAACTGAATGACAACCCCAGCTGCTGCCCCCTGGACTCATGACCACATTTTTGGGATCCATGCTTCAAACAAACTGCTTTTACCCAATGTCTAAGCACAGATGTCATTTCTGCAAGATTCAGGGATCTTCCGACAAGTGACTTTGGTTCAGATACACCCAACTCTTTGGCCAAAACTTCCTTGCAACAGTTCAGGAATTGAAGACTCTTCTGAACCAGACTTTCCTCCTTCTCTCCTTCCCAGGGGTCAGACTGCTGCTCTCCCCACATACTTTTCTACCTTCTTTTTCATCCTTCACAAGTGTTTTCTTCAATAAATCTCTGCCATGTCTAGTCTTATTTTGCCTTCTGCTTCTCAGAAGACCTCTAATAGCATTAGTATTCTTGATCCAAAGTTTGTGTTAGTCCAAATGCTTGACTGCAGTCACAGAGCTGCTAAGAAGTGATTTTCAGACTCGAACCAACATGGACGTGACTCAAAAGCTCATACTTCCTCAATATTGCTCTAATATTATTAGTTCTGTAGCTACTAATTTTGCTTCCCTCCTTATATTCACTCGTTCAATCAGGAATCCACAGCACCTTTATGGTCATGGGCCATATTTTATTCAGTCTCTACTCTAACACCTAGCAGAGCTTATCAAACAGTTGGCAACTTTGGATTGGATGAAAGAATAAATGGCTGAACAAATATTTATTGGATGTTTAAAATGTGTGCCTTTGGTTAAAGGTTTTACTGTGTATACAATCTAGTTGAAGAAATGCTGTACGAATGACCGTGTGCAAGAATAACTCAGTTGTGTTGCCTAAAATGTACTAACAGATAAGAGTCTGGTGACAATAGGATCAGCAAGGAGATTATTACAATAGCACTGACAGGATATAATAAGGGGCTGAACTTGATCACACAACGGGGATTGAATGAAAAGGAACATAAGAGCAAGATTTTATAAAAACGCATGTTCGGCAGGTCATTAATTGGTCACAGAAGTCAAGCAAGAACAAGGAGCAAGATGACTCAAAGGTTCTGAGCCTGGATGACTGAACACAAACCAGTGTCATTTGCCAATATAAGGACTTGAAGAAGTGGAGCTAGTTTGTTGGGCAACAGTTTACCAATTCTGTTGGGAAATGGGAGGACTATTCAATAGGAATCACTTAAAAGATGATTAGAAAAGTGAGATTAGCCTCAGGAAGGGCTTCCAGGGCCAGAAACAGCCTTGGAAGTCATTCCACTCAGAGAAGACAGCTGTAATTATGAGTGAATGACTCAAGATTGTTATTGCTGTTTAGTCCCTAAGTCATGTCCAACTCCTGAGACACCATGAACTATAGCCTGCCAGGCTTCTCTGTCTATGGGCTTTCCCAGGCAACAATGTAGGTGTGGGTGGCCATTTCAACCTCCAGGGGATCTTCCTGACCCAGGGATTGAACCTAGGTCTCCTGCATCTCCTGCATGGGCAAGAGGATTCTTTACTGCTGAGCCACCAGAGAAGCCCCCAGTTCTAGGATGGAGTGTATGGGGAAAAAAATTAACATCAAGTGTGATACCTACACATAGGAGATGAGAAGTGAAGAAAGAAAAATACGTAAAGAAAATAGTAAAAGAGTAAACAAGGAAGGAATGAGAACCAAAATAGTGAGGTGGTACAGAGGTCAGAGAAAAGAGAAAAGAGAGTGGTCGATGATTGAAAAGAATGCAGATAATAGAGGTAATATGGATTAGAGATTTGGGAGCACATGAAAAAGCTTAACTAAATGAGAGCTTGAAGAATCAGCATGATCGAGCACTAGTTTATTGGTTTCGTTTGGTCTGTTCGTCTTTACTTTCTTTTTCTTTAAAGAAAAGTAGACTTCATGTTTTCCTGTAAAACCTTCATGGAGGCAAGAAGTTGAAAAGAATGAAAAAGGAGATGACTGAGATAGCAGGTTTCAGAGGAGGAAGGATGGGGTGGAGGATAAAAACGAGGAGTCTAGTTTTGAAAAGGAAGATGAATCAATGCTCCCTCCAAGTTAGACAGGAAGGATGAGAGCATCTGTCCTTCTCCACGTGAGTTCTATTCAGCATCAGACACACTGTCATTTAATTCTGATATTTGCCAACCCTGAAAGAAGGTTAGATCTGATCTAAGCCAACTCCTCAGATATGCAGATGATACTACTCTAATGGCAGAAAGTGAAGAGGAATTAAAGAGCTCCTTGGTGAAGGTGAAAGAGAAGGGTGAAAAAGCTGGCTTAAAACTCAACATTCTTAAAAAAAAAAAAAAACCAACAAACTAAGATCATGGCATCTGGTCTCATCACTTCATGGCAAAATAGATGAGGAAAAAGTGGAAACAGTGTCAGATTTTATTTTCTTGGGCTCCAAAATCACTACAGATGGGGACTGCAGCCATGAAATTAAAAGATGTTTGCTCCTTGGAAGAAAAGCTATGACAAACCTAGACAGCGTTTTAAAAAGCAGAGACAGTGTATTAAAAACCATTGTCAAAACTATGGTTTTTCTTTTTTTTTTTTTTTAATAAATTTATTTATTTTAGTTGGGGGCTAATTACTTTACAATATTGTAATAGTTTTTGCCATACATTGACATGAATCAGCCATGGGTTTACATGTGTTCCCCTTCCTGGACCCCCCACCCACTTCCCTCCCCATCCCATCCCTCTGGGTCATCCCATTGCCCCGGCCCTGAGCCCTTGTCTCATGCATCGAACATGGAATGGTGTTCTGTTTCACATACGATAATATACATGTTTCAACGCTATTCTCCCAGAACGTCCCACCCTCACCTTCTCCCTCAGAGTCCATAAAATTGTTCCATGCATCTGTGTCTCTTATTCTGACTCGCATATAGGGTTATCGTTACCATCTTTCAAATTCCATATATATGCATTAGTATACTGTATTGTTGTTTTTCTTTCTGGCTTACTTCACTCTGTATAATGGGCTCCAGTTTCATCCATCTCAGTAGAACCGATTCAAATGTATTTTTTTAATGGCTGAGTAATATTCCATTGTGTATATGTACCACAGCTTCCTTATCCACTCGTCTGCTGATGGACATCTTGGTTGCTTCCATGTCCTGGCTATTGTAAACAGTGCTGCGATGAACATTGGGGTACACGTGTCTCTTTCAATTCTGGTTTCCTCGGTGTATATGCCCAGCAGTGGGATTGCTGGGACATATGGCAGTTCTATTCCCAGTTTTTTAAGGAATCTCCACACTGTTCTCCATAGTGGCTGTACTAGTTTGCATTCCCACCAACAGTGTAAGAGGGTTCCCTTTTCTCCACACCCTCTCCAGCATTTATTGCTTGTAGACTTTTGGATAGCAGCCATTCTGACTGGTGTGAAATGATACCTCATTGAGGTTTTGATTTGCATTTCTCTAATAATGAGTGATGTTGAGCATCTTTTCATGTGTTTGTTAGCCATCTGTATGTCTTCTTTGGAGAAATGTCTGTTTAGTTCTTTGGCCCATTTTTTGATTGGGTCGTTTATTTTTCTGGAATTCAGCTGCAGAAGTTGCTTGTATATTTTTGAGATTAATTGTTTGTCTGTTGCTTCATTTGCTATTATTTTCTCCCATTCTGAAGGCTGTCTTTTCACCTTGCTTATAGTTTCCTTTGTTGTGCAAAAGCTTTTAATTTTAATTAGGTCCCATTTGTTTATTTTTGCTTTTATTTCCAATATTCTGGAAGGTGGGTCATGGAGGATCCTGCTGTGATTTATGTCGGAGAGTGTTTTGCCTATGTTTTCCTCTAGGAGTTTTATAGTTTCTGGTCTTACGTTTAGATCTTTAATCCATTTTGAGTTTATTTTTGTGTATGGTGTTAGGAAGTGTTCTAGTTTCATTCTTTTGCAAGTGGTTGACCAGTTTTCCCAGCACCACTTGTTAAAGAGATTGTCTTTTCTCCATTGTATACTCTTGCCTCCTTTGTCGAAGATAAGGTGTCCATATGTGCGTGGGTTTATCTCTGGGCTGGTTTTTCTAATAGTCATATACGGATGTGAGAGTTGGACAATAAAGAAGGCTGAAAACTGAAGAATTGATGCTTTCAAACAGTGGTGCTGGAGAAGACTCTCGAGAGTCCCTTGGACTACAAGGAGATCAAACCAGTCAATCCTAGAGGAAATCAGTCCTGAATATTCATTGAAAGGACTGATGCTGAAGCTGAAGCTCTAATACTTTGGCTACCTGATGCGAAGAACTGTCTCATTGAAAAAGACCCTGATGCTAGGAAAGATATGAAGGCAGGAGGAGAAGGGGTTGAGAGAGGATGAGATGGTTGGATGGCATCACTCACTTAGTGGACATGAGTTTGAGCAAGCTCTGGGATACAGTGAAGGACAGGGAAGCCTGGCGTGCTGCAGTTCATGGGGTCACAAAGAGTTGGACACGACTTAGCGACTGAACAACAACAGTAATCCAACCATATTGACACTGAGCCTAACAGATATATCTTTCTTTTGTATTTGAATATGCTATGTACCCATGTTAAAAACATAATGCTCATCCAGCTAAAACTTTAATGACTACACAGATGGAAGTGATAAAATAAAGGAAAAAAATCAAGTTGTCACATATGAATGCAGAAATTTCCTTGATTTCATCAAAAGAAGAATGGTAAAAAGCAGTAGGAAATGGACTACTTTCCGTCTGGATGGTGGATGTCTGAGCAAGTCGCCTATATTTGCTTCTAAATGGTGAACTTATTGATGAATTTTCTGTGGGTAACTAAAAACAGACGTTTTATTCAAAGTCTTAAATACCTTCATGTAGATTTCATGTTGCCGTTATAGAGAGTCTCAAAGTTACTTTAGTTGGGCAGTTCATATGTTGTTGGAAGTCTTAAATTAGGTTGTAAATTGTCATTAATGCCCTTTCTCAAATAGATGTTTCAACATATGTCAGTTTCTCAATTAGCATTTTTCTAATTTTTTTCTTCACTTTTCTGATTTCTTGAACTGTTACATTTTAAATATGGGGATGGTCTGGGAGATTGGAATTGACATATATACACTACTATGTATAAAACAGATAACCAATGAGAACCTATAGTATAGCCCAAGGAATTCTACTCAACGCACTGTGGTGACCCAGTCAGGAAGGAAATCCAAAAGAGAGGATATATGCAAACCCATAGCTGAATCAGTTTGCTGTACAGCAGAAACTAACACAACATTGTAAAGCAACCATACCTCAATCAAAAAAAATTTTTTTTAATATTTTAGTGTGGAATGTGCCACAGTGATGCCACAAAGTTTAAGTCAAAAATATTAACCCAACCGACAGATTTTATCAGTAGGGGGATGGGGACAGGCTGGAGAGGAGGGAAACGAAGAAAAAGACCCGGGAGGGCTTGCTTGTTTACTCATAACAAGAAAAATTTTCAAGAGTAAATGCCACCCTCCCAGATTCTTTCTAGTGTTTCCAGTCGGTGGGGTTGTTCTAATGAGCCCAAATAGAGATTAAAGCAATCGCTGCAGTTTTGATTTCAAAAGCCCTTGCCAATAACGATGTCTCCGTTTGGGGGAGGTGAAGTGGAACAAACTAGAGGTTAGGAATCAAGACACTTGGATTCGATCCCTGGCTCTGATCACTCACTCCGTTGTAACCTTAGGCCAGCGGGTCTTCCCAGGTACTGGTACAGGGCACAGGTGCCCCCAGGAAGCGAGAAGTGCTCCCAGAAGTGCTGCCTTAGGCGAATCTCTTTAACTTCGTGAAATGCCACTTCCTTAAGTCTATCAAGAGGGCATGGGACTCCCTAGGGATTCTGAATTCTTGCCGCATGATAAAAAAAAAAAACACCTGAAGCACTTTAAAAAATAACGATACAGGGTCCCATCCCAGACCTACTGTATCGGAATCTCTGAGGATGGGGTCCATGCACTGGTGCTTCTTTAAGATGCCTCAGGTGGTTCTAGAGTTCAGCCCGAGTCCAGAACCACCGCACTGATCTTCAGGCTCAAATTTCAAAAGATTAACAACTTACAAGGGACAGAAAGTAAGAAGTACTCAAACTCGGGGCCTAATTTACGAGAGTGGTTTCCTGGATGAAGGGTTTGGGTCTTGAGAGCCGCAGAGAGAGCAGAGGAGTAGAGAATTCCAGGTGAGTGGAGAGATTCTAGCAAGCCTTAAGGGCAGACCTCTAGCTAGTCTTGTGAAGTGCAGGACAAGCATATTACGTGAGCTAAAAACAGAAAGACTGTATTGAGGAGAAATTAGAGAGGAAGGAGAGATGTAAAAATGAAATCAGCTGATGGAGGTATATGGCGATAGTCTGGATTCTTTCTTCTGTCACTGGAGGTACTGCAGACAGCCTTTCTACAGGCTTGCTCTGGCCGGCACGTGGAGGGTGGAGAGAAAGTTGAATGCAAGTCAAGTGATGAGGAGCTGTTTCCATCATTCCGACGGGAAACTTTGGGGTGGTTAGTAGTAACCATTATGAACGAGAGCTGACCCACGGCATTTTTTAGAAGGTGACGGGGATCAAGTTCAAAATCCTACTGTGGATACTGGTGTTAATCACACAAACAGGAAACCTGAGACTCGGTGCCCACCTGTAGGAAAAACTGATGGTTTTAACTTGCTGTTCTTTTTGACGCTCAGCACATTTTCAGTCTGATATTTGGACCAAAGCAGGTGGCTCAGGGGTAAAGAATCCGCATGCTAATGAAGGAGATATAGGAGATACAGGTTTGTTCCCTGGGTTGGAAAGCTGCCCTGGAGTAGGTAATGGCAACCCACTCCAGTATTTTTGCCTGGGAAACTCCATGGACAGAGGAGCCTGGCGGGCCACAGTCCATGGGGTCATGAAGAGTCAGACACAACTGAGCACGCACGCATTCATTCTGCGTGGACGCATTTGGACAACAACTCACCTCTGCAATGAGTGGACCTCAGAGAGGGAGACAGGAGAGCAAGCCCGCTCCGTTCTCTGCTCTGAGATATTTTGAATCATTGAGGCTCACCACTGCCTAAAGCTGTTTCCCCACACTTCTTAGCCTCTAGACACATTTCAATGTATACCTAGGCCCTCCAGGAGAAATATGAAAGGGACAGTTGGCACAAACCTGGAGGAACTGGTGGGGCCACCCCTTTCCGATCAGGTAAAGGGGGTGTCTGCAGTCTGCAGGTCTGACTGAGCCCTTGTCTGCAAACATTTGAACATCCCTGATTTGGACTCAGTAAGCGAGAACCCGCCCAAGAACCACCCACAGTTGGGCATCAGCCCTTAATAGCAGCAAAAGCTAGACAGCGAGATGATTGTGTCTCTTTAAAAGGTGCCAGGCGATTAATAACTAGGTTTACATCTTATTGTAGATATGACAGTAAAGATAAACACAATCAGGACAGAATCTTCAGGATGGGAAGTGATACATGGTAGAACTTAACAAAATCCAGCCATGCCACGGACAGCTGTTATTCCATAATTGCCCAGGGACATCACTGGTGGCTTCTTTTCCCTACATTGTCAAATACTAGAAAAATAGCAGTACTGGAGAGGAAATAACAAAGTCTAACATAATCCTTCTTAGACAGTGGGAGCACACCTTCAACCTCTTGGGAGTCTCAGCACCTGACTGCAGCTGTGAAAACAACAGTAACAACAATAATAATACCCTCCAGGCTCTGGAGGGCACATAGGGCTCTTGTGGCAGCAAAGAAGGGAATGTTGGAGCTCGGTGACCTGTTTTTTTGCCAGGAATTCCTCCAGGAAATTGTTCAGGTAATTTATGTCACTGAACTATATAAGCTGTCATCTTCTAGACAGTAAAAAACAAAGCACACACATACCAAAAAAAAAAGGAAAGGAAAGAATATAATCAAAACAGCACAGGATAATATTCTTTGCGTTACAGGATTTTAAATGCTGTTTGCCTCTATTTTTTTTTTTTTTTTTTTTAACGAAATTAAGGACTCCCAATTTGTTTGCGTCCATTCTGGCACAATGTTTTATTTTTATTTATTTATTTATTTATTTATTTATTTATTTTTATAAATTTATTTATTTTAGTTGGGGGCTAATTACTTTACAATATTGTAATAGTTTTTGCCATACATTGACATGAATCAGTCATGGGTTTACATGTGTTCCCCTTCCTGGACCCCCCACCCACCTCCCTCCCCATTCCATCCTTCTGGATCATCCCATTGCCCCGGCCCTGAGCCCTTGTCACATGCATCGAACATGGAATGGTGTTCTGTTTCACATATGATAATATACATGTTTCAATGCTATTCTCCCAGAACGTCCCACCCTCACCTTCTCCCTCAGAGTCCATAAAATTGTTCCATGCATCTGTGTCTCTTATTCTGTCTCGCATATAGGGTTATCGTTACCATCTTTCAGATTCCATATATATGCATTAGTATACTGTATTGTTGTTTTTCTTTCTGGCTTACTTCACTGTGTATAATGGGCTCCAGTTTCATCCATCTCAGTAGAACCGATTCAAATGTATTTTTTTAATGGCTGAGTAATATTCCATTGTGTATATGTACCACAGCTTCCTTATCCATTCGTCTGCTGATGGACATCTAGGTTGCTTCCATGTCCTGGCTATTGTAAACAGTGCTGCGATGAACATTGGGGTACATGTGTCTCTTTCAATTCTGGCACAATGTTTTAAAAAAAATCCTTTGTCACTAAGATGGGACTAATGCATTTTAAATTTGCTCATAGCATCTCTTTCTTCCTTCCTTTCTCTTTCTTTCCTTTGGTTTTCCTTTCTTCTTTCTTTCCTCTTCCTTTTTGGCTATTTCATAATAAATGGCTCATGCAATGAAATCGGGACTGTTGCTTTGCCGTGATTATACCATAGCCAGACACCCATGTCTCTGTTGAGAGCTACTGTGACCAATTGCATTTGCTAAATGTCAATGGTAGCCCAAGTTCACGATAAGTTAAGAATCTAGCATTTTAACTCAAGATATGGAACATAGAAATGTGGAAAAATATTCATCGTTTCAGGCATACTTTGCCTTGTACAAGTCAATCTCAGATTCTGTTTGGTCAAAAATTCTGTTACAGCTGAAATAACATTGCTGTAGGAATTGGCAAAACTATAGTAGACACCAGAGACTATTCCGTGAAGCCTTTTAAGTTATACTGAAGTTGGGATTAGAGCCAAGAAACATTGTGAAAGAGGCAAAGTGGGTCTTCTGGGCCTCTTTCCTTGCAGCGAGCACCATTTCCAGGTCCCTTTCCAGCTTCAGATTATGTCGGTCTTGACCACGTGCAAGTCAATCAACTTCTAATGATCAGAGCATGAAATCAGGACATTTCTCCACAATGGTGCACAGGGACCAGTACAGTGCTGCTGGTGAGCAAGAAACATGACCTTGATGCATATGAGCGGCTCACTGATGATTTCTAGTAAGCTAAGCAATGTTTTCTGGAGACGGAAATGGCAACCCACTCCGGTGTTCTTGCCTGGAGAGTCCCAGGGACGGGGGAGCCTGGTGGGCTGGCGTCTGTGGGGTCGCGCAGAGTCAGACATGACTGGGGAGACTTAGCAGCAAGCAACGTTTTCATGGCTTGGGAAAGAAAGAGCCAAAAAGAAAGTTCGGGTTCATTTTCAGTGTTGATACTCTCCATGTTCTTAGATAATATATATGCAGTGATGACTAGAAAAGACCCTCATGTAAACACCTGTATACACCTAATGTTAACATTAGGTGGATTTATGGGAAAACAGAGAGCTGAAATAAAAGAGATGGCTAGTGTGTGGATTAAGAGTTTAAAGAGTGAGGACTAAATTTCAGAGGTATTTTTATGGAGGATGAAGGACAAGGAAAAGTGATCAGTAGGCTATGTTCAGAGAATCATTAGTAGAGGAGAATTAAAAGGTCAATCAAAAGGCTCACTTGCCAATCAGGATAAATTATAGTCTCTGTTTGCAACAACAGAGGATCACTGAGAACAAAAACAACAACAAAAGCGCATGTGTCCATTCACGAGCACCCAGACTCCATTACTCTTTGTCTCCAGGGATCTGTCTTTGTTTCCTCCTTTTGTAAGAAGACGACTGAAGTTAAGGTGGGGAGAAATGTGTCCTCCAAGCTGAAGCTACAACAAAAGTATTTTCTCACTTTGGTATTTGTGACATTCCTTTATTGTCGTGGAATTTGAGGGGAGTTAGACATTGCATCAGTTAAGTCCAGGAATCCCTCAGTAAACAGAGCGGCAGAGCGGACTTCTGGTAAGGGCAAGTCTATTGTTCCTTGGGTGCTAAGTGTTCAAAAAGTAAAAGCCTAGTAAAAATACCTCTGCGACTATGAATAAAACATCCATAAAAGTGAAAATAAGTTGACCAAACCCACTTTACAGCCTGTGTTATTCAAGTTTCTTGCAAATAACTCTGTGCAGTAAGGTTCAATGCTTGCCCGTAAAGTTAAGGTGGGGACATTAAACATTAAACGTTCTTAGCTTACACTTGGCCAGAATGTCCCGTTAGGGTATTAAATGGAAATTCAGAGAAATTCAAAACCCATTTAGAAGACAGAGTAGCTCCTGACCTGAGCATCCGTTCAGGGGTTCTGATCCCAAACTGTTAAACGCACTACTGTTCTGACTCCCAGAATGCATCTAACACCCCAGATCAGCCACAGTCACACATTCTTTCAGTGACTCATTTAACAAATATTTATTGTGCCTCTGGTTTGAGCAAGGCACTCTATTAATGCTGTGAAGGTGTAAAGATGAAAAGACACAGAATCAAGTGGGGGGGGGCGTGTAAATCAACAATGAGCGTGTAGGGTGCTGGTGGGCTGGGGTAGAGGTAGGGCCCAAAGAGACCACACAGGTGAGGGCACCTACCTCAGCCTGGAAGTGGCAGGGAAGCCGAGGGATGGTATTCCAAGTATGAATGAACAGAGTCCCACAAGATCAAGAATTTCAGGGGCACAGGTACATGTAAAAGAGCAACAGGAGATGGTGTTGTCTAGTTTAAGGCATCTTAAGACCCCTGTGCTTCCAAGTGTTTCCTCATTAACTTGATGCATGAAATGGTCTCATCTCTGATGACTATAAATTAAGGTTATGTTAATATGGAAACATTTTTGGAAGGAGTAAAATATCTGATTATTACTTGCCACCAGCATTTTGACTTAAATTAGCAAGCCCTGAGAGAATAAAACATCAGATAAGAAAGTGTCATGGAGGAGATAAAAAGAAAGACAAGATTAGCCTAGGCATGAAAGATACAATGGACCAGCTCAGTAGACACCCAAAGTCAGGGAAAATGGTTCTGGATTCTTGAAGAAATCTGTACCAACAGAGAAAAGGAGAGTGTAATAAGAAGAAAATGTTAGTCGTTCAGTCGTGTCCAACTCTTTGCAACCCCATGGACTGTAGCCTGTCAGGCTCCTCTGTCCCTGAAATTCTCCAGGCAAGAACACTGAAGTGGGTAGCCATTCCCTTCTCCAGGGGATCTTCCTGACCCAGGGATGGAAACTGGGTCTCCCGCCTTGTAGACAGGACCTTAAAAACAGACTATGTCATTATTGCCAGCTCATTTACATAGATGTTGTGGCATCAGGAAGCACTCACCACTAGCCACTTGTGATGCCTCAACACAGGGTCAAAGTCATCATATAGTCATTTCTCATCGCACCCTGCCAGGCAGGCAGCCTTAAGGCAGTGCTTTTGAGATTTCAAAGGGAGCCCATGGATTACTTCGGGGCCATGTCAAAATGCAGAGTCCGATTCAGCAGAGCTAGGATGCTTGGCAGATTTACCTTTCTCATGATCTCCCAAGTGATGCTGAGGCCACGGATCCCAAGACCCTGCTTGGAGTCCCCAGCGTCGAGCAGGCTGACCTCCCTGGCATCACCCACAGCTGTTCTCTTGTCTCCATGTGCTCCGCTGTTACCTCAGTTTAAGCTTTCTCTGCCTCTCCCCTGGAGAAGTGTTTCTGGAGCAATCTATTCCCCACACAACCCATATATATATATATATATATGTATGTATGTATGTATCTCACCCTGGGTTACCCATGAGCAGAGTCCTCACTACTCAGAGGCCAAAGTGGGGCCAGGGGTTCCTGTCCACATCTCCCCTCTTTGACTCCCTAACCCCTCTCCTTGCCTCCCAGAGTCCACGTCGCGTCTGCCCCACCAGGACTCCAGTACACAGTCCCAGCGGCCTGACTCTGAATGCATCTTCAGAACTGCCCTTCCCTCAACTCTCCACAGCGAGCAGGTTGCACAACATGTGACAAGGTATCCTCGGGAAGCCTGGAGGAGGCATCGCAACAGACGTGAACAGGCTGCTTCTTTTCACCCAACAGAACTACATGAAACCCCAACCTTGTTGCCACAAGGATTTTGGGTATGTGAGGTTCCTGGTGTCAGATCAGGGTGCTCTCCCTGCCTCCCTTCCAGGCCCATCAGCAGAATATTTCCTCTGCAGGAAAATGGGCCAGACTCACTGTGGGGCCACAGTGCCATCTCAGGCTCCTGGGAGCGCCCGGGAGAGCAGCCTCAGAAGGTCTTATCAAGCCTCAGCATCTCAAAGCCCCCTGCAGCGCTGCTAACCTAAAGCGATAACCAACCTGGCAGAGTTAATAATTAGTTACAAGCAGTGAAAAAAGCCAAACACATCCTCAGCTCTGGTCAACAACAGGGAGGCAGTAGAAATACCAGCCAACTGGGGTCCTGGCAAAGGAGATGAAAGAAAGACAAATAAGGACGAAGGAAAGATCCACCCAAATCCAGAGACTCAAGGGTGTGAACGCCAGGAGAGTGGAACTCGTATCTCGGACTCGTGCAGTCTCGTTGTCTCTCTTCCACCAGAATTATGTTAGCAGCTGACATTTTGCACAGAAAAGAGCTGTGACCAACCATATCTTTCCACACAACGGGGCTGATTGCAACAATGCCCAGGGAATCCCCAACTGGAAACAGCTGGGTGTCTCACGCTCCTTTTGCAATCACAACGAAATCAGAATAGATGTGTCTAGAAAGCTTTCCAGGTGTCAAACAGCTACAGGTGGACTTTCCTGACACTCTCCTTAAACCTGCTTCTGACAAACACCCCGGGCTGAATGTCTAAGGCAACACATCCGAGGACTCTATCGTGCCACCTGTTTCTCTAGGGAGCCAGTTTTGCAGCAAGTGGTAAGGAGAAGCATGGAACTCGATATGGTATCCAAAAGATGCACAGATAACCTCTGTGAGTTTTCTGGGTTGGTGGTTTGATTCTAGGTCCTCCATAAAAGGAAGGGCAGATTCTACTCCTGTGAGTTGCAATTCATTACAAGCCCAGATAATAAAGGCTCTGTGTGCTAGAGAGGGTCTTGCTTAAAAAAAAAAGAAATGTTTTCCCATGTGGTCTCTCGCTAGCCACACACCACCACGTGAGGAAGTCATGCCGGAGTGAAGGAAGAAAAGCCTGAAGATGCCAAGTGGTCTGAGTGTGGCTCTCTTGATTCCTGGCCCTGGTGCTTCTCCTGTACGGGCTGCTATGACTCAATTCAAAATCAAGCTCAAGAAACAGGGAGTGTCACTGGACAAAACAAACGTGAAACCCAGACTTGAGCCAACAACGGAATTTGGACCTCAGCAAGTCAATCATTTGTAAGAAGCAACACTGAAGGACTTAAACAATGCTGGTAAACATGGGAAAAGAAATAACATTTTTATTTTACCCTTCTGATTTTGCTAATTTTTTATCAGAAGGAGACTTCAGGAAAAAACACAAATTATGCAGTGAAGAGAGTTCCCTTTCGTGTCTTCGATTAACAGAAGCACAGTCTTGCTCTTCCTTGGCTGGGTTTTTTTAAAAAATTAGAATGTAAATAAGAAGAAGGCAGAGATTTTTAGCAAATGAGGTAATATATTCGAAAGCACTTTGTATGTGATACAAATGAACTTATTTACAAAACAGAAGCAGACTCATAAACATAGAAAACAACTTATAGTTGCCAAAGGAGAAAGGGGGGAGGCGAGGGATACATTCGGACTTTGAGATTAGCAGATACAAACTACTATAAATAAAAGAGATAAACAACAAGGTCCTACCGAATAGCACAGGGAACTATATTCAACATCCTATGCTGGTAATAAACCAGAATGGAAAAGAATATGAAAAAGAATACATACATGGGTGTGTATGTATAACTGAGTCACTTTGCTATACACCAGAAACTAACACAACATTGTAAATCAACTAAACTTCAATTAAAAAAAAAACTTTAAAGCATTTTATATATTCTATAGAATGATTTGGGAAGAGACTAGAATTTGAGAGTTTGGGGGGAGCATAAAGTATTAACCAAGAACTAAATAATAGCTCCTAGAGAGTTTCTGTTTTGTTTTTTTTTAAATAATATTTATCTGTTTATTTATTTGGCTGTACCAGGTCTTAGTTGCAGAATGTGGGATCTAGCTTTCTGATCAGGGATCAAACCCAGGCCCCCTGCATTGGGAGTGCAGAGTATTAGTCACTGGACCACCAGGGAAGCCCCCGAGTTTCTGTTTCTTAATAGCCCTGCTCCAGCCATGCTTTTCAGGCTTAAAGGCTGTCAACCAAGAATCCCAGCTTCACTCAGCCTTGAGGGGGCCAGCATCTCACCTCCACCAATATCCCACCTATACAAAGCTTTACTGACTGTGGGCAGAGCAGTCTCTTGCTGGATGCTAATGTGTATGGGATTCGCTGGTCTCTTGATTTAAGAACCGAGGCTGCCAGGCAGGTAACCCGGAGATGCAACCATTCCCAATGTGGTCCTGAGGGGACAGGGAGGAAGTGATGTCTTCCTGATCTTCTTGCAGGCATCAGGAAAGACCCTTGAGTTACCCCAGTGATCTTCACTAGCCCTGAGTGTAAAAAGGGGTAAAGGAGTCCTTTCTAAGCATTTGGTGGAAGCATTTTCGCGGAATTGTTTTCTGAAGTCTACTGTACCTGGCCCTCCCTTATGAAACAGAACGGCAAACACAGGTAGTCTTTCCACGATGACTATGAAAATGGTTGTTTCAATGAAAATGTTTGCTCCGCTAGACAGAAGTGCCCCCAGGGCTCAGGCTGGGTAGGAGACCTATGTCTCTGTCCTCTGTGGAGGCGACAGGTGGCTGTGCCTTTTGAACTCTCCTTCCTGCCTGTGTGCTGTGAAGTGGGTCTTCTCGCTTTTACCTATTCCTTCTATCTGCCCTGGGCTGAAAATGGAAAAATGCCAGCCTTGTCGCAGTTGTGTTTACAGAAGTGGTTGTTGTTGTTCAGTCGCTAAGTTGTGTTCAACTCTTTGCGACCCCATGGACTGCAGCATGCCAGGCTTCCCTTCCTTTACTGTCTCCCGGAGTTTGCTCAAGCTCATGTCCATTAAGTAAGCGATGCCATCCAGCCATGTCATCCTCTGTCGCCCCCTTCTCCTCCTGTCCTCCATCTTTCCCAGCACCAGGGGCTTCTCTAATGAGTCAGCTCTTCGCATCAGGAGGCCAAAGTGTTGGAGGTTCAGCTTCATCTTCAGGATCAATCCTTCCAGTGAATATTCAGGGTTGATTTCCTTTAGGATTGACTGGTTTGATCTCCTTGCAGTCAAACGGAGTCTCAAGAGTCTTCTCCAGCACCACAATTCAAAAGCATCAATTTTTTAGCTCTCAGCCTTCTTTATGGTCCAACTCTCACATCCGTTCATGACCACTGGAAAAAGTATAGCTTTGACTATATAGACCTTTGTCGGCAAAATGATGTCTCTGCTTTTTAAAATGCTGTCTAGGCTTGTCATAACTTTCCTTTCAAGGAACAAGCGTATTTTAATTTCATGGCTGCAGTCACCATCCTCAGTGATTTTGGAGCCCAAGAAGATAAAGTATGTCTCTGTGATCAGATTCCAAATAAAGGACTGAATAACTGAATACATCCGAGTGGTGTCTACAGCATGGATTTAATGGTAATGACTTTATATGTTTAGAAATGTTCTTAATCCAGCCCTCTGTGGTGTGGTGGAAATTACTGGACAAAACCCCTCAGGATGGGTGAGATACACCTGGACATTTCTGCTCAGGCTCAGTTGCTGAGTCAGGACTGACTCTTTGCGACCCCATCAACTGTAGCCCGCCAGCTCTTCTGTCCAAGCAAGGAGACTGGAGTGGGCTGCCATTCTCTACCCCAGGGATCTTCCTGACCCAGGGATCAAATCTGCATCTCCTGCACCTCCTGCCTTGGCAGGCAGATTCTTTACTACTGAGCCACCAGAGAAGCCCCACTACAGCTGGTTAAACTGGTGGAATGGTTATTGACCAAGCCAGTACAGAAGTCACTAGAAGTGGCAAGAAGTTTGAGAGTCCCTGCCTGGTAGAATTATGGACAATAGGGACTCAGATACTCAGCTGGAGTTTGAAGAATCTGCGTCCGGGTTTCCTCATTACTGGAAGAGAAGTAGTGACGGAAGTGACACTCCAGAGCATGCAACCATTCTCACTGTGGGGTGGGGACCAGGCTAGCAGAAATGATTGCGTGCTTTCTTAGGTTAAAATGGGAGGAAAATGAAGTGCAAAGCTCATTTGTTCCTCCTATACATTAAAAAACAAACAAACAAGCAGGACTTGCAGCTTCGAGATATAGTTCAAACTCCTTAGACAATTCATGGTCTGGCTCTTTTCTGAGCCTCTCTTTTTACCACACCCCCTCACAAAGAGGATGCTGTCATCTCTTCCCAGAACCCCCTCCCCTCCCACCTCACCAACAGCCCCTTCCTCAGCCTCAGGTGCCCATCCCCCACCCTGCTCATGGGGCTCGTCCATTTCAATGGCTGCCAACAAAGGTCTGTCTAGTCAAAGCTATGGTTTTTCCAGTAGTCATGTATGGATGTGAGAGTTGGACTATAAAGAAAACTGAGCACTGAAGAATTGATGATTTTGAACTGTGGTGTTGAAGACTCTTGAGAGTCCTTTGGACAGCAAGGAGATCCAACCAGTCCATCCTAAAGGAAATCAGCCCTGAATATTCATTGGAAGGACTGATGCTGAAGCTGAAACTCCAATACTTTGGCTACCTGATGTGAAGAACTGACTCTTTTGAGAAGACCCTGATGCTGGGAAAGATTGAAGGCAGGAGGAGAAGGGGACGACAGAGGATGAGATCATTGGATGGCATCACCAACTCAACGACGTGAGTTTGAGTAAACTCTGGGAGTTGGTGATGGACAGGGAGGCCTGGCATGCTGCAGTCCATGGGGTCACAAAGAGTCAGACACAACTGAGTGACTGAACTGAACAGAACTGAAGCATCCAGCCCAGGGCCTGCCACTCAGATGCATAATTAATGTGGGATGAATGAGTGAATAAACACAACATTTTTCTTCTTGAGAGCAACCCAAGGGAGCAAAATGCATTAAAATATCACCTTGGGCGGGGAACTGGTCCACAGTTGAGATTCCTGGGCCCACCCAGCATCAGTACATCAAAGGGGATCTAGGAACAGATATTTTAAATGTGTTCCCAGGAATTCTGATCTGGAGCAGGGCAGAGAGTGGCACAAACAACACTTTGGAAAACGTACGGTCTGTGATGGCCAGACAGAGATAATTACTGAGAGACAGGGAAGCTGAGGGCCAGAGAAGACAAGTGACTTATTTGAGATCACACAGGAGATTCACAGCATGGTCTGCGTTTCTGGCAGAGGAGGGGGAAGGCTGGGGTCACAGTCATTCACGCTGGCCCACGGTGGGGTGTCCAGGGTCAGCCCCCGGCCGCAGAGCCTCCAGGACGACAGCCTCATTCACAGGATGGGCGCCTGGTGTCTAAGAGAAAGCGAGGAAGAAAAAGCACCTGTCCTCCCAGTGCAGGGCCCAGGCGTTGGCAGACCCGCAGTCCGAGGACTCGCTGGGGAGGATGAAGTCATCCCCACCCCCATCCATCCTCTGACCTGATGGCCATTTCGCCCGCTGAGTGGCCCCACAGGGGCATCAGGCTCACCGCTGGGCTGACCCCGAAATGTCAAGATCTCTGAACAGGATCACCCTGGGGAAGCCGGTCTTCTGATGAGTGAGTCAGCTGACAAATGGCCAGGCGAGGGCACATCCCCAGCCCAGCTCCCCAGCTCCACCTGCGGCATTTTGGTGGCGCCTCAAGTAGACCTTTCTTTCTCCACCTGGACAAACCCAAACAGCTGACACATCACCAGAGTGAACGGCCGCTCTGGACGAGCTCTGATCTTCCCAGCTGTCCGTTCGTCACCAATGAGAGGACCTCCCATGGAGGAGGCTGCAGAGAGAGGTGGGATGCCAGCACACCCCAGAAAAGAGCAGGGTGTCTGTAGCCCTCTGCCCCTCTCCTCTCAACAAAAGATGTCACCAAGGGACCAGAGCCCTCAGCCCTGCTTGGCGCCGGTGCTGGAATCTCAGGGGATGTAAGACTTGAGCCAGCCCTCCACGTGAGGCTGTGTCCTGCGTCACAGACCTTCACTACGGCAACACGCAAGAGCTCCAGCCACCAGTCCACTCAAAATCCCTGACAGTTCTTGTCTACTGGGCGTAGATGAGAGGTGATGATGGTGATTCAGTGGTCCACAGCTCCGCCCCGTAATGCCCAAGAGGCTCACTGTGAGAGGATGAAGATGGTCAGGTTTTTCTAATGCCTGTTGGGATCCTGTTGCACCAGGACCCTGTGCAAGCCACCTCCTCCTCTGGGCTTCTGTTTCCTTATTTGTAAAATAAAAGCTTTGAATTAAGTTGTCTTTCAATTCACTTCCGGCCTTGCGGGTCTACTCCTCCCTTGCCAGAGACCTTGAATGTATCTTGTTTTGTTTCTAACTGGGTGCAGACCCACAGGGCAAACAGCCAGGAAGGGCAAAGGTCAAGCAATCATTCCCAGCAGGAGGGTAGACACCTGTTTATAAGAGTCTTATAAACAAAGCAAAGCTCTTACCTTGTTTATCTTTGCATCATTGGAACAAAATAGGTGTTCAATAAATGCTTGTAAAATGATTGTGCAACGCATCTGAAAAACAGCTCCACAGAGCCTATTCCTGACCTGCTATCCTATTCAGAGAAACCTTGTGTAGCCACCAAAAAAAAAAAAAATGTAAAAGTAATCATGGTCTTTACTGTGTCCCTAGAGGCACATTGAGGGAGGGAAGTCTAATTCACAACCCTCAGAAATCCTTCTTAAAGCTCTTGTCTGCTTCTTTCCAGCTCCCTTCACACCTGCTGCTCAGGAACCTCTTACGTTTTGAGTCCCCACTCACAAGTCACTAACCTGCCCTCCCCAGACATGGCATCCTCTGACCCCAGCTTTTTCAGCTCCTCCTTTCCTTTCTTCCTCCTTTGGGTTTCTCTCAATTTCTCTCTCTCTATGTTCCCTATTTTCCATCACAAAAATCAGATGCAAGCAGACAGAAACTGAATTTCCTTTATATATGTGAAGGAGTAAGAACTGAGACAGCAAAGGAAAACATGTTTCTAGGAGACTAGGGCTGAAGGCAGAGTTGGAGAGAACTATAATAGGAAAAATTAGGATGCCCTGGTTATTGACTTTTTTCTCTATGATTGAGTGAGCATCAGTGTCCATGAATAGATATTGGGGTGTCTGGTGTCATCAGCTTTGCGAATCTGTTGCGCACACATCAACGATTCTGCAAGAACTCCCTAGATGCTCTGATTCCTGCAGGAGTCAGAAAGTTTCACAGCCTCTGTCAACTGTAAGATTCATTATTCTGAACATACACCTTCACTGCTTTAAGTCTCCAAGGCTTATGGGCTTCAGCTGGTCAGTTAACAAAGGAAGTGATGCAACCAGTAACTTTTGGGGGCTCCAGGCAGTCACCCAATGCCTCCAGGCTTCTGTTAAATTGCAGGGGCAGGACTGGGTGAGGAAAGATGACTCTGTGATTCAAATGGGTGGCAAGAACGGGCTAGGGAACATTTTTAACACCTTTAGTTAGTCTCAGCCCACTCCCGCATTAAGTAGAGGTGCTGAGAGGTATTTGAGATTTCAATCAAATTATAAAATATAAACATTCAGCAAAAGTCTTGGCCCATAGAAAGCATCAATGAATGTTAACTGTTATTATAATGCTATTATTATTATTAATGTTGTTATTCTGCAATGTTGCTTTGCGCTTGAATGGCCCATGAATCTCTAGGTGTTATCTGACTCCAACTAGGAGCTACCTGGGTGAAGCTGGCTAGTATAACAGGCCTGGGTAGATGGAGTTTACATACAACAGTGTCTAGAATGGAAGGGGTCTCATTAAGGGGGTGCTTCACCAACTCTTCAGTTCTAATCGGAAAGAGAAAAATATATGAACCAGAACTAAATAAGAAGAAATAAACATTCAGCATTAAGTTAACACTGGAAGATTCCCCACTTCACCTGTCGAAAGGTCAATTTTCCTTCTAGGACAATGACAGGGAAAAGCCCTTATCAGCTGACAACGGATCCCACAACGCTGCCAGGGTGAGGGGTATGGAATACAGGCCCAGAGAGAAGCCCTTCATTCTTCCCTGCTGTTTTTAGAACCATCTCTGTGGCCTTGTGCTAAGCAGGTGAAATGTGGTTGCTTGTAATAGCTTCAAGGACTGTTTCTAGACCCCTCCAGGTTTAAGGCCAGCAGGGCTGCGTGAGTGCAGAAGCAGTTTCCAGTGATTTCTTGACTTCCAGCTACTTCTCTGTTCGCTCCTGCATTACGGACGCTAGTAGAATCTCCTCCTTTGCTTGTTTGTTTGTCAGCAGGTATGTGAGATCAGGTGAGTCCTCAGCCAGGCTCTGCCCTGAAGGACTCATTTGGGAAGAGTGGAAGCGCTCTTTCCTCATTCCAGCCCAAAGAAGCAAAACGGGGAGAAACACACAAATAAGGAACTTTTGAAAGCAGTAAAGACCAAAAGACTGGCCTCTGAAATTGGAACAGCTGGAAAATCTGGGCTGCTGAGAAAAAGTGAAATCCCTCAGTCCACTGCAGAAGACAGATCGCCTTTTGCTTCTGTGGGCAGGAAACCTGGGGTGGGATTGGCATCAGCTCACAGTTTCTTCTCTGATCTCTCTCCAGGCCTCGAGACGCTCAGTTAATCAGTCCACCTAAAGGAAACCCTGGAAGCCCAGAGGACCGGTGTTTTCATTGTGAGTGCAGTATTTTAAGAAGCCTGGAGGGACTCTGATAAAAAAACACACACACTGTTCACTTTGATAAGTGAACCCCTTGTTCTTATCAAATTTCTACCATCATGAGATAACAGGTTCTAGGGAACAGAACAAGGGCTTGGGAATCTATAGAGCCTTGACTACATCCTCCTTTATTTACTAGTTCTGTGAAAGTGAAGACTGAAAAGTGTTAGCTATTCAGTCTTGTCTGACTCTTTGCAACCATCCTCCAGGCTCCTCTGTCCATGGGATTCTCCAGGCAAGAATACTGGAGTGGGGAGCCATTCCCTATTCCAGAGGGATCTTCTTGACCCAGGGATCATACCTGGGTCTCCTGCATTGGCAGGCAGACTCTTAACCATCTGAGCCACCAGGGTAGTTCTGTGAGCCATGGAAAATTACTGAACTTCTCTTAGACTTCCTAATTATAATATATATATATATAAAACAGGGATATTATGAACATTGAATCTGAGATAACAGATGACTTGTACTTGGCACAGTGTCTGACCCAGGACAACCCTCCATAAAAGTTACCTATTGATCTGACCTGTGCTTCATGTTCCAATATGTAAGTTGAAAAATGAGACATAAAACAAACATGTCTTAAGTGGGAATTCTTTCTCTCAGAGGCCAAGTTGCTAAGGAAGGGGGTGATACTATACCTCAAGGGATTCAGTTCAGTTCAGTTCAGCTGCTCAGTCGTGCCCGACTCTTTGCAACCCCATGAAATGCAGCACGCCAGGCCTCCCTGTCCATCACCAACTCCTGGAGTCTACTCAAACCCATGTTCATCGAGTCGGTGATGCTATCCAACCATCTCATCCTCTGTTGTCCCCTTCTCCTCCCGCTCCCAATTCTTCCCAGCATTAGGGTCTTTTCCAATGAGTCAACCCTTCGCATGAGGTGGCCAAAGTATTGGAGTTTCAGCTTCAACATCAGACCTTCCAATGAACACCCAGGATTGATCTCTTTTAGGATGGATTGATTGGATCTCCTTGCAGTCCAAGGGACTCTCAAGAGTCTTCTCCAACACCACAGTTCAAAAGCATCAATTCTTCGGCGCTCAGCTTTCTTCACCGTCCAACTCTCACATCCATACATGACCACTGGAAAAACCATAGCCTTGACTAGACGGACTTTTGTTGGCAAAGTAATGTCTCTGCTTTTAAATATGCTATCTAGGTTGGCCATAACCTTCCTTCCAAGGAGTAAGCGTCTTTTAATTTCATGGCTGCAGTCACCATCAGCAGTGATTCTGGAGCCCAAAAAAGTAAAGTCTGACACTGTTTCCACTGTTTCCCCATCTATTTCCCATGGAGTGATGGGACCAGATGCCATGATCTTAGTTTTCTGAACGTTGAGCTTTAAGCCAACTTTTTCACTCTCCTCCTTCACCTTCATCAAGAGGCTCTTTAGTTCTTCTTCACTCTCTGCCATAAGGGTGGTGTCATCCGCATATCTGAGGTTATTGATATTTCTCCCGGCAATCTTGATTCCAGCTTGTGTTTCTTCCAGCCCAGCGTTTCTCATGATGTACTCTGCATATAAGTTAAACAAGCAGGGTGACAGTATACAGCCTTGACGTACTCCTTTTCCTATTTGGAACCAGTCTGTTGTTCCATGTCCAGTTCTACCTGTTGCTTCCTGACCTGCATACAGGTTTCTCAAGAGACAGGTCAGATGGTCTGGTATTCCCATCTCTTTCAGAATTTTCCACAGTTTATTGTGATCCACACAGTCAAAGGCTTTGGCATAGTCAATAAAGCAGAAATAGATGTTTTTCTGGAACTCTCTTGCTTTTTTGATGATCCAGCGGATATTGGCAATTTGATCTCTGGTTCCTCTGCCTTTTCTAAAACCAGCTTGAACACCTGGAAGTTCACGGTTCACGTATTGCTGAAGCCTGGCTTGGAGAATTTTGAGCATTACTTTACTAGCATGTGAGATGAGTGCAATTGTGCGGTAGTTTGAGCATTCTTTGGCATTGCCTTTCTTTGGGATTGGAATGAAAACTGACCTTTTCCAGTCCTGTGGCCACTGCTGAGTTTTCCAAATTTGCTGGCATATCGAGTGCAGCACTTTCACAGCATCACCTTTGAGGATTTGAAATAGTTCAACTGGAATTCCATCACCTCCACTAGCTTTGTTCGTAGTGATGCTTTCTAAGGCCCACTTGACTTCACATTCCAGGATGTCTGGCTCTAGGTGAGTGATCACACCATCGTGATTATCTGGGTCTTGAAGATCTTTTTTGTACAGTTCTTCTGTGTATTCTTGCCACCTCTTCTTAATATCTTCTGCCTCTGTTAGGTCCATACCATTTCTGTCCTTTATCGAGCCTATCTTTGCATGAAATGTTCCTTTGGTATCTCTAATTTTCTTGAAGAGATCTCTAGTCTAGAGATCTCAAGGGATTAGAGACTATTTAATAGAGAAATGTAACAACAATTCACATGTCATTCATTCATTCATGCATTCATTCAACATAAAATGAGCATCTATTCTATTTCAAGCACCATGCGAGATTTTGGGGATACAAAGCTGAATCGGACAGAACTAAGCATGCTTTCTGGGCTTCCCTGGTGGCTCAGATGATAAAAGAATCTTCCTGAAATGCAAGAGACCCAAGCTTGATCCCTGGATTGGAAAGATCCCCTGGAGAAGGAAATGACAACCCACTCTAGTAATCTTGCCTGGCGAATTCCATGGATAGAGGAGCCTGGCAGGCTACAGTCCGTGGAGTCACAAAGAGCAGGACACGACTGACCGACTAACACACACACACACACACACACACACACACACACATATGCACGGTTGTTGCCCTCAAGGCACCTGTGATTGAGTCAGAGGGTTAAATCCACATACAGTTAATGAGGTGTGAGGTCCACTGTTGTGAGAGCTGTGGGGAAGGGAGATGCCCTTGTACAGAGGCATTAGGAAAGGCTTGCTAATGCACAAAATCACATTTGAGGTGGTTCTTGAAGAATAAGTGGGGTTTGTTAGGCAGAAAAGAGGAAAAATGAAAATCTAGACAGACAGAACAATCTGAAGGCATAAAGCACAATAGATGCTCCAGGCACAGGAAATGTAGGTGAAGCTTATTATGTATATTTGTGCCAAACTGGACATAGGGCTGTGGATATAGGCAGCTGAAATGCACTGTGAGAAGTTGAGGATGTTATGTTAAGTGAGAAAGAAGAAACAAGTGTAAAATGGGAGAGAGGCGTTAGGTCCAGGGAAAGGAGGAATTTCTTTCAAGACGAAAGTTCTCAGACATTGGTAGAAGTAGGAGAGGGGGCATCTCAGACTATAAATCATTCCTTCATGATCCCCAGGACCAGAGATGACATTGTGCTGTGGAATTTCTCAGTCTTCTGTCGTCCTCCACATATATGTTTATACAAGTTTTCGAATGTAGGTTGGAAATTTAATAGCAAGCACAGAAAAAGTTAACCTAATGGGGTGCAAAGGATTGTATTTTTGTTTGGTGTGAGATATTGTGGGACAAGTGAGGGTTTCATTTGTTTCCATCATTAAACACATGTTTTAATAGTTTCTAACTCAAGGGCCATATATGTTAGTGCTTAAAATGTGAAAATGAAAGCTTGAAGAAGGAAATAAAACTTTCTATGTGGATTCTGATAAGATATATATATATATATATAATATATATATATATACATACATATATATGATGCTCTTTTGTAGTTTATTTTCTACTGGGGCTTTTGTGCTTAAATATAGTTTCCCTTGGGACTTCCCTGGCAGTCCAGTTGTTGAGACTCCATGCTTCCAATACAGGGGGCACAGGTTTGATTCCTTGTTGGAATCAAAGATCCCACATGTTGCAGGCATGCTAAGTCTGTGTCCAACTCTTTGTGACCCTATGGACTGTAGTCCATCAGGCTCCTTTATCCATGGAATTCTCCAAGCAAAAATACTGGAGTGAGCTGCCATTTCCTACTTCAGGGGATCTTCCCAAACCAGGGATCGAACCCATGTCTCTTACATCTCCTGCATGGGCAGGCAGGTTATCATTAGTGCCACCTGGGAAGCCCCATCTGGCAAATATATATATATATATATATATATATATATATATATATAGAGAGAGAGAGAGAGAGAGAGAGAGAGAGAGAGAGAGAGAGAGTTTCCCTTTCAAGAGATCAGATGAAAGTTTTCCTCTTATATTTTCTTATAATCCTTTTATGTTTTTAGTTTTCATGTTTAACTCTGAAATCCATGCTGAATTTGTTTTTACAAATGATCTTAGGCAAGGTAAAGTCATGGTACAATTAGGAGCCTTGGACCTCTTTTTTCCCATTAAACTATTTATTTCTTCATCTTGTCATTAGTTTCATCCATTTCCTGTTCCACAGTTATCAACAGTAGGACATGAGTTTCCTGGTACATTTCTTACATTCTACATTCATGCCATTGGCAAAGCCATTCCTTCTGCTATATTATTTCTGTCCTCAAACTTGGTCTTGTGCCCTCCTGGCCACCTCCTTGACTCACTGAGCTGTTGCTAGCAGCTTAGAAGTGGCTTCCCTGGTGGCTCTCAGTGGTAAAGAGTCTGCCTGCCAATGCTGGAGATGCGAGTTCAGTCCCTGGGTCAGGCAGATCCCCTGGAGAAGGAAATGGCATGCTACCTTAGTATTCTTGCCTGCAAAATCCCATGGACAGAGGAGCCGGCTAAAGTCCATGGAGTCACAAAAGAGGTGGACATGACTTACCAGCTATACAACAACAGCAGCTTAAAAATCCAGCCTATTGAAGGAGCCCCATTTGTTTTCCCTGGGAAGATTTCCAGCAACAGCCAGACATCAGCCATTCCTATGCTGATCTGGAGGAACTTCCAAGCTGAGGATGCAGAAGGATTATCCCAAAAGTTTATCTGACATCCACCCCTAGAGCAATACAGACCTCCACTCCTTCCCAAAGCAAACACTGTGCACCAGATAGAGGGGTGAATGAGCGTCTGTCCCTGCCCCCAGGGTACTCACCCACCTTCTAGAATATTCTAGAGGAGCTGCTGAGTTACTTCATGGCTGACATCATGGGAATCTACCCAATCTCATTCAATTGACTCAACAAATATTTGCTAAGCTCCTACTGTTTGCCAAGAACTGTGCTGGGTGCTGGGTTACAAGATCTCAAGGAGCTGACTGCTGAGTGAGAAACAGATAAATCAATAGGCGTTTCCACTACACGTGATAGAGCTCAAGTCGGTGAAAGCACAGGCCTCCGATGTTATGGGTTCCCGGGTTATTCATTCTCACCTGCCAAGGACTTCCCAGCCACTTACATCAAAGCGTTTCTTTTATATTCAAAGCAATAGCAAATCCACTGTGCTCTAGTTCACTTTCTTTAGACCCAACTCTTAGAGTGACACAGAAAGTCAGCTCCCTGTGAGTGAATAAATGGATGAATAAATGACTCAAAAAGTTAAAAGAAGTGGGGGATCAGTGAATCATTTACTCCTCTCAGCCAGGAATTTCATTGGCTACTTGGCCGCAGAGCGTCAACGCTACGAGCAGCGGACTGAGAGGCGATAAAGTAATCCAGGCACATTGTAAATGTCTTTTCCTTTTATCTCTGTGACCCAAATCCATGGGCCCCCACTAATGTTTGTTTTGGGTTCTTTGCTCTGAAACCTAGGGCAGCTCTTGTGTGGTGAGCTGTTTAGTTGACGAATCTTTTCATGGATGAATTAGCAAGTTTCTTGTGTTGGTCCCCTGATAGGTCAGCAGCCGTCAGCCACATACACAGAACTGGTGAAGAAGCCTTTGTTTTTAAACCCCCAAACTTGGAGCAACTAAATCTTGATCGCTTTGTGAGAAAACCTTGGAATAATCTGAGCTCCTTCTGTCTGTCCATTTTCCTATTAGGAAAGGGAGAGAAAAGACACAGAAGGAAAGTAAAATAAGAGTTACAAGTTGAGCCAACTTTCGCAGTCTTTTCAAGCAGAATGGTTGGAGGAAGTTAAAATGAAGCTTTTTATATCATTTTGTTTTTCATTGTTATGTCCCCTCATTTCTGGGAACCTTAATGACAACTAATCAAGAGTGGGTTTTAGGGACTTTCTTGGTGGTCCAGTGGTTAAGATGCCAAAATTCCACTGCAAGGGGCTTTGGTTGGATCCCAGGTTGGGGAACTAAGATCCCACATGTCCTGCATCCTGGCCAAAACATAAAAACAAACAAATAAATAAATCAAACTCGTCTGCATAAGTTAAAAAATAATAACTTTCAATCCACTGTCTGTGATTACAAACCAGACAAGATGACTGCAGACAAAAGTTTAAGAGAAAAAGTGGATTTTAGAACCAATCTTTGCTTCCTTAAGATTCCCTTGACATGTTCTCTAATATAGTTTTTTTCTTTTTTTTTTAACCCAGCAGCTACTTCAAAGCTTCTTGTAGTCTCCTTTGCAATTCTAACACCAGAACCTCCTTTCCCCCCAAAATAAATCTGCTTGTGTTTAATAACTCACACTGTATTGACACAGTATTGTCATTCTAACATAGGGGTTTGGGTAAGGAGGGGTGGGGTGAGCAAATGAGCCCCTCCTGCTGCTACCCTGTCTGCTCTCATTAATTTTGGATATTTTCATTCATTCCCTGAACTCCAATCTGCCAGGTGTTTATTAAAGTACATTGTCACACACTACTGCATTGTCAAAGATAATTAGAATCTAATTCTTGGAGCTTTTTTACTTACCCTCAATTCATTACTGCTTAGAGTAACTATCAACTCTACTCAGGCTACATTCTTCCCTCTTATCTATGAGAAAGAAAATAGCAAAGAGAAAGTTTTCCAAGAAACAAAACTTCTAGATTCATTTAGTGCTTCCCAAGCCTTGATTTTTTTCCATATATAAAATGGAGAGAATCCCCATCTTACAATGCTGTTGTGAGAAGTGGAGATAAAATAAGGAAATGGTCTTCTACTGAGCTTAGTGAGTGGAGGCACTCAGCAGTCAGTGGACATTACAGCTGACCCTTGGACAACATAGGTTTGAACTTCGTGAGTCCACTTATACGTTTGTTTTCAATATTTTTTAAATTTTATTTTCAACTTTATTTTCAATAAATACATTGAACAACTTTTTTGGAAATTTGCAGCAATTTGAAAAAAACTTGTAGACAAATCGTATGGACTAGAAATATGAAAAAAAAAAAGAAAAAATTAGGCATGTCATAAATGCATAAAACATATGTAGCATATTTCATATCTACTACCATAAAATATGTTCAAATCTATTATAAAAAATTTTAAATTTATCAAAATGTATGCACACACTTACAGACTGTACCTGGCACCATCTATTAGACTAGACTATCACAGGGCAATCAGATTGGTGCTCTTCATTATCAGTGTATGAATCATTATACCTATAATAGAATATAGATTTCCTTTTTGAATTATCTTTTCATTTTTAATGTTTAGAGTTAGTAATTTGTATAACATGACAATGTTTTGTACCATTTAAGACAGTACTAATATATTAATAGGTTATTCAGTTGCTGAGTTGTGGTCCAACTCTTTGTGACTCCATGGGCTGCACCATGCCAGGCTCCTCCATCCTCCACTACCTCCCAGAGTTTACTCAAATTCATGTCCATTGAGTCAGTGATGCCATCCAACCATCTCATCCTCTGCCCTCCTGCCCACCTTCTCCTCCTGCCCTCAATCTTTCCCAGCATCAGGGTCTTTTCCAGTAAGTCAGCATCAGGTGGCCAAAGTATTGGAGCCTCAACTTCGGCATCACCTTCTAATGAATGTTCAGGGTTGATTTCCTTTAGGATTGACTCATTTGATCTCTTTGTAGTTCAAGGGACTCTCAGGAGCCTTCTCCAGCACCATAATTCCAAAGCACCAATTCTTTGGCATTCAGACTTCTTTATGGTCCAACTTTTACATCCGTACATGACTACTGGAAAAATCATCTGTGTGTGTGTTAGTCACTCAGTCATGCCCGACTCTTTGCAACCCCATGGACTGCAGCCCACCAGACTCCTCTGTCCATGGGATTTTCCAGGCAAGGTTACTGGAGTGATTTGCCATTTACTTCTCCAGGGGATCTTCCTGACCCAGGGGTCAAACCTGGGTCTCCTTCACTGCAGGTAGATTGTTTACCAACTGAACTACCAAGAAAGCCCGGAAAAATCATAGTGTTGACTTAATGTATTTTCTCTTCCTTGTAATTTTCTTAATAACATTTTCTTTTCACTCTTATCGTAGGAATGCAGTACATAATACATTTGTTGTTGAGTCACTCAGTCGTGTCTGACCCTTTGCCACCCCATGGACTGCAGCATGCCAGACTTCCCTGTCCTTCACTGTCTCCCAGAGTTTGTTTAAATTCATGTCCACTAAGTCGATGATGCCATCCAACCATCTCATCCTCTGTTGCCCTCTTCTCCTGCCCTCAGTCTTTCCCGATATACAAAATATGTGTTAATTGACTGTTTAGGTTATTGGTAAGGCTTTTAATCAACAGAAAAGTAGACTGTTAGTAGTTGAGTTTTGGGGTATAAGTCATCAGCTCCTAACTTCTGCATTGTTCAAGGGCCAACTGGATTAGCATTATCATATATAACATTTGTAGTGCCTTATTTTCTGAGATTTAAGTTCTAACCCAAGTATCTTTGATCCACCAAGAAAACAACCCAAGCAACTTCCGTGTTTCTTCTCCTAGCTGGGGACACACAGTAGGAGGGACAGGAGAGAAGCAATCTCTAATGGGATTAAACTCTATGTCCTCATTCCCATCCCACCTGACTGGTTGTTTACATGGTACTTATTCCAAATTTGTTCTTGGCTCCATGACTTTCTTTTTTTCTTTCCTCTAGCTCTTCTTCATTCTCTGCTTTGTTCCCTGAGTTATCACAGTTATTCTTTATGCTCCTTGCCTAAAGGGACCTTTGTCATCTGAAACAGGAAGTGACCTGTGTCTCAAGACTTGGAAGGATACGCAGGCTGAAGGATGGATAACAGCGCACACTTGCCTAACTTCCTCCTCACCCCACCCACCCACCCAGGGTTCCCTGGCTTGGAATTCCTTGTTCAGAGGCCAGCTTTGCATCCCAACCCAGGGAGACAGCCAGACCCACTGTCTCCCTTCTTCCTCCCTCAGGAAAGCTCATTAGATAAAACAAAGCACATCATTGATGTGACCTGCTCTAAGCCAAGAAGAGAATAAATAAGATTATTTGAAAACAATTCCCTGGTGTCTCAGTGGTAAAGAATCTGCCTACCAAAGCAAGAGACACAGGGGATGCGGGCTCGATCCCTTGGTCAGGAAGATCCTCTGGAGAAGGACATGACAACCCACTCCAGTATTTTTGCAGCAGTAATCCCTTGGACAGAGGAGCCTGGCAGGCTACAGTCCATGGGGTCACAAAGAGTCAGACATGACTTAGCGACTAAACAACAACAATTTTGAATTCTCAAGGGAAACCTTAGTGGCTGGCTTGGTTTTCACTCTGTTTCAAGTTTCTCTTCATACTCTATGGTCTCTCCCTGTACAACCTCATTCATTCACTCATTCATTCATCCATTCATTCAATATTTATTTTTTAGTTACCTAATGTAGGCTTTGGAGATACAACTCCAGCAAAACCTATGCTCCTATGAATTTACATTCTAGCAGTGTGGGGGTGGTAGACAAGAAACAACATATAGACTGCAAATGAAAGGGAGCCAGGTCAGGGGTGGGGAGGGAGAGTGGAGGAAAGCTAAGCAAGAAAGGGATACTGGCAGAAAATGTGGCATTTGAGGGAAGAAAGGAAAGATGAGTTAGGTGGGCTTCTGAAGGAAGAGTATCCCTGAGAACAACAATGAATGCAAATGCATGACATGAAAAAGTGCTTCAAAGTGATTGAGCCACAAGGAGAAGAAAGTCAGATGGATCAAAGTAAGAATCAGGGGAGTGGCAGGAGGGGGGCTCAGAGAAGAAGCCAGGGCCCCATCCAGTAGGGACTTGTGGGGGATGGTTAAGAAAAGGGATTGCATTTTAAAGGAAATGGATACTGTTGGAGAGTTTTGAATGGAATGCCATTCGACTTAGGTTTTAGATCATTTGGGCTAAGGGGTGGGGAAAAAAAAAAAGAGAGAACAAGGGTGAAAAAGAGGGGATGGGTCAGGGGCTGGCTTCCCCCGTCCAGATGGTTGATGCTGTTTGTCATCAGCAGTGATGGAGCCCATGCCAATTGTTGTGCTTGCTCACCCCCGCCTCCCACCAAGGCAGGCAGAATGTCACATGGGTTCTCGAATTCTTAAAAAGTATACACAAAAACTGTATAATCCTGAGTCTATTTTACTGAGGACTCCTTTGAGAGGCCTGCAGAGGGAGACTATGTAGCTCACAAACATCACAGGGAGCCATGTTGAAAACATCACTTGACTATTATGGTCCCCTATGTTCTGATGGGAAAGATTGAAGGCAGGAGGAGAAGGGGAGGACAGAGGATGAGATGGTTGGATGGCATCACCGACTCAATGGACATGAGTTTGAGTAAACTCTGGGAGTTGGTGATGGACAGGAAAGCCTGGTGTGCTGCAGCCATGGGGTCGCAAAGAGTCGAACACGAGTGAGCAACTGAACTGAACTAAACTGGTGTTTGTCTCTGGATAGCTCTCTTCTCCTCCCTCCTGAACCCACACTCCCTATGGATTTACGATTTCCTTTCTCCTTACTGTGTGAGGATACCCATCTCTGCCCCAGATTCTGCTCTCACATTATAAAACCCCCACAGTGTTTGGAAAATAAAGCACCCCACCAGTTAAGAAAATCTACCTTCCCCTCAAGGCAAAGCAGAAGCCATCCATTGGTATGTCAGTTTATGTTTGCAATCTAACTCCCTGCCCCAAATAGTTCATCCAAACAAAGTGTTTTCTCTAAAAAAGAATTTGGCCACTTGAAATATTCTACATCTCGCCACACCTATATTTTGCATATATTTCTTTTAGTCTTTCAGTGAATCTATTTGTTTATGACAACATCCTTCAAAGGACTTAAATTTCCTAAGAATAGGCAATCCTGTCTAGCTCCGCACTCCCATCATTACGAGCACATGCCCATCACTTAGCAAATAGCAGTGGAATAGAACCAAATGGACTGAAGTCTTTATCTTGCTATCATTTTATGAACCACACTGTATAGATCTGGAGCCGATGGGTTGATGCTTTTCTGAGTTTTGTACACTGCATGTGAACTAATAACCCAGGATTTCAAAGTGGAGAACAGAAGTTTAGTGTCAAGTGTTCTTGTCTGAGACAGTCATAAAATCTTCACCTTTCTTCTTCTCTTCCTGGAATGTGTGCACAGGTTTTTGAGCCTTCGTCTTGCTTTGCCAATTCAAATGCCTGCAGCATTCCTGGGGTGAGGTGGGGAATATCAGTGTTCCATGGACACTGGAAACTTCCCAGGGATGGGGACCTACTGCCTTCATGTTCTGCTGTTCAGCACCTGAAACGTGTTTCTCTTACCACCACACCAGGATGGACACTTTCCTGGAAATTTGTCTAATTGCACTGAGCAGAATGTGGATGAATTAATTCACTAAGTCTCCATGACCTCTCTACACCTGGTTTCAGAGCTTTGTATGAAGGGTGCCCCATAATTACTGCGGATCAGCTGCCACGTGTTCACTTTCACCACCTCCCCATCAGCAACTGAGTGAGTGTAGTGTTGAGGATGGAAGGCAGCCACAAGATTGGCATAAGAAACCAATGAGCTGAGCTGTGACCAACCCACAAGCTCATCTATGAGGCCAATCTTTAAAAAAGCTAACTATGAAGCGTGGAGGATCTCTAGCATCTAACCTGATCTATATAGAATGGCAGGCTTTAAAATTTACTGTGTTGATATTACTAGATATGTTTATACTAAATAAGAAAACATCTAGGAACCTCAATTATTTAGTTGCTCAGTACATGTCCAACCCCATGGACTGTGGCCCACCAGGTTCCTCTGTCCATGGGATTTCCCAGGCAAGAATACTCGAGTGGGTTGCCATTTCCTGCTCTGGGGCATCTTCCTGATCCAGGAATCGAACCTGTGTCCCCTGCACTGGCAGGTGGATTCTTTACCACTAAACAACCTGGGCAGTCCTTGGAACCTCAGTAAATCATTGAGTTCTATGATCAGTAGATTATGAGCCACATGAGGGTTAAAGGCTAGCTCCAACTAACATTATTCCTCAGAATAACCTTGCATGCTGTCTGTCTCTTGGCAGGTGCTGAATTAACTTTTCTGGAATGAATGAATAAATAATCCCCTATGTGCTTCCTCCAGGGTGGTTTTATCTTGCTAATTACAGAGAAATTATGCTTAATCATGTTCTTGAAGATAGCTGGGGAAGACGATCTCACCATATTCTTTAGTTTTAACAGCAACTGCCTAGGAATTCTTCCTGCCGGGAGTCTTTATGACTCTCTGGCAGGTCTCAGAAGCTACTATATGTTTAAAGATTGTCCTATCATCACCCCATTACCCTTCCTTTCCCTTAAACTACTTTTACAAAAAAAAAAAAAAAAACCTCTAATTCCACCAGAAAGGCCTAATTAGATGCTTGGATGCTGAAACAAAAGCTTAATGAGTGAGCTCTTGTTAACACCCTTGGGATGTTGACAAGGTCCCGCTTCAGCTGAATCTCCCACCAGGAGCTGGCAGGGCTCCGACCACCCAGGAAAGTGACAGACAAACCAAATTTAATGCCTTGCTCCGAGGGCTTACTGCAAACTGGGAACACAAGGCAGGGCCACTTGCAGAGCAGTGAGTGGGATAACCTGCTAGGCCTGTGTGTAGGGGGCGTGGGGGGCTCCCTGTCTTTGTGTTTCCTAACGGCATCCTTGTGAGGGAGCAGAGGAGGAGGTGGAGTCTCGATTAGTCACCAGCAGCTTCAGCCTGTATCTGCTGACCTTATCCTCACGACAATCACACAGTCAGAGCTGGAAGGGCCCACCCCTCTGTCTCCTCTCCCAGCGTGAAGGAGAAAAGAGACCCACATGGAGGGAAATAGGAGACACACTGATCTGAACCCTGTCCTCCACTGACCAGATCAGCATTCCTGAGACCAGACCTTATGAGAAGTAACGAGGACAAGATTGCCCCATGATCTAAGACAGGGTAGGTGCACGAAGATCAACAAAGTTCCAGGCTTTTGGATTACAGATTCCCTCTTTCTAAGTCAGAATCACGCAGCCCTGTTTGGCTGAACAAAGAGTGCTACAAGGAGAGCCAACACTGTCTGTGGCCTCCTTAGGCTGAGTTAATGAATTTTACGCTGGTGAATCACACCTGGGCACACCTTGTTCCCTGAGCCCCAGAGAAACGAGTCATTAGGTGCTAAATACCTTTCACTTTCTTGTGCTTCTTCCATAGCCTGACCTCTTTATTTGAGATGGCCTTTCCTCTCTCTGACTTACATGATGGTTTGATGGTTTAGTTGCTCAGTTGTGTCTAACTCTTGCGACCTTACAGACTGCAGCCTGCCAGACTCCTCTGTCCACGGGATTTTCCAAGCAAGGATACTGGAGTGGCTTGCCATTTTCTTCTCCAGGGACTCTTCCTGACCCAGGAATGGAGCCCAGGTCTCCTGCATTGGCAAGTGGATTCTTTACCACTGAGCCCCCTGGGAAGTCTTTCCCCTCTTTGACTTATAGGGTCATATAAGAGGACCCCATTCATGCAACATATCTGGGGGTGAATACTTTGAGTGGGACCATGAGCAAATGGACCTGGCTGGGGTCTTATGTCAGGGTGGGTTTCAGGGGAACAGGTGTGTGCTCCGAATACTCACCCATGTCTGCCAACTGGAAATGACACCTCCCTACCCCTCCACCAGAACTCTTAAAACTACAGCAATTTTAAGAAGGATACCCAGGATATCTACTTTAAAAATCAAACGGGTAATTAGGGGACAATAATGAAAAGCTTTCACAAAAAGATGAAGAAATTGTATTTCATCCATTCATGAGATTCTCATTATTTATGAGTCTGAACAGCTTTTTAAAGAAAAACAAAAACTGCTGGAGCTTTCTGTGAGAAAGTTGTATGACAACACACAGAACACACATATACACGCCCACACACACACATGATTTACTTAAATTGTTTGAACTGGAATATATTTGAAAAACATTTCCCCACTAACTAGTCAAGCCTCAGGAAAAAAGCCTTAGGACTCAAGCATTATAATAAATCATCCATTCAAATATTTACATCAGATAACTAGAGCAAAAATAACAAAAATAAAAGCCAGCAACCCACGTAAGTCTAACTCATAATACTTCTCTGTCTGCGTACGTTGGTGGTAAGACTTGCATCTTGTCTCCAGAATGATTTTGGAAAATATCTATTTCTTCTGGTAATTGGTTTTAAAAATGCTGAGTTTCAGCAAATGAGTTAAATTTATTACTCTAGACTATGGCCTAAGCAGTTGTTTATCTTTTCAGGATTTAAACAGTATTTGAGGCGATGCTTTCAGAATAGCCAAGATCGGGAACATGGCTTCTCTGACTCGCTCTTCTATTGAGCAGATACTGAGAAGGACCCTCTAGAGACACAATCTGAGTGTGTGTGTGCTCAGTCGCTCAATCGTGTCTGACTCTTTGGGACCCCATGGACTGTATCCCCCCCAGGCGCCTCTGTCCATGGGGATTCTCCAGGCAAGAATACAGGAGTGGGTTGCCATGCCCTCCTCCAGGGGATTTTCCCAACCCAGGGATCAAACCTGAGTATCCTGCATTAGTAGGCAGATGCTTTACCACTGAGCCACCTGGGAAGCCCTAAAATCTATGTAGTTGCCAATATATTATCTCAGGGCCCAACCCAGTGGCCAGTCGCAAATGTGGAAATGAAAGAATGGTTTTGCAAGAACACCCAAACAAAGTAAGGAGATACTTGACCTAGTTAACTTCAAAATTCAGGACATAACTATATTAACTCTTGGGATATGTATTTCAAATGCCCTAGTCCTTTAACAAGCACTGGAAAGCAGGCACTGGAATGCTTGGGGAAAGGCTTCATAGAGGGGACCTACCAGATGGCAGCTGGCTTCTAAACTTTATCCCCTGAGTCATTCACTCATTCATGTGTTCATTCCGTCAACATTTATGACCAGCCTGACTATGGCAAGTCACTGTGACCAGGGATGTGTCGTGTGTAAATCCACTCACTGCTTTCCCAGGATCAGGGAGATAATGCATCTATTTTTCCTTTCCCTCCCATTTCTTTTTGATTTGCTTGGTAGCCACCAGAATTTGTCGATGGGAAAACAATGACTGAATCTACTGTGGGCATTTGTTCCTACTCCTTTCAAACAGTGTTTCTCAACATCAGCACCATTAACCTTTTGGATCAGATGATTCTTTGTTGTTGGGGGCTGTCCTACTCACTATAGGATGCTTGGCAGTATCATTCGTTTCTACCCACCAGATACCAATAGGACTCTCTCCCTATTCACAAGCATCAAAAATGTCCCCTGGAAAACAAGCACCTCCAATTGAGAACCATTGATTTCAAGGAGGTGGGCAACAGCAGAAGGTGGTATGGATGGCAGAGTAGGGAAAGACTTCAGAGAAATTAGGAAATAGGGAGTTGCTTTTTTTTTTTAACGGTTGGTATAGAATTTCAGTTGCCAAATACTTTTTTAATATTATTTTTAGGCATTTGCTTCCTGCTGGGATAGAAAATGTAGAAGATTATTGCTTCTACTTTTACAGCAAAACACATCCAGACGATCTCCATAATTGTAGTTGTAAGAAACCTGTGAAAGAACCATGGAGCAAAAAAACCTAGACAAGATGAATTTGAGGACAGAGAAGCCCGTGACCTTGACTGAAATCCTGGCCTAAAGAGGAGTCTTCTGTGGAGGGAGTGCGGAGAAGTCAGCTGAGCTTTTGTGGGACTTCTGATCCCAGAGGTTAGCTGGGATGGTGGACTGGAGTCTCGTGGAGCCCTCGTCACAAACCGAGTGACTCACTGTCTCATTCTTTCCTTCAGGCCTTCCCCAGGCACATGAGGCCATGCACAGAAGTCTGGGGGCAGGGAAGTGTCCTGAGGGACTCATATGAGATACAAGGGGGCTTGACTAGTTCAAGGCAGAGGCTGCCAAGGGCTGGAGGGAGAGCAGGAGAGCTGATACGAGCCCAGTAATCAGGCACTCTGGGTTGGAAGCTGGAAGCAGGTAGGAGCCATACAGGACGGACCCCTGAGACACCCCAGAAACTTACTAAGAACGACCCAGTGGTCTGCTGAAGGCTGGAGTCAGGGCACAAGAACTGAGATAAAGCCTTTCATGGTACCTTTACCCACAGTCACCACCTGTTTCGGTGTAGGACACAAGGCAGAGAAAAGCCTCATAAAGTGCAGGAGACCGGAGGAGTGAACCAGAGAGGAAAACCTGATAGGGAAATCCAGCCTCCGGACTAAAAAGCAGCGAGAGCGATCTCAAGAGTCAGAAAGTTGAGTCTCCAAGCCCAAGTGAATAGAAAGTCATGAGAGTGTCTTCAAAGATTCCAGCCAATGGTGAACGGAAGCTCACGAGGCATGCCCACTGCTTAAGTCTGAAGGGAGAGTGGAAGAATCGAGACACTGCCCCTCCTTCAGGCCTTGTGCCAAGCCCCCGCTGGGAGAGGGTTGGAGTTCTGAGGAGGGCAAGAGAAGGTCATGTGCGTGTGTGAAGGCAAAGCTGGAGTGTGAAGAAATTGGTCGAATCCATCTAGATTCCAGAACCCACACGGAGAATCAGGCAGGAACAGCCCACCACCAGAAGGGTCAGAGCATGGAGAGAAACCTCCCTGAAGCTCAGCTACACAGGGCCTGTGGAAGGCTGAGGGAAGAGCCTGGATCCAAGCCTGGACTCCAGACCAGACGCTAAGTAAGAGGCACGTTGTCTGCCTGTGGGGTCAGAGCAGGGAAGCTGAGAAAGCACAGGTGCAGGAGGCCCGTGAGAGCCTAAAGGTGGGTCAGAAGAGCTCAGAGAAGCCCACTCACCTGGCTTTACACCAAGTGCCTCCTATCACCGGAGTAAGGGAGAAATGCCGAGAGAGACGCCCCCCTGCTGTGGAGGGACCAGGGACTCCTGAAGTCTGCGGGCCTAACAGGGGCCTGAGGGACACTTTCTGGGACCCCAGTGTTCATGCTAAATAGGAGGCTGCCAAAGGGCCTTGCTGGGAAGGGTGTGGTTTATGGACATAACCACAGCGACACAGAGCTTAGTCCACCCCAACTGCAATCGTTACTGGCCAAACCACTCTACTAGAAGTTTGACAGAAGATGAGACATGCCTTTCCTGAGTGTAAATAAGTTTGTCTTGGTCTCTTTTTTTTGGCCACCTGATGTAAAGAGCTGACTCACTGAAAAAGACCCTGATGCTGGGAAAGATTGAGGGCAGGAGGAGAAGGGGCAACAGAGGATGAGATGGTTGGATGGCATCACCGACTCAATGGACATGAGTTTGAGCAAACTCCGGGAGACAGTGAAGGACAGGGAAGCCTGGCATGATACAGTCTATGGGGTCGCAAAGAGTCAGACATGACCTAGCGACTGAACAACAGCTTGCTCTTTTAAAAGCACAACATCTGGCATTAAATCTAGGTTGAAAAACATGAAAAAGCAAGAAAACAAACAAGCATAAAAGAAATCATTGTCAAAAGAAAAGAAAGTCAATATAACCAGACCTCAAGAAATATTGGTATTTTCAAAAGGAACTTTAAATCCATATGTACTATAATATACACATAAATAATATATTCAATCCTTAATAAAATATTGGTATATAGTATCTAACAACATGCAAGCAGTCATAATTAACAAATAAAAGTCACAGCAAGTAGGTCTTATCCAGAAATGCAAGATAGATGGTTTGACGTGGCAAAGTTAAAAATCAATGTAATTTGCCAAATCAGAAGAATAAAGAAAAAAAAATTATCTCAATAGATGCAGAAAATGCACTTGGCAAAATAAATCCCCAACTCATGATAAAAACCACCAGAAACTAGAAATAGAAGAAAACTTTCTCGATCTAATTACAAGCTATTGTTCAAAATAGTAACTTTGAATGCTTTTCCTCTAAGATTGGGAGAAAGGTAAAAAAATGTCTATTCATAATTCTTCTAACATGGACAATTCAGAAAAACATTATGCTGAGCAAAATTAGCCAGACCCCAAAGAATACAAATTGTATGACTCCATTTTATATCGGCAGAGCTGTTGAGGAGCCTGGAGGGCTATACTCCATGGGGTCATAAAACAGATGGATATGACTTAGCGACTAAACATTAGCAACATTAATAATTTATGACAAGAGAAATCATAGTATGATAAGAGAAATCAATTTTCCTCTAAGTTCCATTGGACACAGGGTGAGGAAAGAAGGGGTGTGTATGTGTGTGTGTGTGTGTGTGTGTGTGTGTGTGTGTGTGTGTGTGTACAGTTGCATCTAGCCTAGTGGAGATACAAAGTTCCTCTGGCCCTGGGTCAGATAGTCGTGGAACTGACTGAATGGAAGGGCCAGTGGAATTGACCAAAAGAAAGCAAATGCTTGGTTTGGTCTTGAAGTTGAGTCCAAACACATACTGCCGAGGGATGCTCATCCTCACCCCTGGTTTCAGGTCACAGGTGGAGAGAAAGACACTCTTAGGGAGCCTACTTCTGTCGGTGAGTTCTTGGAGTCACATTCTCCAAGCTGCTCAAGGCAGCCAGTGATAGATATCAAAGAATTGCACTCACACAGGCCAGACTTCCCTGGTGCTCTTTCTTTTCCTGGATGTACATGTTGATAGGCGTGAGCGACAAAGAGAGCTTAGAGTGAAAACCAAGCATTAGTAAGAAATCAGAGTTGATACATCAGTATGGAGTGGGTGGGGAAGGAGGGAGTGGGGACAGCATCTCCCATGTCAAGCATATTTCTTTCCCATTAGTTACAATGCTCCGTATTCTCTGATACGTCCTTTCCCAGGCAGGAAGTTCTTTGTGAGAGAGGGGGACGTGAGCTAGCTCGTGGGAAAAAAATGTCCTGGGCTGTGAGCAGTAAACTGGCTCGTTCCCAAGCAATGTCCTCCAGGTGTGCCACAAGAGATGAAATCACCTGGCTCATTTTACCATCTTCAGGATGGTGTCAAGACCTGACAAACCCAGGCAATGCATACAAGGAAACTAATCTGAGACACAGCAATGGTGCTCATGGGGCCTTTTGTAGGCAGCCAAGATGGGGACCTTATTCAAGGGAAAAAAGTGTTTAGGAGGCCTTTACTCCAGAAAGGAGAGTGAGGTCATGGACCAATGAAATGAGTTGCATCAAGTGAAATGCACATCTGATGGCCAGACAGAACCAAAGCATCTATGCCCCTGCAGCATGCTATAATTCTGGCACCACTTCAAACTATCCTTCTGTGTATATTTGTTTGGCATTTATTTACTGAAGTAAGGGGGAAAAAAAACTTCTTTTGGGGAGAGAGAAGCTTTCTTGAAGCATAAGGCACAGAAAAGAGCATATATGTCATAATGGACAGCTCGAATTCCCCCAAAGTCAACACAAACATGTTTTCAGCACCTAAAACAAGAAATAGAATATCGCAAGCCCCTCAGTCTCTCTACCAGTCTTAGCATGCATGCTAAGTCACTTCAGTCGTATCTAACTCTTTGTGACTCTATGGACCATAGCCCGTCAGGCTACTCTGTCCATGGGATTCTCCAGGCACGTATACTAAAGTGTCATGCCCTTCTCCAGTGGATCTTCCCAACCCAGGGATCGAAGGCACATCTCTTATGTCTCTTGCATTGGCACTGGGTTCTTTACCACTTAGCACCAACTTGGGAAGCCCCTACTAGTCATATCCACCTCTCAAAGCGAGCAATTGTCTTCACTTCTAGCATTGAAATAGCTTTCTTCTTCATGAGGTTGTAAAACTCTTTATGTTCACATGTTACAAAGTTTATCATTTGAACTTATTGGGAATTATCTTCCATTTCGTGGCTTCTTTGGTTGTCCACAGCTAGAAAATAATGTTTATTCACACTCTTAAGTAAAGGTTAACAAATAATTAAAAAACTTTGTTCCCTAGAAAGACTGTCTCATCATGCTTTGTTTGGGTTCAGAATGGCAGCAGCCCATTACTGCTGACTCTGGGTGCTTTCAAGTGGCTGGACTCAAGAGACGGTAGTGTCTTGTCCTGGTTCTAGTAACATATCCATGCACAAAAAGTAAAGGGATAGGTTGATGTTATTACTTTGTTTTGCATACCACTAAACAACCAAAATTTCTTTGTCAAGTGCATTATTTTTATGATGAATCATCGTTAGACGTTTCACTATTTAAAAAAGTAATAACATGGTATATTAATAAAATATTACTCAGTCATTAAAAAGAATGAAATGATGCCATTTGCAATAACATGGATGAGCCTGGAGATTTTTATACTAAGTGAAGTAAGTCAGACAGAGAAAGACAAATATCATATGATATCACTTAAATGTGGAATCTAAAATATGGAATTATTTACAAAACAGAAACAGACTTACAGACTTAGAGAAAGAACTTATGGTTACCATGGGGAAGGATTGGGGTGATAGACTGGGAGTTTGGAACTGACATGTACAAGATTGCTATATTTAAGATAGGTAACCAACAACAACCTACTGTATAGCATAGGGAACTCTGTTCAACACTCTGTAATAATCTACACAGGGAAAGAATTTGAAAAAGAATAGATACATATACATGTATAACTGAATCACTTTGCGAATACCTGAAACTAACACAACATTGTTAATCAATTGTACTCCAATATAAAATTTAAAAAACAATATGTAATCATCAGTAATAAGTTAACCACAGAGATTTTGTCTATTGTCATATGCAGGTCATTTTTTGGTTTCTTTTAAACTCTGTAATCCCATAGTAATTTCACTTTGCCAAAAAAGGTTGATAAAGTCAAAGATATGTTTTTTCCAATAGTCCTATATGGATGTGAGAGTTAGAACATAAAGAAGGCTGAGCACCGAAGAACTGATGCTTTCGAATTGTGATGCTGAAGAAGACTCTTGAGAGTCCCTTGGACTGCAAGGAGATCCAACCAGTCCATCCTAAAGGGAATCAGTCCTGAATATTCATTGGAAGGACTGATGCTGAAGCTCCAATACTTTAGCCACATGATGTGAAGAGCCAATGCATTGGAAAAGACCCTGATGCTGGGAACGATGGAAGGCAAAAGGAGAAGTGAGTGGCAGAGAATGAAATGGTGAGATAGCGTCACTGACTCAAAGACCATGAGTCTGAGCAAACTCGGGAAGGTTGTGGAGGACAGAGGAGCCTGCTGTGCTGCAGTCAGGGGGGTCGCAAAGAGTTGGACGTGATTTAGCGACTGAATGACAACAACCCATGAAAAGGACTATGTCAAGTGCTTTTGGGTCCAGAGTTCCCAAGGTGTTGCCTAACTACCTGGAGATCCATACCAGTGGGATGAGTCAGGATTTCTAGACTCTAGTTGAGAAACAGTTGGATTATGACACTGCTAACTCCAGACTGAGCAGAATAAGATTGAATTACATAACGCTGAATGAACTGATGAGGAAAGACTGTGTTTTTTGTTTGGAATATGCTTGTTCTGATGACTCTATTTTTTTATATATATAGAGGGAAGGCCTTTCTTTTTCCTCTTAAGCTTTCTATAACTCGTGGTAATTGAGTAGACTTTCGTAAACTGAAATGAAACATTTATACATGATATATTTTCCCTGCTGGATTCTTCCAGAATTCAGAAAAATCTTGCTAAGTGGTTTTATTCCTATGACAACGTATGTGCATAGGTTCAACACGAATGTTTCCTTCTTGTCACTGTGACATAATTTGAATCTTAGAGTATGCAACCAAGGTCTTACCCGGAGTGTCCCATTTGACGCACTTAATCGGGTATGACCAGACACCTTCAAGGAATGAAGGGTGGCTTTATGAATCCATTATTCACAAGGCCCTCATGGGCAAATAGGTCTGATACTGGCTTACAGATTCCCAGCCTCATAGGTGAGTAAGAAGGTCTCTTCCTGGCAGACCCAGGAATCTTAGGATATTGGGGAGACTTGAAGAAGAGAGGAATTTGCCCAAATTTATAGCTACTTCAGGTAAAACCTGGTAGCAAGTTCTTGACTTGACCCTCTAGCTTCAAAAGACTTTTATAAAAGTCCCATCCGAAATTCCTATGAAACAGTTCAGAAAGCAACTTAAAATGGCCTGCATGATACATCACCATTCTCGCCATGCCTGTCTAAATATGTATGCCAAATTTAATGAGACTAACCTGATTTTGCCATCAGGAATCATCTTTCTCTGAGTTTCTCTTTCATCAAAAATATGGTAGCTGTAGAGGGAAATTTTTTGTTTTAATGGGAAACTAGCATAACCTTCCAGGATATCAGATTCTAGCTCTGTTCATTGCTTTCGAGACATTTTAGATCTCTTTTCAAATTGTGGATAACTGATGCAGATGCAAACTCTATCTCGTCTGGTGGATAGTTAGTTGACTTTCCCCCCAACTTTGGAAATATCAGTCTGGGTTCCTGACTGTAAATTGGACTGACTCCTGTTACCATCCCAACAGTCAACCCTTATCAGATTTTTGATCCTTCAAATTTCCTTCAAGGTCTGACTATAATCCTTCAAACTAATGTTTTCAGTTTTTCTCTCTGATGCCTAATGCAATGTCACTGAGAACTAAGATCACATTACCCGAAGTCCCTATGGCATGTTTCCCTGGGACTTGCAGAAGCACTGTGAACTAAAAGCCCAATGGCCTGATGTGAACTCTGAAGGACTGACCATCATATAAGACCATTCACAGGTCTGATTTCCCCCTGGAAAAGGCACTGTCTGGACCACTCAGCAAACTCAGTAGAATTCAAGGGTCCAGGCATGCCCTGTAAATGCCATGACCAAAACCATCAACATCCCAGTTCAAGAGTTCCAAGAAACTCACTTAGCAGTACTGCATACCTGGAAGATAATCCTCCACTGACCTCCTGGAATCCACTGGGCTGATTAATACAATTTGTTACATTAACATTCCCCTTTTTTGTGTATCTGGCATCCATTTTTGTTTTAAGGAGTCTGATCTTCAGGACTCTAAAACCACCGACCTTAATCATCACTTTTGTACAGTTCAGCTGCTTTTACAGTAGCAGCATGAAGTCACCTTGAGAAACTATTTCTGAGATCTTGCTTCACTTCACTCAGAAGCTTTAGGATTATTATCTGGTTGCTCAGTGATGATGCTTGTTCTTCTTGAACAAAAAGGGGAACAATGTTGAACTTGATCTGAGCCTTGTGTTCCCAAAGCGCAAGAAGTCCCCCTCCAGGGTTCTGAGAAATAGCTAACCTCAAATGGCCCTGCATCTCTCATAGTCCCCTCCACCCCTTCTCTACAATTCAGAGAAGACCATCTCCATCTCTCTCATGACTCCCATAAGACTCAAGGACAGCTTCCTTGTTTACCTGCTTCGATAAAATCCCAAGCCTCCTTCCTTTACTCGAAACATTCTCTCTTAATGAACATTGTCCTTATTGTAGTTGCCTGCATAGAATTATCTCCTTAACTGCCTTGTGCACCATTTCTTTTACCAAACTGAGGGGCACCATCGATGGCCATTTGATCAGAGCAAAATGAGCCGGTAACTGTTGTTGTGGTTTAGTCGCTAATTTGTGTTCTGACTCTTTGTGACCCCGTGGACTGCAGCGTATAAGGCTGTTCTGTCCTCCAGTACCCCTCAGAGTTTGCTCAAACTCATGTCCATTGAGTCAGTGATGCTATCTAACCATCTCATTCTCCGTTGTTCCCTTCTCCTTTTGCCTTCAATCTTTCCCAGCATCAGGATCTTTTCCAATGCATTGGCTCTTTGCATCAGGTGGCCAAAGTATTGGAGCTTCAGGTTTAGCAACAGTTTTTCCAATGAATATTCAGGGTTGATTTCCTTTAAGATTGACTGGTTTGAACCCGTTATGGAGGGAAAAAAACCAGTAAGCAACATCCTCGACAAGGTGATTGCTAACGGTATCTTAACAAATTCTTCCAGCCTGAAGAAGACATTTAAGTTGACAGGGAGTTAAGCAATCCCTACCCATAGATCAAATGGGAATTCTCAACTCGGTGAAAGGACATTTTTGACCATGTGACAAACAGGAAATTAGCAGGACACTTGAGCTATACAATAAATTCCACTTTTGTTTAAGTATAGAGACTTCTAGTGGAATCATTTCATCTTATTAGCCACAAATCTAGTTACGTTTTCCAAATTTAGTTGAAATGTATTCAAGTGGATTTTTGTTTTTAAAAGCATGTCCCCAAATTTCAAATCCAGTCAATGCCACTTGAAATTAAGATATTGAAGTCCCATTTATTGTTGTTATGTTCTTTAAAGATTTTCAATATCACTGAATTACTTATCCCTTCTGGATTTTAGCAGGATAATTTAGCAGAAGAATCAACATCACTTAGGAAGATAGAATTTTTGTTCTCTTACTGTGGTCATGATGCTGGAAGATTTTTAGTACCATTGAATTAAATATCCTTTCTGAATTTAGTAGGATAAATTACCTCTCGATGAGATAAAAACCTGCTTACTTACCTTTCTAATGAATCAACTGTATGAGCACATTAGGCTACCTTCTTCTTATCAAGTCCTCCATAGATGAAGTATTTTATTGAGACTCTTCATACTTTTGATTGAGTTATAAAATTCTTGAGTGCTTTCTTGCTTAGGCAAGGGCTCGAGGCCCATCCTAGTCTTTTCCCAGAAACCTACACACTTCCTGCCTTCTCCCCCAGGAAGAGTGTATCACTGTCATTTTTCCATCAACCTAGGACTTGTTCATCCCACAGTGTAGCCTTTATTGTCGAATGCTTCTTAGTCACAAAGCATAGTGAACTAGTTTATCTGGGTCATACCAAGCTCCGCCTCTTAATTAGCTGCCTAACCTTGGATAGCTTACTACTTAATCTGTCTCTGAGTTTCCTCATCCATAAAGTAGAAGAAATGAAAGCGCCTACCTCACTCTGTGATAGTAAGAAGGAAATGAGTTGATGCCGGCACATCTCTCAGAAGAGTATTTGGCGTGCTGCATAAACATTAGCTGTTACACAAATTTGCCACCTTTGTCTTGATGGGTCCCCTGAGGTCTGGGAACATGTATTGTTCATTCCCTGTAAGCTCCAGACCCACACACCCAATTGGCTATTTCACATTTACTTGATTGAACAAAGCATATCTATACCCTCAACTCACTATATCCTCATTGAAATATTTACAGATGAGATGACAATGATACTTGGGGTTGCTTCAAAGTCATCAGGAAGGTAGGGCAGAGCGTTAGTAGAGGTGAAACAGTATCAGTCAAATTTTGACAACTGGGACTTCCCTGGTGGTCCAGTGGTTAAGAATTTGGCTGCTAATGGAGGGGACATGGGTTTCATCCCTGATCCAGGAAGATACCACATGCTGTGGAGCAACTAAGCCACAATTACTGAACCTCAATGCTTCAACTACTGAAGCCCTAGAGCCCGTGCTCTGCAACCAGAGAACCCACCACAAAGAGAAGCCCACACACTGCAAGAAGATTAGCCCCCGCTCCCTTCAATTAGAGGAAGCCTGAGCACAGCAACAAAGACCCAGCATGGCCAAAAAAATAAATAAAGTGGTTCTTTAAAAAAAAAAAAAATGTTTGACAACTGTTAAACTGTATGATGTGTATGGTGGCTTTATTATACTCTTCTCTCATATGTTGGCTATCTTTGAAAATATTTGTAATGAAGAATGAAGAACTCAGAAATTATAATACTGCTTTCTAACCTGTCTTTCTATCTGGTCCTTCTTATTCACTGTCAGTAGATAACATTTTGTACTCTAGACAACGGCACCCCACTCCAGTACTCTTGCCTGGAAAATCCCATGGACGGAGGAGCCTGGTGGGCTGCAGTCCATGGGGTCGCTAAGAGTCGGACACGACTGAGTGACTTCACTTTCATTTTTCACTTTCATGCATTGGAGAGGGAAATGGCAACCCACTCTAGTGTTCTTGCCTGGAGAATCCCAGGGACGGCAGAGCCTGTTGGGCTGCCGTCTACGGGGTCGCACAGAGTCGGACACGACTGAAGTGACTTAGCAGCTTAGCAGCAAGCAGAGAGTGAGTGGCAATGGGAGATTTTTTGAGATGGGGAGATAAATTTATTTTTTAAGTTCTTTCTAGCTGTGCATCCATGACAATTGTGACTGAAGCACAAGGGGAAGATTGTTATTATAGTAGTAATATCAGGGTGAACTGGAGTACAAAGAAATAGAAAGACTCACCCCAACCTTGGACAATTGTCGCTAAAGTGGAGCCTGAATAAAAGAATATTTTGGCCACACAAACTCTCTAGAGATCCCTGTAAGTGGGTCTTATAAATCTTCTGAAGTCTCATTATTACCTTTGCCTTTCTCTTACTGAACCTTGTCACCCATCTGTACATTTATTAATTCATTGATATATTATGCTTGAAAATCTATGCTCAAAGTTGGAGGCACTAGAGAAGGTGAAATTTCCCTGCCCTTGTCTGGTCTGATACAGCCATCAAGTCTACTTAAACAGGGCCAAGGTCCAGGTCGTCTCTAAGAGATCAAGGTGGATCTGAAATTATAACCTCCTTCAAGGCTTCTCCTGTTTTAGGGTGACCATACTTCCCAGTTTGCCCATGACAGGCTGTGATCATTGCTAAGAGCATCACCAAGCACCATTTGAAGTGTCACAGATTTAATGAGAAATTATCTGGCTACCTTTTCTGGGTCCAAATTTAATCCAGGAGGCCAAGACCCAATCTTACAAGCAGCTCCTTCTTGATAATCCTTTGTCAAGTCAGACAAAGACAAATACCATATACTATCACTTAGATGTGGAATCTGAAATAATGATACAAATGAACTTGTTTACCAAACAGAGACAGATCCACAGACTTAGAGAATGAACCAAGGGGGAAAGGTGGGAAGGGGAAAGGATGGACTGGGAGTCTGAGATGAACATCTACACATGGCTATATTTAAAATAGATAACCAGGGGACTTCCCTAGTGGTGAAGTGATTAGAACTCCATGCTTCCAGTACAAGGGGCTAGAAGTTCTGGTAGATCAAGGACCTAGCAAGTTCTGGTCTGAGGCAAACCTCAGTTTTGGCCACCATCAAACTGTCCTGCTAAAAACCTCCAAGGAGACCAAGAATATCTTCAGTTCAGTTCAGTTCAGTTGCTCAGTTGTGTCCGACTCTGGGACCCCATGGACTGCTGCACTCCAGGTCTCCCTATCCATCACTAACTCCTGGAGTTTACTCAAACTCATGTCCATTGAGTCGACGATGCCATAAAACCACCGCATCCTCTGTCGTCCCCTTCTCCTCCCGCCTTCAATCTTTCCCAGCATCAGGGTCTTTTCAAATGAGTCAGTTCTTTGCATCAGGTGTGCAAAGTATTGGAGTTTCAGCTTCAGCATCAGTCTTTTCAGTGAATATTCAGAACTGATTTCCTTTAGGATGGACTGGTTGTATCTCCCTGCAGTCCAAGGGACTCTTAAGAGTCTTCTCCAACACCACAGTTCAAAAGCATCAATTCTTCGGCCAAAGGAGATCAGTGTATGAGTGAGGCGGGCATGGGGAGTGAAAGGATGACCCACAGGGATGATGATGTAGCAAGTTTCTGACCAGGGATTGAACCTGTGCCCCTTGTACTGGAAGCATGGAATTCTAATCACTTCACCACTAGGGAACTCCCCTGGTTATGTATTTTAAATATAGCTGTGTGTCCATGTTCATCCCAGACTCTCAGTCTATCCTTCTCCACCTCCCACCCCCCCACCTTTCCCCTCTGGTTTATTCTCTACTTCTATGGATCTGTCTCTGTTTGGTAAGCAAGTTCATTTGTATCATTATTTCAGATTCCACATCTAAGTGATAATATATGATATTTGTCTTGGTCTGATTTACTTCACTTAATATGACAATCTCCAGGTCCATCCATATTGCTATATACCCCATTATTTCATTCTTTTTAATGGCTGAGTAATATTCCATTGTATGTACATACCACAACATCTTTATCCATTCATCTGTTGATGGACATTTAGGTTGCTTCCATTTAGATAGCTTCTTGGCTATGGCTGAGATATTTACTTTCATAATAGCTGGTAAACAGCGATAGAGCAAGAAGTCTAGAAATTCCATCTTGTCTCCCTTTGGTTTCCCCAGACTTCTGGGCTTTTCCACACTTGGAGGTTTAACATCTGGCCTGACTGGAGACCACCAGGAACCTGGTGGAGCCACGGAACCACCCCATGACTCTGTCCTGGTCTGTTCCAATCGGTCAGTGCCCTTACCATGTCAATGATTGTTAATTTCATCCCTGGACACTTCCACAGCAGTTTCGGGTGGAGGCTTGGAATGACTCAGAATATAAAAGAGAAAAATGAGCTGCAGAAAGAAGAAGACTTGGCATGTCAGAGTCCTGCTGGGCTGCCTCCCAGAGCACGCTGCCTGTCAGGCTGGGAATGCATCATTTGCCTCAGTTGGTGACCCTCACAGCTGAGGCCCTTTTCTTCTTATTATCCAATGGCATCAGCCCTAGATCTTTCTCTGATCATCCCCCAGGGCTTGAGGAAACACTACCACCTCTGCACTCTTTTCCTGTGTTGGATCTTCTTCTAGAAGGCGTCAGTGAGGCCCTCATGGTACCAGGTTTGAAGGCAGACATTGTAAATTACAGTGATTTTCTGCCTTCTGCGCATGGGCGTCATGAAGATGATGCAGTGAACAAATATCATACAACTGAAATGTTCATGAGTGGGGCTCTGGGCCACAGTGATGTTCCTGAGAGAGTACTAAGAAGAAGGGGTCTGGCAGCCCTTGCCAGGGAGGCTAGAAGGCACAGCTTCTATGAAGAGTAATTTTGCTCCACCACCTAGAACGCTCTAATGAGGTTTGCTTGAGCCTCTGTCTCCATGGACCTCCAATCATCTCTGAGTGAAACAGCCCTGCTCAAGGTCTCAGGCTCTAGAGGTGCGTGCTGTGTGACCTTGGGTGAGTCACTGCCCTCTCTGAGCCTCGGCTTTTTAATCCAGTAAAACCAAAGATTGCTCTTTCTTTTCTGAGAGCACTCCTGCCTAGTATGATACTGGTGGTTGTGAAAACTCTAGTTAATTAGTCTAATACCCTGAGAATTTCAGGGAAGGGCAGGCAGGAGAAAGGGCAATGGTTTCCATCACACAAGAAGCCCATCCCTGGAGTGAGAATGAAGTGTGATAGCAGGCAGCTCTCACTTACCAAAGACCACTTCTCCCCACCAAGAATCCTTTGGTCCTTAAAGCCCTAAGATCAAAGCTCTGCCTGGTCCTGGCCATGAAGAGAGAAATAAACATGAAGAGAGAAATCTTAAGTGGGCTTCTAGAAACCATGCTTTTACTGGAAAAATAGCAAGAAGCATGGCCAACCATGCCATGAGTTTACCCCTCGAACTGGCATGGCCTTTGAGTAATAATATTCAACCTTTCCTCTACACACTCCAAAAATATTGACTTCCTAAAAACCTTCCAGTTTACTACTGACTCTCATGCCCTAAAAGTGCTGCTTCATGCTTTATTTTTTAACTTTTCTTGCTGGTTACTGAGACAGGAAGCATGGAGGAAGAGGATTTAAAAGTCTGAATAATAATTTTTTTTAAGAAAGAAAGAAAGAGAAAATCTTATCTCTGCTGCTTCCGGTGTCTTACTTTTGCTCAGTGGCTTCTTCCCACAGCAACTCCCTCTTAAATATCTTAGGTCCACGTCCTCCGAGCTCGGATCTTCACTATCACCCATCACTTCCACTTTTTCATGTGATCTCAGGCTCGCTCGTACGGCTGTTAGAGGAGTTCCTCATCCTCTTCATTTCACAGATGAGGAAATTCACGATGCCAGGGGATGGAAGAGCCGTTCAGGATTAAGCAGGGGCTCAATTCAGGCAAAGAACCCTGTCAATGTGGGCAAAACTTCACTATCCTCTTGAGAACCGCACACCGAGAAACAGTGCGCTAGATAAAGCGAGTTTTATAAGCAATCCCCTCAAAGACGTTGGTGGGTGTGTGTGTGCTCAGTTGTGTCCTGCTCTCAGTGACCTCATGGACTGTAGCTTGCTAGGCTGTTCTGTCCTTCTCCAGGGTACGTTCCCAACCCAGGGATCGTACCCGTGTCTCCTGCATTGCCGGCAGATTCTTTACCACTGAGCCATTCGGGGAGTCCCAAAGACACTGGACTGTCTCCTAAAAACAAAACAGTGAAAGATGAAAACCAATGCCCGTAAAGATGGAAACTCTACCCCAGGCACTGGCTCTGCCTACTTGAAGACTGTTACTGAACATCCTTCAGATGAGTCACTGTTGGAGAACAGTGACCCCCGTGAGCTGCTATTTGAGGAAAAAACATGCCTTCTTTCAGGCTTCCCAGGTGACTCAGTGGTAAAGAATCTGCCTTCCAAGCAGGAGACTCGAGTTTGATCTCTGGGTCAGGAAGATACCACGGAGGAGGAAATGGCAACCCACTTCAGTTATCCTTGCCTGGGAAATCCCATGGACAGAGGAGCCAGGTGGGCTACAGTCCATGGGGTTGCAAAAGAGTCGGATATGACTGAGTGACTAAAACAGCAAACACCAACATGGGCATTCTTTCAGACCCTGCTAGAGAAGAGCGGTGAAGATTCTCAGAAGCAGATTCAGCACTTACGGGCTTCTGTGGGCAACAAGCCTCTGCAGAGCCATTCTCCCCACTGGGTTGGCAGGTCAACCGAGCCCAAGTGGAGAGAAGGGAGGGGCTGGGAAGCAGGAGGGGCCCAGAATCAGCATTTGGCATCCCTGCCTCCATGGGCGTGTGTCCAGTCCTAGGCTACCAGGAAAGAGCAAAAGTACTTGGTGTTCCTCGATAAACAAACTTCTTAATCTGAGCAAATAAAAAAGCCACTGGGAGCCCTGACTCGCTCTGAGCGAGCCATTTTCACAAAGCTACTCTGGTGTGGAATGCGTGTAATTAGGTACCTTTAGGGAGGTGGCCTTGCCATCACTTCCTTTAGTTTATTAACATGGAGATAGCACCTCTCACCACACCATCAGCTTAAACTGTTGGATCCTAACAGGCAAAGCCAAGTTAATGGATGAAGTCCCTGGAGAGTCTGCAGGTGCGAGGAAGCAGAGAGCGGCTATGCAGGAAAAGACAGAGGTGTGAAAGTTGAATTTTTGTTTTGTGTTTAGCTAAATGCAATGGCAACACAGTACTCTTGCCTGGAAAATTCCATGGACGGAGGAGCCTGGTAGGCTACAGTCCATGGGGTCACAAAGAGTCAGACACGACTGAGCAGCTTCACAAATGCAATCTAAAGCACCTTTTAAGATATAAATCAACTTCTTGTCATCAGCTAAGGTCTCTTTTCCTTCTGATTGCCACCTTTCCAAGGAACCATCTGTAATCATTCCCCTTTTTGAATCTTACCACTGTGGCTCACCTCTCAGCAATTTCAGAAATGATTCAAAATCACTACAGTAGGGAAAAAAAAATATTTATTTTCTAAAGTCATTACCTTGACAGGCAAAACAAAGCATTTTTTCAATTTCATTCAGAAATACATTAAAAAAAAATACATAGACCAATATGGCCTGCCCAAACGTATATTTAACATGGTAAATATAAGGAACAAACTGTTTGAATATAAATATCTATAAAAATATAAGTACATCAAAATGTAATCCAACCTCTTCCATGAGCCAATAAAGGAAAATAATTTTACTGCTTTAAAGCATCACCAATGTTTACCCTTCACTATCTCTCCACAACAACCCTATACCACTGTGTTTCCAAAAATCAAGGTAAGTAAGGGAAACTCCTGATTCAATTGATTTTTTCGTTTTTCCTTAGGGAACAGAGCTAGTAGATGACCACGAAAATGTTATATCTACTACTGATGCATTAGACAGAATTCCATGAGGCTAGGATTTAGGATGGGTTTTTTTTTTTTTTGGTGGGGGGGAAGAGTTTGGGGAGGCAATAATTAAAGGTGGGAAATGCTTTGTCAGAGTGCAATACAGTTGAGGTAGTCTCCTATGCATGAAACTCATTCTGATTTTCAGTAGTAACAGTTTCTTTCAGTTTTGCATTTTACGAGTTAGAAAAACAAGTCTTTTTTTTTTTAACTCGAGTATTTGTCCTTCGAGTGTTTTCAATTTGTGCATTCCTTAGAAAAATCTTCTCGGGGCTTTGGAGTTTCTCCCTGAAATGTGCCAGGCGCCTGAGTGAGACACAAACACTCCCTTCGGACCCTCTTGGGAACTCCGCCCACAAGTGGAATCTCCTCTCCTCCTCTGGCGGGAGGAGGAATCCCAATTTGCAGGTCACTGGGTCTCTTTGTCTTCTTTGTGGGTCCCATTGACACCCCCATGGAGGAGATATGGATGAAAAGAGTCAGCTCTGATGGAGACAAATGAAGACTGGCTGAGGGTGCTCCTTAAGCTTTCCTGGAATGCTTGCACCCAGGGCGCTGGTCCCCTGCCAGTCTGGAACAAGAAATCATCTGACCAGTCAGGACGCATTTGCCTTGATCCCAGCCCCGTGGGCAGCGCGCAGAGTCAGGCCCAGGGCTCTCCGTGGACGAGGAGCTTCAGACAGGCCCAGAAAACCTGCCCTCAGTGAGCGCGATTGTAGGTCACTTTCTTATCTCTGGAGAGCTGGGCTTTCAGCTTGGCAACACGAAAAGATGTTTTGATGCTGTTGCTGATGGCCTCCAACCTATTAAAACCAGACAAGAGAAAATAATTTTTTTTTTTTTTTAGAAAAAATCATTCTTGGGCAAAAGAAACATCTAAAATTAGAATCTGGCACAAACAAATCTAAATCTGGATCCTCAACTTTCACCCTCAACCACGACCACGTGCTTCTCTACTAACCTCAAATGAAAATAAACTGCCTCTGATGCCTAGGGTGAGGCAGGGTTCAGTGAGCAAGGAGAGGGGTGATGTGGTCACATCTACAGGGGCTGGGAATTAAAGAAATTTTAAAGCACGATTTTAAGGTGGACTAGAGATACTTTCTTTTCTTTTTTAGCCCTATTCCAAGCGCTGTTTCAACTTTGGTGGGATTGTATGGAGACACTTACTCAGCAAAGGTTTCAAATTCTCAGTCACATAAGGAATTGGAAGGGGCTTCGAGGGGGAAAGGAATTCAAAACGAGAAGGCCTACAGGCAGGACCGAAAGCAAACGTCTTATGGCAATTAAAAACTATCATTTTTGCAGGTTTAGTGTTTTCTTTGGGTGGGAAGAACACTAACATTGATTTAATAGTTGATGTAATGGAAACTAATAGAAAAAAATAATAATTTCCAAGTCATTTCAGAAATGGTGGTTTACATAATCTTGCCATCTGGAGAAGCACTGTGCTGTGCTGTCGTGTCCTCCTCTTTGCAACCCCATGGACTGTAGCCCTCCAGGCTCCTCTGTCCATGGGGATTCTCCAGGCAAGAATACTGGAGTGGGTAGCCATGCTCTCCTCCAAGGGATCTTCCCAACCCAGGGATCGAACCCAGGTCTCCTGCATTGCAGGTGGATTCTTTACCAGCTGAGCCACCAGGGAAGCCCAGAGGAGCACTAGTGGCCTGAGGTCATAAATATGGAGACTTCAAGGTCACATGGGAAGTGCTGAGCATGGCCCCAGACAGTCGTAAACAACTCAGAAGTCGGCCATGACCTCCTGGCCTGTGCTCAGAACACCTGGATCCTAGAATTTCTTGCCACTGGATTTCTAGGAAAAAATGCCTCAGACCATGAGAGGGAATCATAGACTATAGGACAGATCTGAAAGCAGGATTCCTCCCCACAGCTTGTGAATTTCAAGATGCTTAGGTTGTGGAAGGTTTATCACTATAGAGCCCCTCAGAGAAACCCGGGGGTATTACTAATCCAGATCCCAGCTCATGACTGATTAAGAAATAAGAAAGCTGTTGAGAACGACATTGTGTCTCCATCAAATGCATTTCCCTATTAAAAAAGTAAATAAATAAACCTGAAAAACGACATGTTCTAACTCTCACCAACCCTACCTAATGACTTTTTTTTTCCCCTTTGGCCATTTGAATAACTGCTATGTTTTTGAAGAATTTGATTATACATGATTAAAAGAAATAAATTTTCCCTGAAATGATTTTTAATTTCTCAGGGAAAGCTGTAAATATATTGACTCAGAGATGCAAAAGCTAGATGTGACCAAATGACAGAGGTGTCCCTAGACAGATTTTGTTTGGATGAGTGGTGTGTGTGCTAAAGGGCAGCAGACCGCATTATGTAAACCACTGTTAACGAACCGACTTGGAAATTATTATTTTCTGTTCGTTTCCATTACATGAAAAAACCTTTGAGAAGGATTCTTTTGCTCTTTTAAATCTGGAGAACACGGAGAGCTCCCTTTCCTCCCTTCCCTTTATATTGTCTTCTAAGCCTTTCTCCCACAGAGGTAAGAATGACTGGAGACTGCTTATAGGTGATGGGGCCAGCTGTTCCTAAGAGTCTCTTACCTTCTTGTTTTCCTTCCGGCCACTAGCTGCTGATGAAGACAGTTCTCTCCGAGCTTAGAACAGTCTTTTCCTCTCTTTTGGTTGTTCCAGGTTTTCTCCATGGAGTCTTGGTCCCTGTCAACATACAGATAGGGAGAACATTTCAGCAATAGGAACTTTGGTTGTTCTCAATGTCTCTGATGCTTTCTTTAAAACAAGAAGACAGCATCACAAGAGGAAGAAGGTCAGGAGGCCAAAAAGCTGATCAAAAACAAAGATGTTTCTACTCACCTGAGTTCTTTTCCTGCTTGGCAAAAATTCCAGCATTTCTTGTCTTTCTGGCTGGCACACTGGCATCTCTTCCTGTGGACTGTCGCTTTTGTAGGAAAGAAGTCCTTTAAGGAGCGCTTGGACCTAGACGGGCTTCCGAGTCCATATGGAACAATATGCCTATTATGGAAAGAGAGAAACAGAAGATATGAGCGTAATTAATCCCCTCCAAAGGCTGCATTCTTTGGGGGCAACCTCCTTCCACTAAGACAGAAGGAGAGCATGCCACAGCATTTGGTAATGAAACTCAAAGTCAAAGGTGCTAACAGTCAGGACCAGGTGCCCATCCATGGCCCCGATGGTGTGGACCCAACCGGGAGAAAATCAGTTTCTCTAAGTCAATGACATTCCATGTCAACTCTCAACATAGTTCAGTTTCTTCTTGACACAGCAGCCTTCTTTTTTGGCCAAAATTATGACATTTCTGCTTTGGTATCTGTTTCATATTTTCTTCCTTTTCTCTCTACTTGGTTAACAGCTCTTGGGAGGCGGGGGACTTCTGTGCAAAACCATGACTCACAAGATTTTGAAAACCGATTTTCAACTCAAGTGATATGTGGATATGCTCAAAGGGGCCCCCAGGGAGGCTGGAGGAGACACACTACTTGGAACTCGGTTCATGCCATATCTACACACCTCAGGTGATTTTGATAATTATCATGTGGCTGTAGAAGGACTCTTTGCCAGAAGCCTCTCCAGTAATTTCCAATGTGTTCATTGTGATTCTCACCCAAGGAGTAAAGTCCTCCCCTTGGAAGTATCACCTTACTAAATATTAGGCTTGCCGTGGTTTTTGTTCGGTTTGATTTGATTTTGTTTGGATTTTGGTCATCCTCGCTATAACAGGACTCTGCAGGTACAATCAGTGCGTTTTTGTTTACAGTTCCTTCTGATGAGTGAATTACTTTGCGGGGAGTAAGGGGAGAAACTGCTCTCTTCACTCTGGAGGCAGAAGAGAAACCTGATAGCAGTGTTCCTACTGCTGTCTTGAAACAGGCTTTTCCAAAGGGCAAGGACAAAGGAGTCGGGACACTCAAGTTCCAGGTCTCACTCCGCACAAACTCATCCTTGCAAATGACTTCAACAATCTGGGTCTTAGTTTTTTCCATAAGTAAAATGAGGAGACAGCCTGTAAGTCTCTGTCATCACTTCTGCCTCTTAAGTCTCTACGCTCCCATGAGAAGCACAGGTTGGACTAACCCACATATGACCTCAGCAGCGGCTTTTTTAAACCCTGGGAATGTGAGAACATTTACCCCTAAGCCCGATACGAAGTTTCTCCCCCCAGAGATGTGCGACACCCTCCGGAGGGGTGCTTTGCCCACGGAGGCACTTTCTTGTGGTCAGTAATGCTATCTTCAGAGACCACACAAGACAGTAACCAGAGAGACTGGGCTCCGGTCTCCCGTGGAGCCAGAGGGGAGAAAGCCTAGAGTAAGGATGCCCTCTAGAGACTCACTCTGGAGTGTTGACCCAAATGATGTCCAGGTGGCAGAAGTAGACACATTCTTTATCCATCAGGGAAGAACAGGAGCAACGCTTGGACCGGCGGGGCCTCCAGGGTGTGGCAGGAGCGGGCTTCTCCCCACCGCTCTCCACTCCTGCGCTGAGCTCGGTGCCCAGGACTGCTGGGGAGAGACAGACAGCAGGTCAGAGGGAGGTGTCTGCTCCGAGGCCCGGAGGCAAACGGGCCACAGCCTGGATGCCAGACCCAGCAGAGCAGGTAAAAGCAGATGAAGCACATCACCCGCCTCCAGCAAGAAACACAGAGGAGAAAGGATGATTTTTCCCCCTGAACGTGACTTCACCCGTGTCGCCACCGGCTTCTCTGCCTTCAGAGAGATTAAACAAGTGCAGGGGAGACAACCACCTGAAAAGGGACTTCCCAGCCCCACGAAGGACGCGGCCTTCAAGGAAATACTTAGAAACACTGCTTATGAGACATTTAGGTTGGCTTCTACACGAGACAGAGCGCAGCCTACTGTGGCTTAAAATGGGCCGGTGACCGAAAAACCTGAAACTAAGCCAGTCACACTGCCTTTCCCTAGACTCAGAGCCACTTCCCCAGGTGGGATGACCTTCCATTCAGTACCCACGGCTTCCCACCTTGTGTTAAGGCACGGAGTAGCTCAGGAGAGAGGCACCTCTAGAACTCGGGTGGAAATCCAGAGCTTCAGGGAGGTGACTGGAAAGAGAGAAGTCAGCTGTACAGGCAAGCCCCTGACTGAAGGGATCACCAAGCAGCCGCTCTCGGAACCCAGACGAGGTTCTGTGGGCTTTGGATTCTGAGTCCCGGGAGCAGGATGGCATGCGTGGGATCTACCAGCTCCCCCTTCCTCACGGCAGCCTTGCCTCCTCTTACTGACAAGTTAGCCCTGCAGCTTATCTGCCCAATTTCGTACATTTCAAATGATCAGACACATTCCAGGATTTTCATTCCCTTGACATCCTTTTCTCTTCAGTCGGGGTCACGAAAAGACAAAAAAAGTGCATTGACCCTAGAAAGAGAGAAACAGGCAGGTGCTCACACACTATCTAAATCCCTCGGTAGCCAAGATTTATTCCTGCTCCCCTCCCAGGACAGGTGAATAACACTGGAAATGGAGCTGACACTGCTGTGAGTGCCAAAAACCTGCCAAAAGAAACCTGAAGTCAATAATGACAACTTTTAAAGAAAACATCTGCTTTGCCCTGAAACCGCCTGGAGGGGTTTTTCCCCAGACTGTTCTGCAGGTGACTTCAGCGTGCATACACTACTTGAATGACTTGAATAAAATTCCTTGGCTTCAAGTTGAAAAGTATGAATATTTTACACATTAACACACTATTAAAACAGTATTTGAATAAGATATAAATACCTATATGTCCTTTTACCTGTATGAACAGAAATACTGCAAACACACATTTAGCTAACTTACACCTTGTCTCTAAGTTATATTTTTAAAAACCAAGAAACACACTAGGCAATAATAATCCTGTCATTTTAATGCTAGAGGAGCAATGGTCTTCCACAGAAGATTTTTTTCCCCCATGCTAGAAAACTTCAGCAGCTCTGAGCACTAACTCCCCCGCACTTGATTTCTGAGCGGCAGTCATAAAACGCAGTGGGAGAAACAGAAGCAAGAAAAGCATTAAGGTGGAAAAAAAGACCGCAGCATTCAGGAATTTTACAAGTCACCGTGCCTACCTGCTTCTGGAGCTCCTTGGAAAGCCACAAACAGCAGAGCGAAAATCATGGGGAAATAATCCATTCTGGAGGGGAAGAAGGGGGGTGTTCAAAATCTTTCCCCCTGCAAACTAAACTCGAAGGGAAAAAAAAAAAGAAAAAGCGCAGGGAAAAAAAAAATCAGCTTCAGTTCTTTCCAAGCGCTTCGGGTTCTCCGGACCTCAAAATGGTACTTCGGCCTGATTGCTGTTTAACGGGTAGAAAAAAAGAAGTTTCTGCCCGGCAGAGGGGCAGAGCGAGCGGTCCCAGGACGCACGCGGCGGCGGCGGCGGCGGCGGCGGCGGCGGCGCGCGGACCCTGGAGGCGCCGGTCCCAGCTCGGAGGCAGGAGCGCGTCTGACCTGGACAGCTCTCGGCCGGCTTTTTATATTGAACCCCTATAGAGTGGGGGTAAACAGCTCCGATTTTATTCCAGCCCCCAGACAATGTTATTGTGTCATTAGTCACCACCAGGCAACGTGCAGCCGGAGATAAGGCCGGGCTCTAGAGGAAATCACTGCTAACTTCAGAGGCAGACGCCGTCTGACAATTCAGGGGCAGGGCTAAGAAAAAGAAAATACCCATTAGAGAGAGACCTTTGGTAAACCTGCCCGTGCGGCGCGCAGCCGTCTGCTTCCCCTTTGCAAGCTGCCAGCCCCGGAGTTCAAGAATCAGAAGAGGGACTCCAGAAAAGTCATACCATTGGTATGAAAAGTATGAGCTCCAGTTTAAATAGATTGTATTGTTGTGTGCGGGGGGAATTTTTTTTTTTTTTAATTGTTGTTCGCTTCACTTGCCTTTTATGTCTCTATGATTCCTTCGTGCTGATCAGACCGGGGGACTCTCTCCCTCCATTCCCTCTCCCCACCAACTCGGGGTCAGTTTATCTTGGCAGATAGATCCACACACGTTTCTCTGACTTCTGACCACCCCCTCCCCTCGAGTCTGCGGGCTCGAGTTCTTTGCGTCCACAAGTGGGAAAGATCGGAGAAGGATTGGCAAGGAAAGGAAGTTAAAAAAAAAAAAAGAAAGAAAGAATCCTTTTAGGCACATACCCAATCCTTTCAGGATTGCTGATTAGAAACCCCCATGAACTTTTTATTTTTGTATCCACCCTCTTCCCTTCCTCGGGTCCCCTTCACCTTGGAGGGGGTGGGGCACCAATCTTAAGAAATAGGCAGAGAGGAACGCCAGGGGGAGACGGAGAGCTACAGGGGCTGATGTTTTAGGACAAAAAGGCACAGCCTCTGCTACCAAATAAGTAACAGAAGGACAGGCAGCCACCTGAGGAGAGAGCTTAGGAAGGGACGGGCTGACGCCTGACACAGAAAGCAGGCTGCCCCTCGGAATAGCCTACGTACTCCCTACATCGGGACATCTTTTCTGGATCTTTGTTTTCCTTTGGCTTTTGCTTGTAAGTCGAAGGAGTGTCCTTGTACAGGGTTAGGTGAACATGCCATGCGGGTCGTGTTGGGAAGGAGGAAATGCCCTCATTGAATAAGGGATCAGATAATACCTCACATTTAATAATAATGTGTTTATGTTTTCAAAGTGATTTCCTGCCTCTGTAACCATGACATAGCCCCTGAGGTTCCCACAGGGCAGTTAACCGAGGAGGAGACAAGCTGCTGTCATGTGCAAAGCAAAACATGAACACAAGACACTTGGCCTCTTCAATTAGCCTCATTTTTCAAGTGAGACAGCTGAGGTGCCCAGAATTTCCTGGCTTCATCAAAGTCCCCGGTGCGGCTGAGTTAGGCCCCTGGGATAAATTTACAGCATCTTTCCTGCCCCAGAGAAAGACATGTCTGTGTCTCACTCCTGGGGACACCATCAAATAGATGCTTCTTCCATTTCCTCATCGTGTGTCACCCTAAATCCACCTCCACACACCCACCCTCAGGGAGGTTCGAACGTGGATTCATTTCTAATGCTCAGGAGAATTCCACAGAGCCACCTCCTCCGCCTTCTCTCTGCTTCCTCTTTACTCTAGAATCACAAGGACAGATTTTTGTCCCCACACCTAAGCTGTGGGCCTGGGCACACTGGTCTCCCGGACTTCCTAGGAGGTCACAGTTGGGGGGACAGTGACAGTAGCAGGATCAGATCCATTATGAGATCTGTCCCCTAAACCAGCCGTGGAAGAGCTGGAGATGGGGGAGAGTCAGGAACCCTGCCTCCCCGCCCCACAGGAGAGGCCTCCACCCAGGGGTCTCTGCCTGGGCCCTCTGCCTCCTCCTCTGTGTGCTGACATCCGCCCTGCCCTGGGGGCCAAGGAGGGCACAGCTCCCCCCACCGCCTCCCCAGGACTGGCTGACACCTGGCAGGGAGCCAGCTCTGCCCGCCTCAGCTCTGGCCAGTGTCTTCCCACCTCCTGCTGGGTCCACCAGCAGGACCCAGAAGAGCAGAGAAGACCTGAGTCGCATTCACAGGATTCAAGCTTCCCCCAAGGAGGGAGAGGTGCCCTGGGCAATGTGTCTCCGCAGGAAATATATCCCACCCCCATTCTTTTTTTTTTTTCCAGTTCAGTTCAGTCGCTCAGTCATGTCTGACTCTTTGCGACACCATGACCCGCAGCATGCCAGGCCTCCCTGTCCATCACCAACTCCTGGAGTTTACCCAAACTCATGTCCATTGAGTCGGTGATGCCATCCAACCATCTCATCCTCTGTCGTCCCCTTCTCCTCCTGCCTTCAATCTTTCCCAACATCAGGGTCTTTTCCAAAGAGTTAGCTCTTCGCATCAGCTCTCTCTTTTTTTTTTTTAACCTCCTGAAAATTTAACAAAACACTGGCCACAGTTAGTACCTACCTGTTTTCCCCAGAAACTACTGCCCAGCCCCTCCCAGTCTCTCTGGGTCCAGCCTGGGATACCCTCTGGCAAGGAAGCCCATCTCTTAACCACCCTCACTTTGGTGAGGCTGCCCCTGCGGGTGCCAGCAGCACCCAGCAATAAGGTGGAGAAGTGAAGCCAAATGCACCTGCCCACATAGCTTCCCACAGCCTGCCCTCCCCTCCTGGATTGTGTCATCTGGTGAATTATTTAAATTATAAATACAAAATGTAGGCAGCAGCCTCTGCCCCCCTCCCAGCACGCCAGACCTTCTGTTCAAGTCAATGCATGGGGTTTCAGATCTGGGAGGGTCCTCTGGTTCCAAGGCCCATCCAGCCCCCATCTCTTTGTATCTAGAGTTTCCAGGATGCACACAGACATGAATGTACGTGTGTGTGTGTGTGTGTGTGTGTGTTTCCATTTTTCTTTGTGCATCTTGGGACAGTGGCTGTGTCTGTCCTCCCTCCTTGCTTACTGGAGGAGGAAGTGGGAGCCCCTTCCAACTGCAGAAAAGGCAGCTCTCTGCAGGGCAGCTGCCCAACAAAACATTTTCCAAGAAGTTAGAGCGGGAGAGAGGAAGAACCCCAACAAAACCAGTTTTACAAGCTAGATGCTGCCACTGCTTCTCCCCCTGAAGGCTGGCTGGGGAGGGAGGAGGAGAGAAGGTTAAAGTCACTGGACAAAGTAATAAAAGGGGAGATCCTATCTCCCTTCCCCAGGCCCCAGGCTCCAGCCCAGCCCTCCAGAACCCAGCAGGTCAAAGGCTCTTTGCAGCCACAGTCCAGCTCAGAGAGGAAAGGGAAGGGAAGGGAGAGAAGAGGTCAAGAAGATGGCTTTTCTTCCCCAATAGAATAGTTTTCTGTTGCTGTTCTTGCTTTTAATGTTACACTTGAACACTGGAAACTATTTGATAAAGCTATTTTTGTGTGTGTGTTTCTTTCTGTATCTTTTGCTAATGTATTAATAGATAGCTATAAATAAAACACCCTGCTCCCCAAATACAGATGCTACACAGTAGCAAAGAGTACTGTTTTTAGCACTCCTCAGCTTCACTCTTTCTCAACTTTTGCGTAATAAAATTTGCAAATTTGCCAAGCCAGTAAATTTGGGGTGAGATGTGGCATCGAGCTCAGCAAAAAAACAACGGCCGTTAGGTCGCTGGGAGAGAGCATAAGGAATAGGGAGCTGGTTTTGTGTGGGCTCAGTGAAGCTGTCCAGGCCACCAGTTCAGTCATGTATTGTTGACTGTTTTAAGTTCCTACTTTGCATAGCACTGTTATGAAAGACTGTGCACTGCAGGTGTTACCCTGTGACATAGTACAACCTCCAGGAGGCATGAACAGACAGCTTCTCCTTCTGTCAAAATCTAGTGGTATTTAGCACAGGAAATAGGATGGTGCTCCAGACAGCTTCATCCTATGCATCTAAAAACATAGAACGTGAGAATCCATTGATATGATAGATGAATGCATAAAGGTGTGGCGTATAGATATACATGTACTATTCCAGGGGTGTGTAATGGAACAATACTCAGCCATAAATGGAAACATGGCTAGAATGAGAGGGCATTATGCTACTTGAAATAAGTCAGACAGAGAAAGAAAATGCCGTGTGATTTTACTTACATGTGCAGTCTTAAAAACAACAACAAAAATAACAAAACCAAAACAGACTCATGGATACAGAGACCAAGCTGGTGGCTGCCAGAGGCGAGGGAGGAGAGGGCAGAGTGTAATAGGAGAGGGAGATTGAGAGGTACAGACTTCCACTTGTGGAATAAATAAACCATGGGGCTTTAATGTACAGCACAGGGAATATGCTTATTATTAATAACATTATTAATAATAAGTATAAAATTATTATATAAAATTAATAATAATGAATTCTATAAATTATATATTCAACAAATGATTATGTTAAATATATAATTAATTATATATTAAATTATATAAGATAATTATAATTAATAATATTAATAATAGTATTATTATTATCATAATAACTTTGTATGCTGACAGATGGTAATTGGACTCATCATGGTGATTATTTTGTAATGCATAAAAATATCAAATCACTCTGCTGTACACTTTAAGCTAATATAATATTGTAATACAGGTATTTGAAATGTAATATCTACAAAACAGAAACAGATTCACAGACTCAGAGAATGAACTTCTGGTTACCAGGTGGGAAGGATGGGGGAAAGGGATAGTCAGGGACTTTGGGAATGACATGTACACACTGCTATATTTAAAATGGATAACCAACAAGGACCTACTGTGTAGCACAGGGAATTCTGCTCAATGCTAAAAAAGAAAAAGAAGAGTTTCCTGTAGAATGGTGGTTTTCAGGAGATGGAGGTGAGGTAGATGAGGGAAATGGGAGTGATGTTGGTCAAAGGATATAAACTTGGAAAATGAGTAAGATCTGAGGATGCAGTGTATAACCTGGTGATTATAGTCAACAATATTGTGTTCTATGGCTGAAAGTTTCTAACAGAGTAGATCTCAAATGTTTTCACCCCAAAAATAGAATGATATTCATGTGATATAATGAAGGTGCTAGCTAACTATCATGGTAATAATTTGCAACATATAAATGTATCAAATCAACACACCATACCCCTTGCTGCTGCTGCTGCTGCTGCTAAGTCGTGTCAGTTGTGTCGGACTCTGTGCAACCCCATAGACGGCAACCCACCAGGCTCCGCCGTCCCTGGGATTCTCCAGGCAAGAACACTGGAGTGGGTTGCCATTTCCTTCGCCAATGCATGAAAGTGAAAAGTGAAAGTGAAGTCGCTCAGCCGTGTCCGACTCTTAGCGATCCCATGGACTGCAGCCCACCAGGCTCCGCCGTCCCTGGGATTCTCCAGGCAAGAGTACTGGAGTGGGGTGCCATCGGCTTCTCCTACCACACCCCTTACATTTACACAATGTCATGTGTCAACCATGTCTCTATTTGAAAAAAGTTTCTTTTGTGTCTCATATAGAATGGCAAAAAATAAGCCAAAGGTCCTTCCTCGTTATCAGCTTCTGTGTAATAAAAATCCTTTGGTATCTTGCTGAAATTTATAAAGCTATCCTAAGAAAGTACCAAGAAAATGATTCATTTGAAACTCATTTTTATATTAGAAATCCGAAATCAGGAAGCGTCTAGTATTCCAGTTCATGTGCACATATGGTAATTAAGTCCACATCGGTGCCAAGAAGTTATTCTAAGCACTTTGTGTGTTCCAGGTCCAGTTCAGTTCAGTCACTCAGTCCTGTCTGACTCTGCAACCCCATGGACTGCAGCATGCCAGGCTTCCCGGTTCTTCACCAACTCCCGGAGCTTGCTCAAACTCATGTCCATCGAGTCAGTGATGCCACCAACCATCTCATCCTCTGTTGTCCCCTTCTCCTATTGCCCTCAGTCTTTCCCAGCATCAGGATCTTTTCCAATGAGTCAGTTCTTTGCAACAGGTGGCCAAAGTATTGGAGTTTCAGCTTCAACATCAGTCCTTCCAATGAATATTCAGGACTGATTTCCTTTAGGATTGACATGTTGCATCTCCTTGCTGTCCAAGGGACTCTCAAGAGTCTTCTCCAACACCACAGTTCAAAAGCATCAATTCTTCAGTGCTCGGCTTTCTTTATAGTCCAACTCACATCCATACATGACTACTGGAAAAACCGTAGCTTTGACTAGACAGACCTTTGTTGGTAAAGTAATGTCTCTGCTTTTGAATATGCTGTCTAGGTTGGTTATAATTTTTCTTCCAAGGAGCAAGGGTCTTTTAATTTCATGGCTGCAATCACCATCTACAGTGATTTTGGAGCCCCAAAATTAAAGTCTCACTGTTTCCATTGTTTCCTCATCCATTTGCCATGAAATGATGGGACCAGATGCCATGATCTTATTTTTCTGAATGTTGAGTTTTAAGCCAAATTTTCTACTCTCTTCTTTCACTTTCATCAAGAGGCTCTTTTGTTCTTCTTCTCTTTCTGCCATAAGGGTGGTGTCATCTGCATATCTGAAGTTATTGATATTTCTCCCAGCAATCTTGATTCCAACTTGTGCTTCAGACAATCTGGGATTTTGCATGATGTATTCTGCATATAAGTTAAATAAGCAGGATGACAGTATACAGCCTTGATGTACTCCTTTCCCAATTTGGAACCAGTCTGTTTTTCCATGTCCATTTCTAACTGTTGCTTCTTGACCTGCATACACACTTCTCAGGAGGCAGGTCAGGTGGTCTGATATTCCCATCTCTTTAAGAATTTCCCACAGTTTGCTGTGATCCACATAGTCAAAGGTTTTGGTGTAGTCAATAAAGCAGAAATAGATGTTTTTCTGGAACTCTCTTGCTTTTTCAATGACCCAATGGATGTTGGCAATGTTCCAAGTTCAATGACTTCCTATTCACAGGTCAACAGATGGACATAAGATTAATAAACTCCACTAGGGAAAAAGCAGCACCAGGGACAGTCATTGAGGACAATCAAAAAAGACAATCACTGAGGTGGGAAAGCTAAATTTAAAGTGAAAGTCTCTCAGTCATGTCCGACTCTTTGCGACCCCATGGACTGTATAGTCCATGTTTATAGACTGTATAGTCCATGGAATTCTCCAGGCCAGAATATTGGAGTGGGTAGCCTTTTCCTTCTCCAAGGGATCTTCCTGACCCAGGAGTTGAACCAGGGTCTCCTACACTGCAGGCGGATTCTTTACCAATTGAGCTATCAGGGAAGCAGGAATATGGTGATCCTAGAATGATTCAAGAGCTAATAATGGAATGAAAGAGGCTAAAATGGAATGTTTTAAAGAATAGCAAAAAGATCTTCAGAGATGAGAGGGATTAGGAGCTGTGGCAAAGTGGCTAAGAATGGGCAGAGAATGTTAGCAAGATGGGTTGGTTATTGGATTTACAGTTTCATTGGATCTAACGATTGATGGTGATGTAAGAGAGAAAGATTGTCCAGGTGACGTATGAGGCTAATTCTAATATCTCAGCGATGTGCCAACATAATGTTCAATGTCTGCAGTGCTCACACTGTGACATCCTCAGGATGCATATGGGGCACAAAACAGAAAAGCCAAAGAAGCCATGAAGAACTCCTTCCTAGTAAATCCACTGATTTTGACAGTTCAGTGTATGGACTATGTCACCATTAGAAGGTCTGGATTTTATTTGTATTAGAAAATATGAAATGAGTTAAAATTATTCCCACATTTAGCAAATCTCCTCTTTTGGACTCAGTCATTTGATGGAGGGGAAAGTCTTCACTATAGTGTCAGTTTATTGGTCATTCAGTCGTGTCCAACTCTATGTGACCCCATGGACGATAGCCCTCCAGGCTCCTCTGTCCGTAGATTTCCCAGGCTAGAATACTGAAGTGGGTTGCCATTTCCTTCTCCAGGGGATCTGCCCAGCCCAGGGATGGATCCTGGGTCTCCTGCATTGTAGGCAGATTCTTTACCGTCTGAGCCACCAAGAGTTTTAGAAATGTTCTCTGACTGCCTGCATCTCTTCTCATCTCCTTCCTTTCATGAGAAAAGATTTGATACAGGATTATTTTTATTATTCTCATCAGCTGCCCACCTACCAGTAATTCAAGTTCCCCTCTTTAAACTAGGATTTTGATGGAAGAAAATTTCTCTTCCAATAATATGTTTTCTTAAATATGAGTATGCATTGAACTGCAAGTGTACTGGCTGTCATCATAGGGGAAGAAAATTGGAAAAAAGAGGGTTACTTATTTAAAGGAGCATTTGGATTCATTTTAAAATGCTAATTCAATTTCACATGTTCGAGAAAATATCTAATGCTAAGGGTTTTGTTTGAATTGGCATTTCCACTTCTTTAGTTTGTTCTTTTGATGGAAAAAAAAAAGAAAAAGCTTTTTGGACTGGTTACAAGAATAATTTTCCTGGAAGTTGATGTCTTTAATTTTTTTTTTTCTGTGAAACTTAAAAAACATCCATATACTTTTTGTTCATATTCATTTTAGTTCAGTTCAGTTCAGTTCAGTCACTCAGTCGTCTCCAAATCTCTGTGACCCCCATGGACTGCAGCACATCAGGCTTCCCTGTCTATCACCAACTCCCAGAGCTTGCTCAAACTCATGTCCACCTAGTTGGTGATGCCATCCAACCATCTTATTCTCTGCCATCCCCTTCTCCTACTGCCCTCAATCTTTCCCAGGATCAGGGTCTTTTCCAATGAGTCAGTTCTTTACATCAAGTGGCCAAAGTATTGGAGCTTCAGCTTCAGCATTAGTCCTTGCAATGAATATTCAGGACTGATTTCTTTTAGGATTGACTGGTTGGATCTCCTTGTAGTCCAAGGGACTCTCAAGAGTCTTCTCCAACACCAGTTCAAAAGCATCAATTTTTCTGTGCTCAGCTTTCTTTATAGTCCAACTCTCACATCCATACATGACTGCTGGAAAAACCGTAGTTTGACTAGACAGACCTCTGTTGCTAAAGTTAATGTCTCTGTTTTTTAATATGCTGTCTAGGTTGGTCATAGCTTTTCTTCCAAGGAGCAAGCATCTTTAATTTCATGGCTGCAGTCATCATTTGCAGTGATTTTGGAGCCCAAGAAAATAAAGTCTCCTCCTGTTTCCATTGTTTCTCCATCTATTTGCCATGAAATGATGGGACCAGATGCCATGATCTTTGTTTTCTGAATGTTGAATTTTATGCCAGCTTTTTCACTCTCCTCTTTCACCTGCATCAGTTTCTTTAGTTCCTTTAGTTTGTTCATATTATTTAATATTTACTGATTATTGTCTTTCTCTGACAATAGTTTTTACTAAGGACAGTGAAATAAGTCAAAAGGCTTTGAAGGACATTTCTTTCCTACACACAACTCACAAGAGCAGAGAATGTGGAGTGATGACATTGTGTTTGCTGCTACCTTATTATGTTGATTTATTGTAGAGAAATGGGGGAAAGAAAAATGGAACAAAATGAAAGCTTTTAGGAGTGAAAAGCTGAATTTTGGCTTTTGGCTGAATTTCAGGCTATAGTAAGACTCCAGGGAAAGCAATATTGAAGGTTATTTTTTTTGTTGTTGATTTACAATATTATATTAGTGTCAAGCATACAACATAGTATGTGGGCTTCCTTGGTGGCTTAGACCGTAAAGAAACCGCCTGCGATGCAGGAGACCAAGATTTGATCTCTGTGTCAGGAAGATCCCTTGGAGAAGGGAATCCCACTCTAGTATTCTTACCTGGAGAATCCCATGGACGGAGGAGCATGGTGGGCTACAGTCCATGGGGTCGCAAAGAGTTGGGCACAACTGAGTGACTTACACTTTCACTACAACACAATGATTCCATATTTTTATAGACCATTTAATTTAAAATTATAAAATATTGGCTATATATCTTGTGCTGTGCAATATATCCTTATAGCTTATTTAATTTGTTGAAGTATAGTTATTTCCAATATTGTACTAATTTCTGCTGTACAGCACGGTGATGAAGTTATATGAATATACATATTAATTTTCATATTCTTTTCCACTATGGCTTAATCACAGGACGTTGAATATAGTTCCCTATGCTGTAGAGTAGGACACTGTTGTTTATCTGTTCTCTATATAACAGTTTGCATCTGCTAATCCTAAACTCTCAATCCATCCATCCTCCAGGCCCTCTCTGCATTGGCAACCACAATTCTGTTCTCCTGGTCCTTGTGAAGACTCACTTTATTATTATTTTTTTTAATAAATTTATTTATTTTAGTTGGGGGCTAATTACTTTACAATATTGTAGTAGTTTTTGCCATACAGTGACATGAACCAGCCATGAGTCTACATGTGTTCCCCATCCCGAACGCCCCTCCCACCTCCCTCCCCATCCCATCCCTCTGGGCCATCCCACTGCCCCAGCCCTGAGCACCTGTCCCATGCATCGAACATGGAACAGTGTTCTGTTTCACATATGTCAATATACCTGTTTCAATGCTATTGTCCCAGAACGTCCCACCCTCTCTTTCTCCCTCAGAGTCCATAAGACTGTTCTAAGCATCTGTGTCTCTTATTCTGTGTCGCATATAGGGTTATCATTACCATCTTTCAAATTCCATATATATGCATTAGTATACTGTATTGTTGTTTTTCTTTCTGGTTTACTTCACTCTGTATAACGGGCTCCAGTTTCATCCATCTCAATAGAACCAATTCAAATGTATTTTTTTAATGGCTGAGTAATATTCCATTGTGTATATGAAGACTCACTTTAAAAGGAGGAAGAGGAGGAGGAAGAAGATGGGGCATAAATCCTGTGGCCCAGTTCTCAGCCCTCCTCCTTCCTGGGATGTGAGGGAAGCAGGGAGCATTAGTTAGAGAATCTTGAAACTGATAATGTTCATGTAAAGCACATTATCTTGCTACAAAGTGGAAAAGATTTGGGGAACTGCAAAGTAGCTTGTTTAAAGACTTTCTTCCAAAGTTGTTTCAAGACTAGTCAGGGAGGGCTAACATTTGCTAGATAAAGCCTTTTACAGCACTGTTTCTTTCTGGCTGTTCTTTCTCCCCCAACATCCATTCTATTTTTGTACATTATCTGGAAGAAACTATCTTTTTGGACTAATGACCAGGTCTTTGCATTAGCCGCCTCCTTTTTCTCAATTCTCTCCTATCACTTCGCCTTCCCAAGGAGCATTTTGCCACTTGATGGTGACTTGAATCCTACAAAATGGGGCCACAGAGTATAGTTCCCACAGTATAGATTTCTAACCAAGCACCCATTGCTCCTCTTTTGTTAATACCTATCTATTTATCTAGGTTAAAACATGGATTTTTTTTCCCTACTTTCAAAGGAGGACTGGAAAACACCTAGGACAGTTTAATCCTAATATACTTTTTAGTTTCTTTCCATCAAATCAATACTTCCTTTATTCCTTTTACTTAAAGATAAGGTGATATGGGTTCAAAACCCTAGTGACATGATCTAGAAAGGATAAATAATAAATGCTTAGTAATTTTTCAAAGACTTCCTTCCTTTCCAAAGAACCCTAATCTGAAAAGAACAGCCACTTTCGGAATAGCCACCACCCTCTACAGTAAGAGCAGAAGAATAAAGAACACACTGAAAAAAAAAAACGATTTAAGGATGGAAAATGATCCAATCATTAATTTAGCTGGAATGCCAAAATATGAGAATACCCGTTTCTTCGGAAAGTGAAACTCAATGATATCATGGTCCAAATGTAATTTATATAACTTATCAGGAACTAGTACCAACTAATTAAACAACCCCTCACACAGACAAAGTATTTAGTTTCTGTCTTCCTTTTCCAAATATAAAATGAGAAAATACCACCTGCTACTTATCTCAAGATGCTGACATGAAAGTTTAACTGAGGCTGCTTAGTTGAGACAAGCATGTCAATTGGACAGGTTTAATTAGTGATGTATACAGAGATCCACATCAATTCTTCTGAAGTCAAGGATCCATATAGAAATAAGAAAAAAAAAAGAGCAAGACATCATCAAGATTAAACGTAAAAAAGAAGGAAAGAAAAACAGAAGTATAGTTTTATGTAAGCTCTGTTAGGGGATGCTGACTAGGGAAAAACACTTAATATCACAACAAGTAATGGCAAAGATTTTAATTTGAAAAGTCAGGAAGGGAAAAAACCCCTGAAACACGGAAGGCAGTGCACACGGATGTTTGAAAAAGAAGAAGGAAGAATGAGGCAATCATCCTGAAGGCATCGTTTCTATACTGAGCATATGTAGTCTCAACTCTTACTGAAAATTTAGGATTCAAGCTATGCCGAGGGCAGTGGAGGAAACATGGTTTGTAGATATCTAAAATAGAAAAAAAAATGATCAGAGGGTAAAACCTCTTTCACTTTAATGGACTATAACTGTTTCTTTATGAAGGATGAAATTTGTTATAGAAGTTTTATATCAGGTTGCAGAGATGCTAAACCAATCATATATAAGCAAAACACAGAATGCCTTAAATGAAATGATAGTGAATGAAAACTTTCAATTTTCTCATTTATGAAAATCTGTTAAAAACATCAAATATTGTTTAAAATAGTAGCATATGTAAGCTGTTCTAAAGTATGAAATTATTAATAATGAAAATATGCTATTAATAAGACCAAGTTATTATAGATGATAAAGAAATGTTCTTTCTTGGTCTTTTATATTACTAAAAGTCACAAAAACAGAACAGTACTACTCATCTTCACTGAGAACACAGGTTTTAACAGACCCTTTTACTACTCTGCCTGAGTGTTTTTGCAAGTTTCAACTCATTGCAGAAGCTAGCTTTTCTTTTCTTTTATTGCAGAATTATTTTTTTCACAGACAGACTAAAGTCATCTTTACATCTGTCCTTGGTTATATTCCTCTCCTTCCATTTTTTATGTAGTTTTTTTTACAAGCAACTCCAATAAGACTTCTTCCTGTTTTATTATATGAATGTCATCTTTTTCCTTTTTTTTATCAGAGTGGCTTCCGATTGGATTTCTCGTGGTTATAGCTTATTAAGCCATATTTTTCAGCCTCACATTCTTCTTGAACAGTTTCCCTTTTAACAATCTTGGAGGTTAACGCCTAATTTTTACTGTAAGTTTTGCAGTCGACTTTCTGGAAACCAATGGTTTGTATCTGCCCTCATTCAAGATTTCCCTGCCTACACAGTTGAAAAGAGTAGTAGGTTGCAGTTTCATTTAAGGTTCTTCAGCATTTTTATTTCACCAGTCATATTTCCTATTCAGTTCAGATTTTCCTACTGGCATCTTTCTGAGAAATGAGAGCAAGAGGATGTAAAATGAAAGATAAGAGGGAATCGGGGCTCAGACTCCCTGACTTAGAAAAATTTCTCCTAAACCAGCCCAACTTTGCTCTCTCTGAGCCCTCCTCCTATCCTTTCAGCTTCCCAGGAGTGAGAGCACTCATTTAGCTCATATCTTGGTTTACAAGCTCCTTCACCCTCCATCCTGACACTTCATCTTCTAATTCTCAGCTTAAACTGACCTCTAGCTTTAAACTCAAACTGACCCATCCCTCAAGATGACACTTCACTGCTCTGGGTAGCTTCAGGAGTGGATAAATCTGCCCTTCCCACGTCCATTTCTAGGGACCACAGGACCATGTTTCTAGAATGTACCTCGTCTCTTTGCCTCTGGTACCATATGTTGCAATTTTTAAAATTTTTTTATTTTATATTGGGATATAGCCAGTTAACAATGTTGTGACAGTTTCAGGTGAACAGTGAAGGGACTCAGCCATACATATGCATGTATCCATTCTCCCCCAAACTCCCCTCCCATCCAGCCTGGCACATAACGTTGAGCAGAGTTTCCTGTGCTGTACAGTAGGTCCTTGTTCATTATCCATTTTAAATGTAGCAGTGTGTATATGTCCATCCCAAACTCCCTAACTTTAAAAAGCACTGAGCTTGAATTGCAAATAGAATTTGCACTGGTGAGTAAAAAAAAAAAAAGTACATACATGATTCTTGTCTCTTTAGATCTTTAAGCCAAACAAGTAAACAGATAAAAATTGACAAGTTTGGCCAAGAGCTATACAAGCAGAGACTCTGATGATTTTGTGATACTAAATTGGGAGGTTAGCTGCAAGCACTGCAGGATAAAGAAGGAGAATATAAAAATAGAAACATTCAGGTGGAAAGGCAGTATTCTTTCAAAAAGCAAGCCAAGTGTTTAACTTTATAAAGGACGCAAGTAATCAAGCTGGTTTTTGCAAGAAATTTTTTTAATATAAAATTTGAAGGAAAAGTAAATATGTGGTGTGAGTGACATATATAGAAAGTCTACGTGGCTGTGACTAGAATCCGAAGGGAGAGTGGCCAGGGATTAAAGACCCTTGGGGACCCCAAGGAGTTGCCCCAGCAATGCTGTTGCAAGGATGAAGACTAGCAGACCACAGCACCTTCTGGACCTAACAGAGTTCAGAAAAAGGAGAGGGACTGACCAGCTACCCAGTGGCCTGAGAAGGCAGAGGTCACCAAGAACTGATGTGCTGTCCTGAATTTTAATTCAGAGCAAACATTCCATGAGGTTACCTTGGTAATTATTGCAAATAATAAAGATTGCCAAGAAACTTTGTGAGCTGTGAGCTGTCAAGTTTGACTACACCAACAGTGAGTATGTGGGGGGAAAATTGGGGTCTGCTTCTCCTCCTAGATACTTTCTAGCCAGTTTTGGAGATAAAATGCAAACCAGTTAATTTTCAAAGTCATTAAGTGTTCCAGTAAAAAAATTCATGCAGAGGAAAGTAAATGAACAGCCAGAATTATAATAAAGGGATGATCTGAATTTTAATGCATAACCAAGTTCCAGTCCCTCCTTTCTTATCACTCCAGATAACCAAGAGTCCAAAAATAAGAACCATGTGTCTGTCCTGCAAATGCTGCCTGAATGGCAGAGCGGCCGTGGAGCAGCAGGGAGCACAGGATGTCTAGGATTCCAGTGAATCCCAGCTCTACTTCCTCCCGATTCCATTTCTGCTTCTGGAAAAGCCAGATGGCAACCCCAACCTGGGGGCCCTTGGCGTCTATCACCCTATTGTCTTCTGAGATCTTCAACCTCTTGGGCTGATCCAACTCTATCTCTTTCACAAGCATCTCTTCCTCCACCATCTCCTGAAATATTGGAATTTCCCAGAGGTCCTGCCCTTGGCGTTTTCCTTTTCTCACCAATAGATACTTTCTGGACAATTCCAACCTTTTTTTTTTTTTTTTGTCTTCAAGACCTCTATAAACTGACCACTCCTAAATTTGTTTCTTGCTAATTATATGACCTTGGGCAAGCCATTTATCCTTTTCATTTTCCATTTCCTCCTCTGACAAGAGTGGTACTTACATCACCGGGTTGTTATAAGAACTGAGCTCCTATATGTCGAGCACATAGAATGGTACCTGGCACATAGTTAATGCTCAATAAACGTTAGCTAGTGTTTTACCACCACCCTCCTAGGTGCCCGAGCCAGCAGGCACAAGTCATCTTTGACGCCTCTGTCTCTCTCACCCACTCCTCCCCACTTGCATCCATTCTGTCTCCTGGAATCACTGCTACTCCTTCTTTGCTCAACAACCTCATAACCGGTCCCCTGCCTCCAGTCTCACTTTCTTCATAATCCATTCACTGCATTGCAAGACAATGAGCTGAGATCAGCTTATTTTATAACTTACTAGAAGTTCCAATAAAGTGTCATGGGGAGAAAATTAGGCTGAGAGCCAGCATCATAGTCAGGGGATCGTACGAACCAACATGTGTCACAAGGTCCCTGTCCTTCATCCTTTATCATTCCAGACAATCAAAACTCAAACAAAACTCATCACATGTCTTTATTCAGCAGGCTGGGATTTACTTTCATGAAATGCAAAATGAATCTTGTATTTTCCTTCCATTTCAAGCCTTTGCTGCTTTCCCACAGCAATCAAGATAAATGGGAAGTCTTTAAAATGGCCTTGCCTCCCAACCTTACATATTTGAGCAGCGTCCTTGAACTTGTCAAGCCCTCTCTTGCTTCTAGCAGCTTTCTCGTCTTTCGCTCCTCTCCCTGCAATGAAGCTGTCTCTACAGTTCTGCACCAGTGTTTCAAAACTTATGGTGAATGGCACCTCCTTAGGGAAGTCTTGGTAAAGTCCACCCTCCTCCCCCACGTACGTATTTACCCAGCTTGCTCTGACTGCCTGGTTGAAGGCTTGGCATCCTTCAGCTGAGATTAAGCAGAGGTGCCCCTCCTAAGAGCTTCTGCATAACAACTCTGTACAGAGTTCTTGCACAACAGTCATTACACCCGGTCATAATCACCAGTTGTTCCCCTGCCTCACCTTCTAGACTGTAAATTCCTTGGCGTAAAGGAATGTACTTTATTCATCTTTGTTTCCCAGCCTTTGCCTAGTAACTCACTTTTAGAAGGTACTTGGGAAAAACAGATTTTTAAGCACAAAGTGAATTCATGATGAACATAAAGTTCTTAACATAATGTCTGCACAAACAGTCACAGGGTTCCCTTCGCTTTCCCTTACTGGAGCATGCCAGCTGGAGAAAAAATTTCCCTCCTAGAAATTGTTGTAAAACTATCAACATCTTTGTGTAAATAACAAAACTCTCTGTGTGCTAGGATTCTTCTTGTATGCATTTACAGGCTCGATCACACATGCGCGCGCGCACACACACACACACACACACACTCCAGACATACAAGCCAAGCCCCTTGCACTCCAAGTCCTCACTTTATACCCTAACCAGCTAATTAAGAAGAGTACCTTGGGTGCTAGGCCTCTGCCTTTTAAGTGCCTCCTACAACTTTCCCAAAATAGCATTTGTTTATCCTTCCTGAAGGCGTTTACCCTGGACCTTGCTATGAAGGAACTGGGGGAAATTTTCTGTTTTTATGAGTTATCGCAAGTCCAAAGGTGGGGCAAAAAGTGAATTTCGGTTACAGTAGAGGAGAAAAATACTAACTGTAGATCTCCCGTGTCAAGTGAAAGATGTCTATTTTAATCAAGATTTTATAACAAAAGAAATATGTGTAACCAGGCCAAGTCTCTCTCTTCAAGGATTCACGCCAAGACTCTGTCCCATCCCTCTCTTGCCTCCTGAGTGAGAGGTGGCTTCAGGGCCAATGATGACTCATTGGGACAATACTGTCTGTCTGCTCGTGTGACTCTTAAGGAAGCTAATGTGCAAAGAGGGGAGCGGGGTGCCAGCAGCAGGCAGTCAGGTGCGGGGCCCTGAAGCCCAGTGGTCCATGTATAAGCAAGAGCCTTTGGGAGGACTCCATGGATACCACTGCAGGGGCTCTTGGGATAGAAGTTTTTTAATTTTTTTTTTTTTATTGCAATGGGTCTTCATTGTTATGCGCAGGCTTTCTCTTGTGGTGAGCAGGGGCTTCTCTTTGTTGCGAATCATGGGCTTCTCATTGCATTGTTTCCCTTGTGGAACACAGGCTCCGGGCTCCCCAGTTTCATGAGCTGCAGCACACAGGCTCGGTAGTCGTAATGCACCGGCTTAGTTTCTCTGAGGTATGTGGAATCTTCCCAGACCAATCAAACCCAGGTCTCCTGAATTGGCAGGTGGATTCTTACCCACTGTACCACCAGGGAAGTCTAGGATGGAAGTTTCTGAAGGTTGCGTGGCATCTTGGCATATCACTAAACATTTCGATCTGGAAGGAAATAGACTAGTAACTTATACAGTTTACATCATGGGTCTTTAAAGATATACATACCAGCATCAGAAGAAAAACATCCAAAAGTTTTGAGTAATCAGAACCCAGTCCTCCCACCAAAGAACCAGAATTATTCCCTAATTCCAAGGTAAAGAGACAAAACGGAGAGTGAAAATACAAAGCCTGGCTGGAGGCTATGGCCATCCCACCCTGAACACGCCTGATCTCGCCTGATCTCGTCTGATCTCGGAAGCTGAGCAGGGTCGGGCCTTTTTAGTACTTGGATGGGAGAAAGCCGGAGTGGGATCCCAGATCTGACATGCATGGGCTCTTTTCTTTGACAGTTAGCCTCTCTGAGACTCACTTTCCACAAGGACCCAGGGGAGAGCTCTCTAGCTAGGATGGAAGTCAGTGAGACGAAGATTGCAAAGCCCGCCACACAGAGCCTGGCCAAAAGTCGGTGCACTGATGATTTTAGTACATCCTGGAAATATTTATACAGCGTCTCTTATGGACCAAGCCATGTTCTAGATGCTGGCAATACAGTCATGAGCCACACAGCCCCTGAACTCATATCCTTAAATTCCAACTGGGGGAGAAACACAACAAATCAGAATTTGGGCTGAAATGAAATCAATCTTTTGGAGTGTCTCATTGCTTCCCAGGAACACCCGTTTCTGTGGCTTTGCCTTAAAGGTCAGCAGAGTTGCTACCACAGCAATGGGACTGTCTGCCTTTTGCCCTACAAGGAAGTCATAGCAGTTTTTCAGCATCTCAGTGGGTGTCTTTCATGCTGGGATCCCCATTAAATAAACAAGAGCAATTCAGGGACCCATGATAATAACTAGACCGACATCGCCCCAGGACTTTATTCTCAACAACTCTCCTCTGCCTCTTATGCCATCTCCCCAAGCTCCCTTTCCCTTCACTTGCTTTTGTTTCAAATCTATCTTTGGTACCCAGGCCCCTAAGAGCACAGCTCAACAATTACTAGCTCCCTTTTCGGCCTTGACGTTTGTTCTGAATTATTTTGCATGTATCGATATAAAAATGCAGGAGGTGGTCTCATGATGAATTGTCCCTGACTCTAGTCTGCTTACTTCCCCAACCGAGGTCCAGATTCCATCTCCTCCTCCTCATCACCTCCCCCCATTCCAAATGTGAAAGTGAGCTCAAATGATGTCTCCGATGTCTGCCTCCCGTTTGTTACTAGTCAGTTCTCCAGGAAAAACTTCTGTCAAGCAGTGACCAGTTTCTGAGTCATTCATTGGGAAGGGGTGAAAAGGGTTCCCTCAAGTTTATATCCATCTCAGTTGCATTTTTCATATAGACTTTTGTTTCTGTTCCCCATTCATCTATGACCTATTTCTTCAACTTAATTTCTTCATTTCTTCATTTCTTCAACTCTCACCTAGCTTAGTCATTTAGAATGTTTAAACATAATTGGTTGCTACCATGGAGATGGACAGCAAATATAACCAGGGCATAACTGTCACCTGGAGGGATATTCAATAAGCAGGGTGGTGTATTATTTTACCAAGGTTGCCGTAACCAAGGGCTGCAGAGGGGTGGGTTAAAGATGGTAATGGGTGGTCTGGCAGTTCTAGAGTTGAGATCTGGAGGCCAAGACGTCTGCAGGGTGGTAGAAGGAGAGGCCGCTCTCCTTAGCTTGCGGATGGCTGCCTTCTCACCGGGTCCTCACGTGGCGATCACGCTGTGCACATGCCTGAGGCCTCTGTGTGTCCTGATCCCCACTTCTTATAAGGACACGAGCCACTGGGTGAGGACTTTGTTGTTGTTCAGTCACTCAGTTGTGTTCGACTCTTTGAGACCCCATGGGCTATAGCACCCCAGGTTTCCCTGTCCTTCGCTATCTCCCGGAGCTTGCTCAAATTCATGTCCATTGAGTCAGTGATGCCGTCCCACCATCTCCTCCTCTGCCACCCTCTTCTCCTCCTGCCCTCAATCCTTCCCAGCATCAGGGTCTCTTCCATGAGCTGTCTCTTTGTATCAGGTGGGTTAGGACCCTAACAATCCTGTCTTACCTTAATTACCTCGTTAAAGCCTTATCTCTAAATACAGTTTCAATCTCAGAGAAGGAGAAATACTGTATGAGGTCCCTTTTATGTGGAATCCAAAAAGAAATGATACAAATGAAGTTACTTACAAAACAGAGACTCACAGACTTAGAGAAAAAACTTATGGTTGCCAGGGGGAAGGGATAGTTAGGGAGTTTGGGAAGTGTGTTCATATATATACTGCTATATTCAAAATGGATAATCAACAAGGACCTATTGTATAGCCCATGGAAGTCTATTCAGTGTTATGTGGCAGCGTGGATTGGGGAGGATTTTAGGGGAGAATGGATACATGTATATGTATGGCTAAGACCCTTCGCTGTTCACCTGAAACTATCACAACATTGTTAATCGGCTATATACCTCAGTATAAAATAAAAAGTTTAAAGTTGAGAAAAAAGCATAATAAATAAATACCATCACATTCTGACTAATGGGAGGGGTAGGGCTTCAGCATATGAATTTGGAGGGGGCACAATTCAGCCTTTAACAGGTAGCTTCTTACTTTCATTCAGGTAACACATTCAGAAATTATTACACATCAGCTCAGGCACCTTGTCTGGCATTGGACAAGGTCTGGTCCAAAGCTTCCTACAGCCCAGGCAGACCTCCCATCACTGTCGGTATCTAGGAGGCTTCCTCCAAAGCTCTCTCCTCCTGAGCTGCTGTAGTACTCCAGCCCATGCTCATCTCTGATTCGACATCCCCATCACCTTCATGACAGGGCTAAGAGGTACAGCCCAGGCTTCTCTCCTTGTTCCCTGGGTGCCAGACTTGTCTCTTTAGATAAACGAGATCGCGATGGAGCTAAGTTGAGAGTATGGTTCACAAAGGAAGTCCCCAGTTAGGAAATCAAGTGCCCTATGATATCAGATTCTCCTCAAAAGAGGCCATTATTCAGACTATGAAACACGTGGGCAGAGAAGACTGCCTTAGTCACCTCTTACTGTCTTCATCTCCTCCTACTCCCGACTCGTCTTCCCTCACCCCCTCCTTGTTCGCGTCTGAGGACGTTGCCATGCCACGCCCGGTATCTGGAACATCCTCTCTTTACTGACCCCCCTTCCAACCCGCTCACTGAAGTTAAACAAGACCCTCGAATAATATCCCCTCTTATATACTCTTCCCTCATCTTTAGAAAAGTAGTTATCCTGTCCTTTGGGACCATTACTTGTCCGCATCTCGTCTCTCACTACACACACTGAAACTCAGGGAGGCTAAGAAACTATTTCAAGTTTATATAGCTATTGGGGCGGTGGATTAAAGCTCAGGTTGGTCTCTCACTCCTTATCATGATACCCTGCTTCTAATCACGCTGCTTCAGGTACCCGGGTTTTCTCACTAGACTCATTGGACCTTTGATGAGCAGAAACTGAGCCATAAGAAAGATGAGAATATTCATACCATTATTAGAGCTTGCATATAGTTTGATGTTGCTTTAGAAATTGCTCTTTACTTTTTTTTTTTTTTTTAGTTTGGCTGTGATGGTCATAGTTGCCTCATGTGATCAAGCTACCTGACCAGGAATTGAACCTGTCGCCTCCTGCTTTAGGAGCCGAGTCCACCAGGAGATACTGGACCACCAGGCAAGTCCCTCTTTATTCTTTACTCCATAGAAATTCTTGGATGTTACGGGTAAAATAGTTATATAAGAACTGTTCTTAAACAGTATTTTGTCTCTTAAAAGAAAATAATACAAAATGTTTCAGTGAGTTCCAAAGAAAAAGTTCAGTCTCATACCTAAGATTAATGAGAGTTAGACTGTCAGGATCACTTCTCCTTTCACTCATTTTAGAAATCAAGGCAACAGAGTTTCATATGCAAAGTTCAGTTTACAAAGACAGTTTCAAAGAAACACATTCTTTTTTAAAAAAGACCTGGAAAGGATAGAGAAAATGATTACACTGAAACGAAGAAATGGCTTGGAAAAGGAACACATAGCAGAGAAATGTGAGGAGCATAAAGATGTCCAGAGTAATCCTTTTAACCCTCTCTTCCAAGATCTCCTGGTGTTTGTGTAACTTCAGCCCAAGCATCAGTAACAGTCAAGTTGATTTATGGTGGTGAAAGATTTTTTTTTTTTTCTGTGAGAATGCTGATGATGGAAGTCCAGTATTAGGAAGACAGAAGTCTCTGTACAAACCCAGAATGGTGGGCTGGACAATGTCCAAGAGGTGAATGCCCACAGCCTGGGTGAGGGCAGAGGTAACCAACAGAACTTGGGTGTATTTTGTTCTCCTTCAGTAATTTGCAAATGTACATCCTTTGTAACAGATTTCTTTGTGTTAATCCCACAAGGAAATTGCTTCCACTGGTTTTGATAGATGTGTTTGTAGATAAATGATGCAGAATATGATTTCTTTGGAACACTGGACAAACTCAGTTCTGTAGATTGACCAAAGTGTATATTTGGCAAGTCAAATTCAGAAAGTCAAGTGCAGTAGCTGGGGATTCTGGAATGAGGTCACAGCTGGTCTAAGAGGTTGTGAGCTGCTCTGAATCTTCACTGTCAGAAGACTCAGTGCATTCGCTAATATCTACAGGAACCATTTCTCAAAAGGTGGGCCAACAAAACATTAAAAGTGCTAATGATTCTAAGGTTGTAGGACTGTCTCCTTCATGGGTATATGGTTACTCTAAAGATACTTGTGCACACTGACTCTTTACAATTACCCAGACAGAAATAAGAAAACATCTGTAAACACGCTCACCTCCCACAAACCCACCCACTTTGAATTATGCCCAGGTTAAACATAAACACTTGGGAAAGTGGGGAACCAAAACTTTCTCAGGTGGGTAGTTGGATCTTTTGTGTGTCTACTTCTAAAGGGTGAATCTTTTTTGTTCCCTCTTTTGTCTTCCTTCAATATTTAACTCTTGCCCCCTAGGTTTAGTCCAAAATGATAGCCATTTCTGCCAGATGTTTCCCTCAACAGTGGGGTAAGATTCCTTCTGCTAGGAAGCCAGATCCATTCTTTGCTCCACCCTGACTCAGAACTCATCCCAGGTTTCACATCATCCTGGAACATTCCCACACCAGCACCCAGCCTGTCCCAGCTCTCTTGAGCCAATGTTGGATCTTCCGTCTTTACCTGGTGCACCTTGAACCATCTCTCATCTGTGCTTTTTGCTTTAACAAACACATAATCCTAAATCCATCCTCGTTACTGCTTCATTTTCTTGCAAAGCATTCATTCAAATGACTAAATCATAGGGCTTTCCCCAAATATTTGTGCATGAAGTCATGCTTAAAATCCTGATAAGCAAACAGGTGGACCTGAGCAAGTTGAAACAAAAATTTGAGGAGGCATTTCCACATTCATTCCAAAATTTCCTTTGTAATCCTGGGGCCGTCAGTTATACCCTCTTGGTTCTGTGGACGCCCTGCGTCTTTCCCCCTCAACTCCCAGAATTTCTCATCCTCAGGATCGTTAAGGAACAAATTTCTGGTATCTCTGCCCTTCATTCTGTGCAGAAGAACCTGACCATCCTGTAGGACATCCTCCCCTCTGATCCTCCCTCTACCTTGTTCTGAGAGCCAAGAAACTTTCAGAAATTTGGAAATGTTGCCTCAAATACACACTCCTCTCATTCATCCCAGCCGAAACCTCTGGGTTTCCCCTGATGACATAATTTCCCTCGTCATTTTCAAGGTGCCTCATTCCCCACACACCCTTTCCCCAGAACCTTAGATCTGGGGCCATTGTTTGCAGCTCCCTGTGAACTTTCAGCCTTTCTCCAGTAATACCTCTTCCCTTCCTTGTCAGTTTCACATACCTACCAAGCGCCTCATACCATTTCATTCTCAGCTGTCTTCCTCATTGCTTGGAAGCCTCACCACCATCATTATATTATTAAAAAAAAAAAAAGCACCTGTGACCCACGTGTGGCATGCATGCTGCAGTTACCCATGTGAGCAGCCATGCTGTAGTAACTCAACACTTGGGACTTTGCAGTGTGTATGCTTGTATCTTTTGATTTTTTGAGAGCAGACTTTGCTTGCTCTATCTAGGTCTTATGAAGATGATGTGTGAAACATGGCCCAGCTGGTTGACAATCATGTGGTTTTCTTTTTACATTTCCATGTATTACATCCTCAGTTCTAGATGAGTGAAAATAGCCACTTCTCTCTTTGAGGTGTTTCCCAAAAGTAAATTTCGAAAACTGTTCTACAAATAAATTTCAAGAAATACAGAATACTCCACAATCTAGTAACAATTCATGAGTAAATGGACATTTAAATCACTCCCAATATTTCACATAAATATCACTGAGTAGATATCCTAGAGCATAACTCTATATTACATCTCTGGTTGCTGCATTAGGAGAAATTTCTAGAAGTAAAACATGGGGTCAAAGTCTTTGTTTATAGCTCTTGACACATATTGACAACTTGCTCTCAAGAGTGGTTGTAACCATTTACCCTCCACCAGCACTATTTGAGTGTCTCACCACACCCTTTTTTTCTATATAATCTTTTAAACAAATCTTTGAAAAGCAACCAGCCCAGATTGAAGGAGAAAATCCTAGGATACTAGGAGGGCAGTTCAAGTTCAGGTGAGGATTTGCTAGCATGCTTTGAAAGGACAAAGAGTTAAAAAAAATCCTTGGCAATGTAATAAAGGCAATTAGTGCTATAAAAAAATAAAAGCAATCAGAAATTCCAGGGGATCAGGGGGCAAAAGACTGTAAAAGACATATAATCATAAAACATTCCCTGGTTTTGCAGGGAATGATACTTGCATGGTCATAACGATGTAATGATTTAACTTTAAAAGTGATATAGTTGCATGGGTAGGAGAGGAGAAGAAAGTATATTGTAAGAGGGCTGAAATTATATTTGTCACAGCAGAGATCAATAACTGAGGTATAAAAATAAAAACAGGGAAAGCAATTTAAGCTTATTGCTCAGAGATATGAACATAAATATGAGAAGAAATAAGGAGTTGAGTACTTGCCTTCAAAGAGTAGGACTTGGAGGAGGGATGGAAAAGCAAGAGGCTTATGGATTTTAATTGCTGTGCTCTCTGAGTTCAGTCGTGTCCAGCTCTTTGTGACACTTTGGGCTGTAGCCCACCAGGCTCCTGTCTCCATGGAATCTTTCAGGCAAGAATACTGGAGGGATTTGCAATTTCCTCCTCTAAGGGATCTTCCCGACCTGGGGATCAAACCTGCATCTCCCGTGTCTCCTGCATTGTAGGCAGATTCTTTACCATTGGGGAAGCCCTTGATTTTAATTATGAGGCCTTTTTAACCAGGAGCATTTTAACTTTCATAAAATATGTCTTAACAGTATTCTAACATGTTGAAATTATTGGAAATCTTTATGAATTTTTAAATTTTTAATTACTTTGAATTAATATTTTTATAAGAGTCAGAATTTCACATTTCTTTTTTAACTTGTCTGCTTATATACTTATTTAGCAAGAGATGTTACTGGTTTTCTTATTGATTTTTAAGAACTTTTAATGTATTTGTTTACACATTTTCTAGGAAATATTTTACCCAGCTTATTGTTTTTTTCTGTATTTTGCTTCTGCTGTTGGACAACATGTCACCAAATATATTAATGTTTACATTTTTGTATAGAAATTTCCAATTTAATTTATATCTTCCTTATTTCTAAGTGTTTGATGCTTTATCTCAGGTGGTGTAGTAGTAAAAATCCACCAGCCAATGCAGGAGATGCAAGAGATGTGAGTTCAGTCTCTAGGTTAGGAAGATCCCCTGGGGCAACCCGATCCAGTATTTTTGCCTGGAAAATTCCACGGGCAGAGTAGCCTGGGGGGCTACAGTCTGTGGGGTCACAAAGAGTTGGACATGACAGAGCATCCACAAGTTATTGTTCCAGTTCTTATCTTGATAGCTTATGCTTTGGTTTTTATTTTTTTTTTAAATAAATACTTATGGAACTTACTATGTGCCAGGCATTATTGTAAGATCTTCTTAAACATTGATTCAATCAAAGGTATATAAGAGAGAGGAGGCACTTAATTATTTCTCCCCAAACAGCTAATCTTTCTATGGTATTTATCACAAATATCATCCCTTCTCCATAGATTTGAAATATATTTCCAACAGTTTATTTTGTTTCAGATCTATTTTTTTCATTAAAATCATACTACTCTACTTAATGTTACTTTGTAATATAGTTTATATGTGAGAGTAATTTCTTCCCATCACTTTAATTTTTTAAAAAAATTCTTAGCCAATTTACCCACTTAATTTCTAGCTAGCCTTTTGACATTTTAAATGTCAAAATAAGTTCCATTGGAATTGTGACCAGAACTTTGTTAAGCCAACAAATTTAATTAAGAAACATTTACTCAGGACTGCCCTAGTGGTCCAGTGGTTAAGAATCTGTCTTGCAAACCGAGGGATGTGGGTTCAATCCCTGGTTGGGGAACTAAGATCCCACATACAGCAGAGCAACTGAGTGTTCACTCTGAGAGCCACAACTAGAGAATCCATGCACACCCAATGAAATATTCTGCATGATGCAATTAAGACCGATGTTGTCAAATAAATACATTTTTTAAAAGAAACATTTACTCTTTACCATGCTAATTGGTCTCAGTAGTTAAAGTTATATCTTTCTAATTGTTTAAATCTTATTTTAAAACTCTAAGATGCTAAAATTTTGAGTTGCTAATGAACTCAAACTCATGAGTTTGAGCAAACTCCACGAAACAGTGAAGAACAGGGAAAACTGGTGTGCTGTAGACCATGGGATTACAAAGAGTCAGACGTGAATTAGCGACTGAACAACAACAATGAACTCACACAATGACTCTGAGAATATTTCAGTTGGTGCATAGGTTTTCTGCCATTATATTTATGCCATCTATAAATAATGGTGGACTTCCCTGGTGGCTTAGATGGTAAAGAATTTGCTTGCAATGCAGGAGACCCAGGTTAATCCTTGTCAGGAAGATCCTCTGGAGAAGGGAATGACTTGCCACTCCAGTATTCTTGCCTGGAGAATCCCAAGGACAGAGGAGCTTGGGTCGCAGAGTCAGACACGACTGAGCGATAACAAATAATGTTACCTCCACTACTTCAGTAATTATATTTCATTTCTATTTAAAAATCTAAGGCATTAGCTAGTATTTTCTGAACCATATTAAATAGAGGGATACTGAATATACATTTTGGACGACTGTAGAAAACCAAATGTTAAAAATTGCTATTTAACCAAACCATGGCGAAATCATATAATAAAGTTGTTCATAAAATCTGAAATTTTATTTAAAGTTATCATTATAATTTTATCACTAACATTTTTAGTAGTCAATTTAAAATTTGATATTATGATTTAACGCTGGTGATTCCCCAGCCCTGCTAGACACTAAATTACTCCTGTGGGTATCACACTGCACATTGACGATGATAAATAAATGCTCGGTTTCAGCAAAATTGGCAGAGGAGAGAAATTTTCTGGCTAGTTATACAAGAATAGGCACTGCTTATAGGCACCACCAAACTTTCCTTCATCTCTGACAGTAGCAAAGTCAGTTTCCTTCTCTAACTCCTAGCCTCGGAGATTTGATTGATGGTGACGTAGTTTCACTGAATCAATGGCACCAACTTAAGTAGTGTACACTGCTGGAGTGACAGCTTTTGAAATACTTTCAGAATCATACTTGAAATTTTTACTTTCACTTATACTATATTCCTAGTAGGCTTTACATTCAAATAAGTCATTTGATAAAAATCTGCCCTCAAGCTTTGAACCTAAAAATGGGAAAATGGAATGTAATCAACTTTCAAGATAACAGAATAATCAAGCTCTGATTTTCCCTCTGCATCTCAGCTTCTATTGCCTATAAAGAAATTGTTGCAGTCTTTTCTGGAGTAAGTGATAGGAGTGTTTTTATAACAGGAATCATGTAAGAAGTATTTGCACTCAAGTTTCACTGGTTTGATTATTTCTTGAATGGGCTCCAATGAACAAACTACTTTCCCTGAATTAGAACACGAACCAAAAAAACCAAGAGTGGATTTTGTATCTAGGATTCATAGATTGTACAAATCTGAATAATCCTTCATTTTCAATTCCTGGAAATGATAACCAGTCTGTAGCAAACATTTTGACAAATTTTAGAGTAAAATTTTTACCTTTGAAGACTCAGAGATATGAAGGACTATCTTCTTTTGAGTATTCTTGTGAATACATTTTCTGAAGGTAGATTAGCAACGTCAACTGTAACTTAGCTCCTCATGTTTCTCTTACCTTCTTCTCTCATAGTCTTCACTGTATCATTCTAAATTATCAGCATTATTGTTGGCCACAAGTTTTGAGATTTACTTCCCTGTGAAAATTTAAGACAGTAATGCTGACATTCTGCTGTTAACTCATCTTCACACGAGATGAAGAATTCCCAAGCAGCATACTTTCCTGAAATACCCACAGGTGATGCAAAGCTAAATAACTGAAAATTCAATCAGTTCTTAAAGATGATTTTATTCCGTGAGGTAAGTACCAGCATGCAAGCAATCCTGTGAAGAGTACTAGCACTATATAGTCTAATTCCATTGTTCTTATGCTATTATCGATTGTTTTTATAGACCTTCATTGGTTTAGAATGGATATTATCATGTCACAGACTCAGGTAAACCACAGCCAGCATCACTTGGTGAAGGATAGAGCACATGCGGAGAAAATCCGCAGTTTCCTCTCCATCCTTGTGGCATCTTGGGGAGGGTGGATGCCCACCACGGTCGCAGCTGCACGCACTCTGGAACTGTGTCCCAGGAGAGGGACTCCGTGCCTTGTTACTCTCTCTTTGAAGTAGGGATGCATATTTTGAGTTCAGATAACAGGCAGTTTCATTTCATCCCAACTTTTTAGGGGAGTGTAGGAAAACACTGGTTTCTAAGCACCCGGGTGAGAGAAATTTAGGCAGATCCTCTCCTTAGCACATGTACGTGTGTGCTAAGTCACGTCAGTCATGCCTGACTCTTTGCGACACCATGAACTGCAGCCCACCAGGCTCCTCTGTCCATGGGCTTCTTGAGGCCAGAATACTGGAGTGGGTCACCATTTCCTCCTCAGGGAATCTCCCCAACCCAGTGACTGGACTTGTGTCTCTTATCTCTCCTGTGTTAGCAGGCAGATACTTTACTACTGGTGCCACCGTAGCACACACCTGCTAACAATGTCTGGGTCACTCGTGAATTCCTGCTTATCTCCACAGATACCATGTCCTCCCTAAAGTTATTTAACAAACATTTCCTCTCAATTCTTATATTAGACTAAACCATAAAAAAGGGTGACATTTGCTCATTTTGTTGTTCAAATGAAAATCTCATAGGAGTTAGCCCAATGTTAACTGTCAATCATCTTTGACTAGATGTGATGCTCATTTACATAATCAAATAATTTTCTGATCAGGTCAGATCTCAGGATGCCAGAAATCCAGCTGAAGCAGGTATTTATCTATTTAGGCTTCAAAATCCGAAATCAAAGAAAAACATACCAGCAGATCTTGGTCAATTATAAGGCAAAACTGATGCTCAGAGCATTTCTATAAATAGCGATGTTGATATTCAGCCTCATAATACTAATGCTGATTTTAATGAGAAAAACCTCTGCTGTTTAGCTATCAAATATTCATTAGCAATTTGAATAACTCACGTTTGTGCTTTTGTTTTATGAGAATATTTGTCCAGAATGATTTTGAAATGGTTTTCTGAGCTTTACTATTTTTTTCTTCATTAGATACATGTATGTAATATGCTAACCTATTTCTCTCATTAAGTTATTCTTGAATTCAGAATAAATTTGGCTTGGGTGCAGTGGGTGGGTAACTAAGGTGCTCTTATATTTGGATTGTAATTTTTAACATTTTAAAGATTTCTGTAGTTGTATTCAAGATGAAGTTGCTATTCAATTCAGGAGTTTTGAGTTATTTATTCAGGTTTTTGGCACAGTTATTTCATCGTCATAAGGTGAATGTGATAGTTTTTTAATTTAAGAGCAGAAATGATCTACACTGTGAAAAATGTGAAAATCTGTAAAGCTGTCCAGCTTAGTACCCTTTTTATAAGCATGATTTTTTGAGACTTTTTCCCACTTTTCCCATAGTATTAGAGTTTTCAGATTTCTTAATTATTAAGACTATCTTGGTCGCCATGTTTATCTAGGAAATTTGTCATTTTAAAAGACGTTCTAAATCTTAGATGTTTTTAATGTCTGTTATCTTTTATCATATCAAATACTTGGGTTGTGTGCATGATTTTCCCCTTGGTTGTGTTTTATACAGATGTGTGCATTTTATGTGGTGCATGTTCCTTTCCAAAGAAATATCATCTTTCTGATATTTTTTTATCATGGCTGAGTCCTTCTGTTAATTTACTTTTGCATATTTTGTTATTCTCTTTTCAAGATTCTTAGATTAAATTCTTGCTCTTTTTTTTTTTTTAGCATTTATTTATTTATTTGGCTGTGCCAGGTCTCAATTGTGACCTGTGGATTTTTAGCTGCAGCATGTGGGATCTAGTTACCCCAATCAAAGATTGAACCTGGGCCTCCTACATTGAGAACTCAAAGTCTTAGCTACTGGGCCATCAGGGAAGTCCCTCTTACTTCCTTTTTTTTTCTTATTTAATAATAAAAACCCTTCATGGCTGAGCTTTGGCCTCGGGGTAAGGTCCACCGCTTCATGGAGTTTATTAATATAATCTAGTTTGGCTTGCAGATAAACCAATGGGCTATTCTAATGAGAAAGGTGCTCTGACAGGGCAAGTTCCAGGTTCTAGCGGAACACTCAGAATGGGAGCTCACCCAGATCTACTAGAGGGTGAGTGACATCCGCTTGGAGAGGTGATCAAGAAGCAAACCATAAAGGGTGATATTCTGGAGTCTGGACAATGGAATGTCAATGAAGCTTTATGTTTAAGAATGACATCGTCATTTTTTGAAATGATTTTTTTACTTTAAAAACTTTTGAATGACTACTTTGATCTCCCTATTGAGCAAGATGACTTTGGAAGATGACTTTGACCTCCTCAGGAAGAATAGATTTGATGGAAACAAGACAAGAGGCAAAGGAACCAGTTTGGAGACTGGTTGTGGTAGAAAGTCGGATGAGAAAGGGTGGTGCCCTAAGTGAGCAAAGCAGTGGTGAGCATGGAAGGAAGGAGTTAACTGAGATGTATTTAAAAGGTGGAAAAACAGAACTTGGAGAGTGATGAATTGGGAGTGTGGGGTGAGGGGCGAGAGAAGAGGGAAGAATGAGGCCCAGGTTTTAGCCTTTGACTTTGGGGCTGTAGGGCCCTTCTCTGAGTCGAGGATACAAGAGCAGAAACCAAGTCAGATGAAGAAAAAGGTCGACCTGAGATACTCTGACTTTTATTATTCTTTATTAATATAAATTGTTCTTTTGTCCCATTTGGTGCTGTTTACTTTGACTTCTATTTTATTTAAGAAATAATTTTTTTATCCTTTGGTGCGTGCACATGTGTGTAAGTACCTGAAAGTAATCAAAATTTTTTCTTGTCTCATAAAAATAAAGACCGTATCCCTCTTTTGCTCACTTCTTGTTTCTATCTATCTACCTATCTATCCTTTCCTATCTATATTCCAATTTGGGTTAATAAAATCTCAGGTAATGTGCCTAAATTGTTGCTATGGTGTTATTTTGTATTATGCCTTTCATTTATTTTATCTTGCTCATTTTCTCATTCTTCTGCTAAAATACAAACTCCAAGAAGAAAGAGCTCACCTTTTATTTGATTTTTGTTTAATTTACTGCTCTAATCTGTGTAGAACAATGTCTACATTATTTGAGTGATCTGCCAAATATTTGTTGCAAAAATAATTATTTTTCCATTATGTATCTTTTCTTTCTCTTTTCTGACAGTTGTATTCAGGTTTTAAATCACTAATTTTACCATTCATTGGTAATCTGCTTCTTACACAATTCAAGCTCCAATCTTACTCAATTCTCGATTGCCTATAGTATGAGTTGAAGCATTTTTTTTCCTCTCAAAGAGAGTGGGGGAACATATTTTCAGATCTCCACCGTAGTGACAACATATAGAGTGTGGTTTGGTAACAATCCCGTAAGTTGCTCCATTGTCTTTGGCATTTAGAGTTTTGAAGAAACGTTCTGAGGTTACCTGATTTCATTTCTTTTTTGTAAATTTATTTTATCGAAGTCGAGTTGCTTTACAGTGTTGTTAGCTTCTGCTTGTGTCCTCAGTCACTCAGTCCTGTCCAACACTTTGCGACCCCATGGGCTGTAGCCCACCAGGCTGCTCTGTCCACGGGATTCTCCAGGCAAGAATACTGGAGTGGGTTGCCATGCCCCCCTCCAGGGGATCTTCCTGACCCAGGGATTGAACCCATGTCTCCTGTGTCTCCTGCATTGCAGACTGATTCTTACCACTGAGCCACCTGGGAAGCCCTGTGTTAGCTTCTACTGTACAGCAAAGTGATTCAGTTATATATATATATATATTCTTTTTCATATTCTTTTCCACTGTGGTTTACTACAGGATATTGACTATAGTCAATAGTCAATACTGTAAGTATTAATAGCACCTGGGAAGGATTGGGAGCAGGAGGAGAAGGGGACGACAGAGGATGAGTTGGCTGGATGGCATCACCGACTCGATAGACATGGGTTTGGGTAGACTCCGGGAGTTGGTGATGGACAGGGAGGCCTGGCGTGCTGCGGTTCATGGGATCACAAAGAGTCGGACACAACTGAGCGACTGAGCTGAACTGAACTGAACTGTTGCTTATCCATTCCATATAGAGTAGTTTGCTGGATTTTGTTTCTTTTTATGTGAACTATTTGTTTTTCTTCTTGGATACAATTTGGGTATTTTTCTTTATCTCTTAAATTTAAAATTATTGGTTCCTGGAGGACAAGTTCATTCGTGTTTGTATATCTGGCAGAGCGTGTGGCTTCTGGTAGGTGTGGAGTGTATATTGGATAAACACACACATGAATAAAGACGTAACTTATGTTTAGGTAAACTTAAAACCACACCACCATTTCTCTTCCTGACTATTAATCTCAAGTTCAACTGACATTGATACAACTAAAGAGAAGTCAGGCATGCTACCTTATCTTCATGTAGAATTACCAAGACCAGAAAGTTCTGAAAAGCTCACCACTATTGGAATTCAAATCAAATTAGCCCCTCTTTCAATACCTTTACTAGCTAACAAACTTCAGAGTCCTGCTCAAAATGCTTAATTATTTACCTTAGAGTGTTGACATGGTAAGAGACAGAAATGGAACATAATTCTTAATTTATTTTATGATTTGGGTGAAACAAAAATATTGTCAATGACACAAATTACATGTGAAATGAAAATATCTTTCTCCTGTTTTCCTTTTTGATTCTTCCCTTGGATGCCTCAAAGTTGGTTTCTGTAGTAGGTACAGGATCCCACTGGAATCAGCAGCAATTGTTTATATTTACGCAATATATCAGGAACACTTAAGTTATCACCAGGTCTTAGGAGCAAGTGAGATAGAGAACAAAGCAAACTGAATCCAAGTCAACCAGTACCTAATGGATGTATTGATCGAGCCTAGCATAAATGCAGAAAGCTAAAAGGATATTTTAGTTGCATATTTATACATACACAATTAAACGCATGCAAATTAAATTTTTAAAGATTTTTTTTGATGTGGACCATTTTTAAAGTCTTTGTTGAATATGTTCCAATACTGCTTCTGTTTTATGTTTTGGTCTTTTGGCAGCAAGATCTTAGCTCCCAAAACAGAGATAGAATGTGCACCCCCTGCAATGGAAGGAGGTGAGGTCTGAGCCACGGAAATACCAGGGAAGTCCTTAAACACGTGTCAATTTAAAATGCATTTCTGTCCATCACCTAAGAGTGCACTAATTTTAGACAATATGATAATCTCTTTGGAAATTCAGAAGACAGAAATTGCAAGTATGTCTTCATCAGTAACACCTTGAGTTTGGAGAGATATCCATCAAAGGAATGTGATCCACATAAATAGTGTGATTCTTGATTTTACTTGTTTGATTGACTGCAGAAAGGCCTATGTCATTTATTGCTTTCATCATGTAAGACTGCATATCTGTACATACCAACAGGTTATCCATACCATCATTGCCTATAGTATCATTCAAATGCAGAATGACATCCAGCAAGTATTTTCTGTCTAACTGGTGTAACATAGATCAAGCCATGTTTCCTGAGACTGAAAGGTTAGCATGAATCTAACAAGGGCAGATGTCTCTGAAACTACTGCAGATGCAAAATAAAGGGATGCTTTACTGCTCCTACTGAAGGCATTTATCACTGGTCTATTCATTTTATCAAATGGTGAAAAAACTGTTAACAGTCAGTTGACTAGGTTTTGTTGAGGATGACTCAACAAATAAACATCTTTTGCTTTGTTTCATTTTAATATCCTTTGAGTTACATGTGAGTATTGTGATGTGTGCTTTATCAGTATCCCTCTAATTACCTTTAGAGGCATAGCACCAAGGGCAGATTTCCCCTAACTATGGTTTTTTGCTGGTATGTGCCTTTCATCAGTCCACCATCCCTTTATTTTGCATCTGCAGTAGTTTCAGAGACATCTGCCCTTGTTAGATTCATGCTAACCTTTCAGTCTCAGGAAACATGGCTTGATCTATGTTACACCAGTTAGACAGAAAATACTTGCTGGATTTCATTCTGCATTTGAATGATACTATAGGCAATGATGGTATGGATAACCTGTTGGTATGTACAGATATGCCAGGAGCCACTGGAAATTTGTGCTTAGGGACCACCGGACTTACAGAACCACAGCAGTAATTGGCCTCATCCTTTCATTCCAACTCTTAGAGAGGGAATCTTCTGAAAGAAACCCTTTAAAGGGGTATTATCTTTTAAAGAACATTTTTATGATGAGTCAAAAGGAGTATTTTTATGGTAAAATGAAATCTGGACATAGAGGAGATTAAATGAGTTCCTGATAAACAGTTGAAAAGTTTGCTTAGATGTAGGAACAGACAGGCATTCCCTACGTTATGCAACATGAAACTTCTTCAAAACTCAATCTTATCCAAAATGTTTTCCATGAAACATAATGACTTTTAGTAAGGCTGAAAGTTTCTATTCATTGATAATGGCAAGAAACTCAGAAATTTGGGATTATTTGAGCTAAGAGTTGAAGTGAGCTGAGGCTGAAAATACTTCTCCAAGTCAACATCTGCAAAACTTTTAGCTGTTTTCACTGCTGACAGGTGCCATAAACACCTGTATCTTTTGTATCAATACACAAAAAGAATATTGTATATCTCTTATGATTTGGATGAAGCAAAAATATTGTCAGTGACACAAATTATGTGTGAAATGAAAAGACCTATCTTTTGTTTTCCTTTTTCATTCTTGCCTTGGCTGCCTCAAAGTTAGTTTTGGTCGTAAGTATAGAATTCCATCAGAATCAGCAGCAATCATTTATATTTACACAGTATAACTTTTAGTTATACTAAAATTCCAGGGTCAAATCTAACTTACAAAAGAAAACAAAAGCGGAGAATAACAAGCAAAAAGCGCAAAAAACCCTGCACCACCTTTATCCAACTTAAGCCACTGACAACAAATGTGGCACAATAGTATTTCCAACACTCAACGCTCAACATCTGTGAAGTTGATTTATCTTGTATGCTTCTGAGGAATCTTGTTCAGTAGGAGTGGGAAGGTAACGCACATTTTTTATGTCAAAAATGCTCTTGAATTTTAATTTTACTTTATGAATTATAACCTCTTACCTACTATACATGCATACATGTGTATATGTATGTACAGGCACACATATTCTGAAAAGGTACAGAAGATTGCTTCATGGAAGTGTTTTAGCCTTCCCTTGATCTCTGGTAATTTCCTTGCTTCACCCACAGGCAAGCCTGGTTCTGACAGTCCCTAGTGTCTGATGGAGGAAGGTCTCGAGAAGGCCATAATCGGCCATAGTCGTAATCAGCAATAGAAATTTGCTTGTCATAAGTCACAGTGAAATAAACAATAGCACACCCACGTGCTTACCAAATCTTGCAAATAAGGACTCCGGCTTTACTAGCTCTTGCCAAACTTCTCGATGCCTCTCCTTCACTCCAGGAGGCACCCAGTCATAAAATTATGAAACAAACTTCCTGACTGTTTCCGAAACCAATTTCTCACCTCCGATGAAGGACAATTTGCAAAAGAGCTGTATTGCTGGTCTCAGATTAGCCATGCTTTCTCAGTGGCTCTAACGCCATTAACTCTGTCTTATCTCTAAATAACACAGAATTCTAGAGCCCCTAATAGGAATGCATCATTATATATCATTGGGGAGACATTCATTACGTATCTCTGAAGATCTGCTTTCTGGAAATTAACCAATCAATCAGTATTAAGCTCATGTTCATGTCAAGCGCTTAAAGCTCAAATCACTTTACAATCCCTATAATGTAGCTCTTCCAAGTAGGTTTGAACCATTCTTAGAGGGGAAGTATGATATACTGCCAAAGAGAAGACCAACTCAAGCTCACGTGATATTTTATTCATGGAAAAAAAAACCATACACCTCAACGTTCAGTCTAATACACAGTAAACGGAACCTTTGCCAGATGGGCAGCCGCAGCAGAAACAGAAATCAGAAATGCAGGATCTTGGGCTCCATCCAAGACCAGCCAGGTCAGAATCTGTCTTTTAACTAACCTTTCAGATGATATGTAAAAACACTAAGATTTGAGAAAGAGGTCATAGACTAACTTTGACTCGTTCATGTCTAACTTTTTTAATATTTGTGCTAAATAATAAAATGATTGTGGTTTTCCCTGATGGTTCAGCAGTAAAGAATCCTTCTGCAATGCAGGAGACTTGGGTTTGATCCCTGGGTCAGGAAGATCTCCTGGAGAAGGAAATGGCAACCTACTCCAGTATTCTTGCCTGGAGAATTCCATGGACAGAGGAGCATGGCTGGCAACCTTCCATGAGGTCTCAAAGAGTCAGACACTACTTAGAGACTAAACAACTACTATAACAATAAGACTGTAGCACCACTCTTTCAAAAAATATTAAATTAGAGAATTAAACTTGAGCTCCAAAAATTCATCTTTCACACTTATTCTATCACCATGTTATATCTCCTGTGCAGGTATGCTAGCCGTACCACCTAGCTGTGACTTCAAATAGTGACAGCAATGGTGTGAATCAAGTTGATTTGTCTCAGCTAACTTTGGTTTAAAAAACCTGGTGCAACAGAAAGTCGTAAACCTTACACATGTGGTTTTCAGAAAATTCCACGGGCTAACTGAAATAACCTACACTGGTGACTCTTCCGAAGTTTGATGACATATACCAAGATTGAAATTATCTCTGGACAGGCAGGTAACAGAACTGCTCTCAACAACTTACTGTCATTCAGTGAATTGTAACTCCTCCTCGTTTCCATTCTGCTTGGATCATGAGGATATTCAAATATATACTCAATTCACGCCTGGACTGCTATGTGGCTTTGCACGAGGGGTGGAGACTGGGCTGTGGATTGAAGGCTAAGAAGTGAGCCAGAGAGACCAAAAGGAGGGGAGGAGAGTCTTAGCCCAGGCTGCCGTGACAAAATTCCACAGACCAGGTGGCTTAAACAACAGACACTTATTCTCTCTCAGATTTGCAGGCTGGCATTCCCAGATCAGGGTGTCAGCCAGTTAGGTTCCTTGTGAGATCGCTCCTTCCTCACTTGCCAACAGCTTCTTGAGTGATGCCCTCATGGCCTTCCCTCTGTGGCCCCAAAATAGGGGGATTTGCAGGAAGAAAGGGTTTGAGAAAGAGAGAGACAGTTGGTGTTTCCTTCTCTGCTTATAAGGACACCAGTCCCGTCAGATTAAGATCCCATCCTTATGAGCTCATTTAACCTTTATTACTTCCTTATATTCTCTGTCTCCAAATCCACTCACCCTGGGAGTGAGGGCTTCAACATATTAATTTGGTATTGGAGGGGATACAGTTCACCCTCCGGCCTCCCAACACTTACATCTTTCTCACAGGCAAAATACTCTCACCCCATCCCAACAGCCCCAAAGTCTTAATTCCTGCCAGCATCACCTTTAAAGCTGAAAGCCCAAAGTCCCATCTAAATATTATATAAATCAGTTATGAGTGAAACTTGAGATATGATTCATCCTGAGACAAATTTCTCTCCAGTTATGAACTGTGTGTGTGTGTGTGTGTGTGTGTGTGCGCGTGTGTGTGTGTGTGCGTGCCTGTGCTCAGTCATGTCTGACTCTTTGTGACCCCACGGACTGTAGCCCAGCAGGCTCCTCTGTCCTGTGAAATCAGACAAACTGTTTGTCCCCCAAATACAATGGTGAGATAGGCATAGGATAGATGTTCCCATTTCAGAAGGAGAAAATCAGAAAGAAGAAAGGGATGCTGGGTCCCAGGCAAGTCCAAAACCTAACAAGGCAAACTCCATTAGACAGTAGATGTCAAGAGTCATCTTCTCTGGCTCCATGCTTATCCTTCTGAGCTTGCTGAGGCAGTAGGTTCATCAGTGTCATCCCCATGGCCTTTGGTGGTGGCCCTGTCCCTGAGAATGCTCATACCAAGACACGGCCTCACCCTTTGAAAACAAGAAGGAACGAGCCATGCTCCCTGGGCCACTGGTGCTAATCCTGATGATCTCTGAGTCATCTTTGGCAACATTCTTCCCTTTTCTTGAAGGATAATTTATGTTTACAACTGGATAGCTCTATTGTCCGGTCCTGTATGTATGTGTGTATATATATATATATATATATATTTTTTTTTTTTTTTTTTTCTGGCCACATCCTGTGGCATGTGGAATCTTAGTTCCTTAACCAGGGATCAAACCCACTCCCCCTGCATTGGAAGAACCAAGTCTTAACCACGGGGCTGCCAGGGCAGTCCCTGTCCTGTCCTGAGGAATCCCAGAAGTCTGACAGTCTCCGTCACGCTTCTATTTCCTCTGTTTCATGTAGTCCCAGCTGGTTGTTTTTCTGATGGTATAATCCCATCTTTATTCCGGGTTTCTGCTGAAATGGCTCATTAAATTTGTGGTTTACACCCGTACTAATCTTATCAAATGAACAAGAACACCTTTAGTGTTCTCTTCAGAATGCCTTCCTCATTTTTTGCAAAATGAATGAGCTGAGAATTTTCCAAGTTTTTGAGCTCTGTTTCCTTTTTGGTTAACAATTCCTTCAATTCACCTCTCTTTTCTTGCATTTTACTCTAAGCAGTAAGAGAAAGAAAGATACTTCTGCATCTTTGCTTAGAAAGCTCTTCAGCTAAATATCCAATTTCATCACTCACAATTTCTACCTTACACAAAACTCTAGAACATAAATCAGTCAAGTTCTTTGCTACTTTATGACAAGGATTGCCTTTCCTCCAGTTTCTAAGTTCCTCATTTCCATCTGAAACATCATTAGATCATCCTTTAATGTCCATATTTCTACCAACATTGTATTCATGATAAAGCATGTCTTCCCTAAGAGAATATTGGGTTGGCCAAAAAGTGCTTTCAGTTTCTAAGTAAAAATAAAAGATACTTTTTATTTTCACCAAGAATTTTATTGAACAATGTATTCACTGTTTTGTTCCACTACCTTCTGCCACATTCTAGGCAACTTCATAATTTCATCTTCCCAAAACTTTTTATCTTTTTGAGCAATGAATTGTTCTAGGTGCCTTTTACAGTCATACAGGGAATTGAAACTTTTTCCATTGAAATGATTTTGTAAAGACCGAAATAAATGGAAATCCTAAGGTGCAATGTCTGGTGAACACAGCAGATGAATCAGAACTTCCCCGCCAAGCCCTAACAGTTTTTGCCTGCTCATCAAAGAAGTATGCGATCTTGCGTTATCCTGATGGAATATCATGGTTTTTGTTGACTAATTCTGGATGCTTTTCATTGAGTGCTGCCCTCAGTTGGTCTAATTGGGAGCGGTACTTGTTGGAATTGATCATTTGGCTTTCCAGAAGGAGCTCATAGTAGAGGACTTCTTTTCAATCTCACCATATACACAACATCACCTTCTTTGGATGAAGACCAGCCTTTGGTGTGGTTGTTGGTGGTTCGCTTTGCTTGCCCCATGATCCATTCCATTCCACATTATTGTACAGTATCCACTTTTCATCACCCATCACAATTTGTTTTAAAAATGGAAAGTTTTCATTACATTTGAGCAGAGAATCACAGGTGGAAATACTGTCAAGAAAGTTTTTATTGCTTAGTTTATGTGAACCCAAACATCAAAGTGATTAACATAACCACTAGCATAATTGATTTTCAGCCCTTGATTGGGATATTTTGAGCATGTTGAGTATCTCTCACATGGTATAACATTGATGGTTCTCAGTGTCTCAATTTGATCTCTACTGACTTCAACTGGTCTGCCCAACTATGGAGAATTATCTAGAGAGACATCTCCAGCACAAAACCTTGCAAAGCACTTTCAACATGTTCAATCAGTCAGAGCACCTTCTCCATACACTGCACAATTTTTTTTTGAGTTTCAGTTGCTTTTTTACCTTTCTTGAAATAATAAAGCAAAATATACTGAAAATGTTGCTTTCTTTCTTCCATCTTCAGTATTAAAATGGCTATGAAAAAAACTCTCCAATTTTGATAAGTAGTTTTTTTTTTAATGCACCATGGTCCAGAGCCCTTTCCTTTCTTCTGTAAGATGCTTCTCCATCCTTCCTAGATTTTATATCACCTTTCATCCCAAAGGACTCACACTTTTGAACTGAGAATAGTAAAGCGAGAAACAACAGAATCGAGATGGGTGGGGAGGAAGTCAAGAGGTTATATAAAAGGGGTGAGGGTGGGGGAGATAGGAAAACCAAATAATGGCAGAATGATCCCAGTATTCCTCCTTGACATTTACACTAGCACCAAACACAAGGATTACAAATGCGTGTATGGGCACACCCAGGATCTCACCTACCTTTCATGGGAGAGGGACTTTTGGACTGATTGATATTCTTGGCACAAAAGAGCAATGTCATTGCAACTCCTAGGCAAATCACTGTCTGAGAAAATGGTTTTCCACCCAGGCAAGCTGTTTTTCATCAGTAAGAAGTGATTGCATCCGAGCAACGTGTATTTTTGTGATCTCTTTCTGACCCCTGAGACACGAGGTGAGAGAAGAGGACTCTCAGCTGGCTTGGGTCAAGTGGGCTCCACTCAAAAACACATTTCTTGTGCCTTCCTTTTAGATCCAGGGCTAGGATTTAAAGAGTGTAGAGCACAGTGGAAATAAGATGGGAAAGAAATGAATATTTTCAAGAGAAAATGACCATATGACACAGAAGAGGAGGGAAAACTGTCCCTTGTCCCTATACTCCACTGGAGGTCTATGTGTTTCTTTGAGGATCTTCCTCTGTCTTTGGGAGGTAAAATATGGGTCACATAAATACAGCATTGTTATGGCAATTACTCACTGGTGACAGGTAGGGAAGATTCTGTTACCTGTACCAGGCTGGGAAATAACAAATGTGAAGTTTTAAAATTGCTTCTACTTATGGCACCACCGGCTCACATTTCGTTCTCTTCCACTCATCACAGGTCCCCACCCACATCCTCTTCCCTTCATCACTTTCTGCCTAAATCTCCAAATAGTATCCCCCATCACTCACAAGAGGCCAAGGGCAGCAGAAGCCTTAGCCAAGTTTCCCCTCCCGTTCCAAAGAGGAAGGAAACATGCATGTGTGGTTTCAGAATGAGACCCTCCAGGATTCCAGGGATGGAAGGCTCTGTCATCCGAGGGCGTTTCTCTAATCTGGAACTCCAAATTTAGCTAGTGATGCAACCCAGGCTGAGAGAATTTCTTCCTTTCTTCCTTCACTTCAACCTATCAGCAGAAATAGAAACTGGAAAATCTCAGGGGAATCACACTTTCCCTGCAGGTTTTCAGTTACTTGGCAAACTCTGCCTTAGGGATTTCGGCAGTCTCTGAGTTTATTGGAATCATCTCTTCTTATTGAAGTGAAACATGCCTGCAGAGGCCAAATGGACCAAGTGGTTCAGGGTGGTAAAAAACGAAAAGGCTTTAAAATGTTAACCAGGAAGAACCCCTGGTGGCCGGGCTTCCCAGATGGCGCTAGTGGTAAAGAACCCGCTTGATAATGCAGGAAATGTAAGAGAAGCAAGTTCGATCCCTGGGCAAGGAAGATCCCCTGGAGGAGGGCATGGGAACCTATTCCAATATTCTTGCTTGGAGAATCCCATGGACGGAGGAGCCTGGCGGGCTACAGTCCATAGAGTTGCAAAGAGTCAGACATGACTGAAGCGACTTAACACATACACACAGGAGGAAACTCTGTTCCACCCCCCTTTTCCTTTGTGACTGTGAGTGAGTCTCATTTTCTTAGACTCTTGACCTGCAAAATGAAGAGGATATGAAGTCCTGTGCAACTGCATCACAGAGTTTTTTTCAAGTTAAAATAAAGTAATGTAGGAGACTTCCCTGGTGCTCAAATGGTTAAGAATCTGCCTTGCACTGCAGGGGAAACGTATTCAATCCCTGGTTGGGCATCTAAGACCTCACGTGCTGCTGGGCAACTAAGACCCAAAACAGCCAAAATTAAGAATAAATACATAAATAAAAACTTTTGATAATATAAATCTTTAGGAAAAGAGCTGCTGAAAATGCACTCAAAAGAGATTTTGTACTTATTCATTATTATTATTATTATATCATTATAGTATTATTATTACTGTCACCTCCAAAATTCTGAAATGTGTTCAGGGATAGAAATTTTTTAAAAGGTATTCTGAGACTTTTTTACATTAGTAATTATCGGTAAGGTATTTCTTATATATTGATCAGTTTTAGATTATAGCAGTCATCATAAATGTTTGTAGCATTTTTCTACTGGTTTATTTGTTCCTGATGGGAAAGACAGTTCAGAAAAGACAGCTAAAAGACTCTATTATTGTAAACTTCATCCATGTGATGCCAATGAGTCTTAATTTAATACTAGAAACCCCTACCATAGCCATTCCTAAAGTGTAGTCTGATTCCCCCAGGGATTCCCTGAGATCCTTATTCTGGTCCAGAAGAGGAAAATGATTTTCATAACAATACTAAGAAGTCATTTGCCTTTTTCATTTTGTTGACATTTGCACTAATTGTGCAAAAGCAAAATTAGCTATAATAGCTGCTGCCTTAGTATTAAGAACAATCAAGGCAAGGGCTCCAGCCTACACCAGTAGTCACTGTATTTTTATTTTTTGTCACAATGAACTCACAAGGAAAGTGGCAAGGTAGAGGGGCACAGAGACTATCTCATGTCTTCAATAAAACAGGAAAATGATTAACTTAGTTAACCTTGACCTTTGACCAGATGTCTTTTTCAATATTCTACGTGATAAAATAGGAAGCATGCATTAAACACTTCAACAACTATACTCCAGCACATATGCAGTTTTGAGTTGCAAGCTAAAGTAGCCTGCTCTTTCATGGACACCATTTTTCTCTGAAAGACGTGTGTTCAATCACTCAGTAATGTCCGACTCTTTGCAACCCCCTGGACTGTAACCCACCAGGCTCCTCTGTCCACGGGAATTCCCAGGCAAGAATACCAGAGTGGGTTGCCATTTCCTTCCCCAGGGGAATCTTCCCAACCCAGAGATCAAAGCTTGCATGTCTCTTGCATGTCCTTTATTGGCAGGTGGATTCTTTACCACAGTGCCACCAAAACAGTTAACAACAAACTATTGTTATTTGAACTATCTTTTTGACAGAATTTTTCTTAAGAGTAAATAAAGAGAGCTTCTCACTTCAAGGAAAATGACAGACATTATTTCTGCCAAAGATAAAAATTTGAGCCTGATAACCTCCTGATGCTTAAAGATTTTTCTAATGAGCTCAGTGATATTAACAAATGTGATTTTTAAAAAATATTGTATAGTCAATATTTGAAAGCTCAAATATTCACCCAATAAAGCAAAATTTTCCAATGATCGATTCATTATATGGCAAAATCAGGCTTGGGCAAAAGATCCATTCAGAAAACATAATTAATTTCGTTAATATCAGTTATTTTTTGCTAAAAACTGCACAGTTTATCAGTTATTTTTAAACAAATATCCTAAATTTCTTTCAGTTTTGATTTCACTAAAATTATTTTATTTTAATGTATTGGGTTTCTCATTGCTATTTAAACAAAAATTAGTATTTTAAATATTTTCAGTATTAGTTCTAATATTTTAAATATAATCTACATAAACAAAAGCTTTTGGGGGGGTCTTCAAAAACTTTTAAGAGTATGAGGGATTCTGGGCCATATCAAAGCCCCTCACCACTATTTGTTATGTCCACTTCCACTCCCTGAGGTGGAAATCAGCCTGGTGAGGCCTGGCTGTCAAATTGCACCATCTATTGAGAAACATTTTCCAAATTCCGAAAGATTGCTCGTCTCGGGAAAGTGCTGGGTATAAGATGAAGGGTTGTAGGTCTCCTCCTGTGTCTCACTTGATGTTTCAGGGACAGCTTTGTAGCAAAGGGGAATATGCTATTGAGGAAAATCTTTCAAAGCTGAGTCTTTCCCTTCCTCATTCCAGTCAAATGATATTAATGCACAGCCTATTACCTAATGGGATTGCGGTTTAACTTCCTTTTCTCAAGCCTTTTATGGAAAAGCACTGAAGATGGGGGCAGCCCACAGTGTACACTGGACTGTTCGAAGAGCGATTCCCCCCACCACACCCTGGCTTTCTCTGCTTTACTGAGTTTAAATTTGTACCAGGCATATGTGTTGAAGTAATTTGCAAACGTTGCTTGAGATAAACCTTTGCTGAGGAATGTAAGAGAGTAGAAACAAGGATTGAGTCTTCAAAGAGGTGTTACTCATATGATTGTCTCCTACGGAATGATTAAGAAAAGAAAGACCTGGTTTCCATTCTGAACTGCATTTAATTTCTGAAGAAAGAAAACAGATGAGCAATTATATTGATATTCCACCAACCATAGAGCATTGGGCAGTCTCATCAGGGAAAAATGTAGAGCTATGACTCTTGCAAATAATTTCTATTATGTAAGTGCCGAGCCTGCACCCCTTCCTTTTCTGAGCCATCTCTCCTCCCACCATGACTTTCTAAGATGTCTGCTCAATATGCATATCTGCAATTTTTCAGAGTGAAAATGTTTTCCTGGAGAAACTGGGGTCAGGTTCAACTGAGAGTGATTGAAAACTTAGAATAAAATTGGCTTAAATGAGATGAACATTTGTATAATCTCTTATGTGAATGTGGCTGATCCAGGACTGGAATGATGAGACCATCATAATCAGGGCACCCAATACTTTCTACCTTAAAGTTCCATTATTCTCATCAGGACTCAGCACCAGCCATCATATCTATATTCCAGGCAGCAGGAGATACAGAAAAAAAGGAGGCAGAATAAGCCTACAGCCTCTCCTGTAGTGACACTTCCTAGGTATACACACTACTGCTATTTATAGCCCTTGGTTCTTTCCTTGAGGATGATGGGGAAAATGGATATTGGAAGGCAGGAAAACAGTTTCTCTTCTAGGTAGTCATGGCTGCTAGCATTCAGAGGTTTTATGATTGAGGAAGAAGAGGAACATAAACTTTCGGGAATGATCAGCAGTTCCATGTATTTTTTTAAATGAGCTTAGGGGAATGAACAATGACTACAGAGACTGTCATGTGTATCACAGCAAGAAAGGAGCAAGCACTGAGGTGTCATTCTGAACAAGGCATGCCTTATTTAACTTGCCCTATTCTGTGCCCAGAATTTAACAGCAATGGTCGATTGGGGTTCTTCAGCCAACGTGGGTCTTGCCGTGCGTCAGCCTGACTGATCCTGAAGAAGTTTCTTAAAGTTGAAATTTTATACCAACTACTAGAAGATCAGTTGAGGATGACTCAGCAGACCCAACTGAGATATACACTTCTTCAAACAAGGCCTCTGCACTGTACACATAAATCAAAAAATGAAACAGAGTATTGTTCTCATGTAAGTTCTAATTCATCTTCACCGAGGAATTGGGAAACCTTTAGTCGGGCGGATCTGAAGGTAATGCCTTGTTGCAACCCTTGCTGGCACCGTTTTTCATTTTCCTCTTCGATATCACTTCTGTGTTCACACCGGCAATTGCCTCGGATCAAGGCTGATTGTAATAAAAGAGTCTCAGTATCTCTTCCTAGGAAAGCTGCATGTCCCTGCTTTATCCACGGTTGGCATCAACCAGGTTCTCAGAGGAGGTGCCCTCTCCTACCAGGACACTCAGCAGCCTGAGGATTATATTAGCCAACCCTGGAAAAGGTTTTCTCTTCATGTGTGTTCTTTGGTAACTCTCTGACGAATGCTGTCCACCAGCTTCCTCGTGGCTCTGACGGTCTCCAAGTCTCAGGCAGCTCTGTCCAATGGTGCTAAATATTCCCTCCACTTGAGCGGGCAGGGCGTGGGCTGGAAGGGGCCTTGGCTTCCTCTAGGGGACCAATGACTCAGGCCTTGGGAAGTGACCCCACTGGGATCTGGGCTGGTTTCATGGTGCAACTGTGCCTTCAGACCCCAGTGAAACTTCTACATCCTCTTAAACACGAAGTCCCCTAAAAAGAGAAATTGCCAGGAAATTGACATGTACACACTACTATATTTAAATGGATAACCAACGAGTCCTCCCGTAGAGCACAGGGAACTCTGCTCAAGGTTATGTGGCAGCCTGGATAGGAGAGGAGCTTGGGGAAGAATGGATGCATGTAAATGTATGGCTGAGTCCCTTTGCTATCTACCTGAAGCTATCAAAACATTGTTAGTTTAGGACTTTCCTTGTGGTCCAGCGGTTAAGAATCCACCTGCCAACGCAGGGGACATGGGTTTGATCCCTGGTCTGGGAAGATTCCACAAGCCAGAGGGGCAACTAAGCCTGTATGTCACAACTATTGCAGCCCTCACACCCTAGAGCCCATGCTCTGCACAAAAAGAGAAGCCAAGGAGATGAGAAGCCGGATCACCACAACTAGAGCATCGCCCCCACGGCCACAGCAAGAGAAAGTCCGTGGGTAGCAGTGAAGACCAGCCCAGCCAAAAATAAACAAATAGATCTGTTTTTAACCTTTAAATAAATAAATGTGAGAATAAAAAAAAAAAAGAAGCAGCATGGGCTTCCTTTGTTTTTCTGCAGCACTTTGGCTAATTTCAATGTTCTGAAATTGATTTCCATTCATTTGTATTTGAGCCGATGACAGCTGCTTGATCTCAGGTAATGTAGTTTGGGGGTCTTAAGGCACTTTCTGGAGTGGGGATGATTTTGTGCACCAAGGTTAAAAGTGTAGGAAACGTCCTTCAGATAGAGCTCTGGTCCCCTAGGGTTAGCAGTGTCTGCATGTTGTCATTGTACAGCCAGGACCGGCCCAGAGCAGCAGGCCATCATGTGGTCGCCTCTTGAAAACTTCATCATGGCAGGGATGAGTAAAGACACTGAAGGTGCTGCTCCTTCACGTAGGTGACAATCAGAATCTCTTGTTTGCTTGCTGTCACCACAGATTTTGAAATACCTCAACATGCCTTCTCACAAGAGCTTCCGTGCATTTATCAAAATTATTTACAGGATGTTTTTAGTCTCCAACACAGGACTCACTTTCTCAGGACTGTTACCTATCTGTAAGCCTCTTTATATTGGTGGAGAATAAAGGCTTTATTTTGAGATTAATGGATATGATGTTGCCCAATGCTTGTTACAGTTGAGAAATCCTGGGCTAATTAATTAGAAACATACTTGGAATGTAAAGTGAGCTTACTTAAGATAGGAGTTATATAATAAAGCATTGAGAATTTCACCAGTTTTTTCAGCATTGCAGAAAGTTCATTGGACAGTCCTGTTCTGGGGTCTACTCTAGTTCAGATGATCTGTTTTCAAAAAAGGGCTCAACAAAGAGACCTCCCGAGTGAAAGCACAGGAAGGAAAAGAGAAGGGGAGAGGCTTTGAAACAAACAGGCACTGCCTTGATGTCATATAGTAACCTTCCAAGGAAAGGCATCTATAGCAGTGCTTCCTCTTTTTATAGAACTTGAAACCACTGCTTGGATTTCTTTTTGGTGCATGGAAAGGGAGTAGGAAGTCTTTAATTGTGGGGATTTACCTCCTCTGGAAAAACAGAGACCCATGTGTGCCCCCAAATCGTCATCATTAGAGGATGTTATTGAACATCTCTGTGTGCGAGTCACCGTGCGACCAAAATTAGCAGCAGATTCAGTTGAGAATAGGAAGGAAACAAGGGCAGGACAGACTTTCTAAGGAAATGGAGAAAACTGAGGTTCTCCACTCAGATTTTCCACGGTTGCGTTGTGCTCTATTTTAGAACCATCCACCTTTTTCGTCAAGTCCGTCCCCCTGTTCTGCAAATGAGATCACTGAGGCCTCGAGACGAGGAAGTGACTTGCTCGAGGATGCTCACAATGTCCCAGGAACAAGACAGGGTCAGGTCTCCTTTCTAAAAGTATTTTATCCTTCTTACTACTACCTGCTTACTTTATATACCAGCCAGACAGACACGCCAGCCCTCCCTTTAAAACAAACTCTATGACAAAATAGTTACTTTTTAAAGAAGATAAAATACCATGGCTCAGGAAAGCACTGTAATGGTAAACACTCTAATGGTACAAGTGAATATTTGTTAAATATCACTTCCTGGTTTTATTTCTTCATGAAATGATTTAGGGACTGGTTGCTGGTTCAATTGTTCTCTGAAGTGAAGTGAAGGTGTTTGTGGCTCAGTTGTGTCCAACTCTTTGTGACCCCAGGGACTGTAGCCCACCAGGCTCCTCCTCCAGGTAAAAATACTGAAATGAGTAGCCATTCCCTTCTCTAGGGGATCTTCGAAACCTAGGGATTGAACTGGGGTCTCCTGCATTGTAGGGAGATTCGTTACCACCTGAGCCACCAGGGAAGCCCCAGTTGCTCTCTGCCCATCCTCAAAATCCCTCCCCTTTGGCCGTCTCATAAAGTGAATGGTCACCAGTGGATTCTCTATGAGTGCAGAATTTCCTTACCGAAGAAACTTGGAGACTAGGTTACTTCCAGCTCCCTGAGTGAATTTTAGCTAAGACTTCAGCTGTTTTAGGGACTGCCCTGGTAGCTCAGCTGGTAAAGAATCCAGTTCAATTCCTGGGTTGGGAAGATCTGCTGGAGAAGGTATAGGCTACCCACTCCAGTATTCTTGGGCTTCCCTGGTGGCTCAACTGGTAAAGAATCTGCCTGCAATGTGGGAGACTTGGGTTCTATCCCTGGGTTGGCAAGATCCCCTGGAGAAGCGAAAGGCTACCCACTCCAGTATTCTGACCTGGATTCCATGGACTATATGGTCCATGGAGTCGCAAAGAGTCAGGCACAACTGAATGGCTTTCACTTTTCAGCTGTTCTTGCTTTGATTTAGAGCCCAGAGCCACAGCCCCCTAGGAGAGAGAGCCTGAAGTAGACCTCGCCCTTGGTCTTGGTTTGGGGATCAGCAGAGGAGTGTTTAAGAGCAGAGACTTTGCGTCCAAAGGGCTTGACTTCAAACCCAAGCCCGGCACTAAGTGCAGGTTGACCACGTAGTGACCTCAGCCTCAACCTACAAAGTTCAAATATTAAGACCCATTTCCCCTTGGTTTTGAGGGATTAAATTGATTCCACAATGTAAATAGCACAGTATTTTAGTGTCAGAAACATGAAACTCACACCCTGGAAGGTGATGCTGTTGTTAACTGATCTGTGAATCCCCAGACACTCGGGGCTCCCGCTTCCCATCAGCCATCCTCGAGTCAGCCTTCAGACCTTGGCTTCTCTGCCGCCAGCTGGGGGAGCATTTCCAGTCTCAGCTCTCAGATTTTGCCACTTTAATAAATGCATCAGACCACAAGGTGGTGCTTTATTCTAATGTTTGATATTAGGAGGATTTTTCCAACCACAAGAAGTGAATAGCAAGGCGCACTCAGCATCATTACCAAGTGTCAGCTCTCTATCTCTAAATGCAAACATCTGGGTTGGCTTCCGTTCTCTGTGACTGATGACCGAGGAGCACAGAGCTCCATGGAGCACCAGGTCCTCCTTGTTCTGTCCCCAGCTGGGAAGGAGAGGAAGAGAGCCCCAGCAAAGCTGATGCCCTTACTGGGTTTCTTTTTCTATAGTGTTATGTAAATTCCTGTCAAACCTACGCACCCACTGTGTGGCTTCCTCAATTTCTATCTTACTCACTCTCCTGGTGAGCAATGGTTCACAGAGTGCAGTGATGAGGAAGAGAAGAGGGAGTCTGCTCGGAGATGGTGAGATGTCCACTTGCTCCTTGTAGAGTAGTGACCAAAGCCTCTGGCCACGAGTGTAGATCACAGGGCTCTGCGTGCCAAGCAGACGCCCACCCCTCTTAAGGTGCAGCTTGCCAACACATGTGCCACCCCAGTCTCATTCCATTGGCATCAGACAACACAGCAGCAGTTTTGCCCACTGGGTTAACTATCTTCAATTAGTAGAGCAGCTGAATGATCTAAAGGACTTTATAACCAATGTCCAGTCATTATTAGAGGCCATAGAGAATTAACAATTCTGAGTCCTAGTCTAGGCTCAGCCACTACCTGACTGCATGAATTCAGGCAATTCCATGGATTTTTTTCACCTTTAAAACAGTGGGCAAAGAAGGGAGGAAGACCATGTGTGCATGCTCAGTTGCTCAGTTGTGTCCAACTCTTTGCTACCCTGAGGACTGTATCCCACCAGGCTCCTCTGTCCATGGGATTCTCCAGGCAAGAATACTGGAGTGGGTTGCCATTTTCTCTTCCAGGGGATCTTCCCAACCCAGGGATCAAACCTGTGTCTCTTGCATCTCCTGCATTGGCAGGTGGGTGCTTTAACACTGTGCCACCTGGGAAGCAGGCAGGTAGACCAGATGGTCTTTATGCCACTCCGGAGGTCAGTGTCCTTTCTCCCTTAGAAGAGGTTCTGCATCAGCTCAAGGTGTGAGCTGTTGTGGAGGCTGGGAAGGCTTTACAGGGAATCCCAGATAACTCCCAGCAAAGACAGTAAGAGGTGAGAGAAAGGCAGGAAGTGGACCAAGTGAGGAAGGGCTAGGCTTGGAGACTGGAGGATATTGAGAAAAAGGGAGAGAGCTGGGGAGAAAAGAACTTGGATCCCATAAACTTGGATTAAGACATCAGGGCAAAGTGAGAGGCTTTTGTGGAAAATGGCTGCTGTAAAGGAAAAAGGTGGTGGGGGGTGGGGGAGGGAGGGAAAAAAAGGTAAAGCACTTTCTTTGGATCCAGGCAGAGGATTAGCCCGAGGATGGTTTTCTATTATAGCTGATCCTCTGATAACAGCTTTCTAAAGGCTTGTGTAGATGTCCCTTCACCAAGACCTTTGACCTTTTAATCCTTCTGAAAGCGACCTGCCCTCTCTTTCCCCTAATGAGAACAGAGACAAATAAAAGAAAGTTTGCCAGCAGTCATTCCAAGAACATTCTGTTGATTTTCTCATTCTGCTTTAAGGCTGCACCCAACAACCTTTCATTATAAGATAATGGAAAAAAAAAAAATCAAATGCCTGTCGATGAGTCACAACAGCTATGGTCAATAAGCTGCATCACCAAGTCACATCTTACGGCAGCTTCTTTGGCCTGTTCATAGTCTGAGTGTGAGAATCAGGATCAGTTAGGCTCAACTTCATTTTCACAGACTCATTTTCCTTTTAATTAAGAAAGTCATGCATTTTTCTTCGAGTGATATAGCACTTGGTGGAAGGCACAGGAGATGAAAGACGGGCTTGACAGCACCAGGCTGCTTGGCTCAGAGGAAAGACAAGGCAAGATTGCTACATTCCACCACTTACTGAATTTGGAGGAGAGCTGCGTTTGTCCTCTGGAAAGGATCTGACTCAGCTTCTTCGAATTTTATGAGCACTCTGGTCATGTTATTTGAGACTCATCCGACCCTTATTTATTTGTATTAGACATTTTATCATTTGGGGAAAAAAATGAACTCAATTACTACAAGTATGAACAGACATCTCAAAGAGTGATCTAGTCTAGTATTAATGGAGACTGCTATTGTGTTACTAAAAATTATACACATTGTATATATTAAGATATACAATATAGTAAATATATATTGTATATATTTAAAAATATATAATAAAATAAAAAATATATTTGATGTTATATTTTGAAAGATTGTATAAAAATGGTGAAGAACTGTTCTCTCTTAGAGAAAATGTTAGGATTTTAACCTTTCTTTCTTTAATTCAAATGCTAATGCATTCTTTGTGGTTTTAAGTCTATGAATTTTTTGGAAAAACTTGTTTCAATCCAAATTCATCACTGAATACATCAGAATTTTGTGAGAGATAAAATCTTACCAAAAAGAAGGGGTTACCATCAGTGGGTATGTGATGTCTCTAAGCAAAAATTAAATGAATAAATCAGATGAGAATACTAGTCCAACAAACCAGGGTCAGGGTTACAGTGTCTTTAAACTTCACCCATTCTCTTTCTGTTTAATAAAATAAATTTATAGCTTTAACCTATGACTCCACTGATAACCATGTGTTTTCTTTTGCAATGGTTGTCAAATAAGCCCCTGAAATGTTTTCATTTTGCTTCTGTTCAGAGCACGACCCTGGAAGAATCTAGAAATCAAATTATAGGCTAATTCAAATAGGAGAAAAAAATCATTTTTAATAGTCAAGCTGGAGCAACAAAAGCATATGGGAACTACAGCAGTACATGTTTTGGGTGGATTTCATGATATGACTTTTCCATTCGTTTTTAGAATTTTTACATCAGTGATTTTTGTCATTTCCTGTTAAATATGGATTTCACTTTTGTTTTATCAAAATTGGAGTTTTGATGCATCACTGGTCCTTGAAGTAAAAGTGCCAGTCAAAGAAGGTGGCTCCCAGAAGCCCCTGCACCACTGTGGGTAATGTGTTCCCATCACCCACCTCCCTCAGGACCTCAGTACAGGAAGGAGGGCCAGGGTGTGATGGCTGAGAGTTCAGCTTCTGGGCCGTATAATCTCAGGGCTTACTGTTGAGTTATACATCTATTTTTTATTAAAATGTAGTTATATGTACATGGTGACAGCACTCATATATTACAGCAAGCCATTTTTCACACTAGGAGGTCTGCAGATAGATTGCTGGAGGTGCAAGGAATTCTGTTTCTCCACCTTAGGCTAGGAGCTACTGTCCAGGTACCCTATCTCTCATAAATTATTTTCAACAGTCTCTTGGGTCTCCGAAAGAGGCCCCGTTCCCTCCTTATGCCCTTTCCCCTACCGTCTGGAAAAGGCCCCCATCACTTAATAGGGACAGACACAGGAAAGTCCACCTACTTGCTGAAATGTATTTGTAGCCCTCAGATCAATACTCACAGCACTTTCACGATTATTTATGGACACGTGCCAGATGAGGAAGCATATGAATTACCAACTGGCATGTTCCCAGCTTCTTGTTTCAGCTCTCATGGTAATAAAGTCTCCTCTCTGCTGTCTCCTTGGGGCCACTTTCTTTGCATTTCTGTGGTCTTTGGAGTGATTGTTTAAAATGGCCCCCGACTCCACCTTGCAATGCAAGGGACACAGGTTCGACCCCTGGTCCAGGAAGATACCACATGCTGCAGAGCAGCTGAGCACATGCTCCACAACTACTGAGCCTACACTCTAAAACCTGAGAGCTGCAACCATTGAGCCCGTGTGCCTAGAGCCTGTGCTCTGCAACAGGAGAAGCCACCGCAATGAGAAGCCCACGTACGTCAACTAGAGAGTAGCTCCTGCTGCCACAACTAGAGAAGGCTTGTGTGCAATAACAAAGACCCACCACAGCCAAATAATAATAATAATAATAATAAAATGGCCCCCAAACACAGTGTCCAAGGGCCGGTTAGTGTCCTAAGCACAGAGGCTGTGTGATGTGCCTCTTGGAGAAAATCCCTGTGTTCCATAAGCTCCATTCAGGTGTGAATTCTAGCATCACTGGCTGTGAATTCAATGTTAACGAGTCAGTGTGATAGATAACACTAAATGCATTTCAGCAAAAACACACAGACTGTAAAATAGGCGAGATGGATCAGAAGATTCCCATCCCTCCTATCGCCCTTCTTTAAAACACAGAGCTCTGACGTGTACACACGGCTGCACTGAAAATGGGTAACCAACAGAGACCAACTACATAGCACAGGCTCTGCTCAATACTGTGTAACAACCTAAATGGGGAAAGAATCTGAAAAAGAGCAGACACATGAGATACATGTGTAACTGAAGCACTTTGTTGTGCACTGAAACTAATACAACTTTGCTAATCACCTGTACTCCAATATAAAATAAAAAGGTAAAAAATAAAAATAAAGTAGAAAAGAAAGCAACAGCAAAAACCCCAAAACACATAAAATGAGGCTAGATATGGTTGATTGATGCAAATGTCACCAGAAGCTCACAGGAACCCAACCTCTGCTTCCCCTGGGAGCAATGGTTCTGTCTTCACCAGTTCTATGTTCAAACAGCGACTCTATAGAACACAGTACCACCAATAACGAGAATCAGTTGTAACTGCCGTTGCTGGCTTTTCTGTTTCCCAAAATCCATATGACTACTTTTTCTTTTTTCAGGAAGGAAATTGGAAACAAAACAATTCAGAGAAGAGAAATGAATACTTTATAAAGGGAGAAAATGAATCCTAGGGTAAACTTTCAAAGGAACTGGGGTTCGCTGAGTTCACAGAAGAAATGCACTTAAGATCCTTTCCAATCTCCCTTCCAACAGAGGACCAAAGAAGGGAGAGACTGACCCACACTCATGCAGATAAGATGGAGCTGGAACCCAGGGGAACATTTTACCAATCGGGGTCATGAAACTTCGGAACACAGAGTTCTTCCCCTAGACAACTTCCAGAGAAGAGAAAACTGATATTCACAAAACTGCTCAACTGCATTCAAAAGTTCCAAATCAGGCACACGGACTGGCTTTTTACAGCTCTGGGATCCTATGAATAGCATTCACTTGTGAGGGGCCCTGCTAAGCTGAGAGGCGAGGTCTGTGATTATGGAATGTTTTTACCCAGAACAGAATTCACTCAAATGAATAAGCCTGTATAGGGTTTAAAGCTAGGCCACTGGCCATACTCTGACCAGTATTTTCCAGGCTGCATTTTCTGGAAAGTGAGGCTGTATTTCACATGTGTGTGTGTGAGTGTGGTGTGTGTGTGTATGCAATTAGTGATTTGTCTTTCTTATATTCACATTTTAATTTTATGTAAGGATATATTAGCCAGCATTTTGCCTTTTCTCTGTGGGATTTATGATCACATAGGTTAGAGTTTTAAACTACGAGGTCTTGGGTAAGTTATTTGACCTCCCTTCCTTCTATTTTCTCATCTGTGAAACGGACATCCCTATGCCTGCCTCGCCAGGTCATTTAGAAGATTCTCTAGTTTAAGCGGCTTTTCCTCCCTCCGGCTGACCCCAAAGCCCATTTTCTCACCAATAAACTGTAGGTGCCACCAGGACAGGTACCCTATCAACGTGAGCCTCCCCCTTAAGCAGGAGCTCAAGAAGTGCCTGCTGAATAAAGTTCTGTTGGAGCATCATTCCCAAGTCCCGTTTCTTCAAAAGGTCATCACTGCTCACAGAATGAAGCTCAAATTCTTCTAGGGTCAGAAAAGCCGCTTGTGAATCCACTTCCGCTTATTAAATACAGGTGCTCAGTTCTGGTCATCCTTCTCCCTACTCCCAAGGCCACTGGACCAGCTGGGCAGGTGGCTCTGGACAAGAGAAGACGCAGTGCACAGTGGAGAGACTCGATCATGCTGGAAGAAAAGTCTCTTTTTTCTAATTGCTCGGCCTTACCCACCTCGTGATGACATCGTTTTCTGTTTTGCACTGAAGCCGCAGGTGGACAGAGCAGCCTCTCTGAACTCCAGGCGCTCGGTCCACGGTTTCACCAGACGCGCTGAGCAGCCTTGCCTCCAAGTCTTTAAAGGAGCTGCTGTTTCTTTCTCGGGCTCCACACCATTTCCCTGGAGGATTCAGCGTAAATACCACTTCTTCTGCAAAGCCTCCCTGACCCCAGGAATAGAGTTAATGGTCCCTAACTCTCCATGCTTGCCTCTCACCTAGCATCCAGTCATTTCCTCGCTCAGATATTTAGCGATTATTTATTAAGTGCCTGCTGGCAAGAGGCCAGTGCAGTGAGTCTGCAGGAGGAACTCGAGTCCTGCCTCTTGGACTGACGGTAGATCTGGAGAGGTAGGCGATAAATACAAAGAGTGTGGTTTTAATTTTGAGGAGACCCCAAAATGCTGTGAAAGTGCCTGTTAAACTGCAATAGCGATCACACTTTTCAGACTGCGTGGAACTGCCTGATTTCTTGTCCATCCCCTTAGGAGTCGACAGGGTCTGTGAGCTCTAAATTTCACTTTTTCTCAGAGCGGTAGCCCCAGACCTGAGCGCAATACACTATATGCATTTAAGACACTACAAATGCTGTCATGGTTGTTGTTCAGTCCCTAAGTCGGGTCTGACTCTTTGTGACCCCATAGACTACAGCACGCCAGGCTTCCCTGTTCTTCACCATCTCCCTAAGTTTGCTCAAACTCACGTCTATTGAGTCGATGAGGCCATTCAACCATCTCATCCTCTGCCACCCCCTTCTCTTCCTGCCCTCAATCTTTCCCAGCATCAGGGTCTTTTCCGATGAGTTGACTCTTCGCATCAGGTGGCCAAAGTATTGGAGCTTCAGCTTTAGCGTCAGTCCTTCCAAAGAATATTCAGGATTGGTTTCCTTTAGGATTGGCTTGATCTCCTTGCATACCAGTAGCAATATTGCTCTCTGGAAACTGCTTCTAGAAGGCTCTGTGGTTGCTCACTTGTGACAACACAGGATTTGGAGTACGCCCGTCCACAATATCCACGTGTCCCTGAATAGATAGACATAAGGGGCACAGACATCGAAAAAGTTCCGTGAAGCTCAGCTCAGGGCATTTGCTTTTCGCGTGCCTCCCTGACCCCTCCCCGGCCCCCAGCTCCTACAGAGCTGTCACCACATGTGCTTTGCCCGAAGCCCATTCATGCCAGTGTGCCACCTCTCCCTGGCAGCTGCAGTTTTAGCCTTCCTTTCAATGTCTAGCATGAAAGCTTGTGTGCTCTGTAAAAGGAATTTCAGGTTAATTGTGAAAAGTTAGTGGAAACTGAAATACAAAGTCCCCCAGGAACATGTGAACCTCAAGCCCACTAGCATTTAGGTTGTAGTTTTGTCACAAAACTGACTCGGGTTGCCTATATTCTTTTGCGTGACTTGAATACCACAAAAAATACCACTTTGACATGAAAAGAATCCCAGAGCCTGAAGGCAATCTTGGTTTAGCCATTTCTAAGGTAATAGAGATGTGACTGCTTGGGAGTCATGAGCTGCAGGTGCTGGAGAACAGCTGGGTTAGCGCCTCTCCATCAGCCTTCACCGCCCCCTCCCTTCCTGCTCCCCTAGTTCCCAAACACCCCGGGCTCCAGGGCCCAGGGTCCCAGTGCCGTCTGTTCCGTGTCCCCATCTTTGTGTCCGAGTCTCACCTTCCCTCCTGCACTCAGCCTGTGCGCCTCACGCCCTCAGCCAGGCTGCTGAGAACTCCCTCTGGATTCCCAGGTCCCAGCACGGACTTTTAAGGATGAGGGGAGTCAGTGTGCTGTCGGGAGTCATGTGCAAGAATGTGGGCACAGTGGGAGGACAAGAGTGGATGCATGTTCCTTGGCTCTGGGTCACAAGAAAGAGCATCAGAACCTCTCAGGGCTGGGAAATCTCAACTCTTGGTGGCCTCAAATGAGGATGTGATCATCTGTGTATAATGGAAACTCCTAGAGTCAGTAGGGGCTTCCCTGGTGGCTCAGATGGTAAAGAATCTTCCTGTCAATAGAGGAGACTAAGGTTTGATCCCTGGGTCAGAAAGATCCCCTGGAGAAGGAAATGGCAACCCACTCCAGTATTCTTGCCTGGGAAATCCCATGGACAGAGGAGTCTGTTGGGTTTCAGTTCGTGGGGCCACATAGAGTTGGACATGACTAAGCAACTAACACTTTCTCTCAGAGTCAATAGAGATTTGGGACATCACTGCCAATTATAGACATCAAAGAAGTGATAAAAAGAGAAGAGTAAATACATTACTGATATGCATAAATGATCCCTACATCATATATGTAGGATGAAATGCACTGTGAATTGTATCAGATTGAAACAGTAAAATTGATATCTATTAATGTAACTTATAGGTAAATAAACAGAACAGAATTAAACAGGAGCAAACTCCGTAGAAATACGGTTTTTTCCAGCTAACACCAGTCTTCGAGTAGGGACATTTGGCCACAGTGAAGAAACACAAATCACTGTTTTGTCTTGTCTCCTGGGGAGATGATTTTTCTGGAGGGCTTTCCTGAGGTCTGTGGTTCTCCCCCTTTTCCCTCTGTCCCCTCGGTTCCCACTCCCTCCTCTCTAACAATTTTCACGGTGGGAGTCAGTCACCCAGGAACAGTTCCAAACAGCGGACAACTTCAGAGAGCGTGAACTTTCAGTTGAAATACCAGACAGAAGCTGGGAGAACAAGTTCAGCTACAGGGAGGGTGGACAAAGAGAAAAATAGATACATTCATTTGCTACTTTCAGTAGTTGATGGAAAAATCCACATTGGAAGAAAGAGCCTATTACAAGTAAAGAAGATTGTGTGGCTGTTAGAAGGTACACTTTTACATGTATGAGACACGGATCATGCTTTATAATGTACTTACACCAATAAGACAAAAGAGGCATCTGATTCATTAATGTGACTATAACACTAATTTTAGTCCTTTATGAAACTCCTCAAAATTGATGCTTAAACAGCATGCAGCACTTTCTATTTGCAATACCATGCTAAAAACAAATATCATATATATTGACATATATACGATATTTGTTTTTAGCATATATATATATAAGAAATCTAAAACAATGGTACTGATGAGCCGATTTGTAGGGCAGGAATAGAGACATAGACATAGAGAATAGACTTTGGACACAATGAGGAAAGAGAGGATAGGACGATTTGAGAGAGTAGCGTTGAAACATATATATTACCACATGTCAAATATGTACCTAGGGGAAAGTTGCTGTATCTATCGAATTCATTTGGTTACTGAGTGCTGACTGTATTCTAGGAAGCATCGAGAACAGGGATTACTCAAGCCAGACATGGGTTCATGCCCTCATGGATCTGACGGTCTACCAGGTATGGCATGCCTGTGTCTCATCAGGGCATCGCCCAGGAGAGAATGTGAGGCTGTATCTTCAGTGACGAGTCCCGTGGCACTATGCCAGCATCTCAGATCAGAGTGTGACTTGTCCTCTTGTTGTTGTTGTCCAGTTGCTAAGTCGTGTCTGACTCTTTGTGATCCCATGGTCTGTAGCCTGCCAGGCTCCTCTGTCCATGGGATTTCCCAGGCAAGAATACTGGAGTGGGTTGCCATTTCCTTCTCTGGGGGATCTCCCCAACCCGGGGATCAAACCCATGTCTCCTGCTTTGGCAGGCAGATTCTTCACCACTGAGCCACCACGGAAACGCAACTTGCCTTCTTGGGAGGTATCAAAAAGGGTGATGGAAATCTCTCTGAGTGAGATTACATTTCTTGAGACACAAAACCATTATGGCCAGGATTATTCTTTTGTAACAGAGTTTATGTCCTCTTTGTTTCAGTTTTTAAAAAATTTGCCTGTTATGCTCTTAGGCTGCCAGGTGAAACCTGCAAGTTGGAAATTCATTGTAAACGTTAGCTTCCAAGACAGTATGGTACTGGCACAAAAACAGAAATATAGACCAATGGAACAAGATAGAAAGCCCAGAAATAAACCTATGCACCTATGGGTATCTTATTTTTGAGGCAAGAATATATAATGGGACAAAGACAGCCCTTCAATAAATGGTGCTGGGAAAACAGGACAGCTACATGTAAAAGAATGAAATTAGAACACTTCCTAACACCATACATAAAGATAAACTCAAAATGGATTAAAAACCTAAATGTAAGACCAGAAACTATAAAACTCTTAGAAGAAAACATAGGCAGAACACTCGATGACATAAATCAAAGCAAGATCCTCTATGACCCACCTCCTAGAGTAACATAAATAAAAACAGAAGTAAACAAGTGGAACCTGATTAAACTTGAAAGCTTTTGCACAGCAAAGAAAACTATAAGCAAGGTGAAAAGACAACCTTCAGAAAGGGAGAAAATAATAGCAAATGAGACAACTGACAAAGGATTAATTTCCAAAATATACAAGCAGCTCATACAACTCAATACCAGAAAAACAAACAACCCAATCACAAAGTGGGAAAAAGACCTAAACAGAATTTCTCCAAAGAAGACATACAGATGGCTGACAAACACATGAAAAGATGCTCAACATCGCTCATTATTAGAGAAATGCAAATCAAAACTACAGTGAGATATCACCACACACCAGTCAGAATAGCCCTCATCAAAAAGTCTATAAACAATAAATGCTGGAGAGGGTGTGGAGAAAAGGGAATGCTGTTGCACTGTTGGTGGGAATGTAAATTGATGCAGCCACTATGGAAGATGGTATGGAGATTCCTTAAAAAATCTGGGAATAAAACCACCATATGACCCAGCAATCCCACACTTAGGCATATACTCTGAGGAAACCAAAACTGAAAGAGACACATGTATCCCATTGTTCATTGCAGCACTATTTGCAATAGCTAGAACATGGAAGCAACCTAGATGTCCATCGACAGACGAATGGATAAAGAAGTTGTGGTACATCTACACAATGGAATATTACTCAACCATAAAAAGGAACGCATTTGAGTCAGTTTTAATGAGGTGGATGAACCTAGAACCTATTATACAGAGTGAAATGAGTCAGAAAGAGAAAGATAAATACCATATTCTAACGCATATATACAGAATCTAGAAAAATGGTACTGAAGAATTTTTTTACAGGGGAACAATGTAGACACAGACATAGAGAATAGACTTATGGACATGGGGAGAGGGGAGGGGAGGGTGAGATGTATGGAAAGAGTAAAAAAAAAAATGTTAGCTTCCTGGCTTTTTAAACATGACTAGAATTTGAAATATCAAACATGCTACTTCAGGACTTTCTATTTTCTTATAACTTTATAGGCAATTTCTGGGTTCTTTGTTTAAGATTTTTTTTTTTTTTGATGCAGATAATTTTTAAAGTCTTTATTGAATTTGTTGCAATATTATTTGTTTTATGTTTTGGTTTTTGGCCACAAAGCATGAGAGATTTTAGCTCCTCAATCAGGAATTGAATCCCCAACCCCTGTACTAGAAGATGAAGGCCCTACACTGGGCCTCCAAGGAAGTCCTGTGCAAGGTCTGCTGTTTTCAATCACTTATTTACCTACTCAACAAGTAACTCTGACCCTAGACATGTGCCACACCTGGTGCTGAGTATTCAGGGCATAGAGGTGAACAGGACATACCAGGTAACAAGGCCACGTACAAATAGATACAGAATTAAAATCACAGTGAGGGGACATATGTATACTTATGGCTGATTCACTTGGTTTTATGGCAGAAGCCAACACAATATTATAAAGCTATTTTCCTCCAGTTAAAAATAAATTAAAAAAAAAGTTATAGCTGGCTCACCTTTTAAAGAGGCCTAAAGAAATCCCATGGACAGAGGAGCCTGGTAGGCTACAGCCCACAGGGTTGCAAAGTGTGGGACACGGCTTAGGGACTAAACAATAACAAAGAAACGACCTCTAGCAAAAATGACAATATCCATGCCCCAAACTGCGTTGCAAAACGAGTCCATTCAGGGAGCTGCTGCCTCTGTCAAGGTGAGAGTCACATCTCCTCCTCCAGGTCCCCTGCCAGCAGATAACTCCTCCACCCACCTCTCTCTGCTTATGCAACAGCATGGGAAAACCACCTCTGTATATCTGATATGCAGAATCTCATCTACATTTAGAACCCAGTTCCCAGGAGCCTGGGAAAGGTAGTTTCAGTCTCAGGCCTTGCCTTCCAGGAGGAAGTTGGAACACCCATTGAGGAACCCTCCCCTCAGTCAGCCACAGTCACCGAGGACAGAGCAGGGAGGTGTCACAAGACATAGCGCGCGAGATCTGCTTTAGATTGGGTGAGAAAGCAAAGCTGTTATGCAGAAGCTGCCTTAAAGCTTAAAGCTGTATGTATGTAGAGGAAGGAAAAGGGCACAGTCAGTGCGTGCAAAGGCCCTGTGGCAGAAATTTGGCCAGGACAGAAAACAAGGAAGGAAAGGAAAATGTGAGCTGGGAACATAGAACAAAGTCTGAGAGTCCTTGGAAAGGCGGAGGGGTGACGTGCAGAGCCTGGTGGGTCCACATAGGGACTCTGGACATTACTCCACCTGCAATGGAAACCCTCCAAGGGGCCTAAAAAGGAGAGTTGGGATTGTATATTTCATTACTACATGGCATAATATGTTGTGATTTATTATCAATACTCTCTGCTGCAAGAAATAAAATATCTGACTAAAAGGGGCTTAGACAAGTTCATCTTTCCTACCTAACGAGAAGCCTAGAGACAGGCATTTCCAAGATTGGTTTCATTGCTCAGCAATGTCCAGGCTTCGGCTTTGGGCCAGAGTCTTCATGATCTTGGGGCTGTTTCCACATGATCACAAGACAGTGGCTGCAGTTTCAGGCATCATAAGCATTCCCCATGGAAAGAAAAAAAAAGGACAAGCATAAATCTCTCTTTGGAAATTAAGAAAAGCAAGATATCTTCCTGAAACATTCAAGTGCCTTTGGCCAGAATCAGGTGCCATTGATCTGCTGAGCTGCAAAAGACACCGGGAAAATGGCTCTCTGCCACTGTCAGATTCTACGGTGGGAGGAAACCTCTGCCAAGAAAGGGGAAGGATGGAGTGGTTTTGATGGGGGGCTGCAGCGAGTGCCAGAGCTGGATTTTTATTACAACAGTACTCTCCATACATGCCCATGTCACCCACAGGGGATGACCATCTCAAGGTTAGGGATGACCAAGAAAAAAGTGGTGGTAGCCTAGACTCACCTAGGGGAGCATGTGTGTGTGCTCAATTGGGTCCGACTCTTTGACCCCCATGGGCTGTAGCCCACCATGCTCCTCTGTCCATAGGATTTTCCAGGCAAAAATACTGGAGTGGGTTGCCATTTCTTTCTTCAGGGGATCTTCCCCACACAGGGATCGAACCTGTGTCTCTCGTATCTCCTGCATTGCAGGCAGATGCTTTACCACTGTGCCACCAGGGAAGCTCCTCACCTAGCTAGAGAAGGGCATGAAATGGGATGGTTGAAATAAATCCACACTTGTATAAATCGATCATTTTCATGTGTAATTGTGCTACTTAGAAACTTTGTTCATAAATGCATCCATGGGACTTCCCTGGTGGCCCAGTGGATAAAAATCTGCCTGCCAATGCAGGGAACATGGGTTCCATCCCTGGTCCGGGAAGATTCCACAAGCCGCAGAGCAACTACGCCTGAGGGCCACAACTACTGAAGCCCGCTTGCCCTAGGTAGAGCCCATGCTCCACCACAAGAGAAACCACTGCAATAAGAAGCCTGAACCCACAACTAGAGAGCAGCCCCCACCTACTGCAACTACAGAAAGCCCTCACGCAGCAAAGAAGACCCAGTACAACCAAAAACAAAGAAATAAATAATTTTTAAAAAAGAACAGTGGCATTAAAAATAAATAAATGTATCCATAAACATATTGGTAGGTGAGGCAAATCAGTGACGTGGTACTTGCAATACACTATTCTGGGCAGGAGCCTTAGGGTGGGGCAAGGCCAGCCTGACTTGCGCTCTGTGTCTACCTGGGGGTGTGCAGATGATGCCCCTTAGTCTACTGCACGGCTGTCTGACCACTTGCACGCTTATGTGTGCTGGTTGTCCTCCCCCCTCTATATGCCAGGACGCCAGGGTGGGAGGATCCTACCCGGACGATTGTACGTTTTGCAGTTGGTCTTATGAAAAATGGATCTTCTCTTTCTCAATCCAGGAACAGCATTTTAATCTCCTCATCTAACCCCATTCTTTCATCATCTCAGAACCTCCATTCTTTCAAATATCTCAGTTCCCAATTTCTCCCTCCCCCACGGGAGAGGGAGCAAAGTCATACTTTCCAGTTGTTGTTTGCACAAGAGAAACGCAGGCAGGCGCACCCCCAGATAGATGCTCTTTTCTGTTTATTTCTCCTGCTTATTGGAAATATGCTAATGACCCTGCCAGACCTCAAGGCAATGACAAATCTGGAAGGCTACACTCTTGCCCACTGAGATGGAATGGGGACGAGTCATCTGCCTCTTTTGTTCTCATCACAGACTTCGCCTAATGTATTCCCAACGCCCTCGACCAAATCCCTGCCAGGGCTGCTCTCCATCTGGGAAAGCAGGGTTTACAGCAGTCTCCACATCTGACTGTTTTGTGACTCCAATTGCAAGAGGGGCTTATTGTTAAGTAGAATAGACTCCACGTCAGAAATTTGTTTGTGAAATGTCCAGTGGAAGGTGTAGAGAAAAGGCAAGAAGCAGAGGGATTGATGAGCAGAGAGGAGAATTTCTACAAAACGCTTCAGCTAAATGAGAGATCAATTCATGAGAATATCATGCTATGTCTTTAATGTTGCAAAGTAAGTGTTAGCCCTTCTGCTTGCTTTCTGGTTGCTGCACTGAGATTTGGAGCTTTAATGCTCAAAACTTAAACCTGATGCCCCTCTCTCCCGCCCGCCCCCGCCCCTCCTACCCCCACCACCATCCTGCCTCTGTAATTCTAGAGGCTGATGTGAATGGTGAAACAGGGGTAAGAAAAACAAATGAGAAACAGGAAGAGAGGTGAATACAGAAGGGAAAATAAAAGGACTTTGTCAAAGAATATAGTCAATGTGCGAGGATATTTAAACTTAAAATGGAAAATTAAACAACATTGTGTAGAGGGAAATACAAGTGAGAGAAAAAAGACATGAGCAGGAAAGACCGGCACAAAGCTCTGACAGTGTTTGTCTGCGGTTACGGAGGGCTACATAGTGGGGTTCCGTGCTATTGGTAATGTTTTATAGCTTCACCTGGTGGTAAAAATAAAGAGTGTTGTATTTTATTCATCCCTGGAGTAGGCAATGGCAACCCACTTCAGTATTCTTTCCTGGGAAATCCCATGCACAGAGGAGTCTGGTGGACTACAGTCCAGGGATTGCAAAATTTCGGACACGACTGAGCGACTAAGCACGTATGCACATTTTCTTCATATTATATATATATGGGTAGTATTTACCAACTTTAAATATTACACATAGAGTATGTATACAATACATATTTGTTTATATACATACATAAAGCTTATAAATATAATATATGTACAGTTTGTTTTTGACATTCAAATCCCGATATATTGTTGCATTACAGAAATATACTTTCTCAAATAGAAACGAGGCTGGTGAAGGTACAAAGGGGATAAGGGGATGATGGAGGCACAGTACCCATCAACTGTGATTGTTCCATCACGTGAATATGTCACAGCTTATTTAGCTCAACTATTACTCCAAGAATTTAAGCTATTTCTTTATTTTTTGGTTATAAATATCAGAGCAACGAAAATTGTATTTCCTCCGATAGTTTACCTAGGAGTACTTCCTAGAGGCAAATTATGAAATCAAGAATATAAACATTTTCATGAAAGAATTCAAAATGCCCTTTGACTATCAAATACAACATATGCTCTTTGGTTTGTTGTTTAGTTGCTAAGTCATGTCCGACTCCTTCATGTCCCCATGGACTCTAGCCTGCCAGGCTCCTCGGTCCACGGGATTTCCCAGGCAGGAATCCTGGAGTGGGTAGTCGTTTCCTACCGTTTCCAGGGGATCTTCCCGACCCAGGGATTGAACCCGTATCTCTTGTGTCTCCTACATTGGCAAGTGGGTTCTTTACCACTGAGCCTCCTGGGAAGCCTGTGCTCTGTGGTAGGTGATTCTTTTCTATGTGCCTCCTCCCCTGCCCCCAGCCCTGACCGAAGATGGACCCGGTCCCATTCTGCTCTGCTTTATGTCCTGGCAAGTTCACTGGCAAGACCTTGATAACGTTGCTGAGCCTTTTTGTATAAACAAAATGTTTCCATGGTCTATTTTAAAAGAATAATGAAACATGATAAAAGAAAAGGAAGGCCGATGGATTCACAATATCTCCTCTCCTGAGTTCTGGTGTTTTGCCACTTATTAGCTGTATGTGACCTTGAGTGAGTTACTTAACCTCTCTGTGCCTCAGTTTACTCATCTGAAGAAAGGAGATAGATGTGCCTACTTCTTAAAGTGGTTTAGGAGGATTAAGAGAGAAAATACATATGTATAGGTGCTTAGACAAATAGCTGGCCCCTGGCAAGCATGATATAAATGTTAGTTGTCATTGTTATCGTTATCATCTTTTTCTGGGAAATCACTCAAAAGATTGGGAGATATTAGGTGATTCAAAGCACTCATCTGAGTTAATGGAATGAGTAAATCAAGAACTAGAAAAAATTAATTGCTACTGTCTTGCTTCTTCTATTGAAATATTAATATTAATGGAGCATTGATTTAATCATTATGGACTTTCCTTCTTATAGGGAATTGAAAACTTCTTCAGAAGCCAAAAGAAACTAGGCTCTTTATTATTATTACTGGGGGGAAGTAATGGCTTCAGGGTCTTCCCTGGTGACTCAGCAGTAAAGAATCTGCCTGCAATGCAGGAGACTCTGGTTTGATCCCTGGGTCAGGATGATCCCCTGGAGGAGGGCATGGCAACCCACTCCAGTATTCTCACCTAGAGAATCCCATGGTCAAAGGAGTCTGGCGGGCTGCAGTCCATAGGGTCGTACAGAGTCGGACACATCGTAGTGACTAACCCTTTGGTGCAGTTAAATCCATCCTCAGCGGGTGCACTATGTCTCCATGTGCACGCTACGGAAACCGTTAGTGGGAATTAAGACCTCAGGCTAAGATGAAACCACACAACCAGCAATTAAAATGAGGCGACCCACAAGGCCATCCACCCAGGTGCTTGGCGACCTCTACCCATCAAGGATGATTTGTCTTACTTAAAAAGTCAGCTGAATCAGAACAGATTTTTTTAATGCTTCTGAAACTTTGCTGTGACAATTTTTCCATGGGATCCAATTTCCTCAGGTTTTATTTGATCAGTGTTGGCAACCCCCTAGGTTTATTAACAGGTGGTGTTGCCGGGTTAATTACAGGAGGCAATGCGTGCGTGTCAGAGACCTAGGTGAGCGCTTCAGCGTGCAGCCACCTTAGATTGTCAATGATTTGCTACAGCTTCTCAGCCAGCTGTTGGGCAAAGGGTTTGGACAGCAGTGAAGCTGGCTGCAGGGGCTTCCCAGGCGGTGCAGTGGTGAAGAATCCGCCTGCCAGTGCAGGAGACTCAGGAGACACGGGTTCAATCCCTGGGTAGGAAAGAGTCCCTGGAGAAAGAAATGGCAACCCACTCCAGAATTCTTGCCTGGGAAATTCCATGGACAGAGGAGCAGGGAGGGCTACAGTACCTGGGGTCACAAAAAAGTTGGACATGACTTAACAAGAAACTAAATAACAGCAACAACAAAACACAACATATTAGTGTCCTGCACGTGCTGTGTCGCTTCAGTCAAGTCCGAGTTTTTGCGACCCCCTGGCCTAACTGACCAAGGCAGTAGGTCAAAACTGCCATGCAAAATCTTTTAAAGAATTCTTTTAAATGATTTAATTATATTATTACTTAATATATGTCATATTTATTATTTAATATATTTAATAATATTTAGCATTGTATTTAATAAATTGGTAGTTTACAAATACTAATTTATAGAATCCTCATAACAACCCTAGGGGGTCGGTAAAGTTATCACACAGAAGGCACACAAAAGTAACTCACCCTCTGTCACACAACTAGCAAGAGGGATGATCCAACATGGGCAGCTTGACCTCAGACCTAAGGACTTAACCACTGTATGATGCAGGAGGTCCTATCCTACTTGCCTTTGCTAAAAATCTTTTCCTAGCTTTCCATCTGAGTCAGAGGGAAAGTCAAGTTCCTCATCAAGGCCTCTAGGACTTCAGGAGGTCTCACTCCTGCCTGCTTTGTGACCTCATTTCCCATCATCCCCTCAACCTCTCTGCTCAGGCTGAACTGCCGTTCTCAACACCCAACCACTCTCTGACTCTTTGCCTTTGCCCTTCTCTTGAGTTTTATGCATGTGACTGCATGCAAATTATCCCTCAGGGAAGAATCGTTAGCATATAAAAGTGCTAACCTGTGAACTGACTTCCGGCCCCACTAATGGGTTACAACCTTCAGTGTGATAAGCATTAGCTCCAGGGACTTGCAGGGTTGGGAATATGAGCACAAGGGTCTAATTTAATCCTCCCTGTCTTGGAGAATTCCTCTTTCTACAATTTTATAGAAATTTTTAGAGAGGAACTGAATGAAAATTTCAAAGGTGACTCTTCTCCCTTTTACTCATTTAGCATTACTGGACACCTACAGTCAGCGTGGTCAGCATTGAAGAGGCAGAAGCAACTTGGCTGTCAACAAGGTTCCTAGACCCCTTTTCCCTTTGGTTTCCGCAAGACTTGCTCCAGTCTGTTCCAAGGCAACCGTGTCTCCACCGGCCACTCTCTACGCACCTTACATTGTGTTTTTCTTCCTGTCGTTCATTATGTGATATGTGATATACGTTTACTGATTGATCGTTTATATATTGCTTCTCTCTCCCACGCCCAGAGCTTCATGAGGACAATCTTTGGTGTTTATCTACTGCTGTAATCCCAGAGTTTAGTGGGTAACAGGGGCGTGGTAAATATTTGTGAATGGAGAAATGAAGCAATGAACTAGGTGGCTTTGACTGGGCCTGATCAGGCTGAATAAACAATCACTGCCATGTTTAAAGTGCAGAAACTGAATGTATTCAAAGTGGCACAGAAGTGGACTCAAAATAAATTCCTTTGGCCAGGGAACTTTTTTTTTTCCTTAAATTTAGGAGGATGTCTGTTGCTGAACAGAGAAGGCACTGGCAACCCACTCCAGCACTCTTGCCTGGAAAATCCCATGGACGGAGGAGCCTGGTAGTCTGTGGTCCATGGGGTCGCTAAGAGTCGGACACGACTGAGTGACTTCACTTTCGCTTTTCACTTTCATGCATTGGAGAAGGCAATGGCACCCCACTCCAGTGTTCTTGCCTGGAGAATCCCAGGGACGGGGGAGCCTGGTGGGCTGCCGTCTATGCCGTCGCACAGAGTTGGACAAGACTGAAGCGACTTAGCAGCAGCAGCAGTGGCAGCTGTTGCTGAAGGGCTTTCCATGTGGCGCTAGTGGTAAAGAACCCGCCTGTCAATGCAGGAGACATAAGAGACACAAGTTTGATCCTTGGCTTGGGAAGATCCCCTGGAGGAGGGCATGGCAACCCACTCCAGTATTCTTACCTGGAGAATCCCATGGACAGAAACCTGGAGGGCTATTGTCCCTGAAGCCGCAAAGAGTCAGATACGCTGTTGATGAAATCCACCAGCATGAGGCTCTGCAAACTTTTCTTGGTCACAGTACCTGGGAGAGACTCGGAAAGGAACAGGGAGTGGGGAGAAAGGACAGAACAGGGTGGGGAGGGAGGCAAGGACCACAGAGGAGGAAGAAAGGGAAGGGAGCGAGTTTGAACACCCACCGTGAACAGAGCAGTGCAGCAAGCAGGTGGCGACAAAGACGGAAACCTGGGGGCCCGTGAGAAACCCGATGTCTAATAGCCTGGAATGCGTCCTTGTCCCCAACAGTACAAAACGACAAGGCCTCCTTACTTTTTGGTCGGACGAGCTCTCTCGGTAGTTCTGTTCTTTGTTCTCATTTGCGAAGAGAAAGGATTTTCTCTGAACCCCTGAACATCCCTTGTCCAATAATAGCAAGATGAGCAGTGAAGCTTCAAGATGCGAGGTCACCTTCAGATGCATTTTCTGTCCTCAGGACACATCGCTCAGCCCCACGTCAGTTCATTTGCTCATTGGCGTGCAGATGTCCAGATAAATTATTTTTCGAAGGGCTTTAAGGTCTCCTCCTATTTTTCTCAGCAAAGGAAGCAATAGCTTGCTAGTGACTCTGTGTGCCTGTGTCATTGCTATAATAATAAATGGCCACACTGAAAGGTTAGCAGAGGCTCGATTACCCCACAGGATACATGTTGATTGTAATTACAAAGGTTTCTAAGAACAATAAGCCCAGCCCAGGTCCTAGTGTCCATGATGAGTGAAAACTCGGCTGGCTGCTACTCTTCACTGGCCTGAAACAAGGACCATGTTCGATGGGTGATGGTGCTGCAGCCTCCTTCCTCAAGCTGACCCCAGCATCCCTCCTGTGGAATGTCCTTATCAGCATTCAAAGTCACCACATTCCAAACCGATCTTTCCAACACAGGGCGTGTGAAGCGATGCTACTATATAAGGTCATTTCCAGCTGCCAAAGTGGTGCCTTCAGTGACAAAGCTTCATGTGTCACACCATCCTCCCCAAAAATCAAGGGCAAGAGGGGGAGACTTCTTCTTGGATGAGATATTTTGGGAGCTGGACAGCAAAATGCAGAAATGTGCTGCAATTAGAAATGTCTGACATCAATGTAAATTTGACGTGCAAACACATATGCCCTGTTTTGGAATCTAGAAAGTCAAATCTTCGGGGGATCACAGTTCACAACTGCGCGATCTGTACTTACATTCATTATAGATTAGAAGCGGTGCACCTGTGATTACTTCATTTGCAGAAAATTGATGGAGGAGAGAGCTCTGATTTCCAGGTACTTTCCTATTAACTATAACTTGTCTGACGCTTAACTCAAGGTTCACACTGTAGATGATGGATCGTGGGAGACAGAGAGATCGGCATCTGTCATATTTGGTAAAAGTGGTGGAGGAATACACTCACCTTCTTTGGAATGTGTTTTTAAACTTAATATTTCAATGAATTTGCATATTCCAGGTAAGTACCAACTCTCTTATATTCAACCAGCATTTATCTGTAACATACTCTGCTGACATAAAATGTTTGGAAAGAAACAGAAAGTTCAGGAAGGGGAGAAATGATCCAGAAATATCCTAAGTCAATTATGAGAGGGGATAGAATTAAAAATGGACAATACCTAGAACTGTCAATAAGTTTGCTTCTTCAAACTTTCTCTTTCAGCCCTTTCCTTTCAGTACTAAAAAAACATCTTCCAGAGGCTCCATTTTAATAAAACTAAACAAGACAATAGAAAATGAAAGTGCTAGTTACTCAGTTGTTTCTGACTCTTTGCAACCCCGTGGACTGTAGTTGGCCAAGCTCCTCTGTCCATGGGATTTCTCCAGGCAAGAACACTGGAGTAGGTAGTCATTTCCTTCTCCAGGGGATCTTCCTGACCAAGGATTGAACCCAAGTATCCTGCATTGCAGGCAGATTCTTCACCATGTGAGTCACCGGGGAAGCCCTAAACAATACAATAGACAATAGAGACCAGCCACAAATCTTTCCCTCACATCCATCCTCAGAGAATGTCTAACCTGACCACTCTCTACCTGGGTGATGTCATCAAAACCCAGGGTTCCAGCCATGATGTACACACAGGCCGTGTCCGTTTACATCATGCTCTCTAGCCTAGGCCAGTCTTCTGGAGCAGCAGATCCTTTAAGACAACCGTCCAATATGCTTCCCAGCACCACTCCTCATGTTTCACAAATGTCTCAAACTCAATGTTTCCAACACCAAAGCCGTTGTTGTTGTTCAGTCACCCAATCATGTCTGACTCTTTGTGACCCCATGGATTGCAGCACCCAGGCCTCCCTGACCCTCACCATCTCCCAAAGTTTGCTCAAGTTCATGTCCATTGCTTTGGTGATGCCCAGCCATGTCATCCTCTGATGCCTTCTTCTCCTCCTGCCCTCAATCTTTCCCAGCATCATGGACTTTTCCAATGAGCTTCAGTTTCAGCATCAGCCCTTTCAACAAGTATTCAGGGTTGATTTCCCTTAAGATTGATTGGTTTGATCTCCTTGCTGTTCAAGGGACTTTCAGGAGTCTTCTCCAGCACCACAGTTCAAAGGCATCAATTCTTTGGCGTTCTGCCTTCTTTACAGTTGAGCTCTCACAACCGTACGTGACCACTGGGAAGACCATAGCCTTGACTATACAGACCTTTGTTGGCAGAGTAACATCTCTGCTTTTTCAACACACCATCTAGGTTTGTCATTGCTTTCCTGCCAAGTAGCAATCATCTTCTGATTTCATGACTGCAGTCACCATCCACAGTGATTTGAGAGCCCAAGAAGAGGAAATCTGTCACCACTTCCACCTTTTCCCTTTTGATTTCTGATGAAGTAATGGGGCTGGATGCCATGATTTTAGTTTCTTTAATATGTAGTTTTAGGCCGGCTCTTTAATTTTCTTCCTTTACCAAAGCTGTTATCATTCCCCAGAACTGACCCTTCTCCTGTATTCTCTGTATATGATAAACTTGTCCAACCAACTTGGCCACGCCAGAAATCAAGGTTCACTTAAGCCTCTTCCCTCTTCTTCATCCCCACAGATAAAATTTCATGAAGTTCTTTTACCTCCTACATCACTCTCCAATCCATCCTTTCTTTCAGTATCCCATTCAGATCCCCCCCGCCCCACTTTGTTTACGTTACTTCCCAACCCATAACAGTCCTTCTTTCCTTTTGCCTTTTTCCTGCTGTCTTAACCTCCCATGGCTGCCAGGAGTTGTCTCTTCAATATGCAAATCAGATCCTAGCCTAAAACTCTCCCTTGACTCCCCACAGCATTATGACATAGAGGTTAAAGCCTTCTAGAACCCCAAGTCAACCTACCTTTCTCACCCACTTTTCTACACATCCCTTCTGCTCTGTACCCTCTGTGCACCAAACAGAATGCAGTTCCCAAAGCTTTACCTCCTCACATCTTCTTGCCTTCATTCACACTGACACTTCTGCCTGGAACACCCATCTCCCTTTTACTCACACAGCCCACTGGTGCTTGTTCTAAACACTTACCATGTACAACTCTCATATCTAGACGATTTAGGTCTTCTTTCTTTGAGCACTCACAGCATCGCCTATAGGCTTCCACTAGCATCTAGCATCTATGACCCTGAATTGAAATTGATTTACTCACTAGCTCCATCTCCCCAAACTTAGCATTTTTGAGGACTAGGAATGTGTCTTTATATATTTTTATCCCTTGTCCTTAGCTCTATTCCTGGCATAAAATAAGAGCCTAATAAATCTTATTTAAATGAAATAATTGCCTTTCTTGTCAACTCCCAGTGCAGTATTAAGCTAAATAAATCTTAATGAAATGAAATAAGTGGATCGTGACACTCAGAGCAGTTTGAAGTTAAGTAAAACACTGAGATACTTTCACCAGGAACCTGGGAAGCAGTTTCCACCACTGATCCCCTATCTCCACCAGGGCAATGCATCGGAAACAGAAAAAGCCATTCAGAGCTGTGATGGGGGTAGTGAATTGGTGAAGGAGAAGGAGGAGATGAAGGAATGATTTGGAGCAGGGAGCTGTGTTGATGTGAAAGCAACTAACCCCAGGATCAGTCTCACCTCAGTTCCCTTTAGCAGGAAGAATAACAGAGTAGCAAGATGGGGCTTCTCTGGTAGTTCAGACCGTAAAGAATCTGCTTGCAATGCAGGAGACCTGGGTTCGATCCCTGGGTCAGCAAGATCCTTTGGAGAAAGGAATGGCTACCCGTTCCAGTATTCTGGCCTGGGGAATCCTATGGACAGAGGAGCCTGGTGGGCTACAGTCCAAGGGGTCACAAAGAGTCAAACGTGACTGAGCAACTAAGCACACACAAAGGTGTTCGAAAGCGCTGTGATACGGAGAACAGGGCCAGTGGCTGTAGAGAGCATGAGTGCTTACCATGGAGAAGACCTGGTTTACGCCCGAGAGTCCTTTTCATGGTAATGATCGAAATGAGGAGATTACCATTGTGCTGATTCTTTCTTGAGGGCAAAAGAGTGAAAGTTTTCATTTAATGTAGGCATAAACGTACAAGGATTAAATGCCTAAATATAACACATTGAGGTCACTTGTTTTACGGGAGGAAGAAGGAGTAGAAAAAGCAGAAGTGTAAATGGGAAGATATCGGTTCAAGTGTAGGAATTAACAGAGAATCATGTGACCGCATGGGAATGGAATTACTTCCTCGAAGTCGCTGACATTTTTTAACACACAAAAAAGGTCAGGAACAGAGCTCTATTCCACATGACTTCCTGTTCATTTCACATCATCTCATTAATTCACACTACTGGGATCTGTGGTTTCACACACTACTGATTGGTCTGAATGTCATAATCCAGTGTTAGTTGCACGACTATTATAAGTGACCTTATCAAATGCCCAGCTGAAGTCTGATTGCTTGTTTTTTTATGGCAGTGAACTATACCATTCTGCAATGGCAAATGCATGGTTATTTAGATAGTGCTCTGAACCTCTGGGTCACCCGGAATAGCTACGGAATTCCACTGTTGGTGGTGGTGGTTTAGTCACTAAGTCATGTTCAACGCTCGCAACCCCATGGACTGTAGCTTGCCAGGCTCCTCTGTCCATGGGATTCTCTAGGCAAGAATACTGGAGTGGGCTGTCATTTCCTTCTCTAGGGGATCTTCCTGACCCAGGAATTGAACCGGGGTCTCCTGCCTTTCAGGCAGATTCTTTACCCACTGAGCTATGAAGGAATTCTAGGAGGTTCCACTAGGAACTTCTTTATATATTCAGATTTAGGATAAGGGTTTCTCTGCTTAAAAAGAATAGTATGCAAACCTATGGCATCAATGAATTTAGCAATTTGATAAAAACTTAGAAGTCAAATGCATGCCTGCTCAGTCACTTCAGACTCTTTGGAACACTAAGGACTGTAGCCCGCCATGCTGCTCTGTCCATGAGATTTCCCAGGCAAGAATCCTGGAGTGGGTTGCTATTTCCCCCTCCAGAGAGGATCTTCCCGACCCAGGAATTGAACATACGTCTCCTGCGTCTCATGAATTGCGGGCAGATTCTTTACTGCTGAGCCACCGAGGAAGCCCAGAAGCCAAATAGGAGCTGCATAATTCTATCTTCTCTCTCCCTCATATTTTCCTAGCTTACCTAGGCAGTGGACATATTTTCCTAGCTTACCTAGGCAGTGCAAACTAGCCCTTTGGCTTCTTCTAGCTCATTCTATGTAACAGTCCTAACTATAGTGATTATGCTCCTGTTTGTCTCTTGTAGTAGGTCCTTTAAAATCTGAATATATGAATAAATACCTAAGCTCTTTAGAGCCCTCCTGGCTGGCCATATTGGTTTCCGCAATGCCACTGTCTTTACTGCATTTAATTACAGGATGCAGCCTATCTCTCTCTCTGTCTCTGTCTCTGTATGTGTGTCTGTCTCTCTCTCTCGTCATATATCCTATTATGTCTCTGGCCAAAGCACTGAAATTTAATAATGGTTGTCCTAAAATCTAAGATCATAATGATTCTTTAGACCTGTACTGGCCAATGTTAGCCATATATGCAATTATAAATTTTCCAGAGGTCACGTTTAAAACAGCAAAATGAAACAGGTAAAATTAATGTTAATAGCATGTTTTGTTAATATATTATATTTATATTATTATATAGTATATTTAAAATATATAAAAACTGAATATATTCCCAATATTAGCATTCAACATGTAATCTATAAAAAAATTATTGCAATATTTTCCATTCTTTTTTGGTGGTACAAAACCATAAAAATGTATGTTATACTTAGAGCATATTTTGGCCCAGACCAGTCTTGTTTTAAATGTTCAATAACCACATGCCCTACTGGCTACCATGGGCTTCCCTTGTGGCTCAGCTGGTAAAGAATCTGCCTGCAATGCAGGAGACCTGGGTTTGATCCCTGGGTTGGGAAGATCCCCTGGAGAAGGGAACGGCTACCCACTCCAGTATTCTGGCCTGGAGAATTCCATGGACTATATAGTCCATGGGGTCGCAAAGAGTCAGACACGACTGAACGACTTTCACTTTCACTGGCTTCCATGTTGCCCAGCTCGGGTAGACTGTTAGGCTATTCATGCTGTTCTACTACATGTACTATTTATTATTTCCTTTTAATATTAGATTAATTTCCTTAAACTAATGCATTTAGTTTGTAAAAACTTTAACAAAGGATTAAAATCCCTTAAGATCTAAAACTGAGCCAATGTCAAGTAGTTTTTTTACTGTGAGCTCATTTTCTGACTGTTGCTTCCGCTTTTCCTCATAACCTGACTATTGATGCACCCGACAACATCATCTGAGATCATCTTCACCTTAGTAGGGGGTCACTTATCATTCCTGCCTCTGTTCTCATCTTGGCCCTTTATTCCTTTTCATCTGCAGTGCCATAGCTTGTCATTAAAAAAGAAAATTAGATTAATCTAGCCTTAAAAGTTATCAGGTAAACAAATGGGAAAATGTTTGATCTCAATAACAAGCAAATAAATGAAAAATAAAAGAACAATTGCAAGATATTTGCCTATTAAATTAGAAATTTATTTTTCAATGACAATGCCCAGTGAGAATAAAACTGAGTGAAATGTTTCTCACACAGGATTGGTGATATTGTCACATCCTTTGAAGGAAAACCATTTGACAATGTAAGTCAATGACTTAAAAAAACATTCATTTTATTTGATCCTGTAATCATCCTTCAGAAATCTGTCCTGTAGAAATTGTCAGAGATAATTGATGATGGTATTCACATGGAATGTTTACTTCAGAGTTATTTATAAAAGCAAAATGTGAAAACAATCTCGGTCTACAAAATAGGAAATGGGATAAATAAATTACACTATATTCATTAGGCAGCCTATGATTATGAAGCTGTCAGCAATAAAAATGAAAGTATAAAATGTCAAGCGAAAAACACAAAATGAAATTTTATATGCCTTTTAATATATATTTAAAATATGTATTTTAATATGCAATATCTATAACCTTATTATGTAATATGATTGATATTAATATCTTTCTGCAACTCAAGGACAGATACTAGAAAATAATATCCCCAATTGAAACCAATGGTTCTATTTGGGCAATAGGATGTAGACAATATTTTTTACTGCACTGTGTTCTATGTTTTAAGAGAAAAGGGTGCAATTTATTTAAATAAATAGATTTGTCAATTTTAGGAGTCATTTGTATGATGTTCAGTGTTGCCGGAACATATTCAGTCAGTTTTCAGTTGCCCAAGGACCTGGATCCTGATCTTAATGAGCTATGAGACTGGAGCATACCTCTCTAAAGCTTTCTTATCTATAAGATAAGAACACACCTGGCCTCAGCTTTATTATCTATAAAACAAGGAACGTGACATTGACATTGTAAACTTCCCTGGTCTAAAACTGTATAATTTTACAAAAGCAAGGGCCAAAATGATCTCTATTGTGTTTTTATAATGAGATACTATTATCAGTTCTGTCGCTCAGTCTTGTCCGACACTTTGCAACCCCATGGGCTGCAGCACCCCAGGCTTCCCTGTCTATCACCAACTCCCGGAGATTGCTCAAACTCATGTCCATCGAGTTGGTGATGCCATCCAACTATCTCATCCTCTGTCGTCCCCTTCTCCTCCTGCCCTCAATCTTTCCTTGCATCAGGGTCTTTTTCAACGAGTCAGTTCTTCGCATCAGGTGGCCAAAGTATTGGAGCTTCAGCTTCAGCATCAGTCCTTCCAATGAATATTCAGGACTAATTTCCTTTAGGATGAACTGGTTGGATCTCCTTGCAGTCCAAGGGACTCTCAAGAGTCTTCTCCAACACATCAAAAGCATCAGTTCTTCAGTACTCACTTTTCTTTATAGTCCAACTCTCACATCCATGTATGACTACTGAAAAAACCATAGCTTTGACTAGATGGAACTTTTTTGGCAAAGTAATGTCTCTGCTTTTTAATATGTTGTCTAGGTTGGTCATAGCTTTTCTTCCAAGGAGCTTCTTTTAATTTCACGGCTGCATGAAATTTAAATTTGAAAATTTTAATTTAAGATTGAAAATTAAATCTTTTAATTTTAAATTTATTAAAGCAGTTTATGATATTAGAATCATTATATCATTGACATTGGTCCTACTAAAATTCCAGCTCTGTAGTTACACTATGTGTGGACTTTGGCAAAAATAATAAAAAGGTGTTAAATGTCAACTTCCCTGCAAATTTTATTATTTCCTGTATGGATTGGGCTACAATGGAAGATATTTCAACACATTGATGTAGATGAAATAACAGGCCCCCTTCACAAATGTGTTTCCTCTATATTTTACCTGTTATCTGGGGCTTCCCAGGTGGCTCAGTGGTAAAGAATTTGCCCTGCCCTACAGGAGATGCTGGTTTCGATCTCTAGGTCGGGAAGATCCCCTGGAGAAGGGAATGGCAACCCATTCCAGTATTTTTGCCTGGAAAATCCCATGGACAAAGGAGCCTGGCGAACTACAGTCCATGGGGTCACAGATGAGTCGGACGTGGCTTAGTGACTAAATGACAACAACAAACCTCTAACTTAGTTTACTGTAATAAGAAGACTTAGTTGAGAATTATGCTTCCTGAGAATTTTTAAGACTTGCTACTAGAGTTATTAATCTATTTAGTAGTTACTAAAATTGCACTTTTCCAGGATTCCACCCATTGCAACTTTTAGCTTTTTGGTGGCTCTTCTCTGATGGTAATCATGGAACATTGCTCTGAGCATGCCCAACTTAGTGTCTGGCAAGAGACATAAATCTCATAAATCTCTCAGAAATCTCCTTGCAGATTTCTAAAGCCACTTTTCCGAGCGGCTCTTTCCTCTCTGGATATCCTTCTCCATGAATTGCAGATGACTCGGCAGCCCTCAACTCTGGTATCTGTTTCCTCCAACCAGAAGACCTCTGCTCTCAGCCTGGGTTAACTCCCGTGTACTACAGTTTGGAAAGTGCACCAAGCAGAAAGAGAAGGCGAATGGAAGATATATGTACAGTCCTGTGTTTTTCTTCTCCTTGGAAGAGCAGAGAGAGTCCCTTGGACCGCAAGGAGATCAAATCAGTCAATCTTAAAGGAAATCAACAACACTGAATGTTCAGTGGAAGGACTGATGCTGAAGCTGAAGCTCCAATACTTTGGCCACCTGATGCGAAGAGCTGACTCATTGGAAAAGACCCCGATGCTGGGAAAGATTGAAGGCAGGAAGAGAAGGGGAAGACAGATGATGAGATGGTTGGATGGCGTCACTGACTCAACGGACATGAGTTTGAGCAAGCTCTGGGAGATAGTGGAGCACAGAAGAGCCTGGTGTTCCGAAGTCCACGGGGTCACAAAGAGTCGGACGTGACTTAGTGACTGAACAGTGGTGACAACAGGAAGAACAGCAGACCTGTGTGGTAATTTGCCCAACGTCTGAAAACAATTATTTCATATATTCTATCCAGGTTGATTGTTGATTACTTCAGGTTGCTAAATTCAATACCTGTTACTTAGTCATATCCAGAGACAGAATTTCCTTCTTTTTAAACACTAAAAAGTGTATGTTTATCCCATACTTTAAAAGTATGTAGTCATAGAGAGTATTTATGTATATATCTCTATCTCCACATACATTAAACTTTAGACTGAAATTTTGCAAATGTATTTTGAAAACCTTCCCTGCTTTTCACTTTTTAATAAATAATACTTTTTTCTGGAAAGATGTTTATTTATTTATTTTTTTAGCCACACCGCATGGCATACAGGGTCTTAGTTCTCCAACCAGGGATCGAACTCTCAGCCCCTGCAGCGAAAGTTCAGAGTCTTAACTACCAGACCACCAGGGAAGTCCTTAGATTTTTAATTTTTAATTAGTTTAATGCAGTAAACTAATAATATATATCTGTTTTCAGCTGAATAATTTACTATATAGAACAATAAGCATGAAGAGATTTTTTTTTTCCTATTCTAACTGCCTCATAGAAACAGAAAACGTATGTTAAAATATTCCATCTGTGACAATAGTTTGATGCACTGAAGGGCCACAGTTCAAATTGGAGGGGCATTCATAGAGAAAATGGGAACGTCAATAGCCTCATTATTCTGTTCATAATGAAATTAAAATGTAAAGATGGTCTGCTAAAATGGCATTGCTAGAGGACACCACACTATCAGAGGGCCATGAATACGGATCAAAGTAGATTTCATGGGCACCACTGCAACAGTGGAATGAAGAGATGTTTGTCTGAGTCTGTGTTTGGCGTGATGATACTCTGATTGAAGGAGGTGATAAAGAACACATAACTTTTACATTTACACCAAATGTTATTACAAGGATGCATAGCTCTACCACTTTGTGTAGCTAAGATTTTTTAAGAAATTTTATTGGCGTGTATTCCCTTGACAATGTTGCATCCGTTTCTGCTGCACGGCAAAGTGAATCAGCTGTACTTTTTTTTTGTATTTCCTTCCCATTCAGGCCACTACAGAGCATGTGTGTAACAATGTAGCTAACATTCTAGAAAATTCCAGGTTGGCCCACAAATGGATCAGCTGCCTTATCAATACAAAGGTTTTGAGAGATCGTAAAGTAGGATCTTTGCTGAAAAGACTCTGCCTGTAGTCTCTCACAGGCAAAAAAGAAAGATAATCCCATGAAATCTGTAACTGCTTCTCAAATGCAAGTATCTGACAAAAGGATTCCAACAGCCCCCTTCTAAATTCTGACAGATAGCTCACACCTCCCCAAATGATTATCTATCAGTGAATTCACATCAATAATGTGAGTCTCCTAAAACCATATTGAGCTTAGTCATCTGAAATTCTTTAAAATTTGTTTTTGCTAGCAATTTGTATCTCAAACCTTATTCACTTCACATGGAGAAATATGAGCATAGATTCGACCGCGAGTGTTTATATTTCTAATTTCAAGGGATATAACAAAATTATTAAGATTACACTTCAATTTTATTCATATCCGTATATAAGCTGTGTGTGCCATAATAAAATTTTGAGTGGCGGTGGTCAGACAGGGTCCAGAAATGAGCTGAAGTCACTGTCCAATAAGTAAAGACTATATCTTGTAAATGTGAAAAATGATCAAAGTTGGCACAAAGATTAGGAATCAGGAAATCTGAATTCTAGCCCAAGGACAAGATTAAATTAAGTGATTAAAACTTAGTTATCTCAGTATCCTTCTCATCTAAAAAGGGAAAGCTTTTATCTGAAAGATCACTGCAGAGCACACATCTCTAAGAACTTCATCATGCAGCTTTGCACAGAGTATTTAATAAAGGCAAGAAGGGCTGGAGCCAGAGTCTGCCCCATGGCAGAGTCATACCCTTTAAATGTGCCTTTCCTTCTCTCTCTCTTAGCTTGCCTGCTGAGTATACCATACCTGCGATTAACACTGCGGAGGACGTTCAGACAAGTACCAACAGCAGCTCTGTTGTTCCATGTTTATGAATTCATCAGCTCTCAACTATTCTTGCTTCTCAAAATGATTCAAACTAGAGTTGGTATGCTCCCAACATTTCTTTTGTTTTCCTTTGGCTTCACACTTTCCTAAAATTAGAAAAAAATAAAAGAATTCTCTTATAGGTGTTAGTGGAAAGTACATCACCTTTTTAAATACATCGATTTTAAAATATCCTGCAACACAGTCTCCCCATATATAATATTGTACTGCAGTTTGATCTCTGGCATTTATCTTGCTTCCTGAATTAAAAAAATTAGCCATCCTTCTGTACTGAGCTGTCCATGCTTTTCTGAGTCACTTGAGAGGGCAATATCTAAACTGACACCTCATCCCTGCAGTGACAGGGCCACACTGTCATCAGTTATCAAAAGTAAATTCTGATATTAGTGATGGCATCTTCTACTTCCACTGTTTATTTTATTAGGTGATTCTAAGATAGCATTTCATTGACTCTTCCTCACAAGACTCTTTTGAGGCAGGAATGGCAAGCATTTTCTTTAACAAGGAGGAAATGGGGACTTCGCTGGTGGTCCAGTGGCTAAAACTCGGTGCTCTCAATGCAGGGGTCCCAGGTTCAATCCCTGGGCAGGGTACTTTATTTGTTGGGGGCTCCAAAATCACTGCAGATGGTGACTGTAGCCATGAAATTAAAGGAGGCTTGCTCCTTGGAAGAAAAGCTATGACCAACCTAGATAGCATATTAAAAAGCAGAGACATTACTTTGCCGACAAGGGTCTGTCGAGTCAAAGCTATGGTTTTTCCAGTGGTCATGTATGGATGTGAGAGTTGGACTATAAAGAAAACTGAGTGCCGAAGAACTGATGCTTTTGAACTGTGGTGTTGGAGAAGACTCTTGAGTGTCCCTTGAACTGCAAGGAGATCAAACCAGTTAATTCTAAAGGAAATCAGTCCTGAATATTCATTGGAAGGAATGATGCTGAGGCTGAAACTCCAATACTTTGGCCACCTGATGCGAAGAACTAACTCATTGGAAAAGACCCTGATGCTGGGAAAAACTGAAGGCAGGACGAGAAGGAGATAACAGAGGATGAGATGGTTGGACGGCATCACCGTCTTGGTGGACATGAGTTTGAGCAATCTCTGCGAGTTGGTAAAGGACAGGGAAGCCTGGCATGCTGCAGTCCATGGGGTCCCAAAGAGTTGGACATGACTGATCGACTGAACTGACACTGATGAAAATTCTTGGTTTCGTATTAAATTCACACATGTTCAGAACTTTTGCTCTAGGTCCTGGTGGCTCATTGGTGGAGAGTCCACCAGCCAGTGCAGGAGACTCAGATTCGATCCCTAGTCCAGGAAGATCCCGTATGCTGTGGAGCAACTAAGCCCATGTCCCACAACTACTGAGCCTGTGCTCTAGAGCCTGGGAGCTGCAACTACTGCAGCCCGTGCTCCACAACAAGGGAAGCCACTGCAAAGGGAAGCCCACACACTGCAACTGGAGGGTAGCCCTCACTCACCGCAACTAGGGAAAAACCTCACTCAGCAATGAAGACCCAGCATGGCCAAAAAATGAATAAATAAATAAAATTATTCTTTAAAAAAGAACTTTTGCTCTTCATCGAAAAGAAGAACAATAGATCTCTTAGAGGGGCCAAAAATCGGCCAGCTTCATGATTGATGCATTGAGGACTCTGATATTTTTGTTTCACACCCTGAAGCTTGGGATGAGGAAGTAATTTCTTAGTGTGAGACTTCATATACCTTTTCTTTGGTCTTATTTTTCCTTTTCTTTAAATAAAAGGGGGAAACATGAAGAACAAAACAGAAAAAAGATGTACTGATATTATCTGTGAATTGCTTTCCCCCTGACTTCTCTGCATGACAGGTTCCTACAACAAATTTCTAACTATACACTTTAATCAGCATCTTAAAGTGCTTTAGAGTGATACTTTGCTCCCTGTTAGGAAATGGCAACCCACTCCAGTGTTCTTGCCTGGAGCATCCCGGGGACAGGGGAGCCTGGTGGGTTACCGTCTATGGGGTCGCACAGAATTGGACACGACTGAAGCGACTTAGCAGCAGCAGTTAACACAGAAAGTACTTGAGCTTTGGTCCCAGTGTAGGGGTTGTTTAATCCCCCAGATCTTAGGAGCTATGAATAAACGGCAGAATTATTGGATTCTGATATCTAGAGAATCGAGTGTTGGGAGAAGACACATGGGGTTTCTGGCTCTTGATCTGTCATAATCTCAGCCTGTTTATGCAGATTAAAAAAAGTAGCCTTTCTTATTTGGACTGCAAAATACATTATTATTATCAAAAGAGGGGGGAAAGAGGGTTTTAAGGTGAGTCATCAAGATGTTAGCTTGCCCGTTTTATGATACAAGAAGGATCAAATCTGCACTTGACAAACAGAGGCTCTCACCTTTGCACACTTGTGTTAGCACACTGGCATTCCGGATAGCGCTCACATTTTCATCTATTGACTCTAGTGAGGGAGTTAGGGTTTCGGCATTTGGGTGTATTTCTGTTGGCTCAAGAAGCTACTGGAAGTCCCCAAATACTTTTCCTTTGCATTACCTCAGTGCTCTGCAATAACAGCTTGGATCAAGTATGCAAGCCAAGCTAAACATAGATACAGAGTTATAAGTAGTCCACACATTCAGAGTATCAGTTCTGACCTTGAGTCTAACCCAGATGCCCTCATTGCTATAAAGCAGTGTATCGATATATTCTAAGGAAATCATATGTTGTTCCCCGGAAAAGGAAATGGCTACCCACTGCAGTAATCTTGTGTGGGAAATTCCATGGACAGAAGAGCCTGGCGGGTTACAGTCAATGGGGACACAAGTGGGACAGGACTGAGTGATGAACATTTTGGGTTTTCCAGGCGGGTCAGTGGTTAAGAATTCACCCGCCAATGCGAGAGATACTAGAGACCCTGGTTAGATCCCTGGGTCAGGAAGGTCCCCTGGAGAAGGAAATGGCAACCCACTCCAGTATTCTTGGCTAGAGAATCCCATGGACAGAGGAGCCTGGTGGGCTACAGTCCATGGGGTCGCGAAGAGTCGGACATGACTAAGGGACTAACACACACCTGTACTTGATATAGTCTTTCAAGCCTATTTACTATTAAATAGCATTTACAAAAAAAAAAATCTTTTGCTACAAATGGAAACGAAGATATGTCCATGTATTTGAATATAAATTTGAGCACATTTCTGACACTGCAGAGAAGACGCAGAAATCCAGAAGAAAAAAAATCTGCTGGGGCTTCCAGGATGGACTGGAGACACCCCGGTGTGCCAAGCCCTGTACTGTGTGTGCTCAGTCGCTCAGTTGTGTCCGACAGCTCCCAGGCTCCTCTGTCCATGGGATTCTCCAGGCAAGAATACTGGAGCAGGTTGCCATACCCTCTTCCAGGGGATCTTCTTGACCCAGGAATCAAACCCAGGTCTCCCACATTGTAGGCTGTTTCTTTACCATCTGAGCCACCAGGGAAGTCCTGTGGCCTAACACTAGACCATATCAAAAGATGGAAATTGTGATGAATGCCAATTATGTGGTGTTGATGAAATACAGGAAATACTGAATATCTCTCTCATTTTTCATACCAAAACACCTGTTTATAATCACTTGTTAAGAAATTTATAAAACAATAGTCATTTGGGAGAAGATGACAATTAGAGCAAGTCTGTAGGTGATTATTAAATACCTAGTGTAAATGGACACATTTTTCCCTCTTAAAATATTGAATGCTCATAATTATCATTTATAAGAATAAAGGACTCTTTTTTTCCTCAGTAGATGAAGATGCAAGTTTGTGAATCATTGCAAAAGTATACAAAAAAACAAGTGAATTTATTTAAATTTAATATGCATATTTTCAGCTTACTGGATGATGGCCTGGGAGCTGAAAGACAATATGGGTGAAGAACAGGTGACATTAATACATGGTTGAACAGGCTTACGTTTTCTGAGGCCTTGAGCAAATATTTATCCAACCCAAGCCTCAGTTTCCTTAATTGCAGAGGAATGTTGACCTCATGGTGCTAATTAAAGGATGAAATAAACAAACAATGTAAAGTGCATAACAAAATACCTGGCACACAGTCAGTGTTCATATATTTTAATAATCTTTTTTTCAATTATTTCACAAATGTTCAATATTTTGAATGTAGATTGATGTTGATGTAAAGTTTACCAAATTTCTACATGTTAAATTTCATGGAAATAATTTCTAGTCTTTTCAAACAAAATTCATGTCATAGTTGGTTAGCCTTCCATCCTGTTTTCTATCTTAATTTTCATTTTATTACATGAATGCATTTTCCATTTTGAAAGCATTAAAGCATTACTCATAAGTGACTACTGTTAGGAGTAAAGCCTAAAATCCATTGTGCTGGATTGGCCAACATTGTCCTTCAGTTTTTAAGTAAAAATAAAAGACACACTTTTCATTTTCGCCAAGAACTTTTTTAAACAATATATTCACCATCTCGTTCCTCTACCTTCTGCCATTTTTCAGGCAACTTCATAATTTCATTTTACCCAAACTTTTTATCTTTTTGAGCAAAGAACAATTTCAGGTGCTTTTTACAATCTTCCAGGGAACTGAAACTTTTTCCATTAAGAGACTTTTGTAAAGGCCAAACTAAATGGAAATCTGAAGATACAATGTGGTGGCTCAGACGATAAAAAATCAGCCTGCAACGCAGGAGACCAGGGTTCGATCCCTGGATTGGAAAGATCCCTTGAAGAAGAGAATTGCTACCCATTCCAGTATTCTTGCCTGGAGAATTCCATGGACAGAGGGCCCTGGCAGACTATAGTTCATGGGGTCACACAGAGTCGGGCATGACTAATACTTTAACTTTTCACTTTCAATATCTGGTGAGTATGGCAGATGAATCCAACACTTCTCGGCAAGGCTTTACCTGTTTTTGCTTGGTCATCAAAGAAACATGAAGTCTTGCCTTAGCCTTGCGGAAAATTATGTGTTTTCTGTTGACTGATTCCAGACTCTTTTGTCAAGTGCTACTCTCATTTGGTCTAATTGGGAGCAGTACTTGTTGGAATTGATCATTTGACTTTCCAGAAGGAGCTTGTAATAGAGGACTCCCTTCTAATCTCACCATACACACATCACCTTCTTTGGATGAAGACCAGACTTTAGTGAGTTTGGTGGTGGCTCATTTTGCTTCCCCATGATCTGTTCCATTCCACATTATTGCACAGTATCCACTTTTCATCACCTGTCACAATTTGTTTTAAAAATGGAATGTCTTCATTATGTTTCAGTAGCGAATCACATGCGGAAATATGGTCAAGAAGGTTTTTTTCATTTATGTGGAATCCAAGCATCAAAGTGATTAACAAAACAAAGATGGTGCAAATGAGTTTCAGTGCTTGATTTGAATATTTTGAGTATGTTGGCTATCTCCTGCATGATGTAAAATTGATTGTTCTCAGTTAATGTCTCTATATGATCGCTATCAACTTCAACTGGTGTACCCAACCATGAAGCATCATTCATGGAGACATCTCCAGCATGAAACTTCGCAAACCACTTTTGACACATTCACTCAATCACAGACAAACTTCTCCATGCACCGCACAAATCTTTTTTTGCCTTTCAGTTGCTTTTTTTTTTCTTTACCTCTCTTGCAATAATGAAGCACAATATGATGAAAATTTGCTTTTTTTCTTCCATCTTCAATATTAAAAGAGCTACACAAAAATTCATCAATTTTGATTAAAATTTTTAATGCATGCTGATATGACAGCTGTCACAATACAGTCTAACAAAATTGTTTCGAATGAAGTTACAGACAACAAAACACCACTAGAGCCATCCAATGGAAAAAAATGAACCAGCCTTTTCACCAACCCAATATTCGTTTTTTATAGTAGAAAACACGTGTATTCTTTGCCAGCCCCATAAAACCCAGCTACTCCCTGAATATCCCACCCCCACCCCCCACCGGCCTCGCCTAAAGTTCTCAGTTCCTCTTCAGTTATAACCAGTCTCATTCCAGCCTTTTTCTGTGCTTTTACTTAAAGAGATATGACTTCAAAAATCTATATTTCACTAGTTTATGTCTATGTGCATTTTTAACATAAATCATGTCTGTTAATTAATTTTTCTGCAACTAGTTATGTTTATTTCAAGATATGTCTTGGAGAGCTATCCATCTATCTTATGCTTTTCTTTGTATTCAAGCTTATATTCCAGAAAAGGAATATGATTTATTTAGACATTACCTTACTGAAGGACTTTGGGATGTTTACAGTTTTTCAACATTTCCAAAAACAACAAAAAAAAAGCACACAAATTTTTAGTTCATGTCCCCTTGGCAAGCGTTCCTCCAGGTTGATATGGAGAAGTAGGAGTTGCTAGGATGTAGGCTGCAATTTTAGTTGCTAAACTGTCCTTCCCTAGTTAAAAAAAAACAAAAGTCTCATTTTAATTTTCATTTTCCTCATTTCTATTGACAGTGTATGTTTTTTTAGTATATTTGTTGGCCATTTGTGTTTTTTTACTTGGCATTTCTTATTCTTACTTTTTGAACATTTTTCTACTGAATCATTTGAATCTCTGTTACTGATTTCTAAAATATTTTAAATATAGTTTTGGATGAGAATATTTTCTTAGTTATATAATGTAAATTACTGTCTCCAATCGATTATCTTTTAAACATTTTCATGTTTTCATGTAGAGCAAAAGTTTTGCATTTTGATGAACCTGAATTTATGAAACTTCATGATTTTTTGCTTTTCGGTTTTTGTTATCTAAAAGCCTTTTACTACCTCAATGTCATAAACATAGTGTCCTATATTTTTTTCCTGTAAATTTATAACTTTCCTTTTTATATTACACTTTGAAATGTTACCTTGAGCTTTTCAAGTTAAAATCATAAAACCCAACACATTAAATTCTTTCAAACATTGATTCTAAATAATCAAATTATTTTAAATATTTAATGTTACAAACATCACTTTTATGTATCTAATTCTCTCAAGAACTTTGAATGCTGACTTGGGAGACATACAAATTAGAACCAAAGCCAAATAACCCTCAGCATAAAGATTCTCCTTATTGTGTAGCTAACTCATTAGAGGTTTAGGGTAAAAATTTCAAAGCATGAAGGAATGTTCGATTGTCAGTTATTGTCTTCTGGTTTCTTTCTAATCCCCCCCCAATAATATAAATAGGTGTAATAGTAATAATAAAAAGAAGTAACTTTGATTGAATGCTTTTTCAGGCTAAGTGGGGTCTTTACCAAACACCTTACATGGGATCTCATTTAATCCCCATACTGACTTTTGCGATTGGTGTTATTATACCCATTTTACAGATTAGAATACTGAGATACAAGAAGATTCAGTGACCTTCTCAAATTTAGAAAGCTGGAAGGTGAAGGAGAAAGAACATAATCTCAAGCATTGCCTCCAGAGCCCATGCTGACAGCCAGTTTGTATTTTTCTTAAAGGATGTATTTCCCCTCTTTGGACATTATTTTCGTCATGTGCTAAATGAGGAGATTGAAGAAGTTAGCTTGAGTTTGCTTGTTACATCTATGAACAGAGAAGCCTGGCAGGCTATGGTCCATAGGGTCTCAAAGCGTCTGTTACAACTGAAGCAACTAAGCACTTAGCACACACTTCCTGCTAGAACCGACCAAGAATAAAGGCAACCACAGGGAAGCCCAGGGAAATGTGTACATTCCCTTTGGGATTGTGCTCCATCACCTGCAAATATCACACACACTTTCTTTTTGGCCAGCTGACAGCCCCCTCTTCTCCTTAAAAATGAACAGGAATAACTTCACCTTCTTAAACTTTTTAGCCAAAAGAGTTCATGTAAGCTGTTAGAAATCACCTATTGGATTTATTCATTATACTTCAGCTTTGTCTGGTTTTCCTGCAAAGCAAAATGTTAGAAAACATTTTAAGCATAACACAGCATTTTAAAAAGGGTGTCAGTGGTTTTTAACAAAGTCACAGATAAAAAACTTAACGTGGTCTTTCAAGTGGTGAGTGCTTCTTAAGTATCTGTTGGGTGACTGTCAGTGTCTGTCCTAATGCAAAGCATTCAAAATCATTGTAAAACTCCAAAGTTCAGAGTTAACATTTATTCAGATATTGTTATAAGAAATTAACTGCTTTACATACTATCTGCTTTAATCTTCCCCCAAACCCTGTGAGGTGGCTATTTGCTTTTGCCCTAGATGGCAGATGAGAACCTTGAGGCACGGAAAATAAATAATTTGACAATTAGCTGGTAAGTCAATGACCTGGAATTTCAATTTAGGCAATCTGTTCTTAAGATTGTTTCCATATGCAATATGTTACTTGTTTGCATATCTAATATTTAAAAATAAGAACTGAAAATTAAGCTTATGTTTTGATTTGACTAACAGATAAACTATGGAGCATCAGTACTGTCTGTGCTAATAACATTGTTGCAATGTGTAGAATATGAACCTATCTTTTTTTTCTTTTTTTGCAAATCCCTTCCCTCTTGTCCATACCCTACATGATCATAAATCTGTGAGATGATTTACAACAACAGTAACAATCTTATGGCCCCTGAAATACACCTTGAACAGAGACTGAACCAAAATTTAATCACACTTCAGTCAACATATGTAAGTGTTCCTGAACCCTGGACTGAATTAATGAGATGTGCATGTTTTACAAGTAATTTATTTTCAACTCATCCACAAATATTTTCAGCATGCATTTTAGCTGCTTCAGAGACAGTTAAATAACAATATAAAAAGCAACAGCATGGAAAGACTATGAATTTGCCTCTGAGAGACAATGAAGAAAATCTGTTATGAAATATTTAATCTATTTCAGCTGAAATCCTAAAGAATCCATGTCTCTGCCTACCTACAGCAGAAACTTTAAATGTTTTGACACCTGAATCTGTTTTGTCTTCCAAATCCCTCTTTTTTTCTTTTTTTTTGAAGGATTTAGAAAAATGACAACAAAGAGTTCATAGGAATTTGTTTAGCTACAAAACAAAACAAACAAAACATTTTCCAGGATAGGCCTCTGGGGTCCCTGTGTCAGTTCTGATCTTTATCTCCATTTAAAGGACCTTCTGAGCATTGACCTGAAGGTATTCAAGACTGCTTAAGCATCAAAGAGGATTGATGTACCATGTACTGAACATTACAACTATTTCCACCAGAGCCCAAGACAAAGAAGAATATATTCTAATAAGCATTTAACTTCAAGGCCGTTAACCCAAAAAATAAAAATCATTAATTATTTGGATCTGATATTTATCTTTAAAAAAGTAAGTTTAAAAATTATTTTATTTTTCTCCTCATAGATTTTGTTTTAAAATTCAGTCACCAAAATGATGAATTCAAAAGGTCGGAGACCCTTTCAGACTATGAAGTGATATCAGTTATTTTATCAGAATAGTTCATATACTCTTAGTGAAGACTGTATCTTTCAGTCGATGATGATCACAATTGTGCAAGGTTGGTTATAAAAGAAGACTCTTTGCATGAAATTAAGCTATTTCTAGGGAACTACTTTTAGGGAATCTGAGTATCAAAGTAACAGAAAATGTCTCACTGTAAGAGGTATAAAGCTGTTCCTAAATTAAAAAATTCAAATGAACCAGTGGATACAACTGCTGAATCAAACCCAGTCTTAACATTTGACCTTATGGGGCAAAAATAAGCCTTGTTATTAGCAGAGAAAACTAGGCAGGCCTGGCTAATTGACTAATCCCAAAGCTGGCTTTTCTTTCCATGACTGACCTTCAGGAATGTGAAGGCTTCTTGTCTTTCACCTACACGGTTTCCTTAGATCACATTTGGCAACCCATAGGTAAATAACTAAACACACTTTCTTTCACTTAACTGAAGACAATGAATGAAAGATGTCTCAAAACCAACTTCCAGCAAGTGTCTATTGGTCTTTATATCTTTATAAAAGCCACAAATAGCCGAATATCATAAAAGGTATCTAATTATTCACTTCTATATTGCAGACACCAAAATTAAGAATTAGAAGGAAAAAATGTTAAATTTTCTAAACTCACATCTATTGGTTTATCCTGAGGTATGGAATCATTTGCTAAATAGATCAATTATTTCTTTTCCACTCTTACTGCTTTTGCAAAAAAGAATTTATAAATGTTTTCATCTCCTAAATTTGTAGCTTTGCTTTCTTTACATTATTTTTAAATCTATACCTTGGAAAAAATAGTACAATTTGATACCTCCTCTTTTAGGAGAAATATGTTTAAATAATTTTCTTTTCTATCAGAAGTAATGGAAAATTGTTCTATTTCTTTCCGGAAATATTTCTGAAAAGATCAAATTCAGAGACTTGATAATATTATATTATGCTGTGCTCAGACCTTGTCTATGCTCTAAACAATGTGAATCCACACTCAACACGCCTCCTTTCACTCTAACTTTTATCATCATGCGATATGTAACAGACAATTTTCTCAATAACGATTAATAATTGAAACCTAATACGATTTGGAGCTTTACATGTCTTATACTTGATTATAATTTTCATTTTAGATTGCCATTTTGTCTCTCTCTATTTGAATTAAATATTTCCTCACTAAGTGTTCTTATGATTCCTATTATATCAATTATGACAAAGGGTATAGGAAAAGTTTATAAACTACATTATCTATACAAATATACCTGGCACTGGACATACTTATTTCTATAAGAAATTTAAATGAAATGACTTATGAATACTAAAGATGACTTTCACCTAGAAATGAATACAATTCCACCCAATTGCTGTAAACCATTACTGAAAGCAGCATGGTATAATGGAAAAGAACAGACCTAGTTTTAAATCACAGCATCACTACTTAACTAGCTTTGTAACCCTGACACATTTTCTGGAACACAAAATGGAGATAACATCATATGGTATTTGTTGTAACTGTTAAAATTAGAAATACTGCATTATACCTAATGTGACTTACTCATGAAAGTGGAAGTCACTCAGTCGTATCTGACTCTGCCACCCCATGGACTGTATAGTCCATGGAATTCTCCTGGCCAGAATACTAGAGTGGGTAGCCGTTCCCTTCTCCAGGGAATCTTCTCAACCCAGGGATCAAACCCAGGTCTTTCGCATTGCGGGCAGATTCTTTACCATCTGAGCCACAAGGGAAGCCTGCAACTTACTCATAAAATACCATTATAGTGTCAATGGAGCATGACTGTGTATAGCTTCAAAACCTAGAGCTATATGAATACCTAAAAAAACTCACCAGATTTTGAAAACTAATTTATTATATCCTGTTAAGCCAGGAGATTTTTACCTTTCCTTTGAGGTTTCGTTTTAATTACCTGAGTTACTTATGTCTTTTCAGAATTAGGTGTATGACCTGAGCGTTTGGGAGCAAATCAAATCTAGAACTTCCTAGATCTTTAACTTCTATTCTTCCATAATCTCCCCAACATGCAGTCCCCACCTCTACTGCAATTGAGTGCCTCAGAAGAAAAATTCTTCAGTGTCCTGAAACAAATCCTTAATTTCTAATGTAACCCTCAGACATTATGGAATAAGAGAGGCCTAACTTCTCAGAAAACAAAAGCGAAGCAATAAAGAAACTTATATGTAAGAAAAATATAACATTTCAGGTGGACTTTTTAATTTAGAAAAGACCCAAACCGCACTATAAGCCAAACTCAATCCATGACTTTGAGAGAAACATCGGCTGGTCCTTCTCGCTGATGTTTAAATGTGGGTGGATCACTGATCAGAGTCTTGGACTCTTCTCAGCTGCCTCTCTGCTTTGCCAGAGCAGGTCTGGTATCCAGCATCCAAGCCCTTGGAAGTCATGTTCTCTCAGAACTTGCTTCAGAATAAAGTGGAGTTACATATTTCCTCCTCGGCTGATCTATCTTCAACTAGTGGTGTGAATAATGCTAGAATTTTTAATTTTGCAGTCTCTCTTCAAGATAAATATGCTCCTAATATTTCTTCCTGATTTTTATGCAAATGAGTTTTAGTTTGTGAGCCGTGGCTGTTTTACACAAAACATAAAATTTTGTTTCATACAAAAAATCCTGGTTTTTACACAAAAATTAACAGAGACACAGGATTTTCTTAATAATCGGATTATTAGGGAAAAACTCTCTCCTTTACTGAATGAAAGACAACTTTATTATTATTATTTACTACAATTATTCTTTGTATTTCTACTGCTGGGGCTCTCTCTTCTTGGTTGTGATGCTGAACCATCTGGTTGCTCTGACTCCAGGGCCTGGTGGTCTGGAAATACGCTCATTTGTCTCTATCCCGTTCAAGCTTGGAGTCCAGAAATCCCAGTGAGGAAGGCTACTCCCATGATGCCCTGTTCATGAGGGTATAGAGTGTGGATATCTTTTACCTGGATCTGAATACTGTATTTCTAATATCTCCAAAATGATGCTTTGGGGAAGGAGGGTGCAGACGGTACAAATAGACTTTTTGTATAAATGGTTACATTTTAAGATACAGTTTTTCAACACAAGTGCCGGAGCATCTGCTCATGTCGCTTCTCCAGTTAGTCCAGTCTCCTTGGATGCTGGTCCTCATTTATTTGGATCATCTACAAACGCCTCCTATAATTATAATGAGTTCACCAGTTAAAATGATGCTGTGGTCAGGGTGGCAATGGATAACTTGTATTTGCTTTCCACCACACTCCCTGTATTATTCCCTTTCCTCCTCACCTGTGTTGCCCTATCCTCCCCACCCCCAATTATCAGCACAATAAAAATATGACACTCCTTTCCCACCAACCCTGACCCTCTGAGTGTCCTTTCCACATGAAGGGCCCCCCGCACTCCGCCCCAGCTCTGATCATCTGTGAAATTGGCACTCGTTCTCTCTGGTGTCGTCACAGCTTGGTCAGATGCTTGCTACATCCCAATCACGTTGTCTAGTCCCTTTGTCTCCATACTCCTTTATGCTTCCTACACCTTCCCTTGTGTGTAATGCTATTGTGTGTACAATCCAGGATTCCAGTACCAGTCCCAGCACCCACGTGACCAAGTTTCATAACATTGTGAGATGCAGCCTCCTTGTCTCTAAAATGGGAGAGTAACAGCTGCCCAGAAGAATTAAAGGAGATTAGAAGTGCACAGAGTAGGGGCGAACACTGGTTCCCTTCCACAACCCTTCTGTCTGGAATCCCCTTTTGTTCCATTTTTTCAGCTTAGCAAAGCTCCTTTAAGGTGGAGCTTAATGTCACCTGTTCCATCAACACACCTGGGATCTGCTCCGCCGGGAGCCCTTCTCTCTGTCGGAATCCCTTGCGTCTGCCTGTGCTCTTCCATTAGAACATAAGCTTCCTGAGGGTAAATGCCATTTAAGTGGAATGTAGAAAGTGAGCCATGTAAGTGAAATGTAGAAAGTGAAAGTGCTAGTTTTTCAGTTGTGTCAGACTTTTGGAACCCCATGCACTGTAGCCAGTCAGGCTCCAGGGAATTCTCCAGGTAAGAATACTGGAGTGGGTAGCCATTCCCTTCTCCAGGAGATGGAACCTGTGTCTCCTGCATTACAGGCAGATTCTTTAGCATCCGAACCAGCAGGGAAGCCATTTAACTTGCATTAAATGCCAATTAATTTGCATTAAATTAGCATCTCTAAAGTGCTCTCTGCATTGTTGGTGCTAAATAAGTATTTGTTGAAAATTTGAGTGAATCCTCTCTTCCCCTTAGACTGGTTCCTTGGCATAATTTTAAATAACATATTCACTTCCGCCTTCATTATTCTATTTTTGTTCTGCTGTTTGGCATCATCTCTGTTCTAGAGTCCCTAATCCTACCTTTCCTTAAAAAACACAGCCGTCCCCAACTTACACAGCTCATTCTTTCATTTTTAAGGTAGTAACCTTCCTACCTTTTGAAATGTCTACTTTCTGTGGTTTCTAAGATGTAAGTGATCTAGTATTACTCTCTAGTTTCTATTGCCTAAGTCTTAAGCAGGTCTGCTCTTCCAGAGTAGAATGTGTGCCTTCTAATTTCTTTTGTATCTTGCATAGGATTGGACTTGGTTTATACTTAACCCATTAATGGGTTTGGATGCTTGAGAGTCTTCTTCAAATCCACCCCTGATTCAGAGGATAGGGAACACCTATGGGCACGTAACTCTGCTTTAACTCTTCGGCCCACACCGCCTTGCACAGAACCTTACATGTGCACGGTTCTAGATGAATCCAATATATGTAGGTAAGAGTCTCATGATTTTCAGAGTATACAGTTTGTAGAGAAAAATATTTTACTATTATTCTTGCTTTAAATTTATTCCCTGAATATTTTGGGGGATTATGACAGCAGGGAGTTATTGTCATTAAAATACAGTCACATTATATATGGTGGTGGTTTAGTCACTAAGTCATGTCCAACTCTTGTGACCCCATGGACTATAGACTGCCAGTTTCTCTGTCCATGGGATTTCCCAGGCAAGAATACTGCCATTTTCTTCTCCACACATTATATATATATATATATGTATATATAGCCGAAGCTGAAACTCCAATACTTTGGCCACCTGATGTGAAGAACTGACTCATTGGAAAAAACCCTGATGCTAGACTGAAGGTGGGAGGAGAAGGGGATGACAGAGGACGAGATAGTTGGATGGCATCACCGACTAGATGGACAGGAGTTTGAGTAAGCTCTGGGAGTTGGTGATGGACAGGGAAGCCTGGCGTGCTGCAGTCCAAGGGCTCGCAAAGAGTAGGACATGACTGAGCGACTGAACTGAACTGATATACATGTATGTATACATACACACACACACACTAACCTTTATTGAATATTAAATAGATAATTCTCCAAAGTCATGGGGAGTCGGTTTGCAAAAAGATTCTTGCTTTAGGGATATTTAATATTCCATGTTTTGAATTAATAGATGGTTTTGAAACAAAATTACTCTAATAAAAGTCACCTTTCTGGTGTTGCTTGATCTCAAGTTGATCTCAAACTTCATCCTAAAGTATTACATTAAAAAACAGAGAAGTTAAGAAGAGCACATATTTTGCCCTGAGCATGCATCATGAAAGAAACATTACCCTTCTCGTCAGTCTTCCAATGAAAATAATGACCCCTAATCCTTGTTAATCCCCACCATTTAAAATTCAGGTCAGAGATTAATAAGAAAAGTGTTATTTATACCATTTCTGCAAAAGGAAAATCATGGCTATATTTTGAAAAAAATGAGAAACAAAATCTTTATATTAAGTGTTATCAGTTGATCGTCTTATTCTGAAATAATTACTGTTGAAGCCTAAAGTTTGGGGAATAAAAATGAGCTACTTTAATGCAACTGATTTCTGTTAACTCATAACAAATATTCGTAAAACAGATGGACTAATCTTTGAAAACTAGACAAATGAATTTTAATGCTTTTGCTATTTCCGACACTTCTGATGGTGTCAGTGGATTCATACAAGATGCTAAAGTTGTTTCACATTATGTTTGTCACCTGTTTTGTTAATAATTTAAGGAAATTTGTTATATCCTTGCATTCTGTTTCTTTACTAACCTGGATCTTTCATGAAGCATACAAACATAATTTCCCAGCTCTCTGGGTCACTTAAGTAATTTATTCAAGTCATTATTTGCAAGTCGTAGATAATCTGAGAATGACTTGCTCCTTAGGACAAGACAACTTTGGAGAAACAGTTCAGAATTACCCCCTTATATTTTAGTCAAGGGACTATTTCAAAATATAATGGCACAAAGTTTGATAATGTTTCTGATTTAGCTACATATTTCAAATGCTAGCAAAATATTTGAAAGCTACATTATAGTCAGTAATATTAAAGGTATGTGTACAAAGTAATGAATTTCATGAAGTCAAGAGTACAAAATAAGCCTAAGGTATGTTACGGCATTATGAAATTTTCAGGGAACATCCAAGCATACCACAACATTTAGTATTTGGTTAAAGGTAGGAATTCTTCAAATTAACAAAATTCTATTTGTATAAACTATAAAAACAAACAAATCCACCTCATTGCCAAAATTCTTAGCATTGCTTTTGAATTCAGCTTCGTCATATGTACTTAAAATGTGACTAGGAAGCAAGAATGTTTATTACACTGCTTTAAAATTTTAGGCAACGAAATTGTAAGAGGTGTGACACAAAGTTAAAACTTATTTTGAGAAATCTGACAGACACTGACCCTCATTTTCAACAACCATTTTGTTAGACCAATACAATTCCTATAAGTTTCCAGAACTCTTTTCAAATACATCTTGGGATATAAAACATAGTTTTATTGTTGTTGAGATATCTGTTATTTAATCTGTGGGCAAGAATAAATGTACATGGAAGCATGCATCAAAATCATCCCTGATCTATCAGAGCCTACTGGGACAGAGGCATAGTCTAGAGATCATAATTTAGATTGGGGCTTGCAGTCGCCAAGATGACAGGCTCTTTTCCCCAAGTCCCAGGTTTGAAGCCGGGGCTGGCTTAACAGCAGGCTTCCAAACTCCTTAGACTATTTCCCTCATGCACTGCTGTCCTACCAACTTCATGTCTCCGAGACCTTCACCAAGTAGGCCTTTAAAAACATGAACACATTGCTTCAAATTCCAACATTAAGACATTTTTCCACAAATGAAGCATCTGTAGCCCTCAGGTAATATTGCACATCATCACAGGTGCAACTGTGGGTCCCCTCCTCATTTTTCTAAAAAAGTCAAGCCTCTCAGGACAGGAAGCAATCATTTCTAAAGAGTCAACTTAAGTTTTCAAGTCTGAATTTGGTTCTTCTGTGAAGCCCAGACCTCCCGTGGTTTGGAACGGGGCGGAGGTCTCTGGCTGTAAGGAGCAGGGCCCAGGGGACACAGAGGCTGGGTTCACACACAAACTCTGGGGCTCCTGGGCTTCGCTCAAACCAAGGTCATTTTACGTTTTTCAGAGGCTGTGATACCCACCTTTACGAACTTTGCCTGTTTCTGTCCTTATGCTAAATATACTTACATGTAGTGTTCTTAAGTACTGAATCTTCTCAAAATAGCTACAAAATTATTCCTCATTAAGTCGGAAAAATTGGTCTCTTAGCCATTTTCCTCGGCAGTAACAGTACTATCAACCCCTGATTTCTCAAAACTACAGGGGGTGGGGGTGACTGTGGAAGGAATGATAACCTCAGGCTCTTGTCCGAATGCAGGTTGCTGGTCACCACGTGACATAAAGAAACCACAACTAAAGCAATGGTAAAGTCAGTAAACAATTTTACTGAAACATTTCATAACACAGAAAATCTGTCTGAAGTGTAAAGTTACTGTCTTACACAAGGAGGACAGACCCATTTTCAAAGACTAATATGAATACAATAAATATGGAGTTTACATACTAATTTATACACAGAAACTCTGCCCCACAGCCATAAAAATTTAATATTTAACAGTGCAACATATAATTTAATCATTGGATTTATTTGACAGGTTTTTCCTTGCTAAACACAAATAACTACCTGGCTTTCATGTACATATATAATATATACTTTATGTATATAGATATTCAACAATCTGTACAGTTTCTAAACATAAAACTCCTAAAAGGCACAATTGTCTATACAACATGTACAAAAATGGCTGGAGCTGACACAAAACAATTATTGGTCAAAAGTTCATGATTGCACAAAGATTAGTCATGAGTTTATGTCAGAAAAATGTGCTTTAAGGAAAGGAGGGTTTTCAAAGAAACCTGTAAGTGTTTATATAAAAAAACCAAAAAAACCAAAAAACAACAACAAAAAACCCCTAAACCAAACCACCCCCCTGAATAAACAGCCCCTAGGTGGCGATCACGAGCCTGTCCTCATCCTCGTCGCTGCTCACGTCGCTGAACTGGGTGACCGGCCTTCGGGGCTGCGGCCGGGGTCCCTCCGGGTCCAGGGGGAGCCGCGGCCGGCCCGGTGGGGGCGCGGCTGCCGAGGCTGGTTTGCAGGGCGCGCCAGGGGTGTCGTGCCGGGGCTTCGGGTGATTCCCCGAGGCCCCCTTCCCTGCGTCCCTGGGACTGGAGCTGTCCCGCCTTGCCTGGTCTCTGGTCGGGGCAGACGGATCTAGACCCTTCTGTGCGCTTTCCCGCTGGACTCCGGGTGAGCCCTGCGGGGATGGGGTCCCGCTGCCGGGATGCGCCCCGGCAGAAGGCTGCGTGGGCGGTGCCTCCCGAGGAGCCCTGTTTGGGGGAGCGGGCATCTCGGGGGCGCCCTGGGCGTCCACGGGGACCTGGCTCACGGAGGGGATGAGCGTGGGCAGGGCGATGTTCAGGATCTGGAGGCCCGGGAGGGGCGCCGGGGGCGCGGGGCTGCTCTGGGAGGCAGGGTTGGCGGCCACCACCTGCAGCCCCACGGCGTTGAGAGCCAGTCCCGGTGGGCGCCCCTGCGGGCCGAGGTTGGCGCTGGCCAGGCCCACGATGTTGACGGTCTCCATGCTCAGGGCCGGCAGGGGCTGCAGCGTCGGCATGCGGATCTGGCTAATGGGGATGGGGATACAGGGCACCACGCTGCTCAGCTCGGCCACGCCGGCGGGGCTGGTGGCGCCTGGCACGTCCGCGCTCAAGTCCCCGGGGGTGCCCAGCGGTCTGTGGATGACGTTGACAGCCGGGATGGTGAGCTGCACTGGCCCGGCCTGGATGAAGGTGGAGTAGGTGAGGCCGGCCGGGACCACCTGGATACCCCCGACAGGAACCATGTTATAGGGTGTCCTCGACTGCTGCTGGGAATGCAGAGGCAGGTGGCTGAACAGGTGCGTCTGCGGAGAAGGCAGGCCTGCGGGCGGAGGCAGGGCGGCTGGCGGAGGCAGGGCGGCTGGCGGCTTCTGCTCTTGGGGGCCGGGCCGAGGCGAGGTGGACGGAGGAGCCCCTCCTGGCTCAAACGCCGGGGGACGAGGAAGGCTCAGGCATGGCGGGCCCTGAAAGACAAAACAGAATCATCTCTTGATGGCTCAGCTTCCTTATTAGTCACCAAGCAAAAGTTTTGGCTCTTGTAACAAGTCTCTTCTGTCTTGAGGTAAAAGTGTGTACAACAACGATTTCATAAAAATAAGCTTGCTAAATGTTGGTATGTTGATTTAAAAAGCAAAATTCCTATTACACCCTTAAGCTCTTTATTTTCTAGAATAAATAACCACCACAGATTCTGTATAGTACTTAATTTTCAAACAGCTTTTCTGGATATCATTTCATTTATACCAAAATTAACCCTGAGAGGTAGCCATAATTATCTTCTTCTTCTTCCACTGCTATTATTACTGCTGGCACCTCCAGCTCCACCCTCGTTTATAAATTAGGAATTACTGAGAAATTCTGAGATCTTAGTTGGCCATGAGTATCGACTCCGGGGAAAAATTAACTGGAGGACTAGTCATTTATGAAATAAAGAGCTTCCATGAACGAAGAGGTCTGCAGTTTTCATTTCTTCCTTCATTTTATTCTAAGTGTATGAAATGTCTACTGAAAACTGGATTTCCAGACACCAGTAGGTATGTGAGAGATTTAGGGACAGAAGCTTAGAGCACAGGTGACTAATAGGAAAGGAATGAAATGTTAGTAGAAGGGGTAAGTCCTGCCAATCTTCCCACCCAAGATTATCATCTAAGTATCTGCTTTTTCTTGATATATCCACATTATAGAACTCCATTAATGTATACATTAATTTAAATATTAATGCTACTTAAATATGAATGTAATTTAATAACATTAACATAGGATAGGCTCTAGCAATTCAAGCTTTCCTAGTCTTCCGAGTTTTCTCTAGTGTTACCCAGGAAACCAAAATCTGCCACATTTAGAAACAAATCCTATGGTGATACTCAGTCCATCCCAGAGGTAAGAGAACTGTCAATGAGAGAAAACAGATTCCTCAGGAGCCTGCCAGGGTGTGTAAAAGCAGGAAGTCATTCATTGCTCACATGAAGGGTGACTTTCCTGAGGCCTGAGTCTGGTCCTGAGCTAGTTCTTGGGCAGGAAGCTTTCCTAAGTGGTGACAGTAATTTGATCATTCAAGCAAAGTGAACTTACTACTTTTGGGGGGTCAAATTGGTAGCTGCCTTGTCATTAGGGGTAACATACAAAATGTTTGGATAATTAGTGCAAATCCATCATATCAACGCCAGTGGAAGATCATCTCAGAGGTAGTCATGGAAAACGGCGGTCCTGAGACTCATATTCTCCATTGGTACACAAATATTATTTATTCCAAGGTATTTATAAAAAACCCAATAGTAGTAAATGAGCATACTGCAAAGATCTACTTGGTTCTTTTACAGATTTCTAACTCAATAGATGAACTTTGACTAAGATTCATAACACGAATCCAAAGGGCATAAATGTCCTTTAGCCTTAAATCAAACAAAAGAAAATAAGGTTTAAAAAAAAAACAAAACTGATGTAGCTACAAATGAGCAATTTCAGTACATTAACTCCTGAAGTCAAAAGGAAAAAGGCATCGGATCCATTACCTGCGTTAAAGCCACAGCCTTTCCTGCCACAGAGCCACTCAGCATCTCCTCGGGGTCGGGGTAGTCCACAGACATTTGGTGACACGGGGACCTGGGCGCCCCCTCGGGTGGGCAGGCGGCCGCCTCCGCGTCGCCCACGGCCCGCGGCCCGGCACTCGCGGGGGACCCCGGGCTCCCGCCGTGGTCCGACTGCAGCGCGCTCAGCACCGTCATCTTGGTGGGCAGCGCCCTCGGCAGCATGTCCATCGGGTCCGCGGGCCCCCCGGGAAAGCCCTCGGGAGCCGCGGGGTCCTCGTCCGCGCCCGCGGGGTCCCGAGGGCCGCCCCTGGTCGGTAGGTGCTGCGGGCTGGCGGCGGCCGAGGGCGCGGCCGACAACACCGACTCGGCCTGGCTGTCCTCGTCCTCCTCCTCGTTCTCGTTCTCGTCGTCCTCGGCGCCGTCGGACTCCTCCGGGTCGTATCCAGACCGCTCGAAACTGAACCTCTGTTTCTCGTCTGAGAAAAAAACAACCGAGAGGGGACGTTAGGGATGCTTTTGCACGTTTAATGAACGGCATCTTTTTTATTTTTTTTTAATAAGCTTGGCAATACTGCGAGGAATATTCAAGGCCAGAGCGCTGCCCATACAGAGCCCCCACTTTAGTCGGGGGAGGATGACACGGGGAGGAAGGCAGTCAGGACAGCGGGGATCGGAGGGATGAGCCGGCAGAGGAGAGGAGTGGCCAGGAGGGCTTCCTGGAGGACGCGGAAGGTGGACGAATCTCGCCAGGACAGAGGGGCAGAGGGTGATACATAGTGCAGACCAGAAAACGAAGCCTCAAATTTTACAACTCCAAAAGAAGCCTGAACTATAAAGAGAATGTGAACTGAGAGTTCACATTCTCTGAGCCCTTTTTCTCTACTTGTTTGTACCTCCCTTTTATTGAACAAATTAAAATGAAACCAAAATACTGGTGGCATTTCGTATTTGCAAACAGAATAATTTTCCACGATATTTGAACAGTATTTTAGGCATGTTTCCGCTGTTCTCTGAGTGGTAATATTCTGTTTTTTGTTTGTTTGTTTTTTTAATGACTCAACTCATTTCTCATAGGAAATGGAACATTAGTTAAAAGTCATTAATATCAGCATAATGTCACCTGAGACTATTTTACAAGGAATAGTCAAGATAGTCTAGGGAATAGTTTTAAAATTCTCATAAGTGCATGTGAGACTGGATTTAAAACCTTGTCTATTCCAAACTTGCAAAATCAGAGGTGCTTTCCCTCAGAAAGCTAATAGAGTTTAAACAGTCAGACGGAAGAGCCATGTAAAATCTCCACCCCATTCACTGTCGCTGAGCTATACAACATTCAGCTTTGCTGCAATGCAGTCTGCATTTACACGTACTTTTTGAAGAGAAAAAATGTGAACAGAGAAATAACTAATAGGTATCTATCCTGGGTTTCCCAAATGGTCTGTGTATTAATTAACTTTATTACTCTTTCTATATTACAAAGATAAGTTCTTAGAGAAAAATCTTGAAGTATCAACAACAACATTTATGGATGATTATTTCTAGGAGACAGAACAGATTAGAACTTTTTTTTTAATCTCAAGCACATGCTACTTTTATGCTTAAAACATTCAGACACAAAACATACATTTAGGCTCCCAATATGTGATTTCATGTCTTTTGCTTTATGGGTTCTACTATTTTGTTATAAAATAATAGATAAAAATAGCACTGATCTCTCGAATTCCACCGGGTGCCCGCGGACGAGGGACGGGCGCGGTGTGGGTAGGTGCTCTGCCCCCTTCCTCAGATCCCTCTGTGAAACCTCGTCTGATGCCTGAAATTCTAAAATTAGACTGTCATCCCTCATACGTTTTGAATTTGCCACATGAATGCCAAATCAGACATATTTTTAGAGATTTTAATAAGAGGGGGAAAAAAAGTCTTTCATAAGAGAAAGTAGAAAACAAAACAGAAGAAACTGAATGAGTGATGAGAGGGAACAGGTGACTGGAGAGGGAAGCCGATTTCATCAGAGGCCAGTCCTGCCGCAAAGACCGACTACGGTGAGACTTGCTCAAAAGCTATTACTGTTTTTTTTTTTTTTTTTTAAAAAAAAAAGAACAGGCCTAACTTTAAATTTAGGACTCTCCCCAAATCCGAAGGCTAAAGTCCCATCAAACAGCCCAAGCTCCAGGGAGTGTCTGTATAAGAGAGGGGAGACGAGCTGGAGTCATCCGGGGCAGATGCAACAGGACACGGGTCAGAGGCCGGCTAAACGGTGGACAGACTGGTCAGGGCCAAGTGCGGGGGGAAGGGGCTGTGTGGACCCTCTGAGGCTACATCTTCTTTCAGGTTGTATATGATCATCATCGTTCAACCCCACAGAAAAGCGGACTAAGCATCCATGGTGGTCAGGATCCAGCGGAGAGAAGCAGCATTTAGGAGGGGCAGGGAACTCCCCTGCACCCCCGTCCCATCTCTCCATTAGGGAACAAACACGCCATCCGGTGAAGAGGAGCACTTTAGCATTGCTGCCCCTGGGACACTGGTGAGAATTTACTGCGGTGAGGAAACGGAGTAAGAGGAAAAACACACCTCTACTCCTTAAGGAGGGACAGGGTTGCCAGCTGAGTCCACCACAACAGCTGAGCTGGGGCAGGAGAACAAGAGGGCCAGAGCCCAGAGACCCAAGGACAGAGTGCCCGCAGAAGGCTGGGGCGGGACCAGAACAGAGTGCCCCCCTATCCTCCTCGTCACCCCCTAATGCCAGGCTAAGGAGCCTCAAGTGAGAGCTAACAGCAAAATACTGCAGGAAGAGCACCAGAAGAACAGAATGTGTTCAACACCCTCTCTGATGCACAGTGCAAAGGAAAGACCTAAAAAACAGGAATGGAACAAGCATTTCTCTTACAATCCAACCTGCACCCCAAACAAGACAGGTCTCTTTAGGAATCTGAAGCCTTTGGTGCTCTGATGGTAGTCTTAACAGCAACAGAGCTCTCCAACCCAGTCCAGCTCCTGACTGGAAACAGCAAGCCTTCAACGCTCACCTGAAGGGACTTGCCAGGCATAAACGCGATTTACATTGGTCTCTACTGTCTTATGTAAGATGTCTAGCTCTCAACAAAAATTACAAGGCATACAAAAAGGCAAGAAAAAAATACTCAGAAGAGGAAAAGCAATCAGAACCAGTCAGATATGATACAGATGTTAGAACTTTCAGAGAATTTAAAATAATTGATCAATATAGTATGTTAAAAGCTCTGATGAGAATGGTGAAAGTGAAGTCACTCAGTCGTGTCTGACTCTTTGCGACCCCACAGACTGTAGCCTACCAGGCTCGTCTGTCCAGGGGCTTTTCCAGGCAAGAGTACTGGAGTGGGTTGCCATTTCCTTCTCCAGAGGATCTTCCCGACCCAGGGGTTGAACCCAGGTCTCCCACATTGTAGGCAGACACTTTACCATCTGAGCCACCAGGGAAGCCTTGATGAGAATGGTGAGCAACATATAATAGCAAGTGGGAATTTCAGCTGTGAGAAGAAACTATGAAAAATAAAATGAAATGATACCAGTGAAAAATACAGCAATAATCATAGGCAAACAAAACAGAATTCTATGCCCATTGAAAATAATTTTCAAAGATGAAAGAGAAATACAAGCTTTCTTAAAAAACAAAAACTCACATATGACACTAAAAGCACAATTAATTTTAAAAAATGGATAAACTAGGCTTCATCAATATTAAGAAAATTTTGCTCTGAGATAGACACTGTAAAAGAGAATAAGATAAGCCACAGACTGGAAGAAAACGTCTGAAAATCACATTTCTGACAAAGGGATTATATTCAGAATATATTAAAAACTACCCAAATTCAACAATAAGAAAGCAAACAACCCACCAAAGACAACTGGAAAGCAAATAGCACAGAGAAGAATGCTCGACGTCATCAATCATTAGGGAAACGCAAACTAAACCCACAATGAAATACCAATAGTTCATTATTAGAATAGATGGTCCAGACACTTGTTAGAATAAATGGTCTAGACACTTTGAAGAACAGTTTGATGGTTTCTGCCAAAGCTACATATACACCAAGCTAATGACCCAGCAATTCTACTTCTAGTATCAAAGCCTGCTGAAATGGAAACTACATTCACATAAAAACCTGTATATGAATGTTTTATAGCAACTTTATTTATGACTGCCAAATACGGGAAGAAACTCAGATATCATCGAAGTAGTCACTGGATAAGAAGCTATGGAACATTAAGACAATAGAATACTACTCAGCAAAAGAAAGGAATTGATTCCCACAAAAACATGGATAAATCTCACGTGTATTTTGCTAAGTGAAAGAAGCCAGACCCCAAAAGCTACTTATTCTGATTCCTTTCATATGAGACTCTAGAAAATAGAGAAATACAGGGAGGGAAAGAGATCAGTAGTTGCTAGGGGCTCTTGGGGGGGCGGGGAGGAGCAGTTATCTATATGTAAGTGGCACAAGGGACTTTTAGGGTGGTAGGACTATTCTACATGGAATGGTGGGGGTGGATATACAATCCTAAAGGAAATCAACCCTGAACACTCACTGGAAGGACTGATGCTGAAGTGGAAGCTCCAATACTCTGGCCATCTGATGCAAAGAGCTGACTCACTTGGTGAGACCCTGATGCTGGGAAAGATTGAAGATGGGAGGAGAAGGGGGCAACAGAGGATGAGATGGTTGGATGGCATCACCGATTCAACGGATGTGAGTTTGAGCAAGCTCTGGGAGACAGTGAAGGACAGGCAAGTCTGGGGTGCTCCAGTCCATGGGTTGAAAAGAGTCGGACATGCTTAGCACCTGAACAATAACATATACAATTCTACACATTTGTCAAAAACCACAGAACTGTACACCATACAGTGAATTTTATGGTATGTAAATAAAGGCATAATTAACCAGGATGTGGGGAAAATTCAAGATGAAATGCAAGCTGAGACTGATGACTTGAGCACAAATAAACTCCACAACCATGACCCAGGCAACCTTGGCAAAGGGGGTTCTGACCAGATAATATGAAAAAGTGAAGAAAGTCACTCAGTTGTGTCAGACTCTTTGCGACCCCATGCCAGGCTCCTCTGTCCATGGAATTCTCCAGGCCAGAATATTGGAGTGGGTTGCCATTCTCTTCTCCAGGGGATCTTCCCAACCCTGGGATCCAACCCAGGTCTCCCACATTGCAGGCAGATTCTTTACCAGCTGAGCTGGTAAGTCCAAGAATACTGGAGTGGGCAGCGTAACCCTCCTCTGGTGGATCTTCCCCACCCAGGAATCGAAGTGAGATCTCCTGCACTGTAGGTGGATTGTTTACCAGCTGAGCTACGAGGGAGATAATATGGCAGAAGACAAAAAGAGCTGCCCACAGATACTGTGCTGTGATTATAAGTCTGTTTTCACAGGTGGGTCAGCATTTCTGGAACTAGTTTATTGGTATACTAGAGTGGAACAAATAGGTGAATATACTGTAGGTTCCAGGTTTCTCACTATAGGAGAAAGAAAAAAAGGAAATAGAATAGGCTAGACAGAATAAACTCTGTGGGGCTGGACTGGAACTAGAATTATCAGTAGGGACGCATGTTCTCGTGTGTGTGTGTTTATGTGTATACAAAGAAATAAATACAGATGTGTGTATGTATGATTTAGTATACATACAGGTATTTCCCAGTTCTATCCAACAAGAGGGGCTAAGAGCAGTGACAGGTTAGCAGCCAGAAATGCATCACCTAGTGGCTACACCGGAGAAGGCAATGGCACCCCACTCCTGTACTGTTGCCTGGAAAATCCCATGGACGGAGGAGCCTGGTGGGCTGCAGTCCATGGGCCGCGAAGAGTTGGACACGACTGAGCGACTTCACTTTCACGCACTGGAGAAGGAAATGGCAACCCACTCTAGTGTTCTTGCCTGGAGAATCCCAGGGATGGGGAAGCCTGGTGGGCTGCCGTCTATGGGGTCGCACAGAGTCGGACACGACTGAAGTGACTTAGCAGCAGCAGCAGCAGTGGCTAAATCTTGGTTCCTAAATACCATTCTCCAATAAAGGGAACCAGGGGTCCCTGGAGAAATGGTCAATTCCAGGGCTGGAACATCTTGAGGTGTCAAAGAATAAAGAATAGCTTAAAAAAAAATTTTTAAAAAAGCAGCAGCATATTGAAAGGGCACAGGAACAGACCTCAAAGAGCTCTCAATGGCCACTGAGAGCTTGAGCTACACAATAGATAACAGTACTAGACCCCAAACAATTAATCTCAAAAATATACAAGCAACTTCTGCAGCTGAATTCCAGAAAAATAAACGACCCAATCAAAAAATGGGCCAAAGAACTAAACAGACATTTCTCCAAAGAAGACATACAGATGGCTAACAAACACATGAAAAGATGCTCAACATCACTCATTATTAGAGAAATGCAAATCAAAACCACAATGAGGTTATCATTTCACACCAGTCAGAATGGCTGCTATCCAAACGTCTACAAGCAATAAATGCTGGAGAGGGTGTGGAGAAAAGGGAACCCTCTTACACTGTTGGTGGGAATGCAAACTAGTACAGCCACTATGGAGAACAGTGTGGAGATTCCTTAAAAAACTGGGAATAGAACTGCCATATGACCCAGCAATCCCACTGCTGGGCATACACACCGAGGAAACCAGAAATGAAAGAGACACGTGTACCCCAATGTTCATCGCAGCACTGTTTACAATAGCCAGGACATGGAAGCAACCTAGATGTCCATCAGCAGACGAATGGATAAGGAAGCTGTGGTACATATACACAATGGAATATTACTCAGCCATTAAAAAGAATACATTTGAATCGGTTCTACTGAGATGGATGAAACTGGAGCCCATTATACAGAGTGAAGTAAGCCAGAAAGAAAAACACCAATACAGTATACTAATGCATATATATGGAATTCGAAAAATGGCAACGATAACCCTATATGCGAGACAGAATAAGAGACACAGATGCATAGAACAATCTTATGGACTATGAGGGAGAAGGTGAGGGTGGGACGTTCTGGGAGAGTTAGCATTGAAACATGTATATTGTCATATGTGAAATACAACACCATTCCATGTTCAAAAAAAAAAAAAAAAAGTACTAGACCTGTAACCCAAAGAATTAAGCACATAGCCTTAAGTCCATATGGAAGTCAATAAATGAATGGATGGATGAACAAAGGGAGAAATGGTTAACTTTTCCGTGCAGAAAAATTCTAATCAATAATTAGAACACCACAGTAATACCACAGGCAAGGTCCATCAATGCATAAACAAAATATCTACACAGTTTTAAAGTATCTCCACACATATTTAATATGTATAAAGGGAACAAGAGTTAAGTTTGCAGTACTGAGTCCTGGCAGACATCACCTTGGCCAAGGAATGGAGGCTCACGTGACCCATGAAGACACAGTGACATAAGGTACCTCATATGATGCCCCAAGAAAGCCAGAGTCACCCCGTGGCGCCTCCCCAAGAATGCATGACCTCAGTCCAGCCACGAGCACGTATCAGAAAACCTCAAGTTGAGACAATTCTATGAAATAACTGACAAGGACTCTTTATCAATGTCGAGGTCGTGAAAGACAGGGAGGACTGGGGGGGCCACGACAGCCGGATGCGATGTGGGCTCCTGAAGGACAGCCTGGGATGGGAAAGGCCATCAGAGGGAAACCCAGCAAGTCCTGCTCTTCAGCTGGCAGTCCTGAGCTGGCGCTGGGTTCTCAGTGTCGACGAGCGTCATGTGGTCACGTAAGATGCTCGAATAGGGGAGGCCGGGTCAAGAGTACACGCTCTACTAGCTTTTCAACTTTCCTATGAGACCAAAATAATCTTAAGAAAAAAAAAAAATGCCATCAACCTATTTGCCAACGCTCTAGGATCTTTTTACTCTACTGACACCAAGATTCTGTCTCATTCAGGAAAGCCTGCACAACTCCCATCTCCCTGTTGTCCTTATTATGTGCATTCAGATTTCTCTTTCTGACAAGCAATTTTTTTCTCTCCTCCTATTGTTTCATAGGAAACTATTAATTGAGATAAATTCCAACATGTCTCTTGTTTAATTTAAAAGCTCAGGAAATTTCTCCAAGATACACCCTAACGCCCCTGTCCCCCCCATATATACACACACTACTCTTAAACCTTGCTCCCGTTTTTGCAGTTCTCATTCAGTTGTGCACACGACGCCTGAACGGCTCTACTCTGGTTCGAGCCAGCGAGACTCGGGGAGAACCCGGGCTGATTCTACACACAGAGCACCGCTATCTGATCGCAAATAAAACAAAAACTAATTAAGGACCTGATTTTTTTTCTCAATGATTTAAAAATATTTAAAAAGCAATTAATTATTTTACAGGGTGGTGCCCACAACTCAGAAGTGTCAGAACCAAGATTCAAACCCAGGTCAGTCTGGCTCCTGAGTCTGTGCTAAACACTCCACGTTCCAATGTCATATTATAAAAACCCAACCACAGAATGATCTGAAAGAAGGTCGTCAATGAATTATAGTCAATAACCTAGCTTCTAAATGTGCATGAGGGAGTTAAATGTTTACAGATACAGACATTAAAAGCTTCAAGTAATTATTTTATTATGAAGAGTAGAACGTGTAAAATATAATCCTCAAGGAGAAAGTAAACTGATAACCTTTGAAATATCACAACAAATACACTGTATTTTACAGTGAGTATGGAAGTTTAAGAATTAGTTATATACTGTAAATCTTTAAAAGTTTTAATTGTACATATCGATATTAAATTTCAGTGTATGCAGTTTCCATGAAAGAATATATAAAAAAAACAATATTCTTTTTAAAGGGGAAGGACGTAAAACTACTTGGCTCCATTTTACTCTGTCTTTGCCCCAGTGACACACTTCAGGATCAAGGTTCACAGGATTAGGCGTAGGAAGACGCTGGTGTCTCTAGACCTGGCCTTCTCCCCAGATACAGCCACAGGCCTGCAGCTTCAGAAGAGCTGGGATTCCTTCCTGTAGTTTTCTGTCCCAAGATAACGACTGAACCGTGTTTCTCTTCCTGTGCGCCCTGGGTCGTGAAGCTTCTGAAGGGGGAGACCACTGTCAAAGCTCGGAAACTTGAAGATGAGTTTCGGGTCATTCCATACTGGTTAAACAGGGTAGATATTCCAGAGTGGCAGAAAGAAGATACAGTGGATACCTTAAAGAAGCCTGAGACATCCTTTTAAATACCCAGAGCGCCAAAACAAAGCCCAGACCTCTGACCTCTGCATTTGTGCTAAAAAAAAAAAAAAAAAAGCCCTTTTATATTACTGCATTGTCCCCTTAACTCCCAGAGAAGACTATTACTATCGACTCAGAAGCTGTGCGGATAGAAGACCCAGAAAGGAAAAGTGACCTGCCCACGACCACAAGTCAGCAAGGTCAAGGACAAAGATGTGCTAACTACCCCAGAAGCTACCATTTCTGACTTTGTGACACTGTTCATTTTGCTACAGGCTTGCTGCTGAGCTCAGTAACTACGATGGCACACTTCACTGACTTCCGAGTGTGTATCAGGGGCTGCCAAGCCCCACGTGGCTCCCCCTGTTCTTTTACATAAAGTTTTATGGGAACACATCCAGGCCCATTGTTGACATACGGTCTATGGCAACTTTGGGGCCACACTCGTTGAGTTTAGTCATCATGCCAGAGACTGTGTGGCCCATAAAGTCTAAAATATTTATTATCAAGTCTTTTACAGGAGCAGCTTGCCAATATTTTACTGGACTGTCATGTTTAAACCTGACAGCTACTTGTGGCAGACCAGATACCAAACTCATCTTACACAAGGAAGTTAAGTGACTTAAATACAGCTGGAAGCCAGAATTTAGAAACAGGGTTTTTCTCTGTTTGTGATTTAAGGGCCAAATCATCATTCCAATAAGATACACTCTGACAACCGTTCCTTCCTTGATATGTACAATGTAGTAGTAGTGTTAGTCCCTCAGCCGTGTCTGACTCTTTGCAACCCCATGGACTGTGGCCTGCCAGGCTCCTCTGTCCATGGAATTCTGCAGGCAAGAAAACTGGAGTGGGTAGCCACTTCCTTCCCCAGGGGATCTTCCTGACCCCGGGGTTTGATCCCAGGTCTCCTGTATTGCAGGCAGATTCTTTACCATTTGAGCTACAGGGAATGTAGACTGTATTATTCCAATGGGGTGAAAGCTGTAGGCTGCCCCTCTGCAACTCCCAGGGACCCAAGAACAGAAGGAACCCATACTTACTTAATAAATTCATAGATAAATGGCTTCTAAAAGTTCTATTTAATTTCCCTCCTCCTGGACACACTCTCAATTCATCATAGAGCAAAATTTCCAGTACTCAGTACGATTCTACATATTTGTAATATGAATTCTATTTTCTGTAAACTTAAATTTATGAGGGAAAAAGAAAGTAAGCAGTGCAGCCACAGTGTTTTTCAAAATTAGCTCATCAAACCACTTCCCTGAAGATGGATGTATTTCCAAATCCCATTTCATTCAGTTAGATGCACTGCAGGCTTGCCCTCTCATCGCTGCCCACCAGCGACCCCTGCTGGCCGAGTCAGGGGGCCTCCCTCAAACTGGCTCCCCTGGGAGGTCAGCAGCACCTCCTCCATCAATGTTCTGTTGTTGCAATTTCTCTCTTTTTTTTTTTTTCTCATAATTTCTTTGAAATCCAAACAAGGGCAACTTGGGAGAAAAGTTTTCTAAAGCATGGGTTTTTGTTAAACTATGTTTTCAAAATAATGGGTTTTTGTTAAACTGTTTTCATCTTAACTATATAATGGGCCAGAGTTTAATATTTGCTAACTTTAGGAAGTAAACCAAAAGGCAGTCTTATCTGTGCTGCTCATTACTGACATGAACACTTATTTTAACTATAGACTCCAAGTCCTATCACGGTTTCATATTGTGTGTGGAAGTTCTTCTTAAAAGGAGTAAAAATATCTTCTGCAAACATTCCAGTGACAAAAACATATCCTACAGGTAATTTCATTTGGAAAGAACTTCATTTAGTTCTTCACTAAATTAATTTTAAGGGTAGATGTGATACAGGTTTTAAGTCCTGTGATCTAACCGCATCTTCTTACGCACACCATCCTAAGAACTGTATCACCAACAAGAACAGGGTTCCAGTTGCACTTTGCCCCTCTGAATGCTTCTCCCAGTCTGGCAGTGAAGGGCACATATTAACATTCCTAGCATTGATGCCCAGAAGTCTGTTGACGAAAACATTCTTTGGATCACAGCATAAAAAGCAAATAGCCAGCGGCACGATTTTTTGACACAAAAGGTGAATACAAAAGAAGTATTTACTGAGATCCCAAGAACACAGGGACAAAATTCCTGAGACTACATAATTTTGCATGGCAAGATTACAGGGAGGCGGGCAGCTGGCTGGAGGGGTGAGCCTTTTCATAAGCACCTACTATAATTACAGCCTGAGGTGCTAGTTTTAAACTAAATGGAAACTTGAGATGGCAGATGTCCCAATTTTAATGGCTGCCTTAGATAAGATTATAGTCCCCTCTGTTTAATTCAGAATAAATGTCTCTCGACATCTCTAAATTCACTCCATTTGAAAAGTGAGAATAAGAATTCATCTGCTGAAGGATAAAATGGGCAGCTGTACAGCCCATGTTGCTAAGGGGAGTCGAGTCAACAGCTCAGGGGTATTCGGTCCGTCATCACAACATCTCCACAGTGACCTTTAGTAAGTGCTCCATCAACATGCCCATTATGCTGGTAAATGACATTTGGGGTGAAGAGCTGGTAGAGGAGAAAACAGGTTTAGGACATTAAAAAAAAAAAAAGAAAAAGGTTGGAGATGACACCAGGAGAAGAAATACTGTAGATAAATAGAAATAAATCTAGAGTAAATCTCTGATGAAAATAAACAAGGCAAATATAAAGGAATAATTAAATATGAACATGGAATAAAAAGGCTTGGACTCTTCCCAGAAAACCAGAAGCTGACCAAGACATTACCAAACGGTTATGATTTTTCAAATAAATATTATGGTGGGATACTCTGTAGCAACACTGGCCTTTAGAGAGCCTTTAATTTTGTTGAATAAATGAAAGCTCAGAGATGCTGTTTCTTGATGATTATGTGTGCTACAGAAAAGATCAATTAAATGACCAAGCATCCCCTGCCACTCCCTCCAATTTTTCCAATAAACCTAAAAACACAATCCTTAGGTTTCTCGTTGCTATTCAGCAAACTCTGGCATTTAGAATCAGGTTCTCCCAAATAACATCCTAGTGGGTTTTTCCCTTTAAAAAGTTTATGCCCATTTCCCAGATGTCTGAGATCAATCAAGGCTTAAATATCTGGAGCAAGTTCTCGCATCTCCCGTTAGCACTGGCTGTTAAGGCTTATGTGACTTTCGTCAAGTGTGCTGACTCTAACAGTCCTTCCTAAAGTGCTCTAGGACCCCACTTCTGACAGCACCTCCCTACTGTCCATGTGAAATATGTAGATGGCTATCAAAACTAGTGAAGAATTTTATTCAGCACCTTGAGAAGAATTAATGTCAAAATCTTCATATTGATCAAGATGATGTGTTAGGGCACCAGTAGCTCCTGAAGCTGGCTACTTGTCTTTAATCACTGTGCCATCTGGTGGCATGTGTAATCTAGCTGCATAATTGAGAAATTTCCACTGTGTTTAGGAAAACACAGCTGACAAAGGAGATTCCACTGATAGGAGTTTACTCAGTAATTTCCAACTTGTACTTTTCATCCAGTCGATCAGTAACGTCCCTGGATAAATGCATCTCTGAGGGCCAAATGGAAGAGCCCCAGGAATCACTACCTTTAGGGACACTGCTAACTGCTGGCCAAACCTTGGCATTTTCCTGAATGTTTATGTAGGCACACAGCAGATGGAAATCCTAGTGTAGTTTCTAGAAGTGCACTGGGCTTAATACCAGAGTTAGATTAAAAGGACGAGAAATGGTATCAGGACACCACAAAAGTGCTTAGTAAGACTGTTCATGGCTAAAGGGAAAGAAACAGCAAGTTAATGTGTGGAAAGACCCTACATTACACAAGGCAATTTCATCACTTGTTTTCCGGAAAACAAGGAATACATGGTCAGGCAGGAATCTGGGATGGCGGCTGAAGTCCCAGAAGGAACGGCTGCCATGAGCCTGCTCCTGAGAAGGGGGTTTCCCGGCGTGATGGGGGAGCTGGCCTCCTACGGGAGGCAAGGAAGCAGCGGAGAGAAGCCAGCACTTGAGACCACTATGCCCCAAGCAGCTTCTGGACCTGAGCTTCCCACCAGCAGGTGTACATTTCAAGTAGATTAAAACTGGGAGAGCTGAAAATGCTATTCTCCCTCCTATTTTAAGCCAGCCACTACTTCTACTACTGATGTACGGCTGGTAATTTATATTTTTCCTTGGAAAATAAAATTGATCCTGAAATGAAACACTTTGTAACATACACCACGCTTCCTTACAACATCCTTATGGAATTGATAAGGGCGAGGTTTTAAACACACGTGGAAACATGAAAGCAGGAACAAATCATAGTCCTAGGCTTTTAGACGGTCTATTCTGCAGGGAAATCTACCTTGTGGTGCTGCTGAGTCAGAGCAGAAATGAACCCCAAGAGAAATAAAGCTCCCTGATTTAACAAATGAACAGCAAGACTTCTAAGTGAGTCATTATACATTTATACATACAAAACTGGATGCGTGAGGGCAAAGTCTTACTAGACTATCCACCCAAACCTGTAAACTCCACCTGGTGGAGAAGCAGGGATGCTCACACCTTCAGGTACTCTGTTTATAAAAACACCCTTCCAGAAAAAGATTTTTGCTCTATGGTATTATTACTGTGGTTGCCAAATGGGACTACCCACTTAAAGAAATCATGCTTCTTTTAGTCATTACTGTCTAAATTCCCACTACAAAATAAAACAGCAGGGGCAGAAAGAGAAAACCAACAGAAGCTCAGCAGTGAAAATTCCAAGGAGGCATGGATTAAAAACCCTACTATTTGTGCTTCCTTGTTTCAAGAATATTTGAGAAAATAATCCAGATTAAAAGTCAGATTGTGTGTGCATGTGCTTGGTTGCTCAGTTGTGTCTGACGCTTTGTGATCCCCTGGACTGTAGCCCGCCAGGCTCCTCTGTCCATGGGATTTCCCAGGCAAGAACACTGGATAATTTTCTCCTCCAGATCTTCCCAACCCAGGGACTGAACCCATGTCTCCTGTATGGGCAGGCGGATTCTTTACCTCTGAGCCACCTGGGAAGCAAAAGTCAGATATATAGATGTTCAGTCGCTCAGTTGGGTCCAACTCTACAACCCATGGACTGCAGCACTTCAGGCCTCCCTGTCCTTCACCAACTCCCGGATCTTGCTCAAACTCACATCCATTGAGTCGGCAATGCCATCCAACCATCTCATCCTCTGTCGTCCCTTTCTCCTCCTGCCTTCAATCTTTCCCAGCATCAGGGTCTTTTCTAATGAGTCGGCTCTTCGCATCAGGTGGCCAAAGTACTGGAGCTTCAGTTTCAGCATCAGTCCTTCCAGTGAATACTCAGGGTTGATTTCCTTTAGGATGGACTGGTTGGATCTCTTTGCAGTCCAAGGGACTCTCAAGAGTCTTCTCCAGCACCACAGTTCAAAAGCATCAATTCTTCGACGCTCAGCCTTTTTTATGGTTCAACTGTCACATCCATACATGACCACTGGAAACACCATAGCTTTGACTAGATGGACCTTTGTCAGCAAAACAATGTTTCTGTTTTTTAATATGCTGTCTAGGTTGGTCATAGCTTTTCTTCCAAGGAGCAACAGTTCTTTAATTTCATTGCTGCAGTCACCATCTGCAGTGATTTTGGAGCCCCCCAAAATAAAGTCTGTTACTGTTTCCATTGTTTCCCCGTCTATTTGCCATGAAGTGATGGGACTGGATGCCATGATCTTAGTTTTTTGAATGTTGGGTTTTAAGCCAGCTTTTTCATATATATGGGACTAAAACGGCAGTGACTTTAAATTATTTTAGATGATTTGAAAAAAAACACCCCAACCCCCTCAGACTTTCTTAAAGGACCACGCTGAAACTCCCCTGTACAGCAGGACCTGACCCCCGCAGTTTGCCTAGTGCTCTCATCTCATCTGCCTCATTTACACTCTTAATGCCCTCCACCCCTTTCCCAACCTCCGGAGTTTTGCCTAATAACTCCCTGGGTCCAGAATCCTTTACCCCACCCCCTCTCATCAATACTTTTTCGAACAAAGCGATATATGAATAAATGTATTTTTTCTATATTCCCTTCCTTTTTTTCCTCCTGGGATACCCCCAGTCATCCGTCTGTTCCCGACCAGGCTATCTCTTTGTGCCCCCCAGATCCCAGCCTTGGGGAGCAGACCCTGGCCAGGCTGAGCTCACTCAACATTTCAGCATCACAGCCACAGGCGAGGAGCTCCTGAGGGCAGTGACTGTGCACATACTGGACAGCGGCTGTGGTGCTGAATACATAAAAGGAATCCATCAGAAAGAGAATAAACTCTTCTCTGGAACCACTGAAAAATACCACACATACTTATCAGTCTGGGCAGATCATTACTGAGGATGAATAAATGGAATGGTCAGGGTAGCTTCAAATATCCGCTAGTCTTCTGCTCTGCTGCTGCTGCTAAGTCACCTCAGTCGTGTCCGACTCTGTGCGACCCCATAGACGGCAGCCCACCAGGCTCCACCGTCCCTGGGATTCTCCAGGCAAGAGTACTGGAGTGGGTTGCCATTTCCTTCTCCAGTGCATGAAAGGGAAAGTGAAAGTGAAGTCGCTCTGTCGCGTCTTCTGCTCTAATAACCCATAAATAACCAACTAACAAACGAATGGCCATCACCTCTTTGATAATACTTATGTCAAATACCTATAATACCGTGGCCAAATCATGTAAACGCTATTCATAAGCAAAGGCATTAAATATTGTATTATGGCTACCATTTCACTGCAGTGAAGGAATTTAATGGAAGATGAATATATATTTGAAAAACAACAATATTGAGTTATTTCCTGACAGACAGAAAAAGGTCGCTTTTCCCAGTCTTTCATTCAATCTACAACTATTTACCATCTATGAGTTGCTAGTAATAGTCCCAGCAAGTCATAGAGTGGCGAGCACAAGGAGATCCCTGTCCTTATGTTCTGTTTTCTAGTTGGAAGGAACAGATAATACACACATACCTGGTGGTGGTAAGTGCCATACAGAAAAATAAGCAGGTCGGGGTGGGAGTAATGCTGGCGGTGAGAGGGGCAAGGGTTTCCTTTCTTCTCGGGCAGTTCAGGAAGGCCTCCCTGATTAGGTGACATCCAGGCAGAGCGCTGAGAGATGATGGCATGCCTTCCAGCACCTGATGAGGAAGTGTGGGGGGGCAGAGAGCTCGCGGGGGGCATACACCACAGCTCCGAACAAGCCAGGAGGCTGATGGAGGGCTTTAAGCAAAATAACGACATAGTTTTAAAAAGCTACTTTGGTTGCTATGTTGAAAGCAGCCTGTGAAGAGACAGGGGTTGAACTCTGGATACCATCAGGGGCTACTGTAAGCAACTTAGAAGACAGTTTGGTGGCTTTGACCAGGGCTGGGTGCCACAGGTGGCCCAAAGCACTTGGTTTCTGAGTGCATTTTGAAGGAGGGGCTGACGGTTTTACTGGTGGATTGGAGGCAAAGGACATCAGGCAGGACTTCAAGATTTCAGTGCAACAGCTGAAAGGATGGGGGAAAAAATCACAGGGAAACATGCGTCTTAAGAGGAAAGGGGTCAACCAGGAGTTTGGGGCACATCAGATTAGAACATCCAAGAGGAGACGGTGAGTAGGCAGATGGATGTGCAGGTCTGGAGTAAATGTGGAATCATCAGCATACAGATGGTATTTAAAGTCAGAAGACTGGATGAGACTACCCGAGGAGGGGCATAGACAGAAAAGATGAAAGCTTAGAAATCATGGCCCTGGGCACCACATATAGAGACTGGGGAGATGAGGGGGAATGAGCAAAGGAGAGTGAAAAAGAATACCTACTATGTTCTAGGCTGGTGTTAGACTAGAAAACAGTCTACCCTGCAGACAGGCAGCATCATTACATTGCGGGCTTCTGGGCTTCCCTCTCTAAAAACATAGTCATCTGAAGAATTGCTCAGCAAGATTCCACCTCTCACTGTCATCAGCTTACCAGCAAGAAACTACGTCCCAAAGAACTGTAAGATCCAACCTTAGGATAGTAATCAAGAAAACATAAATAAAGCAGCAAGCCGTCATCCATAAAATTGGCCCCAAATTAAAATTCATACAGTTATCAGGTATAGTTAAGGATGTGCAGAAAGACAAACTGTTCTATAGAAAAATTTAAAATTATAAGGCAAAATTAATTTTCTAGGTATCTACATATAAGGTGTCTATGAAATACAAACTTAAAACCCACATGTTATGTGTAAATATGTACACGTGTGATAAATGAACTGAAAGAAAATCCTTAAGTGTGGTTACCGTTTGCCTCTGGGGAGAGTGACATGCAAGGGTAAGTAAGGGACATTGCACCTAATGTGTGATCTTTATTTACCTGTCTTTTTTTCCCCTCAAAATACACTGAATTTAAGAGAAAGACTTAAAGCAAATGAAAGAAAATATAATCACCAACTCTGGCATGAATACATGAGTGCATATAATAAAACTCTTTGTAATCTCAACCGTATTAAAAAAAAATCTGAAAATATTTTTTAGAAGGACAAAAGATAACAATAAAGGGAAAGCAAGACCATTTGTTTCAAACAACAAATACTGACCATTTATTGCCTTCATTGCAAGCCTATAATAAAGCAAAAGTGAAGGAATATGTTTTGTAGGCATTTTATAAAGAAACATGAGGTCTCTGGTACGAAATAGCAGCTGGCAAAATCCACCAAAGTGCTATAATTTACTATTCAATAAAAACCATGAAAAAAAAAACTGAGAGTACTACCAATAAATACGGTAATTAAAAAAAAACACACACACAGAAAACCAGGTAAAGCTACCTAGAGTTTTATCAGAGGCTCTCAACTGAATTGGGAATTAGGCCATCAAGTTTGAGTTGTAACCTAAAACCTGCTTCCAGCACTTCTGGAATGGGGTGAGAAATGACAAAAATGAATGGGAGATAATGTAAGATCATCGTCAGCCGGCCAATTGGAATGATGCTGATAATTCATGAATACTGCACTTAATTTGCCTATGGAAATCTGGGATTTAAACACAAGCTTCCCTTGACAATTCAGTAGATTCTACAGACATTTACTTAATTTTGTAAGACTCATCTTCTTGAAAAAGTAAAACACTTAAGAGTATATATTATTATAATAATGCTTTTAACATTTATACCTTTTTCAGACATTAGTGTTTCATGTTACAGCCCTTACTTTGAGTTTTTTCTAGTCTGTGGGTAATAAATATACTCACTGAAACCCTTACCCATTTTTCCTAGCTTTTTAATTCTGAATTGCTCAGTGTAACAGCAATAAAGCAAATAAATAATGAGGAGAGATTTTTTTCACTTAAATACTTATGGTAGTTAATTTACTGCAGGATTACAAAGAGCAGAAAATAAATCAAACAGATTATTTATATTAGAAGTAAATTATAGGCATATTAATTTTATTAAATGTGTGTCTTTAAACAAAGACACCAACACAGAATTCAATTCCTAGCCATTCAAAAATCAGTCTTAATACTTCTGTTCCTAGGACAAAAAAGTTACACATGTTAATTTGACATATTACTTTTAAATCCTGATACTGCCATTCCCAATATGTATCAGAATATCAAAGTGTCTATAAAACACTAAGAACCTCCTTTTGGTCCTAAGTTTGTTATGATTATCTTTTCCTTCTTTTAAGAACACATCTATTTATTACCAGTAATAAAATTTAAGGCAATCCTTTCCTTATGCTTAAAATACTAAATCATATCAACTGCAGCACTTAACGATATGAGTCACTTCTCTTGAATATTTAGAAACAAATTCAGGCTGGTTCATCTAGTGTGTTAATTGTTGTCAGGTGGAATGAAAAGCATGTTTTCAAAGATGTCTTCACCATTTTCTCTTTGGAAATTTTTTTCTACGTCAGACAAGTACGTAAAACATAGCAAGCAGGTAAATGTTTAATTTAGGGTATTTTTCAAAAAAGCAATAGGACAACTTAAAAAAAACCACAAGTATCTCTTTTGTTGCTAAATTCTTGGGTTAAAACAAAAAGTCTTACAAAAATAAAATTCTAGACTAGTCAGAACAGATGAACAGGTTTATTTCTCCTCAAAACTGGTTAGAGATAAATACTTCTAGCTATTGAGCTAACATTGTTAAGAAAACAACCAGTTAACCTTTTCAAGATAATAAACAATTCGGGGAAGCAAACAAATTCTTTATGCCACAAATATTTCCAGAGCAGCTGCCGTGAGCAAGGCGCTGCGCTGAGGACTGTGGGTGGCCGCGAGTATTACCCAGGCATGAATTCTACTCATGACACGCTTGAGAAACTCAGTGAGGAGGTGAACGAGGAAGCGTGTAAATAATAATAAAAACATGGCAGAAAGGGATTCATTACTTTCATGGAGCAAACTCTAGAATATTACAGGTATCGAGAAAAGGGAACAATTGCCTTCCACAAGCACTGTGGCAAGGGACAATCAGAGAAGGCTTCGTGAGAGTGGTGGATTTGAGCTGGATCTTGAAGGAAAATAAGATTTCGACCGGTGCCGACGGGGAGCCGCGTTTCTGCGGGGACCAAGGGCGGGGCCTTCAGGGAGGGGGTACAGGCAGAGAGCCGGATCAGCGTCACGGAAGCAGGAGACTCAAGCCGTGGGGCAGGTGAAAGAGAGAGAGATGAGGGATACAGATGGAGAAGCGGGTAGGTGTCAGACTAGAAAGGATTCTGAGGCATTACTTGGAGGTCAAGCGGCTTATACGGTTATTGGTAGGCAAGTAGGAACTAATGGAAGACTCGGAGCAGAGGGATAGTATGATCAGACACATGCTTCAGGAAGACTAACTTAACATCAGTAGGGACAGATGTTAAAGGAAGGAAGAAAGTAAAGATGGGAAACTGATTAGGAGTCTATCACAGAGGATAAATAAGAGGCAATGAAAATAGGAACTGGGCAGAGTCAGTGGGAATGGAAAGAAGAGTATGGATGCAAAAAAAAAGAGTACACTGGAAAAAGAATTGATGAAAAATATGGAATAAAGCCTTACCTGATTCTTCTGTATCTTGTTCATCTATTAAACCTACTGAGACGCCTAAATCCACACATTTCTTGCTATGTGTCTTGGACTTCATGTGTTTTGTCAGATTTCCTTAAGGGAAAAGAATGTTTACTAAGCTTACATAGTATTATTTTGCTATTGCATTTGTCAATACTGGCAAATTCCATTCCTATTTCAAGTGAAAGTACAGACTGTGGTTATACAATTCCAATGACTAAAGTTTGTTCAAAAGAAAATACTGGCATCTGCATGTTGTAATAACCCTGTTATTAAGTAATAATCTCTCTTTCAGAGAGATTTATTATTCAGATCATTACTTAATTATTATCAGGTAACGATCTCCTCTACTTTGATAATGTGTACCTTTGCCTTACGGTTTCTATCCTCTACTCCTTATTTATTTCATAGAACATTTTATACAAACTTATAGTCCCTTTCAGCTTGCAGTGCGACCTGTGGTTTCTGAATTCTCCCCAGGCTGTGCTTGCTGGCTTTCCCTCATAGCATTTTATTTCCTTGTACACTTCTTAGTTTTTATTGTAAACTTATCTTGAGCAAGATGATTCTGCATGGAGTTGTAAGCACCCCGGGGTGTAGACACATCTCTATATGTTGGTCTTCCAGTTACTTCTGCCTGAGACTTGAACAGCTTCATTCCACTGATTCTGGATGAATCTGGGGCTCTTTGTGGCATGGCATAGGTATAGGGATTTGTTTTTCAGCAGGGAGCTTTTCCCCTGCATGATCCAAAGACACTGGACAGGTGAGCCAGCTTTCTTTCAGAGGCCTCAGATTCCATTCTGGAACCAATATGAATCCCCAGGTCTGTGGGCATATATCTGGCTTGATGTCCTTATGGACTTTTTTTTTCCTTCCGTATCTGTTCATCGTGCTAGTTTGGAGTTTCTTTTTTATTTCTGTTATCTGAGAACCTGTCTTTCTAAATTTCAAGCTTGGCTATCTATTCAAAACTCTAGTTAGTTGTTGTATTATAAATAGTATTTCTGTGTGTTTGGAACAAGAGAAAGAATTTCTTGCATTAATTTCACTTCACCCTTCTGCCTAAGTCTAACAGTAACCCTAAAGGTGTGTTTCCTCTGGCAGCTAATGTATTGACCCCTATATGCATCACCAGGTTACAGTGGGAACCACTGGGCACGCTGGCCCCAAGTGATCATTAATACAGGGAGAGAATTCAGATTCTCTAGAGGATAACAAGCAGCTTGAGTGGATAATGCCAAACACACCCAAAACTGCCAAGAAGGGAAAATCACCTGTTTTGAAAAGAAACAAAATCTAAATGCTGGGTTTGGTGAGCAAGGGCATATCAGTATTTGAGAATAAACCTTTAGAAGAGCTAAACATGTCTCAATCACTGGTCCGGACTTGGAGCCAAATCTTGTGGTAACTAGAAGACCAGCGAAACTGCAATATTTATAGAACTTCAGTTCCACTAAAAATTCACTAAGCTGGTGGATCTGGTCACACCTGTTTAGGCCAATTCTTACACTAGGTAGTATGCGCAACATCCCAGAGCTTGGGGCTTAAGGGGTTCAAGTGAAAGAGGAGGCCCAGACTAGATACCAAGATCCAGCAAACCCTGACCTCTGTGATTCTAGAGATAATGTCCAGCTTAAATGACTTGGCCATGTCTGACATTTATTTTAAAATAGCGCATGAAGCAAATATGGCGACATGTTAACAACTATTAAAAGATGATGGGTATACTGGTGCTCCTTATACAAATATCTACTTTTCTGTACGCTTCAAGATTTTCATATGAAAAGTTATGACTAGTTTTCCCATCTTATTGTGGCTGAAATTTCCATTTACAAGTCAAAACACTTTCTAGTATGATGACAATATTACAAACCATATTACAAGGCCCACTAATAGTTCTTTCAAAATGCTTTTGTTCCCTAAATATATAGTCATAGAGGTCATTTGTTTTCTAAGAGGTAGACGTATAATTGTAAGGAGGCAAATTTGGGAATATAAGTTTTTAATAAGCATATTTTCTCATAACTTGAGCTATTACTTATTATTAACCAACTTTGTAAATAATTTAAAATAAAGCAATTTGCATTTCATATGCAGAACATGCATATTAAAACGCAAATATCCCCTAACAATGCTATAAACTTGGAGCATTAATTTAACACATACATTTTTCAACAGATTTAATAAACATTAATCTAAGTCCTCTGGAAAGCAGGAAAGCTTTTGTTTCTGGGTTCCTATAGCTATATACAGAGAGAGCCCAACTTTCTGTGATATACATGGGCCTAAATCCTGCAGAGATGCAAGCTCAATGTGTATTTTCTGCTGACTGACCTTTAAAGTACAATAATGAAGACCAATCAATTAAAACTGGTTTGAAAATGCATTCATAAATTAAATTGAGAGGACAAATGATGAAGCACAGACTTATAAGCATGGAGCATCAACTTCAGAAGCATCAACTTCTAGGAGGACAGAGCAAGGCTATCTTTGCACACTCCTATTTATAGGGCATGCCATCACATCACTATGACTTTCTGTTAATAATCAGACACATCCAATAAGAAGTAGAGGTGAACTGCTTGGGAAAACCAAATCAATCAGAGTAGGGCAAAATCTACAGTCTCATCAAAACACAAGTCTAATTATTTAGCTGCCTTTAAAAGGTACTGTGGAATCTGTTCCACATACGTTCACAAAAGGTAGACTTCTACAAGGAAGCTCACCACAGAAAAGAGAACTGCCCTGAGGAGAACAGGGAAACAGTGAATTTCTGACATTTTCTTCACTAGTCTCCTTAGCTCGGGTAGCTTTCTTTAAATAAGTATTTATCACATGATTCCAATGGACAATCTGACAAAACAGAAAGTTTAATGTAAACTCATATGTGTGGCATGTTCGAGAAATCAAAGACAGGAAGACCACTGGCATGCACTGCTCCCTCTTCACGGTCACAATGCCCCGTCCACCATTCAACAGACATTTATCTAAAATTCTACATGATGTTGGTTTGAGTTATCTCACTAGGATTAATACTTGATGATTCATGAAATTTTTCTTTACCAAGAAATCTCTGTGGTTCCATTTGGTTTTCCACATCTACATTTTCCTTCCTTTCTTGCCTTTATAAATATACCTTTAAAATATCCTGATTCCTTTCCCTCCTTCTACCGAGAAACACCCATTTCACATTACACCTTGATCCTCTTTTATCTGGTAACGTCACTCTGTACCTGGTCATCTTTTATTTGTAAATACTGGCCTATTGCTGATCTTCTGGTCTCACACTGGAAATTATTTAGCAGACGGGTGTTTCTTAATCATTAGGATCAAAACCAGTGTAAAAGCCATGAATTGGGTTAAAAGATCAAAGCACTTAATCCTATCAAAGCCTTCCCACAAGATCAGGAAAATCATCCTGAAATGCACTCTCCATTTCTAGAAGGAATTCCTCTATACACCACAATCCAAGAATGACAGAATCATGATTGGTCCCAACTCATGATTTCTTGAAACTTTAGAAATATTCAAGGCTATCTGGATCACAGTTTTGTTTTCCCCCCATCACTCCTGTTTCAGGTATTACTGGCATTTAAGGAGAGCTAATTAGAAGCTACTTAGTTGCTATACACTATAACTCTTCTTAAATGCCAATAAACAGTAGCCAAAAAAGGTAATAAACTTTGCTGAAGAATTGATCAATCTTTAAAACAAAAACCTCAAAGTCAACCAACACAATAAGAAAAAAGCAAATGTTAACTAAAAGGGATAAAAATAAAGTAGTTCTGTGAAAAAGTTACTGATTAAATATTTTTCATAGATTTTGTCCTTTCAGACAAATAATTTTATGATCACACTGCCTTATTTTGTAAAGGGTGGTATATGAAATTGAAGCCTCAAGCAACTAATTTTTATACAATGATCCATAAACAAGGAACCTAATGGAGAAAGCAAACATTTTACAATAGTACATTCATTATATGTAACAGGAAATTTGCAGAAGGTAAAATTACCTTAACTATAATAAAGCCTTACAATTGAAATAAAAACATATAAAGAGTACAGAAATGGTACTAAATGTAACTTTAATTACTAGTTCTGAGTTCTATAAACATTAAACAGTATAAAAGAAAACTTTTGAAACTGAAATTCAACAGAATTTGGGTAAAAAAAATGTTTCATGGAAAAAAAAAGAAATGGCTATGCATGACTAAAATTATATAATAAAACATGAATGTAATCAGTATAATTTTACTGTACTTATTAATTTTTGTCTTTAATCTTTTGGCACTGAAATGCATTTACTTGTGATCACAAAAATTTCTTTTTCTTCTTTAGCCCAAAAATCAGTAATTTTAAAAATGTATTAGTCATCATGTTATGCAACTGTAATTTGGGGAGTAAAAGAAAAAAGGGCAGTTGCTCCTTTTCGAATGCCATATTTATTACATATATTCTAAAAGTATGTAATTAAAATCTGAGGTCTAGAAATATATAAAGAAATAAAAACATGATGCTAACAAGGTATAATTTGTATTAGTCTATTTAAACTACTGCATCGCTGGTCAAAGAATATGTAAAGCTGGGTCTTAGCTCTACTGACTTAATGCATATAATAAAGGACCATGAAGCAATGTCATCGCATACCTTTCGTCTTAAAGGAGAAGTTACAGTAAGTGCAGTGGTAGGGGCGGACATCTGTATGGGTTCGTATGTGTTTCTTTAACATACTAGGTTTCTTACAACGGATTCCGCATTCTTCACAAATGTACTTTCCTCTTCCCCTGCCTCGGACATATACATACTCTTCATTTGATTTATATCTAATTTAAAGAAAAAAAAAATGAATAAAGCAATTGGATACTATGTCTTGGAGAAAATATTGATGATTAAAATTCAACCTAAAAAATAAAACAAGGCACAGCTTTTACACTCAATCAATATAAATGTTATGCATGTACAAGTAACAGAATATTCCAGCTTTTCACAGCAACACAATATTCTAATAGCTAATTCAATTCAAGCAACTTTATTCAATACCAGGTTTAATTTTAAAATAGTTCCTCTAAGTCACTTGTCTAAGTTTCGTTATTGTTAAATTCAGTTACAACTATAAGTACTGAAATATTTCTGAGCTTCATTTTAACTACAATTGGCTGTTATGATTTTTCTCACAACCAAATTCACAAAAGATATCAAATAGGTAATTAATTCATCTCTCTTAGCAGATTTTTCCAGGCCATTCCTCATTATGAATCAATGTGAAACCCAGGGTTCACTCTGAAAATTTAGTGTTCAGCTGCCTCCTAGAACCTATAATGTTTCCTAAATAGTTATCATTTTCTTGATCAAAATGGAGTTATTTAACATAACACCTAACATATATTTTGCCATGAAGATTCTGTTAATAAGCCGAGAAACTCTGCAACATTTATATAAAATTGGCACTAGTAAGTCTTCATTCACATGAAAGCAAATGTACATTTAAAAAGTAAGTTTAAATGTACATTTAAGAAGTAAAATTTGTACTTGCCCTCCATCAAATATTTTAATTCTTCTTGGTTCACTTTTGATTAAGGAATTTTCTTTATCTTGCTCACTGTTAATTTCAGAGGCATCTTTACTGCTGAATTCAACTAGTGTGGACTTTTGATTACCTAATGCTCTCTGAAAGGGAAAAACAAAAAAAAAGAGAGACACTAATTTAATAAAGCTGAAAACACAAACATGCTGATGTTTCACTTGGAAATTAAAACACGGAAGAGTACAGTGCATAAGGTTAGCTTAACGGAAGGCATTACAAGGATTAACAGCTTTAAAGGTGGTTGTTTTCTCTCCTTTATCTGTCAGAATCACAGTGAACTGATAAATCTTTTTGGACTTTAAAATTCCACCACATTCCAGTGACACCCCCAAATAAAGACTCTACAACCCCCCGCCCTGGTATTCAATGAACTTAATAGGAATTAAAAAAATAAACTAAATATTGTTCTTATAGCTAACCAACCACTCAAATTACAGCCTAAGCATACTTGTTAAAGAGTTTACTCTTTAAAGATGGAAAAGAGCTAGCTACCCCTTATGGCATAATGTCTCACGCCCTGAAAAAGAGGAGTGACTCCCCGTCAGTGTCAACGTGCTGCGAAGTTAAAGCAGAAGTCCTGTTTCCCAATACTTTAGCCTCCCCTTCCCCATCATTTTAAACCATAATTAGATTTCTTCTCTCTATCCTCTCCAAAGTTCCTGAATACTGATGACTGTGAATTATATATCACAGATCAAAAGTTAGGTCTTGGCCTCATACTACTTAAATCTCTAGAAGAAAATGTACGGAACACGAGGATAATGAACAGTGTGAGCTTTCCCCACCGAAACGCTGTAGTGACACCATGATCTCATACAGCTGCACTATTCACAACCACTTATCTCACTCCCAGTCCACTCTGTTCTCAGAGGTCCCTGGGGGGCGGGCAGCACTGGTGGATCACGTCCCAGTGAGGAAGGACCCTTGGCCAAGGTCAAGTGTTAATGGCAAGGGCACCAACTCCAGTCCTCTGGCCAAACCCAAAATAAGGCCAAACTTTTCTGATCAAGGGCCTCCTGATTCCAGCCTCCCCTACAAGCTTCCTCTAAGAATCATACCACCAAGTAGACAGCTATCATATTGCGATGACATGGTAACAGTTAAGTGATGAGAGGGTGTGTGTACCATGGACAGAGGGCTGGCGTGGCCTCACAAAGAACCCCTTTGGGAAGGCCCTGTCCTTACAAAGCCAGGGGTAAAGAAGAGCAGCTGGCCTGAGTGTCTCAAAAAGGTGGTGTGAAGAGGTAATGACACGGAGCCTGACAAGTACAAATGCAACTGTCTCCTCCTTTCCTGGCAAACACATCCGGTTCCCTTGCAATCTGGAATCTATATACGCATACCTTTCCTTGACTTTGTACCTTTAACAGTAGTAATCCTATTTCTTAGCTTCTTCTCAATACCAAATTCTCACCTATCTTTTGCTCACATTCTTGCTATTGAATCTCATTTCTGTTCACCAATGAGCTAGCTATGTGCCAAAAGCTTTACTATTTTCTTAGTCTATATGCTTAACTACTCAATCCATTATATGTTGTTGACACCTCGTTTCTTTTAGAATCTATCTATTCTTTTCCATTTTGAATTATACATACATCCACATTTGAATGTGAGTCAACCTTCAAGCCAGTAGCCAGTCCCCCACGGCCACCAGTCCATGTAGCTCAAGTCTCAGGGACATCAGACCGTCCAGTCCTGATACCATGCTAGGCTTCTTCTTTGGCTGACCTCTTGGCTCGAACAATTCTCCTTGAAATATCTTCTTCCTCGCCCTGTGTGATACCACTTTCTTCTAGTTTCCCTCCTTTTGAAATTCTCTTTCAGTTCCAATGGGGACTTTCTTCATTCATTCAACCCTTTAAATAGTAGGGATCTTGGGATCCATCCCAGGCCCCTCTCTCTTCTTCACACTCTTCCTGGGCGACCTCATTAATTGCATCTATGCACTGAAGGATCTCTACACCTTCCACCTGGAACTCTTTCCCAGCTCCAAATCTGGGTGTGCACTTCCCAAGGCATTTCTACCAAGCACTCGGCACTGAAGGAGAGCTAGTTTTCATAGGTACTTCAGGAACATAGATGCATGAAGCTCTGTTTAAATTCTCATGCTCAAATCTCATTTCCCATCTGATTTAGTAGATGTAGAGGCTGAGCATCTGAAAGCTAAATTCCGAGTGGTCTGGACGCGCCCTCCTCCACCGAGAAAGCATCAGAGGCTCTCACCACCATGTGCATTCTTTTGGTCTTTATTTACATTTCAAACTTCAAACCTGGTCAGTGTCTCAAACTTCCAACACCTGCTAGCCATGCTGGACTCCTCGGGGTTCTTTAAATGAACCAAGTTCTTTTTCACTTCCACATCATTTGGCAGACTATTAAAATTTCTCATTCCTGTTTGCTTGAAAAAAAAAAATCTCTACTTCTTTTTCTTCCTTAAAGATTCAGCTAAAGTATCACCACTCTTGGAATACCTTCCTTATATTCCTTGAGTTACCTGGTAGTGTTAGAGACTTCCTTCTTTTAAAGTTGTATACACTTCTATTATAATATTGATACTGTGATTATTATCTTATTGATAAATAAATATTCATGAACCTGTATCACCTGTACAGATCAAGAACTTAATCTATAATTCTGAATGTCCAGAGTCCAATCTAATACCCTTATGTATTTATTCTTAATCATTTAAACGATTTCCTTATTTTATAAAGCCAACAACTCCAATAAGATTTATTTCACAAATAACCCGACTTAGTACTTTTATGACTTTACTATACAAATCTTGACCAAATCAACTTAATTATCAAGTGTACAGTTATTTTGTGAATCTTTTCTCTAGCAGTAAGATGATTCTCATAGCTACAATGGACAAGATATGGGATCAGCATGGTGGTCAGATTTGCATAAAGCAAGGATGAATGGCTCTCTGCTTCTATTTTAAAATGAAACAGAACAATCTCCAATATTCACACCCCCTTCATTAGCAGGGACAAAGCAGAAACATAGTCTTCTGTCATCTAACAAGAAAAACAAATCCTTAGTATAAGAGAAAGATGAAAGTAAAAATATGATTATATGTACCATTAAGACATAAATTTCCGCCAATAGAAAAAAAGTGCTCAAGGCAGGTTATCATTTTCAAAATGCTTCAAGACAGAATCACTGAAGGGACTCTGGGTAATCCTGATCAATATAGCTCCCTGGGTAAACTTATCACTCTTTCTTTCAAGTAACTCTACACTTAGCACGATTTGTCATTCAAAATTAAAATACAACCTCCAACTGAAATATTTGCAGGCATCCAGACAGGTGGAAACTAACTTGCACAGAGTATTTCTGAAGATAAAGGATATTTCAAGTACCTTGCTTAAGTTGCTTTTCCACTTGCTTGAATACACCAGTAAGTCTGACTTGAAATGGGTGGTTATTGCTTGACAGTATAGAGATTTTCCAGTCTTCTGTTTGGAGTTCAGGAGAGAAAGAGCCACTTTGGTAGGCAGGCCGAGGGGGTTGGGATCACTGTTGCTCACAGTCCAGTTGGTGTAGGCCGAAGTTTTCTGGTCCTTCTGCGGCAGGTGCAGGGCCTTCTGTCTCAACAGGTAGCACCACGTGAAGCTGGTGGCCGTTTTCAGGCTGGGGAAGGACGTGGACAGCTGTGTGTTGCCCACCTCACACGGGGAAGGAGTCGTGGCCACAGGCTGACTCTGTTCCTGGACGTTCGCTTTGTCGCTTGGATTTTTAATCCCTGGAGACTCCCTTTCTTGGTGGTTGTCTATGGATTCCAAAGGAGAAATGTGAGTTTTCTCTGCAGGCACAGCTGGGTTTTGAACTGTTGGTGTTAGCAATGTGGCTGACGGGATGCTTTCAAATTCCTGCAGTTCTTTTACGGGTTCTCTAGCCACAGGCATGCAGTGTCCTGACGACAAGTTATTGGCTGGTGACACATCAGTCAAGTGAAGAGCCTCGGTACTGACTTCGGGGTGAGGAAAAACATCCTGCTCCAATGTCACGGCTTCGAGGGGCTCCGTGGTGCACACCTGCCTCACCAGCACAGGCTTCTTCTGTTTGCTACCGTCAGGAGCTCTTGAATCCACTGCTTCCAATGGTCTCGTATCTGTTGCACAGACAGCTCCATTTTCATCCTTGGCTCGTTTCTGGTGCTTTTCCATGGCAATGTCTAAACTATTTGCTGGGGAGAGCATCCTTTTACTGGAAGATGAAGATTCCTGTTGCGGGGAAAGTCTCCCGACAGACATCTTCGGTGTTGTGGGCGAGGATTCTGACGGAGACGGGTTTTGGCCCATCTCTGAAAAGACAGGTTGGCGGATCAGTTCCCCCTCTGGGTTTGGCAAAGCACTCCGGGGATCGTTTTGCGGTTTTGGTACGGAATTTTGTTCTTCGTTGATTGGCACTGTACTACGATTAGCCTGGCAAATCGGCTGATTGGAGAGATCCTGGGTCACTAGGATTTGTGGCAGAGCGGTGACTGCAGCGAAACAGTACGCGGGGACCTGAGTCTGCAGGTGCGTGGACAGCGTCAAGGACGTGGGCACCTTTGGCACCGGACCGCCGAGAGCCCCGACCTTCAGGGGTGGCGGAGGACACGAGTTAGATGTGGCTTCTGCTAATTTGGCTGGTAAGGTCAGTGAGGTCGCACGAGGGGCGGCACCGGCTGCATCTGAAAGAACTTGCTTTGGCAGAGGTTGCACAGGATTAGAAGCGCAAGGCTGGCTCGAGGGGACCACCGGACACTGGAGCTGGTACTTGGGAGCAAAGCAATCCTCACTTTTAGAAGGTACAGGTCCTCCGGGGCTTGCATCTGGTTTGACACTCTGTGTAGAAGACACCTCCAGGGACATCTGTGTGTCTGGGTGGCTGAGGGGCACGTGGATTTGATTCAACAAGGGCATACCAAGAAGCTGTTGAGCCGGAAAGAGGCTTGGAGAGTGGGAACTTGCCGTTTCTGCTCGCACATTCTTCACTGGAGTCTGGGAGTGCAAAGTATTTGCAGGAAACTCGGCTGAAACTGTGTGAGCGAGCTGAGGCCCCTGCAATGGCACTGTATTCACAGCAGGACGGGTGATGGTTTGGAAAGATAATGGGTTCCCGGGAGCCAGCTGATTCTCCGGAGCGATGTTTAAAGAGATCTGCCGTATCAGTGGGCCCCTCCGTCTTTCCAACAGGGGCACATGCCCGGCGACCCCCACGCCGGAAGGGGATGTCGGAGGAAGCGCCAGTGGTACTTTTTGAGATGGAGCGATGCTTCCACAGTCGAATGACTTGCTTCTGAAATCGGACACCTCCATGGACGTCTGCAGGCAGTGAATCTGTTCCGACGCGGCCCGCCGCATCTCCCGATGACCGCCCGGAACACTCAGCGTGTTAGAGCCAGCGGGGATCAGGAGGAAGTCCGCTTTGTGCAGAAAATCGATTTTGGGGGAGGCCTCGGTCTTAGAAACGTCCTCCACGTCTAAGGAGGCGGAGAAACTCGAAGTGTGCGATAAACTACTGTCCCTGCTGAGACTCCGGGAGAGCGTGGAGTCGAAACTCGACTCGGCGGAAGAGTGCTCCATCTCAGCCAGGCGCAGCCTCTTCTTCTTGGGCGGCAGTTTCTCCGTCGGCAGCTTGGACAAGGTTTCGCTCCGCTGAGGCCAACTGAACTTCTCTGACTTCTCTGCATCGTGGCCTTGGCCTTCCAGGTCCCGATCTGGCTCTTCGGTGACCAGGATTTCCGGGACTTGGATGCTGTGTTGCCGAACGAGTCTGGAGGGCTGTCCGAGCACGTGCCGCTCACCTGAGATCTTTCTGGAACCGTCCTGAAGTTCCCCTCTCAGAGCATCGGGCAGCGCGGCCTGGGGGCGTTGCGACGTGTGCCGGGGAGGGCGACCTTCCTCTTGGGAAATTCCTCTCATGCTCAGAGACCCCGGCTTGCCCGTTCTCAGCTCCTGGAAAGGCACGGGGGACGCGCCTTCACCAGCCTCGAGCTTGTCAAAGGCACCGGGCCTGCCGAGTGAGTTTGTGTGCTGGATGACCGAGATGCCGGCCCCATGTCTCTTGGGCTCCGCCCTGTCCTGGGCGGCCGAGCTCATCGGCTCTTCCAGGATGGACGATGGCTTCAGGTCCCGGGGCTGGTCGGGGCCTCTCCCGAGCTGAATCTGGGTGGTCTGCCGCTGGAAGTTTCGAGGCTGCAGCTCACCGGGTACGGCAAGGTTCTGCTGGGACAGACTGGGAGCCAGGCCCAGCGCGCTCTGAGGCCGGGAGCCCTCGGAGCTTTTCGGAGGTGCTCCACTCTCGTTCTGCTGAAGTTCGTCGTCATCTCCGACGCTTTTCATTTTCCTCCTTTTCCGGATCTGGGGCGTCTGTTCCCAGACCCCGGTGGCCCCGGCGACCCTGTAGTGCAGGATGGGAGGCTGTGCCCCGCCGGGCACTGGGCTATGCTCGGGGTCCCGCACAGCGACCTTGGTTTTTGGTCCGTGCAACTCTGAACAGTAAAATTTCTTATGGTTTTCAAAATTTTCCAGTTTCCGATACCTGTTTCTACAGGTCTCGCACTCAAACATGGTCCCTCGCCCTTGGTGAGACTTCTTCTTTTCCAAGTGTGAGGCCGGGGCCGGGGGCTTGCTCCTTGGGGCTGCGGTCTCCCCGGCAGGGCTGCCTCCAGGATGGCTCTCCTCCCAGGGCTGTCCGGCCCCGAGAACATGGTTTTCGCTGGCTGGGGAGTCTTCCACCGCTGCTTGTCTCACCAGGGTGCGGGGATGTCCACTCTGGGTCACAGAAGGGTTAGGTCCTGGTACAAAGACATCATCGTAGAAAGTGCCAATTTTGTCATCAAACGACTGACTTCCTCTCAGTGGATGCGGGGCAGGGATGATGCTGGCGGGCACTGCGGAGTACCCAGTGGTGGGCATGGAATTACTCCTGGTGATGGGCAGGCAGTCGAGGGAAGGTACGGACAGAAGAAACACTTGCTTTGATTTCTCCGTGGGAGTGAAAGGGGACTTTGGTATATCAGAGCTCGAACTTGTTCTCCGTCCCATTGGTTTCAAGTCAAACTGGAAAGAGTCCTTAAAGATGTATGACTTGGGGGAATCGATGCTTCCCCGGCGGGAGAGGGAGGTCCTCCGGGGCTTCACGCTGTCCAGCTGCTTGTCATCCACCAGGGCTTCGTTGTCGGAGATGAGCTTTGAGATCCGCTCCTCGAGCGTTTTCGTGGCCAGCGGGGGGCGCATCTGACCTGGGAGGAGGGGTGCTTTTTCACCTGCTGGAACAGCAGAGGCTGCTGGTGTGCTCACACGAGGGGTCAAGGGCCCACTGTTCTTCGCAGAGTCCTGCTCTGGGGCAGGTAGCGTCCTGGCAAAGGAGGTGGGTGGACTCACGGTTTGGTCGGCGCTTTCAGATCGGGAAAAGTAGCCCGAGTCCGTACTTCCCAGGCTGCGAGGACTCAGCAGTTTTCCTTGCTGCTCTTGGCAGTAATCGGTGGCCTGCTGCCTCTGCAGCTGGGCATGCGCTGTGCCCACAGGGGACTCCGGCTTTCCATCGGGCTGACTCGGGTCACCCTTCTGATGGGCCTTCTCATCTGCCTCCAGGGAGGACGCCCAGGCTGGGCGGGCCAGGACCTGGGTTCCCTGAAGGTCTTTCTGTGTACCAGGGAGCTCAGGCTTGGAATCCGTCACCTTCGAGCTCTCAACTCTTAAAGGGGACACGCTGATAGGGTGGACGACAACCTTTGGTAACTCTGCCGCGGCCTGTGGTTCTGAAGACCCGTCCTGCGGTGCAAAGTCACCGACCACGCGTTCGGGATTGCTTGGAGTGGAACCTGATTTTGGTAAAGCTTCCGAGCTGGATAGCATTCTTATCATCTGCGCCGGCCGCAGGTCCATGGAGCCCGGGTCGTTCGGCCTTTCGTAGCCAGCGCCTTCTTCTTCGCTGTCTCCACTATCTTCCACGTCCGAATGGATGCTAAGTGCTTTGGGGGACTCGTGTGACAAGAACAAGCCTCCCGCATCTGGCTGCAGGACGAGGCCCAGTTTGATAGTGTGTGCGTGGGACTTTTTGTGCTTGTACAGGTTGCTTTTAGTCTTAAATGAAAACCCACAGGTCACGCAGGGGTAGGGGCGCTCTCCAGTGTGGGAGCGGATGTGCTTTAGAAGCACGCTGGGCTTTGCACAAGCTCTGTTGCAATACTCACAGATGTATTTTCCTTGCTTTTTTGGCTTCTGATCTTTCAGGAGAAGACTGCACATTTGCTCCACACTGTGATTAACCACAGCGGCGCCAGGGCTCGAGTTGTAGATGGGCGTGGGGGGTGACTGTGTAGAAGGCGCGGGGCTCACTGACACCGGGGAGGCAGTGTCCACTTGCTGGTTTGGAGGGGTGACCTGAGTGCGGCTGGGGGGTGACGTGGCCGCAGCGGTGTAGACGTGTTCAAGCTGGGCGTTCTCCTGGCTCTGCAGGGTCGCGAGGGATGGGGCTAAACCCGAACACGCGGGAAGCTGCTGACTTTGTGGGCCGGGTTTAGGCACGGGGAGTTCGTGTATGTGATACGCGGGAGAGGCGGCCGGGACTGCCGCTGGGTCCTTCCTCTGAGCAGCGGACACCGGCCCGGTGGGGTACGAGGTTCGAGGAGGCGGCGGCGGCTGCGAGGGGGCGGCCGCGTCCGGTGGGCGCGGGTCGGGGGCCTCCCGCGGGCCGCCGTGCGGGTGAGCAGGGGCGCGTGCGGTTTTATTTGGTCTCAGTTTTTCGATCTTCGCGGCACAGGATGAGCCCTTCTGCGACAGGGTGCTCAGCTCTGGCTCCATGGCCTTCAGCAAGACGTCGAAGCCGGTGTTTGCAAACGAGGAGGGCGGAGAGCTGCGGCTGGAGGAGGCCGGAGCCTCGCGGGGCTCGGCCTTGCCCTTGCTGGGCAGGGACCCGGGGTCACGCCTTCCCTCGGGGACGCCGGCCTTGGCGGGGTCGGGGCCCTCCGACCTCCATCGGCGCGGCTCCGACGGCTGCGGCAGAAATGGGGGCTTCCGGGGGCAGACAGGGGCTTCGGACTTGGGGGCCCCGGCGGTCAGCCCTGGGGTCTCTCCGTTGTGTTTGGTCAGCGGCCTCCCCCCAGCCTTGGCGGGGCTGTGGCTCTGCTTCTTGTGAGGCTCCGCTGCGCCCGCGAGCACGGCAAAGGGAGACTCTTCGGTATTTTGTCTGTGTTTGGCCTGAAGAGGATTTCTCAGAGGGGATTTTGGTATTTTTTTCAGGTGATTCTCCGCTACAATCTTTTTCCGTTTCACACCTTTAAGCGATTCAGAAGTTCCTTTGATGCCAGCCTCTAAGAGTTCTGTTCAAAAAAAAGGAAAAAAGAGAACCAACTGGTAAAATGGTATGAACACCAATTATGATTTTTTTTTAAAAAATTAACATTACAATCATGAGGGTGTTATGACAACTGAAGAAGACAGTTTAAGGAAAGCTCGTTTTGGATAAAACTGCATTCTAGCATTCTGGCGATAGGCTGGCCATCAAAAATCTATTGACCTTACTATATACATTTCTAGAACACTGTGTTCCTCTCTTGACCTCCATCTCACCAAGATCCTGGGTGTTTTGTTTCAAAACAAAGTTACCCTCCACCTTCACCCTTGCAGCTGAGGACCCTACAACAACAGTCTGAGAGAGCTGGCCCACAAAGAAGAAAAATCCAACTTTTTCATGCTGGGTCTTTGTCTTTTCACATTTAGTATCTTTTAAAGCAAACTTCTCAGCAAGTTTCTAAAATAAGAGCATTGCTCCAAAATAGGCAATACTGATATCCTTATGGGCTTCCCTGGTAGCTCAGCTGCTAAAGAATACACCTGCAATCTAAGAAACCCCCGTTCGATTCCATATAATGATTTTTAGAGCAAACGTAACTTAGATGATCATGGGATATTCACTAGCAGAACTGTGATGAATTGCAAATATAGCAATTATATCCATAAACAAAAATATGAAAGTAAAATAATACACTTATTAGTGGCTCTTCAACAACAAAATTTTAAAGTCAGAATGATGTAATGGCCTTTAGTAAAAAAAAAAATCACCATTTTAATTGAACAAAATATTCAATGGCTACATTTCTTTGCCGTTAATGATAGCTGAGTAGGTAGCTAGATAGAGCTTATTACAGGAGAGAAGAGATGAAACCACCTCCATTTCTCCCTGTGTTGAAATAAATCTCCATTCAAATGGCATCAACCACCCATAATCACTGTCAACTATTGTATTTTTGAGCAATAATTGTTTGCCATAATTTAGTTTCTTTCGATTTGTTGGATCCTCGGGCACATCAACAAAAATTATTCAAGCTTATATTACTGACTTATAGGAAAGCCAAATACTGTAATTTCTCATTATTTTCAAATAGCTGTTACAATGCACCTATTTGAAATTCATATTAGACCCAAATGTCTATACCAAAATAACTCCTTTGCATTAACTGAAGAATTTACATAAAATAAAAATTTCTAGTCATCTTGTGTGCTCATGTTTTAATTTAATGAAAAAAAATACTAATCCACTAAAGATACATTTAACCACTATAATCAGAGAGGTAAATAAAAGGGGGGATGGTCTCATGATGAAAATACTTGAGCTAAAGAAAACTAGAAAAAAAAAAGTATCAGTATTGCTGATAGAAGTGAAGTCACTCAGTCATGTCCAACTCTTTGCAACCCCGTGGACTGTAGCCCACCAGGCTCCTCTGTCCATGGAATTTTCCAGGCAAGAGTGCCGGTGTGGGTTGCCATTTCCTTCTCCAGGGGATTTTCCTGACCCAGGGATCGAACCCATGTCTCCCACATTGCAGGCAGATGCTTTACCATCTGAACCACCAGGGAAGCAGTATTGTTGATACCTCTACAAAATGATGTTGAGCAAATCTTTTTGATTCTTCAACCCACTCAGTTATAAAATGGTATTTCCCCCACTGGCTCTCCCTCCTCAGGATGAATGCAGTCAAGTGAGCAATGTACTTGATGCCTCTCACTAACTATACAAGCAAGAGGGCGAAATGAAGAATGATGATCAGCATCTCGGGTGGGAAGTTTCCCCACTCACTTCCCAGGAATCTGGAGGTGGGCTGAAACGAGAGTGAGAGCCACTAGGCTGTTAAAACAGACGCAAGAGCAGAGCGGAGCGGCCACTGGGAGGAACCGCCGTTCCCAACTCAGGCGACTGTCAGAGCAAAAACACAAGAGATTTTAAAAAAACCTGCCCATGACAAGCCCATCCACAACCCAGTGTGACCTGAGCCTTGACTGAAGTGAACATGTTTATCTTATATTTTGCATACTTTCTGGAATAAGATTTTACTTTTAGGTAAAGCTGTTTGTCCAAAGAAAAAAAAAAGAGTTAAACGATGGCTTACACTCCAAAGGAAAAAAAAAAGGCAAAAATTCAACTCACAGGCAAATTACCAAGAAATACCATAGAAAGTTTTAAAGGGGACATTCTATGTATATTAAAAAAAAAAAAAAGACAATTCAAGTTTGTATTTTAAGAACATGAAGTTGAGATGAAGGGGAAGGAATGACTTAGGATCCCTATTTCTTTACAGAGATCATTCTGCTAAATGTGAAAAAAACACATTTTAAACAGATTTTATGAACCACGTTTCAGTTTTAAATGAAGACCCACTCATCTCTCTCTGATGAATGTTTAGAACATTTACACTCTATTTGCATAGTTGTTTACTCTTTGTTCTCTGAATTTTAATACCTGGTGCTAATACACCGTTTCTTTCCTTCAAAAGCCTGTACAGTCCTTTGCTTTCTGGCGGTGAAGCTTATAAAGAGAAGCCTGCTGACAGTGTGACAAGTAGTTTCTCCTCCTTGAGGTGACTTGCCTTTTTTCTGCCTGCGTGTCTGCAAGAACGTTTCTTTCCAAAGTCTAATAACATAACTAGTAGTCAGCTCAGAACTGACCACTCTACAACTTTCAGTTGTTTTTTTTTTCCTGGAACACAATGAACCTCTAAAAGGAGATACATTTAGTTTATTTCAGATAAGTTTTCTTTTATTATTTATTCAAATACATTTTCTGGCCAAGTTTTTTTCTTTGGGGTGGGCTCTTTTACATTACTGACATCAATTATCTTTGTGCAAGACCACCCTTATGATGATTTAAATTGCTTCCATCTTGTTCTCTCCTTTGCTTTTTCTAGAATTATCTAAAGCTTTTCCCCTTACATCAATAATTTGATTTTTAGGCCATTAAGTTCCCTGCTGTTTCAATTTTATTAGTTTTGGACTGACATTATTTTGTTCCCTAAGTTCCATATTTCCCATGTCATCTCATTTTATTGCCTCATATTATGTGTGACTGTGTGTCTGTGTGTGTGTGTGCGCGCGCACGCTAATCACTCAGTCGCTCCACCTCTTTGTGACCCCATGGACTGTAGCCTGCCAGGCTCCTCTGTCCATGGGATTTCCCAGGCAAGAATACTGGAATGGGTTGCTATTTCCTTCTCCAGGGGGTCTTCCTGACCCATGGATCGAACCCCAGTCTCCTGCATTGCAGGCGGATTCTTTACTGTCTGAGCCACCAGGGAAGCCCACTGTGACTTTAAATAAATTTATTATCTTACCAAGTTTCAGTTCAGTTCAGTTGCTAAGTCGTGTCTGACTCTTTGCGACCGCAGCATGCCAGGCCTCCCTGTCCACCACCAACTCCCATAGTCTACCCAAACTCATGTCCATTGAGTTGGTGATGCTCCGTCTCATCCTCTGTCGTCCTCTTCTCCTGCCTTCAAACTTTCCCAACATCAGGGTCTTTTCAAATGAGTCAGCTCTTCGCATGAGGTGGCCAAAGTATTGGAGTTTCAGCTTCAAAACCAGTCCTTCCAATGAATACCCAGGACTGATCTGCTTTAGGATGGACTGGTTGGATCTCCTTGCAGTCCAAGGGACTCTCTAGAGTCTTCTCCAACACCACAGTTCAAAAGCATCATTTCTGCACTTAGCTTTCTTTATAGTCCAAATTTCACATCCATACATGACTACTGGAAAAACCATAGCCCTGACTAGATGGACCTTTGTTGACAGAGTAATGTCTCTGCTTTTTAATATGCTGTGTAGGTTGGTCATGACTTTCCTTCCAAGGAGTAAGCGTATTTAATTTCATGGCTGCAATCATCATCTGCAGTGATTTTGGAGCCCCCAAAAATAAAGTTAGCCACTGTTTCCACAGTTTCCCCGAAGCTTAAAAAATGCTTCTGTTTCTGAGGTAATAATTCTTTAAGGCTGAACTTTTGGTCCTTCTTTTCACACTCTCTGCTTTTCTATTACCTGAGATCACAGGGCATCACAGTGGGCAGCGTTCAATGGAGAATATGGTCCCAACAGTGTTTTTCTGAGCTGTGTTCATGCTTCTAAGGTTTTGTTGGATCTCCTTTACCATTCTCCTTGTTCAAGTAATAAGGTTAAGGAAACAGGAGCTAAAGTATGACAAAGGATATTCTCATGGTTGGATAGTGTCAGGTATGGTGAACTACAACCTAACAGTGTGTTCAAAACCCTGCCTTGAGTGAAGGTGAGTCTCTTTTTCTGAATGACTAAAAAACACGTAAGTGTGAACAACTCCAGATCTCTCCTGGTTTTGGGGACATGGGGGCCACCTGTTTTCTAACAACTGAGGCCACACTGGTGTCAGAGAGTCGAGAGATCAGAGGGAGGGGGCACCGTTTAGAAGGCTTTTCAGTAGTTCAGGCAAGAGTTAAAATGCTTCCTTGAACTCAGGCGGTGACAGTGGACCTCTGAGCTGATTCAAAGCCAGAAAGCCTGAGAAAGGTTTGCCAAAGGTTCTGCTGAGGCTCCCTGTCTCTCTGGAAGGACCAAGACTAAGCTTGTTTGAGGGGGGAGGTGTGGCTGGGGTGGAAATCAACTCACTTTCCATCCCACCAAATCTCAAGCTCAATATCCACATGCAGAATTATAAATTATAGCTGCAGACCCAGGATGAGACATGTTCCGCAGGGAAATGGCAAGGCTAATAATGGCAGAGCCACTTAACCTAACATGAGACATCCATTTCAAGTAATTACAAAGATGACACAGCAGTATGAAAATGATGATGTATTAAATAGACATGCACATATTCTTTTCTTTCCCTAGAGAGAGTATGGGCTAGAGGCACAGATCTGGGAGTATGCAGCGAGTGCTGTTTTCATAAAAGTACAGAAATGAGAAGCCAGAGAGAATATACAGTAGAGAGGTCTGCCATCAGAAGTTTGGGTAATCCCTGTATTTTAGAAATGACACGAATGATAATGATGACAAAAATAACAACAGCAAATGCTAAAAAAAAGATAAGACAAAATATAGAATACGTGACAGTAGAGGGCCCAGGAAGCCACAGCTGAGAGACTTACAAGGAGAAAGATGGGAGCACCAGTGTTAAGTGTCACATTCAGATAAACAGACGAGACATGAAGCTGCTAGGTGCGCGGGTCACTGGGATTTAATTCTGTCAATAACCTGAGTGAGCAAGGAAACAGACCCTCTCCTCGAGGCTCCAGCAAGAAACAGGGCTCTGCCGACACCTCGACGGAAGCCCGGTGAGACCTCGTGGGGCTTCCGACAGACAGAGCTACAGGATTAAGGATTTCTTGAACTGATAAGTTTACAGTAATTTATTAGACAGCAATAGAAAACGAACACAGGTAGCCACTGGGCACATGTGACTATTTAAAGTTAAAAATAGTCTGTTGCTCAGAAAAGAAGTTTGTATGCTCTCTGACCACAACAAAACCAAATGAGAGACAAACAGCAGAAAGACATCTGGAAAATCCCCAAATATTTGGAGATTGAATAACATGTTTCTAAATAGCCTAGGGGTTAAAGAGGAAGTCACAGGGGAATTAGAAAAATCCAAACAAACCTTCAGAGCACTAGGAAAACATGATAAGGAATATTTACCATGCCAATGATAGGCAACACTCAAACACTAGAGAAATCTCTAAAGGTGGGGTCAACAAAAAGACTCTTGTAATAATCACTATGACTTTTAATCATTTCTCCAGATCTAGCCAATACATAACAGAATTTTTAAAAATGAGATACAAATGATGGTAAGGAGGAAAACAGCATTATTTTCAGATAACAATGGTTTCCTAGAGCACCTAGGAGAAATAACTGAAACTCTACTACATCTAATAAGAGTTTCAGTAGGTCAGCTGTCTACTCAAAACATACATGTATCTTTTGCTCATACCAAAAACAGTTAGAAAATATAATGAAAAAATATTCTATGTATAACAGCAATAAAAATAGAAAAATGCCTAGAAATACATTTAACACAAAATATTCAAAACCTACAGAAAACTTAAGTTTTCTGATATAAAGGTGCTTACAAAATGAAGAAACACACATGTTCCTGAAAATAATCAGTATTTTGAAGATATCAATTCTTTTCAAATTTATAAACTTTATACAATTTCAAACAATGTTTAAAACTTGCTTTTTTGAAAAATATGATACGACTCTATTTCTCACTTAGGAGAATAATATTTTCTGAAAAAGAATTAGGTAAAGACACCTACATGGACAGAGATTAAACAGTATTTTCTCAAAATCAGGTTAATGGTTAAACTTGAGAAGCCACAGAAGGACTATAAATGCATTAAGTATATGAAAACGTGGCATATTTCAAAATAATTGGATAGAAGTAATAAATTTGAGAAAATAAGGTCCAAAAGTTTCCACAAACTAATGAAACACATGAATCTACAGATTCTAGAATGCTATAAGTGACAAGCAAGATAAATACCCAGAAATCACACCTACGCACATCACTGTGAAACTGCAAGAGTCAGAGACAAGGCCCAAAAGGACTGCCTTTGAATGAACAATAATCAGACTCACAAGCAGACATCTCAACAGTAACAATGTGCTCAAGGAAATAAACTGCCAAACTCAAATTTTATGTTTCTGTACTTGGATTAAAAGTATTTTTTCAAGAATGAAAAAGAAATAGACATTTTCTAATAAATGAAACTTGAAATAATTTGTCACAACAGACCTGCATTAATGAAAAATGATGATTCTTCATGTAAAATAAAATTATCCCTCATGGGAAGCTAGAGATATAAGACAAAATAAGTCCCAAGGTGATTAATACATGTAAAAATAAAAATGAGTAGCAGCTGTATACAAATAGTAAAGAATATATGTGAACTCAAATACATGATAATGATAGCATGTAAGTCAAAAGCAGGGTAGATGGACACACTCAAAAGAGAGGAAGGTACAAATGCTATGAATGCAGAGCTGCGAAAGCTTGGAGCCAGTATTTAACACAGCAGCAACCTCTGCAGCACCACCATGCCTCATCAAAGGCATATCGAGAGAAGAGCAGAGTGGTTCGTGTGGTATTAGTGAAAAATAAGTTTAGTTTCCTAACAAAAAGTGGATTCAGAGGCCTTGACAATGTTCCTAATGGGGGCTATACACTGCAAATCAATCAGAACAGAGCAGCAATTCTGAAGAGAACCTCAGCCCTGAAAAGAAAAGCAGGGATGGGATGTAAGCGGGATTTGAAGTCAGCTCCTCCAAATAAGACCAAGAATCATTTAGTTAAGGGTATAAACAATGCAGGATACAACATTAACTTTTATCGTATAACAAATAGGCAATGGAATACATTTTTAAAAAACTGTCCAAGAGAAATAGAAAAATAATTATAGGGTGAGGAAGGGAGTCTGAATTCACCATTAGCAGGCTATAATACAGCAAAAAGGCAGTAAATGGAAAAAGAATATAGATTTCAACAGAAAAGGAAAATGTAATAGAATAAACACATACTAAATCTTATATATTACAAAATCTTGGATAAAATTAAAAAATTCATAAAGTTTGAAAAAATTAAAACATGATGGGATTGGAGTACAGAGCTGGCAAATCCCTATCCGTCACCTGGAGTTTCATCTTTTTAAATTCATCACATACACGTATTATTCACATACAACTAATGTGTAATTCAGCCCCAAAGCAGGAAGTTAGCAAATTAAGAACCTAACAAATACCTGCTTATTTAGCAATAACTTAAAATATAGATCAAAATCTAGCAGGTAGAGATGAAATAAGTACTCAAAATATTTATGTCAGTAATCATACAAAGGCAAATAAATACTGTGGAACTTTTTTATATATAAAAGGAAAATTTTTAAGCAGTCTATATAATTTCAGAGAAATAATTTTGATTGTAGAAATAAAAAGTAAAATCAGAGATATATCAAACTGAAAAATTTTAAAGCAGAATAAGTAACAATTCTGTTTGAAATTTTTAATTGAATAAAAAATCAATCTAATCAATAAAAAATGTTCTCAGAAATGAGAAAGGGAAGGCTATAGCAACAGTAAAAATTATTTAAACTTATGAGAGAAGGTTATACTCTGTCTTAAAATATTTGGATACTTGTATAACATACAGAATATAAGAGGTTATAAATACAATTGGCCCAAGAAGGCACAAACTTGAACAGGTCTTTAATTAGCAAAGAAAATAACAGTACATCTACTGAAGACATATACAGGCTCTCCTTCCCTCAAAAACACTCAACTTTCATATAGTAACTTATCATATTAAATATAAGGAAACACTACCAATTACATCACAAAACAGATTCACTATTACAGGCCAGTCTGGGTGCTCAGAACAGCCAAATAAATATTTGCCCAATGCCTACTGTATGCACCAGGAAGCGCAGGAGGTGCAGTATATGATGCTGGGCAAAACGGAGCCAGAGCACTTATCCCCACGGGTGGCAGGGGTAAGGCAGAGAGCTTAATGGGCAGAGATCTCATCGGCTGTTAGGGAGCTCAGTCTTCACCCTGAACAGACACAGGTAGCCATGAAAGGGTTTTGTTAGCAGTTACTAAGTGGGTCACTTGGTGCCATGTGGTGGGCTTCCAGAAATGAACCTGCACAGCGGCCTCCCCATTCTGGTGCAGAGCTGCACTTCCAATACCATCTGTCAAACCATGCCCTCACTAAACGCCCAGCTAGGCGCATACTTTACCCTATACCTTCGCTCTCATTTAAATTTTCTTCAGTCCTCTTCCTGCCTTTTCTCACTCACCTGCAGAGTCTCATTTTCTTTTTCCAAATCTTTTCTTGAATGAAATAGCTACTACAGTATCTTGGTGGTTGGTGCAGAATTCTAAATCATCATCCTTAAAAACTGTATTCTTCTTACATATAGCACAGCTCAACAAAACACATCTGAATAGTGAAACAGGAGTAAAAGAATGCTCTATTTCAGTGAAATGGTCCTCTGTTGTTTGCTTTCAATTTTTTTTTTAATTTATTTTCTAGAATTCCTCGTAGTTGTTGACCTATTTCCAATTGGTTCTGCCTCCCCCTTGCATTTATTTTCTGTTCCTTATTCCCCAGAATTGTAACCTTCATTCCTTGGGACACAGGTACTGCCTTCTCTCATCTGAGTGAACACGAGAAAAAGAACAAGTCCCCGTGTAGGCAGCAAACGCCTGAGCCTGCCTCTGAGCCTGCCTCTCTCTTTTTTTTCCTTTCTTTTGCCCCACACATAGGTCACAGAAGCAAGGCTGGGGAAAAGCTTAAATAAACCAACCAACAGCAGTACACATTATCCTTTTAAGCCACCCTACAACACGACTCATATAAAAAAGTAATATTGAAGAGGCATATGCATGAGATCAATTATCCCAAAACCAAAGATGGTAATTTAAACATAATCTGGGTTTCCCTCCACGCCTTATTATTCTTCCATGAATCCCCAAGTGAACCAACAGAATGAGACCCATTCCTTTGTTTTCCACCATCCTCGGGGATATTGTCTTCAAAGAAGCTCACATCCACACCTCATAATCTGAGCTGTTTTATATCTGTATTGTCAAAGAACGAAGCAGTGGACATAAACACACACTTCACAGAATCTTAAACAAATGTGTTTTGAACATTTTAATCTCCCTGAAATTCTGGTGCATCTTCCAATCACTTATAAAAGCACCCTGTCCTCCCTTATCTGTCAGTCAATTTTTCCCTTCGTAAATGGTACATGAGATCACTGTGTACCTTACAATCCATAACATTTTGAAGTCAATGGAAAAGCTATAAAAGTGTGAAAGAATGCAAGCCTTTCAATGAATCCTGTAAAAGTAACATCTTGTTAGCTATTTTAGCTTTCAATTTAATAAATGATTACTCAATAGAGAGTAATCAATAACACTGTTAAGAAATATATTGAGAGTTTTGCCTCTCATAATTTGCAGGAAGCAAAGTTTTAATTTCTTGCATTTCAACACCATGAACAGAATATTTACCTATTTTACTAAAAGATGGTTTGTTTATCATTATGCAAATCATGTTTTATAAAACTGGCATAGTCTAGCTGCAAAGCAATGATCTCTTGGGATTTAGTATTTTTAAATCTCAAGATATTGGCAGGATTGACACATGATACTTTTAACTCATATACATGGCACAAATAATTAAAATAATACTAATTTTCTGGTATTCTGAGCCATTAGCATTGTCTATGACACTAAAAGAACACTTCAGGAGACCTGCATATTTAAATCTGAAATTCCAAGTAAGATAATATTAAAAGAAAAAAGAGATGATTTTCTTTTCTAAAAAACAGAAAAGCTGTGGCTCTTTTCCCAAGGGAAATTTGTTAGGCACTGCTGCCAGTCTACAGAAAACCTCATGAATTTTGATTCCACCAATTCAGATTTTATGATAATTTGCACAAGAGCTGGGTTAAAGCTCATAGGTTCCTTTAAGATACAGACTTTTTCTTTTCTTTCCTCTTTCTAGGATGAAAAATAATGGCTGATGCATTAATAAAAAAATTACTGAAGAAAAGAATGAAAGAAAAATATGATAAACTTTTTTGAGCATTTAATATTAAGAAAGTAGAATTTATAAACATTTCAATTAGAAATAAACACCCGTTAATGCTCATTTAATTACATTATTTCCTGGTAATTAATTTATAAACTAGCTAACATTACTATAATACTGAAATAATTAAACTGCATTCCTCTAAAAAAATTCTCTAGTTCAGACATTTCACTAACATATTACACTAGCCTTCCCACTGGCTGTATCAGTGTGAGCTTTCATTCTGTCAAGTGCTAATACCTTTCCAACATTGTAAGCAACCCAACCAAGTTTTGTTTTATTGAACAACTTTTCTCCCAGACTGTTTTAAAACATTTTAATCTTATCTTGCAGTAACATTATTCATCTCAATTTAAGAAAAATCAGTCCAACTTTTCCATTATGCCACCTAAAGTTTAACTTAGGAAGGACTTCATCACCCCTAATATGGGAACATGCTCTCATATTTACTTAAGTATACTTAGCAAAATTCTTAAGGAAGAGAATGTCACTGGCATAAATGTCACTGGCATACCTTATTAACATAAAATACTATTCCAAATCAACCTTCATTTATTTTTTTTTCAATATCACATTCAGTATTTAAAAAAGAAAAAAAAATGGGAGTTACTTTTCAGTCCTTGAAAACTTATTCATGTTATAAGGAGTTTCAAAAAATTTAGGAAAGTAGGTGAGCAAATACTAGCTTTCATATTTACCCACTAATCAGAGTTCACAATCTAGGTTTCTACTCACTAGACTGTCATGTTCACTTCTGAATTACTCAGTCTAGTTTTACATAGGAACTTAGCTTCCCTCAAGCTTCCCCCAAGCTTCCCCAGATAACAAGAGGGTAATTCCAGGCAGTACATTATGCCTATGTTAACAGAAATCCTACTTGTCAAGTGACTCCTTGGAATAAGTCTGAATTGCACAGGGTTATTTCAGCAGGATAAGTTGCTTACTGTATTTCTTAAGCCATAAATGACTTATATGCTTAGGACTCTTTATTCTCATATACATGGTAAAATAGATGATAAACAGAATTTTTTTTTAAAAATAAAAAACTTTCTGGTGACTAGAGTATATAATTTCAGAGTGATAGCTGCTAAAAGGAAACTATAAATATTATGGTGGTGATTTCAGGATTTTGCTGTTTGAGACATAATAATATGAAAAATCTCAATGCAAGCTGACCTAAAATCTCCACCCTTTTCTATACCCATTGTTTGACTCCTACTTTTTCCTGAATCATTACAATATTTTTTGAAAAGGTGATCTCTTCACTCAAAGGGTTAATTTAGAACAGGAGTAACTACTATAGATTCAACTATCACTAGAACACAGCTCTCGTCCAGTTACAATGCAGAATAACAGTAGAATAACATAGACTTGCTTGCTCCTTAGAAAAAAAAGTTATGACAAACCTAGACAGTGTATTAAAAAGCAGAGAAATTACTTTGCCTACAAAAGTCCATATAGTCAAAGCTATGGTGTTTCCAGTGGTCATGCATGGATGTGACAGTTGGACCATAAAGAAAGCTGAGTGCCGAAGAATTGATGCTTTTGAACTGTGGTGTCGGAGAAGACTCTTGAGAGTCCCTTGGACTGCAAGGAGATCCAACCAGTCAATCCTAAAGGAAATCAACTCTGAATATTCATTGAAAGGACTGATGCTGAAACTGAAGCTCCAACACTTTGGCCACATGATGTGAAGAGCCAATGCATTAGAAAGGACCCCAATGCTGGGAAAGATAGAAAGCAGGAGGAGAAAGGGACAACGGAGGATGACATGGTTGGATGGCATCACCAGCTCAATGGACATGAGTTTGAGCAAACTCTGGGAGATGGTGAAGGACAGGGAAGCCTGGTGTGCTGCAGTCCATGGGGGTCGCAAAGAGTCGGACACAATTGAGTGACTGAACAACTATTATAGATTCAACTATCACTAGAACACAGCTCTCGTCCAGCTACAATGCAGAATAACAGTAGAATAACACAAACTTGAAAACTCCTCATCCTATGTCGCGGTCCCTGCAACAGCTTTCAACTTCAGCTTTCAACTTCAGCTTTCCCATCTTTGTAAAATGATGAATTTTTCCGTAAAATGCTGAATTCTAAATTTCTAATATAAAATCTAGGAGCATTTTTATAGACCATTCCCTGAAACTTTTGATTACACTATATTCAGAAACAGAGAACAAATTATTTTAGAAATACAAACTGATTTCAAAAAACAATTAATGTAACAGTGTAATCAAGTCAGAAATCGCTAACAAAAAATAAATAAAATCCCCAACCATCCCTAAGGGAAAAAAATTCTATCAAGGGAGTCAAAGAAGAAACCAGCACAGAAATTAATGGAAGTAGCAAATATGAAACTATGTTTAATACAGCTAAAGCAATGTTTATAAGCAAATTAATAGCTTCAAGTGATTTTAATAGAAAAGAATAAAGACTTAAAAATAAGCCCAGTTACCAACTTAAGAAATTGGATAACAGAATAAGCCCAAAGAAGAAGAAAAGATGATGCAGAGCAAAATGTAATGAAACAGCAAAGTATCATCCAAGACAGTACCAAGAAACTCAGAAGCTACAGTAAAAGGGGAGTGGAACAGACAAACCTTTGGCAAGACTAATCAGTGTAGAGAAAAAAGGCATAAATGAACAGTGAGAAAATGGAGACACAACTGCAGATCCAGCAGCAATGAGAGAAAGAATACCATGAATGATTTTTTGCCAATAAACTTAAATGCCTAATAAAATGGATATATTATAAGAAAAATACCTGACTGAAGAGAGAAAAAGAAAGCTGGAGTAATTTTATTAAATACATTGACAATTAATCTCTGACAAAGGAGGCAAGAATATACACTGGGGGAAAAAGTTTCTTCAATAAGTGGTGCTGAGAAAACTTGACAGCTACATGTAAAAGAGTGAAATTAAAACATTCCCTAATACTATACACAAAAATAAACTCAAAATGGATTAAAGACCTAAATGTAAGACTGGATACTACAAAACTCCTAGAGGAAAAGAAGCAAAATATGTTTTTTCATAAATCACAGCAGTAGGTTTTTTTTTTGGCTCCATCTCCTAAAGTAAAGGAAATAAAAGTAAAAATAAGCAAATGGGACCCAATTAAACTTGAAAGCTTTTGCACAGCAAAGTAAACCACCAGCAAAATGAAAAGACAATCTATTGAATGGGAGAAAATATATGCAAATGATGTGACCTATGAGGGACTAACCAACATGTATAAACAGCTCATATAACTCAACATCATATGAGCTATATATGAGCTCATATAACTCAACATCAAATAAAAAGCCCCAAACAACCTAATTAAAAAATGGGGCAAAAGAAGTTAATAGACATTTTTTCAAAGAGGAAATGCAGATGATGACACAAAGTTAAGACTTTCTACCAAGCAGATATTGGGATGAAATGGAGACTACTATATAGGTTGATACAACAGTACATATTAGCAATGTGCCAGTTCTTAAATTGGCTATTAGAATCAAAGATTACCATGCTATTGTCATAATGTTATAATAATATATATTACATATACTAATATAAGTACTATGTATTAAATATATGTGATAATACATAATATTACACACATATATAAAATACATACACAATAATATATGACATTGCATATATATGTAATAATATATATTACATATACTTACATGGATTATTTCATGGGTCAAATATTGTGTGATAAAAATTTAAAACAAAGTATTAAAATCAAAGTTTATTCATGAAACAGCACATAAAAGCTCTCCTAATTAACTGATAAATTTATTTCTTTCCAGTTCACTTTATGCATATTCATCACTACATCTGTGACATTCACTATTTATTTTATTTAAATCTCATGCAATGATTTTAGAAATAAGTGTCAAGCACAATGGATATTAAAACCAAGTATATAGCACTATAAGGAAGAAAATAAGGACATTATAAAGAATTGATGAATGCTGCTTTCTATATTTATCCCTAAATTGGTTAAAACCAAAATAAATAAAATTCAAGTCATCTGATTTTCATTCATAAACAGAGAGAAAGAATGAAAGAAATATGCTACCATAATTTAGTGCACTTCTTTATTCTATTGGTATATAATGAACAAAAGTCAGTTTCTCTGTCATCATATTGTACTACACAGATTAATCTTTCCTTAAAATGTTAGAATACAGGAAAGATATCTTTTTAAATCTACCAATAAGCAAGGTTTGTTTTCCTTAAGAGCCTACCAGTATGCCAAATGCTTCTGAAGATAAATTAGTTCCTTGTCCTACTGGTAAGAAAAAGAAGAGGGAGAAAGAACCTCCAACGGGTTAAGGACTATAGCATCTTAAATGGACACAAAGCCTCATAACAAAGTAGCAATTAAAGAAAGAAGGCAGATGTAGAAAAAGTTAAACTTTCAGGGGGAAATCACCAAAAGTTGGAAAAAGTAGTGAAAAAACGATCTATTCTAGATGACCCATTTTAATCAGTAAAAACAATAAATAACTCCAAATTTCTAAAGTATATTCTACAAAAGAAGAAACGGATTTCCTTTCATCAAACAAGACAGCTCAACAAGCAAAGATCTGAGAAATCTCAAAGACCTTTGTTACTCAAAAAGTTTATCTTGTGTTGTTAAAGACAAACTGATATTATTCTTCAATTATATTTTGGAGCAAAACTACTTTATTTTTAATTTGCCCAGAATGCATATGTAAAAATGAAAGCTGAGTAGTAACACTGGGCAGTGAACTGTACAGAACAATGCTTGCTTGGCATTCATCCTGGGTCTTAAATAAATGTAGCCTGCCAAATGCAGCCCACTGGATTATTTCAACCTCATTATCCCATTTCTTTTTCTAGAACCTCCGTTCCATTTCCTCCTTCCTATCACACACTTAGTTCACTGTTTTTAAAGCTCTTTGGAAACAAGGAAAAGTAAGACAAGAACACATTTATATTGCTAACTGAAGCAGCTCCAAACCATTACCAGACATGGAAAAGACTGACCATGACGAAGTTTAAACTCTTAGGTTCTGACAGCCTGAGTGTCTCAAATGCTTTAGGATTTCAGCAGTGTGCGGAAGGGATCTTCAGGCAACCTTTCAAAGGGACGGCCTGGCTGTGGTGACTTCTCAACTCTTCTTAGATTTTGTTTTGGCAAGGGTGCCACTGAAGGGTCATGTTTGACATGGGCCTTCCAGAAATCCCATGGAAAGTGGTGAGGGGAGCAGATGAAGAGGGGAGACACTTTTAAGATGTTTGCACATCACGGCGGAGCTACTCAGACCAGCGCCAAACAGCCCTGGAGGCTGCACAGGTCAAGCGACGGAGAACCCTGACAACCTGACATTATTTCCACCAAAGATATCTACTTAGGAATCTGCTGCTGCTGCTAAGTCGCTTCAGTCGTGTCTGACTCTTTGCGACCCCATGGACTGTCAGGGGTCCTGTCCATGGGATTCTCCGGGCAAGAATACTGGAGTGGGTTTCTCCAGGGGATGCCCTTCTCCAGGGGATCTTCCCGACCCAGGGATCGAACCAGAGTCTCCTGCATCGAAGACAGATTCTTTACCACTGAGCCACAGGGGAAGCCCAGTTAGGAATCTGCTTAGATTTAAAACAAAAGAAAAAGACTTTCCATTGGAATCCTACATGGCTAAATTTTTCTGCAAAAATATCCTGCTGTAATAAGAAGATATAACAAGGACAAAGCAAAAATAAATCAAGAAATCTAAATGTCATAAAGAGAATCGTACATCCTTTTAATCAATTTTACCCACTAACATCAGAGTGTGTTGGAACTCTATCCACCTTCCAGTCTTCCTCCTATTCCACAGACTGTTCGACATCAAATGTCTTTTTTCATATTAGCTGAGAATATAATCAGTATGCTTTCTGTGATGAAAACCACTTTTTGCTTGTAAGCTTTTTATTCCTTATACAAAATTTACCCATGAAAACTAAGGAAAGAACACAGATCCAGATAAATAAAAGTTAATCAACTTCCTCTGCCCCTTCTCTCACCATTGCAACAAATCATCACAGTCAACTGAAATAATTAACATTTTTTAAAAAGCTGCATAACATCCCAAAATAAGAAGCTACTACAACTGAGGCAACTATTCCTGCACTGACTAGCATTTGGGTTATTTTGGTTGTCTTAGGCTTTTGTCACATCAAAAAAAAAAAAAATACTCTGACACTCGAGCACACGTAAGCACACATACATGTGAACACAGACATCAGTACCCACTATACCGGCCCCATTTATGGCTATGTGACAGTCTCCTAAATAGGACTTTCAGAAGATCTGCAACAAGCGGTCATACTGCCCACAGCAAAACAGTTAACACCTGGGAAACAGTAACAGAACAGGCTATGCACTTAAAACATTTCATAAAGCAAAGTCCATCAACTTTTAGGTATCAATTTTACACTGATTCATTTAGAAAGGTTGCAATAATAAGGTATTTATACGGGAGTCTCTGCAAGGTTTTCACTTACCTTTTTTTGACACTTCTGCCCCATTTAGTTCTTTTTGTGCTTCTTCAATTTTGTCTGAGAAAAACAAAAACGTATAAATTAATTCATCATACACAAATAAGAAGACAGCAAAACAAAGAAATTACTTATAAATGGTACCTGACACATAGTAATAAATATTTGTTGGATGAATTGTTTATGAAACAAATATGTGTAAACTGTTAAAGTAATAACAGAGTCCTTTTAAAATTATAATTTTAATTAAGTCTTAGTCACAAGGGCTACTTCCAATTGTTTCCACAATGCAAATAATTAGTGCATTTTAAATACTGAACTGTAATTTTAAAATGTTTAGCTGCCTATTAAAAGTACCTAAAAATAATTCTTTTTTTTTTTATGAAGACATATAAATTTTATTGGTGAGTTTCAACAAATGCCAACTGGCTTAGAAATAAGTCTCAGCTAAGTTCATAGATGGCCTAAGACCTAAGCCAAATGTGGAAGAAATAAAAGGGTGAAAAATAAATGATGGGCTGAAGAGCAGCAACATGATACTTTTGCCAACTGTTGGTTACAGAATAATTACCCATGAAGTGTGAGTGGAATACTGAATTAAAGAGGTACTAAATAAAAACTAAGGGCTTCCCCAGTGGCTCAGCAGTAAAGAATCCACCTGCAATGCAGGAGACTCGGGTGCAATCCCTGGATTGGGAAGATCCCCTGGAGGAGGGCATAGCAACCCACTCTAGTATTCTTGCCTGGAGAATCCCATGGACAGAGGAGCCTGGCAGGCTACAGTCCATGGGGTCGCAAAAGGGTCAGACACGACTGAGCAACTGAAAGACAGCAACAAATATATAGCATTTCTGCAATCATCATTTGTAGATGAGCACAGTTCTGAAAGAAGCAATAACTAACAAAGAGTTGGGGCAGCTGCCTCCCAGAGCTGCAGCTCTCCCATCTGAGCTTTGAGCACAACTGGATTTGGTAAATAAGCGCATGTTCTATGTTGGTAACAATTAATTTAAATTTTTATAAGGATATACATATTTGATGATTGACAGAAATCAACTCCAAGTTTAATACAGTGGTCTAAATACTGACTGTACTGACAAAAGTTAACAAAATTCCTAGGTACTATTCTGTACTGAAATGAATACCGTAACCATAATGATGTAACATTTCAGCTAGTCCACTGGAGTACAGTTTAAATGCTTTCAAAATATTGGTATGTCAGCCACTCATACCTCCTGGTATCCACTATCAGCTCCCAAAATGGTGATACTAACATCACCGATACTAAACATCATCACTGGCCACAGAAGACGGCATCCTCCCCACCACAGGCCCTTCAACCTCTGGTGCTACCTGCCTCTTCCCCGTCAGCCTTGCTGGAAAAGCCAGACACTCAAAGAACCTTCCATTCACTGAACAAACTTCTTTCAATTGCATATTGATCCATCCAGCCTGCCTTATCAAGACAGACAGGGAGCATGAGAATGAAGGAAACAAGCCATGGGTTATCACAACTACATCTTCATCCCCACAGCAACAGCCTATGTGCTCCCTGTTAGTTATCAGATCCCGAGTAAGAGTTGAGGGGAGAAGAGACAGTCTTTGGAAATAATACAATTTTTTTCTCATTTGCAAGCTTTTAGTTATTTCTCATGAAATGATGAGTAAAACGAAACAGTAATGGAAAAAAAAAAAGCCCTTAATAAATGCAGAAAGTAGATTCTGTATTTAGCAGTACTTTTACTTCAAAAGGAGAATTCCATATGTATGACTGAAATTTATATTAATATACATGACAAAAGGACAAGGCCCACTTTTTCAAAAATAAATAATACTGAGTATATTGGAGAGTACATTGGAGATATTCAAAATGTAAATAAGTATTAAATACACAGTCTTTGAGAAACATAAAAATGAAAAGCACTATTATTTCTATGTCAGCAGTTTGCCTAAACTTAAGAACCATAAATAATATATATTTATATATTGTATTGATATATATTCATAGCAGTAATGACTATGTGTAAGAGTTTGTGCATACATAATTTGGTATTATATAATAAAACAACTTTTTATTAATAGGATAAATGGGGACTCCAGGCAACAAAAGCTCATGACTTAACACGTATTTAAAGAACAACTTCTGTTTAGTATATTGAAGTTTGGCCACCTTCTATTTTTACTTTAACATGACAAATTTTTGCAAAAATTACCTCAATTTACATCAGTAGATTTGGGGTATCTACTGTGTTAGGTATAGGCATTTACTTAAATGCCTTTACCTGGAGCTCCAATTCAATAGGTAATTACAATCTTCAATGACAGAGTTTATAACAGTCTTTATAAGCTCTTGACTCACTTTGTAGAAAAAGTCCTGTTTATATTTAACCTCTGTTTTATGATTCTCCTGGTAAAATATGATGTTTTAAAGACACTCTCCCAAGCTACAGAGAAAGTACTCATTTATTATATGCTCTTAATTGGTCCAGATAAGGCAATTTACTAGTATTTAAAAGCAACATTTATCATTTTTTTCACTATGACCCAGAGTAAGGAATGTATTTTTACATTCCAACCAATTACACATATGTGTGTGTGTATATATTACATGTATACATAATTCAGAAACCAACTTCCCATACACTAATTTCTGTCCTTTCCTATTAAAAATGACAAATGCTGCCTTGCTCAGACGCACTGGTTCACAGTCCCCTGCTGGACAGCAAACCCATGGCTTGAACCGACAGACAGAAAGTAGTTGCCAGCCAAGGGCTGCACCTCCCAGCCAGGACACCTCTCGTCATAAGCCTTGATGGGCAGGGGGGTACGTGTTGTTTAGAACAGGATCTCAGGTTCTTAGACACCTTCCATCATGCCCTGCCCAAGGTCACTGTTATCCAAGCTCATAATTTCATAAAAACTACACATTCAGAACTAAATAGTAGTTTCTCAGCTGCTTCAAAATAAAAACAGATACATGTGCAAAATGAACATTCACACCATGCTGGTAAACCTAAAATAAGTAACAGATTCTTACTGTAATGAGTTCTTACTGTATTTAAATTAAGATGTAACTGTAATTAATTCAACTTTTACTAAATATACTTGGAGTGTTCACCTGGAAAAGGTCCCAGCAACACACGAATAGATCCATAATTGTCCCTAAGATCCAGAAGGATCCATGGTTGAAACAGTGACAGGCTTGGGGAGAGACTACTGACAGTGTAGGTTACAGTTTGGTTCTGCAACTATTAAAAATGTGCGCCTTTTGACAGTTTTTCTTCTCTGGTAAAGCAGAGAAACGATTTGTTAATGGTACAAGCTACGGACAATCTTGTTTAATGCCTTGTATATTTTAAAACTTTTGTTTGCATAAGAAAAGAATGCAAAAATATTTTATTTTCACCACGGGTAAACAACTATAAATAAACAAAAAAATATCAATTTGTGAAACATAATCTGAAACCACTGAGCCAAAAAAAAAAAAAAAAAAGAATTCCTGGAGCCCTTAGGAAACCACCGTTCTTTTGGGGTTCTGGGAAGAAGACTGGATCATTAAAAACAAATCATTTATAAAAATAAAACAATCCTCAAATAAGGATCTGAAGTAAGTGCCTGCTCACTGACCATTTTCACCCCCTGATGAAAGGGAGGGGGTCTCCTGTACCATCTCAGAGTCTCAGCACCACTCCTCAAGAGCACGAGGATCCAGGATGTCAGTTTTGGGGACCAACGCACCAAACTGCTAGGATTTGGTTCAAACAGTTGTGTTTTTATTGCATTGACTGTCTACCGGGTGGCAGGTACACAAGGAAGAACTAGAAACATCAAGTGTAAAAAAAAATGGCTCTGCATTACAATACCCTTTCAACAATCATTCTAATATCAGCTTGATGGTGAACATAAAGCCCGATTCCCTGGCGCAGCGAACAAGTTCTCCGTGGTCCCGCCCCCTTGTCTGCGGCCGCAGCCACACCTCTGCACAGGTGCCCTCGGGTCCCCGAGACTCTTCCACCTGCCGGCCCCCACCCCATCGCCTCGGGATGCCGCCTCCTGGAGGAAATCCTGCTTTAACAAACCCCTCAGAGCCACCGCTGCTGCGGGGAGGATCCGTTTCTCCACCGCTCTGGGTCTCATGAGTGTTAGCAACTACGACAGTAAGGGGGACTGAGTGATCTGCCCACGGTAGAAATGCTGACAATGACCTGCCAAGTGACGCAGGGAAGCACGGGTGCATTCTGAAAAAGGGAAAGAGGAACAGGTGCCCACGAACTGAGCACTGGCCTTCGGTGGTTTCACGTAAGAACCTGGCGCTTTAACTTCCTTAAGGTTAAAGATGATTTCTGCATTGGAGAAACTGCATCAGTGCCTTTCCTCACCGCTTCCGACCTAGTGAGGAGTTAAATGATCACCCCAATTCTAGCAGCACCTCCTCCTCGCCTGCTGTTCTGACAAGCACCCGTAACCTCTGCTCTGACGCCCAGGGGGTCTCCTCCAAGACGCAAAGTGGAAACATGAATAGTAGATTTTTATGAGGCAGATCCCAAGGAACTGTAAAAGGCACCTCTGTTTACGGAGAGGGAGACCATCTGATTGAAAAAAGATCACCATATGTGACTGCACTATTTTTACTACTGAAGAAGCCTAACTCCCACGTCCCGTCACCACACGTCAGCACCAGCTCCCTATTCTCACTGGTAACTGCTCGAGCTATTTCAATAAGACTAAATATATGACCATGATGTAATGTGAAAAGTGCACTCAACACCCATAAACACATATACGTGCTCTTCTAAATGACGATCCTAGTGTTCACTACTAAATCAGTTAAGTAAGCCTAACTTTGTAGGTACCACATTCTAACCTGTAAATTATATTTTCATATTTCCAGATCTATGTCTTTCAGGAAGTTAAGCTCTGCAAAATGCCAAAATATGATAGTCTAGACTAGTAATAAGCCTGAAAAACACTGCCTGAAATAAGTGGGGGAAAAAAAGAGAAAGAGAGAGATTCAACTCTGCCCTAATGAATTTGAAGATTGTGATTAACAAGTTCTAGAAAAATGTAAAATTACTCAACTTGATCCAGAAAGAGAAACTCAACTAGAATAACTAGAGAAGATTGAGAAAGTAACCAGGAAATAACACAGAATTACTTTTCTAACTTTAAAGGCCAAGACGGTCTTATCAGATTCTTACCAATTCTGAAGAATAAACATTTCCTAAACTGTCCCAGAGCACAAGCTAACACGAAAGGTGTTCTAAATAATTTTTAAAAGCTCCTATAACCCTGATATCAAAATGTGACCAAAGGGGCAGAAAAATCAACACTACTTAAAAATCTCCCAAATGAATACAGATTTAACAATCCACACCCAGAAGTACATTCCAAGATTAGAAAGCCATACCCAGTGAGGGTGTAAAGTAAGTATGCAAAGATATTTCAGGATCGGTGGTGATGGTTTAGTCCCTAAGGCATGTCTGACTCTTGAGATCCCTTGGACTGGAGCCAGGCAGGTTCTTCTGTCCATGGGATTTCCCAGACAAGAATATTGATATGGGTTGCTATTTCCCTCTCCAGGGGATCTTCCCTACCCAGAGATTGAACCCATGTCTCCTGCATTGCAGGTGGGTTCTTTACCACTGAGCCACGAGGGAAGCCCATTTTCCAATATTAGAAAACATGTTATTATCATTTGTAATAGGAAACAGGATGGGCATGAGGGGGAAGGTAATTTAAATAATGTTCAAAATGTACTTGATTAAAATATCTATCTTTAGTGTAAACAAAAAGCAAAACAAAAAAAGGTCAATGATAAATAAAACAGGTTACACATCATCATATTAACCAGGTGGTATTCTGATACACATCCCGAAACAGAGAAACTAGCCAATAACCTGTGATCACTTCCTTTCGGAAGCCTTCCCTGACCTGCTCCCTCAGGCCCTGGTCTGTGACCGCAGCACAGAGTTCTCAGCCCCTAAGCATCATTCATCATGGGATATTACGAGACCCTGTGTACACACTTGCTTTTTTCATTAAAACGATTTCTTATTCAACAGAGTACATAGGTGCTTAGACCAGTAGACCCTCAACACATATTTGTTCAATAAATGAATCACTATTGCAGTATTTACTACAGCATTTATGTTAACAATTACTTGGGGACATTTTTACATGTAAAGCCATAAGGGACTAGTTAAAGAACTATATTTCCATACAACGGAATATTGTGCAGCCATTTAAAATACTTTTGAAATACTTATTGATAGAAAAAAACGCTCAAAGTATATTATGTAAAAACACATTGTGTCATGCAGATGTATGTGTACATATACACACACACACAATTTCTGTAAAGAAATAGGCTCAAATGTAATGATTATCTGAGGGTAGTACATTAATAGTTTTAATGTTATTTCTATTTTCTTCAATTAATAAATTACCTATAATAAACATTTTAATATAAAATATTATCTAAATTTAATAAAAACTAAAAATCCTAATACATGCATGCATGCTAAGTTGCTTCAGTCATATCCGACTCTTCATGACGCTATGGACCATTGCTTCCGTGGTGGCTCAGACAGTAAAGCATCAGCCTGCAATGCGGGAGGCCTGGGTTCGATCTCTAGGTTGGGAAGATCCCCTGGAGAAGGAAATGGCAACCCACTCTAGTACTCATGACTGGAAAATGCCATGGACGGAGGAGCCTGGTAGCCTACAGTCCATGGGGCTGCAAAGAGTTGGACATGGCTAAGTGACTTCACTTTCACTTTCATGGACCACAGCCCGCCAGGCTCCTCTGGTCCATGGGATTCTCCAAGCAAGAATACCGGAATGGGTTGCCATGCCCTCCTCCAGGAGATCTTCCCGACCCAGGGATTGAACCCAAGTTGTTTATGTCTCCTGTGTTGGCAGGCGGGTTCTTTACCACCTGGGAAGTGCCACCTGGGAAGCCCCTAATAATGTGATTTAAATTATTTAAAGAAAAAAAAGTCACCTGTCTATTAGGTTCTAAATTCCAAATTTCCAGATCATATGAAAGACTTGGGGATAATTTCTAAAACATAAAAACATTAATATGCTGAATGGTTCATTTGGTTCGGAATATATTTATTAGCTCCTGTGGGCTAGCACTAAGGATACACAAAGATGGATAACCCTGCACGCAGGAACTTGGAGAAGTAAACAAGCAGCCCCTCTCTCCATGCGGTGACTGTGTGACTAAGTCCACGGGGAACACGGAAGTGTGTGAATGCAACCGTCTTGCAAACAGGAAGAACGGTCCTGAAGCACCTTCATGGAAGAAATAATACAAAGGCTGTATGAGCAGAGAAGAAAATGAGAATTCCTGTCTGGAGGAGGAGGGAGCTCAGAGAGGGGAGGACAAGGAGGCTGCAGAGGCAAAGATGCAGAAAACAAGAGTCAGTAACTCATCGCAGTTTGTAACATAAACCTGGAGACAGCAAGTCTAAAGACACAGGATTTGAGAGCCACCTTCTTATGTAACTGGTTGCTAAAACCATACCACCGAGTAGGTGGAAGCAAAAATGCAACTATTCTATGAAGTAATTTGGCCATAAGCATCAAGATCTTTGAGACCAATCTCTGCATTTTAATATGCTGATTCTAGACTAAGACGATGAAAGGAATGGAACAAAGGCTACTCATCACCGTAGTTTCCACAAAGGAAAAAACATAAATAATCAATGATACCTGGGATATAGTAGATGCTCAATGAACATGTGTTGAATACTTGAGAAATGGTTTAGTAAACTGTGGGACCTTCGTATAATAGAATATTATCGCAGAACTACTATATTAGAGGCTTCTAGGAGGACTTACTGAATCAGAAACTACAGGAACGGTGTCCCAGACTGCATAAATTTTGAAAGCTTTGACAAATGTTTTAATGGTCCACCTTCCCTCCAGTTAAAAATCACTGGGGGGATGAGAGGTAGAGGAAGAAAAACCCAAGAAAAAGGCTAAAAAATAAAAAAGCTGAAAAAATTAGGAGAATCAGAAACAATTTGGCCACAGAAGTCATTAGCAAATGAGAAGATGATGCAGCTGATGAAGATGGAAAAAGCTTCCACTGGATTGAGCAGCTAAGAGGTCCTTTCCTGAAGCCTTGAAGTGGAAAGGGAGGCAGGCGGGCAGAGGGCTGAGAAAATGACGGGACGGGAGGCGGTGAAAAGAGAGAACTGTCTTTCAAGGCACTCAGCAAAGACAGTGAATTTGAGGTCCAGAGAGAAACACAGCGTAAAGGAAGGTTGTTTGGTGTGACGTGTTTTTCAAGGCTGTTTACAGACCCAAGCTATTGTTGTTGTTTGGACGCTAAGTCATATCTGACTCTTTGCGACCCCATGGACTGTAGCCCTCCAGGCGCCTCTGTCCCTGAGATCTCCCAGAAAAATACTGGAGTGGCTTGCCACAGACCCAAGGGAAGGAACCAATAAAAAGAGAGGGGAGATAGAGGCAAGAGTTGGGACACGGAGGGCAAGGCTCTGAGGAAAGTGGAGGCCAGCATGGAGTCTAGGCGGAGGGCTGATTTTGAATAGGGAAACACCCAGGGCGATGCTCTGAGGTCAGAGGGAAGGGAGGAAGGGTGGGTCATGTGAAAAGTCTGCTGATGAGAAGGAAGTGGGAGGGAGTTCATATTCAAACTTCACAATTTTATTGAGTTAACATCTGGCTGCCTAGAAAGAAAACGGAGTTTAGTGATTATGTTACGGTGTATGCAAAGTGAAAGTAAAAGTGAAGTCGCTGAGTCGTGTCCAGCTCTTCCAGGCAAGAGTACTGGAGTGGGTTGCCATTTCCTTCTCCAGGGGAATCTTCCCAACCCAGGGATCGAACCTAGGTCTCCCGCATTGCAGGCAGATGCTTTACCATCTGAGCCACCAGGGAAGCTTAGAGGTCTTAAGGGGTCTTAGAGACTGGTAAAAATTAGACACAGTTATTGATGGGAGTGGAAGAACTGATCAATTTTAAGGACAAATAAAGCATTGATGAACAGCAACTAGGGACCCATGGATGTAGAAATCCACATTATTCCTTGAGCCCCTACTGCAAATGGAGCAGGCCCCGTGCATTTGTTACCTAATGCACAGCTATGGGCACCGCTCACAGCTGTGTTTAAAGTAATTTTATCTATTCTGTCTTATTTTTTCTTGTGACTTTTTATTTCAGAGGACATTCTAGATTTCAAATCTACAAATATAGATTTGAAAGCCATAAAGAAAGCTATAAATGAAGTAATGTTGGCCAACAAATGCATGTTCAAATCTAATCTGATGATATGTAAAAATATCTGGAAACTTAAGAGGCAACAGTTAAAACAATTTTTAAAGAAATCTACTTATATACTTGAACCTTTAAAAACAAACCAATAATGAAAAATTTTACAGGACAAAAAGCATAGTTTCTTTGGTAAACGATTTGTAAAGAAAGAGAGAGAGAATTGGGAATGGTGCCTATAGATTAAAAAAAAATGAAAGATGTATCAAACTACAGAATATGTGGACCTTATTTTCCCTGATTCTAACAAAATGTTTAAAAATTATGACACTGCAGAGAACTGGTAATTTAAACACTGATAGAATAATTGATCTATTAAGGAATTATTTTTCTTTGGTTTCATAAATGTACTGTGATTATGTGAAAAAAAAAAAATTCTTTGTCTTTCGGAGCTTATATAACAAAAACGTATCAACAAAATGATGCATCTGAGGTCCTAAAACACCCATAGGAGGGCAAGAGCCCAGAGGAGGTAAGGAAACCAGACTGGCTGTCCAGGGGTGAATTACTAAAGCTGGGTGGTAGCTAAACAGAGGTTTATTACACTACTCTATTTGTAATCATTTTTAAACTCACATCATCAAAAGTATAAAAAAGAAACAAAAGAAGGATCTCAGTCTGAAAATAAAATTTTAAAAAACCTAATTACCAAAGTATTCCTCACATATCGTTGGTTCAAATAATAATCATAAGCAAGGAATGATATGGAAGTGGGAGGTGAATGAAGCTAGGTATCCAAAGGCCGAGCACACAGCAAGCCCTCGATCGAGGTCGCGGACTCAGAAATAACTGGAGCCAATGGGAAAGTCAGTAACTTCTGAGTTACCACTAGGAGTCAGGTTTGTACACATCAAAGCCAGAAAGGACAATAAAAAAAAATAAATCATCATTTCTAGAAATGTGATCACCACTGTTCTTAATTCCTTTCAGTTGGGCAAAAGGAAGATAAGAACTTGAAGACTGTAAAGGTTTCTAAACACAATGTTAAAAAAAAAAAAGAAAAGTATAAAACCCAAGGAGCAGAACAACCTATATAGTATACATCTACTTGTATCAAAATATAAAAATGGATGTGTGTATTTTTTTAAAAAAAGACAAAATTGAAATAGATGGCTTTCCTCCCAATCTATTTTCTAGTACACATTACAAATAGCAAGCAAATTATCAGCTCTGAAAAATCTTTTGAAAAACTGAAAGCACTTTTTCTTCTTAAAGTTCTTTTTAAATAAATTACTAATTAGTTCAGCCTATTAAATACTGTCAAAATGTGAGAGCTGATGTAAATTCCAGGGGAAGTGAAAAGGCTTCTGTGAGAAGGGAGCACGAGGAAAGCTGTGCTAAAGTGGGACTAAGCATACAAGGACATCATGAGAGGAGTTACATGTGTTTGTTGCTCAGGCGTGTCTGACTCTTTGTGTCCCCAGGGACTGTAGCCTGCCATGGTCCTCTGTCCATGGGATTCTCCAGGCAAGAATACTGGCGTAAGTAGCCAGGCCCTTCTCCAGGGGATCTTCCCCATCCAGGGATCAAACCTGGGTCTCCGGCATTGCAGGCAGATTCTTTATGGTCTGAGCCGCCCAGGTGTTACACGGCAGAAGGCAATTATGCAGAGTGAGAGGCTGCTGCTGCTGCTGCTAAGTCGCTTCAGTCGTGTCCGACTCTGTGTGACCCCACAGACGGCAGCCCACCAGGCTCCGCAGTCCCTGGGATTCTCCAGGCAAGAATACTGGAGTGGGTTGCCATTTCCTTCTCCAGTGCATGAAAGGGAAAAGTGAAAGTGAAGTCGCTCAGTCGTGTCCGACTCTTAGCGACCCCATGGACGGTAGCCTACCAGGCTCCTCCATCCATGGGATTTTCCAGGCAAGAGTACTGGAGTGGGGTGCCATTGCCTTCTCCGAGAGTGAGAGGGGAAGGTGGTAAAAAGTTAGCATATCGAGTAAGGAATCAAGAGTCTAAAATAACATGGGAAGTTAAGGTTTTGATGGCTGGACCAAAGATGGTACCCGTCCATGTGACCCAGAAGCAAATGACCTGCTGTCACAACTATCTATTCACACTTAGCACAATACTCACACATGACAGAGTGAGCGTTTTATGAACATTCAGAGATCATTCAATCACTTACTATATGAACAAATGAACAGAGAACCTTAAACTGGTCTATGAGGGGTGAGAAGGCCTTCTGCAAACATGATTTGTAAAAAATCTGTAACATGAGACCGAAGGGACGGGGGCTTATTCCAGGAAAGCAGCTTCAAGAGAAGCCAAATAGAACACGATTGACAGGTCAAGGGTGGACACAGAGATTCAGAATTAAGAGTCTAGACTTCTTGTTTATTTTAATAGATTCTGGTTTGTGTTTTATCATGTTTGGTTACAAGAGATCATTGGAAGCACTTTGTTCTCATACTATTTCAAATGCATTCTGTAAATAATTCTGTAAATAAAACTATTATCAGTGAAAAAATGAAAATCAGTAATATGACGGGTGGGAATAAACAGGAACCAGAAATCAAATAGGGGTTTGAGTGGAGCCAAACTTCATCAGTTCATGAGTAGATGGTTTTCTATTGGGATGGGTTTTGCTTTCTATTTATACTGATAACCCTCTGGATTTGAGCAATGACTTTTTGGAATAAGTATGAGAATCCTAAATTTAAGATTAGAGGTTCAGATCAGTAGATATTATAGAATTTGATTTTTTTGTGGACATGGGTGCATATTTTTTAAATGATGCTGCAATGTCTGCATAAACTTTTGTAAAAAAAGTGATGGGAAATTAATATGGGTGGTTATCTCTGAATAAGAAGATAAAAAGCAAGGGCTGGAAAAGAGGGAGATGCTCATTTTTTAAATTGTACATGCTTCTGTGCTCCTTAATTTTTTAAATTAAGTTTATTATTTATATTGAAGATGTATTATTCATTGAAATATATATGTATGTATATAAATATATGTATATATGCATAAATATGGGTAGTCAAATCAAAAATAAGACTTGAATGCCTCAATTCCCTAAAAGTATATGTGCTTATTTACTTATATGTTTAAAAAATACATGTATTACTTATGTGTGTACGTATATACACACATATCTGAATGTACACATGTGAATATATACACATACTTGTGGATTCTTTTTTTCAATATTCTCACTTCAACTTGATATTATTCCATTCTTTCAAATTATTTGATATCTGTTTCCTCCTTCCAAATTGGGGTTATTTTAACATTTACTAATCAGTCCAGGTGGTGCAGTGGTAAAGACTCCGCCTGCCAATACAGGAGATTCAAAAAATGCAGGTTAGATCCCTGGGTCGAGAAGACCCCCTGAAGAAGCAAATGGCAACCCACTCCGGTATTCTTGCCTGGAGAATTCCATGGACAGAGGAGCCTGGCGGGCTATAGCCCATGGAGTTGTAAAGAGTCGGAAACAACTGAACATCAGCAATAGCAGTAATACCTTATAAATATTACAATCCACTCTTCTTTTTTATTTTTTTATTTTCTTGGCCGTACTGCAAAGCTTACGGGATCCTAGTTCCCTGACCAGGGATGGAACCCGTGCCCCATGCAGCGGAAGCATGGCATCTTATCTGCCGGACCACCAGGGAAGTCCCAGATCCACTCCTCTTTACATTTTAATTTTTCTAAGTCAACAGGTTGGTCAAAAATATTCAGGTCAGTTAAGAAGTCTGTTTTTTCAACCTAAAATAATCCTATTTGCATCTCTCCCAAAGGGTAATTCCCCAACCAGCAAGAATCAGAGGTAAAAAGCTATGAAAAATTCTAAGTAGGAGGTGGAGGGGAATGAAGTAAAGTGAAAACAAAGTCTAACAGGTTTAGTCACCAACCACACATGTGATCTTTATGGTGGGAATTACAGTCAAAATAAACTAAAACGCCCTCTTGTTCTGTTGTTCATCGAGACCCAGGGGCCACTGCAAAGTACCCATGGCGTGTGACCGTGTCCCTGTCACAGCAGGCACCTCATTCTACTGTGAGTGATTCTTGCGTAAGGTCTGATTCCTTACCGCCCGGCGGGGCCCACCAGGACAGGGACCAGGTAGGTGCTAATCACTGAGTCCCCACACCCTGCTGGACACCCAGCAAATAGTCTTGACACTTTTATCAGGTAAATGTCGTTAAGTCCTACCATTCTCTACGGTAGCAGGGAAGAATTGAAATTTGGTAACAAGAAAAACAGACCTAAAAAAAAAACCCAAAAAGTTTAAATTAACTACATCTTGTAAACAATCCTTATTATGTATTTTGTTCTATAAGTTAATAAATGGCCTAGAAGAAAAGTTCCCAAACTTTTCATAGTTTCGCAGAGGAAAACAGCAGTAGGAGAAAATAAATAGCATATAACTATTTCCAATTACTAATATTCTATGCTAACATTAATGACTTGGTTCATTACAAGTACAAAATGTAAAGAAAAGAAGTGCAGAAATGTATAGCTGGTCACAGGTGTGGACCACAGTACTAACGGTCAACCATAGCTTTTCATTACTGGCCAAGACATTCAGAGAGAAAAGTCCATCAAATGTAGTGAAAGTATTAAGTCACTCAGTCATGTCCTACTCTTTGCAACCCCATGGACTGTAGCCCACCAGGCTCCTCTGTCCACGGGATTGCCCAGGCAAGAATACTGGAGTGGTTGCCATTCTTCTCCAGGGGATCTTCCTGACTGAGAGATTGAACCTAGGTCTCCTACATTGCAGGTGGGCTTTTTACCATCTAAGCCACCAGGCAAGTGGAGTGAGTAGCTATTCTCTTCTCCAGGGGGTCTTTCTGACCCTGGGATTGAACTGGGGTTTCCTGCATTGCAGGCAGATTCTTTAACATTTGGGCTACAAAGGAAGCGCCCAAGTCCCTAAAAGGATTTCCAAAAACGACTCACACTTAGAAAACACATCAATAAATCTTCTGATGACATTTTGTTAAATTACATTTTAGGAAAATAAATTCTTTGGGAACCATTCACATTACTGTTTGAGTCCATTAGCCTAAATAATCAAATAACAGTTCATACAATTTTGTATACATGTGCAAGAGCATGTGTATAATGAATGTCTGTTTGTACAGTATAGAGTGTGTATGTACCTATTACTTTGCTTGAAATATAACCACCACACCATTACATGTAAATATGAATATGTCCTCTATTTATTTGTCTTCACCATTATCTAGTAATAACAGTTCATGAGCAAAAATAATACAGCATTGGACCCTTAGAACAGTTAAGTGGTTATGAACAAATTTTTATGTATGATAAATTTTACAACACATAAAATTCCTAACCTGCATCTTTAAAAAACAATCATTAAAAAAAAAAAGACCCAATATACTTTAAACAATCATCATAATTGAAACAATGAACAAATGTCATTTTTTTCCGCAAAGGAAGTACTTGGCCACCTCCCACACTGTCAAGGACTCCAGCCAAAAATAACAGTAATTAGGCTTGTAACCTCATATGTATGGATCTGATCTAGTCAAGCCAAAAATAGCTCTGATTGTGCATCAACTGTAGGCATTTGTTTCAGAGGCTGTGTCATACAGGCCAAGTCAGGCAAATTACAGTGAAAGCACACTGGAATATAATTGAACTTGAGAAAAATTCAAGCTCTTTTAATGTGATTGAAAGGTCTTTTCAATTATATTGTAGCACATGAGGGTACCCAGGATACCATTAGCTATTTCTTAAACTCCCTAAAATATATGTTAAACCAGCAAAAGAGAATTCACAAACGCACGCATTTCTTAAAAACTGGGTGGAGGAACCGCAAGTTACCTGTCTGGAGCCATCACTAGAATCCGTCCTCCTGGAAACCTTCCTCCAAGGGGAGGGGCGGCACTGCCTTTGGGGGTGCCCACCCGCAGCTCGCCCACCCCTAGCGCAGCTTCAAACTCTTGGGGTTCCTTCTGAGAACCGCCTGCCAGGGCTTCCCTCACATCTGTCTGGGATGCCCTCACCTTCCTTCTGACCCTACCGGGGAGAAATCTCCCAGGAACAGCTAAAATATAAGTGCTTTCCCTGTGCGGACACCATCCTGAGGACTCGGTGCGGACCCACTCACTCAACCCTCCCCGAAAACCCACCCAGAAGGGAGGAGCCGCCCATGATCTCCACCCGACAGAGAAGCAAACCAAGGCTTCTGGAAGCAAACACAGAGCTAACACGGAGAAACCTGTCTGCCGGGTTTCAACCCAGGCATGTGGCCTCCAGAACGTGAACTCAGTGCTATGCTATACTACTATTCCGTGTTATTTAAAAGGCTGTTCTGCCCAAGCTGGCAATGCCTCCTCTTTTGTGTTTGAGCTTGAGGGTCGGATACTCTCAATGCCTTTTCTGATCCCCACTGGGGCCTCCACAGTGTGTGCCCACGCACCCTGGCTTCTCTGGCATTGAGAGCACGCACGCACGTGTGTGGAAGGTTACTCCTTCCAGGCCTAAATCACCTGCGAAAATCATAAACACCACATGAACATCTATCCTGGCCACCCAACGTCCTGACCCACAGTATTTATCTGCGTTGTCGTTGTTGTTCAGTCGCTAAGTTGTGCTGGACTCTTTGCGACCCCATGGACCATAGCCCTCCAGGCTCCTCTGTCCATGGGATTCTCCAGGCAAGGATACTGGAGAGGGTTGCCATGCCCTCCTCCAGGGGATCTTCCTGACCCAGGGATCGAACATGCATCTCCTGCATTGGCAGGTGGATTCTTTACTGCTGAGCCACCAGAGAAGCCCCTATTTATCCATGCCTCCCTAATTTTTCATGATCAAGCTTAAATCCCAACTCTTGGAAACTTCTATACATAAATCCAGAAAAGCTGTTTTTCTTACCCTTCTGTGCATCCTACAGAACTTCATCTACCCAAATGACTGGATGGAATGCAGTATCTATTTAAGGGTATTTAACGGGGCTTCCCTCATACCTCAGTTGTAAAGAATCCGCCTGCAATGCAGGAGACCCTGATTCAATTCCTGGGTTGGGAAGATCCGCTGGAGATGGAATAGGCTACCCATCCCAGTATTCTCGGCCTTCCCTTGTGGCTCAGCTGGTCAAGAATCTACCTGCAATGTGGGAGACCTGGGTTTGATCCCTGGGTTGGGAAGATCCCCTGTAGAAGGGAAAGGCCACCCACTCCAGTATTCTGGCCTGGAGAATTCCACGGACTGTATGGTCCATGGAGTCGCAAAGAGTCGGACACGACTGAGTACCTTTCACTCCCTTCACTTCACAGCTGTATCCCCCTCGCCCATGGTCACTTGTCTTCTCATTTATTTCCCCAGCTCTCCACTCTGCGCAAACTTCTTTTCCATCTCTGAAATTTTTAAGTTACCTGATGGGTAAATCTCTCTTCCATCTTCTCTAGTGGTAGGAAAATGGACCCCACTGCGCAAGCTGAACTCACACCTGTCAGAGCTAGTGACCAGACAAAACGTCTTGACTACCTTACTCAGGCCCACTCGGCAGGATGACTCACAGTGGAAAATCGAGTTGAAAATGTCTTTTCCCAAGGGAAAAGGAAGCAGCCAATATCTGATCTAACGGATCAGCAGAACTGGAGTGGGGATGTGGAGGAGGGGAGGGGGGCTGAGCAACAAAGCCCCACAAAGCTCTCGGGAGAGCAGCCTCTCTCCCCTTTGGCTCCTTTTGGGATCCAGATTTCACAACGACAGGCCGCAGTTCTGGCTCAAAGATGAATTTCCATTTTCCACACTCAGATACACCCAATTTCAACAAGATCGTTTCATCGTTTCAAAAGGGTGTATCATCACTGCTGAGGTCATGGGCATTAGAATCTTGTAATATTCATGTGTACATTGCAACTACAAGCCAGCGATTTTACTCACTACTCTTAACAAAAGATCAGTAAGTTACACTCACAGTGATCTTACTAAAATAGCAGCACTAAACAGCCTGCTGGAGTTATCTGCCATGGAGAGGAACCCATCGGGTTTCCCTCAATGCTCTGCCACAGGACAGGCCTGGGACGCTGCGTCCCTGCCACTTGTTTGAGTCAGGGCGTATACCGAAGCCACTCTTGGGGTGCACGGCTTGGAAGAATCTGTAAACTTCCCACTTGGGACTGAAAAGCAGGATCCTCATTTGCTGTCCGAAGAATTGACTTTACAAGCGGCTGCCGCTTGGACCCAGACCTGGGCAGGGACAGGCAGCAGGAAGAAGAAGGGGCACAGCCTATCCGTAAAGCGTGGCAAATCATTCCGGGTTTAAATATGCAGTCCTTTCCGAGTCGCAGACTCACGGTTCCCGATATTCACGAAGGTCGAGGACAGTCCGTCATTTCTAACTTTGCCGAGAAACACACCTGAGTCACGGGCACGGCCAGGCAGGCGCCGGGGTTCCCTGGGCTGGTGGGCAGCCTGCCCTGCGTCCACTCCTCAGACGTTCCCTGTCCTTTCACTCTTCTTTGTCAAGAGTGCAAGATTCCACCAAACCCCAAGCCCTCGGGCCCTCCCTCCGAAAACCTGCCCAGACCGCCCGTCTCCCCTCCTGGTCCGGCCCGCACCTCCCACCCAGACCACCGCGCCGGCCTCCGCGGCTCACAGGCCCTTCCCTGCTGGACCCCATGTGCAGCCACCAGCCACGAGAGCCAGTCCACTCCCTCCCTCATTCTCACCGAGGCATCTGCTGGCATCCTCAACACACTCTGCAATTACCTTACGTCCACTTGTTTGATGCATGGCCATATGTCACTAGCCGTGATTTTTGGCCAGGGTGATTTTGCTCTTCAAAGTGTATCTGACAATGTCTAGAGACACTTCTGGTTGTCACAGCAGAGGGGAGGGCTTGGCATCCACTGGGTGTAGGCCAGGGATGCTGCTAAACATCCCACGACACACAGGACAGCCCTGTAGACAGAGTTATCTGCCTGAAACGTCAAGAGTGCCAAGACTGAGAAACTCTGCTTTGTGGGGTTTACGGTGTTTTAGGCACTAAGTCATGTCTGACTCTTGTGACCCCATGGACTGTAGCCTGCCAGGTTCCTCTGTCCATGCAATTCTCCAGGCAAGAATACTGGAATAGGCTACCATTTCCTTCTCCAGGGAATCTCCCTGACCCAGGGATTGAACCCATGTCTCCTGCACTGCAGGCAGTGCTAAGTGCTAAAGAACTGAGCCACCTGGGAAGCCCCAAACTCTGCTTTTAAATGATCCATATTTGAACGGACATCTGAAAAAGGTTCAATATTCCTTTAATCATATTCTCTATTCCTCTTTTGTCCTAGTAATTATTTCCAAATGGAGCAATAAAAGATAATTTGGATTACAATCTTATACTTTAACATAATGAACAGCAGTACATGACAACAATAACTGTCGCCTTGGGTGTGAAGGGAACCAGCCTTCACATTTGCACCAGAGCTAAAGGACTCACATGTATTCTGTTGTCAAATATGAAAAAAAACTAGGCAAGAAGAGGTGCAACTTCTGCTATCACTTGGCTAAGATATAAAAATCCCAGATATATCCTGGTATTCCATCTCAGGATACCTGGATGGAAAGCTTTTCACACTATGCCAGGCTAGAGTATCAACATGCAAAACAGTGTGGTGGTTAAAACTTGTCGTGGGTTCAAATCCTGGTCCATCTCTTCTTATCTCTATGACATTAAATTACACTCTAGACCTCAGTTTCCTCATCCATAAAATGGGGGGGGGGGTAGGGAGGAAAAAAAACAGCACCTGCCTCACAAAAGTGTGTGAGATTCAGAAAAGACAACAGGGTAAATGTTTAGAATACTACTTTAGCTTGTAGTTAACATTCACATGGAATTCTCCAGGCCAGAATACTGGAGTGGGTAGCCTTTCCCTTCTCCAAGGGATCTTCCCAACCCAGGGATCGAACCCAGGTCTCCTGCACTGCAGGCGGATTCTTTACCAGTTGAGTCACATGGGATGCCCAAGAATTACCTGTTATCATCTAACCATATGCAAATATTTCACACCTCATCGCCCTGTCACTTGCATGAGTAATCAAGAAAACTGATTTTGGTCTCCTGTTGAATGGGTATACCTGGGAATTAATTTAAAAACTAAGAAAAATAATGAAAATATCAACTCCATCAACATCTATATCTAGTACTTTATAAACTTTTATGCCTTTAAGTATTTTATTTAAGGAGAAGGAAATTATTCTTAATATATAATATTTCAAACACAAAAGAAGTAGAAGGTTTGAGTAAGTCAAATAAAGTTATCACTTAAGAAAGTTTTAAATATATATACAATCTCTACTTTTATTGAAAACTTTCCAAAATGCCTTAATGTGAAATGACAGTTTCCAAGTAAATTCAGTAATAAATTTGTACAGTTTACAAATCTTTACAGTAGTACTATGTACCACTATGTATGATACCATGTCTAGATTTTACTTAACACTATCTTTATTAAAAAAAAAAAAAAAAGACTTGGTTTGACATTTCTTTCATGGATTAAATTAGGCAATTAGTTATCCTTAAAAATAAGTTGTAATAAGCAGTTAATGACTGTAACAGCCATACAATGCATCTTCCCCTAAACCATTTCTGACTCAACTACTATAAAACAATCATTTAGATTTCATCAGGAGACTGAGATGTCAAATAAGTTTCTTTACATTTGGCAAACTGAACATCTTATATGACTTCCTCAAGAGAAACATATTTTGATGTAGAAATATTTTAAACAGCAGCTCAGAGTTTAAGCTAAAATTACCAATCACATTTGTTGTTAAACAAAGGCGTTATCCACAATGATAGCCACAAGAAAGCAAAAGACCAAAATAGTCATCATATTCAATCTACCACTGACGTCAAGAGAACAAACCAACAAGACCCCACAAAATGATGCTACTACAAACTCGTTAATGAGAATTTTCTGTTTGACATAAAACTGTTTCCAACAAAACCTATTAACAGCAATGACAAAATTCCTAAAATTCACCTAAGACACAAGCAGGTTTATCTATAAAACACACAACCTTTCCCTCTACCTATGACGTAGGAAAATTCTGACAACTTTCACTGTTCCGTGTTCTTGTATGCCCCAGCTACACAGCTCTGTAACACCCGTATGCTCGTGATCCAGGGTTAGTGACACATTCGTGTCTGCTTACAGTCTCACCTACCCCGTTAGATCTCTCTGAGTGTATTATTCCCATCATCGTTTATTTGACTTGCTGTTTTGTCATTCATCTGTACGCAAACACGCCGACTGAAGTGAGTCGGTTTCTTGTAACAAGGGCGTACATTTGGTTTAATCTGTTTCAACTCTTTTCATCAAATCTCCAGTGGAAGAAATCAGGAAGGGTGGGAATACATACAACGTTACAATCCATTCACTTCACATAGACAATCCACAGGCGCTTCCACGAACATGTCTGTCACCCCAGGGGTCTCTGCACAGTCACGTTACCAGGGATGACAGGTCAGCCGGCCCCCGTGATCTGAGCCACCTGGGCCCCCCGCCCCGCACGTCACATTCTGGAGCAGCGCTGAGAAGGGACTGCTCGCTCAGGCTGCGGTCCTAGGAGTCCTCCCCCACTACCTCTCCATGGCAACGCGGCTACAGAAAAGCCAGTCCACCTCTTACGCAAATGAAAAAGAGGCCACAAATGTCAGCAGTCACAACATCCACCTCTTCCCTCCCTGCTTAATTTCCTTCTTAAAGTAACAGCGGTGCATTCTTCTCATTCTGTATTTTCAGAACACCTTCCACTGTTCCATGGATGGGAGAGCAGTTTAGGAAAATCAGAGTTAAAAAAAAATCCATCTGTATGACCACTTACATAACGTAACTGAGAATCCAAAGATGGGTATGATTTGCTGAGGCTCATTTACCGAGGCAGTATCTCACTGCGTCCCCTTTGTATGGGGCATCCTAGTGTTTGAGAGAAGAATCCTTTATGATATTAACCATCCTGTAATTTGGCTTTCTTAGAGAGACACACAGAGAAAGAGGAGCAGGGAAACCATCCATTGATTACCAGGATGCACTCAGCAATCAACATACATTGTTCCTTCTGCAAGTTCATGTTTATTCAGAAAAATCAAGGTTTGTTTTTACTTTTTGGACCAAATAGTCAATTATCTATTAATAATGCTACAGAATGGAAAAGCTGAATAGATTATCCTTCAACTGTTATCAGGTTTAGGTTATATGGCAATTGAACAGTTTCCTTTCATAAATATATTTTTTAAAAATATATAATGACTAGTTTACACTTCATATGGCTACAGATAGGACAACGGAAGCAATTCTTGTCCACAGAACCTTGACTAACAGTACCTGATAAATTTTAAAATGCCCTTATCTTAAAACATATGTTTTAATCCATAAGATGCAACAAAGTATCAAATTCTGTAAACTGTCATTTGACATGTGATTTTCTATTAAGGAGACTTCTGACTGAATTCGCAGGGAGCAAGCTCCCATTGGTGGTTGATGAATAACATAAATGTGGATGTGATTGTCTTAGTATCCTCTACAAGATGTATTTTCCAAGGGAAAACAAATTAGAATTCAAAACACTTACATCACCTAAAAAACAAAAAATTTTAACTATACGGAGGAGTGTGGACACTTTTCCTGTCTCATGAAAAATGCAGTTTTAAAAGTTTCATTAATTACTCAGCATTTATCAAACACCTACCAGTGTGCCAGGCAACCTAAGTGTGGGAACAAATGTGAAAGAAAGAGATGTCGATATTTAAGACGAAACCTAAATGATGTGGAAAGAACTGCATCTGGCATAGCCAGGGGGACACACAACTCAAACAAAAGCCCGGAGGCAGGAGGGGCCGCTGCAAGCCAGCACGTGGGGCAGGCCTGACACACAGTGCTCAAACAAGGTGCCTGCTGTATCAATACACGAAAAATTACATGTGATCCATGTGCACATGGAGGGCGAAAAGGGCGGAAGGTCCAACAGCTGAGCATCAGCTGCGGTTCCGGAGCGGTGGGACGAGACACTTTCACAGTGGCCCGCTCTGGGGTGGGAGGTGCTGCCCCTCAGTTGGTCCAGCCCAGGGACGTGACAGCTGGACCATAGAGAAAGCTGGGCGCTGAAGGACTGATGCTTTTGAACTGCGGTGTTGGAGAAGACTCTTGAGAATCCGTTGGACTGAAAGGAGATCCAGCCAGTCCATCCTAAAGGAAATCAGTCCTGAATATTCATTGGAAGGACTGATGCCAAAGCTGAAACTCCAATACTTTGGCCACTGATGCGAAGAGCTGACTCACTGGAAAAGGACCCTGATGCTGGGCAAGACTGAAGGCAGGAGAAGAAGGGGACGACAGAGGATGAGATGGCTGGATGGCATCACCAACTCGATGGACATGAGTTTGAGCAGGCTCCAGGAGTTGGTGATGTACAGGGAAGTCTGGCATGCTACAGTCCATGGGGTCGCAAAGAGCGGGACACAGACCTGAGCGACTGACCAGAACTGAGGGTTCTGGAGGATTCCCCAGGGCGAAGCTCTCAGGAAGAGGTATGAGTCCGCAGCAGAAGTGGAGTCAAGAGGTTCTGGGCAAAGCATGAAGCTGGAAACAGTACATCAAGTCAGTCGAACCACAGGCAGGTGGGCATCCAGCCTTTCTGAAGTTCAAGTGTAAAAGAGAAGGATGTGGCTGCAGAAGTAGACAAGCTTAGGAAGGACTAAAAGCCATAGAAAGGACCTGAGCCTTTATCCTGAGGTACATGGTAACAGTACAGGATTTCAGAGAACATGTGATACCAGATTAAAAATTACTCAAGTGATCACTCAAATTGCTTTTGCTTCTACAGTGGGAATTCCTCCCCCTCGGGGAGGGGTGGGAAACTCTGTGAGATAAGCACATAGGAATGACTATGTATCCCAATGAAACAAGTCATTAAGTATACAGACAGTAAGCTACCTTAAAGAGAGGTGCTGAATGAAATTTTCTTTTTTCAAAGCCTTGAACAGATCAACCTAGTGTGTAACAGATCATCAGACTTGTATCAAGAGACCAGGAATACAGTGTCAACAGCGCCACCGTCTCTAAGGGGCCGTATGAGCCTGGGATGCCTGCCCAAGTTGGGGGGTCACCCCACAAAACCGGGGATCCACCTCCTACCTATAGGTTCCATTCCATAATACAGCATCCCCACATAAGCTCTTTATTCAAGCTATCTGTCTCCCAAGCTAGACTTTATAGGCTAGAGCCACATTTTGTTCCTTTTTATAAACCTACATTTGCTCCATCAGAAATCCCCCAAAATATTTTGAACAAATACTCTTCAGGTTCTTTTCAGCTATTAAGAGCAATGACTCTAGAATTTTATTTGGGAATCAATTTCAAAAGAGCCAGCCAACTCAACAGTGGGCCTCAAATGTAATTTATATCACCAATTGCTTCCTTTCACCTTCTTTTGACAATCTGCGTTTCACTAAACACAGGACTGGGAGAATGCTATTTTCAAAAAACTAAAATTTTCAGACTGACTTGCAAGCACTTTATAAACACAGGAAACATAAATTTTTTATGTTTTCCAAATCACCAGCACTACTGAAAGTGAAAGTGAAGTCGCTCAGTCATGTCTGACTCTTTTCGACTCCACGGACTGTAGCCCACCAGGCTTCTCTGTCCATGGGATTTTCCAGGCAAGAGTACCGGAGCGGGTCGCCATTTCCTTCTCCAGGGGTCTTTAGGGATCGAACCAGGGTCTCCCCCATTGCAGGCAGACGCTTTACCCTCTGAGCCACCAGGGAAGCCCCAGCAAATGCTCCCAGATCAAAACCCTCTACTTTACAGTAGCATTTTGGTTTTAAATGATCTTCGTTCTTAAATCCACACATTCAGCTTCTAGATTCCGTAAAAATGGAGAAAGGAACATACCCAGACATCCGAGAGATACGGAGGCAGTTTTAAAAACAGACATAATAGCAGTGAGAATACATCTGATCATCTGGATTTCTTCCTTCCCACACTAAAGAGGGGCTTCCCTGGTAGCTCAGCTGGTAAAGCATCTGCCTGCAATGCAGGAGACCCAGTTCAATTCCTGGGTCAGGAAATTCCCCTGGAAGAGACGTGATGACCCAGCATTCAGGCTTCAGGGATTTATTAACTCACGCCCTAATATTCTTCACATTTTACAACCATTGTGTGATGATTATTGACTGTTAGGAGGGATTTTGAAGATATATCAACTCCCCTCCCATCCTTCAAAAATACATTTCATACTGACCATTCTAACCTATTTAGAAAAGGTAACTGAGATGACCTTTTAAAATCGTTTATGTCTGAGATTGTAGGATGTGCAGATTAACTTCAAGACCATCTTCTAGACAACAGACTCACAAGCCAAACTCCCAGAATGGGGGCAAGGGTGAGCATGAGCTTGCTTTTAAGTTCCTAGGCTAGGGACTCCTCACCATTTCGAGGGTGAGGACTTCTTTTTAACAAAACTTCTGGAGCCCTTCCAGGGATCATGGATATAGTTTTACTTCCTGATTGATTTAGGAACCTTATTGATGATAAAAATATAAAAAAGCAACTTTCAAGTGGGTCTGTATTTCACTAGTCACAATACTATCTATATTACTGATCTAATTAAAATAAAGGAGCATCAAAACATGACTGAAAATAACTAAATTAAAATAATTAAAATCTAATTAAAATAAAAGAGCATTAAAATGACTGAAAGATCACCACACCAAGTTGGTTTTATCTCAGTAATAAAAGGATAGCTTGACAACAGAAAAATCTATTCCTACAATTCACTACAATTTCATAAGGAAAAATATCACTATAGAAGTCAAAAGACCAGAGTGATAAAAATTGCATACCAATTCCTATCAAAATGCCCAGAAGGTTATAATTAGAAGATAATTTCTGAAACTATGTAAATAAGATCCACAAGAAGCTAACTGTGACCACTGTATTTAACTGCAGACTACCAGAAGCATTACCATCAATGTCAGAATTTAATCAGTGGTACTATTTAATACTTTAACTAGAGATACTGGACAACTCGATAAAATAAGAAAGGAAATTTTAAAGAGGCATGAAAATTGTAAAGGAAGAAACAAAATCATTTATTTGCAGCTGATATGACAATCTAATGAGGAAAACTAAGAAAATCAACTGAACTGGAAGAATGAGTAAGAATTCAGTAAAGTGTGTGTGTGCTCAGTTGGATCTGACTCTCTGCAGCCCCATGGACCATACAGCCCGCCAGGTGCCTCTGTCCATGGGATTCTCCAGGCAAGAATTCTGGATTGGGTTACCATTTCCTACTCCAGGGGATCTTCCCGACCCAGGGATTGAACCTGCATCTCTTGTGTCTCCTGCATTGGCAGGTGGATTTTTTCCCATTGCACCACCTGGGAAGCCCTAAAGTAGCCATATACAGAGTCAACTCACAAAAGTAGATCGTTTTAATGTACTTTTAAATATACCACAAGCAAAACCAAAAACAGAACATATAGATAAGGTAAATGTGGCAAGATGTTAACATACGTGAATTTAAGTGAAGGAAACATGAGTATCAGTTAATCTTAGTGCTTTTGAGACTATCACATTCCTTTAGCCTAAAGCTCCATATAACATGGGAAGTAAATTCAAGACACTTCCTTCCTCCTCAAATCTCCCGTTGCCCATTACGCTGCTCACCGTTTATTTATCCTGTTTCACCTCCAAATAAATCTGAGGGCGTTTAAGCTTATTTTCTGCTCTGTATTCTGTTCTGTGGCTCTTCATTAACTCATCACTCTAGATCTCAGCTTTTGTTCCAATTTTTGTACCCAATGGAGGCTAAATCTACTCTGGACCCTAAAACGGCCCAGAGGCTTTCTAGCCCAGTACATATCTCTGTTAAGTAAATTGCTGAGCAATGAAATGTAAAACAGAAGAACCAAATGTTACGTCATCCTTGCCTTGAGTATTCCATGAAGCACGGTCCCCTTAAATGATGTACTGAGACCTCCATGTCTCACTGCATTGACGTTACAAACCGTACTGGCTTCATCGGATCCTTGTCTTGGGTACATGTTTATCTACATCACTGTGCTCGTTTTGGGCTTAACTTGCTTTGTGAGCAGGTCGGTGCTTTTTGACCATGAGGATGAAATCTCATGCGTCAAAACCACAATGCTGGCTGAAAGAATTCAACTCATATCTTGAAATTTGCTAACTCAGAAAATATTCTAGTTCAGAAGTCAAGCACTCAACCAGAAGGATGAATGATTTCTTCTCTCCCAGACTGGGTATTTGGTGAGAGGAAGACATAAAATGCCTGCATTGTATCACCTGGTTTGTGGCAACTCCTGGTTTGTGGATCAAGCACAGAGGTTTTCTATTTTAAATATAAGCTATGAAAGATAACAAAATCAGTAAGATAATAAATTAGTTTTAAAAAATTAGTAAGAATAATTTTAATTGAAGAATTGTTTTCTTTCCACTTTAGATTCCTCAAGTATAAGTTCTAATAGCCCCTTGTGACTTTTGGTTTGCAACATAAATTACAATTTTAATTCTATAATAATTTAGGTAATTGTTTCATATTATACTTTCCCACCAGAGAAGGAAATGGCAACCCACTCCAGTACTCTTGCCTGGAAAATTCCATGGATGGAGGAGCCTGGTAGGCTGCAGTCCATGGGGTCGCAAGGAGTCAGACACGACTGAGTGACATCACCTTCTTTCTATAGTTCCTTTCGGAGATGGACATGGCAACCCACTCTAGTGTTCTTGCCTGGAGAATCCCATGGCCGGAGGGACCTGGTGGGCTGCAGTCTATGGGGTTGCAGGGAGTCGGACACGACTAAGCAACTAACACACACACACACACACACACACACACACACACACACACACACACACTTTCCCACCAAGCAAAAAACTCTACAAGAAGAGGAACCTTGTCCATCTAGTTTTGCATTGAAGTCTGACTCCTCAGCATGAAGACATTCAATCTTCATGGAAGAGTGGATGACAGTAGATCAAACTGAAACAAACGACAATAAGTTTCTCAAATAGATATTTAAAATACAAGTATTTTTATTAAAAGTATTGCAGGATAAATATAAAATATTACAATCCTGAATCAGCTTCTCAAATGCTCAGAGTTTTTAATGAGCAAGAAGCAAGACATTTTTGATCAAATAATATGCTATGCCATCAAATCATGTTAATTAGAAAAGTGAAAAAAAGTTCTACGATAATCATTAGATTAAATGGAAATAAACCAAGCATACAACAGCAAGAGAATGTGAATTATGACGAAGTAATATGATGCAATGTCATGCAGTCATTTGAAACAAAGTCTAAAACGAATACTAATGACATTGAGAATACTAGTGACAGACACCATTAAAGGGGAGCACCAGAGATAAGAACTGTATGATCCCAACTGTGCTTTATGATGTATACATACATAATTACATGTTCATATGCATATGTGTGCAAAGGTACACATATATAGTCTAGACACATGCATACATATACATATATGAAATATGGCAAATTGTTGTAGTTATTTCTGGATGACACAGTTCTGACTGACTATAATTTTTGTGGATCTTTCAGATTTTCTGCAATAAACATATCAACAATTTTTTTTTTTTTTTTGCTAACTCTGCCTACAGAGGGAGAGAAAGATGGACCTTAATTTCCACAGCATAAACGTAAGTTTCAATCTAATTACTGACACAGTCATCAGTCAAATGTGTGAACCAAACATAATACTCTAACATGCCCCACACCGGATCAGAGCTGACTAAAGGAGCTCAGATCAAAGTTACCTGAATGCAGAGCAGACGCTTTATATACCTGCTGCTGAGAGCCGAGCGCTCGAGTTTGAAAGCTACTAGCTTTCAAGTAGGGGCTTCTCTGGTAGCTCAGCTGGTAAAGAATCCGCCTGCAATGCAGGAGACCTGGGTTCAATCCCTAGGTTGGGAAGATTCTCTGGAGAAGGGAAACAGAGGAGCCTGGTGGGCTACACTCCATGGGGTCGCCAAGAGTCAGATGCAATAGAGCGACGAAGCACAGCACAGCTTTCAAGCATAGTAGACTCTTCTTGCAATGCAGAGAAAAGATCTATCTTTTTTTTTCTCTGATTTTAACAAGATATCTCTTATTTTTAACGGTGAACAATGAAAATGTATACATTTTCTCTCCTGTTATCCTACTTGTAAGACTCTTTATTAGAAAACATTACCTTAAATATGGAATAATAAAATAATCACCATCCATGCAAGTATTTGTCACAGTAGTACTTATTTTAGAGAAGAATGGGAAGCCACCACATAACAGAGTTGTGCATGTTTATTCTTGTGGTCTTAGGTCATCTCTTGTCTTGTCTGGGGTTTGACAAAACTGGGAAAGCAAAAGTGATGTTTTATTTTCTCTCCCACCAGATCCTGACTGCAGCGGCACGTAACCTCCACACTTGTCCTCCTAGTACCAACAGGCTCGTTCAGTTCAGACATGGAGTCAATTCTGCTCTTACCAAGTGCTGGTACAGGTCAACGATTCCCCCCAAGGGCCTGAGAACCTTTCTATTGGTTTTCTGCACCAAGACTCGCAGTATCTATTTATGTTTTCCTGATCTATCCAAATATTTGGGTTAGTTTATAATTAAGAACAAGACCTTCTAGAACTAACACCCAAAAAAGATGTCCTTTTCATTATAGTGGACTGGAATGCAAAAGTAGGAAGTCAAGAAACACCTGGCGTAACAGGCAAATTTGGCCTTGGAGTACAAAATGAAGCAGGGCAAAGGCTAATAGAGTTTTGCCAAGAGAACGCACTGGTCATAGCAAACACCCTCTTCCAACAACACAAGAGAAGACTCTACACATGGACATCACCAGACAGTCAATATCAAACTCAGACTGATTATATTCTTTGCAGCCAAAGATGGAGAAGTTCTATACAGTCAGCAAAAACAAAACCAGGAGCTGACTGTGGCTCAGATCATGAACTCCTTATTGCCAAATTCAGACTTAAATTGAGAAAGTAGGGAAAACCACTAGACCATTCAGGTATGACCTAAACCAAAACCCTTATGATTATACAGTGGAAGTGACAAATAGATTTAAGGGGCTAGATCTGATAGAAAGAGTGCCTGAAGAACTATGGATGGAGGTTCGTGACATTGTACGGGAGGCAGGGATCAAGACAGTCCCCAAGGAAAAGAAAGGCAAAATGGTTGTCTGAGGAGACCTTACGTATAGCTATGAATAGAAGAGAAGCGAAAGGCAAAGGAAAATAGGAAAGATATACTCATTTGAATGCAGAGTTCCAAAGAAAAGCAACGAGAGATAAGGAAGCCTTCCTCAGCGATCAAGGCAAATAAATAGAGGAAAACAATAGAATGGGAAAGTCTAGAGATCTCTTCAAGAAAATTAGAGATACCAAGGGAACACTTCATGCAAAGATGGGTACAATGAAGGACAGAAATGGTATGGACCTAACAGAAGCAGAATATATTAAGAAGAGGTGGCAAGAATGCATAGAAGAACTATACAAAAAAGATCTTCTCGACCTAGATAATCACCATGGTGTGATCACCAACCTAGAGCCAGACATCCTGTAAAGTGAAGTTAAATGGGCCTTAGGAAGCATCACTACAAATTAAGGGAGGTGATGGAATTCCAGTTGAGCTATTTCAAATCCTAAAAGATGATGCTCTGAAAGTGCTGCACTCAATATGCCAGCAAATTTGGAAAACCCAACAGTGGCCACAGGACTGGAAAAGGTGTTTTCATTCCAATCTTAAAGAAAGGCAATGCCAAAGAATGCTCCAACAACCACACAATTGCACTCATCTCACACGCTAGCAAAGTAATGCTCAAAATTCTCCAAGCCAGTCTTCAACAGTATGTGAACTGTGAACTTCCAGATGTTCAAGCCAGATTTAGAAAAGACAGAGGAACCAGAGATCAAATTGCCAACATCCGTTAGATCATCGAAAAAGCACGAGTTCCAGAAAAACATCTACTTCTGCTTTATTCACTATGCCAAAGCCTTTGACTGTGTGGACCACAACAAACTGTGGAAAATTCTTAAAGAGATGGGAATATCAGACCACCTGACCTGCCTCTTGAGAAATCTGTATGCAGGTCAGGAAGCAACAGTTAGAACTGCACATGGAACAACGACTGGTTCCAAATAGGAAAAGGAGTACGTCAAGGCTGTATATTGTCACCCTGCTTATTTAACTTATATGCAGAGTACATCATGAGAAATGCTGGGCTGGAGGAAGCACAAGCTGGAATCAAGATTGCCAGGAGAAATACAAATAACCTCAGATATGCAGATGACACCACCCTTATGGCAGAAAGTGAAGAAGAACTAAAGAGCCTCTTGATGAAAGTGAAAGAAGAGAGTGAAAAAGTTGGCTTGAGGCTCAACATTCAGAAAATGAAGATCATGGCATCTGGTCCCATCACTTCATGGCAAATAGATGGGGAAACCGTGGAAACAGTGACAGACTTTATTTTTTGGAGCTCCAAAATCACTGCAGATGGTGACTGCAGCCATGAAATTAAAAGATGCTTGCTCACTGGAAGAAAAGTTATGACCAACCTAGACAGCATATTAAAAAGCAGAGACATTACTTTGCCAACAAAGGTCCATCTAGTCAAGGCTATGGTTTTTCCAATAGTCATGTATGGATGTGAGAGTTGGACTATAAAGAAAGCTGAGTGCTGAAGAATTGATGCTTTAGAACTGTGGGTGTTGGAGAAGACTCTTGAGAGTCCGTTGGACTGCAAGGAGATCCAACCAGTCCATCCTAAAGGAAATCAGTCCTGAATATTCATTGGAAGGACTGATGCTAAAGCTGAAACTCCAATACTTTGGCCACCTGATGCGAAGAACTGACTCATTGGAAAAGACCCTGATGCTGGGAAAGATTGAGGGCAGGAGAAGAAGGGGATGAAAGAGGATGAGATGGCTGGATGGCATCACTGACTCAATGGACATGAGTTTGAGTAAACTCCGGAAGTTGGTGATGGATAGGGAAGCCTGGCGTGCTGCAGTCCATGGGGTTGCAAAGAGTCAGACATGAACAAACGACTTAACTGAACTGAACTGACTGATAATTAAGAATGTTTTCCCATGATAATCTTTTTTTCCAGAGCTTATAACACATTTCTATGCTATTTCTCTTATTTTTACCCTTGGTAAACTTTATCTTCTAATTTGACCAGGAGAAAAATCCCATTTCTCTTCTTTTTAAACAAACCATAAAATGATCTCAGGACCTCTCAATGTTTAAAGGGTAGGAAGTAAAATTTGACTAGGCCTGCCAGAGAAAAGTCCAACACACACAAAAAAACCTACCACATCAGAAAGTATTTGTAATAATTTTATATTTCGTCTTAGGCAAACCAGTATTCTGAAACACTACATACTTGAGACAAATATCCTTTTAGGTTTTCCCCAAAATGGGTATGTGAATTAAAGCAGCTGCCTAGAAAGTCTTGTGATCTAGGGAAAAATGACAGCCGTGAAGTGTAACAGGCACATGGCCCAGGTTACAGGAACGATATAACTCCTCCAACAATGAAAATCAGATTATTTTAAATACCACTTTTTAAATTTTTTTTTTAATTATTAAAGTATGGTAACACATTTACAGGAGACTTGCAAAATACAGAACAAAGTTACATATGGTTCCACTATGTATTAAAATTATTTTTAAGTAGATAAATTAAGATTTTTAGTTGCAGTTTCAATGTCAAACTCTCAAAAATTATTGGAATGAATAGACAGAAAAGTAGAAGGATACAGTAGGCCTTAAAAGTACTATAAGCCAATTCAACATAATTAAGATTTATACCATGTTCACACAAGAGCAGGATACAAATCGTATTCTAGTTCCCATAGTCTATAAACCAGGAGACACTGGAACATATCCAGGGGCATAAAACAAGGTGCAAAAATTTCACAGTCTTTTCTCTTGTCACTGTGAAATTATGTTAGAAATCAATACCAAAAGATATTATTTCTCATTTTGATACTAATTTCTTATTTTCCTATAATCATCCTCTGTGTTTTTCAGTCTTTTAACTTTATTGAGGCTTTCAATGGCTAAGTCAAAGATCTCTCTTGGTAAATGACACACTGCAATTGAAAATACGTGAGTTATTTTTAAATATTGTATTTAACATGAAAATCCCCACCTCTTACTCCAAGGAACAACTGTTTAAGTATTTTTTTCAAGTCTTCATTTAACATTTCCTCATCATTTTGCACGGTTTTTAACAACTGTTGGATCAACGAAATTTCTAGCTAACAAGTAGTTACCTAATCTTAATCTGGTGAAAGAAGATCCTTAGGTTTCGTTTTAGGACAAGGAAAGGAAGTTGAGGCAACAGCGTGCCCTGGGAATAGCAAGGGTTTTGCTTATAGACAAACTGAGGCTCTGTTTGGGCTGGGCCTCCCACTGACTGCCTGACACCAGGCAAGCAACGCCACTCCCAGCCCTGCACCCCAGCTTTTCCACGAAAGACTGCTGCTGCTGCTAAGTCACTTCAGTCGTGTCCGACTCTGTGCGACCCCATAGACGGCAGCCCACCAGGTTCCCCCGTCCCTGGGATTCTCCAGGCAAGAACACTGGAGTGGGTTGCCATTTCCTTCTCCAATGCATGAAAGGGAAAAGTGAAAGTGAAGTTGCTCAGTCATGTCCAATTCCTAGCGACCCCATGAACTGCAGCCTACCAGGCTCCTCCGTCCATGGGATTTCCCAGGCAAGAGTACTGGAGTGGGGTGCCACTGCCAGACAAAATCAAACAAAAACCCCCAAATTAAACAGCACCATCTGCCTCAAGGGACACGATAACAGATGTAACATACCAGACACCAAGGGAGAGTCAATGGATGTCAGGTCTTCTTTCTTTCTTCATAAATATACACTTTCTAAACTATCAAATAACCTCACATGCATAAGGGTCAGAAAAACTTGAAACTAGCTGATGCACCATGGCAGTATATTTAGAGCGTTACTTTTTTTACTGGGGTATAATGAGACCCCAGTTCGATTCCTGGGTCAGGAAGATCTGATGCAAAAGGGATAGGCTACCCACTCCAGTATTCTTGGGCTTTCCTGGTGGCTCAGGTGGTAAAGAATCTGCCTGTAATGCGGGAGACCTGGGTTCAATCCCTGGGTTGGGAAGATCCCCTGGAAAAGGAACGGCTACCCACTCCAGTATTCTGGCCTGGAGAATTCCACAGACTGTATGGTCCATTGGGTTGCAAAGAACTGGACACAACTGAGCAACTTTCACTTTCGCTTTTTCATAATTGCTTTATAATTGTGTACAACAGAATGTATACATACATTCCCTCGCCCTCAGCCCTACTTTCCACCCCTTACACCATCCCACCCATCTAGGTCACCAAAGAACACAGAGCTGAGCTCCCTACGTGGAACATCAATTTTTTTAAAGGACATGTAAGGAAGTTAAAATGTATTCATAAAAATCCTTATATATTACATCACACTACACAAAGCCATCCCTTTAAATACGTGTCTGCCCATTTTGGATGCTCCTGATCACACATTTCATTACACAGACCAGTGTCCTCATCACGTAAAACAAAACCTAAAGGCAAAGAATAACTCAACACATTCACAGTCTGGACGGGCACGCTGTGGTTCTGTTACCATCAGAAGACAGCTCTTAACTCATCTAACGCCTGCACAGTTGGAAGGGAGAGCTTTCAAATGCGCTTGAGGCCCAGAGGCCAGAGCAGCTGGACAGCCTCCAGGGCTGGGCAGGCTGACCACACGGCCTCCCTCAGCGGAAAGTCCCCACAGGGCGTCTGAACTCATTCTGAAAGCAGGGGGCAGTTCCTCCTACGACTCATCTGGGCGAGTTTCTAGAAAAGGACAGTTTGCAGAGAGCCACAGAGGTTCTCTCCCGAGCGGCTGGAGCGTAATCATGGGCGAGGGTAGTGATGCAGAGAGAGGCTCGGAGAAAGCGCGCACTCGGGAAGGGTGAGGAGGGCTGAAAACAGCGACCGCAAATCCAGTCCCTCTGAGGAGCCGACTGCAGAAACACTGACTCACTCCTGCCCCACCACCTCCCTTCCTGCAGGAAAAGCAAACAAACAAACAAAATGGTTACAATCTGTGTGTAAAGTGTAACTAGATTCGTTTCCTTTCCTCTGGAGATACAGAGCAAGGGTCAGTGTGAACACGCATATACTTACACTTTAATATTTTACCTATAGATTATATCATACACACACCATAAAGACAAAAATGGAAAAACCATAATATTTTTGAATGGCCACTTACAGCAGGGGGAGGAGAGATACACGAGAGCTGGACTTCTCTGACAGCAGCTTCCTTTCTAGATTATACTTACGAACCACCTCAATATTTTACACAATTACAAAAGAAAAATTTTAAACAAAACCATCTCTAAAATTCAAAAACACAATGACAAATGAATTTCGGGATGTACTGAGTTGTGGCATAACCATCCAAACGGGAACAAGCGACACTAAAACACAACACTTCGATGACGAAACCCTAGTGACATGTGCCCTAAGGAAAAAAAAATGCAAAAAGTGCTGATGGTCGTGTTGGCACTAATCTGAATCCTACATCAAGGCTGTATATTGTCACCCTGCTTATTTAACTTATATGCAGAGTACATCATGAGAATCGCTGGGCTGGATGAAGCACAAGCTGGAATCAAGATTGCTGGGAGAAATATCAACAACCTCAGATATGCAGATGACACCACCCTTATGGCAGAACGTGAAGAAGAACTAAAGAGCCTCTTGATGAAAGTGAAAGAGGAGAGTGAAAAAGTTGGCTTAAAGCTCAACATTCAGAAAACGAAGATCATGGCATCTGGTCCCATCACTTCATGGCAAATAGATGGGGAAACAGTGGAAACAGTGGCTGACTTTATTTTGGGGGGCTCCAAAATCACTGCAGCTAGTGACTGCCCCCATGAAATTAAAAGACGCTTGCTCACTGGAAGAAAAGTTATGACCAACCCAGATAGCATATTAAAAAGCAGAGACATTACTTTGATAACAAAGGTCCATCTAGTCAAACCTATGGTTTTTCCAGTAGTCATGTATGAATGTGAGAGTATAAACAAAGCTGAGAGCCGAAGAATTGAGACTTTTGAACTGTGGTGTTGGAGAAGACTCTTGAGAGTCCTTTGGACTGCAAGGAGATCCAACCAGTCCATCCTAAAGGAGACTGTCCTGAATATTCATTGGAAGGACTGATGCTGAAGCTGAAACTCCAATACTTCGGTCATCTGATGCGAAGAATTGACTCATTTGAAAAGACTCTGATGCTGGGAAAGACTGAAGGCGGGAGGAGGGGACGACAGAGGATGAGATGGTTGGATGGCATCACAGACTCAATGCACATGAGTTTGAGTAAACTCCGGGAGTTGGTGATGGACAGGGAGGCTTTGTGTGCTGCAGTCCATGGGGTCGCAAAGAGTTGGGCAAGACTGAGCGACTAAACTGAACTGAACTGATCCTGGTATCTCACGGGACAAAGCAAGTGTGTGATTCTACCATTGCAGGAGTCACTGAGAATCAGGTATCTCCCTGTGAGAGGAAGGAGATACATAAGATCAAAGAGGACAAGTAAAAACCCTATAGTCCTGATGTTTGTCTTGAGCTATATTCATGTATTTGTGCGTGTACACACACAGAGAGAATCTACCAAGGACAAATACAGTCCCTCTGTATTTGGAATCGATGGCTAAGCCGGGAACGTGAACGCGCCCAGCACCCAGACTGTGGCACCCAGAGACGCCACCTCCCACCGCATCTGGGCGTCATCAGCAGAGCATCTCCACAGTCTGGGGGCCAGGTGTGTTCTTGCTGCCGGCTTGGCCACGGATCCCAAATACCGCTGGAGCCCAAGAGCACACTGCCTGTTGGATGAAGCATGTGGCCCAGCCCGGCCAGAGGATGTGAGGGGCAGGCACTCAGCGGGGCTGCGGGAGCGGGAGGGACAGACGGGAACAGCCTGACGGCTAGGACCAGCAGCTCCTCCAGAAGGGAAAAGGGGAAGAAGGGAGGAGGTGATTCAGATCCAACCAATACCTACCCACTGGCTGTGCCAGCTCCATGGGTGAATTACAGCACTTCACCTGAGGATGCTAAGGCTTATCTATCACATGGAGACGAAGCGGGGAAAATGAGATTCTAAGCGCAACAGTGTTCCCTGAAGACAGGGCTGCTCCCCCGGCCGGGGGACCAGGTGCCCTGCGTCCAGGGCGGACGCTGGGGTCACTGCTGGGACAGGTTAGAGGCAGAAGACGCAGGCTGAGCTGTGAGATGGGAGGCGTCAGGTTTCTCAGGAGTCCCCAGGCCCGACCTACACCCGACAACAGGGAGCCCACCACACCCAGCGACACCGGTCACGAGCACCCCCTGCGAAGGCCTGAGTTTACGTCCTCATTGAACGGCACAAACCAGGTTGTCCGATTCCACCCTTCTCATTAGAACACTTACATGTTAAAAATTTCACAGAAGAAATGTTCCCTCATTACATAATAAAAATTGTTGAAATCCCAAATAGGGCATACTAGAAGAAGGAAGTTTATTCAATAAAACTACTTTGCTCTGTACTTTGCCAGGCAAGTAGACACTTTTTAGTTACATAACCACGAATTTAATTTGCTTTTAAATAACCTTTGAATCATCTGTAAATCGTATTTTACTGGAGGGAGCAGACAGAAAAGTATCTTCTATGGCTATGTGTGTTGATTTTTTAACAGAGAACGGGGTGAAGTTTATATACTCAGAAAGCACATGTTAGATTTTTAGTAATCTATAGTCAGTGAAAGAGAAGCAATTCAGGCAGAACAACCAGCGCTCTGGTCTGTGAGAAGCCTCACCCCCTGCGCCCAGCACAGAAAGTGAGCATGGTCACCCCAGAGCTGCCCCAGGACCTCAGACACCACCGGCTCCTTTTCCCCAGGGTGATGACCACCCCCCACCCCAACCAGGAGAATCTGCCACCGGCTCCTCTTCCCCAGGGTGATGACCACCCCCCCCCCCAACCAGGAGAATCTACCACTGGCTCCTCTTCCTCAGGGTGATGACCACCCCCCACCCCAACCAGGAGAATCTGAGGGGGCGGAGCTGCTCACAGCGAAGGGTGTGTGTCAAAATCACCTTTCACCTGAAATACACTTGGATTCTGCCATAATGAAAAGCATTAACCCCCAACTTCAGTATGCCGAAAAGATGCCTGTTCCAAGGGTACTCTTACTATGTGCTAATCTAAACCCCACAATGAATGTTATGGTTATAGATGGCTTTGAGAGACCACTCTCCCCTTTGCCTACACACACCTTTTTTTAATAATCTCACTTCTCCCACCCTCCTTTGGACAGCCAGGAGTTTAGCTGTACGCTCAAATTCAGCGTCTTACCACATACAATGGATGGCTATCATCCTTTTTACTGACATTCCTGTTACCATGCAGTAAGCAGAAAGTAGGCATCATACAAACACTTTGAGGCTTGATTCTGGTTTGGAGTGACTAGGGCTGAGAAAAGAACACAGGAATGTTCCTGAGCAGGGAGCTATACTTGATAATTTGCAATAACCTGTAAGGGAAAAGAATTGCTGTTCAAATAATAGTAGCAAGGAGAAAAACCTGTTTTTGACTTCCACAGTTCTTCAACTCAACTGGAAAGACATTTTGAAAAATTATCATTCTGCTTTGGACCCTGCACATTGATGTTCTGAGCAAAGAGTATCTCCAGGTTCTATTAACAACAGATTCACATGCATGTTTTGAAATATGCTGTGAATCACAAAGAACATCTTGATGACTAAGGGAAAAAAAGGAATTTTTGGAGGGGTGGCAGACATTTCCAGTTGGAAGGAGGCCCAAGAGCTGTTTGTACAAAGAGGAAGTACTGGAAATATAAGCCACCTCTTCCAAGTACTAAATGGTCATTCAACGTCTGGGTGACAAAGTTCAGAAAAATACGGTCATAATTCTGTCTTCAAGCACATTTTCATTCCCGCATGGAAAGGAGTGGGAAGACGTGGACTCTTGGGCCTCTCTAGAATGCTGTTCTCAGGAACAGTGTTGACATGCCTTCCATGGCCAGTCACACGCTCTGCAGCCCACCTGCCTCACCTCTGGACCCCGAGCCACTCAGGATTCACGACTTTTTAAGGGGGAACAAATAACTGCCCCCCAAAAGGGGTGACTGCTTAACAGAGAGCCTGGGAAAGGCTTAAAACATTCATGGGCACAACAGCTGGTTAGAAAACGAGGGCTAAGCTGATGTTGCTCAATCGCTAAATGTCCAACTGCGTGCGACCCCATGGACTGAAGCCCACCAGGCTCCCCTGTCCATGGGATTTCCCAGGCAAGAGTGCTGGAGTGGGGTTGCCATTTCTGCTAAATGGGAAGGTAAGCGGGTGCAGGGATAAACTCACAGCATCTCTGCCATCCTTCCCGCCCCGCCCCATTAGGTGAACCTCAAGCACCCAGACGCTGAAAAGCAAGAAGAGCGCAATGAACCCAAACACAGGGTCTGAAACTCTTTCCCGGTTGGCTCACCAAGACAACTCGGTTTATCCTGGCTGCAGGTAACAGGGCCCCAAGTTGAAATGCTGCCTCCCTGGGGCACCTGCAGGAGCAAGGTGGCAGCCGGCATGGACCTAAAGCGCCGTGAACTTAGGGATGAAGACGGCAGCAAACACCGCCCTCAGACCTGTGCCCCCAAAGCAGAGTGAGGGGAGCATGGCCTGTGCAACAGATGGAGAAGAGGTCAGGGCAGACGGCCTGGGTCTCTGACAATTCAACCCAGAGCCGGGGTGACCCAGGCAGGTTACACCAGCGCCTGGGGCTGTAGGAGCCAACCCCCACCCAGCACAGTGCCCACATGGAGAGGGCACCCTCCTACACTCTGCAGGGGGGCCCTCCCCAAACATGGCTTCACCCGATGGCAACTCCCCTATTCCTCTGACAACCATCTTGGCAAAGTGCCTCCGATCATTTAAAACTGCACAGGCATCCGGGTCCGTCCCTGGGCGAGGGACATACTGTACAGAGCATGTCACCAAACGTGAATTGTGTAAGACATACAGACCTCACAAGCACTCCAGATTACGTTACTGTTATACTACGATGGCGTTCACACATCACTGCACACAGCACAGTGTCTTACGCGCTTAGACGGGTGGCACCAGTAAGGTGGGGTAAGCCTCGGGTAAGACAGACTGCAATTCTACCGCCAGTCTCTGCTCGGCCACTCCGTTGCTGGGAGACTGTGGTTTCTTCCTCCTTTGCGCCTTGGTTTTCCTCTTTCTCAAACGGGGACACGCAAGTACAATTAGCTACAAAAATTTTTCAGAGGACTGAATGAGGTAATGAGATTAGGACAGGCTGAGAAATACAGTAAGGACTCAATAAATGTTGGCCACCACCCATAATAATATATGCAAAATATCATTACCATACAGCTAATTTTTTAACTGCTACTCAAGTTAAGAATATCTAAGGGTTTTGAAATATCTAAGGGTTTGAAAGCACATTTTAAAAAAATTTAACATGTTCTACCAGTTTACAAAATCTGCAAAAGTAGTTCAGATATTCAGAAAAACAAGTTAAATTTCTCTAGTTTCTATATGGCTAAAATTCCTATTTTTTTTTAATCTTTTCTCAGTGAATTCTGGGTAATTTAACTTACGTCTAATTTCACCTCTTGGGTCAGTGTTTCACAAAAGATGCTTAACATTCCTTTGCAAATCATATTCATTTATGAACAGAAACATCAACCATTAGTGGGTTGCCATTCTTCTCCAAGGGATCTTCCCAACCCAGGGATCAAAAGTGAGGTCTCCTGCATTGCAGGCAGATTCCTCACCATCTGAGCCACCAAGGAAGATCCCAAGAATACAATTAATTACTGGATTTCAAACTGGTAAAATTTAAAGCATGGCTTCCTGATATCTGTAAATGTTACAATCAAATTTTATTAGGGATGTTTGCTGCGCCACTACACTATGGAAAGCATTTAATAGGCATGTACCATAAAAATCATAATGAGTGTTTAATTGTTGTTTGAGAGGTTATGAAAAGGTTGTTTACATGCTATGAACACACCCTCTGAGGCTCTTGGTGGGTCAGCCTCCACTGACCATGGGGCACACTTCCTTTCCAAGCATTAACTCGGCATGAATTTACTGAAGAAGCCAAGGAGCTAGCTCCAGGCCCTGCCCATTACACATCTCCAGGGGGTGCCATCCCCACTGCTTTTGTAGCTGGTAGCACAGTATCCCCGGGCTACCTTTTCACTCTGACAGCACCCTGAAAAATGCACCCAACTCATGACATGTTAAAGGAAGTATACAAACCACATAAATCCCCCTTGACATGTCAAATCGATTCAAACATGCCCCACCTTCCTTCCAGGCAAGGGAACCTGTCAGGAGCCAATTCTAATGTGCAGCACATCTGCTCATTCTACTGGGCAATTCAGGAGACCTCCAGGGACCAGGGACCAAGCTGCATGTCTGAGATGGATGACAGATCTATTTGGATCCACACAAACATATTAACACAATCCAACTTCTAACCAAGAGTGTGTGTGTGTGTATATATACACACACACACACATACATATATACACACACATATATATACATGTATATATATGTGTGTGTGTGTGTGTGTGTGTGTGTGTACACACACACACACACACACACACACACAAATGCCCAGGGGACGACCAGGGTGAGGACTGCGATGTGCCCACAGCCACACTGTGTCTCGTCATCTTGGTGACCTCTCTAGTCTAGCTTCTGACAACTTGGCTGAATTGCTACAGAAGCCCTATAACCAGAGAGCAAATGCTCTACAGATGCTGACGGGCAGGCATTAGAGCAGAGACTCCAGAAGGACTGCAGAACAGGTGTGCAGGGCCGGTCGGCTTGGGGGCGGTTGAGGGTGTGGACAGGAAAACTGCCATCTCCACTGGCTGCAGTCAGAGGTGTGTGGTCTGAGAGGTGCTAGCTCTCGGGGGGCTCAAGTTTCCACAGATACGCTCTGGTGCCCCCACCAAGGCCCTCATTCAAATGCCACACTTTCAAAGTTCAACTGAGAATCTTTTTGTTCGGAAGTTCAAATATATTTTCCCTTGGAGAAACATCATGCATCTTTGTTGGTGTGTTGACCGGCTCATAAAAAGAGTCCATAAACTTAGGGCGATAATGAGAAGAAAAAAAAGAATTGAGAAACACCGATCGTGCCTAAAGAGTAGAGTTACAAGTAAAACCAAAAAAATCTTACTTAACAAGTTCTCATCTAAACTCCAGAGGCACATCTAGTTGGCTTGGTCTGTCTTCCCTGTTGGGAGGTATCAATAAAACTGTTACTAGCTAGCCATTGGTATAAACACCTAAACTATTAAATAATAACTATCAAAATCAAACCTTAAACTATCTCTGAACTATTCAACATTAATTTCAAGGCTTATTTTCAGCTACTCTGTTAATAGTGTGTCTATGTAACACTTAAATTTAGTAGGTATATTCAAACACTTTCCCCCAAAATATTCAAAACATGTCTAAACTGAAAATTTTTCAGGTTTCTAAGACAACCTTAAACATATTCAAACTGCAGATTCAGTCTTACTTGTCTACCCTGACACTGAAATATTTACACTTTGCATACAGCAACCCTGCTTGCCGCCTTCTTTCTACCCATAGACGAGACATCAAATGCAGGGGTCTCAGTACACCTCCTTCTTGTCCCGATTACAACCCTACTTGTCACTTGAGTCATATTACAAGACAGTTAAAGTGTGACGTGTCTGCTAAGATACCCTTTAATCTTCAAAGATTTAAATCACATAAGCTTTCTGTCAAGCAAACAGTTATAAAATTGAGTGTTTCTAAAAGAGCATTAAACAATGATACTGAATGTATTACTACCTTTTCCCAGTTTTCCTAGTCCCCCCTCCCCGCCATCCCAGGAAGAAAAAAATCACGTGTTACAGTCCCAAAAATCTATGGATAGTTTAAGCCATGGCCAGCATTTGGTAAGTTATACAAATACATTTATTTCTTCATGAAAGACAGAAAGAAGGCAAGAATCAGATCAATGAGCCTTCATTACATAGTAGAGCTAAACTCTTAAGCGAAAATGATTTAAAATTTTTCTTGTAAGAGAATTTAACTTCTGTGAACATCATAAAAGATTTGCACCACCTGGTGGAAAAGCAAAGATTCAAACACGTTAAATCTCTTTATTACAGAGCGTTTCTTAGGTGCTCTTGGATCAAACGCCCCAATTTCAGGACTCTGATGAAAGCCGTGGGGGTCCTCTCCTCTCTGAAAGCAGGCCTGCGCATGACTGCTCACAGCGGGGGCAGATACAAACACACAACTAAGATGCATCCCTTGCATCCGGCAGTAGGAAACGTACACCTTTCTTTTTGCTTGTACTTCCTCTTAGCTGCTGGGCATCTGGATCCTCACCCCAGGCCGGGGAATCCACCATTCCACAGGGCCAGGCGTTGCCCTCCTTGACCCTGGCTTCGGGGCAAGGTCAGGCAGTAGCCCTGCGCTCCCAGACGCTGTACCCCCCGGGGCGCTGGTTCACAGGGTCTCCCCACCGTGCACTGCCCTGGGTCCAGGAGTGCCCTGCGTGGCCACCTCATCACGCTGCTCCTTGCTGTGACCTTGCACACACAGGCTGCGCACACAGCTTCCGATCTGTCTTTTAAACACAGGTACCCACTTGTGCGAAGGGATTACGTGAGCTATTCAACATCCTTCCAGTGAATTCCTTCACTGACTGAGAGCCTGCCTTTCTTCTTTGCAATCAGGAACCCTGACTGTAAGTATGCTCCTACTTTATTATGAGCCTCAGCCAGTGCCACCCCCACCCCTACAATCAACCAGTCCCATGGCCTTCTTATCAACTTTGAGCCAATGGGAAAAATAGGGCCCGAAGACCTACTGGAAGTGAAGATAAGAGAGTGACCAGTCAACAAAATGCAAGAATATGCTGGCTGGAACTGAAGCGAGATTCCTAAAACCCATCCCCAAACAGGCTCATTCACCAGGGCAGACTCCATATCCTTCTAGCTGGTATTTGAGGCAACAGGCGTGATTTCAATCAAAGGTGACTGGCAAACATCTAATGAAAGAAAACTGGTTTAAAAAAAAAAAATAGCTAGATGGTATAGAAACAAAAATTAACGCCCACCTGTCTTGAATCAACAAAGCAAAGATTTGTGCCCTCTTCCCATTACAGGTGTCACATGACGACACGTACATCACGCCAATCTGAAAAAGGCAACCCTGAATTTCAAAATAATCTCAGAATGTTTCCAGTTGAAGCAGAAATACACAAGTTTAAATCCATTTAGTTTAGATAAATGCACAACAAAGACCCAGAAATGATAAGTAATCTATCCAAAGACATGACTCTAGTTTCCGGTATGAGTTAGGACCAAAGGTAAAAATGTTTTTTCCATGTGCCAGTTACCTTGCCAACTGTATTACATAGGCGTGGGTGCTAAGTTGCTTCAGTCATGTCCGACTCTTTGCAACCCTATGGACTGTAGCCCACCAGGCTCCTCTGTCCATGGAATTCTCTAGGCAAGAATACTGGAGCGGGTTGCCATGCCCTCTTCCAAGGGATCTTCCCCATCCAGGGATCGAACCTGCATCTCTTTATGTCTCCTGCATCAGCAGCAGGCAGGTTCTTTATCACTAGTGCCACCTGGGAAGCCAGTGTTACACATGGCATCTATTTTAATCCTCATCAATACCTGTGATGGATATATCATACTCATTTTGTAATATAGAGAATGAAGCTCAAAAGTTAAAGGTCTCATCCATATAACAACAGGATCATAAGAGGCAGAGTACAGATTCAAAACTCTTTATCTGTCAATTTCTAAAGTTCATCCTGGTCCCTTCCTTTCCTGACTTTGAGGTGTGAGGGATTAGGGAGCTGGGAGTTCTTAACTTTATGTGTGTGCTATATACACCTTTGCAGTCTAGCAAAATCTACAAACTTCTTCTCAGAATGTTTTTAAATGCATAAGACACATAGGCTAATAAAAAAAATCAATTATACCAAATATTAAAAAATTCATTTAGGAAATATTATCTACTCTTCTTTAAGAAGACATTATATAAGATTTAACAAAACACTAAATAACTATTGCTATTTGCCTTTGGTAGAAAGGACATCAAAAACTCAAATCATTACAACATAATGAATGTGCACGACATTAAATGTCTAAGAGATACATCACGTTCCCTAATTTTTTCTATATAGGACACTTTAAAAAAGAAAAAGAATCATAAATGGCAGAGCTTATTATTTAGATTCTATAATGTTGAACAGTATTTTTTAAAAAAGTAAAATACTCACTGCTACTATTTATTTCACACACAAAATTCTTTCCTATAATAGCCAATAAAACTTGTTTGCCAACCACATAAAACCACATTATCCACAAATATGTTTTTATTTAGCTGCAACCTATTATTACTCAGCAATAAACTGCTAAAGGGAATATAGTCTCATGTATCAAGAGTCAGAAAATCTAATTTTTGCCACTGATTCATGTAGTCTCGAGAAAATCATCAATGCTCAATGTAGGAATGACCACAACAGGAAATACACAAAGAAACTCACACGGACAAGTAAGTTTTGATTCTGAGCAATTCATGTGCATGCGTGCTAAGTCACATCAGTTGTGGTGGACTCTGCGACCCTACAGACTGCGGCCCGCCAGACTCCTCTGTCCATTGGGAAGCATGGACAGAGGCCAGAACACTGGAGTGGGTCGCCATTTCCTCTCCCAGGGGATTTTCCCAACTCAGGGATTGAAGCCGGGGCTCTTAGGTCTCCTGCACTGGCAGGCAGGTTCTTTACCACTAGTGCCAAGGTATTTAGCAAACAGCCAGCCAAGCAGAAGTTCAACAACTAGGAGAATGGGGCACCGCTAACTAGGCAGACCGCTCCCACTGTACTCAGAAGGAAGCAGGAGCTGCGAGGTGACCACGAGGCAGTCCTTCCCACGCCTCGTGACCTCACACCCTCCTCCGTCTGGTCCTCAGCACCGTCTCCCTGCCCTCCACCCCACTCCTCACTGTGACATCCACCCTCAAGAGAAGAGACGGCTTTTGCAAATGTCCACATCCTCCCCGTTCACACATCACACCTTTGTCTGCACCGCTGCCTCTGCTCAGATCACCTCCTCCCTGATGACCTGGTCAACTCATTCATTCTCCAAGACCGGTTCTTGCATCGACTTCTCTGGAAGGTCACTCTCCTAGACTGTATTCTGAGCTGTGTCAGGTACCCACAAGCATGACCAGATAGGATGACCTGGGGAAATTTGCACCCCTGGGGTCTAGAGCAGCACCCTGAACCACAGACTGAGGAATTAAACTGAAGAGTCCCATGGCAAAGGCTTAATTGATGTCTGAAAAAAATCTAAAATTTTCATACTGCTGTTACCCTAACAAAAGCATTTCTACAAGACCATGTAATTATATATGTAACTGTACATTATATTTTTGCATGTAACAACAAGAATTTTTCATATTTCCCTGGGATCTCAAAAACTATCGCTTTTAGAGCCAGCTAGTATAGAGGATCACTTCACTATACTACATTAAACGGCATACAAGTCACATCCACTATTTTGCTATTAATGATAATACTAAACGAACACTGCTCAGAAGCAAGAATGTCTCTCTGAAAAAAATCATTTCTTTGGGATAAATTTCAAGAAACAGAAAACCTGCGTAAGGGGGTTTGTTTCAATGTGTTTATACTCAGGTTATACACCCCTTGAAGGCTGGTCCTTGTCACCACCAACAAATGATTATACCTCTTCCACACAACCTCAGGAAACCTGGGTGTTATTTTTTTTTTAAATACCCTATGTATTGCTAAATAAAATTTTCTCTATCCCATTTTCACTTTTTATTACTGAGAGTAACTTTTCCACATATTACTTTATCATTTCTAGTTTCCTTTGTCCGTTTACCTATCATATTTTCTTATATATTAGAATGTATGCTCAGTCGGTAAGTCATGCCCATCTTTGCAAGCTCATTGACTGTAGCTTGCCAGGCTCCTTTGTCCACGGGATTTCCCAGGCAAGAAGACTGGAGTGGGTTGCCATTTTCTTCTCCAGGGGATCTTTCCAAACCAGGGGTCAAACCCACGTCTCCTGCGTTGGCAGGTAGATTCTTTACCAGTGAGTCACCAGGGAAGCCCATATATTAGAACAAGTTACCTTTAACACTGACTTTGTCTAACAACTCTGGGATAAATATTTTATACGTTTATATGTGTCATGCTTTTTATTTGAATTCTAACTCTCCAAACCTGAGAAGGTAATCTCTCCAGAGGTCTGACATGTTCTTCCACCTTTCCTACTTTTTAAAAACATATGATTTTCTACATGTCCACTCTTTAAAATTTATGTTGACTTGTGGGGTGAAATTTCAGTACCTTCCCTTCCAAGCACCTACTCAATTAAACCCAACATCATTTTTAAATGATCCTTCCCTGCCTGTGTATATGCATTTGTGTGTGTATAAGAATAATTCCAAAATTGTAAATGCTAAAAAACAAGATGCACTTTAGAAACAGATTTTAACATCAGCTTTGCTGATATACACACAGTTCACAGAGCAAGGGGTACATGAAAAGTAAAATATACCATACAAAACATGTTCAAAGGTCCATACAGTCAAAGTTATGGCTTTTCCAGTAGTCATGTACGGATGTGAGAGTTGGATCATAAAGACAGAACTGAAGAACTGATGCTTTCAAACTGCGGTGCTGGAGAAGACTCTTGAGAGCCCCTTAAATAGCAAGGAGATCAAACCAGTCAATTCTAAAGGAAATCAATCCTGAATATTCATTGGAAGGATTGATGCTGAAGCTGAAGCTCCAATACTTTGGCCCCTGATGCGAGGAGATCCTGGAAAAGACCCCGATGCTGGGAAAGATTGAAGGCGGGAGGAGGCGGGGGCGACAGAGGTTCCAACGGTTGGATGGCATCGCTGACTCAATGGACATGAGTTTGAGCAAATTCTGGGAGATGGTGAAGAACAGGGAAGCCTGGTGTGCTGCAGTTCACAGGGCACAGAGTTGGACGTGACTTAGCAACTGAACAACAACAAAAATGCACCATACATAATTTTTCACTGAAATTATGTTCACCAAGATTTACTTGTAAACAGGTCCTGACAGTCTACTTCTCTGAACTATTCTTATTATTCAAATTAAAAAAGAAAAAAAGCATGATTACAATTCTTTCCTAAAACACACATCCACATACATTTTTTAAATCATCCACATACATTTGAAAAGGACAAGGCATTATTTAAATATACTTTGTCTCCACTTTTAGTAAATCCTATAGGCAGAATTCTATACAATAAATCTGGTATTTCTGGAAAGATTAAGCTGTGACTCCAACCTAATAGATACACGACAATCTATTTTGGGAATGTACTGAACAGTTCTCATTGTCACTGATTAAACTCATGGATCAGTCCGAGCAGGGCCATATAGGTGTCTGGACTCACACACACAGATTCAGCCACATACACACCCTTTATGGAACAGAAAAAATAATATCCACATCCATGAGGTGTCAGTAGTTCTTCATACATTTGGTACCAAGTGCTTGATTCACACAAATGGTATTTTTCCCAAATCTAACGTGTGTCCAGCCCCCGTGCTTACCCGAGCTGTTTTCCCTGGATATTTCTGTTGAGACCCTGAATTTACAGGGCTTTTCCAATGACATGTCAGGTCAGATGCCACACGCAGCCTGGCCCATCAAGTGGAGAAACCACACAAAGAGTCCAAGCTATTCTTATTTTCTTTATCTTCTTTTAAATATATATATTTATTTATTTACTTATAAAATTTTATTTATTTATTTTGGCTGTGCTGGCTCTTCATTGCTGCTCGGGCATTTCTCGAGTTGCAGCGAGCATGGGCTTCTCATTGCGGCGGTTTCTCTTGTTGCAAGCACAGGCTCTTGGGTGTGCGGGCTTTAGCAGTTGCAGCAACGTGGGCTTAGTAGTTGTGGCCCCTGAGCTCTAGAGCAAAGGCTCAGTAATTGTGGTACACGGACTTAGCTGTCTAAGGCATGTGGGATCTTACCGGACCAGGGTTCAAACCTGTGTCTCCTGCATTGGCAGGCAGATTCTTTACCACTGGGCCACCAGGGAAGCCCCTAAGCTACTCTTCTTAACCAAGTCTCTCACCACTGAATTCCTCTTTCCTCTCTTTCAGGCTCTCACAATGAAAGGAAATTAAAAAAAAATATATATATACACACACACACACATATATATATATGTAGATAGGTAGGTTATCAGTTTTATCACTAGAAGAGATTTGAAGAATTAGTTCAATACGGACACAGGAAAGAGAGAATTCTTAGGGTTTGGAGGCAGCTTCCTCACTGAACCAGAAAGCACTGCCTCCCTTCCCAGGCTCCAGCGGCCCACGGCACTGACCACTTTGCACTTGTTTGCATGGCTGGAGGCTTGAACCACAGGGCCCTGGGGTCTGGGTCCTGCTGGCCGGGGTCCCTATGGGACCCCCCACGGTGCTCAATGGGCCAGCACCTTGCACACTTACTCATCCAATGTTCACTGAGCACATGGGACAGAATATCCACTCTACACAGACTAGAAAGTCTCATCTTTTAGTTCGTTTAATAAAACTCTTGTAAGATTTTTATCATGGAAAAAATGTTGCCAAAAATATGGTTTTTAAAGCCTGAAGGGAAAAAAAAGTAATCATTTTTTATAGACCTGTCTCAAGAGACAGGTTTGTATGCGTGTTTAATAGGAACAACATGAATATGTAACTCTGTCCTTTAGTCCTGCAGCAAATGCAGGTGCTGGAGGACCATTTGATGTTTACACAATCTGTGATTTAACTCTGGAACTTGGGCTGCGTCAAGCATGTCACAGGCATGTATGGGTTGTGAAATCAGGCCTCACTCTAGACAACACACAGCTGCACCTGTCAGTGGGAGGGCCCTACCTACACAGTGTCTGCCTGACCCTGTCCACCTGAGACCATCGACTTCCGGACCTCATCTTACAGTGAAGGAGCTCTGAATCCTGATTTCCTGCGCTTCTAAACTCTGCAACGTCAATGTTGCAAAAGTTACAGGTATCTGAGGATCTCACCTTCAAGCATTAATGTGTGTATTTTATTGAAACCTGGTTGATTGCATTGTTTCAGGTGCACAGCAAGGTGGTTCAGTTATACAAATACACACATATTATTTTTGAAATTATTTTCCATCACAGGTTATTACAAGATACTGACTATAGTTCCCTAGACTATACGGTAGACCTTTTGTTGTCAAGCATTACTCTTGATAACACATACTCCGTGACGAACACATTCTCCAGAAGAAAAAGAAGAATTCTAAGAGGGAACATCTAGAAATATAATTAAAAAAAAAAAAATTTACAAAAAGCATTACAAGACATTCTGGCATAAGGTTCTCTGTCAGAGTTAAGTAAAATGTTAAGTAAGAGGAGTCATTAACTTCTCCGTCCCACGAATCATGTGAAAGGATGACCACTGTTACAAGGATCTGAATACGCCATAGTCTAATCAAGCCTCTCGAAAACCAAAGATGACAGATGTCACCAGAGTCACCACTTCCTTTGTGTTAACAGAAACACCACAGGAGAGGGCCTCTGGGGTTGAACTGAATGAGTGCTGGGCCTACAAGAGCCGAGAGCAGCCTTCCATGCTCTCTCCTAGAGACCCGGTTTCACCCCTTCCCATCACGGCCTGAGAGTGTCTAGCTAATGATCTACTTTCTTTTGTTTTATGAACCTCCCCACAAGATAAGCTTTTATATATAGATATATATATATATTTTTAATATATATATGAGCTCATTCATTACAAAGTAGCTGCAAAAAGTTTCACAGTCACTTATAAACACATAAAATTTAGATTTTAGAAAGAAATCACTATGAAACCCTGGGAACATGTGGATATCTGGCAAGAGCATTCAACCAAATCACACTCTGAGAAAAAGATATTGCATGCTTCAATTACCATATAAATACCAAAATTATTCAATAAAAAGAAAAGAAAACTTAAGCAGCAAAAGCTAAGTAAAACAAGAAGCAGATAAACTGATAAAGAAAAGCTTAACCCAAACTACATTCCCAACCACAAACCTGTTGGGTAGGTACACTAACATATACTGGATACCTATTAATGCACCACACCACTTGAGGCCATATGTGTGTATTTTGCTCTTGCTGTCTAGTTGCCAAGTCGTGTCTAACTCTTGTGTATATCAATGTGTGTATACCCAGGTGGCTCAGTGATAAAGAATCTGTCTGCCAGCGCAGGAGACACAAGAGACTGGAGTTCCACCCCGGGGTCAGGAAGATCCCTTGGAGGAGGAAATGGCAACCCACTCCACTATTCTTGCCTAGAGAATTACTTGGGCAGAGGAACCTAGCGGGCTACAATCCATGGGGCTGCAAGAGTTGGACACAGCTGAGCAACTGAGCACACACACATGCTATGTACCAGATCTTCTAACTGTGTTACATTTAATCTTCACAATAACTCATCAGGTAGGTACTACTGGCCACAATTTAAGGTGAGGAAAACATAGGCTCAGAGAGAGTAAATAACATTCTGTAAGTCATGGACCTTGTAAGCTTCAGACTCAGGATTCAATCCAATTTCACAGTCCCAAACTCAAAAGCCCCTGCTTTTCCTCCCCAGCTAAACCACATCTTCAGTGATAGAAGCTTTGATATAAAGTTATCAGTGGACTAATACTTATATGAGTAGTACAGATTTAAAATATGAATAATGGCTGCAATAGCATCCTAAAAACACGATCGCCTCCCTTTTTTCTTTTAATGTATGGCAAAAACCATCACAATATTGTAAAGTAATTATCCTCCAATTAAATAAAAAAAAAAAAAAAAAAGAGCAGCCAGATTTTCAGATGGGTTTCGATGAGCAGTAAAGTGGAAGCCGGTTAAAACACACTGTGAGACTTGACAGTAACACGGCAGAGCCTGATGCGGGCTGGGGTGCTTAGAGCACAGTCCGTGAAAACGCAGCAAGGGGAAAACTAGGAGGTCAATACATCCTCTCCCTACACACACTTTTTAAAACGAGACAGAACAACCAGCTCAGCCCCTCTGGAAGTCAATGATAGCCAGACAGAAGCAGAAATGGGTCTTTGTGAAAAGCGCTGAACTTCAGGATAGGACCGGCAGGGCGCAAGCCCACGGCCCTCTGCTCCGGGCTGTTTCCATGCCCTTGTCCTGAGCCCTGGTCAGTGCAACAGGTCAGGGGACAGGGGTCGGCTGAGAAGACCAAGAGCTTCACTGCCAGGACAGGCCAGGCCAGGCTCACTAGATTCGGGGCACTGTCAGTGAGGGTTGCCATCGGCAAGAGAACACAAGGCTCTGCCAGCCTGCGGCTAAGGTCAAGGGGGGTCAAGCAAGAGACCCGCAGATTAGCCAGGATTTCACAGGGAGCTCTGGGAAGTGAGATAACGCTCCACCGGCATCCCTGGCCGACCACTGACCCTGCACACATGTCGCAGATGTCAGAGTGGACACATCCCAACCCGCCCCGCATCCCCTACTGGCACCGACGCCCACAAAGATGCCAGGGAGTTCAGCTGGAAGTAAAAGCCAGGGAAGATGGGACAGCTGCCTGGAATCTGAAGGTGCTCCCCAGCCCACGGGTGGGCCCATTGGCAGGGAGCAAGAGCTTTCCCAACTCCCCATCAACGTCTGAGGAGTCTTTGGCTGAACACAGAACTGTGCTGCCGCAAGGGTGACCTCTGGGAAGCTAGACTTAAAACAACAAGAAAAGAAACAAAGAACAAGCTGAATAAGAGACACCAGCCGCCACGCAATATGGGAGAGACAGCCTTCACAGATTGATTTCAAGCAAGTTACTAAACAAACAGCTACAGAAATAACGCTTGAGCAGACAAGAGTCAGAATCCAGCATTGCTAGAACCCATTGTTTGAAGTGTTAAGATATTCAACAAAAAGCTTGGAGACACGAAAAGAAACAAGAAAAGAGACCCATACTGGGGGGGGGGGGACAAGCAGTCAATAAAAACTACCTGCAGTACCCCCAACGCTGGATTCAACCGCTCAAGGCTTCAGAGCAGCTAGCTATTATACGAACACATGTTTCTCTGGTGGCTCAGACAGCAAAGAATCTGTCTGCAGTGCAGGAGACCTGGGTTCGCTGCCTGGGTCGGGAAGATCCCCTAGAGAAGGGAATGGCAACCCACTCCAGTAGTCTTGCCTGGAGAACCCCACGGACAGAGGAGCCTGACAGGCCACAGTCCATGGGGTCGGGTTGCAAAGAGTTGGACACGACTGAGCAACTAATACACACACACAACTCAAAGAACTGAAGGAAATCCTGCTTAAAGAATTAAAATATGGTAAGCCGACAAATAGAGAACCTCAAAAAAGAGATATAAAGGGTGTAAAAAAGAGTCAACTAGAAATTCTGACTTTGAAAATTACAATAAATGAAATGAAAAGTTTACTAGAGGGGTTCAACCACAAATTTGAGCTGACACAAGAAAACAGCAGTTCAGTTGATGGCAGCTCAAAGGAAATTAACCCGTCTGAAGAAAACACAGAAAAAGATCAAAGAGAAATACACAGAGCCTCAGAGACCTGAGGAGCGACATTAAGCTTTACCAACATATCTGTAATGGGAGAAGAGAAAAGGATGGAAAAACATTTGAAGAAATCATGTCCTACAACTTCCCAAATTTGACTAAAAATATTTTTAAAAAGCACTAATCTACACATCCAAGAAGTTTAACAAAACTTCAAATACGATAAAGACAAAAGAAACCCACACCTAAACACACAGTACTCAAGCTGCTGAAAGCCAAAAACAAGAGCTAAACTTGAAAACAGCAAGCAAAAAGTAATCCATCATGCAGAGAAAACCGACACGATAAACACCTGATTTCTCATCATGAACAGGGAGGATCAAAGGCCATGGGATGTCCAGAGTGCTGGGGGAGGGGAGCTTACCAGCCAAGAATTCTATAGCCAGAAAACCACCCTTCAAAACTGCAGGAGAAAATAAGGCATCCCATGACTTTTTGAAAAGACAAAAGTTATTGCTAGAAGATCTGCCTTACAAAAATGCTGTATGAAGTCCTTCAAGTTGAATGGAAATGACATGGACAGTAACTCAAAACCAGAAGAAGAAATGCAGATGGCCAGAAATGGCAAATGTAAGACTCCGTTAATATTTTTCTTATTTCTTGAACTCTTAACTTTTCTCCTTCCTTCCCTCAAATTCTTAAAAATACAGAAGACTGTACAAAGCCATAATTTACCCTGTAAAGCTGGGTTTGTAACATACAGGGATCACACACGTATGACAGTAAGAGCATGTAGGGAAAGAGGGAGAAAAGCCAAAACAAAGTCACCAGTGTGCAGTTAGCTTGATTCTCAAGTAGACAAAGGATACATTAGGCTGCACACCGTAATCTCTAAAAAACCAAATGACTAAAAGAAAAGACTCAAAATGATAGTAACAACAAGAAAAGCAGCAGAGAAATAAAAATTGTACACTAAAAAATATTTAACACAAAAGAAGACTGAGATACAGAGAAAAGCAAGATTATGAGACAAACAGAAAAAGAAGTAACAAAATGGAGGACAAAAATCCATCAGTAACAATAATTACACTGATGTAAATGGAATAAACACCACCTCGGAAGACAAACTGTCAAGACTGGATAGAAATGCGATTCCAACAAGGTACTGTCCACAAGAGACATATCTTAGGTTCAAAAAACCCCAAGTTTCAAAGGAAGAAGGTGGAGAAAGATAATACTTTGCAAACAGCAACCCTACGAGAACTGGAATTGGAGATAATTGTATCAGGTAAAACATGTTAACAACCAACTTGACCTCAGTGACATTTAGAAAAACTCCAGCTAACGGTAGATGTGGGCATGACTGCTCACAGCAACATTATCCACAATAGCCAAAAAATTAAAACCATCCAAACGTGTCTACTGACTGGTGAATGGCTAAATGAAATGGGATCTAGGCACACAACAGAATATTACTTGGCAATAAGAGGTAACAAAAAAACTGATACATGCTACATGCAGATGAATTTCAAATATATGCTAACTGAAAGAAGCTAGACATAAAAGTCTATAAATTGTGTGATCCTCATATTATTAATAAAGGTCCAGAAAACGCAAACATAAAGGGCCAGAAAGCAGATCAGGGTCTGGCTGCCTGGGGCCAGGAATGGGAGTGAGGACTGACTAACAACTCGGGGAAGTGTGGAGGATACGATGGACACGTCCTGAAACTGGACTGTGGTCAAGGCTGCACAACTCTACAGAAGCACCAACACCACTGAACTGTACACGTGCACAGCGGGTGAGTTTTTCTGCACGTAAATTGGATCTTTGCAAATCTGTCAACTTATGTATTGTACAGTGGTTTGACAGAGCAATATAAACGACTGTCTGGAGATTGACAAGGGCACTCTTTCCATGAGAGAGCATCACATACAAACTCAGTGCAAACTCTGGCTTCTCCAAGATGTTAGTTGAATGCTAGGTGTGTAACATCACTCATGTGGCATTAATTTCATCAAAACACAGCAAATCAACTTAAACTCTCAACATATAAGAGGCCAAATGATGCCTTTAACCCTTGTCACACAGTCACACATCTGCTTATGCGTGGTAATTGAATATCACTTACAAGTTCACTCATCAGATGTTTGCACAAGCTGGTTGAACTGGCATGTGTAAGCCATTATGGTCTTTCAACGTCTTACTATAAATTTCCTGGAAGACAGGGGCAGAGCTGTTGAACTCCTCGGTGTGTCCCACAGATCACAGCAGGGCCTACAGAACTCCAAACAGAGGCTTCTGGGTCAGTTCATGACCCTACAGGCTCCTCCCTTTACCGTGAGAGGCAGCGAGTTAATAGTTCCTGATTCTCTGACCATTTGTGGGTCACGTGCTAACATCACCCTGTACTGAAGTAGCGGCTAAGGTTCCAGTGTGTCCATGGAGAATTGATGGTGCTTTCAAAAGTATTTCTTAAATCACTCAAATAGTTATTATGAACTCAATTGAGCTTATCCTTAGCACAGAATATTTAATCTTAAGCAAAATAATATTTAAAATGGATAACCAACAAGGACCTACTGTGTACCAAAGGGAACTCTGCTCAATGTTATGTGGCAGCTTGGATGGGAGGGGAGTTTGGGGGAGAATGGATACATGTATATGTATGGCTGAGTCCCTTCGCTGTTCTCCTGAAACTATCACAACATTGCTAACCGGCTATGGCAACCCACTCCAGTATTCTTGCCTGGAAAATCCCACAGACAGAGGAGCCTGGGAGGCTATAGTCCATGGGGTCGCAAAGAGTCAGACACGACTGAGCGCCTAAGCACAGCACCCCAATACAAAATAAAAAGTTTGAAAGTAAAATAAACTTACGGAAAATAAAGCAAAATAAAACCGGATCTCAGAAATATCATTTCCTCCACTCTAATCCCACTATCCCAAACCACCAGAAGTAAACAACTGCTCGGAGATGAAAGAAGTGTTGCAGGGAATACTGCGAATTCAGGCACACCAGGTACTGAATCACGTTCTCAGACGCCTAAGCACAAAGTGTTAATACCTCACGCGTGAGTACCATCCTCGCTCAGACGACCTGCCCACCCCCAGGCCCACTCACAGGCGGCGGGACTGCCTTTTGGAGCCCATTTTTCAGAAGGCCCTCCGCTCAGAGATGGCTCTGCTTCCCTGCAGCACAATCCTGTGCAAGAAAATGCCCACCACTGGAAATCGTCGCCTCCAGCATCTTCTCCTACTGTGGGTTAAATACAGAGGCAACTAATGGGGACAATCCAAGCAGGAAAAGGACAGGGCTCCACCTGACGGAGCAGCTGGCTCTGCCCTGACGACCCGGGCCTTCTGGGTGGGACCCAAGATCCTGGCATCAGAACATCGAAGACGACTGAATTTTCCTGGCAAGACCAACTCAACCTCTAAGGCTGCCCCTTCGGCTCAGAACCACAAGCAGAGGGGCCCTTCCCAAGCAAGCCTGAAGGGGAGCCCCTGACAGGTTCAGGCAGCAGCTCTGAGTTCCCGTGACCCACGCCTATGGCCGTCCTCCAGAGAAAGAGGGGCACTCCGACTTACTCCCAAACAGAAGGGGGCTGATAAATCACCTACTTCTTCTCTATTTCCTGCACAGGGGTTGGCAAATGTTTCCTCTAAATGTTAGACGCTGCCCAGGTGGCTCAGCAGTCAAGAATCCTCCTGCCATGCAGGAGAACAGGGGTTCCATCCCTGGACAGGGAAGACCCCCTGTAGAAGGAAATGGCAACCCACTCCAGTGCTCTTGCCTGGAGAATCCCAGGCATGGAGGAGTCTGGCGGGCTACAGTCCATGGGGACACAGAGTCAGACGCGACGGGGTGATTAGACAACAACAAAGCGTTAGATGGCAAACGTTCCACACCTTGTGACTCCTCGCTTCGGCTGCGGTGCAAGTAAGGCAGTCAGATGTCGAGTGAATGAACGGACGTGGCTCTGCTCCAGAGACAGGACGTTCACCAGAACAGGTGGAAGGCCGGACCCGACCACTGGACTGCAGCCTGCAGACCCCTGCCTAGAATCGCAGCTATTTAAAGCTAAAAAGGAAATTACAGGTTGACAGTGCCCTGCCCCCAACCCCTGCCTATTCCCATGCGGTGTTCTCAATGAAGACACGAAATTCAAGTTACTTGCTCGAGGTCACATACTAGCTTATGCTGGTTTGTCCGTATGCATGAAGAGAATTTTCTAAAGTAAAAGACAGAGAGAATGAGAGATGAGGAGGCAGGGAGAGAGGGAGAGAAACACTCATTCTTTTAACCCATCATCCTGTCTCCTGGATATCAACAAATCATAGGGCCCTAGGTGGTATGTTTGGTTTTAAGATATGTTGGGGGAGCAGGTTCAGGTTCACAGCAAAATGAAGCATGGATCTCCCCTCCCTCCACACAAGCTCAGCCTCCCCCACCAACACCACAGCCCACTGGAGTGGTTCATCTGTTTCACACGATGAAATACATGTCCTTAGACCCAGAGCACAGTTTATGTGAAGGCTCATTCCCGGTGCATGTTCCTTGGGTCTGGACATGTATCCACCATCACAGAATCATACACAAGAGTTTCACTGCTCCAAAGATCCACTGTGTGGAGGCTGTTATTTAATTTCAAAATGTCATAAGTCATTTTGAAGCCTCTGACATGTCTTCTGTAAATATTCAACTTATTGAAAGAGGACTCAACTTGGTTAATTTTATAACTATCATGAATAGGCACTATATATATCAAATCACCAGGGTTTCCTTGGTGGCTCAGATGGTAAAGAATCCGCCTGCAATAAGGGAGGCCTGGGTTTGATCCCTGGGTTGGGAAGATCCCCTGACGGAGGGCATGGCAACCCACTCCAGTAGTCTTGCCTGGAGAATCCCCATGGACAGAGGAGCCTGGCGGGCTACAGTCCATGGGGTTGCAAAGAGTCAGACATGACTGAGCGATTAAACACACACATATCATATCTAAACAGGTTCCTTTCTTCTTCTTCAGTCAAGTTTCAAGTTCACTGAGAAATCCACTCTAACCCCCAAACTAGATTAACAACCACGTCTGTAATGATTTCCCCCATCCCTTCTTTTGCAAAAGTCTCAAAACAACTTATTTTCTGTCAATCTATCCTTCCTTTCTTTAAAACGCATCTCAAAACTATACCTCCTTCAGGTTTTCAAGGAGAACAAAGTTAAACTTCTCCAAGAGGTATTTTCTGATTTTTATCCTACTCAGATTTTTTCAATTTGAGGATTCCACACTGTATGTACCATATTCACCTGAAATTATATACATGTTGCTTTGTATTGCCGAGAGCTTTTTCATGTGTTTTGGGTCATATGAAAAACTCTTAGGAGATTTATTGTTCACTGCTAAAATGAAAGACTAATAAAATCTCCTAACTCTGATCTCTTATCACTAAAAGCGGCTCTTCACTTGCCCTCTACCTGCATCTGCAATCTGGATATAGACCCACATATATCTAGGATAGTATATTTTTTCTATATGCTTCTGTACCTACTGCATAAGGAAAAATTATGAACTGTTTTCTTATTTTACTTAGAATTTTAATATTTTCATTAATTTCCCCCCGAAATAGCTTCTAAGCCTTTGTGTCCAAAATTTCAACCTTTATGTGGAGATGCCCACTTAAATACTGCTACTCTCCATCTTAAGCAAGACATCTTTACTTTCAACTACATCTTACTAAGCAAACATCTCTGATGGAACAACTGTTCCTTCTATCTTGAAGAGCTTGGGAATTCCCGACTGTTTGCAATAGCAAATCCAACTTGGACTGTGATCTACGTACACAACTCTGAAATGGATTTCCAACAATTAAAGACTTAGAGGGGGGAGAGGTCTTTCTCACCTTGTGAGTCACCTCAGTTTTACGTGCTTTCCTTGACAAGTTTTATTTTGTAACTGGCCATTGGGCCATTGTGCTCAGTCGCTCAGTCGTGTCCAACTCTTTGAGGCTCCACGGACAGGAGTCCGTCAGGCTCTCCAGGCAAGAATACTGGAGTGGGTTGCCATTTCCTCCTCCGGGGATTGAACCCACGTCTCTTGTGTCTCCTGCATTGGCAGATGGGTTCTTTACCATGGAGTCACCTGGGAAGCCCCCCATTTTGTAACTGGGGTGAACAGCATTTCCAAACTCTTACTCTAATCTGGGAAGTTCTTTTTACTATCAACATGAACAAGCAGAAGCATGACATGTATGTGTGTGTGCTCACTTGCTAATTCACGTCCAACTCTTTGCGACTCCGTGGACTGTGGCCCGCCAGGCTCCTCTGTCCACGGGATTCTCCAGGCAAGAATACTGGAGTGGGTTGCCATACCCTCCTCCAGGGCATCTTTCTGACCCAGGGACCAAAACCACGTCCCCTGCATTTCCTCCATTGACAAGCGGGTTCTTTACCACTGAGCCACCTAGCAAGCCCTATATGGATGACAGGAGCACATTAAACTCCGAGCTGTGGGACCTTGGGCCACCCACAACTTCTCTGCACTTCACTCCCACATCTATAAAATGGGGGGTAGTAACAGCAGCCATCTAACATGGTAATAAGGATTAAACAAGCAAACATGTAAAAATCACTTTGACTTGAGCCAAGTACACAGACCTGTGGGCAGGCTAGCTCTTCTCATCATAAAAATGATACCCAACCTCCCTCTTGCTGATGACCCACAATGAACTGTAACTAAGGGAAACAATATGATTAAGAAAAAAATTTAAAGACCACTCCACAAATATCATTTCAAACAAGACATTAAACAGCTGCTGAAGATCAATTCACTTAAACTTCTCTGCCCAACTTTCTCATCTGTAAAATGAGGAAGATGAACTAAGTGTCTAAGGTTCGTCCTTTCCCAGCTGTAAAATTTAGGAATTCTCTTGGAAAGGCATATGAGAAACCAGGGATGGGAGAGTGAGCTCCCTGGCCCTGTTTAACCACCTTCCAGGTCCCTGTGTAGCAGCTCAGATCATTTTTATTGATTTTTAAACTATCAAACACTGCCTCATATGTTTAATCAACTCCTATTTGGATACGGGAATATTAAATGGCCATATGCTGATTATATCTTTTTCTTCACTAGAGAATCTGAAAGAGTTGGAAGACAAGCACATATAACTAAGCACACATATAAATATGTACACTTCAAAATATAAAACAATAAATACACTTGAGCAAACTCATACTGTAATCACATAGGCACCTGAGTACCACAGAAATCAACTTTTGTTATCAATTAAGTGGGTGTAACTCTTAGACTACTATAGTTCCATCCTGTATTCTGTGACTGCTATTCCAGTTAATTACACAGCAGCCAACTATTTTGTGATCACTACATACTTTCTGAATACTTTTGCAAGGCAGCACAGCCTTAGAATATTGTAGAACAAAAGTCGTTCTAGAAAATATCTAAGAACCTTCTGAAAAGTCTTCCATTTAAAGTTATGTTTTTAAAAAGGTCAAAGTTAGCACAATATTACACCAAGTATAAACCTTAAGCTTAACGGTCAGAACGAACTTCCTTCTAAGATAATGATTTGAGTACTAAGAAGAAAGGATTCTATTTGTTGAAAAGCTGTAGTGCTATGGTGAACAACGGCTAACGGTATTACAAATACCCAGTGCTTCATAAGAAGAGCTTCGTATCATTTGTCATTGGAACATTATTAAAATTCTATGGTTTTTCCAGTAGTCATGTATGGATATGAGAGTTGGACTATAAAGAGAGCTGAGTGCCGAAGAATTGATGCTTCTGAACTGTGGTGTTGGAGAAGACTCTTGAGAGTCCCTTCGACTGCAAGGAGATCCAATCAGTCCATCCTAAAGGAAACTAGTCCTGAATATTCATTGGAAGGATGCTGAAGCTGAAACTCTAATACTTTGGCCACCTGATGCGAAGAACTGACTCACTGGAAAAAGACCCTGATGCTGCGAAAGACTGAAGGCAGGAGGAGAAGGGGACGACAGAGGATGAGGTGGTTGGATGGCATCACCGACTCGATGGACATGAGTTTGAGCAAGCTCCGGGAGTTGGTGATGGACAGGGAGGCCTGGCGTGCTGCAGTCCATGGGGTCACAAAGAGTCAGACACGACTGAGCAACTGAACTGAACTGAATATTCAAAAAAAATACTGCTTGAATGTTTTAAAAGAACTAAATATATAAATGAAAAAAATAAGGTGCTTAACTTATTTATAAAATATTTTTTTAGATAACCTAAGAACCAACTTTAGCCCAGACTCACTTAAATTACATTGCATTCTAAAATGTGTGGCTTTAACATCTATGCCTATGACCAGAGGTTTTAAGCATATTATGTGTTTTTCTGTTCTATGGTAAGATAAAATTATTCCTCATCAGAACATGTTTTCTGAAATGATGTTCTAAAATAAAGTCATTACTCTGATTAATCACATTATTACATTTTGTATTTGCTTTTAAAAAGAGAAACGCATTTGCTTAATGTTAATAAGCATTCAAAAACCATCAGATAAGCTCTCAACATGAGCTGAAAAATAATTATCTGAAATAAAAAAAATAAGTGGCTTGCTATATTCAGTCTATTCTATTTTTATCCTCATCAAACTAAATAATATCAGCTACTTACATGAAAGTTCCTAATAAGTGCAACTGCTTTTTCACCTTTCTCATCAAAACTCTATTTTAAGTTATATATTTCCTTTCTAGCTACAGTCATATACAGAATTTATTTTTACAAGCCATGGGATGGTTTGCCCTACAAAATTTCTAACTTCTCAAATCTTGAGGCTGTTGGCGCAGAAGTGCTGACCTAACATTCAAATGTAAAAAAACACCACACAAGCAGCTGGAATTACAGCTGAAAAATCATCAAAATTCAACCTATTCTATAGATAAAGCTCAATAAGATAATCCCCACATAACAAGATTTTATTCACAGTCAGATTTTACAAAACAATCACTAGAGTGAGCTCATATCAACACATTGATAGCGAATTCGAACAGTCACTTGATGAGCTTACGCCTGGGGTCCCACCTGGGTTCTGTGGTCTCACACAGGAGGAGCCAAGGGATGGAGAGATGGGACCACATCTACCAGATGCATCTGGTAGATGTATCTGGTAGTGAAATACCAGAGTATTTCACTGCTCTCCCACGTGACGGCTACCTCATTTTTAACAACAGTGCAATGATAATAAAACAGAAGACCTCACAATCAGCGGCCTGAGAACTACATGCAGACAGAACAAATAACCAGTTTTACTTCACTCAGCGCCGTCAAAATAGGAGCTAAGGTTTGAATGAGTTCAGCGGCAGCACGTCGGCTAAAAATCTTCCTCCCCGAATGACTGTCTGCACTGATCTCTCTCTTCCAGATCCCAAGCCCTGAGGAGTCAGGACAGGAAGGAGGCATACCAGTGATCAATGCTGAGCGTGGATGCAGCTTCCTTTAAGCAGTTACCAAAGTGCACGTAGAGGCTTCACACAGGTACTCCTTGGTGTTGTGTGTGTAACTCAAGAGTCTGACATAAACCAGTTTTTCACCGAAAGTAACACACAGGTCTCTGGACTGAGTGTCTATCCAGCGTCAGGCATTGTCCCAAATGCTTACACATCATCGAATCTTCACACACATTATCTCTGTTTTACAGACAGAGGAAACCAACACTCCCAGCTTGCCCACGGCCACCCAGCTAGTGCATGATAGCATAAAGCCAAACTCTTAACCATTATATTAACTAAAAGTACTAAGGGGACGAACTCTAGAAATCCCATGGCAAAATTTCACATGAAACAGAAGTTAGTAGTAACTACCTGGTTCATCTGTTTGGAGTGCTTCAAAATTTATATTAGAGCAGGTTTCTTAATCAGAGGCTACCAAATGTAAGAAGTATTTGCTACTTAAGGTTCAAAAACATAAACAAATTTCATGAGTACAAATCATCGTGAACCCTATAGTTTGCTAAAAAGCTAACGTGAATGCGATTTTGTTGAGCACAGACAGAAGACTAAAACAGTCTCTTCTGACATATGATTTACCCAGCTAAGATGGCAGGTCTACAGAATTACTGGTAATAAGTCTTTACCAAGTTGGTTACAGTATTGCTTCTGCGGTATATGTTTTGATTTTGTGGCCACAAGGCATGTGCGATCTTACCTCCCTGACCAGGGATCAAACCCACATCTCCTGCGTTGGAAGGCAAAGTCTTAACCACTGGACTGCCAGTGAAGTCCCTGTGGAATAATTAGGATGGAATAACAAAGTACCCAGGCACCTGCAGACACAAGCAACAAAACCGGTTGCATGCTGGGGATAGGGGTGAGGGGGAGCGGGGAGAGGAGGAAAAGGGAGGAAATATGAAGAAGTGAACTCTGCAGCGCACACATCCCACACAGAGTAAGAAACAGACTCGAAGCAGGGGAGGGGGAGGGACACCGTCCAGAGAGACGGGCAGCATGGAAATTCTGGAAAATGCTGGGTTTGCGCACTCAGCTCCGGAGATGGTGAACGGCTGTCCATCAGACACACAGGAGAACAAGAAGGCCAGGGCGAGGCGAGTGCGTCCCAGCTAAGTTCGCGGCTTTGGACCTCATCTTCCAAGGCGATGGGCGTCCACAGACCCCACGTGTGGGTCTCGGCCAGGCTCCGATAACCCTCCTAAGTGTTCCTTCTCACCTTCCGATACAGCTGGAGCTCAGAGTGGAAAAAAAAGCCCCCGTCTTCTGCAGCGGGTTCAGAGCCAAATGCACTCAACCAATAAAAATGAAAAACAGCCCCACCAAATTCTCAAAATATGTTTTGCAAAGGTTAATACTTAGTATTTTCCACACTGATTTCCAATCTTCAAGCCGATGAGCCTTTGAAACCCTGGGCCCAAATACAACTAAAAAAGGTTAACATCTATTTTCTTTCTTTTTCCAAAGCTTTGAAACTTTCCCAATGGTGACTGGCAGAGCACAAAAACAGCTCTTTATCTAAGGAGGACAGATGGACCCCCTGCAAGTCCCCAGTTCCTCCATTCCACACTACCCAGGAGTCCCAGTAAAGAGCCGGGAAGGTGCTGATTGGTAGGGAAGGACTGCTGGAGAGGGAGGCGCCGTCACGTTCACGTTCACGTTCATCAGGACCGCGACGGGAGCTGGCCTTGGAGTCTCCCACATGGCGGCCAGGAGCCCTTCACCTGGGACAACACATAAAGCCTTTCTTCCAAACACCAAGCCCACCTCTCATGCCCTTCAGAAATTCCTATTCAACCTCACAAAAGAAATGTCACCGTTAAGGCTCTATCCTCCCCCCACACCCCCAACACCCCCCCCCCCACACACACACGGCAGGCAGGAGTCAAGGACAAAGGTTCTGCTGGTTTACATGGCCCATGGAGAAGAGACCAGAACTCAGCAAACCCCACTCTCACACTCGACAGGTCACCATCAGATAGAGAACTCTGACTTATTTACGCCCCAAATTCACGTCCCACCCTTAATATACCAGTTCTTCTCCTGCTTTTACACTGAAGAACCTCCAGCATCAGAAAGATGCAAATGCCGTCTCCTTAGGGGAGCACAGCCTGTGTCTGACTTGAGTGTGCACCAAGTTGCTCAGTCATGTCCAACTCTGGGCGACTCCATGGACTGCAGCCTGCCAGGCTCCTCTGTCCATGGGATTCTCCAAGAACACTGGAGTGGGCTGCCATGCCCTCCTCCAGGGGATCTTCCCCACCCAGGGATTGAACCCTTGTCTCTTGTGTCTCCTGCATTGGCAGGCAGGTTCTTTACCATTAGCACCACCAGGGAAGCCTGTGACTAATTTAAATCCAAGCAAATCGTTTATGCTTCTCCATGACAGAGCCCTGTATGTATTTCTTTATACATGTATGACACCTCAATGCAAAACACACTCCTCCACACACACAAATACATGCTTGTTCCAAGGAAACTTCATATTCTAGAAAGTTGCATACATTTTCCAATGACTCTGCATGTCCATAGGACTGTATCAACCCCAGCTGAAGGACCAACAATAAACCAAAGAAAAATCATATTTGAAAACTGCCATGGAAGCATAATTAAGATATGATTTCAGATTTAAGTATAAAGTTTTAATTACTGACTTAATGACCAAGCACAAGAAAAGTACTTCCCAAGCTATTTTCTGAGGAAGCCTCAAAAGAGGTGACGTGTTTCATGGAAACCCCTGAGAGGACAGCGCCCAGAGGGCGAGTGATGAGCTGGTCTCTCCCCACATCAGAGCTAACTTCATGAGACAGGGGTGCTGGAAGCCAAAGCAGTGGGGACAGGTAAAGTGACACAAGCGTGGCACTTCAGGTGTACCCCACAAATGAAATACAAAACACCGTCGTCCCTCGGTATTTGCAGGGTACTGGGTCTGGGCCCCTAGAAATAACCACCCTCTGAGGATGCCTAAGTCTTGTAAATAAAATGGCCTAGTAGGGTCAGCCCTCCGTACCCAGAGATTCCACATCTGAGGATTCACCCAACCCACAGCTAAGAAACATCCACACATACATGGACCCATGCAGTTCAAAACCTTGTTGTTCAAGGGTCAGCAAGAAATGCTGAGAAATTTATTTTAGTAGCTATTGTTCACTTGCTTACTTTAACCCCCAAACTGTGCCTGGGGACAGAGTCCTCACACATGTTTTCAGAAGGAAAGCAGAAATTGTAAAGGTGTTCCTGCCTTTGTGCTTTGCTTACTTGGGCTTCCCCAAAGGGAACAGCTTGGCCCTCCTCCTCCTCAGGTGATGGCTCAAGCATCACGCCTTCCACAAAGCCCCACTCTCCTGGGCCTGGCCAACCTGCCAGTCCACCCACATGGCTTTAGCAAAGTCACTTTCATCATCTGTGCTAATCCACTCTGATCTTTTCTTCAGTGGCTGAGAGATTGTAATTGCCTGAGTCAAGCAATGTTTTAGACTCACCGATGGGCCCGAGCACAATTTATCACAAGTTCTTGTTGAAAACTTTAAAAACATCGTAATTCCAGAAAACAAGTAAGTTTTCCAATTAAAACTTTTCATTTTCCATACTATATGAATTTAGACCCATTTCACGGATCTTCATAATCTGACTCCTCCCAGTTCTTCTACTCCAGCCTCCTCCCTCCTGCTTTCTCTGATGCTCATGGACTCACGGACTTAATTTAGACGAGCCTGGATCCCAAGCGGCTTTACCAGCTCTTACTCCAGGATGAAATGCACTCCCGCTGTCCTGACAGCTTCCTGGGTCACCTCTCAGCCTTAAGAACTCAGTTCAGAGGTTATCTTACCTTCTCACCCTGCCCCTCTCCAAACCAGCCCCCCAAGAGTGGGGTGTAACCCGACACCCACGCTCTGAGGGAATCTCCCTGCATCCTCTTGCATGGCCTGACTCTGATGATCAGCTCATCCCTGTGGCCTGGAACACAGGAGGATATTCAACAAATACTTACTGAGCTGTACGTGCATTTGATACAGAAAGAAAAAGACCCTGGCCTAAAAATCTACATTTCTCCAGACAGCCAAGTTATCTAGAATATAATAAAGGATGTATTTTAGGGCATGAATAGAGACACAGACCTAGAGAATCAACTTGTGGACACAGCAGGGGAAAGAGAGGCTGGGACGAATTGAGAGCAGGACTGACATATACGCTGCTGTACACACAACAGCTAGTGAGAAGCTGCTAGAAACACAGGGAGCTCAGCCTGGTGCTCTGTGAGACCGAGACCGGTGGGATGGTGGGCAGGGTGGGAGGGAGGCTCAAGATGGGGGGAATCTAAGCCTACTTATGACTGATGCAAAGATGCTGTGGGGCAGAAACTAACACAACATTGTAAAGCAATTATCCTCCAATTTTTAAAAACAAGGATATATTTTAAATACGAAAAACAAGCATTTAATGCTTATGACCTAATGAATGATACTTTCAGATCAATCATGCATTCATTCTTTCAACAAATGCGTGGCCTCCTTTTAGCTGCGAGGAGCTATCCTGGGCTGGGGCCCCTGCCAGCCCCAAGGTTGTCTTCGAGCACATGGATCAATAGGAACAGGGCACCCTCTCTGGACAGATGAGTTATAAAAGCTGGGTTCAGGACTCCAAACGCCTGCCCCAGCGGGCTGTAAGCATGGAGGCTCTGCCTATAGAAGTAAACGGGACCAAGTCCTGACTTTGGGGGCGCTCAGATTTTAGCGCAAGAGACAGACAAATACACAGTCAGTCTGCAACATTTTCTGTGTGACCCTAAAATCCAACTCTGACATACAACAGTCAGTGTGCTCCCTCTAAATCCTCACCTCACTGAACACTGGTGCTAGAATCATCAGTTTGAACTCAGACCAAGTCGTTCACCTGAGCCAGCAGACTTCTAGCCCACTTAGGCAGGAAACAAACACTGTCTGCAGACTCAAGGAGGCCACATAACTGGCCACGTTTTCAACGACCACCTTAGGGGTACCGGCCAAATTATTTCGCCAAAGAACATTCTCGATTAATTTGTCCGATTTTAAGTCATTTCTTACCTTGTATGTGCTTGAGAATATTTTTTTCTGTAATAGTAAACATTTCATAAGATACTTTACTCAAGTTGGAATTATTTGCTTTAACAGTTCATTGCTTAACACTGCTATACTTTTATCTCCTAAGTTAAATATAAAAGATAATTACTGCTCCCAGTGGATAAAACACATTCAGTTCAGTTGAGTTCAGTCGCTCAGTCGTCTCCAACTCTTTGCGACTCCATGAACCGCAGCACGCCAGGCCTCCCTGTCCATCACCAACACCCTGAGTCCACTCCAACCCATGTCCATCGAGTCAGTGATGCCATCCAATCATCTCATCCTCTGTCATCCCCTTCTCCTCCTGCCCTCAATCTTTCCCAGCAACAGGGTCTTTTCCAATGAGTCAGCTCTTTGCATCAGGTGGCCAAAGTATTGGAGTTTCAGCTTCAACATCAGTCCTTCCAATGAACATCCAGGACTGATCTCCTTTAGGATGGACTGGCTGGATCTCCTTGCAGTCCAAGGGTCTCTCAAGAGTCTTCTCCAACACCACAGTTCAAAAGCATCAATTCTTCGGCACTCAGCTTTCTTTATAGTCCAACTCTCACATCCGTACATGACCACTGGAAAAACCATAGCCTTGACTAGACAGATTTTGTTGGCAAAGTAATGTCTCTGCTTTTTAATATGCTGTCTAGGTTGGTCACAACTTTCCTTCCAAGGAGTAAGCGTCTTTTAATTTCATGGCTGCAGTCACCATCAGCAGTGATTTTGGAGCCCAGAAAAATAAAGTCAGCCACTGTTCCCACTGTTTCCCCAGCTATCTGCCATAAAGTGATGGGACCGGATGCCATGATCTTAGTTTTCTGAATGTTGAGCTTTAAGCCAACTTTTTCACTCTCCTCTTTCACTTTCATCAAGAGGCTCTTTAGTTCTTCTTCACTTTCTGCCATAAGGGTGGTGTCATCTGCATATCTGAGATTATTGATATTTCTCCCAGCAATCTTGATTCCAGCTTGTGCTTCCTTCAGCCCTGCATTTCTCATGATGTACTCTGCATATAAGTTAAATAAGCAGGGTGACAATATACAGCCTTGACATACTCTTTTTCCTATTTGGAACCAGTCTGTTGTTCCATGTCCAGTTCTAACTGTTGCTTCCTGACCTGCATACAGGTTCCTGAAGAGGCAGGTCAGGTGGTCTGGTATTCCCATCTCTTTCAGAATTTTCCACAGTTTATTGTGATCCACACAGTCAAAGGCTTTGGCATAGTCAATAAAGCAGAAATAGATGTTTTTCTGGTCCTCTCTTGCTTTTTCTATGATCCATCGGATGTTGGCAACTTGATCTCTGGTTCCTCTGCCTTTTCTAAAACCAGCTTGAACATCTGGAAGTTCACGGTTCACGTATTGCTGAAGCCTGGCTTGGAGAATTTTAAGCATTACTTTACTAGCGTGTGAGATGAGTGCAATTGTGCGGTAGTTTGAGCATTCTTAAGAGAAACCCAAGAAAGATGGTGGGCACTGACAGAGGGGGTCAGGGGGCAGACAGGCTGAAACTACTGTCACGGACAACTAGCCAATCTTATCACATGGACCACAGCCTTGTCTAAAACACATTAGGACAATACAAATCTTTTAAAACAATAAGCTAAAATAAGCTGGCTTTCTTAATACTAAAGTACCTCTTCACAGTTAAAAGGAAATGCTCATTTTTATATGAAATGTATATATAATAAACATATATATATATGTTTTTTGACTGCTTCCCTATAGAAACTACATTGGTGTACCTATTTTCTGAGTTCTGCACATAATGGTCTGTGTTAATGTCAACTACGCCTCTCCACTTCTTCTCAAGCTAATGTAACACTGCTACAAAAATAAATCTCAAAACAAGTGTGCGGGAAGGGTGAAAAAAAGTAATTCAAGGTGATCCAGTTGGCAAAGAAGAGCAGACCATTTATTTCAGATGCCTCAATCCAAAAAGATGCCTGTTGATAGACAGTAAATCTCAGACTTTAATACCCACCCTAATGCTTGGGAAGGCACTGTAATTCTGTCGAATCCAATTAATTCATTCAACATATATTTATGAAGCATCTCCTAAGAGACAGGAATTGTACAAGGCAAGAGGAAGTGAACGAGAGAAAGAGAACAGGGGTCCTGGAGCTGACCCACCACCGGGCAGGTCACCATCTCACAAGCTGCCTTTGCTGCCACCAAAGAGATACTTGATTAAAGACTTATTATAAACCCTCCTTCCCGCTAATGCAGAGCCCTACCTCTTAGATTTCTGGGATGAATCTGTTTAGTTCGAGGCATCTTCTTTGATTCAGGGGCCCCTTTTTCTTCTTAGAAACTGTAGGAAGAGCAGGTCATGAAAAGGTAGCTCCATAAACCCAAGGTCCATCAATTAATCCATGTGCTAAAAAAGAAAAAAAAAGTCATGTTTTACTATTTTTCACTACATTCAAAGGAAAAAGACACTTCAGAAGTTATGGCATAATACAGCACTACTCTAAACTCAGCAAAAGGTAACCGACCTGAAAGCCCCTGCAAAAGATGACTTACTTTTAATTAAACCGAGTACATGTCATTTTGTCATTATCTGGGCTTCCCCATTAAGAACATGGGGGGGAAAAAATCACTGTACCTTTAACAAAAAAAAGAGTGAAAAAATTCAGTGAACTGTATTTCATTTTATTTATTTATTTTTTGTGTGAATTGTATTTTAAAGCAACATTACCAGGTTATAAAAGGGTTTTGCTGTATATAGTACATGCCTGCCCATTTATAAATTTCTTTGAGACAAGGACCACGTTTCATTCATTTTGTGTCACTGGGTTAATTCAGTAAGTGTGGTTGCCATTGGGGCTGTTCCTCCACTACTGTGGTTTTCCATTCGAGGTTCCTGTTAGGACTGTTCTTTCTGCCTCCCTGTGTTGCGCCAGAATGTGTGACCAGTTCTGGCCAATAAGCTGTGAGTGGAGACACAGGCATCATTTTCAGGCTTTGCATTCAGTTATCAAAGTAAGATCCCCCAGTGGTCTCTTCCTCCTCTGCCATGAGACAGGCACTGTTCTAGACAGCAAGTCTGACAACACAGACCTGAGCTCCTGCCAATGCAGCACGATCATGGCGCATAAACATAAAAGAGATCTTTGCTGATTTAAGCATTGAGGTTTGGGAGTTATTTGTTACTGCAGCATAAGCATGACCTGACTTCCCCATCTTAAAAAGTGCAGTTTCAAATACAATATGCCAAAATACTAATCCAAAACTAAATCATCTCTTTCCCAGAAAGATTCCCAGGAGACATTCAAGGATCCTTGAGCTAAAATCTTAGTTTTAACTTCCTGCAATACAACTGATAAGCAAAGCCCGTGATGATGATGCTGAACGTGAAACTATGTTTAATCACTAAGCAAAGACACAAGAATGGAACAGAAATGCTTTAAGACTTTTATAACATCCAGTACTGTAGAAAAAAAAAAAACAAGCAAGTACTTATTGAGAATCTACTGTGTGCCTATGTACTTCCTACACATTACCTAATTTAACCCTAATGGTAACTGCTTAGGTAAGTATTATTTATTCATTTTATAGATAAGAAAATTACAAGAGAAAGAGGTAAAGGAACTGAGCCCATAGTCAGCAACTGAGAAACACAGCCCCACCTGACTCAGGAACCCTCAGCGCTTACGTCCTGGCCGGAGATAAGACCTATTCCAGGGGGTTTACTCGAGAGGCTCTATCGCACAAGTCACAACTGTTAATAAATATTTCGGTGTCAAATCAGACTGGGCTCAAAGCTTGCTGTGTGGCCTCGTTAAAGGTACTTAACCTCTCTGAGGATCAGATTTCCCAAAAGTAAAACAAGGAAATAGTATCCCCCCTCAATGGGTTGTTGAAGGAACCATGTGGATGCTTTGCTTACTGCTGGCACACAAAAATATCAAATATTAATTCTTCTTAAGAATGCCTGTGTGGGAAAGACTGTATCTAATAACCAGTATAAGGTTTTAGAAATTTATGGTTTCAATACAGCAGAGAATAGAAGGAAAGAAGGCTATAATTAACTTCAGTATTCTATCCTTGATAAGACTGTATGCAGGCACTGTACAAAGACATTATTTGCAATTTTTTAACTGCATGGGAAAGAATATAAAATATGATGGTCCAACACTGTGGACTTCATCTAGCACTGTGCTACATGATCTATAAAAGATATGGCTCCTCAACGCCCTGCATTAAAAGCAGCCACCATTCAACTGACGAAGCTGCTGATTCAAGAGAGAATTTAGAGACGTCAAGGCTGAATAAATTGTAGGAATGCTCAACTCCCAACTTAAAGCTTTTAAATGGTCACGATATTTAGAAGTTTTTAAAGCATGAACTCCGACTGTAATTCAATCACGTGACACTAAAAGATGAGGAGCCTGCACAGAAAATATTCCAATCTGTACATACAAATTTCCAATCAGTAACAGCTTCCCGCTACCTTGTTCACTGCCTCCCCACTGTCCCTAGCTATCCATCCCCGTGTAAATCCTTGGGGTGGGGGAGACGGGGGGAGGAGGACAGAGTATTTCCAAAGACAGCAGCATTGTAGCGACGAAGGTGAGTGATGAACCCGTTCCCTTACAGCAAAAGAGATAAATACTACATGGAGCAAAAACATGACACGATCAAAAAGCGTAAAGACAGTTGCAAGGAGAAAAAACATGAATGAATGTGGAGGGCGGAGCCTGGGAAAACCCCTCTGCAACGCTGCACTGAACAAAGCGCTTCGCATGCCAGGAGGGGGGGGGGCGGGGGAGGGATGGAAGTGCCAGCTCAGGAAGGAGCCCAGAGTGAATGCGGAGAGCGGCAGGAGGAGGAACAGGACGAGAGGAGGCGAGCGCGGCAGCCCGGAGACTCCTCCTCGCCGCCGCCGCCGCCGCCGCCGCCCCCTCCCCTCCCCTCCCCTCCGGTCCCCTCCCCTCTCCAGCAGCAACTCCTCTGCCAGCCCGACCCCCGGGCGATCGGGAGCCGACCCGCGCCCCAACCCACCCCACTGTGCTGCGGGCGCGTACTCCCAACCCGGAAAGAAAACTACCCAGGTGGCTGGGAGTAAACAGGCACTTGGAGCAAAGAACGAAAGGGGGGGAAAAAAAAAAGCAAGCCACAAAGCCGGGAGGTTGGGAAGCCGAGGCCTGGTCTCCCTCACCCCTCCAGCCCCCCACCGCCACCCCCACCGCCACCGCCAGCCTCTCGCAAAATGCGCCCGCGGCTGGAACGCGGCTGGGGAGGCTGGGTCCCTCCGTACCTGCTCTGCTCGCAGGACCGCAGCTCGGGCCGCGAGGGCGCCCAGAAGTGGCAAGTATCTCCCGCACGCGCAGCCATCCCCTCTGCAAGGTCGGCGGTTGCACACACACGCACACACACACACTCGCGCGCCCGCGGAGAGGGACGTGGTCCTGCCCCCACCCCCACCCCCACGCCGCCGCACCCCCCACCCCCAGCGGCAGCGCCCCCCGCCCGCGGAGCCCGCGCGCCGAACCTGCTGCCAGGACGCCCGGCGGGGCCGCCGCCGCTGCAGCCGGCCCCGGAGCTGCGCTGCTGATGGCGGCGGCCGCAGCTCGGAATCTCCGCGACCCCCGCGCGGCGGCGGCGGCGGCTGGGCGCCCTCCTTCACTTGACAACCCCAAACACAAACAGAACCTCCTCCCGCGGCGGCTCCCGGGGCCCCCCCACCTCGGCTCCGGCCCCCTCCCCGCCGCCGCCGCCCCAGCAGCAGCAGCAGCAGCAGCAGCAGCAGCAGCCGCCGCCGCTGCCGCCACTAAAGGCCGGCGACTGGCACTCTCACCGCCCAGCTCTGAAATATTAAACAGGGGAGCCGGCCGGGGGGCGGCGGGGGGAGCGCGGGGCGCGCGGGCGGGGGCCGCAGGCGCCGGGCGGGAGAGGCGGCCGCGCTCGCCGGCGCCCGGGGCCGCGGCATGACCGCCGCCGGGGAGCGGGTGTCCGGGGTGGGTGGGGGCGCGCACCGCGGCGAGGCGGGGCGGGCGGACCCCCGGAGCGGGCGGGTGGGCGCCCCCGGGGCCGGGGAGCGGGGCGAGCAGGGCGGGCGCGGGCTTTTTTACCTCTCCCCGGGGGCAGAGAAGGGCACGTTTAGCGTCTTTAGGGGCGACGCGAAGAGCGCGGGCCGGGGCGGCGCGGGGGAGGGAGGGCGAAGGTCGGAGGCTTTCCCGCGGCTGGGCGGGGCGGCAGGGGATCCCCGGGGGCGGGAGGCGGGGAGACCGCGGGCTGCGACGCGCGGGCGGGGCTGGGGGGGCGTCCCCCGGCGGGGTCACCCTCGGGCGCGGCGGCCCGGCCGGACTGGCTCGGCCGCGGGGCCCGGCCCTGGCTTAGGGGCGGGCTGGGCGCCCCGGATCGGGGCCCGATCGGAGTCCCGGGTCTTCCCGGCCGGGCGAGCCCGGGGCCGCGGCTCCGCCCCGCCCGGCCGCCGCAGGGACGGGAGGCGGGGGGCCCGGGGCGGAGTTAGGGACGCGAGGGGCGGGAGCCTGGGGTCGCGCCGGCTCGGGGACTGGCGCCCGGCTGGGGCGCAGGGGCGGGCCCGCCGGTCACGCGGCCCCCGGGCAGGCCCGGCCGGGCCGCGCGGCCGGGGGGGCGGTTGGGCCGGGGAGAGGGGCGGGGACGGGCGGGGCGGCGGCGCCTCGGTACCGGCTCTTTACTCTCCTAAGGCAGGATGTGGGCCGGCCCGCTGACGTCATGGGGTCCCCCAGCCCCGCCCCCCGCCCCGGCCGGGAGGGGGAGGGGCGGGGGCGGGAGGAGGGCGGGCCCGGGGGCGGGGGGGACCCCAAGGGGGTTTCCTCAGCAACGCGTGGAGGGAAGGAGAAAGTCATTGTGAAACTTGAAACTCATTAACTTTGAAAAACAACTTTATAAAAAAAAAAAACCGGAGTGGGGGGCGGGGTGTTGGGTTGAAGGGTGGAAGGGGACACATTATTAACCCTGAACTGAAACTACGCTTTGGTGGCGGATGTTCTATTAAAAGATTGAGGAAAGCCAAGGTTATTCCAGAGGCCACGGCCGTGCCCGCTGGTGGTTCCCAGAGCCCGAGCTGCGAGCGCAGTTTAACCCTTAAGGCTCCGCTTTGACAGTTTAGGGGCCGAGAGAAGGCTCTTTGGGATATGGAGAGGGGGCTTCGGGACTGAGCAGGCGATCTGGCCCCAGGGTCCCAAGAAAGAGAAAAAGAAGAGGGAGAAATTACCATAAACCAGAGTTTGACCTCGGGTGCTAGAAAGCAATAGAGGAAGCAAGGATTGGAACTCGATGGAAAAGGGATCAGGAGGGGCTGGACCAGGGTAATGACGAAGGTTTTCAGGGTTAGACTTAAAGAACGGTAGGTCTTTATCGTTTAAAGTCTGGGGCTCAGAAATTCCACACACACACATATCCCTAAAGAAGCAGGCACAAATGACTGGTTAACGGAGCCACGCTCAACTTGGGAGGGATAAGGTAAAACAAAAAAAATTGATGCAGAAAAAATTCTCATATAAAAACCAAAGTGCTTTCCCCTTTTAAGGAATAAAAATGCTGAACGACCGTACACCCACTCTGCTGGCCATCTGTGCGAACTTGAATTGTTCCCTGGGGTTTCCATAAAGATATCTAAGTTTTCCTTGCTAGGGTTGACCCCTAAAATTCCCGGGAGGAAATCCTACCTCTAGCTCAGCTGAGCTTAGAAAAGCTTAATGCACCAGAATGTGAATGACTAAAAATGGAATACTCAATAATAGCGAGCTTGTAACCAAAAATAATGTCATGTTAAGGGAGGAATATGCCCATTAAAAACTAGATTTGGTCACAAAAGCAAAGATCAGCCAACAGCTACCTAAATTTGAAATAATGTTTAGCACACTACGCCTCCAACCTTGCAATGAAATAATACAATCCTCTTCATTTTCGATGTGATAAAATCATCTCTGTCATGAAATTTAATTGACATCTAATGGACTGCAATCACAAAACATATGTAAATGTAACTTTGAAACTTCAATGAAAAAAAAACAAACATCCACTTAGATGTGAAAGCATACCTAATCCGTCAGAGGATAAAAATTAAGGTAGCTTGATGATTATCGACTCTACTTGGTGTCACTGGCTAAGTCAAAATTACTAACAATACATTTTTAACCCAATGGCCCTTACCATAACAAATGCATAGTGTGAACACAAGGTTTATATGGGATTTGGCATTGCAGTGAACTCGTAACAAATTAAATACGCGATTTGGAGTTGTAGTAGATTAATCTTGTCATTTCAGTTTATTAAAGCACTTTTTTCTGCAATGGACTATTCACAATTTGCCTTTCTTGACATCAAATCCACAGTAACCTTTTTTCTGAAACAGACACATTTCCCCATTTTCTGTTTCCGAATTTTCTAGGTGCAGTTTGTTTTCCTAATTCTGCCTACAATTCTAACTTCCTAGTCATCGGACTGCAGGGGACTCCAACTAAACTATAAGGTAGCTACAGTCGCCTTTAATCATTTTGTGGCAAATTAAATACAGTCTCTCAAATTATATCTTATAAACGGAATGTGGGGGGAAAAAATTTTTTTTTTCCTGAATCAGGAGATGAAATGGGAATGGTAAAAAGCAGTTTGAACTGTCAAAAATTCTGGAACATTGGGGAAGGACACCGTACTCAAAACAGAAAAAAGAGGGGCCTCCCAGGGTCCCGATTCTCTCTGCCTGCACCCCCCACCCCCGGGCCGCGCGAGCGCTCAGGGAGCCCCCCTCGGGGACTGGGGTTCAAGTGAGGGCAGTGGCCCTGGCAGGCTCTACACACGGTTTCCCTGCACAGACTTTGGGGAGAACACCAGCTCCCCCGCCCCCGGCCCCCGGGGCTCCATCAGGGGACCCCACGGTCCCGCCGCGCCCCGCGCCTCCGCCCGCGCGCCCCCTGCCCTGGGTTCCCACGCGGCCGCGCGGCCCGGCCTGACTCGGGCGCCCCCCTGGCGCGGCCCCGCGGCCCCGGCCCTCCGCCCCGCGCGCGGCCCGGCAGCGCCAGCGCCACGCGGAGATCCCGGGGGTTCCTCCCCGCCGGCCGCCGGGTCACGCCGCCGCCCGGCCCTCCCCTCCGCCCTCCGCCCTCGGCGCGCGCCGGGCTCTTCCCGTCCACCGGCCGAATCCCCTCCTCCTCCTCGGGGCGACCCGGCGACAGACCTGCCCCGCGCGCTCTGCCAACTGTGCCCACCCCCCGCCCCCCGGAGCCCGGGCTGTCCTTCCCCAGCCGGACAAAAGGACCGAGAGAAAACTTACCCGGACTGCCACGCAAAAAACAAAACAAAACAAAACTCTGATCCACAGCTTCCTGGGTTTAACTTTTAATTTTTAAAAACAACAAAAGCAGAAACCAAAAGCCTCCTAGGTTGGAAGTGGGCGTGAGAGGAAATGCTAGGGGGAGGCGCTTGTTCCCTCCTCTGCTTTTGCACCCCCCCTTTTCTGACCCCTGCCTGGGGCTTTGATGTTATCTGGTGCACCGCCTCCGCTGCGTTCAGACCGTGGGCTCCGCGCCCAGAGTGTTACACAGATATTTGGCACTTTTATATGCCAGTTTGAAGGGAGGGAAGCAGGTGGTCACGGTGAAAGATTACCACTTCTCAGCCCCGGCCCTGAGAAAGGAGTTTCTGTCCGTCCCAAGCTTCCCTTTTGTTACCTGAGCTGAAATGAACAAACCGCCAATCTAGTTAATCCCGGGGAGCCGGGCCATGTGGCATTTTTTCTGTTAGACTTCACACCAAAAAAAAAAAAAAAAATGAGGCCTTCTGAATTAGATTCATTTTCCCTCCACTCAGCACAAACTTCGAACAAGGTGGCGGTGTACGTTTTCTCAGGCTTTGTTTGGTTTTTTTTATCTCAGCTTTGAAAGTAAATGTGATTTCCCTTCTAAGATAGACCTGCAGCCTCGAAGAGACAAGCTACCTCTGAGGAACATTTGTTGTTGAGTCGTTCAATCGTGTCTGACTTCTTTGCGACCTCATGGACTATAGCCCTCCAGGCTCCTCCATCCATGGGATTCTCCAGGCCAAGAATACCTGAGTGGATTGCCATTTCCTTCTCCAGGGGATCTTCCTGACCCAGGAATCGAACTCGTGTCTCCTGCAAGTCTCCTCCATTGCAGGCAGATTCTTCACCCCTGAGCCATCTGAAGAATATAAACTGGGTAATAACATGCTCTTCCTATACCATTCTTACAGGTTAGAGTCTCCCAGCACCCTCCTCCTCCCATTATGGAAAGCTCGTAACTGTTGATTTTATCTTTGCTGGACACTAGCAGAAACTGAATGCATTTTTACATTAGGTTAGCAGTCTCAGGACCATCACAAGCAGAGCACTAACAAAGGTTGCTTTTTTTTTTTTTTTTAACAGATTAGTTCAGTTCAGTTCAGTTCAGTCGCTCAGTCGTGTCTGACTCTCTGCGACCCCATGAATTGCAGCACGCCAGGCCTCTCTGTCCATCACCAACTCCCGGAGTCTACCCAAACCCACGTCCATCGAGTCGGTGATGCCATCCAACCATCTCATCCTCTGTCGTCCCCTTCTCCTCCCGCCCCCAATCCTACCCAGCATTAGGGTCTTTTCCAATGAGTCAACCCTTCGCATGAGGTGGCCAAAGTATTGGAGCTTCAGCTTCAACATCAGAACTTCCAATGAACACCCAGGATTGATCTCTTTTAGGATGGATTGATTGGATCTCCTTGCAGTCCAAGGGACTCTCAAGAGTCTTCTCCAACACCACAGTTCAAAAGCATCAATTCTGCGGCGCTCAGCTTTCTTCACCGTCCAACTCTCACGTCCATACATGACCACTGGAAAAACCATAGTCTTGACTAGACGGACTTTTGTTGGCAAAGTAATGTCTCTGCTTTTAAACATGCTATCTAGGTTGGCCATAACCTTCCTTCCAAGGAGTAAGCGTCTTTTAATTTCATGGCTGTAGTCACCATCAGCAGTGATTCTGGAGCCCAAAAAAGTAAAGTCTGACACTGTTTCCACTGTTTCCCCATCTATTTCCCATGGAGTTATGGGACCAGATGCCATGATCTTAGTTTTCTGAACATTGAGCTTTAAGCCAACTTTTTCACTCTCCTCCTTCACCTTCATCAAGAGGCTCTTTAGTTCTTCTTCACTTTCTGCCATAAGGGTGGTGTCATCCGCATATCTGAGGTTATTGATATTTCTCCCGGCAATCTTGATGCCAGCTTGTGTTTCTTCCAGCCCAGCGTTTCTCATGATGTACTCTGCATATAAGTTAAATAAGCAGGGTGACAATATACAGCCTTGACGTACTCCTTTTCCTATTTGGAACCAGTCTGTTGTTCCATGTCCAGTTCTAACTGTTGCTTCCTGACCTGCATACAGGTTTCTCAAGAGACAGGTCAGATGGTCTGGTATTCCCATCTCTTTCAGAATTTTCCACAGTTTATTGTGATCCACACAGTCAAAGGCTTTGGCATAGTCAATCAAATATTGCACAGTCTGCCATTCAGCCCTAACTATTCTTCCACTTTATGCCAACACCGACCTGTGTTCAGGCCTTGCCCTCTGGGAGTTTACAAATTAATGGAGACAGAATAAACACATGGAAAATACACCTAGAGGGAAAAAAAAAGATACAAGAAGAAGCTTATAAACAGAGCCAATTAAAATTATACAATTATTTACATGATTGCTGAGAGCCTTCTGGACTGGGTGGGGGCAGGATTATCAGAGAAAATTTCATCTTGAGGGTGAGTTCTGAGTAGGATTTTGAAGGAGAAAAGTTTCATGATTTGGCAACAGGATGAGAATAGCATTCCAGGCAAGGGAAATAGCTTGAAGGTGAAAGCAAGTGAACATGTGTGATGGATTTTCTGGCTAGAGCTGCAGGTCAAAGTAAATGTGGAAAAAAGAAGAGTGGCCGTATAAATGCAGCCTCCCAACCAGGGTACTTTTGAGAGGGAGCAAGAGGCCGCGAATGCCCCCAATGAGAGGCATTCACCTGTCAGTCCCAGCCAAACAGGAAGAACGTGTTCTCTCCTAGTGAGCTTTGAAGACTGAATGTGCTAGGAAAAGCCGCCTTGGGCATCCTTAGGAGGGAATTAAGTCATAATGCTGTATGTCCTTTGGGGACATTTGGACTGAGAATGATCTTTTAAAGGAAAGTTATTATTACTGCTGTATTTAGAATCTGTCATGGTAGTATTTTTAATGGCAGTAGTAGTAATAGTGGTCTTTCTGTATCAGCAGAAATAGCAGTAGCACAGGTCTTCCTTGACTTACAGTAGTGTTGTGCCCAGTAAACCCATAGTAAGTTGAAAATATCATAAATCAAAAATGCATTTAACACACCTAATCTGTTGAACATCAGAGCTTAGCTTTGTGTGTGTGCTCAGTAGTATCTAACTCTTTGCGACCCTATGGACTGTAGCCCGCCAGGCTCCCCTGTCCCTGGGATTTTCCCAGGCAAGAATACTAGAGTGGGTTGCCATTTCATCCTCCAGGGGAACTTCCCAACCCAAGGATCAAATATGAACCCACATCTCCTGCATTGCAGGCAGAGCCTTTACTACTGAGCCTCCAGGAAGAGTGTAGCCTAACCTACTTTAAACGTGCTCAGAACACTTACATTAGCCTACAGTTGGGCAGAATCATCTAACACAAAGCCTATTTTATAATAAAGTTTTGGATAGCTCATGTAATTTATTGAATACTGTACTGAAAATGAAAACCTGAGTGGAGGTGTATGTTTACTTGTTTACCTTCTAGATGGTGTGGCTGACTGAGAGCTGTGCCACTGACCAACACTATAGTAGTGGGAATTACCAGCCTGTGATAAGATCAAACTGAAAAAGTATGATTCTGATTGAATCTTGCTTTTTCACTATTTTATAGTAAAAAAAAAAAAAAGAAAGAAAATGTAAGTCAAACCATCCTGAGTCCTGGTCTGTCTGTATATCTGTATCACCAAAAAATAGTGTTAGTAGCATTTGTGTCGGCAGTAATAGTTAGAATAGTATTTTTGTGGGCCATTACAGTAGATGGTGGGGTCTCCCTGGTGGTGCTAGTGGTAAAGAACCTGCCAATGCTAGGGACATAAGAGATGCAAGTTCAGTCCCTGGGTTGGGAAGATCCCCTGGAGAAGGGCACGGCAACCCACTCCGGTATTCTTGCCTGGATATTCCGCGTGGACCATGGAGCCTGGCAGGCTATGGTCTATAGGGTCGCACAGAGTCAGAGAGGACTGAAGCGACTGAGCACAGACGCACGTAGATAGTATTTGTATCCCGGGAGTTGTTATAGTTCTGTATGTATCAGCAGCAGTAGGAATAATAGCAGCAGTGGTGGTGGAGGTAATTGACAATTACTGAGAGTTTATAACTTACCAGGCTTTCCTGTATAAACTCACTTACACTCCATCATAAACCCATACCACAAATGAAGAAACAGAGGCTTAGAAATGTTAAATAATATGCCTGTGGCCACAGAGCTAGTAAGGGGGTAGATCTGTGATTGGAACCCAGAGAAAAACAAGATGCTAAAGCTCACAGATTATGGTTTCTGAAAAACATCACAGTAATTCTATCACATTGTACCTCTGTGGAACAAAGAAGAAAAAGGAGTGTCAAAAAAGTCCATCGTTTCAAGTTTTGAGAACTCGGTAGACTGTGTGATGAAAATGGCAAAGTTGGGATGGTGCCAACTTTGGGATTGGGATGGCCGCTTGAGGAATAGAAGAGAAAATGATTTTAAATGTAATCATGTTGAGGTTTGGGGGCTTCCCAGGTTGCACTAGTGGTAAAGAATCTGCCTGTCAGTGCAGGAGACGCAAAAGATGTGAGCTCGATCCCTGGGTGAGGAAGATCCCCAGAAGTAGGAAAGGGCACCCCATTGCAATATTCTTGCCTGGAAAATTCCATGGGCAGAGGAGCCTGGCCAGCTACAGTCCATGGGGCTACAAAGAGTTGGACACAACTGAGCGACTGAGGAAATAACATGTCCAGGTTTAGGGTTTTCCCAAGTGGCACAGTGGTAAAGAATCCACCTGCCAATGCAAGAGACACAAGAGATGTGGGTTCAATCCCTGGGTCAGGGGGAGATCCCTTGGAGTAGGAAATGGCAACCCACTCCAGTATTCTTGCCTGGAAAATTCCACAGACAGAGAAGCCTGGCAGGCTACAGTCCACGGGGTTGCAAACAGTTGGACATGACTGAGTAACTGGGTGCACACACACACACACATGTCCAGGTTTAAGAACGATGATTTAATTCACATTTATGCCAGTATCGATACCACTAACCTTATGTGTGTGCGCTAAGGCACAACAGGCACAGCAATTGTGTCCAACTCTTTGCGACCCCGTGGACTGTAGCCCTCCAGGCTCCTCTGTCCATGGAATTCTCCAGGCAAGAAGACTGGAGCCGGTAGCCATGCCCTCCTCCAGGGTGTCTTCCCAACCCAGGGATCGAACCCACGTCTCTTATGTCCCCTGCATTGACAGACAGATTCTTTACCACTAGTGCCACCTGGAACGCCCTGAATCTCAGTTTACTCATCTGTAAAGTGGATATAACTGGAGTCTTCATGGAAATATTATGTGGATTGGATGAGTTGGTATTCCTAAAGTGTTTCAAATGTCCTCTAAACTTATAAATATATACTTAATACATATATGTCATATATATATGACAAATACCTTATTGCTTGTCCAGCTCTCTACTAAGTGTACTTTAACCTTAATTACCTTTTAAATATCGAGGAGAGTCTCTGGAGACTGAGGTCTGATAACTAAATGGAACATGGTGCTCTGGTCGGGATCCTGGAATAGAGAGGACATTAATGGAAAAACTTGGTCACATCCAAATAAAGCCCGGAGTTTAGTTAATAGTAATGTACTCATGGCATTTTCTTGTTTTTGATCAAATGTGATATAAAAATGTCAAGAGTGGGGGAAACTGGATGAGGGTATGCAGGAGTTCTCTGTACAATCTTGATAAGTTTTCTGTAAATGTAAAATAAAGTTTACTTTAAAAATAATGACTTATAGCTACAGAAAGTGTTGTTATCCAGGCCTTTCTGATGAAGGAACTCAGGCTTAGAGGTTAAGTGACATGTCCAGACTCAATCACATGTGGCCTTACAGAGACCCTCACCATCTGCAGTGGAGCCCACCTCCTGGAGTCCTGGTCCTGCTGTCTCCTAGGGGGTCCGAGTTCTCCTTTTCACTCCCCCCACCCATGGAGCCATCCAGGCTAGGAGAGCACGTGTGGCCTACACAGAGTTCTGCAGCAGATAATGTTTTTTTTTCAAGTTCCCTTTCTCCTCTTTGAGATCGAATTCCCACCATGATAGTCTCTCTAGTAGAACCAGATTTCAGGTTTTTATATAAATATATATATTTTTTTTCAGGTTTAAAAATATTTTATATGTTATATCTTAAGTTCAGAATACACCAGGTTGTTAGGTTATCCATGGCATATTTTAATTTTAGTGGGGGGTTATATCTGTAATTGGGCTTCTCAGGTGGTGCAGAGGTAAGGAATTCACCTGCCAACACAGGAGACTTAAGAGACGCAGGTTCGATCCCTGGGTCCGAAAGATCTGGAATAGGAAATGGCAACCCTCTCTAGTATTCTTGCCTGAAAAGCCCCATGGACAGAGGAGCCTGGTCGGTACAGTCCACGGGGTAGCAGAGAGTCGGACATGACTGAGTGACTGAGCATGCCTGCCTCTCTATAATTATGGGATTTCAGCCTCAGCCTAAGGGTCCGCTAAGTGTATGGACCAGGCTACGGGATTCAACACAACATTAAAGCATTTCAAGTTTCCTTTTGATAACATGGGTTATAAGTAAACTTTTCTTCCTGTAAATAAACTACCAGCCCCATGACTCCACCCCACCAGCTCTAAGGTACCCTTTCTCCAAGCACACCCCATGTATGCCTACTTTCCACACTACCATCTCTGCCACCCCAAACCTTACCAGCTCCCAAGCTCACCAGCCTCTGGCTTTCTACATGTTTTTGGGGTCTAAAAAGTTTTCTCTAGATGCCTGCTCACTGGATGAAATTTTGCAACTGAAATGCTTCTGGTAAATAACCCAAACTTATCCTTTTTTCCCCTTCCCCAAACTCGATGCTGTCCTACTCTGTATTATTTCATTTCATTTTGTTTGTAAATGCCCATGGTTCAGTCTATGATTTTGAGTTTATTAATATCTTCTTTTCATAGTAGTTCCTATTGTGACAAAATATCTATGGGTATCAATAAACAGCAGAACCCAGGCATGGAGAGTCAAAGTCCAAATTGGGAAAAGTTAGAGAAAGGGTGATAGACAGCATGGACTGTATAAAAGCAAAAATCATATCAATACACAAGTAAGTGCTCAGCAAGGAAACGAAAGACAAGAGTTGGCCACTAATAAGAGGACAATTACAGCTCATGGTAAACTTTAACATGCTTTGAGTACTTTTCAAATTTCAGCTATTTTAATTCTGCAAGAGGAGTTGGAGCTTAATCTATAGTAGAAGGTAGGAAATGGAACAAGGATTATAGTAAGTCATCTATATAAGGGTGTGTGTGAGTGTGTGTGTGTGTACAGAGTGAATATCTGCCAGTCAGGCACCTACCTAAGGAAGGTGGAGTTATCATTTCTAAGATTTTTGGCTACCGATGGGTTATACACACACGAGGTTTGGTAATTATAAAAGTACTGATGCAGGCAGAAAATCTTGGCACGGTCACAGTATGTAGCCTCCGAGCAGGACTAACAGGACACACATCTGTCTTCTGCTTGCAGCTCTTACAACTGTCACTCCCAACTGTTGTGGAACCTTTTGATTGCAAAATTCCACCCCTCACATAGTAACAAGGGAGTCAAAACAGTTCCTCCCTCCTGAGTGCTGCGCACACAGCAGTTTCGTAAGCCTGTTCTCTCAGAAAGTTCCATAGTCCACCCTGTGGGACAAAATAAAATGACTTGCGGAAACGTAGATCAGACATTTCCCTGACAGTGGCTCTTCTAAAAGCACCCTAAAGTGTGTTTGGCAGAAAGAAGATGGTAGCTTCTGAATTTTTTTCCAAAATATTTTTTCTTTTACTGCTTCAATAATCATTCCTTACAGTTATCTGTCCTGAGTGTCTGATGATCTTATATCTGTTTTGGTTCCGTTAAAGCAAATTCACACGTCTTTTCCCACTCAAATGTCTAATGAGATTAAGAAACTTTTCATTTCATTATTTAGAAAAAAGTCTTGTCCCAAGCAATTATTACTCAGAAAAGTTTCCAGATACAAGTTACTTTATGACAGTGGTCTGTGATTCATATTCTCAAAAGGCCAAGCTGCCACCCTGCAACAAGTCACACAAAAAAATATTTTATTTGTGTTCATTTTCACAAATTCAAAGAGAGCCAGAATAAATTTGGGCAGTATTTATGAAAGAAATTCAGGGATGCTGCAGAAATATTAGCAGATAATCATAAGAGTATGGATTTCTTGCTACTAAGATAACCTTGAAGCTTGCTTGATTTTTCTGCTAATCTGAAATATGTGGCCATATTGAGAAGTCATCATGAGACACTGACCAGTTGTGTAGCAGATAAATCAAAAGAACTATTCTTCTAGGTTAACAAGATCCCAGAAAAGAAAGAAATATTAATGTTTCTTATCATGGCCAAATTACAACTTAGACACATCAGTAATTAGCAACCTAAGATTGATGTGCTAAAGTTCAGTTCAGTTCAGTCACTGAGTTATGTCCAATTCTTGGCGACTCCATGGAATGCAGCACACCAGACTTCCCTGTCCTGCACCAAATCCTGAAGCTTGCTCAAACTCATGTCCGTTGAGTCAGTGATACCATCCAACCATCTCATCCTCTGTCATCCTCTTCTCCTCCTGCCCTCAATCTTCCCCAGCATCAGGGGCTTTTCTAACAAGTCAGCCTTTCGAATCAAGTGGCCAGAGGATTGGAGCTTCAGCTTCAACATCAGTCCTTCCAAGGAAGATGCAGGATTGATTTCCTTTAGGATTGAAAGCTATTAAGAGGCACTTTACAGTGTCCTCCTCTTCCCTGGTGACTCAGATGGTAAAGAGTCTGCCCGCAATGTGGGAGACCTGGGCTCGATCCCTGAGTCGGGAAGATCCCCTGGAGAAGGAAATGGCAACCCATTCCAGCATTCTTGCCTGGAAAATCCCAAGGACGGAGGAGCCCAGCCGGCTACAGTTTATGATGTCACAAAGAGTCGGACACGACTGAGCGACTTCACTTTCTTTTCTGTCTTTCATCTGTAAAATGGGATGATAATCATAACCTATATCCCAGGGATGCTTTACGAAAGAGCAGTGAGTGCTTATTAAGTCATCTGGAAGTATCCACTTCTACAAAAGTATCTAACTAAACATTATAGTTCCTCCTCTTTATCCTTCACTGTGTGTGATGTCTTTTATGTTCTCCCTGTATCTATTATATCCTCCTTTCTTTCTTCGCTTACCTTGTATTGATACATGATTGGATTCCTTTTTAAGTTAGCATTTATCTCCATATCTTGTAAGTACTTGCCATTCTACTTCTCTGTTTTCTTTCTTGTCTGTGCTTCTGAATTTGAAGTGAATGGCTTATTCTTAAACCTAGGACAATATTATTTTTTGGTTCTATAAAGTCTGTGGGTTGGACATTTGCCTCTTAAATTACAATCACTACTTCTATTAATATTTACAAGCACATTGAATTCTTTAGACAGAGATTGTGCACAATCTCTGTTTTCCTTATAATTTGTATTGGCCTGACATCTGGCTTCTGGAATATAGATTCTCTGACTAATTAAAATCAGAATTCTCCCTTTACAACCACTCATAACCCACAATTTTGACATCACTTCAAACTGAATTTTCTAATTCCTTCAATTTTCTATTAACCAACACCTTCCTGCCTGTTTTCCTGACACCAACTCCCTGCCTTTTCCCCCCATATTTAGAAGATTTGGGATTTAATTATTATCATCCGAAGGTGTAGGAGCCCACTGTGATACATTAAAAATTGTTTTCTCCTCACTCTTTTCTTGAAAAGATTGCTAAAGATGAAAAGCAAGTGCAGCCTACATTACATTTAATAAAAAAACTTCTCAATAGTAGATTAATTCAGCAGTACTCAGAGTTGCCAATATTAACATTGGAGGGTGTCTGGAGAGAGAACACAGTTGTCCATCGTGAAAACAACTTGGAAAAGATAGGGCCAGAGTCCAAACATTCCGAGCTTCCCTTAATCAGCCACTAATTATCTCCTAAAAATAATGCTTTGATCATGTAACTGAAGAAACCCAGTGGCTCCCAACTACAAGATGAAGCCCATATTCCCAAGCTGGCTTTCAACCCACCATGTGATCCAAGTGTGCATTTCCAGTGTTATCATCAGCTGCTTCCCTAAATACAGTCTTCATTTCAGCTACATGGTTCTACTTGCTGTTTCTGCAGTGAGTTAGTTTGAAGCGTCCTTTCCTCCGTGTTTCTAATCACCATCACTACAAGGAATGCCTGCCTTCCTCCTCTTTGGTTCATCAAAACCCTACCCATTCTCTGACATCCAGATGAACTGTTCCCTCCCCGTGACCACTCCGTGAGATGGTCCAATGGACTCATATAAAATTGACATACTTTCAGTTAGGCAGGTAATCGTGTCTGCAATGCTAAGTGCCATTGTGTGACTTTTTTTATCTTCTGGTCTCAATTGCTTAGAATAGATAGCTCTTATTCATATAACCCCCCCTTTAGTCTTCCTTATTAATTAATTAATAACCAACTCTGGCTGATTATTAAGGATGCAATCAAAGCATCCTTTCAGGGAAATAAGACCCATAAGCTATTACTTTTTGCATCTAATACTTTGTGTGTGTGTGTGTGTGTGTGTCTGTGTGTGTGTGTAAAACATAGATAAGTGGTAACTGTCATCGTTAAAACCACATAGTAGTTCGATACAGACAAGCTTTCAGCAATCTTCAGTTATAGCATTTAGACTTCACATTCTAGACTCTTTTCAATCTGAGATAACATGCTAGACTTAATTTGCATTCACTGTAAAATATAGATTTAAAAACAAAATTCATCTGCACATTTTGCCCCTTTCTTCAGTACTTGCAAATCTTTCTAAACTCAAGGTGTTAAACACACCTTCGTTCACTCTAATTTAACTATGATTCAATTATGAGTAACTTAACATGAAGCACCACAGTTTTCAGGATCTCTTGTCCTCAAGATGTGATTAACCATGGAAGCACTGCAATGTAGGAAAGATGACAATAAGATTTCTGTGCAATCATGACATCCTAAGTATATTTAGTACCTGGTGGGTTTTAGGATGGTCTCTTTCAAAGCAATTGTTTTTTCTATCCAATTGTTAGAAGTTTGTGTTCATTCATTGCAAACACATACATTGTATAATACCCCTCAAATAGTTGGGGCAATCTTGACTTTATCTCAGCTTTGTGAAGCTTTCAACTTTTGTGCTGACCAAGAAAATATCCAAGTAAGAACACCTATTTAATAACTTAAATAGAATGATTTTTTTCTCACTAATGACCAAATATGATTGTTAAAATGCTTTGAATGTGATACAAAACCTCCTTGCACATGTCATCTTGGGCAAGTTATGTTTTTTTCTCAGCTTTAATTTTCTTACTTTGTATATGGTGATAGCATATGGAGGAGCCTAGTGAGATAATACAACAAAAAAAAACTGTTCAAAAAGCATAAAATGTTAAATAAACTATAACTGCAATGCATGCATACTTCAGAGCTGAGCGTTGAGGTACAGACCACAGCAATATGAATTTTTTGGTTTCCCTGTGCATAGAAAAGCTATGTTTACTCTGTCATGTGCAGTAATAGCATTATGTCTAAAGAGAAGTACATACCTTCATTTTAAAATATTTTATTGCTAAAAAGTGCCAAAGCAGTTATAATAGTAACATCAAAGATCACTGATTACAGATCACCATAACAAACAATGAAAATGAAAAAGGTTGAAATAAGGCGAGAATTAAGAAAATGTGACACAGAGACACAAGTGAAAAAATACTGTTGGGAAAACAGCATTGATAGACTTGATCCACGCAGGACCGCCACAAACCTTCCATTTGTGAGAAACTCAGCGTCTGTGAAACACAGTAAAACAAGGGATGTGCCTGTGTGCTAAGCTGCTCAGTCACGTCCCACTCTTTGAGACCCTATGGACCAGAGCCCACCAGGTTCTTCTGTCCATGGGATCCTCTGGGCAAGGACACTGGAATGGGTTGTCATGTGCTTCTACAGGGGATTTTCCCCACCCAGGGATGAAACCTGCGTCTCTGATGTCTCCTGCATCGGTAGGTGGATTCTTTACACTAACACCCCCTGGGAAGCCCCGAAAACAAGGTATGCCTGAATATTAATATGTTTCTTTGGTCTCAGCCAGCCTGGTTAAATCATACTTGACAGTGCTTCCCATAGCTGGCTCTATATCCTGCCTCTAAGGACTGGAAACTTGCCTGTTCTCTCCAACTCCTAACCTAACCCACCCATTTATCTTGCTTTTTGCAGAAGCCCTTGACTAGCTTGGTGGAAAAAGTTAAGACCATTGAAGTGGGAAGTCCCTTAGTCCCTGATACACCACAATTGTTTAGTGACTCCACCTTTATCTCTGTTATCACCACTCCCTCAGTTACAATGCCCACCCACCCTGGGCCCCACAGGGATGATCATTTTGCTTGGCCTGGCAGTGTTTACAGATACATTATCACCGTAACCACGTGTGTTATTATGAACACTATTGACGGCTAAACCATACCATGGACTACAATGCTTTTTCTTTATTTCCCTGGTGAAAATAACTGCCTAACCTGTGTGTGTGGTATGTGTTTTTCATTCAGTCTAAGATGGGCAAATGCCATCTTAATACATTCAAATTCACTCAATATAGTACCAATTTGGTCTTAGTGGCTAGTTCAGTCCTGGAGCTTCTTGACTTGGGAAGAGTGACCCTAGGCCTTCCATGCCACTGTTTTCATGGGCCATCCCCTCCAACCATCCTAGCTCTTGTTTCCCCTGGTTTCTCAAGAAGGGCACCATCTCCTGGATCCTGTGCCTTCCTTGTACTTTGCTCCCTCATTTGGGTGGTGCCCATTCTCCAGGGGCTTCCTAAGAAAGGATTTATAGAAAACAAAACTTTTTGAGACTTGGAACATCTGAGAATACATATTCTACCTTCACACTTCATTTCTAATTTGTCTGAATAAGAATTCTAGGATGGCAACAATTTTTCCTCAGAATTTTGAAGGCATTGATTCATTGTGTTCTAGCTTCGAGCATTACTGTTGAGAAATATTCTGCCATTCTGAATCTTGATTCTTCTTAAGACATCTCTTCTTTCTAGAAGCTCTTGGTATATCTGTTATCGCCAGAGCTTCTGAAATTTCACCATGATGTATCTTAGTGCAGGTTTAATATTTTCTCTGGTGCTGGGTTTATTTTGGTCTAAAATCACATGTCCTTGTGTTTGGGGAAGCGCTGAGTTACTTCACTGGGGATCCCCTCGTTGCTATTTGCTCAGTTCTCTCTGCGGAGCTCCTATCAGATAGGTGCTCAGCCTCCTGGACACGCCCTCTAGTTTTAAACTTCTATTTCCCAGATTGGCTTCACTTCTGGAAGATTTCCTCTAATTTATCTTCCACCTCCTCTATTGATTTTTTTATTTCCACAATTCTGTTTTTACTTTACCGTCTCTTTACTATCACGCACCGCCCCTCAAGTATTCTTTTTCTAAAATAGAATCCTTGTCTTATACGTGCTACAGCTTATCTCTGAATGTATTAACGATCATTTTTCAGCTTTATTTCTCCCCCCACCCCCAGTCTCTGTTTTCTCCCTGGCTGATTATTCGTTTCAGTCTCTCTCATAGGAGAATCAGATCCTCCTGATCCCCTCCTGGGTGTTCTCTAGGAATGCAAACTAAAAGCTCATTGGATGAGTGGGTGACTCGTGGTTATTCACCAGGGACTTCACCTGTGACCTGGCTTTGCTCTTCCTGGTAGGGCCTCGGTGTCAGTATTTCTGTATTGTTTCTCTTAGGCCGGTCAAGTGCTCTAGAGGAGACTTCAATCACCTGCCTGGGTGTGTGTGCGTGTGTGCGCACATGTGTTCCCACCAGTGTTTCAGACCAGAAAAGGGCAAGAGATACTAGAGGGCTTCCCTGGTGGCTCAGTAGTAAAGAATCTGCCTGCCAATGCAGGAGATAGGGGTTCGATCCCTAGTATGGGAAGATCTCACATGCCCTGGAGCAACTAAGCCTGAGCGTCACAACTACTGAGTCTGTGCTCTAGAGTCCGGGAACCACCGCTGCTGAAGCCAGAGTGCCCTTGAGCCGGAGCGCCACAGCAAGAGAAGCCACTGCAAGGAGAAGTCCTCGGACTGCAACTAGAGGGTAGCCTCCACTCACCACAACTAGAGAAAAACCCTCACAGCAAAGAAGACCCAGCACAGCCAATGAATAAATAAATAAAATTTTTTTTTAAAAAACCTGTGAAAAAAGGAAAAGAAAACCTGGGCATCATAGCACTCGGTACGTAAGCTCAGTCTTCTTGTTTTTAAGACTGTCCCCTCTGCCTGTCTGTCTCCAGGACATCATTTGCTCCAGTCATCTGCTGGGGTTGACAGCTGACCTGTGGCATGGAATAGGTGAGGGGGTCTGGTGGTCTGCTGCTGCTGCTGCTAAGTCGCTTCAGTCGTGTGCAACTCTGTGCGACCCCATAGACGGCAGCCCACCAGGCTCCGCCGTCCCTGGGATTCTCCAGGCAAGAACACTGGAGTGGGTTGCCATTTCCTTCTCCAATGCATGGAAGTGAAAAGTGAAAGTGAAAGTGAAGTCGCTCAGTCGTGCCGACTCTTCGCGACCCCATGGACTGCAGCCTACCAGGCTCCTCCATCCATGGGATTTTCCAGGCAAGAGTACTGGAGTGGGGTGCCATCGCCTTCTCCGTCTGGTGGTCTAGGTCCTCTTAAACAACCTCACTTCCAACAGAACTTCTGGAGTCCTAATGATACCCATTCCTGGATCTTTTTTATTTTTTGAAAAATTTCCCCACGAATCAGGCTACTTCTCGACTTTTCCTGCAGCTCGCTGAGAACTTAGCTTTCTCAGGTCTGCTCCCAGCTTCCAAATTTGTGTTGCTCTTGTCTTCATTCTTGTTTATTTTGCTTTCATAGGTTTGTACCTTTCAAAAAAAAAAACAAATACAATAATGTAAAGTTAAAAAAAATAGAAAATAAACTAATCTAAAAAAAAAGTCATTGTCATTTGAGTGAAGCAAATGAGCTAAGTGCTAATGATTAATCGGGGAGAGGGGTGAGCTAAAGGTATAGGATTATCTACAAGGCTTAAAATAAATGAACAATAAGGATATACTGCATAGCATGGAGAATATAGCAATTATTTTGTAATAACTTTAAATGGAGTATAATCTGTAAAAATATTCAATCTCTACATTGTACACTCAAAACTAATGTAATATTATAAATCATCTATACTGCAATAAAAATAGATAAAATAAAATGCCGTAGGGTATCTATTCACAATGGAAAAAAATCCAGCTTATATTTTAATAATGAATTATTTTTAACATGAGCTTTCATACCAAGAGAACTTAAAGAAACCTTTTGTCGTTTTTGCTCAGTCACTAAGTAATGTCAGACTCTTTGGGACCCCATAGACTGCAGCACGCCAGGCTCCTCTGTGCTCCACCATCTCCCGGAGTTTGCTAAAACTCAAGTCCATTGAGTCAGTGATGCTAACCATCCCATCCTCTGCCTCCCTCGTCTCTGTCTCCTCCTGCCTTCAGTCTTTCCCAGCATCAGGGGCTTTTCCAATGAGCAGGCTCTTCCAGGCAGGTGGCCAAAGCATTGGAGCTTCAGTTTCAGCAACAGTTTCATTTATTCTTCTGATGAATATCTGTATTCTTGTAATTCCCTTTGGTGATGCAGGGAGGGGAACTGCTATGCAGTTAGCATAAATGAGTAAAACTTCAGGAAAAATAAACAAGTTTAAAACCTTTTTTTAAAACCAATAACATATTTTTTTAAAAATCTTTAATTTTTGATAATGGTTTAAAAATAATACGTCCTGATTCTTGCCTTAGTTAATTTGTTCCTTGTTAAACTGGGCCTTCTGGGTCGGCCTTTCAGCTGACTGGCGTTCCTATTCTAAAATATACTTGTGCCTACGAGGTTCCTGCAGGTTAGTTTTTGCTGAGGAAACTGCCATTACCCGGCACTGAATTTCAATGACTTCCTGCAGGCAAACACCTGGAGGCAATTACCTGTACTTGTCTGCCAGCAGACACAAATATGCTTTAGAATAGAGAAACTATACGTCTGATTTAAAAAAAAAAAAAGACCAACTCCTTGTGTAATGCTTTTCTTCTGTCTGAATGAAATGCTAGGTTATTCGGTCTAGAAATTCGATCCTCTAACCTAGTACTCGTTGATCCATTTTTTTTTTCAGCACGGAATTGCCATACAGAGATTTTCTGTTATCCTTACCCTCTGTTTGATGGCACAGTTCTTCTGCTCTTACAGGATATGGGTCAGAGACAATGAGTAAAGAAGGATGAAAAATCAAGAACCTACTTTTTAATGGAAGATGACAAAAATTTTAACTTGAGATGCTTTAAGCAACAGATTTCCAAGTCTATTGAAAGAAGGTCAGGGTTCAAGAAGGAGTTCAGGAACATGTAAACTTGAGTTCTACTTTATTTTAATACACATGTGGACTCAGTAACATTTTATATACCTGAGGATGGCCCCTAGAGACAATCTAGATGATGACCGCTACTTTAGCTAAGTCATTAAAGTTTTGCACTTGAAGGTAAATGGAGATTTAAATGACACCTTTAGAGGTATCAAAATACCATCAAAATACTTTTTAAAAGATTTAAAATGATAAGTACTGAAAATAAGGTTTGAATCTATTTTTATAGTTTTATAGACTACTATTTAATGGTTTTATAGACCATTAAATCATTATGCATGCAAGTGTATTTTAGTTCTTAATCAGTGTAACTAAAGAGTTTTGCTTCTTTTTTCTTTTATTCTCATTCAGACAAAACTACAGATGATTAACAAGTTCTGAAGCTTCCTTTATAGCACAATCAAATTTCAACAAAAATTTCATTTCCTTCTCTAATTCCTCTTTCTATAATCAGCCTCATTTTTAGACTTAAAGTATCATTTTATTTATTTTTAATCTTTTTTTTCTTCCTAGAGCCTTTAATCCTTATTTTATAGATATGTGCTCTGCTCTTCAGTCGTATCTGACTCTTTGCGACCCCATGGATTGTAGCCCATCAGGCGCCTGTGTCCATGGGATTTTTTAGGCAAGAATACTGGAGTGGGTTGCCATTTCCCCCTTCAGAGGATCTTCCTGGCCTAGGGATCAAACCTGCATCTCTTGCATTTACCGCTGAGCCATCAGGGAAGCCCCATTTTATAGATATATCTAACAATTCAGTCCCCCCAGCACATTTTCCAATTTCTACTGTACATATTACCAATACACAAAGTTTGTGTTTTACCATAAGGCCTCGAGTGTAAGGCCCACCATGAGTTATTGATCACCAGGCACCATACAGTCTTATCAAAACGCCCATCTGCACAACTGCCTCACTACCAGACAGACTGCTAGACTTCTAAGCCTCCAAAATAAAACATGACAAAATCCAAACTTTTTTCCCTTTCCTTTCTTCTGAGTCTAAAATCTTTGAATAGGCATTTGTATCAGTTAGCTTTTGTTGCGTAACAAACCACCCCCAAACTTAGTAACTTAAGATACTCATTTAGCCCACAATTCTGCAGGCTGGAGTCTGGTGGGTATTTCTGCGTGGGTATTCTGGTCTTGGCTGGATTTGCTTGTGAGTGTGGTCAGCTGCTGGGCTGGTGGAGGCTGGCTTATGTAGGAAGGTCTCAGTTGTGATGACTCATGGTCCTCACATGGTCTCTCCTCTTCCAGCAGACTATCTGGATCTTTACTTAGTGGTTCTGCAACATTCAAGAGAAAGAACCAAAATGCACAAACCCTTTTGAAGCTTTGGCTTGGAGTTGGAATTGGTTTATGACCCCTGCCATATTGTTTATCAAAGCAAGTCAAAGGCTAGCCCAAACTGAGAAGTAGGGGAACAGACTCCAAATCTCAACAGGAGAAGTTGAAATGTCATATAGCAAAAGGGTGCGCATTCAGTGAAAGAATGCTTCATTGCTCAGTAGCCTTTGACTCTTTGCAACCCAGTGGATGGTAGCCTGCCAGGCTCCTGTTCATGGGATTTTTTAGGCTAGAATACTGGAGTGCCATTTCTTCCTCCAGGAGATCTTCCTGACCCAGGGATTGAACCCAGGTCTCTTGTGTCTCCAACATTGTAGGCAGATTCTTTACCCGCTGAGCCATTGGGGAAGTCCCCAGTGGAAGAAATAGTTGCTTTCAGTTATGATACAATCTACCAAAGCAAGCCACAGGGCTGCCAATAAAACCCATAGAGACTACCAATACAGGACAAATACTTCCCTGCATAAGGAAAAGCTAAAGAGGAACAGCAACAAACCACCAGATATATGAAAAGAAAAGATTTGGAGGCTAAGAAAAGGGGAGGAATTTGAGAGAAGTAATATCTCTTTTCCTCCTTACCAACTTTTAAAATTCACTGCAAGAAGCAAAAGGCTATTTTGAAAATCTCTGATCTATATTCTCCACATGATCTGAGAGTACATCTCATCTATCAAAATAAGATCAAGTGTAATAAAAAGAGAAGAATCTGGGAACAGGACAAATAAAATGAAAGTGTTATTTTCTTGCATTTTCCTAAAAAAGAATAAAAGTTATAAATTAGTATTAGACTTTGATAAGTCAAAAAATGATTGCTCTAACCTCTAGGCCACTCCCTAAAAGAATAATCAATGAGTGCATTCTTCCAAACTAATAGCAGGAAACCCTGAACCCTGTGAACCCTGTTAGCAGCAGCCCAGAGGGTGGTTATCCAGGGCTGGTGCTGTGCAGTCACTCAGTCCTGTTCTACTCTTTGTGACCCCATGGACTGTAGCCTGCCAGGCTCCTCTGTCCATGGGATTCTCCAGGCAAGGATACCAGAGTGGGCTGCCATGTCCTTCTCCAGGGGATTTTTCCAACCCAAGGATTGAACCCGCATCTCCTGTGTCTCCTGCATTGTAGGCATATTCTTTATCCTCTGAGTCTTTGGGGAAGCCCAGTAGTGGGAAATCAAAAGATGAATATAATTAGTCCAAAGGATGTTAAAAATGGAGAATAAAAAGGAACATAAAGTAGATGGGACAACTAATAAAGCATTCAATAAGATGCCCTCCCCAAGCCTCTCGGAATGGAGACGCAGTCAAGAAATGAGCTCACACCAAACAGGCCTGATGTGGGGTAGGCTCGGGGGAAGAAAGTGGAGGGTATTTGGCAAGCAGCCTATTGCACGATCCCTGGCTCCATGGGCCACGCAGAGTTCCCTCGAAGGTCTTCTTGTCCCTCCCTGTCCTTCCCTTGTCAACGCCACTCTTTCATACCATCCCCAGAGCCTCTCCCTAGAATTTCCAGGATAACTGAATTTTAAAAATGTACTATTTATTCTTTAACGTCATGAAGCCCTTATTTTCAGAATCTTTTTATATTTAAATTTAACCTTTTGCTAAAACAAAACCAAAAAAGAAAGTAGTGAAATAATAAAACAGGAGATATTAATGATAAAAAAACACATACTAAAAAGAAACAAAAGAAATCCAAAAATTAGTTCTTTGAACAAAAATAATAGAGAGAAGACAGAAATACCAATGTCAAGAGTAAAAAAAAAAAAAAAAGGTAAAGTTTGTTTAACCCTGAATAATGATAATGATTCTGAAAACATACAAAAAACATTATTCCGATACTTTTAAAGACATAGATGAAGTGGACAAATCCCTAGAGAAAATATAAAGTAGACAAGTAGAAATAGAAAATTTTTGTAGTCTTTTTTCTATTAAAGATATTGAATCCATAATTAAAAGCCTCCCCAAAAAGAAACCTATTAATTATTTAGGGGGAAAATGACATTAATTTTACCAAGCTTTTAAAAAGAATAGACAAAGAATATTTCTCATTTCATAAGACCAAAACAACCTTGATCCAAAAAAATCTCCTCCCAGATATAAACAAAACATTATAGGCTGATCTCACTCATGAACATAGAAAAATATAAATTCATCTCTAAGGAAACTACACATAAAGCCAGTTATATATTTTCCAAATGTTTAGCAGGGGGAAAAAAGCAAAAATTTTTTAAAAGTTTATTAGGAATATTCTGGAAAAAGAAACATGGAAGCTATCAAATGTAAAGCAGAAAACATAAAACAAGATGACAAAAACAAGTGAAATTCTATTAGTTTCAAAATTAAAATGTGAATGGATTCAACTGTTTTGGTAAAAAGAAAAAAAACCCACGAAGATTCTCAAATTTGATAAAAAGACAAAAATCTAATCTCTTACTGTTTACAAGACACCTAAAGCAAAAGGATTTTACTGGGGGTGATTTTACTGGGGGTAAAAATAAAATGGTAAATGTATGCTAGGCAAAGATCAGTATAAGGACTACTATCTGGCAATGAAAAAGGCATGAAGTACTGATAAAAACCACAATATGGATAACCTTTAAAAACATCACATTCAATCAAAGAAGCCATACAAATGGTATGATACTGTTAATATAAAATGTCCAAAAAAAAGGCAAACAATTTGAGACAGAAACTACATTAGTTTTTGCTTAAGGCTGGGGATAGGAAGGGGGAAATGATGGCATGAAGTTCCTTTTAAGGATGATGGCAATGTTTTAAATCAAATTTTAGTGATGGTTGTGCAACTTGGTAAATATACTAAAATTCATTAAATCACATATTAAAATCGTGTGAATTTTATGATATGTAATTATGTCAATAAAACTATTCAAAAATATCAATTTAAGATAATCAGCATAAAGTGAGATCCAAATAAATTATTTTATACTTACATGACAAAACTTTTAAAGTCATAAACTTGGTTTTAAGCTTCTTATTTTGTATCGGGCTATAGTGGATTAACAATGCTGTTAGAGTCAGGTGAAGAGTGAAGGGACTCAGCCACACACAAACATGGATCCGTTCTCCTCCAAATTCCCCTCTTACCCACGCTGCCGCGTAAAATCGAGCAGAGTTCCATGTGCTATACAGGATGTCCTTGTTGGTTATCCATTTTAAATATAGCCATGTGTCTGGCAACTATAAGTTTGTTCTCTAAGTCTGTGAATCTCTTTCTGTTTTGTAAGTTATTTTGTATCACTTCTTTTTAGATTCCACATAGAAGGGATGTCATACAGTATTTCTCCTTCTCTGTCTGACCGACTTCTAAAGTCATAAACTTTTATATACTAAATAGCATTGCATATTACTCATGCAAAGAATATTAGGAAAATTAAACTTCAAAGAAAATTGTGGAATTCAGATCTACGACATGATTCCACTTCAGAAACCTTAACATTTGTATGTATTTGTTAGAAGAGGAATGTAGAAGAGCTCACCCCCAAATTTCTAACACAGAGTTAATACTTAAGGAGGATAGGGTTGAAGGGGGCTGGAGTAAAGATGTCACATTTTCTAAGATTGCTTCTTTAGCTTTTGCAATGAGCTTTCTAACTACAGTAATTAAAATTTTCAACCCAGGCTTTGAGTTGAAGAAAACAATAATATCAAGTGGGCGATAATGTAAGAATTAATATGAAGAACCTAGTCACATGATTAGTGTGTACCAAGTCACTTCAGTTGTGTCTGACTCTTTGCAACCCCATGGACTGTATCCCACCAGGCTCCTCTGTCCATGGGATTCTCCAGGCAAGACTACTGGGGTGGGTTGCCATGCCCTCCTCCAGGGGACCTTCCCGAACCAGGGATGGAACCTGTGTCTCTTGGGTCTCTTGCAATGGCAAGCTGGTTCTTTACCACTAGTGCCACCATTGGTAATGAAGGTTTAATGGATATAAATAAAACCCATCCCTCAGAAGGAGAGTGTCCCTGCTTTTCTGGTGCCCACAGAATGGTAGGACTGTTCCATCAATTATGGAAAATCAGATCCCTGTAGTGATCTGATTGGAGAGAAACCTTGGATTTGTTGAGTCAGTGCTCTTTCCTCCAGGCTGGATGTTAGTTAAACAAGGATCTCCATTATCTCCTTACAACTAGTACAAAACAGATTAAAAAATATATGTAAAGGTTTCATTACTTCCTTACTACTAGTACAAAACACCATGAAAAAAATAAAGGCTTCTTTTACAGTAGGTTCATAAAATTTTTGAGCAGGTGTTTTGGGAGAGTTTGCAATTTTGTTTCCTTTAGTGAAGCTGATTTTGAGAATATTCATGTCCTTTGTAGGCTGTGCTGCCTTCCAGGCCAGGCCAGTCTGCCGCTGGTCACACTAGGAAGGTGCTGTCCACAGGTGGCTGAGAAGACTGAACTAGTGCAGTCCGCTCTGTGATACCAGTCACCGCTTCTTCACCCCACCCCTCCACGCCCTCCCGCCGTGGGCTCTGAGGTGAAACCAAACAGCCTGGCCGGTACAGGGAGGATGTCCACACGGCTGCTTTTCTTGGCCAGTTGCCAGAGTGACGATTCCAAGGAAAGCAGAGGTTGTCCAGTCCTGTTCTAGGAAGCAGAGGAGCCCACGTTACCATTGTTGATTGTGTTTCCTTTGGAATGGAAGTTTTCTTTGACAGTGATTGCAAGAAATTATAGTGAGGCTCATTGATATTGGTTAGGAAAGCTTTTTGGTTAAGAATTATACCCTTGCTAGACGTAGTGAGAAAGGACTAGAGCTTCAATCCAAAATTCTGGACCTTTCTCATCAAACCTACCACAGCCTAGTCCCCAAATTAATAACTGAAAACAGTAAAACTTCCCAAAGCAGAAGGGGTACAATTCTTTTTTTATCATAGTGCTATAAATGCAACCAAAGATTTAAAATGGAAAAAAAAAGCCAAAATCCTCCTTCTTCCTCTAAGTCCAACTAATTGAAAATATTAAATAACATTTGAGTCAAAAAAGAAATTAAACATGTGATTAAAGGTTTAAATATTATGAATATACATAGACATTGACCTTAAAGAAAACATTTATTATACCAGTACAATGAAAGCTGCACTCTGAGGGAAAATATCTTAAATGTTTCCTCCTTGGATTTATAGGGGTATAATTGACCAACAAAATTTTTATTTATTTAAGGGTTCCAATGTGATGATGTGATATGTGTATACATTGTGAAATGATTACCCAATCATGCTTATTAACACTGCCATCACCCAACATAGTTTCCATTTTTTTTCATGTGGGTGGTGAGAACAAGTAAGGTCTTCTCTCTCAGGAAATTTCAAGTGTCGAGAACAGTTAGAGTCCCAGAACTCATTCATCTTATTACTGAAGTCCCAAATACATTTTTATCACTAAACTAGAAAATAAAAAAACTAAAAAAGTATTTATCTCAAGAAGCTAATATCACAGCAAAATAAACTTAAGAAAAAGATAAGACATAATTATTAAGTAAATGCAAAAGTATAAATAAATCAAAAAAAAAAAACTGATCAATACAAAAGACCACTTCCGAAATAGTCCAATAGAATTGATAAAAACCTGAGCAAGTCAGGAGATACACATATACATATATTTTAACTGATGATAAAATCATCATATTGAATCTATACAATTTTAACCGTGATCACTTTTAGTAAACTATATTACAAAATGTGTTCTAAAATGTAAATAACATTTCTTGAAATAAATTTTAATATATTGCTTTGAACTGAAAAACGCAGTGTTTTCCTGATGCAAGGTAACTCTGGTTTAGTTGATAGATTTGAAAATGAAAAATGGCTTAGCTAATTAGATTTCATAGTAGACATTTTCCATAAGTTGAATGTCCTAAATCCACAGCTCTACACACATTAATAAAATACATATTTAAAGCTTGTGGTAAATTTTAAAAGATCCTTATAAAAATCTTGCACTGGAAAAGATTTCAAAATGAAAAAGAACGTGTTTTTCTTAACTCCTTATTTAAAAATAAGCTTTTATTTGAAGCACAACATACTTACAGAATATGTCCACAGATCGTGAATGTACAGTTCAATGAATTATCACTCAGCAAAGTCACCTGTGTATCTATAACCTAAATTAAAAAAAATAGAGCATTACCAACATCTCACATCTTTCTTATTAATCTACCAGTGCTTTTTAATGTAGTGTTTCATACAAGTTACCACGAAGCAAAAATTAAACCTGAAATAAAAACAAACAGCAATAAAGAAATAGCTACGAGAGGTGGTAGACTGGATTATTGGTTAGCAAATATTCACTCCTCTACCCCTCGTGTCTATGATAATAATAGTCTTGGGTACCTGACTTTCTTTGGCCAATGGAATGTGGGCAAAAGCAGTGGTGCGCCAGCTCTGAGCCTGGGGTTTAAGATGCTCACACGCTTTTTACCATGACCTGAGGAGACACATGAGAAACGCCGGGCTGGATGAAGCACAAGCTGGAATCAAGATTGCCGGGAGAAATACCAATAACCTCAGATATGCAGATGACACCACCCTTATGGCAGAAAGTGAAGAAGAACTAAAGAGCCTCCTGGTGAAAGTGAAAGAGGAGAGTGAAAAAGTTGGCTCAAAGCTAAACATTCAGAAAACAAAGATCATGGCATCCAGTCCCATCACTTCATGGCAAATAGATGGGGAAACAGTGGAAACAGCAGCAGACTTTACGTTTTTGGGCTCAAAAATCACTGCAGATGGTGACTGCTGCCATGAAATTAAAAGACACTTACTCCTTGGAAGGAAAGTTATGACCAACCTAGACAGCATATTAAAAAGCAGAGACATAAATTTCCCAACAAAGGCCCGTCTAGTCAAGGCTATGGTTTTTCCAGTGGTCATGTATGGATGTGAGAATTGGACTATAAAGAAGGTAGAGCACCGAAGAATTGATGCTTTTGAACTATGGTGTTGGAGAAGACTCTTGAGCATCCCTTGGACTGCAAGGAGATCCAACCAGTCCATCCTAAAGGAAATCAGTCTTGAGTGTTCATTGGAAGGACTGATGTTGAAGCTGAAATTCCAATACTTTGGTCACCTGATGTGAAGAACTGACTCATTTGAAAATACCTTGGTGCTGGGAAAGATTGAAGGTGGGAGGAGAAGGGGATGACAGAAGATGAGATGGTTGGATGGCATCACTGACTCAATGGGCGTGAGTTTGAGTAAACTCTGGGAGTTGGTGATGGACAGAGAGGCCTGGCGCGCTGCAGTCTGTGGGGTAACAAAGAGTCGGACACAACTGAGCGACTTCGGTCTCACTTTTCAGTTTCATGCATTGGAGAAAGAAATGGCAGCCCACTCCAGTACTCTTGCCTGGAGAATCCCAGGGATGGCAGAGCCTAGTGGGCTGCCATCTATGGGGTCGCACAGAATCGGACACGACTGAAGCGACTCAGCAGCAGCAGCAGCAGCAATTGTAATGACAGCTCCATCTAAGAGGCAATTAACACTCAGAGCCTATGTTCACAGGTAATTGCAAAACTAAACATTCAATTTATATGCATATTCTTTATTGTAGAAAGTAATGGTGATTAACATAGTTTCAAATATAAACATATATTAAAATAAATGCTCTGGGGGAGGAGGTAGTAGAAGGAGGATAGAAATATAGGGAGAAAAATATGAAATACAATTTCTCATGGTTAAGATCTGATTCATATTTTTTAAATTGAAGTATAGTTGATTTATGATACTGTGTTAGTTTTTAAGTGTAGAGCAAAGCGATTCAGGTGTCCGTGTGTATGTATATTTTCCACTATACATTGTTAGAAGATACTGAATATAGCTCCTTAGTGCTCTACAGTAAACCCTTGTTGCTCATCTATTTTCTGTATAGTAATGTGTGTCTGTAAACCCTATGCTCCTAATGTATCCCTCCCTTCCCTTTCCCTTTGGTGACCTTTGTTTTCTATGTCTGTGAGTCAGTTTCTCTTTTGTATATAGATTCATTTGTATTATTTTTTAGATTCCACATATAAGTGGTAGCATATGTTCATTTTTCTTTGTCTAACTTCCTTCACTTAGTATAATGATCTCTAGGTCCATCCACGTTGCTGTCATGTGGTGCTATTTCTTTCTTTTTTATGGCAAAGTAATATTCCTGTAAATCAATCTTCTGTTGATGTGCACTTAGGCTGTTTCCATGTTTTGGCTATTGTAAATATGCTGCTATGAACACTGGGATGCAAGTAACTTTTCAAATTAGTTATTCTTTTCTTATGACTATATGTCCTGAATGGGATTGGGGACCATATGGTAGCTCTATTTTTAGTTTTTTAGGAACCTCCATACTGTTTTCCATGGTGGCTACACCAATTTACATTGCCATAAACAGTGTAGGAGGGTTCCCTTCTCTCCACACCCTCTCCAACACTTGTTATTTGTAGAGTTTTTGATGATGTCTGTCCTGATCAGTGTGAGGTGATACTTCATTGTTGGTGTGATTTGCATTTCTCCAGTAATTAGTGATATGGAGCACATTATGTAATTATGTTGCTAAAAAGAGAATTTGTCACTTTTAATATTTCTTACATCTGCATAGTCTCAAAACCTGGACACAAGAATGACCTAACCTGCTTTAAAAATATTCAAAATATACAGTTCCTGTGGTTTGTAAGTTCATTTGTTAAGAATATAAAAATTTAACAACTTCTGATTATTTTAAAAGAACAGCTGATTAGCTTCTAAAGAGGTGAACATTTCCTAATATTTTAGCTGATATCTATATAATTGAGTATAATGAATTCTAAAAGATGAGTGCAATGACTTAGTAAGCTTGGCAATGATGCACTTATATTTTCCAGTTTGGACCTATGTGTTTCTGAGAGGTATCTCACAGGTTTCTGCTAGGGCAACTTTAAAAAAATAAATATCAAAAATAATTGATTTCAAAATAATTGAATTCAGAATAAAGAAATTTGATATCACAAAGTGTTAAACCAAATTTTCTTTAAAAAGCTAATTTAATGGCATAACTTGTACTAAAATATTAAGCCTATTTTTTCGCTGAGGGCTGGGGGGCGGGGGGAGGAAATGGAGAGATGCTGGTCTAAGAATACAGACTTCCAGTCATGAGATGAGTAAGTCCTAAGGATCTAACGTACAGCATTGTGGGTACAGCAAATAGTACTATATCCCATACTTGAAAGTTTTTAAGTGAGAAAATCTTCAATATTCTCACCACAAACAAGAAATGGGTTTCTGTGATGGGATGGAGATGTCACCTAATCATTTTGCAATATATGTGTGTCAAATCAACACATTGTACACATTAGACTTACACAATATTACTTGTCAATTATATCTCAACAAACCTGGGGGGAAAAGCTACTTCAGAGAAGCAAACTATTTTTTTTTCTTTTTAAATTCTATTATAGAGCTAATTTTCACCAAAAAGTGAAAATTAAAATAATTTATTTCACTTTTATCTTATCCTTAAAATTTTCTGTTATCGAGTTTGTTTTATAATGAATGCAATCCATGAGTAAAGTGGTCAATATACCAGATTCTTAAACTAGTGAATTGTGGTGCTTGCTCATTTTTAGAGCCTCCCTGTTGGCTCAGTGGATAAGAACCCACCTGCCAACTCATGGGTTTGATCCCTGATCCAGGAAGATGCCGCGCAGCTCCCAGATGCCGTGGAGCGACTAAGCCCGTGTGCCACAACTGCTGAAGCCCACGCACTCTCAGGCCTGCGCTCCGCAGCTAGAGAAGCCACCACAATGAGAAGCTGCCCTCTGCAACCCAGAGGAGCCCCCCTGCTTGCCACAACTGGAGACAGCCCGAGCAAAGAGATGAAGATCCGGCACAGCCAAAAAATAAAGACACAAAATCAGTAAAAATTGTTCTAATTGATAGCATGCATGGACAAAACACTTGTCCATAAAACTATGCAAGTGAGTTAGAATAGCGTGATGAAATAGATTGTCAGCGTGAAATGTATAAATAACCAAAATTGGCTCAATGTGTAGGAGATCCACCATGAATAAAATTGAAAAAGATGATAATTATCCCCCAAATTTGCCAAAACCAGATGATTTTATAGATGTTATTTTAGACTCTGAAATTATAGAGTTCTTTTGCAATTTAAAATATCCCAGAGAATAAAGAAAGATGGAAATCTTCCCAGTTTATTTTAACCTTATACCCAAACCTGATAAAATTATCACAATGAAAGAAAACTACAGCTAAATTTCACTTATGATTATAGAGGGGAAAAAATTCTAAATAAAATATCATCAATCCAGACGTATTAAAAGAACAACAGATTACTACCATAGTAGGGTTTATTTTTGGAATTAAGATGGTTTAGCAAGAAATCTATTAATGTAATAGGTATAAATGATAAAAATAAAATTATTATATCAGAAGATATCAAATGTTCAATTTATTTCAACATCCATGTTTGATAAAGTATTTAAGGAAACTAGAAAAAGTGTTCCTTGAACATATTATATATTTGTATACTCATATACAAACATACACACAAATACACAGATTCTTAGATTATCTATCTCTCTCAATCTCTATATTTCTTTGTTTCAGAAGCATTCCTATAGATGTCACAAGTACTTGATGAAAACAGTTAATTACTACTCTGTGATATTGGAATATTAGCCAGTATAATAGAAAAGCTAGTGAAAGTGAAAGTGAAGTTGCTCAGTCGTGTCCGACTCTTTGCGACCCCATGGACTGTAGCCTACCAGGCTACTCACTCCACGGAATTTTCCAGGCAAGAGTACTGGAGTGGCTTGCCATTTCCCTCTCCAGGGGATCTTCCTGACTCTGGGGTCGAACCTAGGTCTCCCGCATTGCAGACAGACTCTTTTACCGGCTGAGCCACCAGGGAAGTGGTGTAAAATATTCAGATGAAAAATATTGTAAAATATTGTAAAATTTCAGATGAAAAAGAGCATCATTGATATCAATGTTTGTAGCTAGAAAATTCTTTAAATAAAAGAATTTCAGTAAAAGAATTTTCAGTAAAACGGCAACTTGCAACATGCACAGACATATTAATTTCAAAACAGTTTTCCAATTATAACCAGCAATGACCAAGCAGAGAGCCCTTCCCTTTAGCAACCAATGACAGTAAATCATCTAGACATATACTCAATTAGAAATACATATGATCCATAGGAAAACACTTACAACATTTTCCAACGGACACTGGGAACTACAAAAAAAACTGCTCCCAGATAAGAATACTCAATATTAAGATTTTTTCGCTAAATTAATTGCAAATTTATCAGAATCCTAATGAATTTCTTTTATAATACGTAACTGATTTCAAAACTCAACTAGAAAAATAAACTGTAATAACCATGAAAGTTTTGAAAACTAAGAAAGAGATGAGATTTTCTCTTATATTTTCAAAACAAATTATCAAAATATAATAATTAAAACAATGGTACTGGAATAAAAGAACAATGAACAGAATAAGAATCCTAGTATCTCAAGCATACTTAAGAATTTAATATATGCTAAAGTGACATTTGTTAGCAATAGGAAAGAAATACACACTATTTTAAAATGATGTAGAAACAACTGGCTAACCATTTCAAAAAAAGACAAATATCCCATGCCATATTGAAAATAAATTCCTGAGAGATTAAAGATTTTGAATATGTAAAACCATGTTTATAGTCAAGAGGAATTCTCCAAGCATGAATACAACAGGGGTTGTATCCCAGTTTTGTGAGGCTTCAAGTTTAATCAGCTTTAGAGTTTTCATTAAACAAAATAATGTAAGAATGTGAATGCAATATTCATTTTTGAAACAAAGTGAGTATCTTTTATGAACAAGAAAACAAAATTGATAAATACCATAAACATGACAAAATCTAGAAAAATAATAATTAATTTTATTAATTAACTGTTTGACACACTATGTAACACTTTTCTTTCTACATTTTTTTTTTTTGGCCTGTATTCCCTCTTCATATGCCAGTAACTTTTTAAATATCATTTTCTAAAGAAAGAAGAAAAAGATAATCTAGTCTTTTCTATCGTGATCAATTTAAATGGATAGATGAGAAAAATTTCTTACAGCTTCACAACTCATAATGGATAATATCATGTAAATTGTAAGTATTGTTGAGTTTGGAAAAAACTTTCACAAGTTTCTTTCATATATAAATTGAAAGACATTGGCATATCTCATGTTTTTTCTGTAGGGTATAAAACAATTTTGAAATGATTGTGCTCATTTAAGCATTTGTGTTTAATGGCATTGTGGTGGTGTGTTATGTTATTGTCTTAATGTTAGTGTTTCCTAACAAAAGAGCAAAAAGAAAAAAAAAAATCCAAAACCATCCTTTTTCCAATTTGTTAATATTATTCACTTTTCTTCCTTAGCTGGGAAATCAGATAATCCTAGGGGTTATTCACTACTTCTATTTCTTTTAGTGAATTATGTTTATAATATTAACTGAGCTTTTAAAATTGCAATTTGCTTCTTAATGTCAGAATAATTTCTGTTGATATCATATAGAAATACCACATAATTTTATTTTCTGGACACTTAAAATTACATATACTGTGTTGTTGATGAGCCGCTCAGTCGTGTCCCACTCTTTGCGACCCTGTGGACGGCAGCGCGCCAGGCTTCCCTGTCCTTCACTATCTCCAGGAGTTTGCTCAAACTCATCTCCATTGAACCGATGATGTCATCCAACGATTTCATCCTCTTTTAATTACTTATACACATTGTCAGGAGAAATTTTGTTACGACAGGCATTGCAGAAGACCAAACTCTGTGCTTATCATTTTACGCGGAAGGATTTTCCATAGACTCGTTCCTGGCGCTGTACATTTCAAACACATTGTACCTATTCCTGGAAGCCCTTCCTACAGAGACACAGCAGCAATAACGAAACTATATTCAGAAATGAGAGCACACTATATAAACACATCCAGCTGAGCTCAATGTATCCTGAACTCAACTGTCCTTGGTTGGATTCCTGAATGCACGTCTTCTCTCTGACTGCCTTTGACAAGAAGTTTAGTGTATGTAATGGAGAGGAAAGGAGAGTGAAAAGAGACAGAATATGATTAAAGCATTTGATTTTTGAAAAGATCTATGATCATGTTAACACATTATTAGGCTCCTTTCCAGAACTCTGAAAAGGACCCATATACAAGTGAGGAGCCTAAGCTTAAAGCTTCACAGAGAAGCTTTCTCTATGACATAAAGGCAACCCAGTAAAGAATACTATTCATCAGTTAAATAACACAAACATTATAAATAAACAAGTGTGCCTCTCACACCCACTCCAGTATTCTTGGACTTCCCTGGTGGCTCAGACAGTAAAGAATCCGCCTGCAATGCAGGAGACCTGGGTTCCATCCCTGGGTTGGGAAGATCCCCTGGAGGAGGAAATGGCAACCGACTCCAGTATTCTTGCCTGGAGAATCCCATGGACAGAGGAGCTTGACAAGCTACAGTCCATGGAGTTACAAAGAACTGGACACAACTGAGTGACTAAACACAGCACAGCTTGCCTCTCATAGTGATAAGGCAAGTTTCAGGTGGGGAGTATTTTTGCCACCTATATGACAAGTTATAATTCATAATATTGACTGTATAGATATATAGCATAATATTGACTATATAGATCATTTAATTCAGAAAAAACACATCAATTAAAAAATGGACTATTTCATAGAGATTTTTCAAAGTATCATACTTGTCCTCTAGTTTGATCATTTGATCATATCTATATTCATCTATCTGTGTAACTATCTAATGACAGACTTAAAAAATTTCAAAGATTTTACTAGTTCGTTAGATCTATTTGCTGTATCATAATAGATTAGGATTAGTTCTTAAGAAAATAAAGAAGTGCTAAGGTATGGGCTCTTCAAAATCTTAAATTACTTGAGAAATTAATTTGCTAACAGATTATTTTTCCCCAGCTGATGGGCAAAATTGTGTACAGAAAATGCTGAGTTGTCCAGTTAGTCAATTTGCAATAGAGAAAGCCCATTATCATATGGAGAACAACACATCAAAATTAAAGAGGAAATGGACAAAGTCAGTGAGAGTGGCTGACAGAAAGTGCAATTCAGGAACATGCAGAGACAGACGATCAGAGACAGAGAACTGAAGCAGGAAGAACAGGTATACACCAACCAGATTTGTCCCTGTGCTGTCCAGGCTCAGCCAAGTGGGGTGTGTCTGATGAAGGGAGGGCCTGGCTTGACCAAGAGTTGTCTTGTGATGTGCATCAGAAAGGTCCTCATACAAAAACTAAAGGGCAAATTTTGGAAAAAGACAGGACCAGAGTTGGGATAATGGGGTGTGTGTGTGTGTGTAGTTAGTCTCTCAGTCGTGTCTGACCCTTTGTGACCTTTTGGACTGTAGCCCGCCAGTCTCCTGTCCATGGAATTCTCCAGGCAAGAGTACTGGAGTGGGTTGCCATTTCCTCCTCCAGGGGATCTTCCCAACCCAGGGATCAAACCCTGGTCTCCTATGTCTTCTGCATTGCAGACAGATGCTTTACCCGCTGAGCCATCAGGGAAGCCCCCCAGGGTAATGGTAGCATGCCGGTAATTAATTTCCTTTTCCTTTCATCTGTGCTTATTTCTTTTCCTGATATATGCTTTGGGTAAATCACTGGTTCCTGTCTTTCATTTTCCCTTTTTACTGAATATCCTTGGGTATATTGTAGGGAGTGCAACTAATGAAATGTAGGCAGCTGTAGTATGCCTCTCTGATTTCATTGTCCACCATCACTGGTCTGACCATGCTGATGATAGCACTTTTCCCCACAGGAGGTTGATATGTTTGAAGAAAGAAAAATGCCAGCCAAGTTATCCTTATTTAATTCAATTAGTCCCATCCATTTCCAAAATGATATTGAGTCTATGAAGTGTCACAGCTAGTTTTTGGGGATACATAGAACAGGTCTCCCTGTCCATGTGATGGACAATAACCGCAATTACCACGAATAACACAATAACCACAATTCTGCATAGTAAGAACTATAATGGAGACATGTTGCTAATGATATGACAGTTTGGATGAGGGAAGGGAGAATGCTTTCTAAAGGGCCATAGTTGAGCTGAGTGGCAAAAGAACACGATATCACGTGCCCACTAGGAGGGAGAAAGACACAGAGAAAGTGGAAAAGTGGAAGTGAGTGACCACAGTGCTCCCAGGGAAAGTTCCAGTGTGGATGAAATGCGAAACAACAGGAGCGAGTCTTGCGGTGATCTGGCGTGGTCATCCTCTTGACTCCTACAGAAACCCAGGGCACACTGAAGCTACTTTCGGAGAATCAGTGGAGACCAGAGAACAGCATTTCTTCCCAAGGTGAAACTGCTTAAATCTGCTTCTTGTATATTGGGGTTTTCCAGGTGGTTCAGTGGTAGAGAGTCTGCCTGCAATGCAGGAGCCACAGGAGACACGGGTTTGATCCTCTGGAGGAAGGAATGGCAACCCACTCCAGTATTCTTGCCTGGAGAATCCCAAGGACAGAGAAGCCTGGTGGGCTACAGTCCATGGGGTCACAAAGAGTCAGACACAACTGAGCAACTGAGCGCGCACACACACATGTATCTTGGGGCCAGAGGAACAAGGGAAAGAGGAGGACTCTGTAATTTTCTGTCCAAAACCTCCCAGGCCTTTGCTTTCAGAGTACAATTCAGCCTCCTGAACACCGCTTTCAAGTCCTTTCATAATGTGAAACTAGGGTAGTATCTATTTGCTATTTTTTCCAGATTTATTATGGCATGAAAATCATCATTTCAAAGAACTTCTTGGCAGAAACCAAGGTAAAAAATAGCTTTTATATCTGAATATGCTTGCCTTTAGTAAAAAACATCAAATTCCGAAATAACATGTAACAAAAGTACGGTTTTCAGAAGTTGAGGCACTTGAAAACTTCAAACTTTGGAAGCGACTGAAATGGGGAGTTGCCAGGACAGAACCCCCAGGCCATCGTCCCTGGAGGCACAAGCCAGTGAAGAAGTTCTCATAGTCTACAACTCACCAAGCAGAGCAGAGCCCTGTTGCTGTGGGGGTCACCTAGAGCACCGTGGTTGATGGTGATGTTGGGAAAAACCCATTTGTATTGGCTCATGCGTTAGCTTGGAGGCCAAGAAACATTGAAAGTTTGGCAAGAAACAGGCCAAGAAAATAATGACTCAGTAGAGAGCTGAAGAGATAAGTGGTTACTGTAGCGCTGGCAGCAACTTAAGTGTGGTCAGAGGAGCAGATAGACTCTGACCATAGAGGAGATGACAACCTCTGATGAAGACACAGAAGCTAAAAGAGCTGCTTCATACTCTGAGGGGACAAACAGCAACCTGTCCTGAACTACAGATATAACGTCTTTTGGACACGTGTGTGTGTGTGTGTGTGTGTGTGTGTGTGGTGTTTGAATGATTTCATCTTATAACAATAAAGCCAAATGCCAAAAATGCATGCTAACATCCATGACATTTTCAGTTTTAGGGCCACTCTCGGGGCCAAATGTCCCCCACTTATCTTCACTTTCATCAACCACAATTCACAAATAAGCTCGTTATCATCCCCTAAGTCCTTGTTCCTGGTGGGGTGTTTCCATTCCCATCTCAGCAAATGGCTCCACAATCTATACAAAAACAGATTAGAAACCCAGGAGTCATTCTAGATCTTTCTCTCCTTTGTACTGCTAACCTTTCTCTGCTTTGTACAAGCTATTTTTAACTTGTTTTCTATATATACAGTTATCTATTATTTTCTATTAAAAAAACAAACAAACAGATACTACATCTTCTTCATTGGCTTGTAGGATCACTGAAAAAAAATGTCTGATACTCATTTTTGTAGGTTCAATGCTTCACACATTGCCTTAATCACAAAACAATAAATATTTTATGAGCTGAAATAATATTTGTAGACCTTTAAAAGAGTTCATTATGTACCACATAATATGTTTAAGCATGCAAACACTTTCACATTATGTTTTTTATAAAGGTCAAGAATTTAAAATGTAAACACTCAAAGATCAACAAAGCTGGTCTCTGCGTACAGATCGTTCCCTAATGGCCGTGCAAAGTAGAGTTCTACAGGAGTCTCTGGGGCTCTGTGAGCCCTCCTCTGCTACACCACAGGTCAGATGTCCATATTCACTGGCGGGTAGCACCCTCCAATGTCACCCAAGCTTGCGGACGGTGCCTCCTCAAGTTGGGATGTGTTCAGACCATCAACATTCTCAAACACATTTATTCCAATAACTACTCAGTGCTATGTATGAGGGCAAAAGTTAATCAATAACTCTAGTTTAGTGCAAAGAGAATTGCTTCTAGATTTACACAACAAATTTCTCTGATAACATAAGTACATTATAAGCGTTATGCTCAAGAATCTTCTAAAAATAGATGAGACAGACACACCTAGAGACAGTTAAGAGTGTAGACAAACAAAATGAATATTTCTGACTTTATTCCAATGGAAACATTCCAAACTAAATTAAGAAACTCCTAACTCTCTTCTTTCTCAAAGCTTTGTTTTTGTTGTTTATTTTCATGGAAGGAAAGAGAATCATTTGTTTTTCTTTTTACATTAATATCATTCTTCCTCTATCATTCTTTTTCTTGCATAATTGTCATGGCAGTAAGAGATGAAATGAAATTTCTCAGTGCAAATGAGTCTGTGGTAATTTTCCGTCTAATTTTGACTCTATTTTTTTTTTCTTTGTAACTTTCATTGTCACTTGGAACCATCCCCTACTTTAATTTATATTGTCTTTGTTCCATTGCTCATATTTCCCCTTTGAAACAAACTTACTTTAAGATAATGAAAGCACTAAATATCATTCTAGAATCACTTTACTGTATTTGGTTTGAGTAGCTGGGTTACTTGTGAGTTTCTTCATGTGTTTAGCACGAATTATATACAGGATTCATGAAACAAGAAAGGATCATCCCTCTCATCCTGTGTTAAGTTTTCGATACATTTCTGTAAGGTGAATTGCATATGACTGCTTGTTAAAGGTAAATGTGCAACAGGGTATTTACTTGATTGTTGATGATTAACTTCTAATTAATCATTTAGATTAGAAGCAGCTTTTTAGGGCTGTGACAAAATAATGTTTTCATGATTTTCTGATGGGTTCATGGTGATTTGATAAAGTCAAATGTTCCTTTAATAAAATCATTTTAAGTATGCCTTTGCTGTTTGATTGCCCCTTGAGTGCTTGGTCTAGCTCAGTTGTAGTCCGCATGGGAAGACACTTATGGGGCTCTTAGTATCAGTGAACAGAAACCCACAGTGGCTTCCCCGGAAAGAGGCGAAACGAGTTGCCCTTTAGATTTGCTCAGCTTGCATTTCATTTATTCTGTAAAGAGCCAACAATGACACATTCGCTTTGGTTCCAATTTAATTATACTGTTTGTGGTTTTAAATTTCATAGTGTCTGTTCTGTTTACCAGAGCTGATTGTAGGAGGCTGGCCAGTTCCTTTTCAATTCCCGGATGTCCATACTCTGGTGAATTATCCCGGAGTCGTATTTGCCCAATGACCCATTGTCAAGGCTGTTCATCCCTCAGTACTCCAACAAACATCTGGTGCGAGGCTATGATTCGGTTAAAAACAACAACAGCAGCAACCATAAACTAGGTAGCAGCTGGCTTGCAATTCCACTTTCCTGTTTGTTAAGTGTCTTAGTTTGGTTTCCCCAGCACAGATGAGATAAAGACATTGGGGGTTATTTGCTGAGTCATCCCTGAAGGTATAAAGGAGGGCAAGGTGAGAGGGAGAGATGGTGGTAAGAAAGGGGGAGGAGTCATTTATCGCCTTACTCCCACCCCTGACTGGTTGGGTTTCCCCTGGGGGTGTTACATCCCCAATATTTCCAGCTGCCTTGCAAACTGGCTGGACAAGTTGGCATGGTTTGGGCAACTGAGAAAGTCTTAGGCAGAGCTGCTGAGAGAAGCTGTCAGGAGCCATGAGCTCAGGTACATGGAGGATAACCTTCCTTGTAAAAATCTTGGTGTTACAATGACTGTTTGGAAGTCATTACAAAATTGGATGTTAGTTTAACAAGGGTACTCACCTAAGAAACGTCCACCTTGTCTGGAAGGAAGAAGACAGAGATTCGGCAGAGAAGACCACTATAACCTTGCAAGTTACAGACTCTGAGGAGAAGTGTGGTCCAGTGAGAAATCTCAGAGCTCTGATCGGTTGGCTGTGAATGCTGACTTCAACACTTGCTCCCTGTATGACACTGGGCCAGTTGCCTTACCTCTCCAGTTCGGTGTCTTCACCTGTATAGTGTATAATGTTAGTCACTCCATTGTGTCCAACCCTTTGCGACTGCATGGACTGGAGCCCACCAGGCTCCTCTGCCCAGGGAATTCTCCAGGCAAGAATACTGGAGTGAATTGTCATTTCCTTCTACAGGAGATCTTCCCAACCAGGGATCAAACCCTGGTCTTCCGCATTGCAGGCAGATTCTTTACCATCTGGGCCCCCAGGGAAGCCCTTATCTAGAAACCATGTCCCTCAAAATGCCACTTCATTTTGTACACCCTAGCCAGTAAGGGTGGCTAGCCTTAGTAAGGGGAGACCCTAGCCAGTAAGAGAGCTGACAAAGACCTAATTGCAGTTGTTTCTAATATAAACACTGCCTCTAAACAGCAGGCTTCCAATATGCACAGGAAGACAGAAGAAAAACAATCCAGAGGCTTTGCCAATCAACACAGATAACTGAGTTTGGCTCCATGGGGATAGATTCAATTTTCTGATTGCAGATTCAGGAATGGGGAAATCCAATTTTCCAAGAAAAAAAGACCACTGTAAAAAAGAAAATGTCAGATAAGATCAACCTGCATGAAGTCCAAGAGTTGTGTTCTTTGTAGTTTCCAAGCTGATACTAAAGTAGCCTCATGATACTCTAGAATGCTAAAGTGGCTAAGAGAGAAGTACATTTCAGTCACGACCTATTTACTAACATGCCCACTCTCAAAGAATGTTCTCTTAGGGCTTTTTGCAATTGGCAAAATCACAATAATATTGGAGAAAGGGACTGGACAATCTCTCAAAAGATGGTAACACGGGACATTGTCCCCTTTCCCCAAGTTCTGGTTCCTAGCTTCAAAATCTAATTTACCATTTCAGATCAAACCCTGGGATATGATTATGCCTAGATTTTACCATCTTGTAGGATTTTTCCCAAGCTGGTCATTCAACTTCCTTGAAACTGACTTGTGTTACTCAAATTTATAGATGATAAAAGTATTAAGGAGATTTCCAACTTAATCAGTTGTCTAGAATTCAGGCCCCAATTTCTGATACCAAAGTCAAAATATTAATCAAACATTGCTGATGTGTATGGAATTAGAAATTTATAAAGTGGAATAATTTCAAGAGAGGCTTCATATGGACCAGGAAAAAAATCATCTTTGTCTCCCAGTGGTTGACATCTCTGCAAATGACTTAAATCTCTGCTTCAGTTGGCTGTATTGGATTAACATGAACAAATTGATCTCTATTATAATGTCCTGTTGTTAAGTTCTAGGCAGACCATCTTCTCTTTTAATGCCTTTGCCCAAACAGGATATACTGATACAATTCCAGCTTTCATAGTTACAATCATTTTCTTTCCCTGATTTCTTTATATGACTCTCACAGAGGTTTTTTTGAACTTGGATACTGCCCAAGGGCTTCCCTAGTGGTCCAGATGGTAAAGAATCTGCCTGCAATGCAGGAGACCCAGGTTCGATCCTCGGGTTAGGAAGATCCCCTGGAGAAGGGAATGGCAACCCACTCCAGTATTCTTGCCTGGAGATTCCCATGGACAGAGGAGCCTGGTGAACTACATTTCATGAGGTCACGAAGAGTCAGACATGTCTAACACTTTCATCACCTTTTATCACCCAAATCCTCTAGTCATGTATTTACTGGAGACTGCTGGGTTTATTTCCGGAAAAGGCGATGGCACCCCACTCCAGTACTCTTGCCTGGAAAATCCCATGGACAGAGGAGCCTGGTAGGCTGTGTAGTCCATGGGGTCGCAAAGAGTCAGACACGGCTGAGTGACTTCACTTTCACTTTTCACTTTCATGCATTGGAGAAGGAAATGGCAACCCACTCCAGTGTTCTTGCCTGGAGAATCCCAGTGACGGGGGAGCCTAGTGGGCTGCCGTCTATGGGGTTGCACAGAGTCTGACACGACTGAAGCGACTTAGCAGCAGCAGCAGCAGCAGCTGGGTTTATTTTCACTGATCCCATTCAGGCCAGTTGGTCTCCTTTCACTTTTAGAGGGGAACAAGTCCTTAGGATAACCCCCTTAAAGATTTTGAGACCATTTAAGATCATGCTCAAGTTTGTAAAGGCTGGCCCTCAGAGCAAGACAGCAAGGAAACTTCAGCAAAGTCACAAACCAGGAGGACTGTTCTGCTGTCTTTAGTATTTCTGGTATTTAGCACAGTGCCTGACACACAGTGGACTTTCAGCACACTGGATTATCTTTACTGCTACTACCATCTTCACAGAACCCACAAAATTCCTTGCTAGCCGTTAGTCCCTCCTCTATAGTGAGTGACCACTAGACTCCGGAAGCTCTGGGTAGCGATCAGCTTCCAGGTTCATTCTTGGTGTTGACAGGATTCATTTCTTGTGGTTGTACCCCCAAGGTCTCCATTTCCTTGCCGGCTGTCAGCTGTGGGGTCACATACAGCTCCTAGCAGCCGCCTGCAGTTCTGAGACACGGACCCGTCCACCTTCGAGTCAGCAACAGCTGTGCAAAGACCCTTCCTTGTGTTTTGATTCTCTGATTCTTCTGAGACCAACTGGGAAAAACCATCTGCCTTTAAAGGGTCAATACTACCTCGATAGTCACCCTTTGTGAAGTCAACTGTGCCACGGAGCACGACCTCATTGTGGGAGTAATTCCATCATTGTCACCATTCCAGGGGTTATGAGGGGTTCCTACACTAGGAGGGAAGGAGAAACCTGGGCGGCATCTTGGGGTTCCACCTACCGCAACATCACGTGTGATTTGTTTCAGCAATAAGATGCTTTCAGCCCTTATTGATTAATGAACTGGGGCTATATTATGCTAGATTTCTGGATTTATCAGTGGTGGTAATGTACTTGGCTAGCCTAAATTTGTGTTTTATCACCAAATTCCAGCTATCCCTGAATGTATCTGTTTCCTTCTGAGGGCGATGGAGGAGATCCAGGCCAGTACATTAGCCAAGAAAGCCAGAGCCTGGGGCTGGGCCTGAAAGAGCTAGAAACAGTGCAGGTCATGCAACGCTCAGCAGCTAGCTGCTGTGGAGACGAGACCATGCAAAGTGAGAGGGGAAAACTAACATCCAACCAGGAAACCAGTATCCAAGTGCCAATTCTGCAGGGTTAAAAAAAAGACCAAAATTTGAGATGAAGACCATGGACAGGAGCTTGGTAGATGGAAATGGAATAGAAATAGGATAGAAACCAAACACAGAGAAGGACCTAGATGATTGCTTCAAATACCCCCATGGTGTCTGTCTGTCTGGGAGACTCAAGGTGATTGCCTTCTCATGAGGGAAAATGTCACCTATAGACCAGACCTCTGAACACATCAATGGAGGAGTGTTTGAAGTTACTGAAGGACAAATTCCACAAAGACATTTACTTCTGCCCACTCTGGTCCTGTAAAGGCAGCCAGCTTTCTACAGCATCACATCGTGTCACAGACAGCACATTTCTGCATAACGTTACCGCCCTTCACCATAGAGGAACTGGCCAAACTTTTCTGTAAAGACTCCCTGTCTTCTCCTGTGCTAAGCCCCATCCCCTCTGATTTTACTCCAGCAAGTCTCTGTTCTCGCCTCCATCATCATTTCCACCTTCTGCTGGGTTACTCTTCTGTAATGTCTCCTGCTTGACAAAAGTCCCCTCTTCACCTCCTCTCTTATCTATGGTCCTATTTGCTCCCTTTTGCAGCCAAATGCTGAGTTACTGCTACTTGCCATCTTCCATTCCTCTCCTCCAGTTCCCTTCTTATCCATTCACTTAGGCTTTCACACCATAACCCCACTGGAACGCCTCCTGTCAAGGTCAGCAGGGGCCTCCACATTGCTAAATACAATGGTCAGTTCCCAGGCGTCTTTCGCCTTGTCTCAGCAGCATTTGACACTGTGGATCACTGCATCCTGACAGGCATTCCTCACTTGCTTTCCAGGACTTCACACTGTCCTGTTTATTCCTTCGTTGCTCCTAATTGGTCTGTCTTCTCCTTTGCTGGTTCCTCCTCTTCTCCAGACCTCTTCCTGTTTGGGTGACCCAGGGCTTAGTCTGTTTCTCTGTCTCCTATTCACACTTTTGTTGATCTCATCGAGTGTTGTGGCTTCACTTTCCACATGCTGATGGCTCCCACAAGCGTATTTCCAGAGATGTGGTGCAACAAATGGTTATTTGATGTCACTATTTGGATGGCTAATAAAGATTTTAAAATCAGCATACGCAAGCATGAACTCCTGATTTTAACCACAAAACCTGTTCCCTTTCAGTCTTCCCATCCTATCAGATAATAGACTCCATTCTTCTTTCATTTCCTACAGCTAATTGTTTGAAAGTGAAAGTGAAAGTCACTCAGTCCTGTCCAACTCTTTGCAACTCCACAGTCCATGGAATTCTCCAGGCCAGAATATTGGAGTGGGTAGCTTTTCCCTTCCCCAGGGGATCTTCCCAACCCATGGATGGAATCCCACATTGCAGGCAGATTCTTCACCAGCTGAGCCATAAGGGAAGCCCAATTATTTGCAGATCTGATTGTACAGCAAATATTTTTCGCTCTTTGCAAAAGATATTCAGATTCTTACCATCTCTCACCACCTTCGAGTGCCTCCTGGGGCAAACTTGTCCTGGAGGAGAATCACTGATTTAGGTACAGTCAAGTGAATAAAAAGGGTGATTACAGATAGCGGTCAAGGAGATAAGCAAGTGATATGTTGTTGAAAGTGAAAGTGAAAGTCACTCAGGTGTGTCAGACTCTTTGTGACCCCATGGACTGTATAGTTCATAGAATTCTCCAGGTCAGAATACTAGAGTGGGTAGCCTTTCCCTTCTCCAGGGGATCTTTCTGACCCAGGGATTGAACCGGGGTCCCCTGCATTGTAGGCGGATTCTTTACCAACTGAGCTATGAGGGAAAAGGTTTCATTCAGCAGAGACCTGAGTTCTAGAACAAATGAGCCACAGAGGGGGCAGGTGAAGGAAGAATAGTTGCAGGACTCTGAGGCAGGAGAAAGGCTGGTGTGACGGAGGTGCTGAAAGAGCAGAGGGACTGTAGAATAGTGACAAACAGGGCCACAGCAGAGCTGGCCAGAGGGCTAGGCCTGAATCACACTCAGGGGGCCTGTCTGTCACGGTGGAAGCCTGGGAATTTAAGCTGAGGGTGGGAGCAAGCCTCGGGCAATTTTAAGTAGAGGAAAGATATTATCTTATTTTACAAATGAGAAGTTGAAGTTGAAAGCTTGGTGTGCAGATCACGTTTGTGTCTCTGTGGCTAGGCTGGGGTGCCCAGTGGTCTGGTCAGTCACTGGTCTGGATGTTGCTGGGAAGGTGTTCTGCAGATGTGGTTAACATGCTCAATGAGCTGACTCTAAGCAGATGACCCTCCACAGAGCGGGTGAGCCTCATCCAATCCTTTGAAGTCCTTAAGAGGGAAAACTGAGGTTTCCTAGAGAGAAAGAAATTCTGCCTGAAGACTTAAGCATAGAAATCTCGCCTGGGCTTTCAGACTGCTGGGTGATCAGTGGTAAAGAACCTGCTGGCAAATGCAGGAGATGCACATGTTCAATCCCCGGGTCAGGAAGATCCCCTGGAGAAAATGGCAACCGGCTCCAGAATTCTTGCCTGGAGAATCCCATGGACAGAGGAGCCTGGTGGGCTGCAGTCCACGGGGTTGGACATGACTGAGCATGGCACGGTAGCAGGCCTGCCTGCAGATCCATGACTTGCCAGTCCCCACATCTGCTGAAGTTAAATCGCCTTACATATATGTCTATGTATCTCTACATCTCTGTCTCTGTCATCTCTACCTCTCTCCTCATCCCCACTCCAATCCTTGTCCCTATCCCCACCCTTATTTCTCCTGTTGGTTATTGTTTATCTGATGGTGGTGGTTTAGTTGCTAAGTCATGTCCGACTCTTGCAACCCCATGCACTGTAGCCTGCCAGGCTCCTCTGCCCATAGAATTCTCCAGGCAAGAACACTGGAGTGGTATGCCATTTCCTTCTGCAGGGGATCTTCCCAACCAGGGATCGAACCTTGGTCTCCTGAACTGCTGGCCGATTCTTTACTGACTGAGCTACCAGTTTTCTGATAAATCCTCAATAGGCAGGACTACAAAGAAGTTGTGGCTGATTGTTCAATCTGATGACACCTTTGAGGACAAGGCTGGTGGTTTGTTAAGTCACCAAATTCCACTTGTCTCAGCAACTTGACAAGAAGCAGTTGACCTTGTGGGTTGGATTCTGGGAAGGCCTGGGGATTGAATACTTGATGGCTAGAGGCAAGTAACTCAGATGTTCAGGGTTCATAGACTGTGAGACAGCCATGTCCCCTTGGGCCACGCCCCTCCTTCAGCCACTATGCTGAAGTAGGATATTCCATATCAAGGCAGGTCTAATAGAAACCAACTTCCAGCCCCCAAAATGGTCCATGAGACAGACTGGCAAACTCGTAGCATCACAGACTCATGTGACGTCTAGTTATTTTAGAGGGTGGCTAGGCATAGTTCAGGGCTTCCCCCCACCTGCCCCCGGCTTAGTGGTAAAGAATCTGCCTGCTAAGCAGGAAATGTGGGCTTGATTCCTGGGTCAGGAAGATCCTGTGCAGAAGAAAATGACAACCCACTCCAGTATTCTTGTCTAGGAAATCCCATGGACAGAGGAGCCTGGTGGGCTACAGTCAATGGGGTCACAAAGGGTCAGACACGACTTAGTGACTATAGACACAGCAGCAACACAGCGCACACAGTTGCTCCGTACACTGGGGTTGCCTTCACTTTGGGTGTGTGATCAATTATTCACCCATTCAACATCTTCAGTATCTAGTGTTTCAAGGGTTTTATTCTAGGTCCTCAAGGAGCAGAAAAAACATCAGAGAGTCTCTGCCTTCATAGAGCTTCATCCTCGTGAAGGTGACGGGTAGAAAAGAAACTGAAAAGACAGGCAGAATGATAGCAAGTTGTGCTAAGTGCTGTGAGGGAATCCAAAGAGAACCTGGGACAGGGGTGTGTGTAAAGAGTGATTTGGGAGGATGTCTTCAATACATAAGCAGAGATCTAGAAAACAGGAAGGGGTTTTCCATGTGAAGGGTTGAGGAAGCATTCCAGGCAGAGGAAGCAGGTATTAGAAAGTGTCCAAGGGAGGAAGCAGTGTGTCACAGTGAAGGGTCTTGTGGAAGTAAACAAAGACCAACCAAAAGACAATAAGCAAAGGGCTTTTATTCAGAGCTGGCCCTGGCAAGGAAGTCAGCCATGGTCACTTATGTTTTGGCAGAGCCTCAAAGGCTATCAGTTATCCACATGCCTTGGTTGCCTAGGTCTGACTATTGCAGGATTATTGTTTATTTTCCTGGATCAGTTGTTAGAGAGGGTGGTTTGACTTCCCACCAGTCTGACTTGTAGCTAGCAGGCTGGCTTCCGGGGCTGGTTATTGCAGGCTGTGGGTCAGAGCTCTATTTTTATACATGGTCTGGCTGTTGTCCATTTGTATGTTAGGTCTCTCGGTCTGAAAGCATGAGTGCACTGGGGCATCCAGAATGTGAGAGAGGGGCTGTTGATGAGACTGGAGAGGTGGTGGGACCCAGATCACACAGAGCCTTGTAAACCCCCAGTAGGGGCTGGATTTCCTTCTAACATGATGGAGAACCACTGAAGGGTTTTGAATAGAGCAGTGAGGTGACCAGATGGCTGTTTTTAAAGGAACATTTTTGCTGCTATGTGCTTAATAGATTTGAGAAGCAGGTGTACAGAGAATGGTTAGGAGGCTATTGTAGAAATTCAGGCCTAAGACTATGGTGATGGTACCTCTGCAGCACAAGTAATTTGTGGCCAGGAATCTTTTCTGAGCTTCGGTTATCATTTGGATATAATTTAGCTACCTGGCTGTCTCCTACGGAGAGTGATGGATGGAACTAAACAAAGATTGAGACTCAGGTTAGCTTGATGGCTATACTTTTTATTGTAAATGAATGAGTTGGCTTTGTAATGTACACATAAATCTGACATGAGTTTACTCAGTATGAGTCAGTTGTTAATCACCATGGATGCAATGGCAAAGTTATTTCTCAACCCAATGAGTGAGAAGCAGACACGCGGCTACACTGAATTCCTAACACACTTGTCTGGGCAGCCATTTGAATTCTCTAGGGGGCGCTGTGTCTATTCCTGTATCATTTCTAACTTTAAAGCACAGGAATAATAGTTATTTCTACCAAGCTTCCCCCTGGAGGAGGGCACGGCAACCCTTGCCTGCAGAATCCCATGGACAGAGGAGCCTGGAGGGCTGCAGTCCATGGGGTTGCAAAGTGTCAGATACGACTAAAGTGACTGACGATGCACACACACTACCAGTCTTCATCTTGTATGGCGCTTCCGTCCCTTCAAAATATTTCTAGATCTGATTATGCTAACTTGTTTACCTATTCATTTATTGAACACCTACTGCATGCCAGGTACTAGATGAGGCACTGAGAATACAGAAGTGAATGAGATAGACATAGTTCCTGCCCTCTTTGGATCTATATGGTGGGGGAGATATACATTAAATAGGCATATGTTTGAATGAACATATAATTACACGCTTCTGTAAGCACTATGAAGAAAAAGATCAGAGGCCAAAATGGTGGAGGTGAGGGTTATTTTAGATTGTGTGGTCAGGTCACATCTGATGGTAAATATCATTTAGGTTGAGACTTGACTGATGAGAAGAAATCAATTAGGCAAAAACTGGGGGAAGAGGAGCATGATGGCCCTGCAGAGGGACACAAGGAGAGAAAGGAAGCAAGACTGGCTTGGTGAATGAGGAGAGAGACTTACAATGAAGATGGACAGGTAGCGGAAGGGCAGCTTGGCAAGAGTCTGCTGTCTTGAAGGTCACAGCAGGACAACCCTGGTAGGTAAGGGGTTTTAAGCAGAAGGGACAGGACTATTTAAGTTTTTAAAGGATTACCCTAGTTGCTACGGGAGTGCAGGCTAAGAGAAGGGTTAAGAGGTCATTAAGGTTGTCCTGGTAAGACTGAGCAGTGGTGGGTGATACCAGGGTGATGGTACTGAAGGCAGGACACAGTGGGGAGATTTGAAAGCTATTTTGGATGTTGAATTGATGGAATTATTTTCCTTGCAATAATGAATTAGATTTGGCAGTGAGAGACGGGAAATATCAAAAATGACCTCTAGATTCTGCTTTGAACAATTGGCTGATGGCTGGGAAGTTTGGTTTCTATATTTCCTCCAGAGGTTTACTTACACCATCAGAACTGAAACAATTGTTTTAAAATGGAGTGATTCAATTCATCATTCATCCATGGCGTCTTATCTCCCCTAACTTTGTTTTGGTTTTATAGTCTTACACTCTAATTTTCATATTACCCAATAGTTTCTTTTTAACACCTGGCTTTGCATAATACCTGGCTTTGCAGACCTTATGTCTTTTTTTTTCTCTTGTTTTATCCATTCTAACTTTTATTTTCATTAGTACAAGAAATGTATTTAAATGAGTAAGCTTGTTCTGCTGTTACTATTCTAATTTAGTGAAGTTTACAAGTGAGACTATGGGTCGCCAGAACACATGGTGTGAATAGCCAGGCCATTAACTAGAGCTGGGGAGATTCCTGACATCTCCCTCCCTAGCTCATCCTCTGAAATAATATTGCAAAAATATTCCTTCCAACAATCCACCTGACCTATAGCCCAGTGAGTTGTGTGGAGGGGGAAATCATTCATGTTCCCAACCTTTACGAAGAAAATCTTTTGCTTAAGTTAATCTCAGGAACACACATTTTTGGTTGAATATTTTACTTTTGGCCCATTTTTTATCTTTTTAAGTGTGACCTTAAAAGTTGGACAAAATAACTATATTTACATAGAGCTGCTCTAAATCATATGGGAGTTTATTTTTTACTATGTATTTTTAGCTACATATGTCATAAATGAATATATTCCCAATGTAGAAATTAAAATCGAGAATTATATGAGACAGTTACCGGTAAAATATGTAAATTCTCTTTAATCTATCTACCTATCCATCCTCTATTATACTCATCGACTGCTATGCAACCTGCTTGTTACACATAAAATGTTTTGAAGATCTCTTCATGTTTCTACATCAACGCTAACTCATTCCTTTTTAATAATTGGAAAACATTTCGATGTCTGCATGTTCTGTAATTTTTAGCCGTTCTTCCCTTTAAAGGCTATTAAAATCATTTCCAATATTTTGCCTTTATGAATAATTCAAATGTTCTTTTCTATACATGTTTCTTGTGTACACATGTATTTTTGATAAGATTCATAAAAATTAAATTGTTGAGTCAAAAAGATATGGGCATTTCATTCCACTAACAGTCTATGTGAGCTCTTGACTTCACATTTATCTAACCATCAACAATGGATATTAATAGTCTTCAAAAATATTTGCTTATTTTGTGAAAGTAAATATCTTATTGGGAGATACTTGAAGGCTATGTAAATATTCATCTTAGTGTCTTATCATGCTTTTGTCCACTCATTTCAGCATTCTTCCATGGCTCTTAAACTTGCCTAAGTTGGTTGTTTTCTATCTACCTCATTTCTTTCATACTGATTAATTGGAATTGATGGTGTCAGTGGTAAAGAATCTACCTGCCATTGCAGGAGATGCAGCTTCCATCCCTGGGTTGGGAAGATCCTCTGGAGTAGGAAATGGCAACCTACTCCAGTATTCTTGCCTGCAAAATTCCATAGACAGAAGAGCTTGGTAGGCTACAGTCCGTGGGGTTGCGAAGAGTCAGACATGGCTGAGTATATGCATGCCCCATGACTATAAAGAAGAGTAGACTCTTCTCCTTTATTTATTGATTGGTTGATAGAAATATGGACTTGCGGATATTCCTTTTCAACTTTCTCTTTCGGTACTTGTTGACTTGGTATCATGCTGGTATTTAGCCTTAGATGGAGTTTACCACCCACTTTGGGCTGCGTTCCCAAGCAACCTGACTCCGGAAGACCCAGGCCTGGCACGCTGGGGCCTACTACTGGCCTCACACCGTCCACAGGCTGGGTCTCGATCAGAAGGACTGGGCCCCCTGAGGCAGCCAGATATGGGCCCGACACTCCAGAGCCACCCATTTTCACCGCTAGTTGATTTGACAGGTCAGTAGTTACACACTCTTTAGCAGATTCCAACTTCCATGGCCACCATCCTGCTGTCAATATCAGCCATCCATCTGTGGGTATTTATTTTAGTCTATGAGTTATAATTTGATACTATCATTATTTATTTTGTCACTCAAATTATCCCAGCTTTGGCCATTGGGAGCTCCTTCAGATTGACTCCTGAGCTCCTTTGACATGGCCCCATCATTTCTTAAATGCATCTTTACTAATCTGGCCTCACAAGGTGTTCTGGGTGTGTCTTATACGTTCCCTGCCACAGGCCTGGAATCAATACTTTCTCTAAAGGGCCATGGTTCCCTTTAGAAAATAGTATTTGGAACCAATATCTGGGCTCTAGGTATGCTAATTGCTGCTGGGTTCTCATTGCTTCTAGGCCCTCTCAGCAGACAGAGCTGGGAAATATGTCTGTACACTAACCTGTCCATGTGCACATACCTGTATTTCTTTGTCTAACCAGGAATCCACACTAAAACCTTCGGTTCAATCAAACACAACCAAGTTCATTCTATTCTTTACTTTCCTTATTTGAAACTTTTTCTCCCGAAGTGAAAAACCTGGCTCTCATTATCCACAATGTATTTATGTATTTTTTCAATCTTAGTATAAACACAAGTAGTACTATGGACTTACTCGGTTAGAAAAACTCTTGGATATTATTTGGTATAATTCCTTCATTTTACAGATGAGAAATCCCAGGCCTCTGGTGATTAAGTTGCCAAAGGAAAGAAGCAAATTACTAGAAGGAAAGAATTATAAATGTTAGGATTTATAATTTTAATTTTGTGTATATTTCACAGGAGAGTTTAGAAAGAACAGGAAATGTAATGTCAGGTAACTGCTAAGAAGAAGCATTAATTCACTTTTTCTCCCACTATTGATATACAAGTAAATCCATCCTGGCTAAAAAAGTGAGACGTTTGGTCAGCATGGCTTGTGTATATAGAATGGCCAAAGGCCAGAAGCATAAGACACAATACTCACATGGTGTTAAGACAGCCTCTAGAAGATGGAAGAACTGCATGTTCCATCACCTTATCTAGTTTCTATAATTATGGATACAATGATGTCCTCAGAGTTTATTGAACTTTATAGATCTTATTACCTGAAGTTGATGTAAAGGAAGAATTTTGCTTCTCTCTGTCACAAATATCATCAACATCTTGTCTTTTGTGACTATATTTCAGTCACAGAGGCTGAAATTTCTAAAGTTGAGTTGAACAGACTATTAAGCCTCCTGGAAAACCACATCTTTGTAAGCCTGAAAATTGACTGCTATATGCCACATGTTGGAACCCAATCATTAAACCCCTTCAGTGTTCTGTCTCCTCTGTGTTATGGAGATTGAGACTTGGGATCTCTGTGTTAGCGATACCTCGCGATCTTCATTTTCCTTTGGGCAGCTCAGTGCTAGACTGGAGAAGAGGAGGAGCTGGCCTTCGTTGTCAAGGTGGCAATGGGAAAGATGTGCCACCTTGGGAACCAAGGCATGGGGCTTCTTTTTCTGTAAAACAATGTCGCCTGTGACAGTCAGGGTCTCAGATTCGCTAGTAGCACAACATATGTACTAAACTTAAATCCACATATGTTATTTCTGTAGGCAAATATTTCCAAGAAATTAACTTGGAACTCAACTCACGGGTTGGTGACCCTCTATTGAGTTCTTGTGCCTATAGTAGGATATAACTGCTAAGAATTGTGTTTGATAATTCCTAAATCTTTACTCAGACTCTGAACACATTTTATCCTTGCCTTGACAAGAGCAAACCCCTGTTGTTGTTGTTGCTGCTGTTGTTGTTTAGTCACTAAGTCATGTCCAACTCTTTGCGATCCCATGGACTATACTCTGCCAGGGTTCTCTGTCCATGGGATATACAGGCAAGAATATTGAAGTGGGTTGTCATTTCCTTCTCCAGGGGATCTTCCCAACTCAGGGATCGAACCCATAATTCCTACATTGCAGGTAAATTCTTTACCACAAAGCCATCTGAGAAACAGAACAAGCCCTAGGAAATGGCAGATTGAATCACTGCTTTGGGCTTTGATAACCAAAGTGAAACTGGTGAGTAGGATTCTTCGGATGTGAAGAACATAGGAACCCAAGTGAAGTTAAAAAAATCTTTTTTTTTTTTTTCTTATAAATTTATTTATTTTAGTTGGGGGCTAATTACTTTACAATATTGTAATAGTTTTTGCCATACATTGACATGAATCAGCCATGGGTTTACATGTGTTCCCCTTCCTGGACCCCCCACCCACATCCCTCCCCATCCCATCCTTCTGGATCATCCCATTGCCCCGGCCCTGAGCCCTTGTCACATGCATCGAACATGGAATGGTGTTCTGTTTCACATATGATAATATACATGTTTCAATGCTATTCTCCCAGAACGTCCCACCCTCACCTTCTCCCTCAGAGTCCATAAAATTGTTCCATGCATCTGTGTCTCTTATTCTGTCTCGCATATAGGGTTATCATTACCATCTTTCAAATTCCATATATATGCATTAGTATACTGTATTGTTGTTTTTCTTTCTGGCTTACTTCACTCTGTATAATGGGCTCCAGTTTCATCCATCTCAGTAGAACCGATTCAAATGTATTTTTTTTAATGGCTGAGTAATATTCCATTGTGTATATGTACCACAGCTTCCTTATCCATTCGTCTGCTGATGGACATCTAGGTTGCTTCCATGTCCTGGCTATTATAAACAGTGCTGCGATGAACATTGGGGTACACGCGTCTTTTTCAATTCTGGTTTCCTCGGTGTATATGCCCAGCAGTGGGATTGCTGGGTCATATGGCAGTTCTATTCCCAGTTTTTTAAGGAATCTCCACACTGTTCTCCATAGTGGCTGTACTAGTTTGCATTCCCACCAACAGTGTAAGAGGGTTCCCTTTTCTCCACACCCTCTCCAGCATTTATTGCTTGTAGACTTTTGGATAGCAGCCATTCTGACTGGTGTGAAATGATACCTCATTGTGGTTTTGATTTGCATTTCTCTAATAATGAGTGATGTTGAGCATCTTTTCATGTGTTTGTTAGCCATCTGTATGTCTTCTTTGGAGAAATGTCTGTTTAGTTCTTTGGCCCATTTTTTGATTGGGTCGTTTATTTTTCGGGAATTCAGCTGCAGAAGTTGCTTGTATATTTTTGATATTAATTGTTTGTCTGTTGCTTCATTTGCTATTATTTTCTCCCATTCTGAAGGCTGTCTTTTCACCTTGTTTATAGTTTCCTTTGTTGTGCAAAAGCTTTTAATTTTAATTAGGTCCCATTTGTTTATTTTTGCTTTTATTTCCAATATTCTGGGAGGTGGGTCATGGAGGATCCTGCTGTGATTTATGTCGGAGAGTGTTTTGCCTATGTTTTCCTCTAGGAGTTTTATTGTTTCTGGTCTTACATTTAGATCTTTAATCCATTTTGAGTTTATTTTTGTGTACGGTGTTAGGAAGTGTTCTAGTTTCATTCTTTTACAAGTGGTTGACCAGTTTTCCCAGCACCACTTGTTAAAGAGATTGTCTTTTCTCCATTGTATATTCTTGCCTCCTTTGTCGAAGATAAGGTGTCCATAGGTGCGTGGGTTTATCTCTGGGCTTTCTATTTTGTTCCATTGATCTATATTTCTATCTTTGTGCCAGTACCATACTGTCTTGATGACTGTGGCTTTGTAGTAGAGCCTGAAGTCAGGCAGGTTGATTCCTCCAGTTCCATTCTTCTTCCTCAAGATTGCTTTGGCTATTCGAGGTTTCTTATATTTCCATACAAATTGTGAGATGATTTGTTCTAGTTCTGTGAAAAATACCATTGGTAGCTTGATAGGGATTGCATTGAATCTATAGATTGCTTTGGGTAGTATACTCATTTTCACTATATTAATTCTTCCAATCCATGAACACGGTATATTTCTCCATCTGTTTGTGTCCTCTTTGATTTCTTTCATCAGTGTTTTATAGTTTTCTATATATAAGTCTTTTGTTTCTTTAGGTAGATATATTCCTAAGTATTTTATTCTTTTTGATGCAATGGTGAATGGTATTGTTTCCTTAATTTCTCTTTCTGTTTTCTCATTATTGGAGTATAGGAATGCAAGGGATTTCTGTGTGTTAATTTTATATCCTGCAACTTTACTGTATTCATTGATCAACTCTAGTAATTTTCTAGTAGAATCTTTAGGGTTTTCTATGTAGAGGATCATGTCATCTGCAAACAGTGAGAGTTTTACTTCTTCTTTTCCTATCTGTATTCCTTTTATTTCTTTTTCAGCTCTGATTGCTGTGGCCAAAACTTCCAAAACTATGTTGAATAGTAGTGGTGAAAGTGGGCATCCTTGCCTTGTTCCTGACTTTAGGGGAAATGGTTTCAATTTTTCACCATTGAGGATAATGTTTGCTGTGGGTTTGTCATATATAGCTTTTATTATGTTGAGATATGTTCCTTCTATTCCTGCTTTCTGGAGGGTTTTAATCATAAATGGATGCTGAATTTTGTCAAAGGCTTTTTCTGCATCTATTGAGATAACCATATGGTTTTTTTCTTTCAATTTGTTAATGTGGTGTATTACATTGATTGATTTGCGGATGTTAAAAAAACCTTGCATTCCTGGGATAAAGCCCACTTGGTCATGATGTATGATCTTTCTAATATGATGTTGGATTCTGTTTGCTAGAATTTTATTAAGGATTTTTGCATCTATGTTCATCAGTGATATTGGCCTGTAGTTTTCCTTTTTTGTGACATCTTTGTCTGGTTTTGGAATTAGGGTGATGGTGGCCTCATAGAATGAGTTTGGAAGTTTACCATCTTCTGCAATTTTCTGGAAGAGTTTGAGTAGGATAGGTGTTAGCTCTTCTCTAAATTTTTGGTAGAATTCCGCTGTGAAGCCGTCTGGTCCTGGGCTTTTGTTTGCTGGAAGATTTCTGATTACAGTTTCGATTTCTGTAAAAAAATCTTCATGCATCTGCAGTAAATCTCACAAATTATCTTCAAAGCAACTACGCCTATGTCAGACCTCCATATCTGCACTTCTAATTTTTTTTCTCCTTCCATTTGTACTGAAGATATATTTTATCTGCATTTTATAATCAAATATTTAAATGGAGATTAGTGTACAGAATGGTTGTAAGTAACACACTCTGGGGACATGAATTTGTCACGTTCTTTTACCTTAACTCAAAGTGTTTATAGATGTTAAATTAAGAGACTTGGGAAATATGTGCTTGAGTGATTTAAGGGACTAGAAATTATTTCTGAATTGCTTGACTGAAAAAGAGATCTATAAAAATTGTCATCTCATAAAACATTGACAGGTTTATTGCTTAAATAGTCATGAGACAAAATTTTTTACACAGAAGAAGTAGTGGCCTTCTCAAAGAGAATCTTCACATTGCAGAAGACATTACAATAAACTCTTTTAAGAAAATGTATGAATTTTTCATGTTTGAAATTTTGCTGAACTCTTTTTCTTAGTTATCAGGGCAAAAATATTTCTCAGAAGACATCTTTACTTTCAATCCAACAAAGTCAAAATACTTATAACAAAATAAGTAAGTTTAAGGCAAAATACAGATACTTTATTTATAGAAATTCACCAAGAAGAATTGTATGGGGTGAGGAACAACTGCAATAATAATGGAATGAACTGAAAATTGTCCTCCAAATAGATTTTCTCTTTTCATATCTGTGGAAATGAGAATGTTTATTTTTAAACTTACAAGGATTCAGACTGCTTAAATTGTTCCCTAACTAACATCAAAGGGCCTCATGGTGAAAAAAGTCCCCAGAGTATGTCTAAATGACATTCTGAAATGAGCCCTATAAATTTTGCTGCATTACTAATCTTCTCATTTTTGATCCACTTCACATTTGAAATGAGAAGTTAAGTTAAATAAAAACATTTGTAAAAACAGTTTACCTGTGGATGGAGTATAGATCCTTAGAAGAATCAGAGCTGATAGGCCAAAATTAATTGAAAATATTCAGGAAGAGAATAAGAGAATATTTTAAGACCTGAAAGGGGAAAAAACAAAAACAAAAACTTGACCTAGGAATTAAAGTCCTGGGGATGAGAAATCATGTGACCATCCAATTTTTTTTTGATCATATGATCTAGTTTAGAATGTTTCTTGGAAATTTCCTTTTCAATAGACCTAAGTGAGTGAACTTTAAACAATTTATATGAAAATGGGTTTGCCAAGATTCTAGCATTTTAAAATAAAATCTAATTCACTATTATAATTTTTCCACATTTTGAAATGGTACTCTCTATGAATATGAATAAACATGCAGTATTAAAATGATCTATGAGAAATCACTCCTGAATCTGGACAATATTCTCGGTGGCTCAAGAGATTCTTTATGAATATTACATTTTTATATGTGTTTATTTTCATGATAGTCTAAAAAAGTGACTATTCAATAACATTTGGATGACTTTTTAATAACCAAACATCCTATGTTAACCTCATATTTCTATTTATATTTGGGACCACATTAAAGCCAAGTAGTTCTGCTTTTATTGTTAAGAGCAATCGAACAGAGGTCATAGATGATGTATTCAGGGCAAGGGAAGTCCAAGTTGTACACAGAAAGGTTTCTTGAGAAGTGAGTTGAGTCACAGTTGTCGAAAACCTACGCTGTGAAACTCAAAGGGAATCTAGCACCTTCTGGTTCAAGATGGTGATTAGCACATGCTTGAGAGCCTAGTAAACTAGCAGTATTGGAGTCTGGATAAAACACTGTTCTCAACCTTCAAAAATAGGGAGAATAAAGGGGCAACACTGAAGCTAAGTTATTTCAGCAAAATTTGAAAAACTGTATGAAGAGTGTTGACTGATGATGGAAGGCAAAAGAAGCTACAATCTAAAATACAGGCAGATTGAGGTATGAAGAAGGGAAGGAACAGGGAAGGTATAAGGCTGGAAGTAGGGGGAAAAACTGTCCAGTTTGCTCGGACTGTCTTGATTCTAGAGCTGAAATTCCTATGTCCCAGGAAATCCCTCGATCCCAGGCAAACTGGGACAGGTCACTCTAACTGAAAGCATAGGGTGTTACATAAAATTCCCATATAGACTGACCTGCTTTCCCACTTCCTCCCTCCAGAATTGTGCATTGAAAGAGAAAAAAGAAATACACTAAACAGGGCTGGTCTCTGAGTTTTCGATGTTTGGATAATTTTAACTGGTTTTATATCCTGTGATATTTTATAATTTTTTAAAAAACTAGTTGTAAGATACAGAGCTTATGGTAAAAATTTTACTTTAGTTTTTATAATAATATATGAATATTGATGCATAATTTTATTCTCTATGAAATACATATATTTATTATATAAGTCCAATAAAACAATTTATAAATATGTAATTATAAAATATAAAGCCATAAAAACCTTCAAAATCAGGGAAAAAACAATTTTGTGTTATAGCCGTTAGTAATCATGTTAAAGCAGTGATTTAACAACAGCATGTGCAGCTTAACAAAAGTATTTCAATTTTAATTCCATTTATGTATTTTTCATTTGTGCTTAACTGCTACATTTTTCTAATTTTACAGATGGATTCAAAATATATATCTTAGGGACTTATATATACTTTTATGTACACTTTTGGTTGTTTGTTTAGTCGTTCAGTTGTGTCTGACTCTTTTTGCAACCCCACACACTGTAGTCCACCAGGCTCCTCTGTCCATGGGATTCTCCAGGCAAGAATACTGGAGTGGGTTGTCATTTCCTTCTCCAAGAGGTCTTCCCAACCCAGGGATTGAACCTGCATCTCCTGCACTGAAGGCAGATTCTTTACCATCTGAGCCACCACATATTTATACTTAAATAATATACTGTAAACATTTAAATAATGTTAGAAAAGAATTTAAGTATATACTGAAATATGTGAGTTTTTTTAAAAAAGAAGCTTGTATACTGCCTACTTTTTTCCTCTGTTTATTTAGGTAGACTGACAGCTTGACTCCACTAAACTTGATCTCATTTAGTTTTCCAGCATTTTTGTCCCACGTTAAGCTGAACTTCAGCACCCACCTGTGTAACAGAATAGCAGTTTGCTTCTTGCATCGGGACTGTACTGCAGGTCACATCACTTTATTAAATAAGTCAGATTTGAAGTTTCTTAGTCCATACTATGCAATGTTAGGCCATCAATCACCAAATGTACCCAAGATAACACAAGAGTGAGACAAGCAGTGTTTTCTTTTATCACCATCGTTTATGTTGATTCAAAAAACTATTCAACTCTGGGTGAGAGGTCACAAGCATGCACACATCCTTAAATATGAGTTTTCCTAGAGAGTCTCAACAGACGCTCCAGTCCAGGAAACCAAGCAGTCTGTGTGCTACATTTTATCCCACGTACTCAGGGCAAGGTTGATAGAATGAGAGCTGGAAAATCACTCTCATCCCCTCTGGGGGTTTCTTGTGTTCCTGTGATGATGTAACAGTGTGAAGCAAACAAAAAATGCAGTGTGATGTTTTTGAATCCATCAATCATGGCAACGAAAACTTCATCAAAGAACATTTTTGAAGTTAAAAAACCCAATAAAATCTATTGATACACTGCCTGTGATCTTCAAAATACAAGGCATATTTTTAGGTCTGGGATTTCAGTGAATTAGGGTAAGTGGGTGGCTGCTCAGTAAAATCTGCGTGGCTGGGAGCTTACACCACGTGGTGTTATTTTGACTGCTAGGTACTATTTAAGTAGTCACACATCCGTCCTCCTGCAAAATAGAAGCTATTTTTAAAAAATTAAGAGTAATGTAGTTACAGAAACAAAATTATGGAAAAGAATTATACAGCCTGCTATGGACTGAATTTCTTCTAAAATTCTTATGTTGAAGATCTAACTCCCAGTGTGACAGGATTTGGAGAGAGGGCTTTAAGGAGGTGGTTAATGCTAAAGGAGGACATAAGGTGGGGTCCTAATTTGATGGCACTGGTGGCCTTAAGGAAGAGGAACATCTCTCTCCTCTCTCCCTCTGCCGTGTGAGGACTCACGGGGCAGGTGGCCATGCAAGCCAGGAAGGGAGTTCTCATCAGAAACCACATTGGCCTTGATCTTGGACTCCTAGCCTATAGAGCTGTGAGACATACATCTCTGTTGTTTAAGCCAGCTATTCCATGGCATTTTGGTATTGTAGGCTGAGCAGAGTAACACATCTTCAAACACATTTTCAATAAGCATCTAGTACTAGATTTAAAATACTTCAGCCTCAGCTTCTACACATCCATGTGCAATTCACAGATGTTTCCATTGTGTCTCATTCCCGTGTCCCATGAAAACAGGTAGGGCTCTACTCCTAACAATTTTCACTTGAGTACAAGCAGCTTCCTAACACTGAGTTTTCCTTAAGTCTCTTAACTCCAAATTTATAATGAAAGGCTTGTCCAATATATAATAATATTAGGATAACAAAATGGTGGGTGCAAAAGATTTTTGTTTTCACAAGCTGGGTTGCTTTATTATTTGTTATCCTTGAAATATCACTCTTATTTACAGGGAGGACTTAGGGCTAATCCACAGGCTGTTTCAGAGTGATGGGGATACTGGGGTGTTTGGAAGAAGCGGTGCTTATTTTCTCAAGCAGCTCTGTGCTTGCTACCCCGAGAAGAGTCATCTTGGGTCTGGTCCACCTGGATTTACTGAAAACCTATTAACAGGGATGACTGGAATGTAGAGGTGTCACTCGATGCTTCATCTATTTTCTAGTTCCAGCCTCAGGTTTCAGAGACTATACTGATGGCAGTCACTTACACCTCTACTAATCTTGAGGCACAATATCATAAATGTAAGTTAGCAATTTTCTTTTAATTGATAGAACACCAGGTTAAATTCAAGGATGTGTGATTTTTACTATGGATCACATAAGAAACAGTTTCGTGCCATAAATTTAAAAACCTATATGAATAAACCTGTTGATAAATTTCACTTATTACAATGCCTGACACCTAATAAGTCTAATTACTTATTGTTAAAGTTGTAGGTAATCATGCAAAAATCTTCAACAGTGGAATTTTAGTATCAATGAACTAATTACATGCTCTTTTACATCCCTAACAAAATCACTTTGGAAACATTTACATTATAATAGGTACGTTTTGCAGTAACATTTGTATTTTTGTGTTCTTCCTGTTGATAATAAATCCATATGCATATTTGTGTACATACATTTTCAAAAGACAAAGCTTGATGATCAGCCTAAAGCAGGAGTTTATTTTGATTATCACCAACAGTGGTCTAAAAAGGGTGGAGATTTTAAAAATACTCAACTGCATATTTTTGCAGTGTGTGTGATATTTGTTGGTCTTTTCAATTTAAATCAGAAAACAAATATTATCAAAAGCCTGTTAAATGAAAGGTGCATATATTCAGATAATTCTGTGCTTATCTGGATGAAGAGACTTAAATACATAAAAATAATAATGTGTGAAGGGCTGGAGGTTCAGATTGGAGAGCTGGACCTAGGTCGCATCTGAATCACAGCAGTGGAAGGTCCACAGTAGGCTTAGGAGAATCGAGAACCTCTGGCGAGGATGGCCTGACCAACCCTGAGAACGGGAAGTAACTTTAAAGGCACAGCACTGAATCACAGGACTTCATATCCTCACCATCTGCCTCCTTTCTCCGAGCAGATGACCTTCCTTGTACTCTATGCCACAAAGAACAGCTATTACATGGAAGTACCTTCACCCTCTTGCTGGCTCAGTTGGTCAAGAATCTGCCTGCAATGCGGGAGACCCGGTTTCAATCCCTGTGTTGGGAAGATCCCCTGGAGAAGGGAACGGCTACTCACTCCAGTATTCTTTCCTGGAGAATTTCATGGACAGAGGAACCTGGTGTACACAACTGAGCAACTTTCACTTTCATCTTCTTGTCTATTAGGATCACTTCGAGTTCCAAACAATGATTGAAGAAGATTCACACTGAGATGTATAATGACAACATTTTTTAAATTTCACAGAAAAAAAAAATCAGACAGACGCTATTAGTGTGGAAATACAAGAAAAAATTTCAGGCAACATATCATGTTAATTAGCAGTCTTCAGAGACCAGGCAGAAGAATCCTCTCTTACTCAGGAGAAAGTCTGCCTTTTTGTTCTATTCAGAACTACATGAGGATGGGGTCCATATACATGAGGGCGTTTTATCCAGTCTGCTGATTTAAATGTTAGTCTAACCTAAAAGTATCGTCACAAAAACACCCAGAATGATGTTTGACCACATATCTGGGCGCTCCACTACCCAATTTAGTTGAAATATAAAATTAACCATCATATACACAAAGGCCAACTTCATGCTTTTTCTCCACTATACCACACATGAGAATACAATAACTAGATATGTGAGGGAAGAGGTTGTGACCCAAGAATTCTATATCCTGACAAGATGTCATTCACATGTGATAGAGAGAGGATATTTTAGTTATGCAAAGGCTCAGCAAGTAACCCTGTAAGTATCCTGATAAATCTACTCAAATCTACTCATTCCAGCCAAGGAAGTTACAAATAAAATCCCAGACTCATCAGTATGAAATACGGGGCAAAAAAAAAAAGAACTATGTGAAAAGACACTGCAGAAAAATGATTAATGTTCTTAAAAGTACAGGAAAAGACTTTGAACATCCATAAGAATGGCATCAAATCTTCAAAATAAGAAAAAAACATTTCCCATAAAGACTAAAATGATATTTAATGCTATAAATAATCAAAGAAAGCCAAATTAAAGTAAAAAACATCTTTACATGTCAAATAGAGACAATTAAAATGTTGATAACCCTCAAATATTGTGAAGCAAGACCTCTCATTCATTAATGACGGGAATATCTTTTTTTGACAGAAACTGCCAAATGATTTAAAATCATTAAAAATGTTCCAATCATTTTAATCAACATTTCCATTTTTAGCAATTGATCTCAACAAAATAATTCAAGGTATGCACAGAGATGTACATACAAGGATACTATGAGGGGATGAAAGATTAGAACCAACCTAACTTCTGATACAAGAATGATGATTTATAAGGGCCTGTTCATATAAGGGAATATTATGCAGGTCTTGCAAGTCAAGCCTAATTAACGATCTGATATACCACTTGCTCTACAGTATAAAATGAAAGAGACAAAATATAAGTCCAAATAATGAAGACTTCTACTTTATTAAATATACTTGGAGGGAAAGAAAATTTAAGGAACTGGAATGCTACATACCACAATGTTACAGTCTTCAATTACAGGAAATATAATTAAAATTATGTAACCTTTCTTCTTTACATTTTTCTATACTTTCCAACATTTCTTCAGTGAACTTTTATTAAAAAAAATCAAACAAAATTTAGTTACCAAAAATCATTGATAAAGTCTATTAAAATTTTATTTTATTGAAAAATCGAGCAAATATTTTTTATAAAAGCAAATAACTTGTCCCATGGATAAACCTATAAAGGAGCAGAAATTATTTTACACCACTACTGAATAAGGGATGAGAGTACAAATTAGCAAAAATTTTGTGGAAATCAATCTCTAAGTGTGTAAAAAAAATAGCTTCAAAAGAATTTATCCTTTTTGATCTAGCAATTCAATGTACTGGAAAGTATAAAAAATACACTGAAATATTTATATACCTGGATGTTAATTGCGAATTATTTGAAACAACCCAGCTGGTAACAGTAAAGGAATGGTGAGATAAATAACAATGGATTCATTTCTTGTAATATTGGTCACTCATTAGAGATCACCTTGTCAAAAATTATTCAATGATCTTGGAAGACAATCACGGTATAATAGTAAGAAAAACTACAGGCTATGAAATTAAAATGGGATTAAAATATTTAAATATGTATTAATAAATAAAAGAAGAAAACATTCCATAATATATTTAATAGTCCTTTCTGGATAATGAAATTATAGATAATTTTTTTTAAGTTTTATATAATACTGTCTATTTTTAAAAGCAATACTTTGGCCACCTAACTCAAAGAGTTGAATCATTGGAAAAGACCCTGATGCTGGGAGAGACTTAGAGCAAGAAAAGAAGGGGGCGACAGAGGATGAGATGGTTGGATGGCATCACCGACTCAATGGACATGAGTTTGAGTAAACTCCGGGAGTTGGTGATGGACAGGGAGGCCTGGCATGCTGCAGTCCATGGGATCGCACAGGGTTGGACACAACTTAGTGACTGAACAACAACAGATATAAACATAAGAGCAAGACCAAAATCTTTTAAGAAACTTTCAATGGCTTAAATGATATCTCCAAATTCCTTAACATGTCACACAGGTTCTGAATAACCTCCACATGAGGTACTCACCACTGTCCAGTGGTACTTAGTTCTATAATTTTGCTGATAAATTTGCAGTTCTCTGAGCAAGTTGGGTTATCCTGATTCATGCCTTTGTGTTAGGCTGTTTTGCCTCCAAGAATAACTTCCACTCTTTCAACCTTCTGGTTAATGGTTAAATAAACACATTAAACATCAGATTAAGTATCACCTTCTCGGAAAGCTTTCTAGATTCTTTCAGATAGATAAATGCCCTTAGTCCTGGCTCTAATATTACTGTCTTTCCTCTTCTTTTACAGCACTAATCACGTTGTCTGAGGATTACTTCTTTCTCTGCTTTTTTCACTGGTATGTAAAAGATTTGAAAAGGTATGATGAGGGTCTTCCAAACATCTATAGCAGCTGTAGGTACTCTGTTATAGAAACTTAATGAAGCAGTTCTGAATTAATAGATTACTGATTACACATGCTTTAAATTTCTAAAAACATAATCCCGCATCAAACACATCATCAACAGAAACAATTCTCAAAGATTAATTGTTTGACTAGAATTGCCTACAATATGCTGTGTAAATGTGTTGCCAGCTTCTTCTCCTTTTCTTTTGGCCTCTGTCTCCTCGCAGCTGTTTGGGGCCCCTCCTAGGTCAGCGCCAGGAGAGGATGGGGCGTGAAAGTCATGCTGGCTTAGGACTCTGATCATCTTTGTTAGTGACTTCTAGGTCTAACAGACCCTGAGTGCTGACTTTTTCACTTAACGTTGCGCTTTGGGGTTCGCTGGAGACCCCTCCTTCCCTCCCTGCCGATCCCCAGGGCAGGATCCCTCACCGGTTGTCAGCCTGGTGATGGCTTTTCTAACTAACTACTTGCACCCAGGCCCTCCCCTCACTGCCTGCATCTGACGATTTGTCCGTGGCAAGACATGCTCTTAGGCAGAGTCTTTTTAAACGTCCTCACGGCTTGACCCTCTGTAGGCTCCACTTCTGTCTACAGGAGGCACACATGCAGCTTTCTCTCAACAGCAACCCCTCCTGCGGCCGTTCTCTTTACCCTGAAAGCCCAGTGCTCTCCTCTTTAGTCACAGCCTCTTTTCTAGGGAATGAGCCAAGTCAGTCTCTGAAGAGTCAGATGTTAGCCTCTGACTCTACCAAACTCTGGGCTTACCTGGTAACTCAGACAGTAAAGATCCACCTGCTAAGGCTGGAGAACCAGGTTCGATCCCTGGGTTGGGAAGATCCCCTGGGTCAGGAAATGGCAACCCACCCCAGTATTCTTGCCTGGGAAATCCCGTGGACAGAGAAACCTGACAGGCTACAGTCCATGGGGTCACAAAGAGTTGGACACAACTGAGCAAAATGTGTCTTTTTTTGTGTCAACACACACACACACAAACTACCATACTCCAGGGTAACTGAGCTTTTCATGTGCTTCTCTTTCCAGAATCAGCAGAAAACAGCTGGCAGATCTTAACATTCTGCTTTTGTCCATAAATCTGTAGTCCAGAATGATTGTGAAAGGAAAGTCCTTTGTTATGGTTTTGGTTGAGAAGGCATGAGATTTCCTGGTGGTTAGCTAGTGGAAACATGTGGAAAGAAATAGATTCACTTTACCAAAGGCAAAATCAGAACAGAAACTCATAGACAACAATTTATTTTTGAAATAGAAGGAAAAATGATAAGATAGTAGAGATAGTAATGCTTATCATATATTGGGCTTCCCTGGGCTTCTCTGCTTTTTCCACTTTCTCCTGTGATTGCGCTGGGTCTGTGTGACTGATTCTGGCAAATGGACTGAAGACAGTTAAGTGTGGTGGAAACTGTCCGGGTTCTTTCTCACCCATGAGGCTCCATGGTGAGTCAGCAGCATCTCACTATTCTTCATCTGAATGAATCTGTGAGACAGAGTTCCCTTTCAGTTAGCCTTGGATGTGTAATATGAACAAGAAATGTGTCTGTTGCGTTAAGGAAGCTACTGAAGTATGAGGGTTTATACGTAACTGTGGATATGTTAGTCTATCTTGACTTATTTGAGTAGAACTAGTGAAATGGTCTTCATTCCAATAGTACTTAGCTAGAATTTGACCTGTTTTCCTTCCTTGTGTTTACATCCGCTGCCTCCTGGTTTTTTTCCTTCCTTCCTCTTGAGATTGGATTGACTGATCTTTTCCTCCTTCATGGTTTTCTCTCAGAACTCTACTCATCAGGATCCATCAAAACTTTTACATACCTCTCTTCATGACCCTGCCACAGTGTTTACCATCTTTTTCATAATGCCTAGATGCTCCTAGATAATGCCCAGCTAATTCCTCATCAACCCACGGCCTTGTTTATCTTGTGGACCACACCGCACAGCTTTGACTATTTGCTCAGAAGCCTATTGTTCAGAGACCTGTTACTCATGAATGTAATCTGAACTCTCCTTAGGCTGACATCCAGGGTCTATTTTATCAGTTTTGATGACTCAGTTATAACTATTGTTATTTTCCCTATATGTCCCTGCTACCTCACCTCAGGCTGAACCTCCCTCATAAGCTACATAGTTTTATGCCTTTGCTCATATCAGATGCTCCCCATCCAGTCTATGCAAACCCCCATGCTCCAGAGGGGACCCCCTGACTAGGTCTTGAGGATCCCTCCTTCTGAACCTGTTCTATGGACATCTAAAGCACTCACCTGATTACTTAACTATGTGCTGCTTTTTTCACATTTTAGAGTTCCAAAACTTGCCAAGGAAACAGTAATAATAATTATATATTAATTATATTATATTAATATTATATTAATACATATATATTAATAATTCCCTATAGATGTCTGTATTCAGACTCTAAAGAATAATCATTTCATCAATCCTGTGCTTTAATAACAGTATCAAGAAATAAAGTACATAAATCAAATCTAATTTTCTCATCTTAAGCATCAATCAGTGATTTGGAAAAGGTAGGTGCCTATAAAATAGTACTGAAATATAAATGTTCATTACAACATTCTATTTATTATTTTAATTAGGAGCATGGTTTTTCTTTTAATTGTTCTGTTAGGTACCTAAAATTTCAAACTTATCAAAATAGTTCATGAATTGATCTCTCTAAGTAAAGTCAAGGCTTATAAACTTATTTCAAACTCACTTGCATCACTGTCAAGTTACTAAGTGAAGCATTTCTCTCAGTAGCCAAACACTATGGGTTGAACTGGGCATTGCAAAAAGATTTGTTGAAATCCTCACCCCCAGTCCCTCAGAATGTCACTTTATTTGGAAATAGAGTCATTGAAGATGCAATTCATTAAGAGATGTAATTTATTAAGATGGGGCCTTAATCCAGTATAATTGGTCTCCTTATAGGAGAGAGACTTACAGAGAGAAGACAGCAACTTGAAGACAGAAGCAGACATTGGGATGATGTCACCCAACAACCAAGAATGCTGGGAACTGTCCGCAACAGTCCGAATCCAGGAGAGAGGCAGGGAGCACACTGTCCCTCGGAACCTCAGGAGGGACCAACTCTGCCCACACCTTGGCTTCAGCTTTTAGCTTCTAGAACTGTGAGCAAGTAAGTATCTGTTGTTTTAAGTCACCCAGTTTGTGGTACTTCATTAAGTTAGCTCCAGGAACCTCATGTTCCAAGTACTCAATGGAACTTCATTTACAATAGATTCTCAATCACAGGGGCCAGGAACTATGCACTAAATCTTGGCCCTTTCCTGTTTTTACAAATAAAGAATTATTGAAACACACAGCGATGCACATCACACTTGGTCACGGCTGCTTGTGTGCTCCAAAGGCAGAGCTGAGTAGCTGTGGAGAGACTTCCTCTCAAAGCTTGAAATATTTACTGCTTTGTCCTTTACAGAAAATGTTTGCCAGTTCTTGCTATATCCTATTAAGTCTTCAATTAAAAGATTGCACATGTATAACAGTCTAACTCTAGATTTTTATTTAACCCTCAAGACTGAAATCCATTCTCATTCTCTATGAGTCAAGGCATGCTGTGCTGCAGTAACAACCATCTCTCAAATCTCATCATTTTAACATGGCAAAAGTTTATTTTTCACTCAAATAATTTCCACCTGGGTCTGGGAGACGGCTCAGTGCAGCAATTCAGAGTGTGTGTGCTTCAGTCACTAAGTTGTGTCCGACTCTTTGTACTGTAAGCCTGCCAGGATCCTCTGTCCATGGGATTCTCCAGGCAAGAAGACTGGAGTGGGTTGCCCTGCCCTCTTCCAGGGGAGCTTCCTGACCCAGGGATCAAGCCCAGGTCTCCTGCATTGCAGGCGGTTTCCTTACCGACTGAGCCACCAGGGAAGCCCCAATATACAGTCAAGGCCACTTTAGTGTCAACTTTTCAGCACCTGTTACTCTCGTGTCAACCCTGAAGATTTAGGGAAGCTGGAGAATTGCTCAAGAGCTTTTCTGGCCTCTGGCTAGAAGTGACACATTCATTACATGGCCCTGTCTAACTGAAAAATATAGGAGAACAAATAGAATATTTATATACACTACTGTCTCCATCATGCTAATACTTTGATAGCGTATTAATTGCATAATATTAGCACTTCAGTGACTCCCGGAACTATAAGTATATTCTCTCCTTGACAGATGAGTTCTACTTATAATAAGGTAATTCCTTATGAATCACTAGGTACCATTCATAAACTTGTGATCTTTCAAAATGGTAGGACTGAGAGTTTATGAAACACCATAAATAACGCTTTTTTTTCTTATGCCCTTGCCAGAGAAATGCCTTGTGCAATTTCCAGTGCACTAAAATCAACAACTCAGTGAAGAAACATAGACATCTGAATATATGCAGCCTGGACACCAGGCTCCGCCTGTGTTTAGGTGCTTTTAGTCATCTTTGCCTTCCTCATTCATGTGAAAGGAACTGGCTCACACTTTGCTGTGTATCTAGAAAGAGAAATTATGCATGTAGTTATGTAGTGTTTTTCCGTATGGGTGTGTAGGGTTTTTGTTGAACACCAGCAAGTAGATTAAAGAAAATAAAACATCACAAAAAGATAAATCTGTCTAATCCCAGCTGTTCCCCCCTCGCTGGAGCAGCATCAGGGAGTGACATGAGGGGTCAGTAGGGTGTTAATCAATCTACCCCTTGCCCTGTAGAAAGTCATCAAGAAAAGACAGCAGCAGGTGCTTGGAAGGGAAAGGGTCTTGAACAGAGTTGATGGCCCTTGGTGTCCTGATACCGTGACTGCTGAGCTTGTTCCCTTGTGGTGGTAGGGTCTGCCCAGGGGTTCTGGGGACTGGGTGATTCCTCACTCCCCTGCCTGCCTACCTTTGGTCCTCCCAGGCTGGTACCCCAGCCCTTCACGCCCTGTCCCAGTCTGTGCCTCTACCAGGCTGGGACTGCGCTCTCGTTCTCCTCGAGGGCCAGCCTGCATGGCAGGTCTGGAAAAGACACCGCGGTCCTTCTGCATTATTTCTCCCACCCTCACCAACATTCCCTTCCTGTGTAGCCCAGGGGGACGGATGGGGTGCCTTGTGATCTCTGCCTTCGTGTAACAGGTTTGTTTTTGTTTATCCACTGGGGCCCGATTATTTTCTTCCAGTCACCTTGGTGACATCTTAGCCTTGAGGTTTATCTGCAATGTGATTGTTGCTGATTGATTACTTCTAGACAAGTCAATGGGGTTATTTAAAAAGTTAGTGAGAATCAGGGTTTTTGTTTCATCTTGTTTTGAAGATAGTCAAATCAATTCACTTAAAAACTAAATAAAGTATATACTTCAATTTTTCTCATAAAGGCCTCAAAAGCATGATATAATCACTTGAATTATTAAATGATGTAAATATGCTTATCATGGCAAAATGTAAATAAAGCCAAGAAAAAAATGTTCTAGAAAAAAGAAGCAGAACTTCATCACATGTAGGACGATTCTGTATGATGATACCACATAAATAAGTATTAAGTCTATAGCTACTTACTGTGTATTCATGATTCTCACAGAAAGAGGGCTTTTAAAACATAAAATCAAATCCTGTAATCAGTACAGCAATATAGATTTGAACCACTGAACTCAACAGCTTTTTTAAAAAATTGTATACATTTATGGAGCCAAAAAAAAACACAAACCTTTATTTCAGCTGTAGATGAAATTAGTTACACTTACAGGAATCTGACTAATCACATTTGCACCATTATAAGAAATCAACCATTCCCCAACTCACAAATTAACTCATGTCAGTCTTGGAATCTATAGGATCAAAATTTTATTTCTACAGTTTGTAGCTTCCCTGGTGGCTCAGTGGTAGAGAATCTGCCTGATAATGCAGGAGATGCAGGTTCAATCCCTAGGTTAGGAAGATCCCCTGGAGAAGGAAATGGCAACCCTCTCCAGTATTCTTGCCTGGGAAATCCCATGCACAGAGGAACCTGGTAGGCTGCTGTCCATGGGGTCGCAAAAGAGTTGAACACAACAGCAACTAAACAACAACACATTTTGCAGTCTGTTCACATACAGAATCTCATCTATTTGCATTGATTCCTACAATAGTCTCAGGAGGGAGGCTTTATGATATCCATTTTGCAGGGTAAGAAACTGAGGCTTCTTAGAGTTAGTGGTCCCCTAGGAGCACAGGATAGTGAGTGATCCTGGAGCTTGTCTCTAACCCTAAGTGCTCAAGAGGCTCAAAGAACAGGAAAAACAACATGACTGTCTTAATTAGCAATCAGAGCTCTCAGTCCATCGAAATGTCTAGGTATTTTCCCCATCAGAGTCTTCATAAATGGCTCTCTCCACTCAGAAATTACTCTATAGCACTGCTTGCCGATTTTATGCTAGGCCCTTGTCCACCTGACTGCGTCAAGTATCTTGATCTTGACTTAGGTTGGTTTCACTGGAACAGAATAGGGTAGGCTTTTGATTTACTTTGGGTACATTTTACGTGTAAAGTTTATCGTCTCAAAAATAGTGAAGTAACTCATCTGATCACTTCTAATGAAAAAGGCTATGGAATTTTCATTTTGGAAAAGATTAACATTTATTTTGTCATAAGATTATTTGATGTTTTCCTTTTTTTTCAAGTACCTTGTGTATGTAAAAACAAAAAAGTAATTTTTCTATGGAATCAATATTATCTCAAGATAAATGTGTAATTATAATTGGAAATTTTCAGAAATGTAATAAAATAATAATAAAATGTTTATTAGCATCTAAAATATATAAAAATCTAGAACTCAACATCTTTGAATCTATAATCCTGATTTTTGATATATCTTGGGAAATTTTTCCTTAACCTTGGCTGTCAAGAAGCTTGCTTCCCTGGTGGCTCAGCAATCAAGAATCTGCCTGCCAATGAAGGAGATGTGGGTTCAATTCCTGGTCTGGAAAGATTCCCTAGAGGAGGAAATGGCAACCCACTCCAGTATTTTTGCCTGGAAAATCCCATGGACAGAGGAGCCTGGGGGGCTACAGTCTGTGGGGTCGCAAACGAGTCAGACATGACTTAACAGCTAAGCAACAACAAACAACACATCGGGAAATTTCAAGTCTAATTTATCGCCTAATTTGCATCAGCTATAGGTTAACGCTCTTCTCTATTTCTTCTACAAGATTTTACTGATATTTTGAGCTTTATGTTGATGAGATACATGCTTTAATTATAATTTACCCCAGTTCCATTATGGAAGATGATGTGATTTGTTTAACATTATTTCAATGTTTATTGAGCACTTACTGTCTATTGAGATATGTGGGTACAATGATAAGTAAAATATAGCTTCTGCCCTCAAGAAAATTATGAACTCACAGTCAGACAAATAAGTAAATATGCAAACAAATAGCACACGCATAAATACAAACATAAGGTCCAGAATCCTGCATGTGTCAAATACATACTTGTTGTAAAAAACAATGAACAGATTCCCCATCTCTTAACAGGGTATGTACTCAATAGATATTTATTTGCTGAGTGAGTGAATAAGTTAATGCTTGGCTAGAAAAATAATAAAATTTAAAGTAATAAAAATAAAATTTCAGAGAAAAACTGTTAGACGTTTGAAATCTGAGAGAAGATATAGCTAACTCGAAGGGTGATCTCAAAAGAGAGAACACAGAGTTCTCATGTGCTCCTTGCCCCACCGTGTCTGTGTGAATGAACCCTTGGGGTGCAGATCAATTCATGGTGCCCCAGGGCCCCTCCCTACCTCCCTGCAGTAGGCGTGGCCCAGGGTCCCTGTGGACCTCACTCACCTTGAGCATGCAATGTGAAATCTGGAGAGAACTCTCTAAATAATCCCAAAGATCTCGTTCTCAGGTCACATTCAACTAGGGCACAATATAGGGCATTGGTACACCATCCTTTATCTGCTATTCTATGAGGACCTACCCTACGAAAGATCCTTTGAGATGGGGGAAAAAGACAAGAACAGATAAAAAGCAATTCAGCATCAAGTGGGCATTGATGGTTTTGACCACCTGGATCAGTAGTGTTGCATACTTTTGCAAAAGTGGTGATGTTTTCCAGATACGTGAAGCCATGCTAAGAATTGATTTGGGAAGAAAAAGAAGGGTGTTAATGGATGCTCTGAATGTGTTCAGATTATCTACTGCTGAAAGCACAGAGGAGGTTATTTATTAAACAGAACTAACGTCATCGAAAACATCTCCTATCTTCTGGATGTGAGCCAGGGAGTTCTTTCTCAGCAGCAAGCCAATGAAGAAGGAATTGTGCATTTCATTAGGCATTCTATAATCCTGCGGTCTGTCTTCTGAAAGACCTGTATGAGGTAAAGTTTTTTCTTTCTTTTGCTATCTTATCTTGAGAATGGGGAGAGTTGAGGCAAATGAAGCAAAGAGCTTGGCAAAGGCACTACAGAGTGGGCTAAACTGAGCTCCTCCTACCCCTGCTAGTTATCAGTGCCGCCAGTGGTAGCACTGCTCTTTGCCACACAGATTTCAACTTGTGAATGTGTTGCAAAGCTTGGGTAAGACTTGGTAGAACAGTTCAATCTTGTTTGCACAATAAAAATAAGTGAAGGTTGAAAATATCTGGGCAACCAAAAATCATCCCAATAAACCCAACTTTACCCTGTTCACCATCTCTCCCAGATTCTTTAGTCCTTTTGTTGTTGTTTGATCGTCAAGTCGTGTCCAACTCTTTGCAGCCCCATAGACTGTAGCACCCCAGGCTTTCCCTGTTCTTCACTATTGCCCAGAGTTTGCTCAAATTCATATCCATTAAGTCAGTGACGCTATCTAACCATCTCATCCTCTGTGGCCACCTTCTCCTTTTGCCTTCCATCTTTCCCGGCATCAGGGTCTTTTCCAATGAGTTAGCTCTTCACATCAGGTGATCAAAGTATTGGAGCTTCAGCATCAGTCTTTCCAGTGACTATTCAGAGTTGATTTGTTTTAGGACTAACTGATTTGATCTCCTTGCAGTCCAAGGGACTCTCAACAGTCTTCTCCAGCTGCACTGCAAGCAGATTCTTTACCTTCTGATCACCGGGGAAGCCCCAGTAGGCCTTTGCTGAAATGCAATAGTTTCTTTTAAAAACCATCAATATGTGAATGGTCTAATGTGTTCACAGGACATGGAGGTACAGAAAGAACCAAGGAAAGAGATGCCACGTTGAACCCTTCTTTGAAAGGAACTCGAATTGGGGACAATTGAAAAGATCACAGAGGGTTAGGATTTAGCCCCTAGCTATACCTCAAACTACGGTGCACTGAAGCTTCACTGACTCTAATCTGAGGCACTAAAGAACAGCCCAGCAAAGATAAATAAAAGCCATAAATTCTCTTGGGTTGTTGCTGAATGGGCTTTTTACAATGTGCCCAGCAAAGGGGAATGGTAAACAGCCAGGCCAAGCCTCTTCTTCCTCTGCCTCCTGCTTCCTGTGCTCCGGGGCTGGAGGAAGATGCAGACACAGGCTTTCTGCCTTCAAACACCCTCTGTAGCTCTCTCTGAGATCTGATTGTTTTTCCATGCCCACTTTAGCACATATTGGCATGATTTTTTTAGGTCTTATTTATGTGATCATTCTTTCTGGCTTTTTAAAATTCTCTCTGTTTATATTTTCTGAGTCTTCATCAGAGCCAGACATTGGGAACTTATCAAGTCTGTATTGGCTCTTGACTACACCAAAGCTCTAAGCAAAATTTTAGGTGGAAAAAGAATTTGGCACTCTTGGGTCCTCATTTCTGGAACCTTTCTTTTCTTGTCATGATATTTCCCCCTCTTGATTTCCCTTTCTTTCTCTCCTCCACCAGTCACCATTCTGAACCCAAATACCCCCCGCAAGGCCCTGTGATACCCAGCTTTCCTCTCCTTGATGGGCCCTCTGGTGCCTGGGTGCCCTACTCTGGCCTGACTTCATGGCAGAAGTTAGGAGCTGCTACCATTAGAGACTTCTTTATATCTCAGTCCATCCTAAAGGAAATCAACCCTGAATATTCATTGGAAGGACTGATGCTGAAGGGGAAGCTCCAATACTTTGGCCACCTGACGTAAAGAACTGACTCATTAGAAAAGATCCTGATGCTGGGAAAGATTGAGGGCAGGAGAAGGGGACGACAGAGGATAAGATGGTTGGATGGCACCACTGACTCAACAGACATAAGTTTGAGCAAACTCAGGGAGATGGTGAAGGATAGGGAAGCCTGGCGTGCTGCAGTTGAAGGGGTTATAAAGAATCGGACACGACTGAGCGACTGAGCAGTAACAACAAGGCCCATGATGCCTGCTTTGCGCCCCTGTGTGGAGGGACATGCCCTCATCAGGGACTCTCCTTTCTCTCCTGGGTGACCTGCACCTCGGCAGTGGCCTCCTGGAAACTGTAGACCAAGGGTCATGGAGAGAGCTTGTCAAAGAGAATGACATGCTTCCCTCAGCCCTGAGGTTTTGATTCCTTAGGTTCTGGATCAGGGCCTGGAGCCTTTTTATTGAAAATGCATCCCAGGTCATTCTTATGCATTCAGAAATCAAATATGTATTTCAGATGGCAGCTTGTACTCCCAGGAGAGCTCAAGCAGGATGGGGTTTAGCTAGGCAGGCAGAGAAGGTGAAATACCACCTTCTATTCACCAGGTGAATACCACCACTCTGGTGGTATTTGCTTAAATAGATAAAGCTTTCAGGAGGCCCAGGACCTGGGGCAAACAATCCTCTTCCAGGAATAACTTGTTGTGGGGCCTGAAGGCCCCCATTCCCCTTTTGCTTTGTTTACCTGAAGGGAGCTCTAGAGGATGTTAGAGATAAGGGACAGTGGAAACTAGCCCAGGTGCAGCCTGCTGATAGCCAATCAAGAGGCCTCTACACGGAAAACTCCTCTCTGAGTCACTGAACACATCTTTTTGAAACATTGTTTTGAAAAATGTTTTTTTTTAGGGGAAAAAATGTTTCCAAGCTGACAGTAACGTACCCACCTATTTGTGTAGTTCAGCCCTTCTCAAACTTTTTGGTCTCAGAAAATCTATGCTCAGTGACCTGAAAATGATCAGTGACCTCAAAGAGCTTTATACAGTGTAGGTGGTAGCTACCAATATTTCCTGTATTAAAAATTAAAATGGAGAAAATTTGTCAATATTTGTTAATTCATTTAAAGCAATAATAAACCACTTCATCAGTATAAGTAATATATTTTATGGAAAACAACTGTATTTTCCCAAACAAAAACAACAAGTGAGAAGAATAGCAATGTTTTACGTTTTCACAAATCTCTTTCATGTCTGGCCTAAGAGCTGGATTCTCATATCTGCTTCTGCATTCAGTCAAATGAGATGACTGGGATATCGCAGGTCACATAGCCTTTGGGAAATATCACCACACACACATGGGACAATGAAATTTACAAAAGTAAATAACATCTTGAGGGACTCCTGAAAGGTTGCAAGAATGCTTGGCACACCCTTTGAGAACCACTGCATCGTCGGTCCTTCTCTTTCCATCTTGATTCTTGGTTCTCATATGGATAGGTTTTATGTAGAGACACACTGGAATTTGGCCACCTGATGCAAAGTCCTGACTCCTTGGAAAAGAACCAGATGCTGGGAAAGTTTGAAGGCAAAAAAAGGTGGGCAGCAGAGGATGAGATGGTGATATAGCATCACTGACTCACCGGAATTGAATCTGAGCAAACTCCGGGAGACAGTGAAGGACAGAGGACCCTGGCATGCTGCAGTCCATGGGATCGCAAAGGGTCTGACATGACTTAGTGACTGAACAACAACAATGCTGGATATTATTCTTTGTGAACAAAATGTACCAACAGTGGTTCTCAATACCACTTTGGAGAATATTTTGAAGGAAACGTGTTGTTGAAGCTGCATGTGAATAGTCTTCTTTTGCAAAAGTTCATGCATTAAATGATCTTCATCAATTGAATTTAGTCTCTTATTTATTCTTTCAAGGCAACATTTTATTTCAGAAAGCCTGCGCCTTATGGGAATAAGAGAAGGAATCTAGGAATTGGTATGGGTGGTGGTAGCAGAATGGGTGACACATTGACTACCTGGGGACATGATTCGATTTGGGAAATGAGCAGTTTTGATGAGTCATTGGGGCTGGTGTGTCGTCGTGGAAGAGCAGCTGGATTTAGCTTGTCAGGTAAATGTCAGATATTGATGAATGTCCCTTATGGAGTGTGCACTGAAGACGAAGTATATAAAGGTAAAGGAAGCCTGTCACTGACCTTGTGAGTATTACAAAGACTGTGTGAGAACACATACACACACGTGTGTGTGTGTGTGTGTTGAAGGGTGGTGATGCCGCGGTACACAGTACTATGAGATGTACACAGATAAGACCTTCCAAAGTGGGACGTACAAGCTACATCTCTGTGTAGCCTCCCATTCAGTTACGTCTGTCGCACTGTAGCCCATAAATGTCCAGAAAGGATCAAACAACCTAAATTCCAGGTTCCCCCACTGAAAGTGGGGGTACATATTAATCAGATGATACCATCCTAAAGCAACAGAAAGGGAGCCCAGCGATCTTTGTCAAGTTGGGGAGGTTATTTGTTTAATTACAATAAGCACTTTATAGAGTAAACACCGTAGGATAACGCACCTCCGTAAACAATCACATGCCATAGGTTTGTATAGCTGCAGATTAGAAATAGCACTACATGCAGCTCTAGAAAACCAAACACAATACTCAAAGTGTATCCGATGAGGTAGCTGTGTGAAAAATCTCTGCATCCACTGAGCTAACTGCCCAAGGAAACAACGGCTTCAGTGCAGAAGAGTGTAGAGGGTAGACCAAAGGAGAGAGAGTGGTTGGTGGGGGAGAGACTCCCAGGAGATAAGGTGACGACAGACAGTGAGGATGAGGTGAGGACCCAGCTGGAGACCGAAACCATCCTTGTTTGCCAATGGCATAGCTTTTAGTTTAACAGTTTGTACTAAATGTGGGTTATCAGTCGTGACTCATTTCCTTTCAGTTTATTGAGTGCCCACTACTTGGTTCACGTAGTGCATTAGATGTGGGGTGAAGGTGCATCAGACATCCCTCCTGCCCTCAGGAGGTGTGGGTGCAGTAGAGAGGAAGGGCTGCAGGCAGCACAGGGCTGCAGAGGGGAGGGCTCCAGGGGTCCGAAGGTAAAGGAGGCCCCTGGTTCAGCTTGGATTAGGCCAGCAGAGCAATGGGGAGAACTGGAAGAAGGGAGGCCAGACCGAGGGACCATCGGTGCAGTCAGCCAAGGTGTGGACAGCCTGCTGGGGCTTTTACTGCTGGTAAGTGAGCGCTGATGGTGGCAGGATGACTGTGACAGGGGGCTGGAGGGCAGATGGGAAGGGGCATGGGAAGGGGTGTGGGGGTCTGGGGATTCTAGCTCGTGTGCCTGGGTGAATAGTGATGATGGGACTGGATGAGGCAGGGAAAAGGGAAGAGAAACAGGGGGTGTGATCATTTTTTTGGTGTTATTTACTACAATCTGTGATAGATCTTTTTATTCCTTACATAAGGGTTACCAAAAACAAGATTTGAAAGTCAAATGTGATAAATTCAAACCAGAGGCTCCTCTGTTAATAAGATAGCCTTATTCTCAGAGGATTGAATTTCTAAAAAAAATATTTAATACTACTTCCTTTTGAGATGAAATGCTTGATAATATGTTTCCAGGCTATCATTCTTTCTCTATTTTTCTCTTTCACAGCAGAATGCAGTCAGTCATGGTTAAAATCTAGGGAATAAAGAATCAAATTTTTAGCAGGTTTGGCAATCTTCATCCTCATCTCTATTGTATTAAGTATATGAGAGTTGTTATGTGTCCCTATCAATGGTATCTATTTTCATCTGTATTTATTTAAAATTTTATTTATTATTCTTTCATTTGCAGTAAGGTGGCTACTTAATTTTTTTCTTTCTGAACACTTTCTTGCTTAGGTATTCTTTTAAAAAACCAAATTATATATTGCATATTAATATGTATGCTACTGCTGCTAAGTCGCTTCAGTCGTATCCAACTCTGTGCGACCCCATATACGGCAGCTCACCGGGCTCCGTAGTCCCTGGGATTCTCCAGGCAAGAATACTGGAGTGGGTTGTCATTTCCTTCTCCAGCGCATGAAAGGGAAAAGTGAAAGTGTATTTATATATAAATAGGTAACATCCTCTATGTACTTAATCTCATTTCCTTCCTTTTTTCTTCCTGAGATAACCACTAGCCTTAAGTTCACGTTTTTTGTTTCTCTTGTATATTTTACTTTAACAGCAGGTCCTTGTGTGCACAATTTTTTTTTTTTTTTTTTTGCTTTATATAAATACTATGGCATTGGGCTTACCCTTCAGCAAGTTGCTTTTCCTTCTGAAATATATTTCTGCTATTGGTCAGTATTAACCCATGTAGTTTATTCATGTTTACTGCTGTATAATATTCCATTATGCCATTATGTGGCTATACTGCTGCTGCTGCTAAGTCGCTTCAGTCGTGTCCGACTCTGTGCGACCCCATAGACGGCAGCCCACCAGGCTCTGCCGTCCCTGGGATTCTCCAGGCAAGAATATTGGAGCGGGTTGCCATTTCCTCCCCCAGTGCATGAAAGGGAAAAGTCAAAGTGAAGTCGCTCAGTCGTGTCCGACTCCTAGCGACCCCATGGACTATAGCCCACCCGGCTCCTTCCTCCATGGGATTTTCCAGGCAAGAGCACTGGAGTGGGGTGCCATTGCCTTCTCCTGTGGCTATACTAAAATGTCTTTATACATCTAATTTCAGTGCTCAATCCAGTTTTTACCATTTTAAATAGTAAAAATATTATTATTATTTTAGTATATTTATTAAAATATGTGATCAAATAACTTTTTTTCCTTATATATGTTACCTTTTTGAATGTTACAAAATTATTAATAGCTTTAATGAGCATTGTGCTACACATTTCTTTGCACACATGGGCTATCGTTTCTCTAGGGCATATACCAGAAGCATTATTGCTGGGCTTAGGACACAAGCACCCTCAAGTTGACACAGTATAATCACATTATCTCTAACATGGTTGATCTAGTTATACTCCCACCAGAAATGTATGAGAGTCCTCTTACATTTAGGATGGTCAAATATTAACCTTTTACCAGTCTGGGGGCAGAAAAAAATTAAGTAGCCACCTTACTGCAAATGAAAGAATAATAAATAAAATTTTAAAGCATACAGATTCTTCACCTATTCTTTCCTGCTCCTTTAAGCAGCTTTCATACTTTCAAAACAGACTTTTACATCTGGAAAAAAAAAAAAAACACATAACAAAAAGTCCAGGCTAGTATGTTTTTAAGATTGGTATTTTCTCTTACTGCTAAATACCGTGTTCATTTTAGTGGTCAAATGCTATACAATTCATTCTTTTTATGACCAATTATGGAAAATAATATGTCTTTGTGGGTGCAAATAGCTTCTTTCCAATGAGGCCTTTGCATATTTTCAAAAGACAGGAAAATGTAATCTGCAACCCCTGCCTTCAGCTAAATATGTGTATGAGCCTTTCCTGAGGCATCATTTACTGCACTAACTTAAGCCAGGATATATTGTGCGAGGGCTTCCCTGGTGGCTCAGCGGTAAAGAATCTATTTGCAGTGCAGAAGACTGGGATTCGATCCCTGGATTGGGAAGATCTCCTAGGAAATGGCAATCCACTCCCGTATTCTTGCCTGGGAAATCCCATAGACAGGGGAGCCCGGTGGGTTACAGTCTACGGGGTCACAAGAGTCGAACATGACTTAGCAACTAAACCACTACCACCACACTGTGCAAAGTTGGAAAACATTGAAATATTCAGGAATCTGTTTTATAGTAAGTTGAATAACTGTAATTAAGAAAAATTTTGAAAATATAATGACCTCAAAGCACAGCAAAAGGCTACTGAATAATAGCTAAAAAAAACCTGAGGCAGCTACATTGAGAGTAAAAACAGATATAAATACATCAGCAGCATAGCAAGTAAATATTCCTAAAGGAAGAGGGAAGTATTTTTGGTAACTTTGGGCTGTAAAAAAAAATCTTTAAGTCAGACAATAAGGAAAAGGACGTTTGCTCAGGCAGTATTTTCTGTTTGCTTCCCCCAAGCTAAAGTTGTATATGTGAGTAACAATTTATCAGCTGCTACTGCTAAGTCGCTTCAGTCATATCCGACTCTGTGCGACCCCATAGACGGCAGCTCACCAGGCTCCGCCGTCCCTAGGATTCTCCAGGCAAGAATACTGGAGTGGGTTGCCATTTCCTTCTCCAATGCATGAAAGTGAAAAGTAAAAGTGAAGCCACTCAGTCGTGTCCGACTCTTAGCGACCCCATGGACTGTAGCCTACCAGGCTCCTCCGTCCATGGGATTTTCCAGGCAAGAGTACTGGAGTGGGGTGCCATTGCCTTCTCCAAATTTATCAGCAGTACATGTTTAATTCCATGGGAAAAAAAAACTCAAGCATTAATGTACATGTGGAAGATACCTGCATAATTATCTGCTCAGGAAATAAGTTGATTTAAAGCAAAAAGAAAAAGTAAAAACCTTAAAATAGTAAAAATACCTACTGGGCATTTAATTAATCGCCTTTTCAAGAAGAAAGGCAGAATTTAAAGATTGAACAGTCAGGTAATTCTATTCTTTGTTAAATATTTCAGTAAAAGAAAGTCTTAGTGATTCTTAACTATAATTATAATTTATAAAATAAAAAGCAAGAGGAACATCCTAAAGTAGTTACAGCAGTTATGTGATATTGACCACCAGCCGTCTGCCATCATAATTCACACATATGCAAATACATAATCTAATAAACCAATGTTATTGCTACACACATGCATGTGTACACACACACACACAGAGCAATGTACTCTAATATTTTGGAGGGAAAATGCAAGGAAATAGTTGCACAAATTCTGACATTTACAAGGCTGAAGTAGCTAGAGTGGCAAGGTAGTTTATTCATTTTCCGTTATGTATCCATTAACACGTTACTTACCTCAGATGACTTTTCCAAACATTGCTAATTAAGTTTCATTTCTTGATATCTCATCCACATTTCAATCTGCTTATCTTGCTCTCCATTCTTCTTCCTCCCTCCTGCTTGTATCATCCATCTTAAATTATTTTAAAAAAATAATCATTGTACTTTTATAATACTATACTTTTAATTTTCTATCATACTGCATTTAAATCGGTTTCTGGCCCTATTAGGAAGAGATTTAATATTTTCAAGGTCAAAAATATTGTCTGGTATGCTAATATGAAATCTATGCAATAATGCTCAAAAACACCTTCCTTCAATTAAAAAGTTGAAACTAGCGGTTTAAATTCAAAATGAAAAAGAAATGTCCTCCATGGACCGTTTACATATGATATTTTAAATATACATATATTTATCCACAAAGAATTTTTATATATGGTTAGGACAATTTTGTCTAATGTAACCAACATCTCACTGGTCAATCACATTGGCATAATTAGGTGTGCTTTAGAATAATTCCATGTAGCCTCAGAAATATATTAAATATGTACATATGCATTTATATATGTACATATTTTTATAAATTTGCAGGCTATAGCCAAAATAAAATGTTTCCTATAAAAATTCCTTATGTGGAAGAAAATTATATTATTCCTTGTTTCTCTTTTAGACTTCATACAATGTACAAAATGAAAAGGTATCAAAGTTTTGCATATCATTAAAAAATAATATGTTCCTAAAATAATTCTAGTTTGAAAAATTTACACTGTTTTAGAAACTCTAACATCTGTTCCCACATGAAATAGAAGAGCTAAAAAACTGACCCCCAGAAGAGGAAAAGAAGACTAAAAACTAAAGGATGAAGAGACAGAGTTCCAAAAATACCCAATTGTGTAATTTGAGAGACTGCCATGAAAATCAAGTGAAACCAGGAAAATAAACAGAGAAAATTTCTAAAAGATGTAAACATCACAGCAGATTTCAACTGACTACAGTATTAATAAAGCTTAAGCTTGAGAGCCTCTGCTTGCTGGGATCTCCATGAGTTCCAGAGTTGCAGGGTGTTTCCATTGCCTAAATGGGTCTCTCAAAAGGGGAGTCAAGTCTCCAAGTCTCTGGTAACTTGCTGTGATTTGTGATTCTAATAAATCTTCACATTTTTTCTGCATTCTGTACTCATAATTTTGTGTCCTTTTACTTAGTGGTGCTTGCCAAATGCAGTTGCTAGATGTATTAGACTGCTAGAGAAGTGTCGACTGCAAAAAAAAAATTCACACATCACAGAACCTGAAAGTTGAGAGTTTCATTTTGGGACCGTACTGAGGACTGCAGCTGGGGAGACAGCCTCTCAAACAGCTCTGAGGAGCTGCTCCCAAGAGATAAAGGAGGAGCCAGGATACACAGAAGTTTTTTCTGGGGAAAAATAAAAACAACCCTTAGTCGAGCATAAAAAAGATTACCGCTAATCACAAAAATCAGACATCTAAAGTTAATGACTTTAGTGCTTTCCTACGTATGGGGAGATGCACGAGTCTGGGCTCACTGACCTTATTCCTTTGATATGAATCTTAACTACCTAGGGCCAGTATCCTGTTTTTCTCCATCCTAAATTCCAAGCAGCAGCTGATGGCTGATGGCGGGCAATACTGTTTACGGAAATGGCAGATAACATTCTTTGTCCACAGATGCCATAACAAATACCACAGACCTGGTGGCTTAAACAGCGAAGATTTGTTTCTTTACAGTTCTGGAGGCCAGAAGTCTAAGACCAACATGTCGCAGCATTAGCTCTCCTTGGCTTGTACGTGGCCCTCTTCTCCGAGGTCTTCGCATGGTTTTCCCTCTGTACTTGGCTGTGTCCACATGTCCTCTTCTTAAAAGGACCAGTCATTTGGATTAGGGCTCATCCCAATGACCTCACTGTAACTTAATTAGCTCTTCAAAGACCCTGCCTCCATTCTGAGGTCACATCTGAGGTACTAGGGGTTAAGACTTCAATATATGAATTTGCGTGGAGGGGCACACAAGTCATCCCATAGCACTAGATTTAGCAAATAAGACTCCCAGTTAAATGTGAATTTCAGGTGAATAGTGAATGGTTTTTTTAGTATTTGTATGTCCCATGCAGTATTTGGTACATATAAAATAAAATCATTCATTATTTTTCTGAAATTCACATTTGGTTAGGAGTCCTGTGTTTTACTTTGGCAACTCTATCCAAATTACATAAGGCTTCTGTAGGGGGAGAAATTCCTAGGTGGCACAGGGGTAAAGAATCCGCCTGCCAATGCAGGAGACGCAAGTTCGGTCCCTGGGTCAGGAAGGTCCCCTGGAGAAGGGAATGGCTACCCACTCCAGTATTCTTGCCTAAGAAATCCCAGGGACAGAGGAGCCTGGAGGGCTACAGACCATGGGGTCACAAAGAATTGGACATGACTGAGCACTCACACACACACACAGGGAAAGGTAGTCAGTGAAGAAGACATGTTCAACAAGGAAAACCTAAAGAATCATTAGAATGGTTTTATTTAAAATAGAAGGAAATTTTAAGGAATCTCGAGAGTAATCCCTTCGTCTGAAACTCAGCATCCCTGAGGCCCAGGGTTCCACCAAGGCTAAGAGTCCTTGAGGCTTCATTCTCACCCCAGGCCAAGCCCTCCCAAGGCTGAGAGGGTTCCTGGAATCTGTATCTGAGTGCTCCCTATACAAGGCAGCTTTCAAGAGCAAGCCGAGCAACAGGGGTGGGGTGGGTTCTCGCCCTGTGTGCCCTCACACTGCTCACAGAGCACTCCCGGCCCTGTCTGACAATCCCTTCTCTCCTTCTGGGATCTCTCCAGGCCCCTGCAAATTCACTAGACTTGAAAGAAGCTGTGGAGGGCTGGTTCCAGGCTGCTGTTTCCACTCCAGCAGTTCTTCAGTTATAGAGCCTTTGGAGAATCCAGTGAAAGCTCTGGATCTCCCAGCCCCCAAAACACACAAATGCACCAAGACAATTGTGCAGCTAACTTTAGGTGAAATCACAGCGCCTCTGAAGCCTGTTTTGAACACATAGGTTAAGCCCCTTGGCATTTTGCCATGCTTACACACCTGTATACACAGGGAAGTCACTGCCCTACCAATTCAGGGACGTATTTGCATCCCCAGGATGGGGTACGCCTCGGCACACATCACATTCTCGGGGGTGGGGAAGCACTACAAGGCACTTCTGGAGCTGCCCAGTTGCGTTTTTAATAAAGGGCAATCCTTAAGAAACCAGAGAAGTTCTCTAATAAGGAACTGCAGGCATCAAGAAGGGCTGACTGTGAAGAATCTCTGTGTGTGGAGAAATTTCCCAGTATGGCAAAAGCACATTATGTCGGGTGAATGCTGCTGCTAATAGTGAGGGCAACAAGCATTCAGTGTGCACTCCACGTCTGGCCGTGGGCAACGTACTCTGACCTCAGCTCTGCGAGGCAGGCACCGCTCTCATCCTCTTTATTCATGTGGGACAGTGGAGGCTGAGAGTTTAAACAACTTGCTTAAAGTCCAGCAGGTTGTTTCCTGGGAGGAAACAGAAGTCACCTCACTATGCACCCGCTTCCATGAGCAACCATTCCTCATTCTTGGAGGTTCGGTTCCAGCTGACTGGGTTTTTGGCCAGCAGGCTGCCATGTCTGCTCTGCCCACTCACCACTCTCCTTTTTTGTCCTCTCAGCAAACATCCAACAGGGGAAAACTCCAGAGGCTGCTTTAGAGTTTAGCTCTCAGAGCATCCGGGGGGAGCTTTAGGGAGACGCTCCAAAGCCTGGTCACAGCAGAAGAGCTTGAGTCTACTTCTTAAAAGGTATGTGGAATTTACAGTTTCTTTTTCTCCATAACTTTCTTTAAATAAAAAAAAAAGAGAGAGCGAGATGTGGGTGACCGTCTCAGTGACAGATGTGAGCAAACATGCCCTAACATTTCAGAACTTTAAAAAAAATCACATATATCCCATCCTTTGAAGCAGTGACCTAAGGCAGCTGTTTAGCAGATAGAAAATTCTAAATAAACTGTGACTTGGCTTGATGATGCGGACGAGAATGTGATCCAGCAGTAAGGCCCTTCCAATCCAACCTCACTGAGCTAACCCAGTTCTCATCTTTCTCCTCCCAGGCAACACCCTCACGTAATTGGCTCCTCCCCTACCAGGGTCCTCTGCAAGGATTCCTGCCTTGTGTAAGCAATAGAAAAACCCAACCTCTACACAGGGGACCTCACATTTAAAACAAAAAACAAAAAAACAAATTTTAATCCTCCTCTGTCCTTTGGGGAATTCTCTGGTTAAAACCCTTTGCTTATGATCACACCAGTGTACACTGTGTGAATTGAAACCTATTGTGAGTTTAATGTGGTCTAATGAGCTTTGCTTAGGAAAAAACTGTTCTTGGGTCACAGAACCACATTCTCTGCTGTCACCAGCCAGCTTTTAATTACATGCTTTTGATTACCAGGGCAACGAGGGGAGAGACTGGGTCCTCTGGGTGACCTCATCACCACCAATGGAGAAACAAGGAAAATAACAGACATTCCCTCTTAGATGGAGTATTGCTTTCATCCAGGAGGACGGCACATTTAGAGAATGACTTTCTTAATACTGTTGCCGGATGGAGACTCTTTCCTAATTGGCTCCTGTCTCTTTTTAGACTTTGAACTACTTGAGAAAAGATGAAAATCTCCTCCCTGGAATTCTTTGCTCTGCTAACATGAACACACACAACACACAAACACACACAACACACAAACACACACAACACGCAAACACACATACACACACATGCACACACTCATATTCCACATTACCTGATACACTGTGGTGAATAAGGATTTCTTCTTCCTTGAAGCCACTGACATAGAAATCACAAATGCTTCAGGAAAGAAACAGGCAACTTAGAAGCTTCCATAGATCAGGTGTAAGTTTTAACCTCTAGGGAGGCAGGGATCTGGCTTGGAACGCTGAGATCACAGTCGGCCAGTTGAAGGGAAGGGCGAAGTTTTGACCACAGAAGCAGTAGAGAGCTCTGCCTTTGGAGGAAAGGGAAAAGCCCCTGTTGGTCAGAAGGTCTCTGATGTCCGGTGAGCGGGAGTCCCCAGGGCAGGCTGCCCATGCCCCGCCCCTAGCCCCTGCCCTGGCCTCGGCAGCTCTCACTAGCCCAACATCCACGGGTCAAGGGAACTCGACTCTCTTTTTGTGACATGATCTCTAAGGAGGTGAAGCCTGCTTTGCCCAAATATAAGACAGGCCAGAAGTGCCAAGAAAGGAACACCCCCAAGAGCAACTCTCAGCCAGTGACGAAGCAGAGCTGGTGCCTGTATCAGAGAGCCAAGCTTCCTCAAAAATTGCCCAGCCACTTTGTAGACTTGGAAAGCATCACTACGAACAAAGCTAGTGCAGGTGATGGAATTCCAGTTGAGCTGTTTCAAATCCTCAAAGGTGATGCTGTGAAAGTGCTGCACTCGATATGCCAGCAAATTTGGAAAACTCAGCAGTGGCCACAGGACTGGAAAAGGTCAGTTTTCGTTCCAATCCCAAAGAAAGGCAATGCCAAAGAATGCTCAAACTACCGCACAATTGCACTCATCTCACACGCTAGTAAAGTAATGCTCAAAATTCTCCAAGCCAGGCTTCAGCAATACGTGAACCGTGAACTTCCAGATGTTCAAGCTGGTTTTAGAAAAGGCAGAGGAACCAGAGATCAAATTGCCAATATCCACTGGATCATCGAAAAAGCAAGAGAGTTCCCGAAAAACATCTATTTCTGCTTTATTGACTATGCCAAAGCCTTTGACTGTGTGGATCACAATAAACTGTGGAAAATTCTGAAAGAGATGGGAATACCAGACCATCTGACCTGTCTCTTGAGAAACCTGTATGCAGGTCAGGAAGCAACAGTTAGAACTGGACATGGAACAACAGACTGGTTCCAAATAGGAAAAGGAGTACGTCAAGGCTGTATATTGTCACCCTGCTTATTTAACTTATATGCAGAGTATATCATGAGAAAGGCTGGGCTGGAAGAAACACAAGCTGGAATCAAGATTGCCGGAAGAAATATCAATAACCTCAGATATGCAGATGACATCACCCTTATGGCAGAAAGTGAAGAAGAACTAAAGAGCCTCTTGATGAAGGTGAAAGAGGAGAGTGAAAAAGTTGGCTTAAAGCTCAATGTTCAGAAAACTAAGATCATGGCATCTGGTCCCATCACTTCATGGGAAATAGATGGGGAAACAGCGGAAACAGTGTCAGACTTTATTTTTCTGGGCTCCAGAATCACTGCTGATGGTGATTGCAGCCATGAAATTAAAAGACGCTTACTCCTTGGAAGGCAGGTTATGGCCAACCTAGATAGCATATTTAAAAGCAGAGACATTACTTTGCCAACAAAAGTCCATCTAGTCAAGGCTATGGTTTTTCCAGTGGTCATGTATGGATGTGAGAGCTGGACGGCGAAGAAAGCTGAGCGCCGCAGAATTGATGCTTTTGAACCGTGGTGTTGGAGAAGACTCTTGAGAGTCCCTTGGACTGCAAGGAGATCCAATCAATCCATCCTAAAAGAGATCCATCCTGGGTGTTCATTGGAAGGTCTGATGTTGAAGCTGAAACTCCAATACTTTGGGCACCTCATGCGAAGGGTTGACTCATTGGAAAAGACCCTAATGCTGGGTAGGATTGGGGGCGGGAGGAGAAGGGGACGACAGAGGATGAGATGGTTGGATGGCATCACCGACTCGATGGACATGGGTTTGGGTAGACTCCGGGAGTTGGTGATGGACAGAGAGGCCTGGCATGCTGCAATTCATGGGGTCGCAAAGAGTCAGACACGACTGAGTGACTGAACTGAACTGAACTTTGTAGACCCACAGTGTTTTTTCTTATTTCTCATGACTCTGTGGGTGAGAAACTGGGGTGGGGCACCTCTGGGCAGCCTTCACTTTTAGATGGCCTTAGGGCCCAGCTAGGAGAAGGCAATGGCACCCCACTCCAGTACTCTTGCCTGGAAAATCCCATGGATGGAGGAGCCTGGTAGGCTACAGTCCATGGGGTCGCTAAGAGTCAGACACGACTGAGCGACTTCACTTTCCCTTTTCCCTTTCATGCACTGGAGAAGGACATGGCAACCCACTCCAGTGTTCTTGCCTGGAGAATCCCAGGGATGAGGGAGCCTGGTGGGCTGCCGTCTAAGGGGTCGCACAGAGTCGGGCACGACTGAAGCGACTTAGCAGCAGCAGCAGCAGCAGGGCCCAGCTAGAGGGCTGCAAGGCCAAGCCCTCCTTCATGTGTCTGGCACATACAGACTCCTTAAGTGGCTTCTTTCTCTCCAGACACGTCTCATTATTTAGTAAATTTTTCACAGAATGGCAGCTGCCTTCCTCAGAGAGCAGGAGAACCGAGGTTTCTGGTTCTCTTCCTGGCACAGAACTTGCCCAGCCTCACTTCTACCACCTTTCATTCATAAGAGTGGGTCATCAGCCAGCCCGTTTGAGGGGAGGAAAAAGAGACAGCACTTTCCATTGTGAGGGAAGGGGAGGCCTGCAGGCCTGGGAGGCCATCTTCCCCGGGTCCGAGTGTCTGAACCTCAGGTCCCTGGGCTGGGTCGCTGGCAGGTGGCTCCACAGCTGGAGCATGAGTGTGGGAACTTACACTGCCTCCCTTGACCGCGTTTCCTGGGATCGCCTCCCAGATAAACCGCTGGAACGAAATGCCTTGCCTCTGGGTCTGCTTCAGGGGGAACTCAAACCTAGGCACTGGGGGTGGAAAAGCACAAACACCAAGTACTATGTCCAGTTGGAAACTGAGCCAGAAGGGGAGGCAGATAAGAGAAACTTAGAACAATGTCCTCTTTTCCCCAATTTTACAGCCCTCAGGATAAAGCCAGTGGATAAGGGTGAGGAATTTAAGAGAAGAAACATGACCACGGTCTCCTCATCTCCCCGTGACAGCGCCCTGGGCCCTGGAACACTGGCAGCACCCTGTCCACAACTGGCTTAGAAAACGGCTCCGTGAATCCCTCTAAGAGGCTGTGCAGATTCACTATAAGCCCTGCCCTGCTCCATCGTGGGGTTCAAACGTGTGTCTCCCGTCCAGAGCACGATGACTAACAACTTAGGTATGTGATGCTTACGACAGGGGCTTGGTTTATTGTGGTTAATCTCTGAATTGGGAAACGTAAATAAAACCCACCTGTACTATGTTTAAGAAGTTGGTGTATTTTTCCATATTCGAACAAACTTCTATATAAGACATGAACCTCAATGTGGAGAAAACTAGCTTTGAGTGAATTTGGATGTTAGCTCTCGGGGACTTTGTTCAGTCCCCAGCTGTGTTGTCTGCGCTGCCAGCCAGGTTCCAGCATGTAGCAGGCACTCAGTAAGTACTTGTTAGGTAAAAGAATCTCTGTATTTTGGGGAGGGGTGACTCATGGCACAGATAACACTTCTGTAGTTCCTTATCACTCCCCTCATCATTTTCCAGATAATTTAGCAGGAAATACAGGTATGCTAAATAGGGATAATTGTTTTCTGGCATTGATGGATGACTTAAAGTATAGAAAAAACTGACATCTATGTTATTGAGATACAGGAAATAATCTATTAAATATTTAATGCAAAATTTTGAAGGTAAAAAATTAGAAAAGACAGGAAGAGGGATATTTTCAAAAATTATGCATAGTTAACACATTGGAAAAGACTCTGATGCTGGGAAAGATTGAAGGCAAAAGGAGAAGAGAGAGGCAGAGGATGAGATGGTTGGATGGCATCACCAACTCAATGGACATGAGTTTGAGCAAGCTCCTGGAGATGGTGAAGCAAAGGGGAGCCTGGTGTCCTTGGGGTCACAAAGAGTCGGACACGACTTAGCGACTGAACAACAACAACAAACACAAATCTAAAAGGAAAGGTAAGAACTACCTCTGTGGAACAGATTCATGCTTTCTTTGCCCTTGATTGCTTAGAATTCCACTCTGTAAGCTTAATTCATTTTTTCTTTTTTTGATAGGAGAAAGGTAATTATGCTGAAGTTGCAAAACAGGAAAAACTAGAAGTAATACAGCAAGAAAAAGTGACAGTGATCTTTAAAAAATCACAATGATATATATTCCTCTCAAGAAGCTTGGGCTTCCCAGGTGGCGCAGTGGTAAAGAATCTGCCTGTCAATGCAGGAGACACAAAAGACGCGAGTTCGATCCCTGGGTCAGGAAGAGCATCTGAAGTAGGAAGTGGCAACCTGCTCCAAAATTCTTGCCTGGGAAATCCCAAGGACAGAGGGCTACAGGCCATGGGATCACAAAGAGTTGGACACAACTGAGTGACTGAGCACAGAAAAACAGTTCAAACCCAAGACAGTTTGCAAAGCAGGTTATTCCAATTTGAAGCCTCTCTTTTCACCCAATTCTTTCTCTTGACTCTTCTTACTCCTTGAGTATTTGGCCTTTGTCTAGGATTCATTTATTCTATTCTGATTCATTTAATGCTACTGAACACTTACTATGTGCCAGGCAGTGGGCCAGGGGCTGCTGGGAGTATGAGGTGAGACAAATAGAAGCGATCTAACCCTCATGGAACTTACAAACAGGAAGAGAAGAATAATCACAACTATACAAAATAAATACTTATGAACTGCAACAAGTATTGTGCCTAGTTAGGAGCTGCAAAAGTCATTTGCCTAGTTTCAAAATTTGAATAAGCTTGTATTATATATATACACCCTAAATTAAAAACTATGCTTTATTATTGAAGCATTATATATAAAAAAATAAAGCATTATATATATATATATATATATATATTTTTTTTTTTTTTTTAAGTCTCGGCTGTGCCTCCCTATGTGCTATTATATTTCCCAGACAGGCCTAGCCAGGTAGCACCCAAAAGATTGGATAGTCTCATTCAACTCCCTCAAAATATCTTTACTACATCCCAGTCCCTGGGTCTTCTATACTGTGATGATGGAAACTATGGTAAGTTACTACCAGCTGATGAAGAGCTATTTTGTGGACCCTTGTCCAGAGAAGAAATGACATCAACAAAAAGAAATAATTATTTAAAGGAATTTCAGGTTCTAGCTGAGGACCAGCCAGAGGTTATTTTGGGAAGAAAAGAACTGTCTCACACCCTTGAAATACCATCCTTCGAGTTGATATGGACTCAAGCCTACCTGTAAGGCTTACACGATAACACAAAACATTTAGTGTTTCTGCTGTGCCTTCAGTAACATCTTTGCGGTCTGAAAAGAGACAACACAGGCTTCCCAAAGGATTTGAGGATGTGATTTTTCTGAGGATGAACTCACTCCGCAGTAGTTTCTGTACAATGAACCTGCCAAGGCATCTTGAGGGAAGCATGCCTGCCTGACAGGGCTTGGCTGCAGACTTTGGCAGCATCCATGGGATAGAGAGACATTTCACGTTTATTCTTTGGAAATTCCAAGGCAAAAATATTCCTCTCCCTTCCTTTGGGCTCTATGAAATATCCTATTTGACTTCCTCTCCTGCAAGCTGTCTAACTCACACTTTTAAATTAACATCTCAGATCCATTTCCTCCAGAAAACTTCTCTGAGGCCAAGATAAACTCTCCTGAATTGTGTTAAACCATGCTCATTACTCTAACACAGCAGTTCTCAGATGTCATGTGTTATTTTCCCCACAAAATGGCCTTAATCTCTCCACTACGATCTGCTCACAGGTGTTTTTGTGCTTGTATATTTAATTTCAGTTTCCAGTTCACTTATTACTATTGTTACTTATGGCGTCGAATGCATATTGCTACTCGCAATAAATTGTAAATTAATGTTTTTGCTGTCATAAATGATTATTATGCAACTTACCCATCATCATTATCATCATCTCTGAATGGAGGTGTAATCAGAAGAACCCTTTGAAATTCCTCAGCCTCATTTGTGCTCACATACAGTATCTTATCGTATTCTTTGCTTTTTAAAAGATTTATTGTTTTTGTAAAACTGCTGAAAGTGCATTGTTAAAATTCAAGCAACATGGAAACACAAGGAAATTAAAAATCACCCTGGATTCCACCATTCAGAAGAAACTGTGATTAAGATTTTAATAAACATTCTTTCAGACATTTCTCTATTTTACATACACATGTCAATGTATGCACATCGTTTTATATCAACAGAGCATAATAATTCACACTGTTTATAAATTGTATCTGCAGTCAGTATTGAACATCTTTCCATGTCAATACATTTATAGTCATCATTTCTAATGTTTTCATAGATCCTTATGCACATGTCCTCTATATAACCTTTTGCTGTATTTCCATAGTTTTGCAATTTTTTCTAATCTCAACGATACTATAGTGAAGAATGTTGTGCATTTAACTTTCTGCGCTTGTGGTATATCTCCCTGGGATAAATTCTGAGACATGAAAATTACTGGGGAGAAAGAGTGTGCACAGTAATCCAGTAATTACCGTATCTTGATAATCCAGTAAACTTGATACATATTTCGATACTCATTGACAAGTGGTTCTAATCAATTCACACCCACAGCACATGACTGTTTTCTACCTTGGCTTTTCTTATAATATCATCACCGTGCCTGAGAAATTGGCACGGGAGAAATTTGGGAGAGCTGCTGATTGCTGAGCTTAGTGAACAAGAGATTAGCAGCCGTCTTTAGACATTGCTAGTCTTGTCAGCAGTGTGGAGGTGATCACCTTCACTTCTCTTGTCACTGTTCTCTCTATGTTTTCATCTTCTGAATGAGATGATTTCACTGAATTGTCACACACAAAGATTTTATGACAGTCAATTTATGTAAGCACCTGAACCCATTATACAGCATAATTCATACTTGATAGAAAGTGACAGTTGCTAGCAGATTGCACCAGCATTCCTTTAGAGAAGACAATTGCTCAACAGAAATCATTCTAAATCAATTAATCGAGTCACAGCTCAGCTGTTATGCCATGACATTCCGACACCAGGAAAAGGGAACTACTTGAATATTCTGTGCCACACCTCGGACCATGTGGTCTTACACTGTTGAGCTCATTAAGGCCATTAGGGCCTGGACAGGAATCTCATCCATCTAACACCCCTGGCCTCTCGTGGTAGATTTGGGAAAAGCTTGCTCTTTTTCTTTGATTTTTATCTACTAGAGTGGGTGTTCAGTTCAGTTGCTCAGTCGTGTCCGACTCTTTGCAACCCCATGGACTGCAGCACACCAAGCTTCCCTGTCCATCACCAACTCCCGGAACTTGCTCCAACTCATGTCCATTGAGCCGGTGATGCCATCCAACCATCTTATCCTCTGTTGGACCCTTCTCCTCCTGCCTTCAATCTTTCCCAACATCAGGGTCTTTTCAAATGAGTCAGTTCTTCATATTAGGTGGCCAAAGTATTGGAATTTCAGCTTCAGAATCAGTCCCTCCAATGAATATTCAGGACTGATTTCCTTTAGGATGGACTGGTTGGATCTCCTTGCAGTCCAAGGGACTCTCAAGAGTCTTCTCCAACACCACAGCTCAAAAGCATCAATTCTTTGGCACTCAGCTTTCTTTATAGTTCAACTCTCACATCCATACATGACTAATGGAAAAACCATAGCTTTGACTAGATGAATCTTTGTTAGCAAAGTAATGTTTCTGCTTTTTAATGTTCTGTCTAGGTTGGTCATAGCTTTTCTTCCAAGGAGCAAGCGTCTTTTAATTTCATGGCTGTAGTCATCATCTGCAGTGATTTTGGATCCCAAGGAAATAAAGTCTCTCACTGTTACCATTGTTTCCCCATCTATTTGAGTGGTTTCCCCATCTATAGAGTGGGTGTAGTGAATTTATATATATATATATACACATATACACACATGCACACACACACATAGGTGCTCCCCAGCTGGCTCAATGGGTAAAGAATCTGCCTGCAATGCAGGAAACACAGGAGACGTGAGTTTGATTCCTGGGTCAGGAAGATCTCCTGGAAGAGGGTATGGCAACCCACTCCAGTATTCTTTCCTGGAGAATTCCATGGACAGAGGAGCCTGGTGGGCTACAGTCCATGAGGTCACAAAGAATTGAACACAACTGAAGTGACTGAGCACACATACACACCCATATATATTTCTGTGATAAGAATATATTTGAATGAGGGTAATAGTAATGCATGAAAAATTAAAATCAATCTTTTTCTGGTGTTAATTATGACCTCAGAAAATTAGGGTATGTTAATCAGCTATGAAATCTGCTACAAAGGTCTCAGATAAAAGGAGTAAAGAGGTATGTTTTTAGAAATGATGGGAGGGATTACAGTAAAAGACATAGGCCGGGGTCTCACAGTTCAATGGATTTTTCTTCCCTTTTTTGGCAGATCCAGTGTCCTCTTAATCACTGGCTTTGCCTACACAACCTTGAAGATAATCTTTGTGATCTTAGTCTAGCCAATTCATAGCTATGGGCCATTCACAGTCCCAGTACTTATACCTGGGTACCCTCCTTAGAGACTCTGAATTCCCTGTTCTGGAGTGAGGCCTAGGCAGCAGCATTTTTAAAAGGTGACAACATTAAAATTAAGAAAAATTGATTTAGATGAAGAAAGGCACTCAATATGAATGTCTAGATGAAACATATTTTTGAGATTCCTTCAGTTTTTTTCTGTATTTCATTCAGTCCAGCCAGTTAAAAATCCTCCCATTAGTCAAAGTACTCACATACTTTTTATGTTTAAAAACAGCTACATTACCCATAAATTAAGAGAACAGAACTTACAGTGATACAATACTATTCCATAGGTAATTTTCCTGTTGCAACTGCTGACAGGACAAATCCAGGATATGAGTTCTCAAATGTCATATGCATATGAATCACCTGGGGAGTTTATTATTAATAAAACTGAGATTACCAAATCAAGTTCCTGAAAGTTAGCATTGGAGGTTGGGAGGGAGTCCAGTAATCTGCTCTTGTAGTCTGTGCCCCAGCAATTCTGAATTCAAAGGATCCTGAACTACACTTTGCAAACACTAAATTGTAGGATCTAGACCTGCTAGAGTGGGTATGGTGAATTTAAATATATGTATATATGCACATAGGGCTTCCCAGGTGGCTCACCTGGGAAAGAATCTGCTTGCAATGCAGGAGACCTGGGTTCAATCCCTGGGTTGGGAAGATCCCCTGGAAAAGGGCATGGCAACCCACTTGCCTGGAGAATCCTATAGGCAGAGGAGCTACAGTACATAGGGCCACAAAGAGTCAGACACAACTGAAGTGACTTTGCATGCACATATAACCACATAAACATATAGGGGCTCTTCAGGTGACTCAGTCGGTAAAGAATGATGAGGACAGGGAAGCCTGGCATGCTGCAGTCCGTGGAGCTGCAAAGAGTCGGACATGACTTGGCAACTGAACAACAACAACAACAAAGACCTGCTACAAACTGAATCATGGTCCCCATTTTGCAGACTTCCTGAAGACTCGGGAGAGCAATATAAGAAATGTGGAAATGTGGAAAGGACTTCAGTATGCTTCCTTTCATTCCCAGCAAACATGCTCATATATACATTCTCACCTATTTCTAATAGCCTTCAGATAGCTACTTCAAGTTCACATAAAGAGGGGAAAAAAAATCATACGCAGCACAAAGTTTAAAAGGGTAGAGAATATGAGAATGAAGAAAATAGTGCAAATAAATATGTAAATTGATTAGAAGGGATACAGAAAGAAGAAAACGAATGTTTTTGTTCTATTTGCCAATGGCAGCCAGGAAGGTAAATTAAATACAGTTCATGATGTTTCAGGGAGCACAAAATTGATGAAACTGGCTTATGCAAAACTGAATATATTGACTCAATTAGAAAGGCTAGTGGGCAAACATTGCCTCCGGCATTACCTGCTTCAGGCTTTAAGGATGTTACTTTGCTCCCTCCCATGGGCTTCCCTGGTGGCTCAGCTGATAAAGAATCTGACTGCAATGCAGGAGACCTGGGTTCCATCCCTGGGCTGGGGAGATCCCCTGGAGAAGGGAATGGCTGCCCACTCCAGTATTCTGGCCTGGAGAATCCCATGGACTGTGTAGTCCATGGAGTCGCACAGAGCCGGACACGTCTGAGCAACTTTCACTTTCATGGTGCTTTCATCTGTGAATTGGTCCCAACCCAGGCAGTGCGTGCTGCCCGCAGCAGACCCAGGCTTTCTCCAGATGGTCGAAGCAGCTACAAGCATTAAATCTGCGTGTCATTAAACCTAGTGGAAAGAGAGTTTGGCTTTCTATCTTTCCCAGTAGACTCATCAAAATGTATCACTGGCTGTGATTATGAACCCATCACTATGACCAGGTTTGGGATTTACTTATTGGCCTGAAGGCCAATGAGATTCCATCGCTGGAGCTGGCAGAGAACTCAACTCCACTTGGAAGCACATGCACTTATGGGGAAGGAGAGTGATTTGTCTACATGACAGTTTGTTTAGCAAACAGAAGGCAAGGTATGTGGTCTACTCAGTGACAAAAAACCTTGACTGTCCATTGGACGTAATGTTCACTGGAGATCATTTCCCACAGGGCAGTTGGTGTACTTTAGAACACATTGAGCCATCTCTGAGAATTTAAGGAACAGGAACTACCACAAATTTTTTCCTGTGCAATAAGGGGTGAGTTCTGAAGTAAAGGACTATGAACTGACAGTCTATCACTGAGCAAATGTGGGATTAATCTAAATTTAACAAAAGATAGAACTTACAATAACTAAAGCTTTCCTGTTTCTCAAAACCCAGAAAATATAAATTGGCATTTCTCTTGACATTTTGAAGCACAACATTTTGTGTGCACGGAAGAGTGAGGAGTGATTATTGTGTCAGAGCAGTTTACAGAATTCCCATACATTTCCTGTTCCCTCAACCGCCCAACTTTCAAAGTATTTCCAGAAGACAGTTCAAAACAATGCATCTTCCTAATTTATTTTCAATGAATCACTTTAAATAGTGGTTACAGCTCAAATCACATTTTTATGGATTTCTTCATCTACTCTGGCTGTCATTTCGGGTCCTTTATCTTCATCTTGCCTGAGTTACTTCTGGTTGGTTTTAAAATTTTCCTTTGGCTGACAACCTCTACAGTTAGCAGCTATTTGTTGAATTCTACTATTATTGGTTCTAAAAATGATTTATAGAGACTTACAGAATATGTAATTATTTATATTCATTAATACATTATGACACAACAAGATAAAACATAAATGAGAGTGATCTAGTAAAATAGGAATAAGCAAGCATCAGGAAAGCAAAACAAATCAAAGGAGAGGTCGGTCTACAGTAGGGTGGCCACTCCTACTCCAGGATTCTTGGGCTTCGCTTGTGGCTCAGCTGATAAAGAATCCACCTGCAACGTGGAAGACCTGGGTTCAATCCCTGGGTTGGGAAGATCCCTTGAAGAAGGGGAAGGCTACCTATTCCAGTATTCTGGCCTGGAGAATTCTATGGACTGTATGGTCCATGGGGTTGCAAAGAGTTAGACATGACTGAGTGATTTTCACTTTCAAGATTGGTAGTTTTTAGAAGACCATGGATACAACTGAACTTTCCAGCAGCCATCAAAAAGAGAGAAGGTGTGATTATATACCTGCTTCATAAAATACTTAAAATATCAAGACACAACTTTTCCTCCTAGTATGTCTTGAAAGGATTTCCTCCCAAGGGTCTTTGCTGAGATCTTGTGTGATGATTCAGTGACTGGAGCCCTCAGTAAGATCAAGAAAGCACATCCAACGGCAAATTTCACAGGTTTGTTTCTCACAATGCACATACAAGCGGGTTGATGCCATAATCTCAAAAAACAATCTATTAAAAGAAGTTCTAAGATGCTAAATGGGAAAGGTAACAAGAGTAGGGTTCAACCTTCCAATGATCCAGCTTAACCTTGGAGAAAGTTTAAGTTACTTACAGGACAGAACAAAGGGCAGGCAAGCCCCAGTAAATATTTCTCTTCTGGAATTTTTTTTATTCATTCTTTAAAAAAAATTTTATTGCAAGATATTTGCTTTACAATATATTGTGCTGGTTTCTGCCATATATTACCATGAATCAGCCACAGGTACACATGTGGCAGATAGAAACATATACATTACAACACATAAAAAAGAGGGAAATCTAGGTTTTCAACTTAGCCCTTGCTGGTGTGGGTGGGATGTGGCTACAGATTTTTCTCTGCCTCGTGATGTTTGTATCTATTAGTTTTTCTTTTTTTTCTTGCTATATTGACCCTTTTCTGGTCCTTTGGCTCAAGAAATTAGGCTTCTGTAAAGCCTTTAAAAAAAATCTACGTTTGTTAACATCTCTGGGTTGTTAATTTCTATAGCACCCAGTTTGGGAAATATGGGGCAAGGGAAGGAATTTAATGCAACATCAATCCTTGCGTGTGAGGTTCCTAGTCGGACTGCCCTTTTCTCTTACCTTTTAGAGGCTTCTTAAGTTTGTTTTGTATATAAGGTATAGGGATTTTAGTTGTACTTAGTGGGAGGAATAGGGAAATATATGTCTACTCCATCTTCCTGTGAGTAGAAGTGTCTCTATCAAGTTCTTTTGATTCTACCACCTAATTAGAAGAAATCCTTGATTTTCATGAGCATTGGGCTCCCATGTAAGAAGTCTTTTATTCTTGAACACATAATTAAAAAATAGTGTACTACAAAATATATCTAATGTTTCCAACATATTTTACATTATTATGTATTATATATACAAAACATGGGCTTCCCTCATAGCTCTGTTAATAAAGAATCCGCCTGCAATGCAGGAGACCCTGGTTCAATTCCTGGGTTGGGAAGATCCGCTGGAGAAGGGATAGGCTACCCACGCCAGTATTCTTGGGCTTCCCTAGTGGCTCAGTTGGTAAAGAATCCACCTGCAATGTGGGAGACCTGGGTTCGATCCCTGAGTTGGGAAGATCCCTTGGAGAAGGGAAAAGCTACCCACTCCAGTATTCTAGCCTGGAGAATTCCATGGACTGTATAGTACATGGGGTGGCAAAGAGTCATACATGACTGAGCGACTTTAAAAATGTATATATACACAAAATACTATAGCGTACATTTTAACACACACACACACACAGCAATACAAAACACACTACTGCGGCAGCCATGAGGTGCTGCTGAGGTCTCTTGTCATGTGGAGCATAATGTGGGGTGGCTCCCACTGCCGCCCTCTGGATCCACCACCACATTCACAGCAAGTTCATGCTTCCCGTGGGTCACTCCCAGCCGACGACTGACCACAATGTGGATTGAATGCAGGCCCATCCCTGAGATCCTTGGGAGTCCTCTGATTGGTGACACTGATTCAAAGACCCTTCAACAATCTGAACTGAATCTTTCTTGGAACTTTGCCGCATCCCAAGACTCTTCCTACTCCACCTGCCTTCCTCCCTTGCTCCTCGGCCTGAAGGCTTTGTCTGCCCACTCTGGCTCTGTCCTCCTTTCTTCCTCAGAGGCAGTCTCCTCATGCACAGCTAGCCTCACCTTAACGTGTACTTTTTGGAGGGCCCAAGCTAATACAATTATCAAGTGTTTTATATATCTAGATCTAAATCTATAATCTGGATCTAGATATAGATGCTCTAAGGATATGTAATCCATAATACTATATAATAGACAAAACTATGTATATGAGTGCCTATCTGTGTTATGCAGAAAAATTTGATAGCTATCAATTTCACCGATATGGAAATTCTAGAGAAGAGGGTGGGATAATGTAGCTGGTGTGTGTGCGTGCTAAGTCACTCAGTCATGTCTGAATCTTTGCAACCCCATGGACTGTAGTCCACCAGCCTCCTTTGTCCATGGGATTTTCCAGGCAAGAATACTGGAGTGGGTTGCCATGCCCTTCTCCAGGGGATCTTCCATGCCCAGGGATGAAATCTGCATCTCTTATATCTCCTGTATTGGCAGACAGATTCTTTACCACTAGCACCACCTGGGAAGTCCCAAGGATTTAGGGCCATGTGTCAAGGTACTGAAAGAGTATTTTGGGAAGGCGATCTAAACTGGTATCTACTCCTTACTCCCCAACCTCCACTTCCAAATACACAATCTTTGTGAAACTTATTATATGCCAGTGAGTAGACGCTGTGTCCAGGTATCCTTCCCAGGGAGTTACCGACCAGTGGTCAGGGGAAGAAATGCATTTCTGCATCTCTCTCAGAAATGACCCTTTGTGAAACATCACCATGGATAAATGCTAAGGAAATAAGATTCACAAGAAGGGAAAATCACATTGCAAAACATTAGATGCTGTTTTTCAGCCCAGGTAATCATTTCACTAATAAAGCTTCTATTTCCCTTATTAAAGATTCCCCTGTTCTTCACAAGGCAAGACATGATTCAAAGGAGCATTGTCAGTAGCAAAGCTTATTTAATTTAAATATGATCTTTGCCAAAAAACAAAAAATATTTTGAGTATTAGCAGTATCTCCATGTCTCAGGGACAAGCACATGTACAACCAGCCTTAACGTCTGAGCTGAGAAGGTCCTCAGATGAGCACATGGTTTTATACTCTCCTCCACCTCTCCAACATCTTCCCGTTTTTCTCCTCCTCCGCTCCAGCATCTTCCTATTTTCATCCCATCAGTGGGTCTTCCCACCAAACAACATCCCCTCCCTCCAATCACAGTCTTCTCTATGGGGGATTTACTTGGTTCTCAGTTCAGTGAACTCTCCTGTTTCAGGGAGGAATATTTAATTACAGGGTTTCACGTTTTCAAAGAAAATGTTAGGACTGGGAGGGATCAGCCATATTAGAGAAATGTGTCTTGCTCAAAAATGAGTGGCATAAATCCCCTGCCTTTTACTGGCAGGGATCTCAGGAAGGAACTCTTTGGCTGTTATTGAAATAATCCGTATTTGATTACTTTTCAAACAAGTGTGTGATTTTCTTGGAAGGCTTGACGCATGGTCAAATAAGTCTGCAACTGTATATGTGGTTCACGTGTGTGTGACGCGAGAATCCCGTAACACTAGCTGTAAAGTCATCTCCTAAGTATTTTTGCACAGCAATAACGTTTAATTATTTTGTAACTTGCAATTATGACTCTAACTATTCTAAATCCTTTGCCTCACATTATTATTAGTGACAAAGTTGTACTGTTTTAATTCAACTTAGGCATGAGCAATGATTTTATTGTTATTATTACTATTATTATCCTCTCCTTGACCAGAGGCTACGGAAGTCACTTGCCTAATAAAGCGAACTACAAATGGCAGGAAGCAAAATATGACCTGCAGGGGCCTGTTTATTGGGAACACACCAAGGTAAAGCAGGAGGAAACAGCACTGTCTGCAGTTATACATCAAGCTCTCATTTTCCATCCCGGCACATCAACATTCAACCAATAAATCTCACTTTCTCGTGCATTTCACCAGCTTTATGCTTCAGTTCAGAACTCAGAATTCCCCAGCTTGACCTCCCACCCTCCTTCAACTTTTTGTTGTAGCTTCATAGCAAAGCTCGTATTATCCTCCTTCTTTAAAAAGGCCCAGTGGAAGTTCCTTTCCCCATCTGTTAGAAACCGGATGTGCTCATTGGCAGGCTGAAGCATATAACACAGCCATGTATACATTTATTTCCGACGTGAGTATTTTTACTTGACACATTTTGAGGAGAGCAAACTGTTGCACTGAGGCAGATTGATGATTTCCTTGTCAATGGGACGGCAGTGTAAAAGGCTGCAATGACATATTTGTAAAATCTCTGCATGTTTGAAAAAAGCCAGATATAAAAGAGTACATACTGTCTGTTTCCTGTTGTACAGAGTTGAAAACAAGCAAAAAACAAACAAAACCCAACAACAACAACAACAAAAACCCACCAAAAAAATCCCCCCAAACAAACAAAGTTTTAGAAGTCAGAGTAGTGATTACTCCGAGGGTCTAGAATGGGAGAGGGTATGAGAGAGCTTCTGGTGTTGAGTATGTTCTGTTTCTTGATCTGAATTTATGGTTACATGGGTGTGGTCAGTCTGTGAAGATGCATTGAGCTGTACACTTACATTATGTGCACTTTCTGTTTGTATGATACATTTCAACCAGAGGCTGACATTTACACTAAACCACACCAAAAATCTGCTAAAAATCTTCTTCATACAGGTCATCAGAACAGTAAGTATTAGTACTTGAGAGTCTGGATCTAAGAGGACCTGCCTTTAGAACACAGGTCGTTCTTACTGTTTTTTCCTCCTTACCATGTCTCATGACTGTTAAACATCAAAACGAGACACTCAAAGTGACCAGCCACACTTGTTTTTCTGACAACACAAGCCTTACCTGGTGCATATATATGAATAAAACGCAATGAATTTTCTGCAGAGTACTCTACGGCTCAGGAAGCTCCAGGAAGAAACCCCAGGGCCTCTGCCCACCCAGAGAGCCATTTTAAAGGTTACTGCCAGCCACCCCCAACCCAACTGCTACCCAACGGTTGTGCTGAAGGGGAAAATCCCACGCGCGCTGCAAAACCCGAGAGCAGGAAGTCAGAACGCATGGGTAATGATATTTACTCAGAGCCGGATTCATACCCTACTTAACTCCATGGGAATTCGCAACAGTTGGTCTTGACAACTCCAGCAGTTCTGAGCTTCATTAACCTATTTGCAGGTGCTCTGCTTTCCGAGCTGCCTGTGTTCAGAGAAAAAAAAAAACACTTTCAAAATTCTCTGACGCAGCCTGCCGCCTCGGTTCAGAGGTAATTACGACTTTTTTTTTCAGGGCTTTTAGATAGGAAATGAAAGCTTTAGGTGATTCTGAAGTGGTGAGTTTTAAAATTAGTAATCCAATCAAACATTTAATGTGAAACGCATCATAACTGGAGAGAGACACAGTAGGTAGTCTTCTTGAACGGTTGGACAAACCTGCCTAGGCTGCTATTTATGAAATTAAGCGGTGCTAAAACCCCCCAAATTTCTAAACCATTGAAGACAGACAAGAGAGAACCAGAGCGTTTCCTCATGTCCTTCCTTTATTTCTTAGGATATGTGTCTCTGTTTTTCTGCTGAATCGCAAAGTGTAATTCCTGAGTTAAATTGTTCTGTCCAGTCAAGCTAAGCCCTAGGGAGCAGGGCAACTCTTGTTCAGTGAATTCTATTATGGGCCGCCTTAGAGAATCCCATTATTTCTAAAATGCAAGAACTGCAAAATATTTTGCTGGGCACACTCCTTTTTTGAGGCATTTCAGGATTGGCAAATTTCTCAAAACTCTTTTCCCTGTAAAAGAAGCCTTGAATTCACCCTTCATAGCAGGTCTGCTATACCATAACTTTGTTGTAACAAGGTCTTTCTCAGGATTCGTGGGAATGAGCTTCATGGACACCAGCCAAGACCAGCCTGCCTTACGCTAACCTCTATGCTGCCCAGAGAGGGGTTGGAGAGTCTCTTGGCTATTAATCACCACTCTGCTGTAGTTTCCATATATGTCCTTATGAAGAAGCACCTTACAAATAACCTCTCTCTCAGGAATGTTTCAGAGCCAACTCTTGCCCTGAGAGTGCATGGTTAGAAGCTTAGACTGTGCTGTGCTGTGCTTGCCGCTCAGTTGTGTCTTACTCTTTGCGACCCCATGGACTGCAGCCCACCAGGCTCCTCTGTCCATGGGGATTCTCCAGGCAAGAATACTGGAGTGGGTTGCCAGGCCCTCTTCCAGGGTATCTTCCCAACCCAAGCATCGAACCCAGGTCTCCCACACTGCAGGCAGATTCTTTACTACCGTATGAGCCACCAGGGAAGCCCAATAATACTAGAGTGGGTATCCTATCCCTTCTCCAGGGGATCTTCCCTACCCAGTGGTCAAACCAGGGTCTTCTGAATTGCAGGCAGATTCTTTACCAGCTGATCTACCAGGGAAGCCCAGAAGCTTAGACTATCCAGGGCAAATGACTGGACCATATTTTTGAGGTCTTGGAGGGGGAGTGGTCAATCATACTCTCTTTCCTTGGAGGAAAGATGGATTCTATTTCTTAGCAGAGTGGAGGTTGGGGCACAAGTCTGCTGATTCTTATTCCAGAGATGCTGCTACCAGGTCAGACCCCATCTTGTCATATATGTATTTATTGTTGCAAAACCAACCTATATTGATCTTCTGAAAACTGGAGTAAGTGATCTCCAAATCCTGAGCACTCATAGGATTACAGGGGTTACCTATAGTGACAGGTATAAAGGTAAGATTGAATGGAGGCTTGACATTTTTCAGCCAACACCCTGCAAAGATTCCTTGTTGGATTAAAGGAAACATTGAAAAACCTAGGAGGCTATTCTTTTCTGCTATGCCTTCATATTGCTTTCTTAGTGCTATTTTATTAATTTAACACCAACCCTACATCCTGTACAGACAACTTTTAATATATTTAGTATTGAGTAAAGTAAAACTAGATGGAGAAGTGTTTACCTCACCAAGAGACGGCTTTTGTTTTCTTCTAGAGGACAGTCTGAAATAGATTTCCTCAGCTGTGCATCAGAAGGAGTATAATTTGACTCTGATGGTTTAGACAGAGCTTTCATTAAGAAGAGTAAAGTTGAAGGTCGTTGCTGAGGGAAAATAACTGTGTCTATCTGGGGCAGCTTTGCCTAGAAAGATGAGAGAAATGAACAAACTGTGCTTCCCAAGTGGTTCAGTGGTAAAGAAGCCGCCTGCTGATGCAGGAGACACAAGTTCAATCTCTGGATCGGTAAGATCATCTGGAGGAAGGCATGGCAACCCACTCCAGTCTTCTGGCCCAGAGAAGCCCATGGACAGAGGACTCTTGCAAGCTACAGTCTATGGGGTCGCATAGAATTGGACACGACTGAGCAACTGAGCATGCACCCATGCACACACAAGGGAACTAAGGTCCCACATGTTGCCAGACAACTAGGCCTGTGAGCTGCAACTACACTCTGGAGTCTGCACGCCACAGCCAGAGTCTAAGTGCTGCAATGAAGATCCCATCTGCTGCACCAAGACTGAATGCGGTCAAATAAATAAAAGAAAAAGTCAAAGTGGGGTCTCTAAAGATGTGGGATATCTAACTTACCTAAGAATAAGTGAGATTAGAGACTGATGTTTTTAGTAATAAACCATATTACTATTTGAATGTGTATATGTTGCTGTTTTTCAGTTGCTAAGCTGTGAACGACTCTTTGCGACCCCATGGACTGCAGCACACCTGGCCTCCCTGTCCATCACCACCTCCCGGAGTTTGCTCAAACTCATGCCCATTGAGTCAGTGATACCATCCAACCATCTTATCCTCTGTCGCCCCCTTCTCCTCTTGCCTTCAGTGTTTCCCAGCATCAGGATCTTGGCATCAGGTGGCCAAAGTTTTGGGGCTTCAGCATCAGTCCTTCCAATGAATATTCAGGTTTGATTTCCTTTAGGATTGACTCATTTGATCTCCTTGCAGTCCAAGGGACTCTCAAGAATCTTCTCCATCACCACAGTTCGAACGCATCAATTCTTCCAAGCTCAGCCTTCTATATGGTCCAACTCTAGCATCCATAGCTTTGACTGTATGGACCTTTGTCAGCAAAGTCATGTCTCTGCTTTTTAATATGCTGTCTAGGTTTGTCACAGCTTTTCTTCCAGTATCCTTGGACTTCCCTGGTGGCTCAGATGATAAAGAATCTGCTCACAATGCAGGAGACCTGGGTTCGATCCCTGCGTTGGGAAGACCCCCTGGAAGAGGGCATGGCAACCCATTCTAGTATTCTTGCCTGGATAATCCCATGGACAGAGGAGTGTGGCTGGCTACAGTCCATGGGGTTGCAAAGAGTCAATTCCAAGGAGCAAGTGTCTTTTTAAATTTCATGACTGCAGTCATCATCTGCAGATAAAAATAAAATATTATAAAAAAGAAGTGTTTCCCATAAGCACCTTTTCCAGAAACTACGATATTTTTCTCTCTAGATTTTTTTAAACCATTCTCTCTGAAGAGTACTTTCAGGAAATTATTTATGCTTATTCTATGAACTATACAATTAGAAATCGTGAAGTACTAAAATTACTAGATTATTAAAATCTTAAATTGTTTAAGTACATTTCAGATAGAATGGCTAGATATTTTCAATGTTGACTGGATGTTCTGATATTTAAAATAATGTGTTTCAATTTTCTATTATTAGAGATGCAGCTTAACATGCAAAAAAGGGGGAAATACATTGAAGAAAAACAAAAAAAACAAGTTCAGAAAACATAAGGATTGTCTTTGAGCTGGGAGTTACAATGTGATTTAGGCCAATGACTCACTTGGGATATACCTTTATACCTCATGAAAGAACGTTATTTAAAATAAAAAAATAGCAGCAATAAAATCAAAGTGGGGCTTCCCTGGTGACTCAGACGGTAAAGAATCAGCCTGCCAACACAAGAGATGCTGGTTTGATCCCTGGGTTGGGAAGATCCACTGGAGGAGGAAATGGCAATCCACTCCAGTATTCTTGCCTGGGAAATCCCATGGACAGAGGAGCGTGGTGGGCTACAGTCCATGGCAAAAGAGTTGGACACAACTGAGCAACTAACACTCTCACACTTCCAACACACACGTGTGTAAAAATATAAATAAACTATATATGTATATAAAATTTTTTCTGATAGAGTACAAGCACAGAAGACTTAAGACTCGTATTTCATCATTCAGAATATTTCTCCATATATCATGGAACGACTCTGCGAGAGTCATCTGGAATGTCTGACCACCTGCAAGTGTACTGTGGATGTGCTATTAGAAACGTGAGCCACCTAACACATAGCATATTACCATCAACTGAATCATTTAAATGATTCCTGAGGCCATGGTAGTGACCTTCAAGGAAATATATTATATATTTACCTGTTTATAATAATCTGTCTATATATGTATTGAGATAGTTTGATCCCTTTTTAAGTATTACATTAAATACACACATGTGTACACAGATAATATGGACATAATTATATAAATATTAGGACACACATGTATATAGAGATATGTGTACATGAGTATTACTTTTAGTTGTTACCTAGCAACAGTTTGGCATGTGATACAACACTTTTAATTCAATCAGCCTATGAACATAATTCATAGATGTACATAACACAGGATGTAAATTATTTAAGACAGTAAATTATTTATGGCGATTTCAATAGGTAGTTATACTTTATTGTGTTATAAAATTAACATTTTTATTTTTTACCTTGCAAGGTATGATGAGGTCTTTGAAAATCCAGCTACATGCTAACCCCTAGCACAGCGGTCATGGCCTAATATGACTGACAGCTTTCTCAGGGCCTGACTCATAGCTATCATTCAATTTGTTCAAAGAAAGGAGAGATAGAAGAAAGGAAGGGAGTGAAGAAGAGAGAGAAAATGAAAGACAGAAATGAGAAAGACAGAAGAAAAGAAAGAAATGAGAGTCCCAGAGTGAGCAATTTGGGTGTTTGTTTAATAAAAGATGAGTCATATGGCTAATACAAAACAGAAAGCCATTGCTTGCCGTGCTTCTTTTGAGCAACACATTTCCCAGGCTGCGTCGTTTGTAGAAAACCCACACTGTGTTCTTCTAGAGACGCATAAATTGACCTGTACATTAAGCAGAGTTTGCACAGAGAATCAAATTAGAGTGAACCAAAGAAGACCACTGAAACATTGTCTAAGAGGATGATAAAAGAGTTCCGAAGAAACAGCTTAGAGCATGACTTCAATTTAATGGGACAGCAAGCTGGTGAGCACCGTGGTGTCAGACAAACACATCTAGTGCAAGACGGGCATCACATGCTGAAAAGGGATTGGTGAGCCCACCACAGGGTTTTCAGCTGCATCTTTGCATGGTTGGTTCTTACTTGACACATTATCGACTGGGGGATTTTTGCAGAAGCGAATGCCTATGGCCAGCGATTTGCTATGTAAGTGAATATCGAAATACTCCATCAATAATGTTTGGGTAACAAAAGATGGATTCATAAGTCTCTGGGTCAATAAGTTGTTTACAGTTTTATGTCAGTTGATCAGATGGGATAAAGCAGGTGTGACTAAGCCTGGCCCTTCACACACACAGGGTATGTTCACTCGAAAGGAAATGAGTAAGTCCTCCAGACTCTTTCAGGTGTTTGGTTGATACAGGTAGCTTTCAGAGACCAAAGGAGCATACCCTGGGGTCCAAAGACCAGTATGGCAGTGATGGTGGACTCAGGCAAAGTCTGAGATACACGGAGTCAGGAAACTGGCAGGCGGTCTGTTGAGGATAAAGGGAAGCAACAAGACCCCACCGTGAGCCAGAACCAAAGGCTCCCAGGATCTCCAGGAATCTTCCCATGGCCTTGAGAGGGCGTGATGGATCCATGTTCTGAAGGCAAAGAGGCCCACGTGGCCAGTGAACTGAGAATGCCTGGAAGAAGCTCTTCTGAGAACTGTATTGCTGGGATTACCTTTCAGGGTAAAGATGAGGGGGCTATGGAAACAAGGGGGAAATTAAGCTGCTTCTATGTTTGCAAACTTTTTCCAGCCTGTTTTCAACCCAGAACTAGTCAGATGCAGATCTTTCCACAGTCACAGAGAAGCTGAACCAGGCCTATAGTACAGATGCGTATGCGTTAGTCCCTCAGTCGTGGCTGACTCTTTGCTACCCTGTGGACTGCAGCCCTCCCAGCTCCTGTCCATGGCATTCTCCAGGCAAAATATTAGCTGCTAAGTCGCATCAGTCGTGTCCGACTCAGTGTGACCCCATAGACGGCAGCTCACCAGGCTCCCCTGTCCCTGGGATTCTCCAGGCAAGAACACTGGAGTGGGGTGCCATTTCCTTCTCTAGGAGAATCTTCCCCACCCAGGGATCAAACTCATTGTAGGCAGACACTTTACCATCTGAACCACTAGGGAAGCCCCATAATATGAATTCTTCATGACAGTTCTCTTGCTTTATACTTGATTCAGCTATCACACTTGTGGGAAATAGACTAGGTAGTTTCCCCTCCTAATAATAGCTGGTCTTCTTTCTATTGCCCACCTTCAGCTCTTTAAGATCTTTAAGATGTATGGGGTACCCTGATAGAATAGAGCCCAAATCCCACTGCAGCAAATTCTCAGAGTCCTAAAATTTGGTTGCATCAAATATTGCTTGAAATAAGAGGGCTGAAGTTCAAGAATCCTCTTATGATGACCACATCTATCTTAATGTTATTCGAACTGTGTTAATATTAATGATTAGAGAAAACCTTAAAGATGATTTTTTTATGGCATCCTTTATGGAACCTGGATAGATTTAGCTTTATTCTTTCTGCATTCAGGGCTGGCACTTTGACTTCTGTAGTGTTTGGGTTGCAAATATTGCAAGGGAAGGCTAAACACAAACAAAATGTCTCACTAGCTAAATGTCAGCGTATGGTTTGCTTTCTGAAACTCAGCAAGAGGATCCAGAGACCTGGGCTCTGTGCCCAACTCCTTCAGTGACATTCAAGGTGACCTTGCAGGGCAATGATTTAACTGTTTTCTGCTCAGTGGGCTGTGATGCTTGGGGGCACTGTAAACATACCCCTGAAGTCTGTGGGTTCTTTGCAGGTTTTTGGTCAGTGCTTGAATGGAGTTCCATGGGGTTCTTCTTCCTTTCCTCTGTCCACTTGTCTCTGTGAGCACATGCAGTCCTCTGGGAAAATGGATGCTAGATAAGAAGTGTGTACGTGCCTGCATAGTTGCTTAACTGTGTCCGACTCTTTGTGACCCCATGGACTGCAGCCTCCCAGGCTCCTCTGTCCATGGGATTTCCCAGGCAAGAGTACTGGAGTGGGTTTCCATGCCCTCCTCCAGGGGTTCTTCCTGACCCAGGGATGGAACCTACATCTTCTGTGTCTCCCACATTGGCAGGCAGATGCTTTAACACTCAGCCACCTGGGAAGCTCCTAATATTAGTAGTTCTGGTATTAATGGCATCAGTGACGGCATCATTTCCAGAAGTAAAAGCAATGAGTGAACATACACAATGCTTTATCTTGTATATATCATTTTCAACCAATTGGCAAGAATACCTATGTTTCCTGTGAAATAAGCCAAACATGCCCACGGCATGTAAAAAGCACCATTTCTCCATCTCCTATAGTATCACACAGCAAACTGGAGAAGAACTTAAACTAGAGTCAGACTGCCTGTGTGACCTACTTTGGCAGGTTGCTCAACATCTTGTGCCTCTGTTTGTTCTTTGGCAAACGTGTTGGAGAAAACAGTATCCATGTTGTTAGCTTGCTGTGAGGACTAATGCGTTCACACATTTAAAGTCCTCGGCAGCATGCCTGACACTTAGTAAGCATTTGATAAATGCAGCCTTCATTGTGCAGCCTTGTTGTCATCAACATGATTGGTCCTAGGAGAGAGCACTTGCTGCTAAAATTAGAAAACAGAGAGGAATTGGTTGTCCAACAAGGAATGAATAAGAAAGTCAGTTACAAAAAAGAAAAGTGCTGCTTTAAGTCAGAAGAAGGTCAGAAGAAGCAGTGGATGCTTGGTCAGTCAACGGAACAGGATCCAATCCACAGTTTGGTGCCCTCCAAGAATCATATGGACAATACGGAGCACTTCGTGATACGAATTACTTAACTCCGTGTTGAAGACAGCAAGTGTCTTCTGCTTTGCTGAAACCAAGAAGCTCAGCTTCCAGCAGGAGGAAAGATTTAATTCAGCCCAGGGCTGGAGCCTAATCAGGCGGGCGCCTTAGAGGCAGAGAGCCAGGCCCACCACCATCAGATGTCCGTGCAGCTGTGTTCAGACCTTGACCGAACGTGCACCGTGCTCCAGGTGGGGCAGGGGCACTTGTGCGGACTTCGCTCTGCAGTACAGCCACTCTCCCCTTCAGATCTCCCACAGCGTGACGCAGAACCCTAAAACTCCCCTTTTCGGGGCTGACATGGCTCGTGCCTCAGGGAAGTGCTTTCCAAAGCTCTGTCCCCTGTCCTTGAAAGAGGACGTGAGTGCAACTGACTGCTATGGCGATGTGGGGGCTGTGTCCCTGCTGTCAAAGAGACACTGCTTCAAGTGCAGGGAGAGTTTAAGTGGTGGACTCATTTGGGGGAGAGAAAAGACAAATGGATGAACTTGTCAAATTCTTCTATTCTTGCACAACAAAACGCTGTTTCCCAGGGTTGCCTGACATCCATCTTCCTACTTCTGCTCCAGCCTGTGGTTCTGGAGGTGCTCAGGAATCGGCAAAGCCTTGCAGCAGTTGCACACAGAGTGTTTGTTAAAGAGTTTGCATTTATTTGTATGTAAATAGGTATACATTTATACGTAGGTCTAGATGTAATCTGGGTGCTACTAACCAGTCAATCTGGGTTCTAGATATTATGCTGGCAACTTAGATGGATTTTTTTTTTAACCATTTTTTTTTGAAGTATGGGCTTCCCTGGTGGCTCAAATGGTAAAGAATCTGCCTGCAATGCTGGAGACCCAGGTTCAGTCCTTGGGTTGGGAAGATACCCTAGAGAAGGAATTGGCAACCCGCTCCAGTATTCTTGCCTGGAGAAGTCCATGGACAGAGGAGCCTGGTAGGCTGCAATCAATGGGGTTGCAAAGAGTTGGAAGCATTCAATACCTTTAAAAGGTCAGTTTTACTTAAATACTTTTTATTTAAAAAATTTATGTTGATTACTCATGATTTCTATTTAAACAATTTTTATTTTATATGTTGGTTTTATAAATCATAACTTCTTTTAACTCTGACAATTAATTTTAACTATTTTAGAAGAAAAATAACAAAATATATGAAAATAATTTAATTCTTCAGTTTAAATAATTATTTTAATTTGCTTTTAGATAAAATATTTTTATAGTTTGCACACATTGCACATATTTCATTTTTTATACATTTTAATCAATTTTTAACCTTTTGGTTTATTCCTGACCGTAGAACAAATTATATAAAAATTGTTGTTGTAACAACACTATTGGGCTTCCTTGAAATTAAGTAAAAAAATAGAATGCATGTATAATAATACCTTAACTATATATGCCTTTATTGCTCATCCAAACGTTACCAACCTATCTAAATAATACCAAGACATCCACAATAATATGAATTTCATTTTCTTTAATATTTCTTTTGATATTTTAGTTGATAATGTTCAGACATCTAAAAACCATCACTTTGCCCATCTTCTTTTATTTTGTCATTATTTGTTAGGGCAGAAGACTAGGACTGTCAGTTCTCATTAGGGCCAGTGTACCTTCAGAGGAAGAGATTATACAACGCCTACCTCACCAGCTTTTTACACAGATATGTTTTATTTGGGCTTACATTTCTGTTTGATTGCTAAAGGAGGAAAAAGATTTGTAACAGGTAGGTGGAGAAGTAGAAATGGAATCAAAGATATGTCCATGGAAATGGGCTATAGACTCACCGTATGCTGAGAAGGGAGAGCTTGTGGGATTCAGGAGTTACTGGAATTCTAGCCATTGAAAAAAAATAGTTCCAAGGAGAAGCCTTCCCAAGGCCTAGAGAAGAGATGTGTTGTTGGAAAGGATGTATTAGTGATTTTTAAATATCTCTAATGATATCATAAGGAAGAGAAATTTATGTTTTCTGATTCCTTTATTTATAATTTATTCCTTTATTTATAATTCCTTTATTTATTCTGAAATAAAATCAGGACCAATGGATGGAAATTACTGAGGCGAATTTCCAGACTTTGTAAGAAAGTCCTTTCTGGTCAGTGGAGCTGTTGATCAGTGGAATGGATACCCCAAAAGTGGGGTGCCTGGCTACCACAGACTTGTTCAGGAGGGGGCTGGGTAGCTGCAGATAGAGCTGGGGGCAGAGGTGAAATTTGCAACCCTACCCCTACTGTGAGGCTCTGGCCCTCAGCTTCCCTGCTAGGGGAGCTACCCACCTGAGGTAAAATAACCAGAAAAAAGGAGGGGTTAATTCGTTAATGGCTGAGCAAGGACCCCATCCTGCTATAGGCAAAGTTGCTTTGACAAGTGATCTTGGAGCGTGAAGCAGACATAAAATGAAGCCGTCAGCCTTCCCTCCCTTTCTCCAGGTAGATGACTGAGACTGCAGGGCAGGTGCAGAGCATTTAATTGGCCAGAAAGACCAGAACTGAGAACCCTCCTTTGGAGGCCAGAACCCGTGCATCTATACACTGAAATGAGGGAGGTATAGATCTACCATATTCTTAACTATTGCTGCTTAGTATTCTGGTGTGTGGACTTTTAATCAATCTACTATTGATGAAGGTGCTTTTATAATATTGAAACAGAATGAAGTAATATTTGCATATAGAAAAAAACCAAATTATGAAAGTGACCCAAGGGGAAATGAATTTCCCCCTTTCATATGAATTTGTTTATTGGTCTTATTAGGTAATTAGATAATATATTTACATAGTTCAAAAGTAGTATCACTCTTACCCCTGCATCTTTTACCCTGGCACCATAGGTAGCTATTATTTTTTTATTGTGATAAATACACATAACATAAATTTATCATTTTAAGTATGCAGGTCTGTGGAATTAAGTGCATTCATGTAGCTTTGCATCCATCGGCACCATCCATCTCTAGAACTCTTTCATCACCTCAAACTGAAAACTGTATTCGTTAAACGAGTCTTCATTTTCCAGTCTCCCTCAGCTCCCAGCAACTTTCTGTCTCAGTCCCCGTTCTGCATTCTGTCTGAATGAATTTTTGACTATTCTAGGAACCTCATCAAATTGGACAGGGTATCATGTCCCTTTGTGTCTGGCTTATTTCACTTTGTATAAAATTCTCAAGGTTCGTTCAGGCTGTAGCTGTGTCCGAATTTCATTCCTTTCAAAGACTGAATAATAGTCTACTGTGCATATATACATCTTATTTTCCCATGTATCTATCAGGGGACATTTAATTTGTTTCCTCCCTTTGACTCTTGTGAATAAGGTTGCTGTGAACATTGGTGTACAAATATCTCTTCGAATTCCTGCTTTTAATTTTTTAAGGTATACACCCAGAAACGGAATTGCTAGATCATATGGTAATTCTGTGTTTAATTTATACTCCTCACTAGCAATAGGAACGGTTTCTATCTCTTCACATAGTTACCATGGATTTCAGATTTTGCTAGTCTGCTAGGTGAAACCTGATAACTCACAATTGTTATAATCTGCATTTCTCTTATTACTAGTGAGGCTAAGCAATGTTTCACATTTAAAGACTTTTTATTTTTCTGCAAACTTTCTACTGATAGATATCCTTTGGCCATTTTTCTACTAATCACTAGCTATTTTCTTACAATCATCTAGGAACTCCTTATGTACTTGGGAGATTAGCTATTTGTCTGTGAAATGATTGAGAAATATTTGTCCCAGTTTGTCATGTGTCTTGCGACTTTGCTTACAATGTTTTACACTGAAAAATACTGACTTTTTATAGTCGAAATTATTTATCTTTTTTATTGGTGCCTGTATTTTGAGTCATAGTTAGAGACGGCTTCTGAGTTCCAAGGTTATAAAGGATACTGTCTACATTTTCTTTTAGTACTTTAATGGATGATTCTTCTTTTAACCATTTCATTTCTAGGCCTTTTTGGAGTTATCTGAAATACAGTGAAAGATATGGTTCTCTATTTCATTTCAGATAGGTACTTGGTTGTCCCCAAAACATTCATTAAGAAGTTTCCCATTACTCACTCATTTGAAACCACATACTTATATTAGGATGCATTTTGGACTAGGTATGAATCTCTGTTCTTTGCATTTTGTCATTTCATATTCATACCAGACCACCACACTATTTTAATTATTGTAACTTTATACTGTGCTTTAAAGCTTAGCATGAACAATGACAGTTCTTCTTCTCAGAATTTTTCTGGCTAGATAGTATTTTTGTTTGTATCATTTTATATCTGTAAATTAACTTTGGCAGAATTGACATCTTCATGATATTGAGTCTCCTAACTTAATACAGTAAGTCTTTATTTTCACTTTTGTATCCATCAAGAATTATTTAAAAATTTCATTGTAGAGACTATACATATATCTAGTTGAGTTTCTTGGTAATTTGACTTCTGTTATTTTTTAAAAGTATTGTCATTTTTATACTTCATTAAGGCTATTGATATCTGATATTTTCCACTAACTTACTGAGCTAATTTATTCTTGGTGATTTTTTTTAGAAAATTCTCTAAGGTTTTACAATTACATAAGCATGAAATCTACAAATAGTGATAGTTCTTTCACCTGCCTTCCAATTCACACCTCTAATATATTTGTCTTATGAAATTACATTGTTTGATACCTCTGGTAACAGTAAAAGTTAAAGGGGATCTATATCAAGTTCTATAATTATGTATTTCTTGAATTACCTATTTTAGACAGTTTCTATTGATTTCTATTATGAAAAATTAAGACTTTTGCTTAAGCACACTATCTGCTTAAATGTATTGTTTCCTGACTATCTTTTGATTAGTAATGTTGTCTTTCATTGCCAAAGTTTGTAACATTTCAATTCAATTAATGATTAGGTCTTAAGCCTTTAACTCTTATATGCTTTATTAGATATTTATTCTAAAAGGGCAAATGTTATGATTATATAAATGCTATTCATGAAGGGGTCAGTAAAAGAGTAATATGATCCTGTGCCACTAATTTTTGCTGCTCCAAAGAGAATGTCCAACTAACAACTATTTGATTTTTTTCTGAATTTGTTTCCAGTCTTGCTCAACCTCTTCTAGGTCACGTTTCATTGTTATTCAGTCTGTGTATTATTCTTTTTTGAAAATTCCTTGATTTCTGAAGTAATCCCTCAGATAATATTTCCATGTAGGATGTATGAGTAGTGTATGTTTTGTTTCATTGCAAAACAGGAAATGTTTTTATTTTTTTCTTGTACTTTACTGATTATTTAGATGGGTACAGGATAATTTCCATCAGAATTTGAATGCTTCAGTCACTTTGCCTTTTAGAGTCTACTGTTGCTAATGGAAAGTCTGATACCAATTTGATTGTCATCCTTTGGCCTGTGGTCAGTTTTTCTTCCTCTCTTGATAAGCTTTTAGACTTTTCTATTAATTCTTTGGAATTCTGACACTGTGTATCAATTTGGATCCAGGGATGGGTTTTTTGTGTGTGTTTTTGGCTGTTGTTGTTCATCCACCTGCTTAACTCTCCAAAGATTGTTTTAATACCAAGACTTCTAACTTTTTTCAACTCACAACAATGTTGTAAAGTATGATTATTATTCTCAATTTACAAATAAGATTTAGAAAGATGAACCAATCTGCTCCAGATCACTGCCTGATTTCTCCACTGTGTGGAACTTATAGTGATTAAAAATATACCTGAAGGCCATACTTGAGATTACTTTTGGTGCAAAGGATAAAACACTTAGGTTTCAGATTTAGAAACTTGAATAGTTATTACCTTGAAATTTTGGTGTTCATGACAACAAATAATTAATAAACTGATAAGTTTATATTTGCAAGTTCTATTTACTATTTTAAAAATGAGAAGTATTTGATTAGTTATATCCCTATGGGGAACTTCCCTGATTATATCTCAAAAAAATCACTGCTTTTGTAGGGCCTTAAGGTTAAGAAGTAAGTAGAAATAGTGGAAATAGGATTTGCTGGGGAAAGCAATAGTAGAGTTTGCTTTCTACTATAAGAATTCATAGCTGATTTTTATAAAATGAGTTAGAAGAATAAAGTGATGGAGGCAAGACCATGCACTCTCAGCATGTGACAGACACCAAGAATTTGTGAGTCACCATGGTTTTCAGCCAGGGAGTTCCCCAAGGTCATGTTGCAAACCAGTGGTAGAATAAATAATAAGTATTTTTTAAAATATTAAATTCCTTTCCCATCATATCAACTGAAGACATTTCCTTACCTCATTTCTCCATAGGCAGTCAGGAGAGTTGCCATGACTGACAGGGGAAGCACCAAATTTCCTTTCATCACACTGACCTTTTTGAGCCATATGTGAAAGAAGCTAGAGTCTCCCGCTCCAACTGGTGGTCAGCTCCCTGACTAGAGACATGCAGAAACGGGGGGTGTTGTGTCCTCGGAGTGAAAGGATCATAAATCCAAAGACCGTTGGTAGTTGTGCTGGTTTATTATGGGTGGAATTCTCTACTGGACAGAATAAAACATGGTGTCATGATGCACAACCACGATATTCTCTACCAGGGTCTCAGAGCCTTGGCACCATTGGAATTTGGGACCAGGTGACTCTGTTCTGTGGGAGGCTGTCCTGGCCATTGTAGAATGTTTTGCAAGACCCCTGGCCTCTACTCACTAGATGCCAGTTGTGAGAATGACAAATGTCTTTTAGATGTCGCCAAATATCCCCCAGGTGGAGAAAACTGCCTCTGTTTGAGGACCACTCATAAACAGAGATTCAAAGTTACATATTTTAGTAAATAACTCTGGAAAATACATAAAAAGTTTTCCAAAATACATTGTACTTTTCACACGGAAGTCTTTGAAGAGTATGTGTTACAACCTAAACATTTCAGGCTCTTAAAAGAGGCAAAGACTCTTTATATAAATACAGCGAAGCACTGGGACCATCAGATAGCAACACTGAAATACACAAAATAAAATTCTGTGTGTGGCAGGAGAAATAATTTTCTGAGCAGATCATCAATCTCAGCCAGTGTTATTAATAACACAAACATGGCGGTTAATCTTTCTGTGCAAGACTTTATGCTACATAATGTCTAAACATGATTTGAAAAACTATGTTCTTACTTTGAAAATAGAACAACTATTTTGTAAAGATGATTCAGTCAGCAGGATGCTCTGACTGGCACTCCCTAAATTCTATTTTTGTTGAGAGGAGTGACTGCCTTAAAAAAGAGACACTGAACTTTAGAAAGTGTTAAACCACTTTTGCTGCACATTTTTGCTTGGATAAATTTGTTCAATGGTCATAACTTATGCCCTGTATGATAATCTTGTGCAAAATGTTTGGAAAGTGAATGAAGGAATTACTCAGTCTAACCAGGAGGCTAAAATAGATAATCTCCAGAGAAGAATTTGAATTTTTGACTGTTGCCTAATAATGTTGATATTTCTTACTTCTGTTTACTGTATTGACAATGGAATGTTGCCTACGATGCCTATAAAAAGAATTTTCTGTTATTTTAACATTGACCCAATCTATCTTTCTAGATGGGTGTGTGCAGGCGGTAAGGAAATAATAACACGTTAAAAGTTTCTAGTGAAAGAAAGGGAATCTTTAAGTGAAAATGGCTATTTGTAAGTTCAAAGTGTTATTCTACATTAAGCTTTCTAAGAGCATGAGGTCCTTACATATAATTAAGTGGATGCATATAAAAGGATAAACATATTGAACATATATACATACATACATGTGTATATATGAGCTTCCCAAGTGGTGCTAGTTGTAGAGAATCCACCTGCCAATGCAGGAGGCATAAGAGACATGAGTTCAGTCCCTGGGTCAGGAAGATCCCCTGGAGGAGGGCATGGCAACGCACTCCAGTGTTCTTGCCTGGAGAATCCCATGGACAGAAGAGCAGGGTGGGCTACAGTCCATAGAGTTGCAGAGTTGGACGTGACTGGAGTGACTAGGCACAGAAGCATGTGTGTGCCTGTATTTGATCGCTTTCACAGTAACCAGCCCTGAGAAACCACCCTCACAGAGCACCACGGAAGATGGACGTTCTTTAGTTTGTGGGGTGAGGGGATTGTGAGTAAAACTGCTTTATCTGTTAATTAATATTTAAATAGTTAAATAACACTTCCACAATGCTATCTGCTAAGTCGGTGAATCAATCAATTCATCCATTAGCCAGTCACCCTCAAAGGGCCTGTGGGTCTGCAGAAAGCTAAGCCTCCTGAACTTTCTGAAGGAATATGTGTCCAAAGCTTCTTTGGAAAACACCATCACCACCCCAGAAATCAAGATTAAAAGTCTCTTCTTTGGTCAGCATTTATGAATATTTAGAGACTCTTATTAGAGGAGGGATAAGCAAAGAACGTGTATGTTCCCCAAGAGGGTGGAAAAACACCAAAAGCATCTTTCTAATAGCAGGACAAAGAAGACGAGAATCAAAGTTAGGAGGAAAGCCAGCGCCAAAGGAAAGGGGCGGGGGGGTACCTGACAGAAGAAGTCCACACGGCTTTGATAAACTCTGGAGAATCCATTTTCAGGCCTCTGCCCTGCCTAACCTGTTAGAAAGGGAAAGGGCTTCTGGCTCGGAAGATAGAAAATTCAAAAGGAAACGTGAAATGAAGAAGCAGCAAAGGTCATATTTCTACTTTCATAGCATAGTAGCTTCAAATGAAGCCTTGTGAAGAAAATCTAGAAATGTTCCTAAAAATAAAGAAATAACATTTCCTGGAGATGTTACTGCACCGAGGAAAGCAGACAAAGGAAAGAGAGTGCTTGATATTGGTCTTTCAAGCCAGAGCTATGTGAGAAACCTTCAAACTGTCTTTTGCAAGCCACAGGGGGAGAGCACCTTACTTCCCACCCAGGGAGGCGGAGGAGGGGGAGGGGGTTCACCCTCATGGTTTAACCCTGCTCCGTCTTGTCCATCACACCCACTCAGCACTGCTACAGCGAGAGAGCAGGACCTTGACTGTCCTCGGAAACCCCAGCTAAAATGCATCTGTTTTACACACCTCTCACATTCGAGGTGTGAAATACTAACTATAAATATATAATGGATGCAAAGTGCTTTTAAACTAGAATATGCTTTGCAAAGTGGAGTTATTAATATCAGGAACAGCCTACCTAAAAACCTGATAAATGAACGTTTAAATCCACCCCTTATTGTTCATGGGCCACGCTTCTGACAGACACCCAAAGACATAGCACATTTCCATGTGTTCCCATCTTTGGTGATTGTGTTTAGTCATGCAGTCATTAGGATATTCAACCATATAATTGAATTTTTAGGTCAGCAGAATTCTTGCTGGTCTTCCCATATTTCCCACCACTTCTACCCTATCTCAACTCATCCCTTTCTGCATACAACAGGTTACGAGTAGATTCCATCTTTGACTGAAAAAAGAACAATGCTCAGATTCCCTCTTGAAAAGACTTTGTGAAACAAACGTTTCAGGAAGAGTTATGTATAACTTATCATCTATCAGTTTCTTTAATGTGTAATAAATCCTCCGAAAACTTAGGGGCTTAAAACAGCAATAATTTATCAGCTGATGATGTTGACGCAGCAACATGGACTGGGTTCAGCAAAGAGCATTTCCACCGGTCTTGTCTGGGTTCTTTTTCCTTTGGTCAGTGGGCAGGTGGTCGAGGGGAAGCTTGGTCTAGAATGGCCTACTCTCATATTGCTTATTGGTGAGAAGCTCACTGGGTCAAGTGTCTCCAAAAATAGCCTGGGTTCATGGCAATTTCAGGATTCCCAAGGCCGCCACAGAGAAAGTCCTGACAGGCAAGTACTTTTCAAGCCTCTACTTTGATCAAAGGAAGTTCTGTAGCCAAGTCCAGATTCAAGAGGTTGGGAAACAAACTCTTCATGGGAGATGATGCCAAGTCATATTGCAGAAGTATGTGCACAAAGGAATGGGAAAAGTTTTTTGGCCATTTTCTGCAATTTATTATATATGGCTACCACCTATTTTTTTAAAGGAAGGTTAGAAGGCACGTCAGAAGTTCTTTCATGCCAATCTCCCATCAAAATATGGAATCAATGACATATCCTATGTGGGCTTCCAATCCTTGCTATGATTATTATAAATCCCTCTCATATGATAAAATGTGATTGCATCCATGTAATGTCCATCTATTTGTCTCAGCTCTACTATGAGACCAGACCACAGACCAAGCAAGGTCCTACTTTCATATGACATCCCTTCTGATGTGTAAGATGGCTGCCTTGGCCAGTGGGCCTTCCGTTTTACAGGCTGCTCATCTCAGGTCCTCCCACTGTTTTCCTCTGGATGTGGTTGCTGTTGTTGTGCTCAGCTGCTCAGTCGTGTCGGACTCTATGTGACCGCATGGACTATGGCCCACCAGGCTCCTCTGTCCATGGGATTTCCCAGGCAAGAACACTAGAGTGGGGTGTCATTTCATACTCCAGGAGATCTTCCTGACCCAGGGATTGAACCTGGGTCTCGTGCATCTCCTGAATTGGCAGGTGGATTCTTTACCACTAACCTGGGTCGCAACACCTTAAGCATTCTACCTGCTCTCTTCCACTTTTGCTCCAACTCGATGCCAACTAAGCCAAAAGCAAAAGGCCATGTGCGATGCACCAGCATGCAGAAAAGGGGACTATCCTCTTCCTCAACCCAGATTCTTTACTTCCAGGAAGACTTGCATCACTCTGTTAACTCAGATCGTATGGGCAGCCACAAATCTCCCCAACTTATACACAGATAGGGTTGTGGAAAAAGATACAGGTCCTTATATTCTTGTCAAATTTCATTTTACGATATTTACACCCCCCCGTTTTTTTAAATTGCTGAGTCCTTTTGGAATCCTTGCAAAATATTTGATGACACAGATGGAATCCATGAATTCGGTCAGTGTGATCTCTACATCTTAATTCAAGCATTGGGATAAGTTGTTGGACAGAACAGGGATGAGGACAAACTTCCAGGGCAGGCCGCTAGGAGCTGTCTCCCATTGATGTGTCCACCTCACTCTGGGGTGGGATAGTGGGAACTTTGTCAAATTCGTCATTAAAATCTAGTTATGTGGTTATCTATCTCATCCTTCTCATTCACTAGACTAGTCAACTGGCCCCACAAGAAGTGAGGTTAGTGTGATTCCTGGAGAAAACCAACTTTTTACCAAATCTTCATAAGATATTCCTAATTACAATTATTTCTGAGAGTGATGTTAATTTTACCAGTCTATATTAAAAACCACGATACTTATCTGATTTCCTTGTACATTTTCTGTGTTCCAGTTTATTTCCCAAATAACACTGACGACAGTTTCAGATGACTCCTCGGTAAACTCTCTCTCCATCCCCTGGGAAATATATTATTTCCCTAGGCTAACACCTGGTTTTGCTCATTAGGCAACAATATGTGCCCTTTGCTTAGCTCAGACATTAAAGCGCACATACAAATTCATTCCTCCATCCAAGTTGCATTTATTAAACACCTACTCTGTCTGAGGCAATGGAGCCTTTATCCAGAGGGCCATTTGTGAAAGAGCATGCCTAGAAAGAAAGCCCAAAGGCGCATTTTATGCCATGCTTTGGCATTCGGAATTCTATACACAGTGGAGATCTAATGACTAGTTTCAAGTAAGAAAGTGATATAATCAAATCTGTAGGTTAAATAGATAGCTCTAGAATGAGTTTAGAGGACACTATAAGGGTGCAAGCTAGGAGACTCTTGTAGTAAACTGAGACATACAGTGAAGGCTGGATTAAAACAGTGGCAGTGGAGACAAAAATGAGACATGAATTCACTTAAGAATGGAAAGACTTTGGCAACTGGATGAATGAGAGTGAGAAGCAAGGTCCTAGGATAACTGTCCTTAGTTTCTGGCTGAATTATTTGAATGGACAGTTGGACATTTACTAAGAAAAGGAAGAGGTTATTGATTTTATGTTACCATTCCAGGACTACACATATTTTATCAAATTTGAATTATTTTGAGAACTAAATTTCCTATGTCTCTTTTTTCTCACTGCTTGGCATCTCTTACGATTGTATAATCAGGTGAAAATATTCTAGACTATCCTAAAACTCCTGAATTGGTTTTCTCTTCACTATCTCATTTGGTTGATACAGCTTAACATTTTTCCTAGAAATTTCAAAGTATTTCTTTCACTTGACCATGTTCACCCTGGTTAGCAAGAATTCACTTTTCTCTCTAAGTTCCCATCGCATTCACTTTACCAGCAAATTTCTCTAAATCTAAAGAAGATCTAGATTATCTTCCTCCTAACTCCCTAGGACATGAAGTGATCAGCAGCCCATCTGGAATTTCTCAGATGCTATGCCTTTTGGCTGAATGAGATTTAGAGCTGTCTTGATGCTTAAAGTCCATCATCACTCACTCGTGTTTCTTGCTTTTAGGTCAGTTTTCTGATTTATTTCAAAAGCACATTATCCACCCGCTACACCAAGCCCAGAAGCCTATGGGTTACAATTCTATCAATTTTATACCTGAGGGAGACACTGGATCAGACTTGTAGAACTTTAGGCCTAGAAAGGACTGGAGATCCCACCTACTGCTCCCTTTATAGTTAAGTAAACCAAAGTCCTGAGAGATTATGTGATTTGTGTACGTTTGTACAACTGGTTAGTTAGGGGCATAGCCAGGGCTAGAACATATGTCTCCTGATGTTTAGCCAAAATATGTATTATGTTTTTCCCTTGGCATGAAGTCAGACACTAGGACTTAAGTAAAGAATTTAGGGTATTCTACATCCAGCACAGCAGGGGCCCAATGCACACTAAGAATATAACATAGAAGTATATGACTGTGAGATGCTGTGAAGATGCCCTTATATAGTAGTACATAGATTCTTGGGTACTGATGTAGTCAGCTACATTTTCCAGCCGAAGGGGCCCTCAGCTCTTTGACCCAACAACTTTTGTACTCCTCAGGGGTTGCGTTGACCGCTGGAGAGAACTCTGTGAAAACCCACAGCAGAATCGAGGGCTGGGTCCACTCGCCGCGTCATCGATCATGTATGTTTCCCTTGGCACTGCTCTGTCCGGTTCAGTAGTAAACTAAAAGAAAGTGACATTTACCCGAGCCCCAGTTTTTATTCTTGTTCATATCTAAACCTGAACGAGCGCTTTGTGGTCAGGTCTGTTTCAAGGGAGTTCCGGAAAGTCCCCACGTTCAAGTGCTCCCTGGAGGTGGGGTACCAACTATTTCTAGCAAAAAGAAAAACAAAATAATTAAATAAAGAAAAGTATTTCCAACAAAGAGAGGGGTCACGTAGAGCCTGTGCCTGGCAAGGCTCAGTGTAGAAGCCATGGAGGCTACAGTGGGGGGGGGGGGGTGACCCATAAGAAGATGCATGTGCCATGCTCTAGCGTGCCCTTTGTTGCACTATGGGTGTGAATGTGTGCACGCTTGCCCAGTCATGCCTGACTCTCTGGGACCCCATGGACTGTAGCCTGCCAGGCTCCGCTGTCCATGGGATTTTCCAGACGGGAATACTAGAGTGGGTTGCCATTTTCTTCTCCACTATGAGTACTGCCAAATGAGCTCTCATATCCATCTAGACTCAAGGGTGGCTCCCAACCACTGTTCTGGAGGAGAAAGAGCCCCATCTAGAAGCTACAAGCCCACCTGCAACTGATTCTGAGGGGAGAGCTATGAGCTGGCCATGCCACTGGAGATCTTGGTCCCTAGAAGGCCAGGAAATAATGCGAGAATCCAGCACCAGAGGGCAGGGCCAAGGGTCATATAGATCGCCCTCTGTGGGAACTCCTTCCCTCTGGGACATCAGAGTCTTCTTGCTAAACCAGGAAACACTCTGGCATTTCCATATACCCTCTGCAAAGCAGACAGTCACGTTCGACTCTTTGCAACCCCTTGGACTGTAGCCAGCCAGGCTCCTCCATCCATGGAATTCTTCAGACAAGAATACTGGAGTGGGTTGCTGCTTCTTTCTCCAGGGGATCTTCCCAACCCAGGGACTGAACCAGGTCTCTTTCATTGCAGGCAGATTCTTTACCATCTGAGCCACCAAGGAAGCCCCATTGATAAAGGGTTGCAATACAGTATTGGTCCTTTTTAAGGTGAACACGTCATTTTTTAATGTTGAAGAGAGGTAAATGTTTATGTTACTCATCCTTCTACCTCACCGTAGCATTATAATTCCTTTGAAAGACAGGATACGACAACACCATACACACTGTAAATTTATCTGTTCAAGTTTGTTTTCATCTCTAAGGAGCTATTGACCACCTCAGGTATACCAGTAGGCTGCCCCAGGGTATGTCCATGTTATCTGAAGCTGTGGAAGTATTGTATTCTTTCATTTTTCCCCGATAGAACTGGTCCTGCCAGCCAAGTTCTTTGAGGATATAAGGATAATGCACCCTCCTGCAAAGAGTAATTGTAACTGTAAAGCAGAAATTGGTTTAGTGCATCCATGGAAACAAGAAGAAGGATAATTTTCCATCCCTTGTCACCTTGCGTTTTCCTTCTTCTCATCCTGGGGTCTGCAGTATATTTTAGATTCTTCCAAGATATTATCTCAGGGTTGCTAGGGAAATAAACTTGAGCTCAAGTGGCCGGACCTTTCTTTGTTCACCTTGAGCTTGAGCTTTCCCCAGAAGTAATCAGGTCAGATGATCTGAGTGTCAAATACTTCCAGAGACTTCCCTGGTGGCTCAGTGGTTAAGACTCTGCTGCCAACGCAGGGGATGTGGGTTTGATCTTTGGTCAGGGAAGTAAGATCCCACATGCCATGTGGCATGAACAAAAGATAAAAGCAAACAAACAGAAACTTCTATTGGCTAGTTAACGCCAATCACCTACCTATAAAGCGGCAGATATCTCTCAAGGTTAGTGAGTTTGGCAGGACACCAGTTCTCATCCAAGTCTAATCAACTGTGTCCAGAGAACACATGTAATTGATTTTACTTCGCAGGCCAAGGATTCTGTGTTAAGTCAGAACCACTGAGACAGGACAAAGGATTTAGGACCATTTGTTTTTTATCTTTTCTTTTGCGAACCATTGTGTAAGTCCTTATTGAATTTGTTACAATACTGCTTCTGTTTTATCTCTCAGTTTTTTGGCCACAAAGCTTGTGGGATGTTAGCCCCCCAACTAGGGATCGAACCCAAGCCTCCTGTGTTGGAAAGCAAAGTCCTAACCGCTGGACTGCCGGGGAAGTCCCTAGGGCAATTTGTTCCTCGAAGAGGGTTGTGTCATGCAGGCACACCCGACTTCACAAGTAACATGGTTACATCCCATGTGACCACCCGCACCACTCAAGTCCAGCTGCTATTTAACATCCCCTAAGCCTAGACTACAGAAGTGATTTCTATGATTGCAAAGTTTGCTCTTGCCATACATTTTGAAAAGAAGGTCATCAAAGGATCTACTGGTTAGAGCACCCCTCTGAAGTCCAGCAGAGACTGTTTCAAACGGCCTTGTGATATACCAGATGAAAGAGATGACAGAAGTGCAAATTATTGGCATTAAATGGGAAAGAAGAACATCAGAAGACCAACTGTAGTTTGGGGAGAAATTAAAACTAAGAACAAAGGAAAGGGAGTTAAATTCAGGTCTATTCCTTAAAAGGATGGGTTCTGATTTTGATCTTGAGAAAAAAAAAGTTTTCGAGGAAAAGCTGTCTCCAACACGATCCATCTTATACTGTTCTATAACGTCTTTCATCTATTGAGTGATTTGGAGGGAAGAGGGAGTTGATGGTAATGAAGCAATCATTAGACTTAATATTTAAAAATAACAAGCTTGTTTATATAAAATAATGGCAGTTCCACAAACCTGTCACAAATATCTAGGTCAGTGCAAAGAGCAAGAAATACAATTTGCAGAAGTATAACAAAACAGCAGAAACAAATTTATCATTATTATTCTAATATTACTCTCTTGCTTTTTATCTTTCTTGTAATGATATAATGTTTCATTGCAGGTAGAAAATATAAATTGTGTAGGCATCAGGAGTGGTGTTGTCATAATTGAATTCTTTCAAGAATTACTGTGTGGATCTCCCTGCTTTCCTCCTCTTTTCAGCCTCTCTGGGAAATTCCAGGAGGGACCCTGGCAGCCAGATTGACAGTTACACATATTGGAGTGACAGTTTAGGCTGCAAGCTGGGTTTGCAAGGACATTATAGTCAATGTCCTCATTAATAAAACTTGAAACCGTTTCCCCAAAAGCTTCTATGTCTTGGGACAGGCTGTTTGGGAGACTCTAGATATGTAGCTTTGATGCCTGCTACCTAGGAGAGTGTTGTCTTCATCTATAAGTAGGTTCAGTTCTGTTCAGAAGAAACAAATTGAGAAAGGAGCAAAAGTATTGGATTGGGAGTCAAAGGCCCTAAGTGGAGCCCAGTTTTACTTAATCAATTATGTGTCTCTGGAGAATTCACTCAACTTTTATGAGCCTCAGCTTCTTCCGCCACAAAAAAAACAAGGATAGATTAGGTGACTTTTGTTGTCTTTATCAGTTTTATATTTTTACAGTCAAGTATTGGGTTGGCCTTTTCATACTTCTTACGGGGTTCTCACAGCAAGAATCCCGGAGTGGCTGGCCATTCCCTCCTCCAGGCGGCAGTGAGTGAGATGATTAGATAACTTCACCACCTCAATGGACATGAATTTGAGCAACCTCCGGGAGATAGTGAAGGACAGGGGAGCCTGGCATGCTGCAGTCCCTGGGGTTGCAAAGAGTCAGCCACGACTTAGCGACTGAACAAAAACAACGATTGGTTTGGCCCAAAAGTTCATTTGGGATTTTCTGCATAATACCGTAACATAGCAGGTGGGTGCGTGCGTGCTAAGTCACTTCCGTTGTGTCCGACTCTTTGTGACCCTATGGCCTGTAGCCCGCCAGGCTCCTCTGTCCATGGGATTCTCCAGGCAAGAAGACTGGAGTGCGTTGCCATGCCCTCCTCCAGGGGATCTTCCCAACCCAGGGATTGAACCCGCATCTCTCATGTTTCCTACATTGGCAGGCAGGTTCTTTACCACTACACCACCGAAAACCCAAACAAACTTTTTGGCCAAGCCAATATTTTTCTAATACCCAAGTGAACCCTTTTAAGTCTAAAGTCCAAAATGCAGTTTTCCTTGGATATTTCTAAAGGGAAAAGTTCACTGGCTGCCTGTTTTTTCAGTGGATTTATTTCTCGGTCACTGGTCATTGCTGTACTTGTAACTTTCCTGCAGATCTGGTGTAAGGGCCAGTGAATGATAACCCTGTGTTCTCTGCTGCAATCGCACAGGCGCCGAAGAACAGGCTGGTAACCAACCTGGGAAGCTTAACCAAGCCAAGCTCTTCCTGCCAGGCATCTTAGCATGTGAGGATCGGAATGCCTTGGGTCCATTGCACATGGCAAATTTAACATTTCATGTTACCCTCCTTGGCAAGAAGGGTAAGGCGAAACAGTAAAGGAAATAATAATCTGAAAACAGATAAGCACACTTTGTCATGCAAACTATCCTTGTTATCCAGCTTTAAAAAAACACGATCCTAGTAGAACCAAATCAAAATGACAGCTTCTCTCAGGCCAGCACTGTAAAAAATGAAAGGCACTTTAGATGTTACTCAATCTAATGCTTACACTTGGAGATGAGGAAATGGAAGCTCAGATAGGATAAAATTTTGTGGCCAAGAACCTGCAGCTGGTTGGAAGCAGGCCAAGAACTGATTTCAGATTCTCTGATTCCCAGGCTCTGGGGTTCTCTGTCCCCATCGCCATGTTACTCACCCCAGATCGCACCATTTGCCTGTAAACTGTACATATTCCAAAGTGACCTTAGTTTCTCTCGCCATCTGTCCTGGTTCCTCACTTCCAGAGAGGAAGAAGGATTTCCTTCCTCATCTTCACGTTCACTACCACATCTTCAGGGCAGTCAGCCCTCACCCTGTGGGTGCCTCCCTCGCTGGAGGACCTCTGTTCCTGCTCTCTGGAAATCCCATCTCTTTTACCGTCTTTTTTTTTTTTTAACCCCCTTGTGACTTAACAGCATCCCTGCTTTCAACCCAATGCATCCAAGTTCAACACAAAGTGCTGAAGAGCCAGTTAGGGAGTTGTTTCCTCACCATATGTTATTTTCTGTGTTTCCAGGCATCTCCCAGTGGAGCAAATGTCAGAGCCGTCAGTGGAGGCCTGAAGGCCAGAGACAGTGCCCTGGGCCAAGGTGGTAAAGCCTTTGGTTGAGCTGGGGCCTGGTCCAACCCTTCAAATGACTCCCTGCTCTGAAGAGGGCATGCTGAGAGGCGGGCACGGGAGGAGACCAGCCCACGGCCTGAGCTGCAGCACCAGCCTCCTCCCCTGACAGTCCACCCACAAGAGGAAAGTGAAGGCTGTTCCACCTTTCTTTTCCATGGACAAGGGGCAGAGATTTTAATTAAAATGAGTTCTGGAAAGTCACCCTCATTTTCTGAGAGAGAGGAAATGTGGCCATGTTTTTTCTTTCTCTTAGAAAGATGAAGCAGCAAACACTTGTTACATACATTAGAGAAAAAGAAGTCAATAGACCACAACATGAAGAAGATGAATGGATGATCAATATTGATCCAGATAGAACAAAGACTGTTTCAACCCCCCCCCCCAAACACACTTTCAGGAGTTTTTAACAGATCAGTATGCAGACATTTCTTAAATGCCTATTGAATGGCGCTGCGCTAGTAGTTTTTGTGCTAACTGAGTTCCCTAACCGAGGTGGATTTATGAGTAGAAAAAAAAATGTGGTGCTGTCAGAGCAGGAAGAGAGAGCGAGCAGTCATGTATTCCATGCATGCTGTGACACAGTGTTTCCGAAGGCCAGGTCACCCACCTGTTGGCTATTTTAGGAAGGGGGATTCTGGCAGCAGCTGGGGCTCTGCCATAAATAACTCGCACCCCGATGTTCTAGCACTGAGCCCTGCTTGTCACATCTTTCTAAGAGACCTGGATTTTGGAGATGCCTCAGGTGACCACTCCCTTTGGAGCCGCAGAAAATGACAGAGGCTGCCGGGTGATCACCATCACTTTCTTCCCATCAGCCCTTGCCCCTTGCAAGCTGGTTCTTGGCTTCCAAGGACTTTCTGCTGTTGGAAGGCCAGCAGAACAGCAGCTGCCTGAGAATAATCACTGTGACCGTAGAGGCTATTGGTGACCATCGAGTTTTACAGCACCTCCATTAAACGATTAAACATACCCACATTTCAAAGCTCTTCCGATAGCGCCTCATTACCATTCATTTTAACCTCAAAAATCCTAATCTCGATATCTGAAGCTCCACTAAATTTCCCAGCCTCCCCCTGGGTCATGCTCTCTGTCTCCCGCAGCTGCGTTGGCTCCTTCTTATGGTATCAGTATTTGACTCTTGGTCCACGGACCAATGGTTTTCCTACTACCGAGCCAAGCTCAGCAACACCTTCCTTCCCCAAAGGCCTCCTGTCTTGCACACTTAGCCTGGAGGGGCTTTACACACCCATATGTTACATGTGTGTATGTATGCGTGTGTTTTCTATGCCATGGCCATTTGTAGGTAGGCTCCTCTGCCCAGAGCTAAAGAAAATTCATCATTCAAAATCATGACATGAATGAATGGGCCCTGTCATTCAAACAGCAACACAAACAAACACCCATATCCAAGTAAGAGCTTCAGTTGCTGCTCTAACAGGTCTTTCAAAAGTCAGCAAAACAAGGTTCTTTCAGAAGAAGGCTCAAGTATCTTTTTTTATCTCTTTTTTGAGATATAATCAACATATTAGTTTCAGGTATCTAACATAATGATTTGATATTTGTATGTATTCAAAACTGAGGAGGGAAATGTATTCTAAAACTATCACCACAAGTCTAATGGGCATCCACCACTATACACAGTTGCAAATCTTTTTCTTGGGATGAGAACTTTGAAGATCCACTATCTTAGCAGCTTTCAAATATACAATATAGTATTAATAACCAAGTCACCATGCTGTACATTGCATCCCCATGACTTACTTACATTATAACTGGAAGATTGTACCTCTGATCACAGTCAACCGTTCTGTCCATCCCACTGAGCACCCCTCTGCCTCTGTCAACCACCCGTCTATTCTCTGTATCTGAGTTCATTTCTTTGTTTGTGTGGGTTTTTTTTTAGATTCCACATATAAGTGAGATCATACAGTATTTGTCTCTCTCAGACTGATCTCAGAGCTGGGAAATTTTATTGCTAGAACCATTTTCGGAAAATAAAAATGTGTCAGTGTACAACAATTTGGAGGCTTTGATTGGCATTGCTTTTCCCAACATGGCCATCTGCAGATAGAAAACCAAATCACCAAGAGAATGCCTTTATATATAAGCTCAGGCACCACTTACATCCCACTTCCATGAATAAGATTTAATCACCATATACCAAATCTTCAGTAAGATTCATATCATCTTTAAATTACCTGTAAATCTGGTACAGAGTCTTATCCTTAAGAAGTCATGAATGTTTATTGAAGTGGTCCTGGAGGATTTAGCTCACAGGAAATCTAAGTGGTTATCAACAAGCATAGCAGACCTGAGCGGGAACCCTTACTTGTTATTTTATTTCCCAATAAGAAAAACAAATTCAACCTCACCTTGGCTTTCTTCTTCCATAGATTTCAAGAAGATCTTAATGGGTTTGGAGTTTCAGGGTCAGCCTTTTTTGAAATTGTTTTTCTTTTACACTAAGCACACATTTACAGCTTTAAGAGATACTAAGCATATTCATACAACCATTCTACTTGAATTTATAAGAAGACAGTTACGATCATGGAAGGGTTTTTCCTATTAACAAAGTGCAAGGGAGAATTATCTGATAACTGTCTGGTTAACCGAGAATGAGTGAAACAGAGTAACTGTGCCATTGACTCCTGACATCATAGAAACGTGCATACTTCTCAACTGAGATGCTATATCCTTTCTTTCTAGGAGTAACAACTACTTTCCAAAACTGGCTTTAAGTAGTATTTAACAGTGACAGCCATTACTTTTAGGCAGAATTTTTGATGCTGTTTGGCTTTCATTTAGTTCAAATTTATTCTCCCTTCAAATAGAAGGTGGAAGTAGTGACACATTTCCTCTCCTTGGGCTCCAAAATCACTGGGGATGGTGACTGCAGCCATGAAATCAGAAGACTATTGCTTCTTGGCAAGAAAGCGATGACAAACTTAGACAGTGTCCTACGGTCTTCCCAGTGACATTACTCTTGCCATATAGTCAAGGCTGTGGCCTTCCCAGTGGTCACATATGGCTGTAAGAGCTAGACCATAAGGAAGGTAGAATGCCAAAGAATTGATGCCTTTGAACTGTAGTGCTGGAGAAGACTCCTGAAAGTCCCTTGGGTGGCAAGGGGATCAAACAGTCAATCTTAAGGGAGATCAACCCTGAGTATTCAGTGGAAGGACTGATGCCGAAGCTAAAGCTCCAGTATTTTGGTCATCTGATGTGAACAGATGACTCATAAAAGTCCCTGATGCTGGGAATGATTGAAGGCAGAAGGCAAAGAGGGCATCGGAGGATGAGATGACTGGGTGGCATCACCAATGCAATGAACGTGAACTTGGGCAAACTCTGGGAGATGGTGAGGGATAGGGAGGCCTGGCATGCTGCAGTCCATGGTGTTGCAAAGAGCTGGACATGACTGGGCGACTGAACAACAACAATAAATTCCTTGAGTAGGGGCTACTCAGGTAGTGCTAGTGGTAAAGAACCCACCTGCCAATGCGGGAGACATAAGAGACATGGGTTTGATTCCTGGGTACAGAGGATCCCCTGGAGGAGGGCACGGCAACCCACTCCAGTATTCTTGCCTGGAGAATCCCATGGACAAAGGAGTCTGGTGAGCTACAGTCCACATACAGGTAAGCTACATATGAGTACCATATCCCCTGCTTTTGTTTTCCCAATGTCTCTTCCAGACACAGACACTTATGTTAATGGGCTTCTTATTAATACATGCCACCTGTAGAACAGGCTGTTCCCACAGAGTGTTGGGTTTTCAGCAACGAAAGGAGGTAGGATGCAAACTGCCAGTTTGCCCCAATCTAACAGTTCTGAATAGCTGCAATGAGAGTAGTACAGTACAGACCCTCCCAGTACAGAGGAGGCACTGGTGGCCCTGACCACAGCCCTCTGTGGTCTCCTGCCACCTGCAGAGACCTCCAAGGGATTCTCCCCTTCGTGGCAGCTACCCACAAGCTTCACGGAGTAAAGGTCCTTGTGCTTCTGTGTACCTGGACAGCAGAGATCACCAGCAGGACCAGAGCAAGGGGGACTCAACACAGTGCAATGAAAACATCAGTTTACAGAAATATCCAAATCACCAGCTCCCACTCCTACACCACCAACTCAACTGATCTGCACAAGGACAGTGTATTCTTGTCTAGGAGTGTGCTTTAGCACCCAGTACAGTGTCTGCCCAGAGAGGCTTTCAGTAAACAGATTTCAGCTGGATGACTTGCATGAGCTGTTGGGGTAGGAGTAAAGAAACTCCGGTGTCTTATTTCCACAACTGCTAAAGTTCACAGCTGTCAGGCCCTTAAGCTCCAAGGTCAGCCCTGGAAGGGCAGCTGGTGGGGGCCCGCAGTCTTCACCCTGGCTTATACTTAATCTTTGGCCATTCCCTCTAAGCCCATCCATGATTGGAGCGCCTTCTAAAATCTTCCGCAGAATCTAGGGTGCTTAGAACTGCCCACTGCTTTCGCTGAAGCTAGTGTTCCTTGGCTAACACTGCAGTGATTGGATTGGATTGATGTCTATGCCTAATGTGATAACATGGTTAAATGTTGGCTCACGCTTTCTTTTTATCTTAACATTTTTCAGTAGCCTCTTGGGAGCTCACCATTTTACGACTTTGTAAAATCCAGTTGATTTTCCTCTTTTACTAGTGGTGAATAGGGGACATTCTCTCATTCACGTCACTCCAACCAGAGCTGTTGTTGTTTAGTCACTCAGTCGTGTCCAACTCTTTGAGACCCCATGGACTCAGGCAGCACATTAGGTTTCTCTGTAAATACTCCTTTTGAGTTGCATATTAAATTTATATTTGTGTGGATCCAGAAAAAAATTTTTTGAGTTAAAATACGTCTTTAATATTACATAAAAGTATATATGAGGAATTTATATAAGAAACACTTGAATGTTACCAAATGATCTTTCTATGCCTCTTGAGATGATTGTATAATTTTTCTTGCTTATTCTATAAATATATTTAGTTATATTGATTGAATTTTAAACGTTAAGTCAACCTTGCATAATCAAAATAAAAAAAAACAAGAAATACTATGAAGTATCTATCTGGTGGTTAAGTCAGAGAACTATTCAATATGTCTATACAGACTAGAATAGTTAGTGAGCTTTGGCCAATCAGTTTGCATCTCAGTAACTGTTCCTTGCAAAGGTGTATGTGTGTGTGCTTCAGTCGCTCAGTCACGTTCGACTCTGTGCAACCCCGTGGACTGTAGCCCTCCAGGCTCCTCTGTCCATGGGATTCTCCAGGCAAGAACATTGGAGTGGGTTGCCATGCTCTCCTCCAGGGGATCTTCCGGACCCAGGAACTGAACCCGTGTCTCTCACATCTCCTGCATCGGCAGGCAGGTTCTTTACCACCAGCACCATCTGGGAAGCCCTGCAAAGGTGACTAACCATTTAAGCACTCTTTGGGTTAGGGTACTAAAACTATCCTCTTACCAGCTGAGAGCTCTGCCCTGAAGAGAAGCCACTGCTCTGCGTCCCAGTCCATCGGGGCTCTATGAGGACAGAACACTTCTGACTGTTGATTGGTGGGAACACGGTGCCCTGCACAGCGCCTGGCTCGATGTTCAAGAAATATGTGCGGAATCAGTTACTGAACACTGGAGGTGCTCAAGATGCCTGACAAATCTTGCCTTATTCTACACAGAGTGTGTTCTACTCAACTAAGTTTGTTATGGATACTGTGGGAAGGAACATAATGTCAGCTCCAAAAATTTTTTTTCCTTCAAAATAAGGGGAAACGATTTTTTTTTTTGTAGTGTAAAGAGTCAAATACAGACATCAAACACAATTAAACAAAATTCAATTGTTTCTAATGAGTTCAATCAAATTGTTTCTCACTTTAAAAATTGGAGAACACTTCTTTCTCACTCGGAAGACACTTTCAACACTTCAGAAGAAGTGACTGCATTGACAGAAAGAACCTGAGAGAAACGCATATGGAAATGAAATAAGCGAACACCGTCACATCACACTGACTTAGAGCCTATTCTTTCGCACACTGGGCTGATTTACTATTCTAATCGCTGAGAGTGTGCGTTCAGCAAATATCAGAGCTGCATGTGTAGCAGGCTTCATTTTCCCCTGCGCTGACCTTGGATTAACCCTTCACCTTTCACTCTACGGCTAATTAAATCCAGTGACATTTCAGTGAGACACTCTCTGCTGAAATATTTAGTGAGGGTCTTAAATTCCTTCATACTTGTCCCAGCCCTTATGCCTAACTCCCCATCATACATCTGCTTCAGGGTCACAATATTTTGTCAAAAAAACTGTTCCTGCCATGGTAACATCATAAACCCGTCCCTCACCCAACTCTTCAAGGAGTTTATAAGAATCCAGCTGTAAAAGTTGGCCAGCGGCTCTGTGAGCTGGTTGTTTTATGTGTGGTAGTTAACCTTTTCTCCCCCTTTCTTTCTTCACCACTCCCACTCCAAAACCACTCGTTTAAAAATATTTACAAAGTAATTTAACATTTATTTAGCCATCAAAGAGGAAATTGAAGTTGAGCTCAAGTTGACTTTTCTTACTACCATACTGCTTTTTAAGGTTGAAACTGTCCCTCCCCCCAACCCCCCTTTTTACCATCTAGGTAAGCTCAGCTGAAATCAAGAGGTCTTTTTTCATCCTGCTCTCATTTCCCCTTCACTTCCCCGAGTTCCTTTTGAATTCGGCGAGAGCCCCATATATAGGAAAAACTCAGAGGCGTTGATGGGAAAGGGAGCAGGCCTGGGAAGAACAAATCATTCCAGCACACTTAATCTCCATTTTACTGAAACCCACTTAACTCCACTTGAAATGGGGTGAAGTCATTCCTTTTATTCTTTTCTTCAAATTTAAGTTACCCAAGCAGCGGTCCCCAATGCTTTTGGCACCAGGGACCAGTTTTGTGGAAGATAATTTTTTTTTTTTTCTCTCTTCCAGCAGGAAGATAATTTTTTTCCACGGACCAAGGAGATGGGGGATGGTTTCGGGATGCTTCAAGCACATTACATATATTGTGCACTTTATTTCTATTTTGATTACATCATCTTCACCTTAGATTATCAGGCATTAGATACCAGAGGTTGAGGACCCCTAACCTAAGGTATCTGTTTCTCCATTACTTCTAATGTGCCCCTGCCCCTGCCCCCACTGGTTTGGGCACTTGTGTGGAAATCCCATTCATCCTCAAGTTTTAGATAAGGTTGAGTGAGGTTACGTCACTCACAGTGCACAGAATTGACACATGGAACTCTACATCTTCCAGAGAAAGGAAGATTTTTAAGTGTGTGTATGTTTTCTTAAATACAATCAAACTTGTTAGGCAAAGAGAGAAACCCCCGAATCCAAGAAACAGTCACTCAACGTTTACCGGAACTATCTTATGTTAGAGTCTTTGAAAGAATATAAATATAGGAATGGTAATTATATGACATTTGACAAGTTAGATGCCTTTGAGCAAAATTCAGTTGGAGGTTTTGATCAAATTATCACTTAGGCTAATTCAGCTCAGGACAAACACGGACTGTGGGTAATTAAATAGTTCCTGGTGAAAGAAGCTTGGATGGTTGGAACTGCATATTTAAGTCAAAAGTGGAGTTAGGCTGCCTTTGGGCAAACACACACAGGGTCTGCGCAGAGGCTGGCCAGCTAAGATGTGTGTGTGTTAGTAGATTGAACAGATGGTTCAGTGTAGATGATTCTGAGTAGACTGAACAGATGACCCAGACACATATCACTAGTGAGGTCCATGAGCTTGTCTTGGGACCTTCCCATCTTGTCATTTCTTGCTTTCTCCCTTGCTTAGAAGCACAATGCTCAATACCTAATACAGATGCTCAGTGTATGTGTTCTTTGCCAATGACTTGATTTTATCCCTTTCATTTATAATTGATAATAATTAGTAACGTATTATCTCAAGAACTGTGTAACTACATCTAAAATCTGGAGAGCTGTAGTATCTTGAAACTGGTCACCATACCCAGCAAAGTAACAACTCAGCTCAGACTAAAAAAAAAAAAAAAAAAATCCCCCTCTTTCACACTGGGGGTAATAACATCAGAGTTCTTAACCATAAAATGACAGAGTCACAGCATGCTCGCAACGGAGATGGTTATCAGTCAACATTTAAAAGGTTTTTTCATGCACTCTGCAGTTTGGAATTTCCCCTTCTCCCACCACCTTGCTGTCAAGAGGAGCTACACATGTGGGTCAGCTCTGTAAAGGGCCACACAAGTAAATCTGAGATTACCCTGGAAATTCCCTCCCATGGGTGTGGTGGTACAGTGGAATGACAGGTAATTTTATGGGGTAAATGACTTTCAATATAACAAATATTCTAAACAAGACCAAAAAATAGCACTAAAAAAAAAATAGAAAAAATAGCATTAACACTGTGTTTTTCTCAAGGCTTCTTATATTTCAGGCAGTGGTAAATGTATGGAGAAGGCATGTCAACGCTTCTCATTTATTGATTGAAAAAACAAAGAGTTTCCTGTGTGTTAGTGGGATCCCACGTAGGTGGTTGAGCTCATGAAGAAAGAGAGGACAGAGTGAGAAAGGAAGAAATCAAGGTCAAGGTATCCAGGAACTCCAACATTTAATTGTTGGAGCGTGAAAGATAAGGTTGAAAATGGGTCTCCTAGAGGCGGTCAGAGGAGTAGGAGAAAATTTAGGAGCACATGGGGGTCTAGAAACCTAGAGAAGAAAGGGTTTCAAGAAGGTTAGAGTGGACAATACTCCTGAATTCTGTGTAAGGTCAAATAAAATAAGCAAAAGAAAAAAACTATTTAGCATATTATGGACTTAGTTCTATCTCTCCAAATTCAAATGTTGAAGCCCTACTGTCTCATTAACTGTTTTTGGAGACAGAACCTTGAAAGAGGTAATTAATGTTAAATGAGGTCATGAGGTTGGGACCTCATTCAATACGCCTGGTGTCTGTATAAGAAGAAAATGAGAGTCCAGAGATGCATGTACAGAGGAAAATCCTTGTGGGGACACGGGGAGAAGGTGACCATCTGCAAGTCAGGGAGAGAGGCCTCGTGAGAAAACAAACCTGCTGGTACCTTGATCTTGGACTTCCATCCTCCAAAACTGTAAAAAAATAAATTTCTGTTGTTTAAACTGCTTAGCTGTTTCATTATGGCAGTCCTAGCCAACTAATACAAGCAACAAGGGTCTTAGATTACTGATGACAAAGTTGTTATGGGGAGAGATGGAGATGAAAAAGTAGATTGGAGCATGTTGAGAAATAAGCAGGAGATGAGTAAAGAGAGACAGGGAGCAAAGTTAACTCTCTTAAGAAACTTGAATGTGAAGGAGAAAACCAGAGACAGGATGAGCAACTGCAGAAATGTGGGGTTTCAGGATTATTAGGATTAAACTTGAAAAGCAGCAAATAATGAATGAGATCATCTATGCAAAAGCCACATTAAAAAGACAAACCATCTCTCAGAGTAAAGAGCAGAATTAGAAAACAGTCATAACAGCAACAATAAATAATGTAACACTAAATAGCAACAATAAATAATAAAAAATAATGATAAACCAATAATAGTATCACTTATCAAGCAACTCATATAAGCCAAGTTATGAGGGTCATGCTTTATAGATTTTACATAGTTTTAGCTTCATAGCACAGTGCCTGCCACCTACCAGGTTCAATACACTTTTTCTGACTCAGTAAAAAAGACTCTACAAAATAGATATTATTATTCCCAAGTTATTCCCCATTTATATATGAAGAAATTAAGACTCACATAGTTTCAACAACTTATTCAAGGTTTATGTGGCCCTAAAGTCTAGTCAATAATGTAGACACAGCCAAAGGAAGATGCCCTAAATGAAACCACAAAAAGAGAGGTTAGAAAGGTAAAAACTGAGCTCACTTTTATTCTGCTGTCCAGAAGAGAGAATACAGGTCAGTAGTGCTATTGGCTTGGAGAGAACTACCAGACCTTCAGGAAAGGTGTGGGAGGCTTCAGGCTGCTGGTGATTAAGGTCATTCCACCATGCACCCCCTACCTGGGATCTGGAGACCAGACTGTAGACCTTGTAGACATCTGTAAGAACTCTCAGGAGGAGGGGAAACAATTGGAGGATTTTAAGAAGAGGAATTTTATCATCTCATAAAAGCTTTCTAGGGCTGCCACAGCAAAATATCACAGACTGGATGGCATAAACAACAGAAATTTATTTTCTTATAGTTTTGGAGGCTGGACATCCAAAGTCAAGGTGCCAATAGAGTTGTCCACTCCTGAGACCTCTGTCCCTGGAGGCAGCCTTCCTGCTGTGTCTTCACATGGTCATCCCTCAGTCTGGGTATCAGCTGTGTCCTAATCTTGTCTTCTTAGAAGGACACCAGTTGCACTGGATTACGGCCAACTCTCGTGACTGTGTTTTAACCGAATTACCTCTATCAGGACCCTGTATCCAAACACATGAATTTTCTGATGTACTGAGGATTAGGGCTTCAACATATGAATTTCAAGGGGACACAGTTTAGTTCATAACACTTCACTTGGAATTTTTGACATGAACGTTTAACATCATGGAATTATTAACATGGAATTTTTAGTGGGTGCTGTGCTGAGAATAGATTTTAATGCTACATGGATGCAAGAGTGCAACTGTGTGTGTGCTCAGCCGCTCAGTCGTCTGACTCTTTGCAGTCCCGTGGACTGTAGCTCACCAGGCTCCTCTGTCCATGGGGTTTTCCAGGCAACATTACTGGAGTGGGCTGCCATTTCCTACTCAAGGAGATCTCTTGGACCCAGGGATTGAACCTGAATCTTTTGTGCCTCCTATGTTGCAAGCAGATTCTTTACCACTGTGCCACCTGGGAAGCCCAAGAGTACAAGAGGGGAGAGCAATGGAGGTGGCTCCCAAGGTGACCGAGGTGATAATATGAATTTGCAGTTGGGAAATATTTTTAAAGCTGGGCTGAAAAAAGTTGCTCTTGAATTGAATACAGGCTACATAAGAAAGAAGTCCAAGAATAACTCCAGGGTTTTTGGCCTGAGGATGGATGAAAGGATGGAGCTGCAATTACCAGAGATGGGCAGATTATGGAAAAAGCAAATTAGGATGAGAGGATAGGAATTATGTTTAGGACATATTAAGTGTGAGATGTTAATTAGACATGTAAATAGAGATGTCAAGTAGGCATTTGAACATGAGTATGAAATTTGCAGGAGAGGTGCGAACTAGAGACATAAATTCTGGAGTCAGTATTATATGAACATATTTTATTGTATTATAAGATAGTTTTGTTTTTTTAAAGAGGCTGTATGAAACTGCTATGGGGAAGGATAGAAAAAAAGTCCAAGGGTTGAGCTCCAGAGCACAACAATGATAAGAGGCCAAATGCATGAGGAAGAACAAGCGAAAGAAACAAAGACTGAATGACCAGGGAGGTAAGAGGAAACCCAGAAGCCTACAGTGCCTGGAAGCCAGGTGATGTCATAGTTTCCAGAGCAGAGAGAGTGTTTGCCAAATGCTATGGATAGTCCAGTAAGACGAGGACTGAGATCTGAGCACTAGATTCAGCAGTGTGGAGGTCAATGGTGACTCTGAATATTTGTCTGCTTGGTGTGAGTCAGTGCATAAAAGCTTAATTATATCTGGAGAGCTGGAAAGTTGAGTTTGTGGATCAAACTGTAGAGAGGACAGTGCCAAAGAAAATGTAACCCTCATGGCCTGCCTGCGTGTCCAGCTGCTTCTTTAGTAATCCACTGCCTCTTTCCAAAATCAAACCACAATTTTTCTACGTCTCAATGATGAGATTGGGGATGAGTTAACACTTGGTCTTTTAAGGTCTCTGAAATCTCTTCAGACCTCAAATTTTTGTTTCTGTTGTCATTAAATGCTACTACAGTGCTCGGCACATGTTAGACAGCCACTAAATATCAAATGAATGGTTTAAAACAGGAATGCTGTTGGGTACGTAGGTATCAGTCAACTAGTTTCCTTCCTTTACCTTGTGCTAATCTGAACCCCAACAAGAGACTCAAGATGAGATCTCCCAAAGGGACATGTCTCTGGCAGAAGGATAGGGAAGGAAGCAGAAGAGGTTGGAAGAGTCAAGACCTTGGAGAAGAGGAAGGAGGAAGGATGATGGAGGAGAAGGATCTCAGACTGCAGTGCAGTTTTAAGGAAGTATTGGCAAATTTATTGGGGAGGCCTCGAGCCACAAAAGGGTTCCTCAAGCCACAAAGAACCTACCTGCCAGTGCAGGAGACTTAAGAGACTCGGGGTTCAATCCCTGGATCAGGAAGACATGACTGAAATGACAGCATGCACGCACACATGAGCCACAAATGTCCATCTGAAGAGTCCCTGCCTTCCAGGAAAGGATTCGTGTAATAACCCTGCCTCACTCACTCACTGCCCTGGGAGCAGCCCATGGGAACAAGGTCTTGGTGCCAAAGTAGTGATGCATTTCTGAGTGCAGGAGCTGGGGCTGTTGGTCAATTATGCCCCCTGTAGCTAAGACCTGAGAGGCAGTTTTCACAGCCACTTCATGTCTCATGTTTATTTTCAGCTTCCTACTCAATATTTTATAAAAATGAGTGCATACCAATAAAACTCCAAAGGAAATAGAAAAAAAAATTGTCTTTTTCAGAGTCTCTAGTCAACTATCACAATATTACTGTGTTAAATGTCAAGCAATGACAACAAACCACTCTTTAGGCAACTTAGAATTGGTATACAATTAATCTTTGGTCATAAACGTCTAAAATATTATCACTATCTCATTAAGTACTGATTTTATATCTTTGATAGAAGACAAGGTAAATAGAAGCCACTGGGATTATGAGTGGCTCAGATGGTAAAGAATCTGCCCGCAATGTGAGAGATCCAGGTTCAATCCCTGGGTCAGGAAGATCCCTTGGAGAAGGAAATGACTTCCCACACCAGCGTTCTTGCCTGGAGAATTCCATGAACAGAGAAGCCTGGTGAGTTACAGTCCATGGGATTCTAAAGAGTCAGACACGGCTGAATGACTAACACTAACTAACAAGGTAAATGAAAAAACAAAGAACATGCTCTCTCTTCTGCTTCCCATTTTTCCTGTTAGTTACCAGCCTTGAATTAGCTCAGACCCCAGCTTGCCTCCTCCTCTTGCTTTCCAGCCGTCTCCACACTAAGAAGTTCCTATCAAGGTTACCCCTTGGATGGCTGCTCAGCATCCACCCCAGAAAGTCAAACAAAGCCCACTGTTCTGAATCCATGTTTTAAACGAAACCTTCCACCCACAAATGCACCTTTGTGCTATTATAAGATGTGATTCAGCAACCATGTACTAAGAACTTATTTCTTGTAAGATTGGAATTGATGAATCAAAAGTTAATGATTTTTTTTTCAAATAAAGGGAAGTCTGAAAGAGAACATCTGACCTGCTTTCCTCAGCACTGTGTGCTAAGATTTTGTAATATAATGTATTTGTTTTCCAAAGAAGTAAAATGAGTCATGGGACAAAGAATGATTTTACTTTCACATTTTCTTGTCAGTCAATATCCAAGTCAGAAATCATATGTTAGGTTTTCCGCTCCTGCCCTACCCTCCGTCACTGCCCTGAGATGGCATTACCTCTACAGGCTGAGTGCGTCAATACCCGAGAATCACGCAGTGTGCACGAGAGGACAAATAATCACACTTTTGAAACTGAATATTGATTCTTCAGAGGCCTGTCGAATTAGACATACCATTTCACTTGAATGAAGTGAATTTTTTTTCAGTGTTGCAAGAGGGAAAATATCGGTACAGGATGGATTTCCCTGCTGATAGCTCAGCAGGTAGAGAGAATCCGCCTGCAGTGTAGGAAATGTAGGAGATGCAGGTTCAATCCCTGGGTCAGGAAGATCCCCTGGAGGAGGAAATGACAACCCACTCGAGTATTCCTGCCTGAAAAAATCCCACAGGCAGAGGAGCCTGGGAGACTACAGTCCGTGGGGTTGCAAAGAGTCAAACATAACTGAGCAAGCAAGCAGGTAAGCAAGCAATGACTTAATGAGAACTTCTGTTTTTAATTTCCCAGTAACCGTGTTAGGCCCTGCTTTTGTCGTTCTCCCCAGGATTATCTATGCATTTAGGATTTAAGGTGGGAGGGAAAAGGATTACAGATCGAGAAAAACTGGGTTTTTCTGGTTTTCAAGGGTGAAGGAATTTAGGAATTAATAATTATATAATGGACTTTGTAATTTTCCTTTTTTATCTAAGAATTGAAAGCTCAACGGCCCCTATCCATGTAGCCCTGACACCAACATCTATGTCTCGAGATGAAACAAAACAAAGCCTCACTTACCTTACTGAAAGTGTTTCTTTAGTTTTAATTATTCAATGTTTAGAAGTTGAACAATTCAGAGGAGTTAAAACAATTTTCTCAGGTCTTCAAAAGACCATCCGTATTTTGGAGCCTCAAGGTCCTCCGTGCTACGAAGGTCCCTAAGATGTATCACCTATGAGTTTTTTCAATACAGAAATCATCAAAATACAGCTTACTGATAGAAATCTTTCACAGAGAGTTTGAAAATGGCTACTCTAAATTGTGGTGATTAGATCTTAAACTGTATTCTGTAAAAGACATGAGAGAAAACTACTATACAGAGATACATGAAAACTGAAAAGAAATCTGTCAGTTTTATTCATCTAATATTGATAAATGATCGGATTTAAAGTGTAGTCTTTTGTCGGTGACACTAGTGAATTGGTTCACACCCTTATTTAGTTTGGCCGCACTTACTGAAATCCTATGGGTAGAATCAAACGCGGACTTCCTGCACAAATGAATATTTGTACAATCTTTCATCTGGCTTACAAAGACCTCAGAAAGGGAGATTATACAAGTTTTGTTCCAGAAAGTTATTTCCCTATTTTTTTCTCCTTTTCAGTGATTCTTATTTCCTTAAAAGTTTTTGTTTGTTTTTTTTGCTTTCTAGCAAACGTACTTGAGTATCTTGATTAAACAGCTTCTCCACCAACTTCCCAGGCTGCCATCACATCATCATCATTGGATTAGGATTTACTCAAAGATCTTATATCCCAAACATATACAACCTGAAAGGCTTTCTTTTTATTAACTCATGTAATAAATTATCAAGTGTCTAACTCGGGCGAGGCCCACACTGGTGCCTGGAGAAGTCTCTGTGGATGGTCTCCCGGGGTAGTGGCACATGGCCTGGAGCTATGCGGGCAGGACACACCTTCTCTGTGCTTTCAACTTGGAGTTCATCTCTCTTGTTTGCTTGATCTTCACGTTGTGAGCAGAGAAAAAAAGGCTGTGGTGGTGGGGTGTTTGGGGGGTAGGTAGGAAGGGCTGCCTCTTTCTTCAGGACTGAAGGAAAAATAGGGAGAACAAGGAAACTTTTCCTAGAAATCCGGCAGAGCTTTCCCCTGTTTTTCCACTAGCCAAGGTGTGATTCTAGGACCACTGCTAAAACTAGCACTAATGAAAGAAGGGGACCAAATTGTTTGACTCAGACTAGCCATTTCACAAAGAGTAGATACTGAGAAATCAACCAGAAGAGCTACAGCAGACATGTAAACAAATCATAAAGTATAAGATGTAAAGTGCTGAACCATTAAAGTGATGTAACTAAAGTGTTTTGGTATTAAACCTGGAGAACTTATTTCCCATCGGGGGATTAAGAAAGAAAAGACTTCTGAATTGAAGATTGGAATCAGGAACAAGAGAATGAAAGACATCATTTTGACTTGCCAGTCAAGAAAACAGCAGTGGGAAAGAAAGGGGCCTGCAAGAGGTTACAAGACACACCTGGCTGGGATAAGAGAGGTACATCGGTTAGATTTTGCTATGATAACAAATAAGCCCCAAGTCTCAGAAGTTTATAACCACAAGAAGTTCTGTCTTGCTCACAGATCTTCCGCTTGTCTGCAGCTCTGTCTGCTGCTGCTTCAGGTATCTTCTCCTGGGAACCAGGCTAAAGGACCATCCCCTACCTGGGACATGCTCTTCTCGTGGCTGAGAGCGGAAACCCCTGTCTATGGGGAAGTTTCTAGGGGCCCGACAGGCTAGGGGATGTTGGGGTGCTCCCTGGAGAGGCAACGGAAGTTGCATCGTCTTATGCCTTCTACCAAAGAGTCAAACACAACTGAGCGACTAACACACACATACGCACACACATGCACACACACACACACACATGCCTCCTATCACTGAGAGGCACAAGATCTGGTAGAAATCGCTGGACACGGCAGGTAGCACATGTCACAGCCAGGGTGCTGTTCTAATCGATCTAGTGAGTTTTGCCAGGGGTTGAAAACAAGAGAAGGGTCTGTTACATGTCCTGACAACTATTAATGCATAAACTGCGCTAGAATTTGGGTGTTTTGATCTAGCAGATCAGATGGTGAGTCTGACATGCTGGATGAGGAATCTGAAAGCCTAGATAGGAGACTCATTCTGAAGACCTATTAGATGAATAACTAAGATGAATAGCTATGTCTTCTTCTGCAAACTAATTCTTGAGTTGGCCAAAAGGTTCATTTGGGTTTTTCCATTCACAATGGGAAAACTGAGTGAACGTTTTGGCCTATCTATACTAATCTTCTTGTGGAAAACAGCTCCTGGCTTGCTCCTGGTAAAGAATGAACATTTGATCATGAAAACCAAATTACCACCAGTCAGAATGTAATCACCTCCATAAAATAATGGCCTCTCCTGCTCCCTTCCAAATCTCATACAAATAACTCACGTTGGCAAATTCTAACCTGGAGCAATACAAAATAAAGGTCTCGGTTCAGTTCAGTTCAGTGTCTCAGTTGCGTCTGACTCTTGGCTGTGTCTATGGACTGAAGCATGCCAGGCCTCCCTGTGCATCACCAACTCCCGGAGTTTACTCAAACTCATGTCCATTGAGCTGGTGATGCCATCCAACCATCTCATCCTCTGTATTAGACCTTGCTTCCATTGCCAGTCACATCCACAACTGGGTGTTGTTTTTGCTTTGGCTCCATTTCTTCATTCTTTCTAGAGTTATTTCTCCACTGTTCTCCAGTAGCATATTGAGCACCTACCAACCTGGGGAGTTCATCTTTCAGTGTCCTATCTTTTTGCCTTTTCACACTGTTCATGGGATTCTCAAGGCAAGAATACTGAAGTGGTTTGCCATTCCCTTCTCCAGTGGACCACATTTTGTAGGAACTCTCCACCATGACCCATCTGTCTTGGGTGGCCCTACACGGCATGGCTCATAGTTTCATTGAGTTAGACAAGGCTGTGGTCCATGTGATTAGATTGGTTAGTTTTCTGTGATCCCAGGGTTCTCTGCAATGCAGAGGCCCTAGGAGGGATGGTGGTAATGCCAGATTGGGAAAGGGAAATGACATTGGAGAGATAGGTAGTGACTCAATCAGAGACGGCCTTAAGTGCTGTACCGAGAAAAAAAAAAAAAGAAAGCAACAGAGAGTCTGCTAAGGATTTAGGGCAAAGAGTGGCATGAGCTGGGGTTACTCTGAAGCTCTTTCAAGTTCTATGTATACAGAAAGGTCACAAGGGGACCCAAGAACCATGACAGTTACTCCTTAATTGTGCTCTTTTGTGCCTGGCCCTAAAATATATCATTTTATTTAATCTTTAGACTTCAGTTCTTTTAATAGTTTATATAGTATCCTGGCAAGGTAGACTTTCTCATTCCTATTCTCAAGATCAGAAAATTGAGCACAGACAGGTCAAGGGACTTGCTCCTCTTCCCCCAGCCAAGCAGATGTGGAACCAGGTACCTAAGTAGGTTTTCCTGATTTCAGTGTCTGAACACCTCCACTCTGTATGACTGTCTCTACCTGTGGACTGAAGTGTGGAGATGGGAGCCCTACAGCCAGGAAAAGTCCAGGCTGACATCTCTTTGCTTTCATTCATTTATTTATTCTTTCATTCAACATGTCATTAGAGGTTACAGGTTAGGCAATTCAGAGGAGATTTGAAGGGTACTGTTTTAGCATGCCTTCAACTGTCAGTCTTCAGATGCTACATTTAACTTAGGTCCAGGTGAATCAAACTCAGTTATAAAAACTACTGATCTGATTGTCATTTGCTCTAATATTTAAACTCTAAGAGGGTGGGGTAGACCATGTCTACCATATCCCCAAGTGTCTGTGTATGTTAGTCTCTCATGACTCCTTGTGACCCCACCAGCCTCCTCTGTCCTTGGAATTCTCCAGGTGAGAATATTGAAGTGGGTTGCCATTCCCTTCTCCAAGGGATCTTCCAACCCACAGATTGAACCTGGGTCTCCTGCATTGCAGGCAGATTCTTTACCACCTGAGCCACCAGGGAAGCCCTCCAAGCATCTAGCACATAGCAATTTCTCAATAAAGATCTGATGAGTAAATGTGGGAGCACCTGAGGGACTGGCTGAATAAATGAGGAGAACCACAGAGAACTTACTTCTGTGGTGGTGAGAACTGGCCGGAGGTCACTCTCCTGCTGCTGAGACTTCTGTAAACGCAGAGCAGGAACTCTCCCTCACACACTATCAAAAGCCTAATAACTCTATTCCCGCCTCAGAGTCACTTCCAGCTAATCCCAAGCCAAAAGCAAAATGAAATGTCTAAAACAGACACCTAGTTACCACGTTATTCTCCCAATGATCAACTGCTAGAGATTTTCCACTTGACTCCAAAGTTTGGCATAATAGTTAGGGACTTTGGGAAGGTCGTGTACACACTGCTAGATTTATAGCTCAGTTGGCAAAGAATCTGCCTTCAATGCAGGAGACCTGGGTTCGATTCCTGGGTTGGGAAGATCCCCTGGAGAAGGAAATGGCCACCCACTCCAGTATACTTGCCTGGAAAATCCCATGGACAGGGGAGCCTAGCAGGCCACAGTCCATGGGGTCTAAAGAGTCAGACATGATTTAGCAAGTAAACCACTACCACGTACCCACCGCTAGATTTAAAATGGATAGCCAACAAGGACCTACTGTGTAGCACAGTGGAACTCTGCTCAAGGTTACGTGAAGCCTAGATGGGAGGCGGGTTTGGGGGAGAATGGAAATATGTATATGTATGGCCAAGTCTCTTCGCTGTTCACCTACAACTATCACCTGGGTCTCCCTCGTTGCAGTCAGATTCTTTCCCGTCTGAGCCACCAGGGAAGCCCGTTTTGTATTGGGGTATATAACCGTTTGTATATATACAAATGGTAAAGAATCTCACTGCAATGAGGGAGACCCAGGTTTGATCCCTGGGTCAGGAAGATTTCCTGGAGAAGGGATAGGCTACCCACTCCAGTATTCTTTCCTGGAGAATTCCTTAGGCAGAGGAGCCTGGTGGGCTACAGTCCATGTGGTCGCGAAGAGTTGGACACCACTGAGCGACTACAGCTTTCAATACAAAATGTTTTTGGTATTAAAAAAAAGTTTGGCAGAGGACCCACGGGAGAGAGGACCCATCAAAGGCCCCTTTGGGAGTCTGTCTTCAGCCCATCTTTCCATCACTTACCACCAGCTCAGCAACGCAATCCTCCGGACCCTACACTTCATCCATATGGGACTATTTGCAATTTCTTAAATACTCCAGGCCCTCCTCCATTTTTCCACCAGAACTCCCACTTACCCTTCAAGTCACAGCAGCTCAAAAATTGTCCTGACCATCACCTCATTTAGAGTAAGTCACGCCTTCTACTGAAATAAAGGACACCTTGTTTATAACTCTCTTCCCGTACTGCATTTGGATTAGGTATTTCCATGTCTATGGCTCCCCAGACGTAGAGAGAGCTCAGAACTGAGACTCTGTCTTCGCAAAGCTGGCTCCTAGAGAGGCGGCCAGCAGGTCACAGGTATTCAGCAACTGGTGGTTGGATGAATGAACTTATGGAGTGAACGGCTGGAGGCCTCTGCTTAGCCACCAGGCTTTGGTCCAAGCTTCTTTGCCTGGGTGTTCATGCTGGTTACAGACGGTTCCAGGGCCCTGTATCTGCCACTGCAAGCAAAGGAGAGACTGTTCCTGGATGCTCAGTGTATATGTTACATCTTTTCAGCCACAAAACCATCCTCTGCTGGTGCTAGTAACCTAGGGTGGTACGTTGGTGACCAGGCAGGAAATGATCCTCTGGGGTAAATCTGAGATGCTAGCCTTTGCATCAGCCTGACCCACTGTCACCCTGGCTTTGCTGTTTTGACTAAATGGCCTTGTTGTGCAGGATAATTTATGAAAACAGAAAACACACAGATGAAGACTCTGTGAAACTGGTGACCGCATGCCATTCCATCAAAGCGTCGTCTAAAAAGGGGGCAGAAAAGATGTTGCTGTTTTTAACGTCCAGCGACGTTGACGATATGACTAGACACAGTTCTCCCTTTCAGCTGAGAAATATCCCCCTGTCCTTTGTAGCCAGTGGAAGGATGACAGCAAACTTTCATCTTCCCCGACAAGATAACTCAGATGTTTTCCTCGGGGAAAGGCAGCTTGGCTCGGCTCAACGAGAACGTGGAGTGTAATAAAATCACTCCTGGGCCCCGCTCCTTACAGCCGCCCCTTTGAACACATGCTAGACACACAGGATATTCTTCATTAGACAAGGAGCACACTTATGATTCTTATTCCTAAAAGGCTCTTGAGTCCCAGAGCTCCGACGAGAGGCCATTTCTGCTCTATAATGAAGATCAAAAGAGCTCTTCTCAGGCCCCCAGATGGGACCCTAACCTACCTACTCCGGTCGACCTTCATGTCTCTTCTCTCTGAACTCTTAAAAGCTCTTCCTGCATGAAGCTTACCTCAGAACATCATGGATTCTCCTGAGTCATGTGCCCTCCTCTTATGATTCACACTGTTTCAGGTAGATTTAAAAATTCTGAAGGACAGAGGACCCACCATATGCTTCTTTGGTAACCCCGAGAGTGCCTAGCACAATGCTGAATACATACCTCATGCTCAATAAATAATCTGATCAAAACATTTCCAAGCACCAGATATGTAAAGGTTGTGTGGGAGAAGATTAATCATATTATGTCAGCTTCTTTTTAGGCAACTTCATAAGTAGGTATCACCAATTTATAACTTCACAGAGTCTCTTTAGGAGACCTAAATAACAAACAATGTTCCATGATCAATGACTCATACAATTTTCTGTCAACCTGAAGTTGGTACCCTAGCTTTGCTAACATGACATTGTTTTTAACAGGATTAAAGCAGCATCACATAAATAAAACTTAGAAGGATTGGAATCAATTAATTTTGCACAGAACCACAACATATTATTTAAGGAAATCAGGAATACTTGAGGTTCTTGTGCTGAAGGCCAAATTACCATGTTTTCCCACAAAAGTCTTACTCTCTGGCTTTCTCAGACATATAATATTGAGGGGATGGAGGGTATTATGTTTCCCTATTTATTGCATGTTTTATTGTTTATCTCCAATTTAAATTTTCTTTCCCTGGATTCCTACAGAATTTTATCTGTACCAACAATAGAGTAAGTAATCCGTACACGCTTCCATGCCTTCTATAAATATATGCATGTCATTTGCTCTACAGAGGTCCTTAGTGACAGAACTAATGATAATAAGGATGATGATGATACAATGTAAGATAGCATTTATTATACTGTTACTGTGTGCCATGCTTTAGTGAGTTTCATTGATTCAACTTCATTTAATCACCATGCACTCAGCTTTGCACGTCCATTAGGCCTAACAGTACTAAAATAAAATTATCTGTGAAATCAACAAATGGTAAGTAACTTAAATTATTTATTTTCCCTTCGAGTAACCTGGGAACATGGGCAGATTTGTTTGAGATCCAAATACATGACTGGCTTTTTGCCTTTAAAATTTTCAGAAGCCTCTTCCATCATGCCCTAAGGGCCAGATCTTCTGAAGGTATGTTTTCCTCCAAGTCCCACAGTAGCTACCTAACAGGTTCTCAGAAAATGCCCTTAACTTACATATTCCACAGCAACAATTACGAAAAGTGACTTGGCATAAGCAATAATGATCTCCTGAGGACACTGCTAAGGCCTGTAGACAGTGAACATGCTACCACTTCAAACCTATAAGCATCAAGAAGATCATGAGGGATGTGAGTATACATATATTGGGTTGGCCATAATATTCCTTTGGGTTTTCCCATATCTTACAAAACCCTGAATGAACTTTCTGGCTTACATGTTTCAAGTAAGCCCTGTGATGAGTTTGAGAGGTCCCTGGATGTTTCTAACTAACTTGACTGTATCTTTGTAACAAATTCAGGGAGATAATGAAGGACAGGGAAGCCTGGTGTGGTGCAGTCCAAGGGGTTCAAAGAGTCGGACATGACTGAACGACAACAACAAATTCTAGTCAATTTAAAATGTTCTAAAATGCCTGGGTCTAAAATGCCTTTTAATACCATGAAAATAGTAAAAGAGAAATTGTGTGTGTTATTCTAACACTCTAAAAGGCTTAAAAATAAATTGCAAATATCTGAAAGAAACTCCCACTCTTAGGGAAATTACTAACTTGTGAGTAATGTGAAGACATTCTCAATAGCTTCCTAGCTGCATATCCCATTGCCTTGACTGTTTACTCTTTAATTAAAGTGAGTCCATCCTTTATCTCTCATGAACACCCAAATACACACAATGGCTGGACAAAAATAATCACTCTCCCTACTCCCCTTTCTGCCCCACGCCTCCTCCCTTCTAGCACATCTTCGTGGGGTTAGAGTCTCCTGAACCAATGGAGGTTGGGAGAGAGGGGTGGGGGGAAAGGAAGCCAGGGAACCATGGCAACTGTGAGCTCCTTTGCTATCCTGGAAAATTCTGAAATGGCCTATCTTTGTAACAATCTATGGAATTTGCCTCAAAAAGAAAGTTGGAGAGTTTCCTCCTTTTCTGCTGAGGGGAATCTTAGATCCTGGCCTCAGAGTTTGTTTCTTCTTGGTGATGGGCGGGAAGTCAAGTGGCTCAATTCCCAAACCTTCTGGATTTATGTGAAAGTTCTCAGCCTGTACCCAGGCCTTTTTCTCTGCCAAGTGGTGCAATGAAACTTGTGAGAACAGGTTTTTTTTTTGCGAGGTAGCTGATGCATCTGCACCCATTTCTGGCAGAAAACCAAAGTAAAAAAGATTTGGAGAAAAACTTACAAATATTGAAAGGGGCTTGACAGGAATTTGCTCTAGAAATTTAATGACTGCTCAAGGGAATGTGATTCTTCTTTGAAAGAATCTGGTTTGAAAGAACCTTGAAATCACCAAGGTTCGCTTTCACTACCATCTGGGCAGGGCTGGGGGAAGGTGGTGTGTAGTGAACGCCCAGGTGTCCTTTCCAACGAAACCAAAACTAGCTTCCCTGTTTCTTAGAAGCTCAAAAATATAATAACAACTACCTTTATCTAAGCTGTTTCTCTCCAATCATGGCGCTTGCAAGTAGCTATAATTCAGCTTAACCTGCCAGGACTTAGGCAAACCACATTTATTTAGATGAATTATAAGACTTTTACTAATTCAACATGATCAGCATGTAGTCAAGGAAGTCTTTTTCAACAATGACATTCTACAATAATAAAGCCTTAAAACTGTATAAGCTCTAGAGATTTCTAAGGCCTTTGACAAGAGTTATCACTTTTAACCCTAGGAGAGAATTGTTCCAACTGTCCAGTAAATTCATTGATTCTAATACCTCAGTTAAAGAAATATTTTCTGTTTCCCATCCTTTCTCTCTGATAAGAAAAAGAATCAAGAGGGAATTATGTATTCTTGTCTTTTATTCAGCAATGCATGGGGACACAGCTAGCTGCTCCATCTCCTAAGCACTGGGGTCTCAACCAGCCCTTGGTGGTGTCAACGGAATCAGTTTTAACTTTTGCTTCCCCTCCACTCAGACTCAAGGACAGTCAGTCACCGAGAAGCTGGGCAATCCCCATCGTCCTCTTCTTGGTTCTGCTGTAAGAAGCCCACCGTTATCCAACACACACTTGGTGGAGAATCCAAGCAAGCCTCAAGATCACCAACCAATAAGTTAATAAAGACTTATAAAGTGCTTTACTGATTACCTCATTGAACTCTTAAAACAATGCTTTGAGGCAGATACTATTACTTGTCACTTTACAGACAAAAAGTCAGAATTTTAATGAGATTTAAAGTAAAGTGCACAGAATCATATAGAACTTGGACTGAATCCATGTCTCACAGCTCTTTGCCGTTGGGATAAATCCACCACATCCTTCCTCTTCAGAGCACATTCTGGGGACCAGCAGCAATTGCATTACCTGGGAGTTTGTTAGCAATGCAGAGTCTTAGGCCTTCTCCAGAACTGCTGAATCTGCATTCTGTCTAGATCTCGGGTAGTCTGCATGCACATTAAAATGTAAGAACCACTGCTCCACAGCATGACTGTCTCCAACCAGGAGAGAGTTCAGCTGAAGTTCAGGGGAAGTTCAGCTGGAGCTCCAAAAGCCGAGTAACCAAACGAGAGGGATGTGTCCTTAGGAGGAACATTATGGCCAGCTCGTGCTAATGCTGTATTACTCATTTGTAGCTAATTCCAAGATTTAAATCTCTCCAGCTTTTCTAAGTCTAGTGAAACAGAATCTCCCTTTCTGTGGGGCAGGCACATCTCTGCTCAATGCCTCTGCTCTGGGGTGGGGGTGGGAGCTGGGGGAGGATGGAAAGCATCATTTTCATGTGAATCTTTTTGAAGACTCCAATGGAAAGAGGCTCTCCTATTAATGATGGAGTCCTAGCTGATGTCAATTTCAAGAAAACCTGGTTAGTTTGAATGCTATTGAAGATATTTATAGATAAGCAATGTCGATTTCTGTTTGATTGAAAGTCAACTGGTAGTTTCAGGGAGTGGGAAAGGGTTGGAGGGAGAGGAAGAGTCCCGGGAGTCAAGGAGGAAAGCTGCCTCTGACTTCAGTCCCTTGCTCACTGAGCATCTCCTACAAGACAGAGCTGAGTAGGCCACTTAGGGCCCGCCTTTGTATGAGTGTGTGTGTTTGTCCCTCAGTCATGTGCGACTCTTTGTGACCTCATGGACCATAGCCTGACAAAATTCTCTGTCCATGGAATTCTCCAGGCAAGGATACTGGAATGGATTGCCATTACCTTCTCCAGGGGATCTTCCTGACCCAGGGATCGAACCTAAGTCTCCTGCATTGCAAGTGGATTCTTTACCATCTGAGCCACTGGGGAAGCCCCAGGGCCCACCTTTAAGGTGTCATAATCCAAACAAAAATGTTTCTGGGGACCTCCCTGGTGGCCTAGCGGTTGAGGGTTCGCCTCCCAACCCAGAGGATGCAGGCTAAATTCCCTGGGGAGTTGGGATCCCATACTTATTTTTTTTTCCCTCAAGGCCCAAGAGCCAAAAGCAAGGAGCAGAACCAACATCATAACAAATCCAGTAAATCTCAAAATTGTCCACATCAAAAAAAGAAGAAATCTTAATTTCAAAAAAGTTTCTGGATTCTTTTCACCTTTTATCCTTCCCATGTTTCCAAAGAAGTGGTCAGGATATCAAACAGCATGATTTCAGAGACTGGGAAAATTCCAGTTATCCAAAATGCACCTCATGCCCCTGCCATCACCTGTCCTCCAATTCCAGGAATTCTACTAATTCGTATTTCTGCTCAAGGTTATTTTTTCATTTCTCGCAATTGGAATAGTCCTCCTTTTCTCGACGTTGGCCTGGGTGTTGGGACAGCTAGAAGATTCAAAATGGCCTTAGTTATATGGATGCTAGTTGTGTTGGTGGCTATGTGGGAGCTTCACTGGAATATTATCTGGGAGCCTCTGTTCTCTTCCATGCGGGCTTGTCTACGTGTCTGCTTGGGCTTCTTCACAGCATGGTTGTTAGAGTCTAAGAAGGACCCTTCCAGAAAGTAAAGGCAAGTAAAAGTTAAGACCTTGCCTTGGAGGTACACAGTGTAATTATGAAATATTACACTAATCAAAAGAGGTCACTTCCTAATCCAAAGAGGGTAGAGAGGGAAATAAGCTTCACCCCTTTATGAGAGGGTGGCAAGATGCTAAAGCAAGAGGGCTGTAAAATGAGAGACATGGTGTAGACACCTCAAAAACATAACCTATCACGGTCCATTTTAAAAGTCCCCTTGCATGACTCGAACTGTTTAACACAGCAGGAAAGACCGTTATAAGAACAACACATTTTGAAAGCAAAGCAACAGCAGGAAAAACATCATGATGTCACTGTAAGAAAATAGAGAGTGGAAGGCCTGAGATTTGGAGAGCTCTCAAATGAGTTCTAGAAGTACATTCTTGCTCAACAGATCCAACACATCCCCAATCAGTGCATGGCATAAAGAAAAGTCAGGGTTCATTTTCACTACTTGACAAAAACAGTCAGTTGGGACCGCCAACTAATGGAGCACCGCACGCGTATGACCCTGCGGCGATACATGGTATGTGCTCCCTACTCCTAGCACCAGACGGGGTACAGTGGGTGGCACTTGTATACTTAGATGTATGTTTGAAATGAGAATCCTATTAGAATGAAGCTCCCCAAAGTCCACCCAGTCACATATTCCTGAGAGTCCTAGGAAGTTGGCCTAAATCTATCAAGAGTTTAACAAACACTTTAATCATTTAAGGAATCATGGCTCGTCTTGCTACAATGCTTCAAAAAGGAATGGTTAGTAGAACCTGATCTAGGATGAGGTACAGATCATTATTTGGGGGGAAGGAGTCATAGTAGCAAGATCAAATTAAAACCAGAGGCTACGGGGTGTTCAGAGGAAGAAGGCAGAACCTTGAGGAAGTTATCCAGGCATGTGACTCCCAATTGCCTACCTCCTATCGTTACTACCTAGCGTAGAACCAGAAGCTTTGTTGGATGATCTGAACCTGGACAAAAGTAATATTTTCAAGCATCTTATTATAATAAACTCTGGCAAGAGCAGAGCTGGCACTCTGTGCAGTAATCTGAACATTTTTCATCAGAGTACAAGACTATATAGGATTTGTCTGTTGGCAAAATACAAAATTTATTCATTTTTTAAAATAAAAATGTACTTAATTACGTAATGTCTTATGGTAAGCATTCTTCCAAACTAGCGAAATGCTCCATGTCTCCAGATTCGTGGATAGGGTTTGTGTGTGCACGCTCAGTTGCTCAGTTGTGTTTGATTCTTTGCAACCCCATGGACTGTAGCCTGCCAGGCTCCTCTGTCTGTGGGATTCTCCAGACAAGAATAGTGAAGTGGGTTGCTATTTCCTTCTCTAGGGGATCTTCCTGACCCAGGGATTGAACCCATATCTCTTGCATTTCCTGCACTAGCAGGCGGATTCTTTCCCACTGAGCCATCAATAGGGTTTCCATCTTTCATAGATATATAGTAACAATGAGATCTGATTCCTTGAACTTCTTGATATGGAGTGTCTAGTACAAGCTTAGGAGAAGGCATTGGCACTCCACTCCAGTACTCTTGCCTGGAAAATCCCATCGACGGAGAAGCCTGGTAGGCTGTAGTCCATGGGGTCGCTAAGAGTCGGACACGACTGAGCGACTTCACTTTCACTTTTCCCTTTCACGCACTGGAGAAGGAAATGGCAACCCACTCCAATGTTCTTGCCTGGAGAATCCCAGGGACGGCGGAGCCTGGTGGGCTGCCGTCTAAGGGGTCGCACAGAGTCAGACACGACTGAAGCGACTTAGCAGTACAAGCTTTCTATTTTGATTGAAAGGTCACCTTGGGTGTCCTAACTTGTGCGAGAGCAGTAAACACATAACAAGCATTCAGCAACTGCTGCTGAATGGATAATTTCATGACCGGAACAGACAGGGAAGATTCACTGGATTTTCCAGGTCGCACCACCTGCCCCCAGCTCCCATCTTACACACACAAACCTACCATTTGAGTTGCTTTCAAAGACCCAAGAGACTATAAGCTGCTTCAGATTCTGAGGCATTTCGGTTCAAAGGCACAGTAAATATTCCTCAATCTGAACCACACAGACTGCATTCGTTCAGTCTACTACTTTGGAACAGTTGTTTTCTGTAGCAAGACACTCAGCAGTTATGAGTAAGAAATAGGGCTCACGTGGAAAATATTTATAAAGGGAACAAAAGCAAATGGTGTTGTGTTTGCCAACGACATCTTGGAGAACCGGTGGGTATTAAAAGAGGGAAAACAAAGAGGCCTGATATTATAATATGCCTTTCTTTCAAGCACGCAGATACACATAACCAAAATAAGGCAAGCCCCTTTCAGGCTCTGAAAGGGGGAACACTTCTGGCAGAAATAATTGCTCTGTACTTATTGCTGCTGGAACTGTGGCCCAACAGGGGAATAGAAGGTACAAGGCAATGAAGTAGAACTGCAATGGGGGACCAATGGGCACTGAACAATTTACAAAAGCCTCCGTTTGTTCTACCTGGAAAGAGGAGTGTATATTTTAAAATATCACATTTAATTAACACTTGAAGAGAGGAACCTAATGGCTCACACCAGTAATTCTAGGCAGCTTTTGTATGAAACAGATGAAGGGGAAAAAACCTGATTAGGCAGTGGCCGTAAGCACAGTTTCCTTGGATTTCCTTTTTCCTCCTTACCATATAATAACACGGCTGAAAATTAGTTCTGACAGCTAATCAGAGTGAGTGGCTCTTTCTTTTCTTAGAGTGGTTAACAGCTACTGTGCACTATGCCAACACACCATACTGCTGAATGGATGTAGGAAGGAAAGAGCTGATTAGTTATTTCACTGCAGCTCTAAACCTCTGTTCAGTTGAATCAGAGGAATTCTGTGGTACGTGGGTCTGTTATGTGTCTGAGGCCAAACTAGAAGTGTCAGAAGCCAGCTCTGCTAATACAGCAGCCCCTCCTCCTACCTACTGGCCCCAGGCCCCACATCACTCCTCTGCAATGCCTCCCACTCAAAGTTGCTTCTGTTCCTGATGGCACATTGGAAAGCTGAACTATGAAGATGGAGTGCTGAACTAAATTTAGGCTGTTAAATGATAAAACGGGAATTAGCTAAAGACAAAAGAACCAGATCAAATCCAACTCTCCCTTTAAGAGAAGAGCTTGGAACCCAAGAGGCTGGCTCAGACCAGGCCCAGAATTTGCGTGTAATGGGCAGATGTGAGCTAAGGCCATCCCAAGTGAATGGGCAGGAGTTTCCCTACCCAAGAGTGTCCTTTACTTGGCTGAAGGGAGTCTGCTTGCCTCACCAAGAATTTTGTTTTTATAGTTTGGAATGCAAAAAAAAAAAAAGATTGTTGCTAAAAAGGGCTATGATGGAACGGAATGGAGGTAAAGAGCTTTAAGATTCTCCAGATGAAAGCTGTGCAAAGGGGTACAGTGATTGCCCCACCAATGAAAAATAACATAACAGCAAAAGTGGCCCAAGGGGAGGTGTGTGGGCCAAACAGCCCATGGGATTCCAAGTCCTGCCCCAGAGTTGGGTCTCATTTGAAATCCCAGGAAAGATGCCTGAAACTACAGTTTCTGACATGTCCCCTTCCTAGAGGAGGAGCCCAGGGAAAGTGTTATGAGCTTACCAGGGCCATGTGATGAGCCAAGGCCTGAATGTGGCACCCCCCATGAAGCTGAGAGTAGCTATGTCCAAGGAATCAAGCTGGGGTGCTCGGTCACAACCCAGTTAGGCTCTGGGCCTGGTTCCTGGAACATTTCCCTTGCAAGCTGTCCCTCGAGGGAGAAATGGGCACTCATATTCTCCAGGTGGGGCTTCCCTGGTGGCTTAGATGGTAAAGCGTCTGCCTGGAATGCAGGAGACCCAAGTTCAATCCCTGGGTTGGGAAGATCCCCTGGAGAAGGAAATGGCAATCCACTCCAGTACTCTTGCTTGGAAAATTCCATGGACGAAGGACCCTGGCAGGCTACAGTCCATGGGGTCGCAAAGAGTCAGACATGACTGAGTGACTTCACTTTCACTTTCATTCTCCAGTTCAGTTCTCCTTGGCCCTGTGGAGGGAGATGAGCCCCTGAAACAAGAATGAGTCTTCTTTAGCACCAATGTCTTGGCATTTTAGGGCTGTGTTTTGCTATGTGTATGCCAGAAGGTCAAAGAAAAAAGAAAATCCAAAATCACTTTAAAAATGCACAAGCTGTATTTTGGCTAGATAAACATTTGTCTTAATTTTTTTAATTGTGATAAAATACACATAACAGAAAACTTACATTTTAATCATTTTGAAGTGTACAATTCAGTGGTATCAAGTACATTCATAATGCTGCTCAACCATCAGCACCATCTGGTTTCAGAACTTCTTCATCACCACAAAAGGAAACTGCTACCCACTCGCAGTAACTCCCTTATTTCTACCTCCCCCAGTCCTTGGCAGTCACTTATCTGAACGCTATTGCTATAGATTTGCTCCTTCCTATGTTTCATATAAATAGAACCACACAATATCTGGCTTTTTGTGTCTGGCTTCTTTCACTCTGTATAATGTTTTCAAGGTTCATCCATGTTTTGGCATGTACTTCATTCCTTTTATGGATGAGTAATATTCTGTTGTATGGATATAGCCCATTTGGTTTATCCACTCATCAGTTGATGAACATTTGGGTTGTTTCCACCTTTTGCATGTTGTGAATAATGCTGCTGTGAATATTTGTTTACAAGCTTTTGTTTGAACATTTGTTTTCAATTTCTTTGAGTATATACCTACAAGTGGAATTGTTAGGTCCATATGACAAATCTATATTTAACTTTTTAAGGGACTACTAAACTTTTATATAGATGCTGTACCATTTTACATTCCCATCAGCAATGCAGGAAGTTATTGATTTCTCCACATCCTCACAAATACTGGTCATTTTCTGTTTTACAACGGCCAACTTTGTGAATATGAAGTGGTATCTCATTGTAGCTTTGATTTGCATTTCCCTAGTGACTAAGGTCATTTTCAACTAAGATCATGGCATCTGGTCCCATCACTTCATGGGAAATAGATGAGGAAACAGTGTTTTTTGGGGCTCCAAAATCACTGCTGATGGTGATTGCAGCCATGAAATTAAAAGACACTTACTCCTTGGAAGGAAAGTTATGACCAACCTAGATAGCATATTTAAAAGCAGAGACGTTACTTTGCCAACAAAGGTCCGTCTAGTCAAGGTTATGGTTTTTCCAGTGGTCATGTATGGATGTGAGAGTTGGACGGTGAAGAAAGCTGAGTGCCGAAGAATTGATGCTTTTGAACTGTGGTGTTGGAGAAGACTCTTGAGAGTCCCTTGGACTGCAAGGAGATCCAACCAGTCCATCCTAAAGGAGATCAGTCCTGGGTGTTCATTGGAAGGACTGATGTTAAAGCTGAAACTCCAATACTTTGGCCACCTCGTGCGAAGAGTTGACTCATTGGAAAGATTGGGGGCAGGAGAAGGGAACGACAGAGGATGAGATGGCTGGATGGCATAACCGACTCGATGGACATGGGTTTGGGTAGACTCCGGGAGCTGGTGATGGACAAGGAAGCCTGGTGTGCTGCGATTCATGGGGTCGCAAAGAGTCGGACACGACTGAGCGACTGAACTGAACTGAATGACTAGGGATATTGAGCATGTTTTCAAGAGCTTGATGACCATTTGTATATCTTCTTTGGAGATATACAAATAACTATTCAAGTCATTACCTATTTTGATATTATTTTGTTGCTGTTGAGTTATAGGAGTTTTTATATGTTTTGAATATTAGACCCTTATCAGATATGTAATTTGCAAATAGATTTCTCCCATTTAATGTGTTGTCTCTTTACTATCCTCACTGTCCCGTTTTCAAAGAAAGAATACCAAACAAAGCATTCAGATGCTTTTAAGAAAAGACTGCCAAATAAGATAGTAACAATCGTAACAGTTCTGAGCTGAGGAAAGTCTCCCTGCTGTCACTCTTTTACTCTCCTGGCCACAACCCAACACTCCCCGAAATAACTAAACCAACGAGTCACATAAAGAGCCCACATGCCAGACTGGGTGCCAAGTGCCTTAATTGCATTTTCTCCTGTCCTTGTAGCTACGTGTTATGACTCCCATTTTACAGATGAGGAAACTGAGGTGCAGAGGTACTAATGAATGACCAAATGTCTCAATGATCACAAACAGCAGAGTCAGAATCTAAATGCAGATCTGCCAGACTCCTTCCTATTCACCCACGTGTTTGTTAAATTTTTTCTGGGGAGCTTTAGGGCCTCCTTGTGGGTGCCTCTGGGGCCTTCCTGAATACAGAGAGAGGGATCAGTGAAGGATTTGGGTCTCTGGGGCCAGCACCCACTCCAACCACAGCACCTCTGCTTAGATCTCTTTTGTAGTTTAGGACTCAGGTATAGGACTTTAGGGGGAAAAAAAAAGAGGCTTCGGTGTTTTAAAAAGAAATGTTTGAAAACCACTGCTGAATCATGCTGCTTCATGGGAGGAGAACCCAAAGCTCTTGCAACTTCTTGTAAAATAGAGGTTTAGTTAAAGGAAAACCAGTTCTAAATGGGGAGCTGTTATTCAATGGGTATAAAGTTTCAGTAATGCTAAATGAATAATTTCTAGAGATCTGCTGTATAACATATGCCTATAGTTAACAAGACAGGGTCATGTGCTTAACATTCTGTTTGGAGTGTAGATCTCATGTTAAGTGTTCTGATCACAAGAAACAAAAACAATTTAAAAAGCCTAAGGAATACCAGGAAAAGTTGGGAGGTTACAGAAATGTCTGCTACCTTGATTATAGTGATGGTATATACATCTTTGCATATATCTGAACTCACCAGCTTGTACACCTTAGATATGTGTGTGCATGCTAAGACGCTTCAGTTGTGTCTGACTCTGTGTGACCCTATGGTCTGTAGCTTACCAGGCTCCTCTGTCCATAGGGTTTCCCAGGCAAGAATACTGGAGTGGATTGCCATGCCCTCCTCCAGGGGATCTTCCCAGTCCAGGGATCAAACTTGTACCTCTCATATCTCCTGCATTGGCAGGCAAGTTCTTTACCACTGTCACCAATCTGGGAAGCCTTGGATATGTGCAGATTTCTATATATTGATACTTCAATAAAGCAACTTAAAGAAAAAAGGGAATTCAGTTTTTGGCTTCATTGATAGAAACCTTTTGTGCTACATTCACACACACACACACACACACACACACACACACTCACACATGCACACCCTCTCCCTCCATCGCCCTATTTCTGTACATTCCTCCTTCAGGTGGATGATGCCAGCTGTGCAGGGAGTTGCCTCTGAACACCCACTCACCAAAAAAAAAAAGTGGCTCTTGCCAGTGACTGCGCACCCACTTCCTGGGAGCCACAGCTGTCCCCACTCATCAGTCAGGTATGCTGCCTGCTCACCTTTGAGAGCGTTCTCACGAGCAGCTAGTCCCAAGGACTCCCCAAACCAGAGTTGCCCTTCTTGTTTTTCTGTTTTGCAACTTAGCATGATGACGGTGGTTGGGAGCAGAGCCATCCCTGTGGAAACCACACAAGGTGAGGCTAAGTCTTAAGAAAAACAGTTTGCAGGTGAACATCCTACCAGACTGGCGACTGGCTTGGACGGAGAGGTGGCAGCATCACCAGGTAAGTGGGTGAGGGCACTGCCTGGCCCACTCAGCGTTTCTGACCTTTGGGTGAGAGGTGGCAGGCGGCTGGCGAAGCGCTGGGTTGGAAAACCCCCTGCACGCAGGAGGCTGGCGTGGTCTCGACTCCCTGCCTTTCACTCTTAGGACACTTGGGCTGCCCGAGGTGAGCTCCATGCTTGGGAGTTGGCCTTTGAGCTTTATCAGGGTGTGAAGAGGAGCAGTTGTGGAGTGGGCGAGGGGCCCTCCAGTGGGTGGGCAGCGACGTGGATTTGTGCAGCTTCTTAGAACTCCAGCTGGGGTTTCTGAACACTGATTTTCTGTGCCAGTGAAGTGTTGCCAGATGTCTGCTCAATTCCAGTTCTCGTGTGAAATCACATGGAGAGGTTTAAGGCCTTTAAGGTGTGTCTTGCCACTTGCTGCTTTGGTGTCCACACCAATGCTAGGCCACACCCAACCCACCTACCCAGCCAAGCAGTAGTGGGAGGGCCTCAGACACCCAGCAGTTGAACACTCCATGAATCATCTCTGGAACACTGAGTGGGTTTAAGTTGAGAAAATGCCCCTTTTCTTTGTCATTCTTCCTTTCAAAGCCTAGGGGTCTAGCTGTAATTTATTCTCTTCTTTACAATCAGAAAAGGGCTTCCCTGGTAGCTCAGTCAGTAAAGAATCTGCCTGCAGTGCAAGAGACTCGGGTTTGATCCCTTGCTCAGGAACATCCCCTGAAAAAGGAAATGGCAACCCACTCCAGTATTCTTGCCTGGAGAATTCCATGGACAGAGGAGCCTGGCAGACTACAGTCTATTGGGGTCGCAAAGAGTCAGACACAACTGAGCAACTGACACTTTCACTGACACAATCAGAAAAAGTTTCCCCTATACCCTTAGAAAGAAGAAAGCAAAGAGGAATTTAGCACGATCTAGCCTGCCTTATTTCCCAATGTCCCAGATATTGACATTCACCGTGGTGCCTAGTCTTTTGTTCTTTTATTTTTTAATCAGCGAAATGAGTTACCACCAACGAGCCAGGGAAACCTTTTGGTGGCAAAGTTTCCAGCTGCGAGCAGCAGAGGAGAAGTAAAGGGCACCCCCCCCCCCCACACACACACACAACTAGCCCCTGAGTTGTGCCGCTCATCAAGCCTGATGCCATCCGCTCCACCCCGTCACAGCTCTTCAGCCTCTCCGCTTACAAGGGATGAAACTGATAAGTACTTGAGAAACACTGAAAAATGTACTGAAGGCGCACGAGAGAGTGGGGAGGACATCTGTTGGGGGACCACAGTGGTCCCGGAGGGAGGGCAATAGGATGAGGTGCTAAATTCAAGTAAACCCTCTGTATCACAGTTTACCTTGCTGGCTAGGGTGAGTCGCGGTGCCTCTGCTGTTAGCTCTTTCTATTGAACAAAACCAGCAAATCTCAGGGATTTGATTTAGAATGATCCCCAGAATACTTTTCTCTCAGGCCTGACATGCTTTCAATGAGCAGCAGATCATAGAATTCTACTGGAGGATATCACTTCTGTGAAATCAAGAAACAAGAAACCTTCCTGTCTCACACCATGAGGGTCTCCCTAAAGCCCTCCGGCAACCCCGAGCCCTCAAAACAAACTTTAGGCAGCATTTCAAAGTAATCACAGGGCGCAATCTTATTCAGAGGATTAGATACACAAAATATGGTTACTGCAATCATTCTTGGTCAATTAATTGCGGCTTGCCAAATTAATTCCTATAAGGAAAGAAAGAAATTCATTTTCTAATGATGCACATTGACTTTTTGAGGTCATGCACGTCTCTAAACAAAGAAAAGAAAAGAAAGGGGTGAAAGTGAATATTGAATTGCAAGAAGACTATACGAAGAGCCTGAATTTGAAATGGGGTTTTATTTCTATTTCAACAATAACTACCATTCACTTAATCAGTGGGCATACGTAGAATCCTCTCTTCAGAACCATGCCGTGTTCATGCTGGTACAGACAGGTCTGGATATGCTCAGGATCTGGGGATTAGGCTCATCTGTTTAGGGTCTGTGTGCGTACTGGGCTTAAGAGGTTCCTAGGAAGTAAATTATTCAACCGTCTCTGTCTTCCTGATTATATAACCCATCTGTGGCAAAAAGGAAAGTGTACAGTTGGATATCATAAGCTGTTTGTGTTCTTTCAGTGTCTTTTAGTTCTTTTAGTGTATTCTTTTAGTGTCCCGGTGTCTGACCTAAGTCTCACTATGAACCACAAATCAAGATATATGATTTAAACAATTGCTTTTGGGGGGCTGGCGGGGGTGTGTGTGGCACAGTTGTTAATGAGACATGAATTTGCAAATAATTCTTTGGAAGCTTAAGACCGAAAAGGTATAATTTCTAAAGGATTTAGCATATTGAAAATAGATACATTCAAAACAAGCTTCCTTCTTGAGAAAGAAAATCAATTCTAAGTGTTGTGTCATAGATAGAAACGTGGTGTTGCATCTGCACACATCTACACCCACATCCACACACTCCGCCCCTCAATTTCCCCATTTGTAGCAATTCTGTGACAGAGATCACGCTTCTGAGCATTTATCACCATGTTATAAAGTCAAGACTGTTTTACTCACTACTAAGGGTGCCTTGGTGATCACCCGTTCCCACTGTCTCCTCCAGTATTTCTGGAGATGTGAGTACAGCCCAATTACGGACTGCCTGCGCGGGAGGGGTGGGGAGGGGATCTTATTCCAAAGGCTGATTCTTCCCCAGACCCATTGAAACGGAATCTCTTGGGTTGGAATCAGAGGGTAAAAAAGATCTCTAGCTAATTCTTATGCAAAATGAAGTTTAGTGACCACTGACAGCAAGACTGCAAGTAAATTGGTCCATAAAGGAGCCAGACCCAATGCCTTGATTTCATTCTCATATGTATCACAGCAACTGTAGCTCCAGTTCACCACCATCCTCCAATGGTCCAGTGATAAGAAAAAGAAATGTACAATAAAGGTTTAAATGTGAAGGAGCAAAATAAGAGAAATAAAACCTAAGTAATTCATGCTAAATGCTGAAACAGGATACTTTTTAACTCTTTTTGATGACACCAAGACATCTAAAACATAATCACTTTTAAAGCCATTGTGATTCAGGTAACCAAGATGACTGAAATTACAAACACATTTTAATATGGATGCCGATTTAGAGCAAATGAACTAGAGACGTGAGAACAGTAAAGCAACGCAAAATAAAGCAAAGTAGAAAGTGGGGTTTTTCTTCAAAATATTTTTAAAAAATGCTTTAATAAAACATATGGATAGGCAGTAAACGTGTTAGTTGATTAGTCGTTTCTAACTCTTGGTAACTTTATGGATTGTAGCCCACCACGCTCCTCTGTTCATGGAATTATCCAGGCAAGAGTACTGGAGTGGGTAGCCATTCCTTTCTCTAGGAGATCTTCCAGATCCAGGGACTGAACCCTGGTCTCTTGCTTTGCAGGCAGATTCTTTACCACCTGAGCCACCAGGAAAGCCCTGGATAGACAGTTCAGTTGAGGCGCTCAGTCCTGTCTGACTCTTTATGACCCCATGACTCGTAGCACGCCAGGCCTCCCTGTCCATCACCAACTCCCAGAGCTTACTCAAACTCATGTCCATCGAGTCAGTGATGCCATCCAATCATTTCATCCTCTGTTGTCCCCTTCTCCTCCTGCCTTCAATCTTTCCCAGCATCAGGGTCTTTTCAAATGAGTCAGTTCTTTGAATCATGTGGGCAAAGGATTAGAGCTTCAGATTCAGCATCAGTACGTCCAATGAATATTTAGGACTGATTTCCTTTAGGATGAACTGGTTGGATTTCCTTGCAGTCCAAGGGACTCTCAAGAGTCTTCTCCAACATCACAGTTCAAAAGCATCAATTCTTCAGGGCTCAGCCTTCTTTATGGTCCAGCTCTCACATCCATACATGACTACTGAAAAAACCATAGCTTTGACTAGACAGACCTTTGTTGGCAAAGTAATGTCTCTGCTTTTTAATATACTGTCTAGGTTGGTCATAGCTTTTTTTCCAAGGAGAAAGCATCTTTTAATTTCATGGCTGCAGTCACCATCCCCAGTGACTTTGGAGCCCCAAAAATAAAGTCTGTCACTGTTTCCATTGTTTCCCCATAGATTTGTCATGAAGTGATGGGACAGGATGCCATGATCTTAGTTTTCTGAATGTTGAGTTTTAAGCCAACTTTTTCACTTTCCTCTTTCACTTTCATCAGGAGGATCTTTAGTTCTTCTTCACTTTCTGCTATAAGGGTGGTGTCATCTGCATATCTGAGGTTATTGATATTTCTCCCGGCAATCTTGATTCCAGCTTGTGCTTCATCCAGTCCAGTCTTTCACATGGTGTATTCTGCATGTAAGTTAAATAACCAGGGTGACAATACACAGCCTTGATGTAGTCCTTTCCCAATTTGGAACCAGTCTGTTGTTCCATGTCCAATTCTAACTGTTGCTTCCTGACCTGCATACAGATTTCTCAGGAGGCAGGTAAGGTGGTCTGGTATTCCCAACTTTTTAAGAATTTTCCACATTTTGTTGTGATTCACACAGTCAAAGACTTTGGCGTAGCCAACAAAGCAGAAGTAGATGTTTTTCTGGAACTCTCTTGCTTTTTTTGGTGATCCAGCAGATGTTGACAATGTGATTTGTGGTTCCTCTGCCTTTTCTAAATCCAGCTTGAACATCTGGAAGTTCATGGTTCACGTATTGTTGAAGCCTGGCTTGGAGAATTTTGAGCATTACTTTGCTAGCGTGTGAGATGAGTGCAATTGTGCAGATGTTTGAACATTCTTTGGCCTTGCCTTCCTTTGGGACTGGAATGAAAACTGACCTTTTCCAGTCCTGTGGCCACTGCTGAGTTTTCCAAATTTGCTGGCATATTGAGTGCAGCACTTTCACAGCATCATCTGTTAGGATTTGAAATAGCTCAACTGGAATTCCATCACCTCCACTAGCTTTGTTCGTAGTGATGCTTCCTAAGGCCCAGTTGACTTTGCACTCCGGGATGTCTGGCTCTAGGTGAGTGATCATACCATTGTGGTTATCTGGGTCATGAAGATCTTTGTTGTACAGTTCTTCTGTGTATTCTTGGATAGAGAGTAGTTACCAATAAATATATGTATACTGGGGACAGAGTTCAAAATTTTTCTTGATAAGAATATATAATCAAAGGTGTTGGGAGACTACTGCTTTATTTCATTCCTTCACAATCTTGATAGTTCAGATCAATCTAATAAATTTTTGAATTACAAAATGATACTAATATATGGTCCTCTGTGACCCCTCTTAGAATATATCTGTATTTCAACAGAAGACAATGCTTACTCAAGAGGAAGTCACTCAAGGTGAGTTTTAGGCTTGCTGGCTGGCAGGTAGATGAGACTTTGGGGTAGAGAACTTTCCCAAGAAAAGCATATCCAAGAAGTAACTTCTAAGGGTTCTTAACCCTTCCCTTGGCTAGGATAAGGAAATCAAGGCAGTTATGGTTTTTCAGTGAACTCACAAATTACCTTCTATTTTCCCACCTGAGTGGGCTTCAAAATATGCTCAAGTAAGTTACTGGTGGTTTCCACAGGTAGTCTGAGGAAAATGTTTTATTGGTGTTTCCTATATTCATATTTTTATTGCAGTCTTACACAGGCTATTTCAGTTTGAAGAATCAACTCCATGATCACATCAATCCCTTCATTTGAAGGAGTATTTTATTTGTGTTTTGCTTGGGAAGGAAAACTCAGTTCTTTATCTTGCCTCTGCATTTCTCTCCCTTTCTCTCTGCACTGTAGCCAGCACATGTCTAATTCACGCTTCCAAAAATGCCAAACATATTTTACAAAGGGATCCGCTTTAGAGTGATCAAGTATCCTAGTTTACCTGGGACTGTCTTGTTTTAATATTGAGTGTCCTGCATTCCCAGTCTTGCTCACCCAGAGCCACACTACACACACTGCTGCTGCTGCTGCTAAGTCGCTTCAGTCGTGTTCGACTCTGTGCGACCCCATAGACGGCAGCCCACCAGGCTCCGCCATCCCTGGGATTCTCCAGGCAAGAATACTGGAGTGGGTTGCCATTTCCTTCTCCAGTGCATGAACAGGAAAAGTGAAAGTCAAGTCGCTCAGTCATGTCTGACTCTTAGAGACCCCATGGACTACAGCCTACCAGGCTCCTCCGTCCATGGGATTTTCCAGGCAAGAGTACTGGAGTGGGGTGCCATTGCCTTCTCCAGGGGATATTTCTGACCCAGGGATCAAATCCACACCTCCTGCATTGCGGGCAGATTCTTTACCACTAAGGCTCCCAGACTTCCCCACTAGCCACATGAGGCAAGTTAAGTCTCAGTAAGTTAAAGCAGATCAAACAGCTCCTCACTTACACTAGCTGTAGTTCAAGGGTTTAATAACTGCATGTGGCTTGTAGTTACCGTATTGGCCAAGGTAGACGTAAAAATCTCCATCGTTGCAGCAAGTTCTGTTGGGTAGTGCTGAGCTAGAGGGTTTTTCCAGCAATTACCTAGAACTGACATCTTTGAAAACAGTATCCTCGTCAGGCATCACCAGTTGGTTGAGCAAACTCATGTGATGGGGCCTGCCGTCTCAGTGAACACAGAGTGTGCTAGCTCAGCAAAGCCTCAGTGAAAACTTTTGTTTTTCAGAGTTCACATTTCCTGATGCATCAGGCTTCTGGAACCATGCCCCTAATCTTCCTGGCTCCTGGGGATTCATAAACAGTTGTTGGCATTTAGTGAAAATGGGAACATGGCATACGAAACGAACATGACAGCAAGAAAAGACAATCTGACTCTTTTTAAATTGTGTCCACGAGGGATGAGGAGGCACACCAATGGGGTTCCCATTTGTGGGTTTTCCCCTGATGCACAGCACAGCAAAGAGGGAAACTGGACCTGACTGAGTTAGAGCCAAAGGAGGACATGCAAGAGGAAAACCGTCTTAGGAACCAGTGCTTTTAAGTTAGTTGCATCCTGACCCCAAGCCATCAGCTGGCTGGAGCAAGCGTGCTTCTCCTCTGACAAAGTGGCCAAGAGTCATGGAGGACACAGCACTTTGACAACACCCCTGCCCCCCGGGGTCTAAGGAGAATTAGAAACAGGGACAAACCGCCCACTGGTCAGAAGAGTCTTTGCTGCAAGATCTAATTGTGAGCACATGGATTTATTTGTTTTAATAATAGGTTAAGCACCTACTATGAGCCCTACTCTTGAGTCATTCACTGTCCAGTAGGGGTGATTAATATGTTCAGTGGTTTTTAAAATATAGAGTAACCAATGGTTATTTGTGAAGATAGTGATGATGATAATGATGACGGTGATGACTAACATTTATTGAGAGCTCTTCACGTGGCAGGCTCTACTCTGAGTGTGTCATGTGACAAAATAAAAGAAGAACTCTTTAGGAACATAGATGCTGGAAGGACCCCCAGGTGAAGATGTAACACACTTTCAAAATTTCCAGGAAACTTAGCAAATAAGCAAATCAAAACTCTCACAAGTTGCTTGAAAAAATAGCCTAGTAAATCGATTTAGACAATGGATTTTATTTTTCAAATAACCTTCTTTATTTTGGAATAACTTTAGATTCACAGAGTAGTTTCAAAGAAAGCACACAGAGTCCCCATACGATAATTGGTTTCTGAGTCAGAGAGAAATGCCTTCAAGCCCCAGTTCTGCTATTTATGGTTGTGCCCTTGGATAAGTTATTTAACCACTCAGATCCTCAGATGTGGCCTCCTCAACTGTAAAATGGCACAATAGAGCCTACTTTGGAGGGCTGTGGGAAGGAAAACAATGAGAGAATTTGTGTAAAGTGCTTTGTACATGCTTCAGTCACTGATGTGCTTACTAAACAGTGCGTTATTATTTACGTGGATCAGATCTTTGTTTTAATGAATTAATGAAAATAATACGTCATAATAATTTTAAATGGCCAATATTTAATAGCTATGGTTTCAGCTTAGGAAAGATTGAGAGCAGACGGAGAAGGGGGCGACAGAGGATGAGATGGTTGGATAGCATCACCGACTCAGTGGACGTGAGTTTAAGCAAACTCCGGGAGATAGTTTCCCCCAGGACAGGGAAGCCTGGTGTGCTGCAGTCCATGGAGTTGCAAAGGGTCGGACACGACTGCGCAACTGAACCATACATAGTTTCAGCACTTCAAAGGATATGTTCTATTTCCTTACCCTGTTCCTTTTCTCAGGCAGTTGAAGAGGCTCTCAGTCGACCCTTCAGCCAGACTCACTCCACACCAGGCCACATGGACACACCACCACTCTGTCTCACATTGTGAACATGTCTCTGCCCACCCAAAGAAGTGGGGGGGGGGATGGAGTGTGTGTGCCCACTGCCTTGGAGAGCTCAGGTGGATATAACAAAAACACCGCAGACTGGGTGATCTAAACACAGAAATTTATTCCATGTGGTTCTGGAGGCTAAAAGGCCAAGATCAAGGTGCCAGCAGACCCAGTGTCTGGTGAGAGACCACTCTGTGGCTTGTAGATCATCGTCTTCTTCTTGTATCTTCACAAGGCAGAGAGCAGAGACAGGAAGCAAACTCTCCCACGTATTCTTATAAGAGCAATAATCCCTTCTTGAGGGCTCCATCTTCATGAGCTAATCACCCCTCAAAGCACCTCCAAATGCCATCCAATTGGGAACTAGAGTTTCAACATGTGATTCTGAGAGGACACAAACATTCAGTCCATAGAATCCATGCAGGATGGGAAGCTGGTCTGTCCGGTGGGGGCTCCCTAAGAGGGCTCGCACTGCACCTCCTCAGGAGCTCTAGGCATGGGCCCAGCGGCTCCTTCTTCTGTGGGCTTGGGGACAGTGCTGTAGCTCAGCGTCCCGCTGTTCCCCTGCTGGGCTGGGGCTGGGAGTGGCAGGGCAGAGAGATTAGAGGAACTTTTGCAACGTCTTCCCTTTTCTTCCTGTTCTACGATTTCTGTGGTCCTGGGAGCTGTTTCTCTGTTTCTCAAACACAGAGAACGCCCAGGATCCTTGGGCCCCTGTGTGGTCCATTAGAGCCACACACATGTGTCCCCATTGCAGTGGAGGAACAGTCACTCCTGCTCTCTGATTTCTTCAGAAGAAAATACTAACTAGATAATATTTGGGCTTCGAATTCAAAATCAGTTTTCGGAGGCTTCAGAATTTGGTAAATGGTTGAACACACTTGAATTTTTCCATATGTCACTCTGTTAACAGAAGACTTCTGATAATTACTTACAATCCCCCTTGATTAAAGCAAAGACACCAAGTCACACTGAACATTTACTTTTCTTGTTACCTACCCTTGCCCACATGAACCTGCCCCCATTACACACACACACACACACACACACACAGAAAGAGGTGTGATAGTTCACAAACCTTGGACTTCAAGTCTATTTCAGTTGTTCTTTTCAATTCCTAAGAAACTACTCAGAGGGTACTGGGAAATTCTGAGTTACAGACTTAATGGAAAGCCCCAGGTCAAGAATAACAGCTCTTCTTCAGCTTAAAAGTTAATGTTGACCTTAAGAGAATTCTAAAATATGCTTGAAAATTGTTCCCATCAAATGTTTTCTGGAAAGAATTTAGCCTTCTTGCAACGAAGAACCTATTGACAGATTTAGCACCTCAACATGCCCTTCACCAAAGATACACTGTGAAAGTTGTTCCTGCCACTTCTGTTCCTGTACTTTCTAGTGGCGGGGTACTTGTCATTTAGACGGGCATTCTGACCAGGTGGCAGCTGTGAGGACAGACAGGCTGGGAGTAATTCCTATCATAAAACCTAACACTTACCGAGTACTTACTACCTGACCGGCTCTATCCTTAGCACTTCACCTGTACTGTCTCACTCAACCTGTGATGAGTGGGGCACTCTTATTATCCAATTTTACAGTTGAAGGAAGCGAGATTCAGAGTTTCATTCCCTTGCTTGGTGTCACATGGGTGAGAAGGAGTGAAACTAGGATTTGAAGAAGGGCACACTGACTTCAGAGCCCACACTCTTGGCCATTAAGTGACCAGGCTTTGCCTCACTTCACTCTGGAGACCACGATTCTTTGGAAGTCAACATTTAGCTGCAGACCAGCAGCCTCACCAAACAGAAAGCAATCTGAGGACCACCCAAATCATCCAGCATCTGGCAAACCTTTCCTCAGTCATCCCCTCTCTCTCAGTATCCCCATATTGATGTCCCTGATGGTAGGAAAACGCCAGTGCTGGGACTGAGCACTGGGTTTTCCTATGTGGCACTTTGCCCAGTGACTTCTAGGCCCAGTGTATTCTCTCTTAGCTCCTGAGACGGTCCTCACTTTGAAAGCTACAGCTAGACTCATGGAACCTGGGACGCTCACTTTAACACCATCAAAGAGCCAAAAACTTTGTAAAAGCTATTCTGTGTAATTACAACAGTTGGGAGTCAATAGGCCTGCCGTGAAACAATCATTGTTTCTGAGAACATTAAAAAAGTCACCTCCTCAGCACTTCAAGTAGCTCATTGGCAAAGAGGCCTCATGGTTTGAGGTCAACCTTGAAGACAAGCGGCTAGGCTTCATCTGCTCTCTATGTAAGCCTTTTCCATATCATTTTAACATTACTCCCTCTGAATCTTGGAAGGTGGACAGGGAAGGGGAAAAGGCAGAATATCATGGGAAAAGTTTTGATATCTTTGAAGACAAGTATACAAAAGGTTGATACTGGAGTAGAAGGTTAGGAAGAGACCTTACCTCTGACCAGCTGAAAAGCAGCTGTACTTCTGTCAACAGGAGCTCACAGGCTATAAAACATTCTCATCCTGAGCAGCCCAGGTTTCAAAGAAATCTATACTGTTGTTGAAGGTAAGAGAGAGATGCTGAGTTTATTCTGCATTGGCATGTGGCTTATTTTTGGCACCAACAAAAACTGGAATCCCTTTGAGTAGCCCCAAAATGCCATGAACCTTCTGGAGGAGAATGATGGAAAATGTACCTCCACCAACCAAATAATGTGAAACATTCTAGATGAATAATTGATATATAATGATTCAGACAGGGCTGGCAGACAGAAAATGCCAAGGGGACCTACAGATTTGACCTTAAACTTCAGCCATTTTGTAAACAAGTGTTCTAGGAGGTTTCACTTCATTTTTATACAGGTCAAGTGTGGTATTTCTATTCAGGGGTCAGTCGAGTAAATTATTAACCAAAACAACTCCTTTCGACCAAATGAGTCAACTCTGCAATAAACAATTTGGCAGTTTGTGTGTGTTTTTGGATCTTTTTGTTTACTTTTTTGTTAAGGGGATTTACAAAAAAAAAACCACACAGCAACCTTTTCCTTGCTTTTATGAAACACTGCCCTATGTTTCCAGGCAGAAAAGCAAAAAAACTTTCAAAAGGTCACCTGATGTCATTTCAGCAATGCAGAAATAAGAAGAAAACTAATTAACATGAAAAAAAAATGTATCGGATAACAATCTTTGGCAGATGTCTTAAAGCAGAATATATAAACATGCCTGCCATAGATGTAATACTAAGAGGATTTCACCTTGAAACTCGATAGCTGTAATTCCTTAATAAAGACCACTTGTTTGTCAAGGACTAGATTAATCTCTGAGCTGGATTCTACAGGAAATCAAATTCTGGTCCATTATAGGAGTCATTATCAATATCCTCCCTGAGTATAAATTTGAGATGGAACAAGAGGCAAATAAAGTCTTTCCTCATCCCAAGCAAGGAGTCAGTGCATGTAAACACAGACTGAGATCCTGAGGTGCTTCTGTAAAGCTTCAGGGGAGAGCATACAGGCCAGCATACTGGCCTGTTCTGTATGGAGGATGTTGAATTCTTTTGGTTTCTATAGAGCAATGGTCTTCACTTTAGGGGTGGTTTTCTTGCCATGGACTTTTGGTAATGTCCAGAGATACTTTTGGTTGTAGTATTGGGACCCCCAGTGGCACCAAATACACAAAGTAAATCAAGGTAGCATCACAAAGGCTCAGGAAATTAGGTTGTCATTGGAACCATGGTCTACAAAAGTCAGGCCAGGACCTGTGTGCTAACCCTAAACAGGGTGACTGATTGCTCAAATAAAAGATTTAAATAGGACTCAGAGAGTCTTAAGATAATAATCAAAATTTCTAGGATGCAACTGAAAACCCTGGCCATACCAAGAACCAGAAAAAGCACAGCTTGAATTAAAAAAGACAATCAACTTCTACCAACACAGAAATGAATCAGATATTGGAATTATCTGACAAAGAGTGTAAAGCAGCTTTACATTGATTTAATAAAAAGTATTAAAAAATGCTTTAGTGGGCAATTGAAAATTCTCTTGAAATAGATGAAAAATAGAAAATATCCACAAAGAAGTAGAAGCTATAAAAAAGAACCCAATTAAAATTATAGAATTGAAAGATAAAGTAATAGAAAAAAAAAAACAAAAAAACCTTACTGAATGAGCTCAGTACCAAAGTAGAGATAACAGAGGATACAATCAATTAAACTTTTTTTTTTTAAAGGAAGCTCCATTTATTTATTTATTTATTTATTTATTTAATTTTTAATTGAAGGATAATTGCTTTACAGAATTGTGCTGCTTTCTGCCAAACATCATTTCTGGACCAATTTACTCAAATCAAAAACCAGAGAGAAAATAGACTGGAAAAACAAAACCTAATTAGAAGAGCCTTTGGGAACTATGGGACAACAGCTAAAGATCCAAAATTCATACCATTGGAGATCCAGAAGGAAATACAAAAGAATTAGATTGAAAGAGCATTTTTTTTTATGGCTGAAAATTTCTCAAATTTGATAAAAGGTATAAATCTACAGACTTAAGAAACTACACAATCTTCAAATATGAGAAGTCCAAAGAAATTCAAGCCACAACACATTGTAAATACACTTCAGAAAACTAAAGATAGTTTTCAAAACAACCAGAGAGAAATGAAACATTAACCATAGCGGAACATAGATTCAAATAAAAGCATATTTCTTATCTAAAACAGTGGAGGCCAGAATGAAGTTGCACAGTATTTTTCAAGTGCTGAAAGAAAAGAACTGTTAACAGTGAATTCTGTATCTTAGAAAACTATTCTTCAGGAATGAAAGGGAAGTAAAAACATTCTCAGATGAAGGAAAACTTAAAAGAATTTTGTTACTAGCAGACTTGCCCTTAAAACACGGCTAAAGGAATTACAGTCAGCCCTCCATACCTATAAAGGCCCTGGTGGCTCAGATGGCAAAGAACCTGCCCGCATGCAGGAGACCTGGATTTGATCCCTGGCTCAGGAAGATCCCTGGAGAAAAGAATGGCAACCAACTCCAGTATTCTTGCCTAGAGAATTCCACGGACAGAGAAGTCTGGCGGGCTACAGTCCAAAAGAGTCAGGCATGACTGAACGTGTCCATATCTATGAGCTCCATATCTACAGATTCAACCAACTGCAGGTCAAAGATATCCCCCCCCCCAAAATTCCAGAAAGTTCCAAAAAGCAAAGTTGAATTTGTCAGACAGAAATTATTAACATAAAATTTTTACTGTATTTATAACTATTCATAGACATACCTCATTTTATTGCACTTTGCTTCATTGCACTTCATAGATAATTACATTTTTTTTTTTTACAAATTGAAGGTCTGTGGCAACCGTGCATCAAATAAGTCTATCAGCACTTTCCAACAGATCTGTCACTGTGTGTCTCGATGTCACATTTTGATAACTCTCACAACATTTCAAACCTTTTCATTATTATCACATTTGTTTGGTGTTCTGTGATCAGTGAGTTTTGATGTTTCTACAGTGACTCACCAAAGGCTCGGATGATGGTTAGCATTTTTTATTAATAAAGTATTTTTAATTAAGATGTGCACATTCTTTCAGAAATAATGCTACTGCACACTAAATAAACTATAGAAGGGCGTAAATACAACTTTTATATGCCCTGGGGAACCAAAAAATTGCAAGTGACTCACTTTACGATGTTATTTGCTTTATTGTGGTGGCTGAAACTGAACCTGCAATATCTCTAAGATCCGCCTGTACATAGCATTTATTCTCTGTTAGGGATTATAAGAAATCCAGAGATTTAACATGTACAGGAGGATGTCCCTAGGTTATAGGCAAATGCTACACCATTTTATATACAGGACTTGAGCACGTTTGGATTTTGGATCTGCAGAAGGTCTTAAAACTAATCACCCAAGGATCTTGAGGGATGTCTATAATTCTAACTGGAAAACAATGACAAAAGGATGAAGCTTGAAGCATCAGAAAGGACGAAAGAACAATGTAGAGAGCAGTTCATTTCAGTTCAGTTCAGTCGCTCAGTCGTGTCCAACTCTCTGCGACCCCATGAATCGCAGCACATCAGGCCTCTCTGTCCATCACCAACTCCCGGAGTCCACCCAAACCCATGTCCATCGAGTCGGTGATGCCATCCAACCATCTCATCCTCTGTCGTCCCCTTCTCCTCCTGCCCCCAATCCTACCCAGCATTAGGGTCTTTTCCAATGAGTCAACCGTTCGCATGAGGTGGCCAAAGTATTGGAGCTTCAGCTTCAACATCAGACCTTCCAATGAACACCCAGGATTGATCTCTTTTAGGATGGATTGATTGGATCTCCTTGCAGTCCAAGGGACTCTCAAGAGTCTTCTCCAACACCACAGTTCAAAAGCATCAATTCTGCGGCGCTCAGCTTTCTTCACCGTCCAACTCTCACATCCATACATGACCACTGGAAAAACCATAGCAGATATGTGGTATAAACAATAGACTAACTCTTCTCATGAGTTTTAAAAATTACTTAATGAGTAGAACAAAAATTATAAGACAATCTGATTTCCAAGATGATGATATTTAAAAGTGGGTAAAATAAAGGGACTAAAACAGAAGTAAGGAGTCCAAGAGGCAAACTGTAATGCCAGTAGGCTGTAATAAGTCACATATGTCATACTCAGAGCAATCATTAAGAAAACTATACAAGCAGATACACTCAAAAATACTATAATTAAACCAAGATAGAATCTTAAGAAGTGTTTAATGAACACACAGCAGGCATGAAAGGAGGAACAGTAGTAAAAAACAAACAAACAAAAAACAGAGGAGACAAGGAGAAAACAAGTAACTAAATGGAAAACTTAAGTCCTAATAAACTAAAAACTACCTTAAATGTAAACGCCTAAATATAACTATTGAACGGCCGAGACTGGCACAGTGTGTTAAGAAAAACCTCACAACTCATCTGTGATGTTTACATGAAACTTGCTTTAATGTCAACAAAATACATAGACTGACAGTAAAAAGATAAAAACTAGGTACCATGTAAGCATTAATTTCAAAAAGAAAGAATAATAATGTTAATATCAGATAAAGTAGGCTTTATCTGAGTGAAGAAACTTACTAGAGACAAAGTGATACATTACATAATGTTAAAAGGATTAATCACCAGAAAGATAAGTGATTCTGAAGTTGTATATACCAAATAATAGAGTCTTACATAGAGAAAGGAAAAACTGATAGACTGGAAAGTAGAGATAGCCTAATTTATAATTATTGTTAGGGCCTTCAATACTGTTCTTCAACAAATGACATAATTATTAGATAAAAAATCAGCAAATCAGAGTGCAGTTTCTATATACATGACTCAAACATGGTACTATACAGACTTCTAAAATAAGATAGCCAGAGCTTAACTGCTAACCTTCTTGTGGTGAATTTCCCAGGAAAATAAACATTCACATGAGTTTTAAAAGGTTGAAACTGGAATTGCTGATTGGTCAGTATTGAATACATTTCTTAACTTTGCTAATTAGTTCAGCATGCAAAAGTCTACCTGAAATATCTGAGTTCTTTCATGAGAAAACTCACACATTTCTGATTAACACAGTTTTACAAAACATGAAATCTGACATGGCATTAAAAAAGTCATTTTTAGGTACACAGTTTCTCTTTAATAACTTCATCAGACCTCACATAATCAAGTGATACACTAATTCAAGCAAGAGAAATACACTTGAAAATTTTAGAATTTGGGTACAAAACAAAACAATTCAAGAAACAGTGAAAACTCGCTGGCCTGATTGTTAAGACACTTGTGTTATGATCATTGCTCCCCCCATTAACAGCTGTGTGATTTGGGGCAAGTCCCTTAACCTCTCTGAGCTTTAATTTTACGTCTGACGTCAAACGGTTCTTTCCTGCTCTAAACCTGCAAGACAATGTGAGTCAATTTCATGCTTGTAAACAGGAAGAGTTCTTTGGCTTTGCAACTGAAAACACACCATCAAAATTATCGAGAGAACTCTGTTCCTTTGATGGGTCCAAGTAGGTTAATACAGACATTGCACTCCACTGCGAAAGCAGAGCAAGAGATCAGAGGGTAAGGTAGATCTGGGTCGGGTTTCCCAATGCAACAGCCAACATGAAGGGCCAGGAAAGTTCTCATAGATTGGAAAAGAAAAAAAAAGGTTCTGATGCCTTTCAGAGTTGGCTTGGTTTGGTGGCTGGAAACCCATACATGGTTTCACCAAACGGACTTCAGATGGGAACCTTTAATAAATGTTCTAGCTTTTAAAAAGCAGGGCATTAGCAGTGACCTCTGAGAGAAACAAGTGCTGTTAGATGGGACATAAATAACCCAATGGGTGAAACGCTTCATTCTAACTCAGTTCTCAGCCGCTTGTACAGCAAATGGATGAGGGGCCCTAGGGGTGCAAAGTCCACTGAAAGGAAGATCCTAGTCTCCCTGAAACTGGCTTCAGCTGAGCATGACACACATCTAATTATTTCCAGAAACACATACTTTTTATTAGGGAAAAGAGCCATTAGAAGACTGTGGGGGTGATATTGGTTCAGAGGCAGCAGGGCTAGAAGATAAATTTATCTAGAAGATAAATACAAACAACTCTGGGTGATGAGAGCAGTAATGATCGGGAAATCCAAGGGTAAGAGAAACTTCCCCTGTCCCAGGAAGATATTCAGAAAGCCACAATACCAGAACTGATCCATGCAAACAACGTTTATTAGCATCTAGAATTTACCTGCTACCATAAACAGTGCTGGCTTCCCAGGTGGCTCAGTGGTAAAGAATCCGCCTACCAATGCAGGAGATGCGAGTCTGATCCCTGGGTCGGGAAGATCCCCTGGAGAAGGAAATGGCAACCCACTCCAGTATTCTTGCCTGGAGAATCCCATGGACAGAGGAGCCTGGCGGGCTACAGTCCATGGGGTCGCAAAAGAGTCAGACACGACTTGGTGACTGAACAACAACAACAACAAATAAAAAGGGCTGAGGACCCAGAGGTGTATCAGATACCCCAGGAGGAGCTCATAATCTGATTGGCTCTCCAGAACTGCAGCAGAAAGAGGTAGCCCCCACTCAGCTGGGAATTTAATAATGGGACTGTTCACTAAAGGGTAGACGAAGTGAAGAGAGCTTATAAGGGCTGTGGGGGTATATATCAACTTCGAAAGGAATGAGCCAAATTGAAATGGCTCTATATAGGTTAAGAGGGTAAGTGGAATACAGATAAGTTCCAACCAACTTGTCTTGAAGCTTAAAGGGACTGAGATTTACCAGTTAGTTTGCTTAGCATCATCAGCTGGAGGGGTCCCTCCCTTGTGCCAGAATGAAACAATACTCCTTCAACCTTTTCGCCATAGCCTCAAGAATTCTGAGCTTCACAGCCCTTAATTCCCTCTCACCCTTGTGCTACCTGCAGCCATCACTGTGAAGGGTCTTCCACTAACCCTTCCACTGTGGTTGGTGCTATGGTATGCCTGGGAGGGGGTGTGCATCTGTGAGGGTGTGGGACTTCCCTCCAATCTCTTTACAGGCTAGCCTTCTTCAACTACTCCTTTAGCCCAGTAGACATCCTGGCTTTAGGAAGCGAAACAATCACCATTTCATACTTGAGGTCACTAACACCCCAATGGAAGTCAGTGTCTGACCAGCTCAAGGTCATGCAGTAGACGCAAGCCCACATTTGAGTCCTCGCCCATTTCACTTCGTTATTCTGTGACTGGCCTAGGAATGGGTCATCATTTCTGTCAGACAAAACTGTTCCCTGTGTTGGTGGCCATGACAACTTTGTTCAGGGAGATTACATTAATTCTTACTTTCTTCTGCACAACATCCAGAGTCTCCCCTGCTTTAGTCAATGCATTCATCTTTAACTCCGTCTTCTGTATATTTAGAATGACAGAATAATTTGCAGGCTAATTTAGGCTCCATTAGTACGCTATGCCTGCCTCTATTACAGTACTTATCACATCGTGCTATAATTTTTTGTTTACATATCTGTCTCTGCCACTTGACTGTGAGTTCCTACAGGGATTAGCCTATGTCTTCCTGATTGTAGTATTTTACCTCCTCCCCAGAAGCCAGCAGCTGAACATTTTGAATATAGTAGGTTTTTAATGAATGAAACAGCTTTATAGTAAGGTTCAATAGACAAGGGGCTTCCCTTGTGGCTCAGCTGGGAAAGAATCCGCCTGCGATGTGGGAGACCTGGGTTCGATTCCTGGATTGGGACAATCCCCTGGAGAAAGGAAAGGCTACCCACTCCAGTATTCTGGCCTGGAGAATTCATTAGACAAACACACCTGGTATGCACATATTCATTTATTCAACAGATATTTATTAAATTCTTACTGTGTGCTTAGCACTATGTTAAGCTCTAGGAATCAAAACACACCACCTGTATGTGTTTAAGAGATAATGGAACATAAAAAATGATAAATTCCTAATTGCTATAGACTGTGTTTCTCCAAAATTCATAAGTTGAAATCTTAACCCCAAAGTGTTGGTATGGGGAGGTGACATCTTATGAAGGTGATTATGTCATGAGGCTGGAGCACTGGTGATGGGGCTAGAGTCACTACAACCGAGGCCCCAGAGAGATGCTGGCCCCTTCCCACATGTGCAGCAATGTGACTGTCTGGGAAGCAAGCTCTCACCAGACAGGATCTACCGGCATCTCGGCCTTGGACTTCCCAGCCTCCAAAACTGAGATAAATAGGTTTCTGTTGTTGATAAGCCGCTCAGTCTGTGGTATTTTTGTCACAGCACTAGGACACTAATCATCATGCAATTTGCAGAGATGCACAGGGTATTAAGGAACACTAGAAGAGGCTACTCAACATGGCCTGGTTGAGGAGAGGTTCAGGTAAGGGTTCTAAGAGAAGCAAACTGCTGAGCTGCATTTTAGAAAATGGTTATGGGATACCAAGTCAAAGACATGTTGGGAGGAGGCCACAGAAGAAACAGTAGGAGAAAGGGCAGTAGGGCCTGACATAGCCGGGTGTGACTGGAAACTCGGCCAATTTGGTGTCGTAGGAGGAGCACTAAGTATGAGACAAGAGTGAAGCAGGAAAGAGTTTCAACGCGAGGTGTGAGGGGCCACTGCATCAAGTTACGGGATTTGGATATTATTCTATTAATGATACTGACGCAGTAAAGGGACTTGAGTCGGGGAGAGATGTTGTAAGGTTGGCATTTTAGGTAGAATCACACCCTGACTATGTCAAGAACACAGTTGGGGGATAAGACTAGAATTAGGAAAACCAGTTAGAAGAGCGTTACTGTAGTACTTGAAAGAGATGAAGAAGACTTGAACTAGGGTAGTTGTAGAAGAAATGGAAAGAAGAGGAGTGACTCGAGCTGGATTTGGGAGATGAACTTGGCATCTTGAGAGAGAGGAAACAAGGAGGACTCCCAGGAAGAAAATGGGCCCATACTCACAGAGGATGGAGTGAATAGTCAGGTTTAGGGCAAGGTAGTGAATTCATTTTATACATCTTGAGTTTGGGGTACATCTAACTAATTGAGGGAATGTCCAACATGTAGTCGAAGATATGTTGAAGCTGGATGGAAATAGGTAGAGGGTTGGGACTAGAGGTATAAAATTTGGGTCATAAGCTATAAAGCAGTGGTAGAGACCAAGAAGGTGGCAAAATCACTATGGTCAGTACATAGTGTGAGATGGACAAAGGGCTGGACCAGCTCCCTGGGAAATGCCAGGGAGATTGAGGTCTTTGTCTCCTCTCCTTTCCCAATATTCCTTGAAATCCTTACCCATCTGCAGACCTGTGCTTGAGATTTTGTATAAAGAGATAAAAGTCTCTATGATGCTCTAAAAGCATCTATGATGCTTACTAGGAATCCACCCTGGGAGACAGCACAGGGACTCACATGTGCACCAAGTTTTAAGACATATCTGATCCTTTCCTGAGAGAATATTTCTGATGGAAGAAGTAGAGGATTGAAGTGGGCTTAACAGAAAGTGGATAAATATTGAAAACTGAGTCTGAGGGTGTACAGAGCAAGTATGGTTCCTTTGTGGTCAGGCATGATGGCTCAGATGGTAAAGAATCCACCTGCCATGCGGGAGACCTGGGTTCAATCCCTGGGCTGGGAAGATTCCCCAGAGAAGGGAACGGCTACTCCTTCCAGTATTCTGGCCTGGAGAATCCCCATGGACAGAGGAGCCTGGTGGGCTACTGTCCATGGGGTCACAGACTTGGACATGACTGAGCGACTTTCACTTCACTCTGGTTAGAGTTCAGACTGCAACTCAACCTGCCTGTTACTATCTGTTGAATGCATTCAGCTTGGGCTTCAATTTCCTCATCTGAAAATGAGGATTACAACAGAACGTACTTCATAATAGTGTTTAGAGTGTTGAATGAATCAACATGCACAAAGCACTTGAACAATACCTCCTGCATGGTAAGTACTCTATTAGGCAATATTGTTATATACGGCATTAACTTAGGCTGTGGACCTGCATATGGGATTTTATATTTCTCATTTCCCAGACTGTCCTTTCCTTTGGGAATGGTTCCAATGCAGACCCTATACTGTTGGCTCAGCCTTGCTCTTCCCTCATGTTTAGTGCCTGATGTTTGGGATCCAGTGATTCCTAGGTTTGCTTGTGTTTTGTGCTCCAGGTACAGCCTACTGTTCTTACCCCTAGCATCTGTGAGCTCTGATTAAATCACTGAGCACCACACACTCCAGACTTACTAACTGCCCCAGGAGCACTTCACTTAGGGATCTGCTCAGAACCCTCTGAGCCAGTTGCCTGGGGGAAATGAGCTGGTGATGTCACAAGGTAGACACTTCCAGACCTCTCTGAGGTCCCCTCTGTCGGGCCTGTGGCAGGGCCCAGTTCTGAAAACTTTGCCCAGCCTAAGCATATTCTTGTCCACTCCAAGACAATGCAGAGACCCTCATTCTCTTCCAGGGTGACCGAACTCAGGTATGTTGGGGTCATGGCCACACGTCTCTTCCTGGTTCTCTGGCTACAGACTTGCTGTACTTCTTCCCTCCCAGGGAATAGAAATGTCTATGCAAATGGAGTGTGTGGAACAGCTCTCAGTAACTCTTATTTCTCTAGGATACAGATAAAAATCTAGGGGGGGGGGCGGGGGGGCAGCTAAAACCCTGGGGCTGATCGATAGAGGATCAAAGGTTATTTCAGATTTCAGAGGGCCTCAGAGACCTTCGGAGCAAGATTACAACACCCTTCCCATTTCTAGTTACTCTCCTCTGTGCTAAATGTACCCGCAATCTCTTCCACCAGGTTTGTCAATCTCATTCTCATTCTCTCATGATATATTTTGGCAGCTGCCTCATGCTGCCCCAAAGGAAAGGTAGAAAAGAGAATATATGGCCATGAAGGTATTTCACTAGGGTTGACTTACTGATGAGGTCATTTAATCATGCCCCACCCTAGCCAAATAGTGCAAAGGGCACTTCTTGCATTGCTCCCTGCCCTCTTCAAAGCCTAAAGACTGAAATGCACAAGCAAACCTGAAGATTCCCTGCTATTTTCTAAATGAAGGCACCTGAGACTCAGCAATAATCCTGTCCCCGATGTTTATCAGGACAGGAGCCTATGAGGAAAGCAAAACCCAGCTGTGTTGAAATTGTCAGTCCCAGAGGGGTGTGTTTCACGGTGCTCCATCTCCAGCCTATGCTAGGACTTCAGCTGTGACAAGGACGCTGGAAGGAAGCTGCTCACGGCTCTCTGCTCAGACCCAGCCATGGCGAGGACATCTACATGCGTATACCACTTGCTTGTCTTGAGCTGGTATATCTTCCTCAATTTTTATATCTTACAAGAAGGAAAGGATCCGCAGAAATCCCAAATCTTTCTAAATGGGGGACAATGGAAGTACCTAACATTCCTTAATCTGGTAAGTACGCTTCAGGAAGCAACCTATTTGTCTCTGATATCGGTTATATGTTAAAACCCTTTGATTTTATCCAGTACAAAATTCCGTTAACTTTCTTCTTCATAGTTTGTGAGTTTAGGCATTCTCTTTTACTTGGCAATTTGCTCTGAGAAACCCATTTTGGGAGTTATCCATAGCTACCTCTTGTGCTGACTAATTGTGAAACGCTTTTTAAAATTATTTTTAAAAGAATCTTATCTCTTTTAAAAAAAATTTATTAAAAATTGTTATTTTTTAAAAAAAATTTAACTGGAGGATAATCGTTTTACAATGTTGTGTTGGGTTCTGCCATACAACAGCTGGAATCAGATATCAGTCAGTGAGTCAATTCAGTCGGTGAGTCAATTCATTCACTCAGTCATATCTGACTCTGCGACCCCATGGACTGCAGCACGCCAGGCCTCCCTGTCCATCACCCACTCCCGGAGTTTACTCAAACTCATGTCCATTGAGTCTGTGATTCCATCCAACCACCTCATCCTCTGTCGTCCCCTTCTCCTTCTGCCTTTAATCTTTCCCAGCATCAGGGTCTTTTCAAATAAGTCAGCTCTGCATATCAGGTGGCCAAAGTATTGGAGTTTCAGCTTCAACATCAGTACTTCCAATGAACACCCAGGACTGATCTCCTTTAGGTCGGACTGGTTGGACCTCCTTGCAGTCCAAACGACTCTCAAGAGTCTTCTCCAAGACCACAGTTCAAAAGCATCAGTTCTTCTGCGCTCAGCTTTCTTCACCGTCCAACTCTCACAGCCATACATGACCACTGGAAAAACCATAGCCTTGACTAGACAGACTTTTGTTGGCAAAGTAATGTCTCTGCTTTTTAATATGCTGTCTAGGTTGGTCATAACATTTCTTCCAAGGAGTAAGCGTCTTTTTATTTCATGGCTGCAGTCACCATCTGCAGTGCTTTTGGAGTCCAAAAAAATAGTCTGCCACTGTTTCCACTGTTTCTCCATCTATTTGCCATGAAGTGATGGGACCGGATGCCATGTCTCTGGAATCAGATATATGTATACATATATTCCCTCCCTCTTGAACCCGCCTCCCACTCCCCCCCGTATCACCCCTCTAGGTCATCACAGAGCTCTGGGCTGAGCTCCCTGTGTTATACAGCAGCTTCCCACTAGCTATCTGTTTGACAACTGGTAATGTATGTGTTTCAGTGCTACTCTCTCAATTCATCCCACCCACTCCACAAGTCCTTGCCCCAATTTGATGTTTATTTCTCCTCCACTCAAGCCCCCTCATGAATATGCATGTTCCCTTAGCTTAAAATTTCCCCAATTTTGCTATTTGGGGAGACACCACTTGAGGAGAGATCCCCAGTGTTCTCCTTACTTGCTGCAGGTAATAAATACTTCCTTCTCAGGGGAAAAAAAAAAGAATCTGACCTTGAAGTGCTTCTCAGATGAGCCTAAACGAGGAACTAAAGTCATGGTTTCATTATGTCATTGACAACATACGCAGAAGAGATTTTGAACTTTGCTTGGGGAAGTCTGTGAGGGAAGGCAGAGTGGCATATGTTGCGTAGGAAGTGCAATTTCCAGTGGAGGAATAATGCCATTTTACAGCACACCAAGACTAACAGATTTATCTAAGAAAAGCAAATACATTTTGCCAGGTTCAGATCCCACTTCAATTTTTTTATAGGCTCAGGATCCATCTTAAAGGACAAATCACCCAACCAAATGGCAAATGCACATTTTCAACCATCCACAAACCAATCCCATCACTTGCTCCTTTCTTTTCTTACTAGCCCAGCTGACCACAGTCAGATGAATGAAATAATGAAGTATGAGTGAATGGGAGAAAAATAGGTTTCTAAAAAACATTTGGGGAATATGTAAAATTATTTTTAGAGTTAAAAGCTAAGAATGCTGCATTCTTTGGGGACGCTAATTTAAGTTTTGAAAATTTTAACCTAAATATAGGGTGCAATATAAGTATTTGATTTCAGAAACTGGACAAAATGTTCCAATTCTTTAGCATCATAATCCAGGCAGAGGTAATGCATGGTAAGAAAAAAAAAAGACTCTCTGTAATGCTAAGGAGAGGAAATTCAGAAAGTTCAGTTCACAGAGGCCTGGAAGTTCAGCCTCCTCCTCACTGGTAATCTGACTTTGAGACCTGAAATTTGAGATTTGAGTTCTGTGTGTGTGCTAAGTCGCTTCGGTCATGTCTGACTCTTTGCAAACCTATGGACTGTAGCCCGCCAGGCTCCTCTGTCCATGGGATTCTCCAGGCAAGCATACTGGAGTGGGTTGCCATACCCCCATCCAGGGGATCTTCCCGACCCAGGGATCAAACCCTTGTCTCCTGAATTGGCAGGCAGCTTCTTTACCACTAGTGCCACCTGAGAAGCCTGATTACAGCTCTGCCGTGCTTGAAAAATATCAAGGTGACTTTCTGTTTCAATCATAGAATTTTATGAAAACAAGTAAACAGAAAACAATAACAAAAAATGATTTTGTGGAATTAGAATAACACAGCAAAAGTCTCAGCTTTCTGTATCTATGTGCTTTATATTAAGAATGGTCAATGTCAAGGGAGCCGTGTCAGCCAGGACTGATGATCTAATCAAATCTAAATTCTGGTATGGGTGTCCTACCTCACTCTTAGTTCAGTTCAGTCACTCAGTCGTGACCGACTCTTTGCGACCCCATGGACTGCAGCACGCCAGGCTTCCCTGTCCATCACCAACTCCCAGAGTTTACTCAAACTCATGTCCATTGAGTCAGTGATGCCATCCAACCATCTCATCCTCTCCCGTCCCCTTGTCCTCTCACCTTCAATCTTTCCCAGCATCAGGGTCTTTTCAAATGAGTCAGTTCTTCGCATCAGGTGGCCAAAGGATTGGACTTTCAGCTTCAACATCAGTCCTTCCAATGAACATTCAGGACTGATTTCCTTTAGGATGGATTGGTTGGATCTCCTTGCAGTCCAAGGGACTCTCAAGAGTCTTTTCCAACACCACAGTTCCAAAGCATCAATTCTTTGGTGCTCAGCTTTCACTCTAAGTGTGGCTAAAAGCAGATTCATCACCCACTCCCTCAAACCAGCTTACTGACTTCTAGCTCAGTTACATGTCCCAGAGCCATCACATTTCCAAGAACGGAGAAAGACACTCATCTGCCAAAGACACATTTCCTAGTGCTAATTCCCTGAGTAACAAAAGGAAGACTTTTCTGCATTCCTGGGCAGTATAGTCTCTTTGGACATCTTCAGGCCCTTTGAAATGGGCAGAGAGGGGCTTACCTGTGGCTGTTTCCCTTTTGTTAGGTGTCATCTTGAAAGTGTGACTTAATGAAGCATTTTCCAATTGATAAAGATGGGTTGAATATGTTTTAGAGGGTTAATTTAAGATTAGGTTTCAAATATGTGACTTCATGTATGAGCCATGTATGAGTAATGAGTCACCAAATCCTATGTTTTCCCTCTTGCTAGGTTCACCCCTTCTTCTCTAGTCATATCGCCCCTCTCATTGTAGGCACTTATTAATTGGTACCTAGATGACCAGATTATCTCTTCACTGTCCTCTCACTATCAGTCCAACCATCCATCACTCAGATTTCAGATTAATCTTCCCCACAAACAGTTCTGGTTTTATTTTGTTTCAAACATGTGAGCCTGATTGAGAAGTGTGGTCAACTATTCAAGAAACTAGAGTGGCTCCCTCCTACCTCACAGGATCAATCTAAAGTCCTGATCTAGGAGCTCACGTGCCTGCTTCGCTTTCTTTCTGGCGCTCCCTCCCCAGTCAGGCTCGTCCGTTCTCCAGGAAGCCCTGTGTCTTCTCCAGTGTTGGTCCCCAGGCTTTGTGCGGTCACTGCTCTATGCACAGCCACACCACCCTTGAACGAAAGGCCCACCTGCTTCTCCACCACATTGCTGCTTTCCCAGACCACCTGAAATCTCTAATTCTCCTTAAAAATCTCTGCTGAGCCGCTTTGTTTTTTTCTAGATTTGTTTTTTCCTTTCCCTATGTTTTTCCAGCATCTGCTCGGCTATGCTTATTTATGTATTGTTTGCATGTCTCCACCCACATGTGATTCTTAACATTTCAATCAATTTGTAAATAGCTCTAGAACATGAGTTTGATCTCTGAAGTCTTCACCAGCCCTAACATTCTATGATTCTACACTGTATTTGCTACAGTGGTGGGCACAGATTATCCCCATAATAAAAACTCGGTGCCTTCGTATGTTGACTGGACTTGACCTCAGACTTTTCTGCATTCCTGAGCAGTATAGTCTCTTTGGACATCTTCGGGCCCTTCAAATGGGCAGAGAGGAGTTTACCTGTGGCTGTTTCCCTTTTGTTAGGTGTTATCTTGAAAGCGTGACTTAATGAAGCATTTTCCAATCGATAAAGATGGGCTGAATATGTTTTAGAGGATTAATTTAAGGTCAGACCTCACATATGTGACTTCATGTGAAATACTGGGCCTTAAAAGTTCTAGTTCTTGAGGTCTTAAAGGATTGTGTTTCCTAACGATTAGTGTTAGCAAATGACTAATTAACTAATGGTTGCATTGATAAAGTCACGGAGGTCTCATAACTTACTATAACACTCTTGAATTTATTTTACGTAAATTTACTGAAGTCGGTACCCCATCTTGCTTCCAGGAAATTTACACCCCTCCCCTTTAAATGGGGCTTCCCAGGTGGCTTCTTAGTGGTAAAGAACTGCCTGCCAATTCAGGAAACATGAGAGATGCGGGTTCAATCCCTGGGTCAGAAAGATCTCCTGGAGGAGGAAATGGCAACCCACTTCAGTATTCTTGCCTGGAGAATCCTATGGACAGAGGAGCCTGGTGGGCTACAGTCCACGGGGTCGCAAAGAGTCAGACACGACTGAAGCAATTTAGCATGCATGCACTCCTTTAGACAGCCCTAATTTCTAGTGGGCTGAATATCCATTATGGACCCTGAGAACAAAGTCTAACTTAATATAAGTCGGCATTCTAAGTGTGTCCCATTTCCTTCCGAGGCCACCTCAGGGGATTCAAAGGATTGATGCCTGGCGCATGAGGTGATTTGAGGGGATTCCAAGGAGAACTAGTCACCATGACGGATTCCTTCCTGGTACCTAAGGAGAGTAGAGGAAGGAGAAGAGAGATGTGAGTCTCTGAGGGAGTAAACTGACCCCAGGGAAGAGGCAGCCAATTCGCTGTGGAGAGGGAAAGCAGTGTAGCCTAGCGGTTATCAGCCTGGGCTCTAGGATCATGGGCTCCATGGGTGGTTCCTCAGTTCTACCGCTCCTGACCCCAGGCTGGATATTTCTTTGTCTTTTACTTCCAAATCTGTTAGACAGAAATAAAAATAGTGCTTAACCACAGAATGACTGTGAGGGACGAAGGATCTGACATGAGGGAAGCATCCAGAATGGTGTTAAGCAGTAAACAGTGAAATGAGAAGATGGGAGAGTGCTGGTGAGTTTCTAGTCATCTCAGCTAGAGCAGGGAGGTGCAGAGGGGCGGGGATCTTGTGGGACATCCGTCCCCTCCCTGAGCACCATGGGTGGTGGGTCATGGATTCCGGCAAGGATCACCCACCTGCCTCAGCGCTCAAGTATCTGCCTCCACGGGCTTCGTGCTCCAACTCCCCAGCTGGCGGAGGCCCACAGTGGAGTCACTGCTTTATCTACATAACAGATGCCCAGTGGATGCTCAAGGGGGTAGGGGGGTGAACTAGGGGAGAGTCTGCAGGCTCAAGTAGAGGGCAGTAAATCCCACCGAATGGGAAAGCTCCCAGAAGCTGGGTGTGGAGACCAGGCAGTGCTGTTGGACACCCCCCGCGTGCTCATGTTGGCTAGGCTTCCCGTGCCTGGATCTTCCACAAATGTTATGCTCCCTCCTCTCCATCTGCTCCACTTCCATCCAGGGGCGGTCCTGGATTCCCCAGGGAATGCAAGCTGGGGAGAGGAGATAGAGGGAATTTTCAGCTACAACTTAAATTGGCTTGTAGAATTCATAGAGTTTGCTGAATTTTCCTCTTTTTCAAAATAAACTTCCTTCTGAAACATGGTTGGAGGTGGTGCCTCATAATTGGGATCTCCAGGGGAGATTTTGAGCGAGCCCCTCCCTGTTTCACTCACCCTACTTCACCAACAGAGGCACTGACATTTCTCTCTGCTCTTCGTATAAAATTGCCCAAGTCAGGCAGCTCTGACTGGGGTTTCATCAAACTCTCTGGCTCTTTGGCTTCTCTGGTGGCTCAGATGGTAAAGAATCTGCCTGCAATGCAGGAGGCCCAGGTGTGCTCCCTGGGAAGATCCCCTGGAAGAGGAAATGGTAACCCACTCCAGGATTCTTGCCTGGAGAATCCCATGGACAGAGGAGCCTGGTGGGCTATAGTCCTTGCGGTCAGAAAGAGTCAGACATGACTGAGCTACTTTCACTTTCGCTTTCAAGCTCTCAGTTTGACAGCAGCAACTCCAATGCATACGTCCTCGGGGATGGCAGAGCAAGGCCAGGGGAAGAGAGATGCCCGAGGACATTTCATCGTCCAAAGTCCAAGGTAGCCCATGAACAGTGAGAAGACAGGGATTCATTTACAGTATACAGAGCCCACTTCCATACTTGGGACCAATCTCTGATTTCCATCATCAGGCTGATATATTCACTCTCAGGCTCAACAGAGTCAGAAATACAGTTAACTGTCTATTCCACAAAAACGCTTGAGATCACTGTTTTTACCTCTCAGAGAGTGGAAAGAATGAGGGCTGATAGGAGGGGAGAGTCCCCATCAACACCCAAATAAAAGAACGGTAATTTATCGAGTAACCACAACAGCCTTTCGGTAGGTTCACTCTGCACAGTATCAAGACTAGTGGCTGGAGCCACAATGCCTGGGTGCCCCTCACTTGCTCTGTGCTCCTGAGTGGGTTACCTCCCTTCTCTGTGCCTCTTACATAGTGGCTGTGTGGTGTGGTGCATGGACTCCTGCCCTCCTCAGCCTCAAGGTACTCAGTCCTCAGCTCCTGGGAGGAGGGTTGACTGCTGATGCCTCACAGGCAAGCGCCTGTCCCACAGCTGTCCTCGGCAGAAGGGAGCCGCCAGGACCAGGGCTTAAGGCAGTGACCGGCGGACCTGGGCTCCAGAGGCTGGGCTCCAGGACAACTCTGAAGGCAGAGCGAGCTCCAGAGCTCCTTCCCGGAGTTCGAGAGCAGTGGATGGCAGGCGGCTGCGCTGCTCTTCGGTTCTCCTGGCTCCCTCCCTCTCTCAGATGCTCTGAGAGCCCTGCTCTTTGAACACTCGGCAGGTACCTCTCAGCATCGCAGATTCCTGACCCACAAAATGTGAGTCAATGTATAGAAAAGGTTCCTCCTCCACCGCCTCTTTCTTCTTCTTCCTAATAAAGACATATTAACGTAGAGCCTGCCCTGGTCTGTATCATGTCTAATTTCTGGCACCTAACAGACATTCTGTGAATGTTGGCTGCATGAATAAATGATTAAAACATGACTCCCACCAGTAAGAGCGACTTTCTAGAGAAGCCCATCCCACTGGTAAGACGGTCTACCCCGTGGCCATCCTGTCCGTACACAGAAGCCAGCTGTGATCAGCTGCATAACACAGGCCAACTACTCTGACAAATGTATCTCCCTTCCAATCTGTCCCTCAATGTTCTTAATTCCTTCTCTTTGTTTCTTGTGTTCATATCATTTCTTTCTCCATGTATTTTTTTAATCTCATTCTTTTATCTGTTTCATAAGTTAAATTGTGCATAAATGATGACTGAAATAGCATATTACCTGTAATACACACACACACACACTATATATATATATATATATATATATATTTTTTTTTTGGTTGCACCCCACAGTATGCGGGATCTTAGTTTCCTGACCAGGGATTGAGCCTGTGCCACCAGCAAGGAGAATGCAGTGTCTTCACCACTGGATCTCCAGGAAAGCCCCAATTCAGATTCATTTGGCAAAGGCTTCCTCTACTTGTCCCAAGCACCACCACCCTTACCACCACAGTTATAGATTAATAAAACTCCTCACAACTAGTCCCCATTTGCTGCTTTATTCTGGATTAATCTCCACTGCAAGCGTTGCATCATTCTGAAGGCAAGACCTGAGAAAGTCCCAGCCTGTCTGAGTCAGGCAGGGAGAGCTGAGCTGGGCGTTGTATTACTTGACTCATTCAATCAGAGCTGTAACGTCTTGTTCAGGAAACTTGTGGAATCTCCCTCTGTGGGATTATTTTTAAATGAAGCAATTCTCATTTCCTGGGATAGGTTAAGAGGGTTCTGGCTTAAAGCAAGGAAAATAAACTTGATGGCTTAGAAAGGTTAATAAGCTTCTGTGTTCTCAAGATTTTTGTGAATCTTGTGAAAACGTACAAATGTAAAAACTGAATATCCTTTAGCTGTGGTTTCTTAAATTGCACTGGTTATAAAAAATGTAAATGTAAGCTCTCCCAGGTGGTAAGTTTGTCAGCTAGCAACAAAAATGGAAGACAGCGGACAAACTTAGATCAGCAGTATTTCAGGAGAAGGCACCAAAACACCAGTGGAATTAGGGATGGAAAGATACATCAGAGGGCAGCAATTCTGGAGTAAATCCTGACTCAGAAGATACCATCAGCTCTGCTTTTCTGAGCAGCCAAAATAGTTGAGGAATGTAAACCACAGTAGTTTTGTTGTAAGAGCCATAAAAGTTGGCCAGTTGTTGCTATCTTCTTTGAATGCTACTGTATTAATTCGCTGCTGTAACAGTGCACCACGGGCTAGGGGACTTGAACAACAGAAATTTCCTCAGCGTTCTGGAGGCCAGAGGCCCACGACCAAGGTGTTAGCGGGGCTGCTTCTACAAGCCTCTCTCCTTGGCTTGCAGACGGCTGTGTCTCCCTGTCTTCACGTGGTCTACCCTCCATGTGGTTCTGGGTCCTTATCTCCTCCTCTTATAAGGACACTAGTCCTACCAGGTCAGGGTCCACCCTACCAGCCTCATTTTAACTTCATCAGCTCTTTCAAGGCCCTGCATCCAAATAGAGCCCCTTTCTGAGGTCCTGAGGGTTATAACTTCAACATGTGAATTTGGGTGGGGGAGTGGGTACGATTCAGTGCATAACCGCTGCCATGTTCCCCCTGGACTGTTCTTTCTGTGAGTGTCTTCTCAACGTTCCAGTGTATCGTCGTTAGAGAATGAGTGTCCCATTTTGTGAGCTGATTCAAATCTGGCTTCAAGGCCCTCCGTGAAGCCTCCCTCTCCTTGCTCCCAGCTCTGCTGTGGGCATCCTCTAGGCCCTGTGTGCATGCTCAGTCACTTCAGTCCATGACTGTGACCCCATGGACTGTAGCCCACCAGCTCCTCTGTCCATGGGATTCTCCTGGCAAGAATCCTGGAGTGGGTAGCTATGCCCTCCTCCAGGGGATCTTCCAGACTCAGGGATCAAACCCACATCTCTCATGCCTCCTGCGTTAGCAGGTCGGTTCTTTACCTTTGAGGGTTTCCCTGATAGTTTAGTTGGTAAAGAATCCTCCTGCAATGCGGGAGACCTGGGTTCGATTCCTGGGTCGGGAAGATCCCCTGGAGAAGGAAAAGGCTACCCACTCCAGTATTCTGGCCTCGAGAATTCCATGGACTGTATAGTCCATGGGGTTGCAAAGAGTCGGACACAACTGAGTGACTTTCACTTTCTTTACCTTTAGGGCTACCTGGGAAACGCTCAAGCCCTTGTTCTCTCTTATTTATTTCTCTTGGCATCCCCCTCTCACCTGCTTCCTGGGCTCCTCCGCAAGGGCCCCATAGAAATTCCTTGTTGATGCAGAAGGTGGCACGTCACTGCGGGTGGAGATCAGTGGCAACAAGGCTGCCTCACGTACACAGTGGGCATCTCTCCAAGGCAGCGTCCGCCTGCAAGCTGAGAGGAGAGGGGAGAAGGGATTGGCGGGTTTGTGGCCTGGACTCAAGTTGTGTCGGAGAAAGAGAAGCCCCAGAGGCTGTGAGTAAGAGCCGGTGAGAGTCCAGTTTCCACGTTCCATGACTGGGAAAAGGCAAGAGAAAGTCAGGATGTGCTTGACTTGGGATGACACGAGGAAGGTCCCGCTGCGGAGAGTGGTCACATGGACTTCACATGCTGGGCGGAGGCCGCTCTCCCCAGGAGGGAAAACCTGGCAGACACTCAGTGCTCTGTGCATGATGAATTGCCGTGTTGACAGAACGGTGCAGGCCTCCTCACCGGGGCCCAGGCCCTCCCTGACTCCAGCAGCTGCCTGCGCTGTCCTCGGGGGGTGAGCTGAAGGCCGCTGGGGAAGAAGGAGGGAGAGGCCCCTGCGGCCAGCTTCCACGGGCAAAGGCTGCCCCCCGGTTCTGCAGCCCTGAGGGGCCAAACAGCAGGAGTGAATGACAAGGATTGGGGCATGGCAGCCTCCTTGTGGCCTTTAAACTGTTGCCCACGGTGGTGCTAGTGGTAAATAACTCGCCTGCCAATGCAGGAGACTTGAAGAGACACGGGTTCGATCCCTGGGTGGGGAAGATCCCTCTGGAAGAGGACATGGCAACCCACTCCAGTATTCTTGGCTGGAGAATCCCATGGACAGAGGAGCCTGGTGGGCTAGGGTCCCATAGCGTTGCAAAGAGTCAGACATGACTTAAGTGACTGCCCACGCTTTATTGCACACCCACCTTCACTGGAAGGACCCCTTCTGGCTTGAAGCTTCCTCCTCAGGGCCAGAAAGGGGTTATTGCATGTTCCTGCTTTTCTACCATCTGATCATTCTTGGCTACTTTGCGGCCCCTCCTGCCACTTAAAGGAGGGCGTTTCCTCAGCCTTTGTGGCCCACTTCTCTCCTCTTCCCTCTGTCATCTCTTGAGAAACCTCATTCCACTGTGGAGCTTCACTTTCTGCATCTCCGCAGCCACGCCTCCCTGGACTGCATTTGCAAAAGCAAGTTCCTCTAGACAAGTGATTCTCAACCTTGGCTGCTCTGATTAGAATCACCCGAGAGAATGTTTTAACATCCTGAAGCTAGGTTGCACCCTCAGACTCAGCACATTAGAATCTATGGGGGCTGAGAATCAGACTTTGGTATTTTTTGAAGTCATTTTTAATTCTCCCACCTGGAAATAGCGGTCTCTGGTCTGAGCTCCCACAGTGCTTTCATCTTTGTTCTTAGAAAACTGACACATGGTTTGTATGGTTGTACAAACTGACACATGTTTGTTGGTTGTAAAGACTGACTCGGAAAACAAACTTTGGGTTTCATGGCCGTGATATTTATCAACCATGAGACTTCAGGCAAGTTTGGTCAGCCTCAGTTTTCTCGTCTGTAAAATGGGATGCGGAGAGGAATAATACTACTTACCTCATAGTGTTGTTACAAGAAATTGAAAGCTTAGATCAGTGCCTGGCGTTAAATAGAAAATCAATAAAAGTCAACTATTACCCCCCAAATCAGCTATCACAGTTTCGAGTAGTTGGTAAGATTTGTAAATGATAAATTTGTGTCTAATCCAGTGGTTCTAGAACCTAAGCATTTACAAAGGTCACTTGAAGAGTTTATTAGAAAACAAATTCCTGGGCCCTGTCCCCAGAGTCTCTGGTTCTGCAGTCTGGGGGTGGGGTGGGGAGGGGCTGAGCACCCACATTTCTAACAGACTGGGGGGAGCTGCAGATCTGAGGACCCAGGTGGCAGCGTCGCTGGCCTCTTCTCCCGGTGTCCTCTCCTGCTCACCCCTGCTGCCCAAAGGGCAGCAAGAGGCCAGCTCGGCTAGAGGTCTTCTAGGGTTCTAGGCTCAGAGGCTGTTTTCCAGCCACCGATGTGGTTGATCATTAGTCCAACTTCCAAGGTACCAGGACTTGCCTGACTCAGACTTGGAGCAGAGTCCAGGCTGTTGTTCCGTACCAGGATGGATTCTGAGGCAATAACTCAAAACCAGCTCCTATTCTGTACTGTCATGACACTTTTTAGAAGCTGTGGGTTTGTGGCAAGTTGTGAGAATGGACAGAGCCTGCTCTGATTGTGATCTATGGCCTCAAAAATGGCCCTGCTTCTTTGAAAAAAAAAAATTACTTATTTTTAATTGAAGGATAATTGCTTTACAATATTGGTTTCATTTCTGTCATACATTAGGGAGGCTTCCCTGGTGGCTCAAACAGTAAAGAATCTGCCTTCAATGCAGCAGACTCAGGTTTGATCCCTGGGTTGGGAAGATCCCCTGAAGAAGGGAATGGCAACCCACTCCAGTATTCTTGCTGAGATGGTTCCACAGGCAGAGGATCCTGGTGGGCTACAGCCCCTAGGGTCGCAAAGAGACACGACTGAGCGACTAACACTTTACTTTACTGCCAGATATCAGCATGAATTAGCCATAGGCATACGTATGTCCCCTCCCTCTCGAATTTCCCTCCCACCTCCCACCCTTCCCCTCTCAGGCATAGAGAACAGACTTACGGAGACGGCAGCGGGGAGGAAGGAGAGGGTGAGACGAACAGAGAGAGTAGCATGGAAGCACATACACCGCCATATGTGAAACAGATAGCCAGTGGGAATTTTCAGTATGACTCAAGGCACTCAAACTGGTCCTCTGTAACAAGCTGCTTCTGTTTTACCCTCAAGGCCCTCAGGGTACTCAGAGATGTACCCAAGCCCACCATGTGCTCTAATCCCCATGGATTGAAATCATTCTCTCAGGCAGATAATCTCTGCAAAGCCTTTGGATCCCCCCTCTTACTGTGGGGGCAAGGGACACTGGCTTCTTCCTCAGACAGGCAAGATGTCGTCATGTGGGTCTCCCCCGGGGGAGCACAGAGCTCCTTCATGGTGCTCTTGACCCTGATTCTGGCTTCTCTAATGAGATTGCAACACCAGGCGTTTAAAGCTATTTTCTTCCTAGGAAGGAGCGAGAATACATCCACCATTGACCCTGGTGCAGTGCCCTCGTGCTGTTTGTTTGGTTTTCCCCTCCTCTGTGCAGCCAGGGTATCTGTCTCATTACATTCTCCGGTTAAGCTGACTCTATTTTGTTTCTATTTTCGCTCAAGTCCATTACGCTAACTACTGCACACATTATTATCCCCTAAACAACTTTACACAATCCGTTTTAGTGAGCAAGGTCAGGGCCCAGTGAGCTGAAAGACCAGCCTTCCAGTTGGCTCCCAACCAGAACAGCCAGCAGCCCCCTCCTTCTCAAATCAACCCTGCTCCCAGAGGGATGGTGCTTCACGTCAGTGAAGAATGTATTAATTAAAGGAAATGAAAATGTGCTCATTTGTTGTAATGAATTTAGCTCTTGCAGGCCATTTTCTTCGGGGTGGCCTGCTTGGAAGATGTGCTGCAAAGAACGAAAGGAAAAAAAGACGTTAAGTTCGTAACGGCCTTCAGAGACCTGCTTTTCACCACACTGGCTTTTCCGATATCTGCAGTAAGTTACAAAGATATGCAGGTGATGTAACGCACATGTCATGTGGACCAACGTTTCTCCTAGGCAGCAAGAGCCCATTACTGTAATCCATGGCAACTGCCTTTGCGTAAGTGGCCCGAGGACTGCATTGCACTGCCCAGTGTCTTGGGGAAATAAGACACGTCACTGCCAAGATTTATCGTTAACTTTGGCATCTTTGTGAATGTTTGATACAAGATCCTATTACTGTCGGGCAGGAAAGTCTAAAGGACCTTTCTTAACCAAAATACATCCAAGATAATCTTGGTTCCATTGGGGTGATGGGAATGGAGCATGCCAAAGAGGGAGATGAGTAACTTGCCTTTCATACATCTGGTTTCACTTGAACAATAAGCATTTGTTACTTTTGCAAGTGGAAACCATTTTTTAGAAAAAGGTATGAAACCTTTCAAAGTCGACGTTTTGAGAGGAGAGAGACAGTCTGTCTGAAATACCTGGGGTGGGACCCACAGTGGGTGGTGCCTCATGCATTTTGTTGGATGAATGGACATTGGGAAAAAGCAAGACATATGCAAGGGACAGCTGTAGCTGGTACTGTCCACATTTCTACGACATCACTCACGATTTCATTCATTAGTTAGAATGAAAACAAACTGAGGCCAGGCACACCAGCAACCCAGCAGGGCCTGTAATGAAAAATCCTTCCACCTCTCATCGTCCTGCTTTCTACAGTATTGAGACTTTAAACTTAAATCCAGAATGAAACTCTCCAAGCACTAATGAGTTCTCAGATAGCAGAGCAAGTACTGGCATTCCAATCTTACTTTGCAGGACACCTCCTCCTCCACCCCCAAAAATCTTCTAAAGGCCAAGTTGCTTAACAATGGAGTTTATTCATTTTCTTAAGACTTAGAAATTGAGCCTTTGGAATCTAAGAAGATAGGACGATCAGAAGATTAATAGTTTTTTTGTTTTTTTTTCATCTCTGAATTGATTTTGTGGCATGGAAGACAGAGACTTTGAAATGATAGCCAAGGGGTGCAAGAGGATGGAGATCAATCCAGAGTTCTGAGCAAGAAAGAGCTCCAACTGTCAGTTAACTAGCTTGGTGGATTATCCTGGGGGCTTGTCACTTATCCTCTCCCCAGCCCCTCACCCCCGACCCCAGTCTTCCTGCTTCCCCTGGCCACGCCTACCTAGAGAGTGGGCAAGCCATGTGTAAGGCTTAGCCACTCCATTTGGCTGCTTTCAGCCCTCCTGGGGAAGCTTAGAGAAGAGAGAAGTCATTGGTTAAAATGAAATGACTTAATGGTCTGCGAATCCTGTTTCTCTACATCCTCTCTGCCTGCCACAATGACAACTGATTCCTAACTCTCTGAAGTCCCCAGAGACTGGGCATTATAATTCTACAATAAATAATTTTTTCCTTCATTTAATAATTCTATATAAGAATGTATCTTTAAGACTGGTATCTATTTTTATTTTGCTATGTTTTCTTGACTATCTTAGGAAGCACCGATTGAAAATAAACCTAATGGTGCTATTTTTCTGTTCTATTTTGCAGTTTGTATTTTTGTCATTCTGGATTCTCTTTCTCTACGACAGAGAACTCGTTTACCCTAAGGCCCTAGATAACATCTTTCCAGTGTGGTTGAATCATGCAATGGTGAGTAAAAGGAAAATTTAGTGAATCCTGAAAAGCAATAGATTCTGTTCTGAGAACTCCAAGTGCCTTATTTATGTTTCCAAACTTCTCCTCAAGCCCCAGCATCCCGTTCACTCCTCCCTCTTCATCCTGTCACTGTTTATTTAAAGAGCACGTTGAGAATATGAAACGAACAAAAAGTTGTGCGGTAATCAGAGTCACTGAGAGCAGATGGGATGTCCAGGCAAAATTCTCTGCCAAGTTGCTTATGAGGTCATTGAAAAGACATGAAACCATAAGGACAGGCAACTTCTTGGAGGTTACAGTCCTGAAAGAGAAGCAACTTCAGCAAATATTAATAACATGTAATGAGATTCCTACCTAGGAATTGAATCAAGCAAGCTTTAAAATTAATCCATCCTGAATGTTAACTAGACTTACTGTGGTGAACATTTTACAATACATACAAACATCAGATCATTATGTTGTACTCCTGAACCTAATATGTAATTCACGTCAATTATACTCAAACACCTCCCCCGCCAAACCACCCAAATGTCCAAAGCATATGTCACAGCTCAGAAGTAATATCTTAGCCGATACCTGATCAGGAACATTTATCACAAATGTTCTGCATAATTCTGTTTCCCATTTGATTTTTTTATTCACGCATTTATTTTTGAGGAGCTGAAGAGTAAACAGGACCTGTTCTGAGTTATTCAGGTCACGGTATCTGGATACCAGTGACAGTGGCCTGGACAAGCAGAGCTGGAGCAAGACTGCCCAAGTCTGGGTTGAAGGAGGAGGTCTGAGTCACGGGCACCACATGCACGAAGTAATCACTCAAAGTGCTTGCTCCACTTCTCAATATTTACAAAATGTATTTCCACATTAGTCAGGAGCGCAGGCGGTCCAAGAGTCTGTGAAGAAAATGACATTTAAAAACCTCCAGGAAATCACAAGGGAGTAGCATGTCAAGGCAAAAGGAGAAGGGGGTGGCAGAGGAGGAGATGGTTAGATAGCATCAATGACTCAAGGGACAGGAATTTGAGCAAACTCCTGAAGACAGTGGAGGACAGAGGCACCTGGCATGTCCACGGGGTCACAAGGAGTCAGACTTGACTGAGCAACTGAACAACAACAACAAAGTATGTCAAGGCTCCTCGGGTTCACAGGCTTCCTTCTACCCTCAACTTTTCCACTGTCTCAAAACTTACATGATTAGCAATTTGGAAAAGCGGCTCAGTCCACTAACCCTGCTCTACCATGTGGCCTGCCCCTTAGGAAAAAAAACATACTTTCACTTTAAATATGTTCTCTGTGAGATACTAATTTTTAACTAAGGTATACAATTCCAATCTCATTTAGAGCTCAGGACCAAATGCTATGTATTAAATAAACCCCAGCTCTCAGAGACCCCTCCTACAACCTTCTTTTTGTCAGATCACCTCCTCACCTTCCCAGCTTCCCATGAACGTTAATCTGAAACCCTTACATAGGGAATATTCTGAATATTTTATGGCACTTAGACTATGTTAAATGGGCTTCCCAGGTGACTCAGTGGTAAAGAATCAGCCTGCCAATTCAGGAGACACAGGAGATGTGGGTTCAACCCCTGAGTCAGGAAGATCCCCTGGAGGAGGAAATGGCAACCCTCTCCAGTATTCTTGCCTGGGAAATCCCATGGACAGAGGAGCCTGGTGGGTTACAGTCTATAGAGTTGAAAAGAGTAGGACATGACTGAGAATGCGCGCGTGCGCGCGCGCACACACACACACACACACACACACACACACACAAACACACTGTGTTAAGCCTCTTCCTCAAATAGGAGCCCATTTAATTCACATAACTTTCTTTAAATAACAGCTATAATCCTGACTTTTTTTCCAAATTAAAAAAATACTCAGAAAACGTAAGTGATTTACCTGGGGCCACTGAACTCATAAGTGCGACAGTATTTAAATCCAAGGCTGATTCACTCTTTGTCACCTTATATTACAGTAAGTGCAGAACTTTGGGTTCGATCTGGTTTCATAATTCACCAGGCAATCAGAAAGAATGTCACTTTGCTTGATTAACATAGCAAAGTGAGAATTCTCAGTTAAAAAAATCCAAAACCCCCATCTGCCTGCTAATAAGCCAAAACACTACTTAAGAAAATGAAGCTATTTGAGACAACTGACTGAGCTAGACGTTACTAAAATAAAAAGGCAGAGTATTGAACGTGTCTTTTATCTGAAGCCAAACACATATATCAAATAAATACCTTTTTGAGGTTTTGTTAGCCCAGCTAGTAGTTTTCCTACATCTATTTCAAGCTTCCTACCTCTTTGGGGTACCATTTTCCCACATGCAAGTAAAGTTAGGTTTCTTCCAAATAGTTGTGGAAGCCCAGCACTTGTGAGCTTGCTAAACAGCCATATGGATTTTTGGTACTTTTGGAAGCAGACAGCTTGAAAATGTACATCCTATCCATCAGTTAATTAGCAAGGCAGATACTATACAACAGAGAACATAAAATAGTTGCGTACCTTCACAACTGGGGGTTTCTTTTGACCCTGCTCCTTGACTTTTGGCCAATCAGTTAACCCGAATCCTTTAAAGTGAAAGGGTTAGGGTCAAAAAAGGTGGGATGAGAGTGAAAAAGAGAGCAAAAAAGGCAACCTTGCCCTGGATCAGACATAGACTCTTCTGTGATTTTGTTAATTTAATTGGAGAATCTCTCAAGAGAGCCAATTCTAGTGAAAATGTTGGTGTCAGCTAGTGTTGGGTACTCCCAGTGGGGTCATCCTCAAACTTCCAGGCTTTCTTTTCATGTCTGATCCACATCCAATGTGCTCATGACTGCCTCTCATCCCTCTACCCCAACCTGTGAATCTTACTCTGGACATTTTCTGTCCTCAGTATTAAAGTCTCCTGGTCTGTGGCCTCAAGGAATGCTCTCTGTTAATTTTCTAAATACTGGTATAAAAGAATACAGAAATGACTGTTACTGGGTTAATTTGTTAACACTTTCTACATTTTAATAGTGTCCTTGCGTGACAACTCAAATGAGTAAATATCCAGAAACCACCACTGTGGCAGCCAAAGTGATGATGGGTAGTCAAACCAGACATTGGTCTAGTTGCCTCCATATGGGGCTGGGCCTGGCCTTAAAAGGAACCAGAATTGTTCCTTTTCTTTTCTCCCATAGTATAAGAATTTCTGCTGTACAAAACCAGTGTTACGCTTTCCTGAAAGGGTCTTTCATTTTCACAACAGCATTTATGTTTGCTATTTCTTAGCTTTGGAATATTCTTCCTATTGCATTTGCGTTGTTGCCCTGGGTTTTATGAGTAATATTTGTCAAGTTAAGAAATACCACTCTCCTCTTTGACACAGTGTAGTTCTAAAACCTTTATGTTTCAAGTCTTTGGTCTCCTTCCAGTTTAACCCCTCTAGTTCATTATAGACTTGCCATTGCAGTAAGACTGTTTGAAGCTGATCATCATCTTTAATTGACATTTTTCTATCCTTGCTGTATATTCAAACCAAACAGTAACATCAGTGAAATGCCTACCTCCACCATGATCAGGCTGCCTTATTTAAAGTAGATCAACCAGACTGTTTTATTGCTAAGCATTCTCCAGTCTTCATGAAAGAAGGGAAAGAACAACAAAGTATTCCACCAGGTTTTGCCAGGAAACCATTAACTCCTCAGGCATTATGTAAATGACTACTAAAGATAGAACCAGAAAAGACGGATTTAAACAGCAGGAAGAGGACTCGGTACCTGAGGAAACAGTTAGATCCTAACCTGGGATATCTGGGGAACTTATTTCTCTGGAAATCAACCGACATCATTCTCCAAATGCAAGGTGAACATATCAGAGACCCCCCGAGGCCCTCTGCATTTGAAAATACCACACGATCATTGAGCATGTGTATATAAGCACCCTATAAACTACCAAGGACTGCATAAATATCAATAGCTGTTATCATGTAAGACTCTCAGTCCATGATCACAGAGCTTTAGAACTGAAAAGCCTTCATTTACATTAATGGAGACTTCAAAACAATCTGTTTTTATGAGATAGGCCTTATCTTGGCTCTTTAAATTGGAGTAAATACCGAATCCAGCTACCCAGTTATTTAACGTGTTGTCGTTTATTCACTTGAGAAAATAATGAAGTTGTGACCATGTGGATAACACCATGATGGATATTTGACAAGAGTTTTGACTTCTGGCTCCCTCAAATCTTGTTGAGCCTGGTATACTTGCACAAAGCTGAAACAATAGAGATAACAGTTAATACTAATACATAGGCGGTATTGAGCAGCGGTATGTGATAAATGCCCAGTGGACAAGGTAGATGGGAGGGCTGCTATGCCCCGCATGTCCCAGCTGAGGGTCATGCCTGGACAAACTAGAAAGCCTTTGAGCCCTGTCTGAGAGCTTGCTGGGGAAGCAAAATGTCAAAGAAGTAAAACTCCAGTCCTTCCAGTTTCCTCCTCATTTACAGCATGCAAGATGCTGTCCATCACTAAATTCAGGTTCAGTTTCAGATTTTTCTCTCCCCCCGTAAGCTTGGTGTGAAACTGTTGTGCTGCCAGGTAGAGGCAGGTGAGTCCTGGTGAGAACAGAAGGTCACCTGTGGGAATGTCAGCATCAGCCACCTTTTGTCCTCAACAGTACAAGCCCCTCACCCATGCCTCCCTGGTTCCTCACCCCAGCAGCCTTCTGGGCAGAGGAAACCCACAATCTAGATATCTCTGGATAGCTCAGTGGTTTTCAGCCTTTCAGAAATAGAACCCTTTGTGAATCTGAGGTAATCTATGAACTCTTTCCCAAGGAAAGCACAAATAACCATAAAATTTTGTGCAGAGTTGTAGACGGCTCATAGACCTTCAAAGTTCTATTTATGGACTTCAGATTAAAATCTCCTGATATAACTGAGCATATACTTGGAAAGTGGGCCCCCAGGTGAGCATATACTTGGAAAGTGGGCCCCCAGGTGAGTTCAAATAAAAAAAAAATTAAGAATTATTCATGGGCAGACAAGAGAAATATTAGGTATAATTCCTAACCTCAAGAAGCTTATAGTTTATCTATATGCTTGTTATCGATACAGCATGTTCCCACCTATCCTTTTAACCTGCTATAAGTAGCGCCTGTGCTCCATAGTGTCTTTGGGAGAATGCCGCAGTTAAAAAACAACCACCTCTTCTCCAATATTATCCCCAGAAAGTCTAAGTCTGAAAAGAAAGAAGGTGTCCTGGTCAGGGTTCCTCTGACAGCCTATGCCTCTCATCTACCTCTGTCTCCATGCGATACAGGACAATAGCCAGAGAATGTTCTGCCAATAAAGCAGTGTCCCAGCCCGTGTCACTCGTAGGATGGCAGGTGAGATCCTTTGGAGGCTTAGTCTGAGTGCGTGGATGTGCTGTGCTGGTGTTCAGTATAGACCTTGAATGTAGAACCATCAGGATTCACTGAATTGGGGCAAAAAAAGGAGATGAGATTATTAGCTTAAGACACAGAGAAGGTAAGATGGTAGGGGAGGGGCAAGGGTTGCGGGGGAGGACACGTGTTTTGTTTGTTTTTTTGGGGATGCTAATTGGTCAACAAAGTTTAGAGGCAGAATAAGCAGCTGGACACAAAAGCCTAGGGGGGGATTTCTGGGCTGGTGACATAAATTTGATTGTCTTCATTATAAAAATTGCTTTACAATTAAATAAAATCACCTAGAAAGTAAGTATGGTTAGAGAAGATACCCCAGGACTAAGCCTTAGGACATTCCAACTTTCAGTACTTGTGAGGAAAAGCAGGAGAATTCAACAGAGGAGGTGGAGAAGATGCCAATGAGTTAGGAGGAAATCCAGTGCAGTTTAGTCTCCTGGAAGGCAGGTATAAAAATATCTCAAGAAAGAAGAAATATTCTATGTCAAAAGCTGCTGAGAGGTCAAGTAAGAACGTCACTATAAGATGATCACTGGATTTGCAGTAGTGAACTCTGGTGACTTGCAGGAGAGAGGTTTAATCAAGGGGGCCAAGGAGAGCCTTGGCAGTGCTGTCTGTATTAGTTTCCTGCTGCTGCTGTAAAAAATTAACACAAACTTAATGACTTAAAACAATACAAATTATTATTTTACAGTTCTAGAGGTCAGAAGTTCAAGGGGCTTCCCTCCTAGCTCAGTTGGTAAAGAATCTGCCTGCAATGCAGGAGACCCGGTTTTGATTTCCGGGTGGGAAAGATCCTCTGGAGAAGGAAATGGCAACCCATTCCAGTACTCTTGCCTGGAGAATCCCATGGACAGGGGAGTCTGGCAGGCTACAGTCCGTGGGGTCGCAAGAGTTGGATATAACTTAGCAACTAAACTACATGTTCAAAACGGGTCTTAAATGGGATAAACTCAAGGCGTCAGCAGCAGCATTCCTCCTGGAAGCTCTAGAGCAGAGTCTGTTTCCATGCCTTGCCCATCTACAGTCTGCCTGCATTCCTTGATCCATGGTCTCCTTCTCCTTCACATCTGTTGCACCATTAAATTCTTAAATCTTCTCTGAACATTTTGTACTCTAGACCAAGCCCACATTAGAAAGAGAAGCTGTGACTGCCAACAATGACCAGAGAATGGTGTTGAGAAATCACTTGTCATATGACTCTGGAGAGGGAAGAGCTGCTCTAGCTAAGCCAATGACTGGATGCGTTACAGCTGTAACCACAGGGAAGACCCTTTTTCAGAGCGCTGTCCTAAAGCTCCTGGGCAAGAATGAAATTAGAATCATTCATCATACCTTGATATTTACTTGGATATTTTTTCAGGTTTAATCACTACAGTTTTATTTATAAGTTGTCCTCTTGCTTTAAAATACCTTATTCATTCCATTCACCTCCTAATCTAAGGTAGATTAGGCTCTCCAATGGGACTAGAGAAACACTGAGAAGTTAAATGAATGCTTAAAGCTCAGCAGTGAAACCAGAAGCTAAGCTGGAATTAGAAGGCAGAGTGAGTTGAGTAAAGACAATAAAGCCATCTTGCTGCTCAGGAAGTCTTAAGGTAAACAGGAGATTCTGATAATGAACTTCCAAAGGATTATCAGCCCACTTAAAGTTTTATATAACTAGAACCAAGCAATCACAGTGCCTGCTTTCTTCATCACTTGAGAGCAGGAACCAGAATGGTGAAAGTATATCTTTCCTTTTTTTTTTAATCCCAATTCATAGAACTTCCAATTTGTGCTGAAGAGTAGCTTGCTTTTATAATTCTATTATCCAGTGATGCTCTATCAAGGGGCTGCCTTTTAAATCGAAGAACACCAGTAGAAAATACATCCCAATTTCAAAATCAAGGTCAAAGATTTTTAATGATCAAAAATTATACATGTCTTCTAAGAAGTTACTGGGAATTTGAATAACTGAAATCATTTGGTGCCCTTGAGGGTTTGCTAGCAGGTCTCCCCTCCTGTGTGATGTAATTAATCCCTACTTCCATGGCAATCATGTGCAATACCACCAAGAGGATGTTAGAGAATATCCAGGATGGAGAAACTCACAACAGAAGATCCTAAACCTCTCTGACAAATAAATAGAATCTAAGTAGGTTCAGTTCAGTTCAGTCGCTCAGTTGTGTCCAGCTCTTTGTAACCCCATGGACTGCAGCATGCCAGGCTTCCCTGCCCATCACCAACTCCCGGAGCTTACTCAAACTCATGTCCATTAAGTCGGTGATGCCATCCAACCATCTCATCCTCTGTCGTCCCCTTCTCCTCCTGCCTTCAATCTTTCCCAGAATCAGGGTCTTTTCAAATGAGTCAGTTCTTCGCATCAGGTGGCCAAAGGATTGGGGTTTCAGCTTTGACATCAGTCCTTCCAATGAATATTTAGGCCTGATTTCCTTTAGGATAGACTGGTTGGATCTCCTTGCAGTCCAAGAGACTCTCAAGAGTCTTCTCCAACACCACAGTCCAAACACATCAATTCTTTGGCCCTCAGCTTTCTTTATGGTCCAACTCTCACATTATACATGACTACTAGAAAAACTAAAGCTTTGACTATTCGGACCTAAGTACGTAGGAAAGAGTTAAAATCCCATGATCTCAAAACAGAAGTGAAAATGCCCACGAGCAGCCTGGTGGAGGTTGGGAGAGCCTTCTCTGATAGATCTGAATGGACATCCCCTTCCTGATTAGGGAGCCAGCACAGAAAAGCCCCTGCATGCTTCTTGTTGCTTTGTAACCTGACAGCAGACACTCTGACAGCTACCGAGTCCTGTCCTTGAACAGGGAGCTGCTGACAGGCTCTCAACCAGTGCCCACATCTCTTTCCCTGGTCTCTTCTCTGCCTACAGAACAATCACTTGTGCCTAACTGAGAATTGAGCCTCTCCAAGTCCTCTAATCTTACTCTCACCTCCAGGTCTTTGGATTACCAGCCAGGAGATGATTTGTATGAGCTTGGTTGGTGACTCAGTGGTAAAGAATTAACCTGCCAGTGCAGGAGATGCTGATTCCATCCCTGGGTTGGGAAGGTCCCCTGGAGGAGGAAATGGCAACCCACTGCAGTATTCTCGCCTGGGAAATCCCGTGAACAGAGAAGCCTGGTGGGCTACAGTCCATGGGGTTGCAAAACGTCACACACAAGTTAGCAACTAAACCACCACAACAAGATGATTTCTGTAGAGAATTATCTAGCCTATTTGATGGTGATTCCACTTGCCCACATATTATATACCCATCACATGGTTTCCTAGCTCTCACATGCTTATATTCAAAGTTTTGAATTCCCAGCCCTGCCCTCCATCCCTTCCAACCCAATGGGCACATTCATTTATGTATAGGTACTTGCTTGCCAGCTGCTTCCTAAATCTCAACAGCTCTTTCAACCCACCCTAACTTACTTACTAGCTTCATCCTTTTTCTATAGCCTTCATGTATTCACTAGACTCATTTATTTTCTCTAGAAGTTTATATTTAGAGCAAAGCGGAAGAGGAGTGAGAACGTGGAGACGAGAATGAGCTCTTTCTCTAGGGACCTAGGGAGTTCATGAGTGTTGAGCCACATGAGACAGGGGTGACTGCCAGAGTCTGTGAGAGTATGAGCAAAAGGTTTGCTCAAAGAGAAGATCCTGCTCTTATGCTCAGTGATTCTACATTGAGTGCTGAGTGCATATGCACAGTCTTTTAATAGTGGTCTGACAGCCAAAATGGCCCAGATGCCATTAAAGAGCATCTCCATCAATACAAAAATCTACAGGCATGTAGTGCACACTCCATCTATTCACTCAAAGAATCAGCTATCTAATTATGAATATTTAATAACAGAATAAAAACTTGATGTTAGAAACAAGGCTGCTGATCAGGAGCAAGAGGTCATGGCCATTGCTTGAAAATACCATTTTTGCTATTGTTTTAGGACATGTGACTAACAAACAATAATGTAGTGATATTTCCCTTTTTACCCAACTTGTGCTTGACATTCTTTTGTAGCAGTGATTGGCAGAGATACTAAAATACTTAACCTATCAAACAGTATTTAATAAAAGTCTTTTGTCTCCAATCAACCCAGAGAGTTTAGTTTAGGTCTTACATGTGGGAACATTTTAATTAATATGCATACTTTTTCTGACATATTTTAAAATGCTTTGCGAACCTAATAATGTCAGAGTTAGTGGCATTAAAATATCATGATGATCACAGAAATTGTAAGCTTAGCAAAAAAGGTGCTTAAGAAATATTTGTTGAATGATATTTGACAACTGGAATATTAAGCTGCATATCCAATGGGAATGACACTTAATATCTTTTGAGACAGTGACTTTTAGAGCATGATATGTATAGTCTAAGACAACTCCAGGTGCAGATCATTAGGAAATGTGCCATCTGGTGAAGCAAACTCTATCTTCACAAAAGTCCTTTCACATCTGTTAAGGTTCTTCTTGGGCTAAAAAGTTGGAAGGGATGAATATTAGGAAGAAAGGGGCTGGACCTTGATCCCCAAACCTTAGTTGGGGATGAGTGGAAGCAAAATGTCTTGGCTCTGTGTCTCAGTTGCAGAAATGGTCAATCTCAGATCAACAAGTTTTCTACAAGTTAAAGTTTGATTTAATGGAAAGATTTTACTTAGGTACCAAGAAAAACCTCAGTTCTAGCCCCATTTCTGGGATTGTCTTGTTGTGTGGTTTTTGGAAAAGCTAATAGACTTACATTGGGTATTAATTCCTTAAAATAGGTGTGTTTACTCTTCTTAATTCTCCCTGATGCTATTGTTCAGTTGCTAAGTTGTGTCCAACTTTTTGTGACTCCATGGACTGCAGCACACCAGGCTTTCCTTCCATTACTATCTCCCAGAGTTTGCTCAAACTCATGTTCATTGAGTTGGTGATGCCATCCAACCATCTCATCCTCTGTTGCCCCCTTCTCCTCTTGCTCTCAATCTTTTCCAGCATCAGGGTCTTTTCCAATGCATTGGCTCTTCGCATCAGGTGGCCACAGTATTGGAGTTTCAGCTTCAGCATCAGTTCTTCCAAGGAATATTCAGGGTTCATTTCCTTTAGGATTGACTGGCTTGATCTCTTTGCAGTCCAAGGGACTCTCAAGAGTCTTCTTCAGCACTGCAGTTTGAAAGCATCAGCTCTTCGGTGCTCAGCTTTCTTTATGGTCCCACTCTCACATCCGCACATGATTACTGGAAAAACCATAGCTTTGTTGGCAAAGGTGAGGCTATTAGGAGCAAATAAAATAATATGTGTATAACATAAAATGCTATCAGTGATATGTAACAACCTATGCCAAACTGTTGTGAACTCGGAATCGTCATCACTCCTCCTCCATCCTCCTCTGTGTAGCAAGGGGTAAGCCTGGAACCACACGCCAGCTCCTAGAATTCCTTTCTGCATATGGTTCCAGGTAAGAGTCAGCCAATGAGAGGCACACCCGTGAGATGTAAAAGTGGAGATGTAAAAGTAAGGAAGCCATTTTTATCTAATATTCATTGAGAACAGATGTGCAGGCGTGAGATTAGTATCAGCTCCTGGACAGGCACCCAGGAATCGCAGGCTTTTATACTCAGAGGCTAAGTTCAAGGGAGGCAGTGCCCAGAGACCACTGAGATTTGTTATAGCTTCTTGGCCAGCTCCCTTGATCATTCTCTCGTAGTAGAAGTCTCTGTGACTTTTACTGCTTTACCCTTTCCAATAACTGCCAAAGCCTCTAAAACCTTCATGCTTGGAATCCCTCAACGGGCTCCCCGTTCCTGTGGGATCCTGACTGATAATGAGAGTGAAGTCCTGTATCTTTCCAAATCATGCCCTCAACCCTTAACAAGAGGAGAGAGTCATTCATCCAAAGGAAACAAGGTCCTGAGTGATGGCAGTTTCTAGCTACAGAGAGCAAGAGTAGCTTGAAACACACACACACACACACACACACACACACACACATGCAAACTTTACAAAACACCTCAAATGTCAAACAAAATATTTTAAAAATATTAGTAAACATTTGACTTACAAGAAAATAATAGAAATTCTCCAAAGCTAAAATAAAATAGAAGAGGAGCTAAGAAAGAGTGATGTGCAGGCAATATTTGAAGAGAGAATCACTCATTATTTCTTGGAATTTATGAGAAACTAACCCTCAGATTCAAAAAGTGCCGTTAAAAAAAAGACACACGCAGGACACAGAGCAGATATCCATCTCTCGTGTGACATCACATACAGCTCAGACAGAAAGGTCCTAGAAGGAGCCAGACTAATAAAGTGCATCTCCCCAAAAGAGAACACTGCTACACTGATGGCTGATTTCTCAATACCAGCAAAGAGGCCAGAAGAGGTGGAATAATAGCTTCAAAATATCAAAGAAAGAAATGGCCAAACTATTTGCTCACTGAAAGTATCTTCTGAAACAGGGACAAAGTAAAGACATGTTTAGACACACTAAAAAACAGACCTTATCACCTGCAGACCCTCAGTAATGGAAAATGCTAAAGGTTATACTTCAGGAAGATGTAAAATGGCCTCAAAAGGGAAGCATGAGATACCAAAAGCGATGACAAGTAACATGTTCAGTTTATGGTGATCTTAAAAAGAATGAACTAAAATCCTGGATGAAAATAGGGTAAGTTGAGAGAGGGCTGATTAGAATTAAGTTATGCAAAGCCCCCCTCGATTGCTGGTGGGAAAGGGCTAGAAATAATGATTTATATTAGCCATTACCACATTAAATACGCATGTTTTAATATCTAGAACGGGTTTACCTGGAGGTTCAGAAGATAAAACAATCTGCTTGCAATGCAGGAGACTCAGGTTTGATACCTGAGTCCGGAAGGTCCCTTGGAGAAGGGAATGTCTACCCACTCTAGTATTCTTGCCTGGAGAATCCCAGGGACAGAGGGGCCAGGCGGGCTACAGTCCATGGGGTCTCAAAGAGTCAGACGCAACTGAGCGACTAACACTTTCATTACACTAATGTCCAGATTAGCCACATAGAAATGGAGTGTATGAATTCTGCATCAGTAGAAAGGGAAAAAATGAATAGGAAAAAAAACTGATGAAAATTCAAATCCATAGTGAGAGGCTGCTCTAAAGTGTGGAGACAAGCAGGGAAATGGGACCCGGTGTAAGGCAGATTCAAAGGAAAGACCTGTTCTGCAGGATTGAATTCCCCTGCCCCCGGAAGCATTTCTACTGTAGTGTTCTTGAAGGCACAGATCTCTAAATTATGTAACCAACTCCTAACTGAGCTATGCCAGTTAGGAGTAGCTCATCATAGATAGCTCATCTGGAGTCAGATATGCTGGGGGGTGGGGAAGGGTGAAGTGGCATCACAGGAAGGTCAGAATATATTTGAAAGGGAAACTCAAAGTTTCTGCAGTACTCATTTTAAAGGGGTAGACAAAAGGAAAGAAAGAATCAATGATTAAATCACCCTTTTTGTTCATCCATTTATTAGGGACAAGAGCCCCATTCCCTCAGGCTTATTCCACAGGCTGCTATTTAATAATACTAAATTGTGATTAGAGATGAATGTGGTGGTGTGTTCTCCTTTCTACTTCTGGCGACTGTCCCTGGAGAGGAGGTCCTGAGAGTTTTCTGGCAATTAAGAAAAGGCTCTTGATCATAAAGTGATCTCTGGAGGTGATCAAATTGCCTGCCTTTCATACTAGGCAATGTAACAATTAAGCACAAGTTTGTTGTTGTTTTTTTTTAAATATTCTGGTACGTGCTGTGTATTTGTTCGTATATAATTAAAGTTTCAGGATCGGGTTTTAAAGTCCCAGGATTGCCTGATTTACCTTCCTGTTAATGTCAGCAGGGGAGTTCTGCACACACACCTGCAGAACAATCTGGACCTACTAGTGAGTGGAGGGGTGAAATGCACGTCCTCCTTGTTAACTGGGATTTGTCCCACTGAGCGATCTAACTGGAAACCAAGCTCTCAGCTCTGCCCTCAAGCTGCCCAGTGCCCCCACATGGAGACTTTACCAACAGAGACATGCGTGCATGCTAAGTCCCATCAGTTGTGTATGACTCTTTGCGACCCTATGGACTGTAGCCCACCAGGCTCCTCTGTTTGTGGGATTCTCCAGGCAAGAATACCGAAGTGGGTTGCAGTGCCCTTCTCCAGGGGAATCTTCACAACCCAGGAATAGAACCCATGTCTCTTGTGTCTCCTGCATTGACAGGTGGGTTCTTTACCACTCATGCCACCTGGGAAGCCCTCTAGGGGCTATGAAAGAAAGAAAGTGAAAATGAAGTCGCTCAGTTGTGTCCGACTCTGTGACCCCATGGACAGTAGCCCACCAGGCTCCTCCGTCCATGGAATTTTCCAGGCAAGAGTACTGGAGTGGGTTGCCATTTCCTTCTCCAGGGGATCTTCCCGACCCAGGGATTGAACCTCAGTCTCCCGCATTGCAGGCAGACTTACTGGGGGCAGTGGGGTTGGCTAATTAGGAGTCTCTTTCAGGGCAGATACTACTATTCCAGCCACACATGCTAGCAGCAGGTGTGCCTTTGTGAACAGAGCAGCACCCAAGAGCACGGCCCCAGACCCACACGTGTTCCCTATGCTTTCTGCTCACTCCCCTTCCTCTGCTCCCCAAGTGTCCCCAGGCTGCCAGACCCAGGGCTCCTGTATCTGCCCCCATCTTACTTACCTCTCAGCAGCATTTGGCCTACTACACTTCTCCTTCCCTGAAACTCTGCTTTTTTGGCTCTACTGATAACAGACTGACTAGTTTTCCTCCTACCTCCGTCTCTGATGTGCCCTCTACCTGCCCTAAACGATGGTGTTCTTTAAGGCCAACGCCCTGGTGTCCACCTTCACTCCTCACCTAGACCACACAACACCTCCAAACTGGTCTTCCTGCTTCCATCCTCAACCTTCTTCATAGAGCAACGCAATCAACAGGAAATCGTGTCTCTCTCCTAGCGCCTGCAGCGGCTTTCCATTATACAGAATAAAGCCCGAATTTCTCCTGGGCCCAGCTGAATGTTCTAGACTCTGGTGGAGCCTGTCTGCCCTGACCCTGTGTTACAGCGGTTTCAGCTCTGCTTTATTTCTGCATCTGTCAGAGCTCTTTCCCACACGAGGACCTCTGCATATGCTGTCCCCTGTCCCTGGAATGTTCTCTGTCCGCTCTTCCATGGCTTGCTCTTATCATATAAATCCCAGCTTAAAAACAACCTCTTCAGAATGACCTTCCTGGACTGCATTATGGAAAGCAAGTGCTTCCCTCCACTTTTCTTCCGGTGCGTAGATTCCTGTTAGCGCTTAACATGACTGGAATCTATGTAGTTGTTTAGTTGTTTATGGAAAATCTTGCTGATTAAACCGTTAGGTCTACAAGGGCAGGGCTCATATTGGTCTACATTTAATCCTAGCACCTCGTACAGCACATGGCCTGGGGTAGACATGTCACGAATTCGGCTGCACAAAAGAATGAATGAAGTCTTTCCCTCTTGCCCTGGTGGCTTCTCTGTGCCCTTGACTGACCCCAGAGTTCCTCCTGAGGTGTGTGGGGCCAAAGGGCATTGAAGGCGGAGAAAAAGCCTTTAGCAGCCCTGCCTTCAGAGTCTGTGGCTGATATTATATGCTTGAAACTTTGAGGTGTTCTTTTGTACAGAAATTTATAAGTGATGAAAATTCTAGAGAGATTATTGGTACCTTGAAATATCTCTGGTGATTTTAGTTGTTATATCTGAGATATAGGACTGATTTATGCTCAAAGAGTTGTACAGAGTCATAGTAATGGCATATATTTTATTAAAAGAGTTGATATTTGTTCTAATTTGGACCGGACTGTGGCTCAAAAACAGTTCTGGAGAAACCATTTCCAGGCTTACACTTTCCTCTGCTATCACCATTCTCAGCTGTTAGTTAGGTAACTGAGCATTCACGTAGTCAAAGAGAATTCAAAAACCATTAAATCAAGGAGGAAGGGTGGCAAAGGCTGAACATGAGAAGAGGAATGAAGAAATGACCATGGTGGTAACCAGCTGAAAGAAAAGCAGTCCAAGGGAAGAGAAGAATCAGTTGCAAAAATAGCCTCTTTATTTATTTTTTAACTCTATGAAAGTGTGTGAAAGGTCAGTTTCCCCTTCCTTTTTCTGGCTGGACTAGCCCTGGCTCTGAGACAGATTCTTGATAAGATCCAACCAAGGATTCCTGTTAATGGGCAGAAGCTAGTAATGGGGTGCATTAGTATATGCGAAAAGTGAGCCCAGTAACATGGAATTCCACCAATAGAAAAAGAACAACAACTTCGGGGACTGCGATGGAACCCAGTGTTTTAAGAATGCCATCATAATGCAGAGCCTTACATTGAGGGCAGAACAGAAAGTTAAAAAAAAAAAGGGAAGGCTTCATAAAGGCAGGGGAGATTTTAGCATTTCACTTCCCTTACTGAGAACAGAGTTTACCAGTGAAGTATCAGATCTGAAAGCTACAAAAACTAAACTGAAACAAAACAAAAACCTTTGTGCTATTTTCCCTCTGAGTTTGGAAACCAGAAAATGCAAAATCATTTCAGAGGGGCATCCTGGAGAGCTCTGCTAGCACAAACTGGTTGGGAATAAAAGCTCGTGTGTTTTGAGCATCTCTCTCCAAACACATCTAGGAACTGGTAAAAGCCGCATTTTACTATTCTGTGGTAAGAGGGAATTTTATGACCTTTTGAGAAACTTTGTTTTGTTTTTCCTAAGAAGACCACAATAAGGAAGTCAGCCAAATTTCTTGGCAATGGGACACTATTTCAGTCCCCCAGGCTTGCATTCCTGGGAGTGGAGAGGGCTCTGAATAAGCGGGCTTGTCATCAGGTTGTCCCACATGTAGGCTCCCAAATTTTACACTTACAAACATGTCTAGATTTCTGCCCACTCCTGGAGTTTGTAGAACAGAAGGCCATGGCAGCCATGGAGGCATCTTGATGTTAACCTTCTCCCAGACCCAGGGGCTCCAAGGTCCAAGTCTAACAATACTGTGAAGGGGAGGTTGAAACCCAAAGATGCAGGAAACTGGATCATAAACATGAGAGTCAGCCTAGAAGGAAGAAGAAGCAACCAGGAACATGGGGGCAAGCTCCTTTCTGCTCACCACATGGTCTCAGCCCTAAAACCAGGGGCACTGGTGCTCACGTCTTAATACCTTTCCTTGGCATCGGACCACATCTTTTTCCAAAAAATACTCTTTGCCTTTACCTTACCACCAGACTGTCTGACACTCCTTTTCAACTACCTTTGCAAGATGGACTTCTTTTGTCCATCACTTAAGTCAGGGATTTTCAACGGGGGTTGCTTTTGCTTTCCAGGGAACACATGGCAATAAGTGGAGACAGTTGTGATTGTCACAACTAGGGCTAGGGGTGGGGGTAGGGCTCCTGGCTTCTAGTGAGTTGAAGCAAGGACTGTGCCACACCTCCTACAAGGCAGAGGCAGCCCTCCATGACCAGGTATTATCCATTCTTGGACATCAATGGTTCAGAGATTGAGAGACCCTGCCTTTCACAGTGTTTACTTCTAGAGTCCTTATTATTATTCTCACTCTCACGCTTTCTTTGGGTTATCTCATCAACTACCACTAAAAAACATCCTCACTCTTGATGGCTCGCATAGCTCTATCTCCAGCTAGCTTTCTCTTTTGAGCACTGACCTTGTGTATCTACTATCCTACCGGCTGCTTCAGTTTACTATCCTATAATGGTCCCTTTTGTTTTCATTGTTGGGCTTTTTGATGCTCAGCAAGAAAAATAATTGTTCATAACTGAAAAAGTAGTCTGTGATTATAGTTATTTGATTTTAATAGAAGAGACTGAAGATTGGCTTTTATTTTGAGAGAACAAAACACAGCTTAGTGACCGTCTATGAGATGTTAAGACACAGATTGTCCTGACACTCCTTTTCTGGGATACCTCAAAAGCTGTTGGGGAGAAACCCTTGAGTCTCTTAGATGTGATGAATTCTTACCCAGCGGTGAAGGAGAAGCAGGTGGTCTTTGCAGTGAATGACAATTTGTTCTCTTTGGTTGTGGACTTGAAAGGCTTAACCTAGTGCTGCCTGTGGCTGCCTAATGCTGTCAAAGCCTCCACAACAGAGAACCTGCCCAGGTCTGTGTGCAACCTGTAGTGTTAGAATCAGTGTAAGTTGAAATTCATCAGTATCTTTGTGAGTTCCAAGACCATATCTTCTGGACCTTTTAATGGCCTGGAATGCTGAAACATCTCTGCTGCTCACGAGGTGGTTGATGGATATCAGATGAGGGCATTTCTCAAGCAAACTTTTCTTTTGCTTCCAGACCCCACTCTGATCCATCTCTTTCCTATATGGGAGAGACCCCCCACAGTGAGCTCATGTACCCGCTCTCATATAGATTAACTTACAGGCTAACCCTCAATCAACCACTTACATACATCTGGGAAAGTCCTCGGTGAGCAACTGCCATTCTTGCCAAACAGCGGATGAGTCCCTTTAGGAATACCCTGATGGGTCAACAAGGAGAGCTGGAGGCAGGAAGGAGACAGTGTGGAAATGGCCCACTGCAGGATCCGTCACCTGGAGAGTTTGGCACTTTGCCCCCAGTGCCTGTGCTGACCGGGTGCTTTCCCGATCCACTGCTGTCTCCCACGGAAGCCAGCTGCCTCCACATCGAGACCTTTAGCGACATGGAGAGGAGAGAGTCGTTGAGAGGACAGGGAGGTGTCCTGAGAGACGGGGGCTCTTAAGCAAGGGCAGATTCTTGCGCTTCCCAAACTCTCTCTTTCTTGAAAAGAACAGTCTCCTTCCTCCAACTTGGAGCAGCTTTCTAGAGAGCTGCCCATCTGTCTATGTCTTAAAAACAAGTCTCCGTGTGTGCTCTGTGGAGCCAGGCACAGCGGCAAGGAGGAAGCATGGATTACAGATGGACAGAGAGGAGGGGGTCCAAGGAGGACAGCGGACAAAACCTGGCGAGTTTCCATCTGACCCAGGCTCTGAATGGCAGGCCCCAGCCGGTGGGCCCCAGAAAAAAGAGTGCTGGCTCAAGACTTCCTGACTTCCTGCGGGGCTGCAGGGAGGGTGACCCATCTTTATTGAGTCTGTAGTTTAGTTGCCATTATGTGGACGCCCAGAGGTTATTCCCAGGAGTCGCATTTTCTTACAGGTGCTCCTGTGACCCACAACATACCCGTTTTCAGGATTTGGAGTGCCATCTATAGCTTCCCTGCTGACTCAGTGGTAAAGAATCTGCCTGCAATGCAGCAGCTACAGGAGACGTGTGTTCAGTCCCTGGGTGGGGCAGATCCCTTGGATGAGGGCATGGCAACCCACTCTGGTGTTCTTGCCTGGAGAATCCCATGGACAGAGGAGCCTGGCAGATTACAGTCCATAGGGTTGCAAAGAGTCAGATGTGACTAAAGCAACTCAGCTGCATGCGCGCACGATAGCCATGACAAAGGGTAAAGGTGACCAGCCTGAAGTGGGGTTGACTCTGTGGCCCCGCTAAGCATGGGCACAGTCTAATCTGTGGCTGCCAAGGCCAGCTGAGTCTAGCCTGTGGCTGTTGTCCTCTCGCTCCAGGACACTGACCGTTTTCCCAGGCTATGTAGAAGAACCCTTCTTTCCCTTCTGTCTCACTCTGCTGTTTCACTGATTCAAGCATTAATGCCACAGGTATTCAGTGGCCAGAGAGGTTAAGCACCATGTTAGACACTGGAGATCACCTGGAGTCAGCCCTCAGCCTCGAGGTGATTCCATCTCTGGAAGGTCTGGCTAGAATTGGGTGAATGAGACAGTATGACGCTGTGATGCAGGTCAGCACACGGAAGTGATCCAGCCCTGCCAAGGAAGCGTACCTGCTAGAGGTTCGGTTCTGCCCTGGAGGCCATGATATCCTCCCTGAGCCCTACCAGGTGAGAAGGGGGAGGGGGCTGAGGAAGGAGAGACGTAAGTGTGTGTAACATGCCAGGGGTGAGAACGGGGACTGTGGGTGGAGGGCAGTGTAGTCGGGGGGTAAGGGCCGGGTGAAGGTCATAAGACAGGGGCACAGGGCAAGGAAGTCAGATGGGGTAGGCAACCAGATCACGGGGAGCTTTGCAGGCCATATTAGGGGTTTAATTCTT